>NC_090437.1:1340808018-1342066351 GCF_031143425.1 Pleurodeles waltl | reverse complement strand
AGCCAGGGTTCTCTCTATTGCTGCAAGATACCCTATGCCACCACCTTTCGTTTGTGATCCGCTATGCAACAACGGCTGAGTTTGCCCACCCTGGTGGCATTGCTTTTGGGGGAACCGCCGAACCAGAGGAGCTAAGCCCAGAGAGCGGACAGTGGACTTACTCTCTTTTACCCGGTCAAGGGTCAAGTTTGCCTTCACTCTGAACAGCGTAGAGCCATAAAAAAGCATGTCCATGAAGGACTGCTAAACATCTGACCCAAAGCCCGTGGAGTGAATCCAGGCATGGCACCTAAGCACAAGGCTGCAATCAACTTCCCTGCTCAGACAGTCAGTAGTGTCCAGACCAGATCTTATTGAATATTTCGCTGCACCTTGTCCGTCTAAGATCAGCCACTCTAAAGATAGAAGGATATCGCCTAGAACAGCTTGCAAGATGTCTGCCATTATGTCTCATACTACAAGCGAATATCTCTGCCCAGGAGGCTTGTTGTATTTACAGACATAATGGCAGCACTGGCCATGGAGAACATTTGTTAAGTGAATTTCTCCATCCTGTTAGAGTCCCTGTCAGGGGGAGTTCTAGTCCATGGATTGGTGTCCAAGTGACCAGAAGATGCTTGGACCACTTGGCTCTCCGGAGTGGGGGTGTTGCAGCAGGAAGCCCAGATCTCTGGAAAAAGGCCTGTGTCATAGTCTCACCTAAGATTAACTGAGTGCAAGATCCTGGCTTTGCCCAGGTGTATACCAGAATATCCGCCAGGGGTTTATAAATTCGAGGAGTGGTTCCTGGCTGGATTGTGCTAGATTGGGTTGAGGACATCCATAAGAACATTACACCTGACTTCTTGCGTGGGTAAAGTAAGGTCCTGTCACAAGACAGTTTAAATCCTGTAGCCTTAGGGGGGTGAATCTGTCTGCACTAAGTTTTGAGGGAAAAATCTCAGTCAAAAGTGACAGAGTTGCAGACGCTAAGGATCCACGTCTGCAGTTACAGAAAGAAAGGACCTGACACAGGCACGCTGAAGTGGTGCTGATAGAGTGGCCCCAACGTCACATCTGCACGCTGAAGTGGTGCTGACAGAGTGGCCCCAACGTCACATCTGTGGTGGGATGGCTCAGATACAAAGCCGCATATAACATCACCTACAAACGCATGAGAAAAGTGTTACAGAAGTTTGGTGCCTGGGGAAATTCACAGGGTAAGGAATCAGGAGAAAATGCCCACCATTGACAACCACCCTAGAGTAGGGCCAGCCGTACGTTTTAGTGCCAGAGTCTGCCTACCACGCAATCCATTCATCAGCCTTGTCCAGCAGAAGGTGATTTAAGAGATGTAGATGCTATATGGTATGTTTGTTCATTTAATGTAACTTATTGATTGATGATTTTGCCTCAACGTGCTATGCTGCAAGCAGAAGGAAGGTAAAAATAAATAGGATTTAGGAACTTACTGAGGCACTGCACACAGCACACCATCCCAGCAGCAAAAGATAAGAGAAGAAAAGCAGTGAAGCACACAAGAGACCTCTGTTACCCCCCAAAACCACATAACAAGGCTTGCTCTGCTCCACCCGTGGATCAAAACACTAAGTGGCATGCACCACAAGAGCCTTTGCACGTATATGAACACTAATCTAGACACACAACAGTCACAGACAGGTCACAACAGAATGTGTACAGACTGTGATACAAAGTATGCCAAGAGGTTTTGATTACACACTTGGTAAGTACTTTGCTAAGTCTGCCAATGGGCTTATCAGTGAGGGAGCTTGTGTCAGACTCTGTACGACACGCTAAACACCAACCACGGAGAGACTATCATTACCACAGAAAGAACAGTACATGAAATGGTAGACACATTCACACACGCCACTGCAGCGGCAACAGCAATCAAACTTAATAGCAACTCCAGACATGCTCACAAGCACTTCCACATACAGGCCAAAACACAAGTTGATCATATTTCAACACATATGATCCAGACGCATTCACACAGACGTGGAAATCAGGCCCGTATCTGCACAATCACCCAGACAGAGAAATCAGGTTCTGTATCTGCACAATCATACAGACTTGGAAATCAGGGTCCATATCTGCACAATTACCCACAGAAATCAGGGTCCACATCTGGACAATCACACAGACATGAAGAACATTCATCATTGCAGTCAGATGTGCACCCTACTGTGCAATCAACAGCGCAATGACCTGCATACTCATGCATGGATGCAAATGTGCAAACAAAATGACAGCACTGGAAGTCTACACCCAGTACATGACAAGGCAATGCCATCTACACGCCCCAAACAGGTGGACTGTGAAACATACACACTGTGCACAAAGCCTCATGCTGCGGAGAAAAGGAAGCCGCGTGCGACCACTCACAGCTCAGGACTACTCACCGGCTTACAGGTTGGGAAGAAAAGGAAGAAAGAATAAAATAAGGGCGCAGAAAAGAACAGTGAGAAGGGAAATGAGTAACTTTTTGTTGAACAAATGATAGATACTGCATAAAACACACAGGCGTGGGTGAAGGGATGCAAGACTGCACTCTGTGAAACACTAAGTACTGAATACACTCTACCCAACCCTGCACTGAAACTGGGAGGCACAGTGCACACTGTCCAGGGGCACTACAACTTCTGCATCCTGTCTACCAGGCAGACTAATGCCCTGTGCTACCACAAGACAGAGCTGCACACTACAGTGCAGTAAATATGAGAAGCTTGAGGAGCACCAGGGTAAAGAGGCCACTGACCTTACGTAGGCTACAGGCTAAGTCAGTGAGTCAGACTACGTCCTTTAGTGAGTCTATTCAAACCCTAGGGGTACAACAATGTAGTGGGTAGAACCCGATTGTTGGTGACTGTTAGAAAGTTTCAGGACATGTCCTACAATGACTGTTGTAGTGGTGCAATGGCACAGCAGTGAAATATGTATATTTTTGTTAAGTGCCAACACAGAGCTCTATGTTAAGTATCTGGGATATTGTTTGGTGAGGTTTGGGGTTCAGGAGTGAGGGAGAGTTCTTCTAAAGTGGATATTTAGATGGCTTTAGTTCACTGGTCTGAGAGGGGCCCATGATATGCAGGGACTGGAATGAGGGCCTACAGGAAGGCGGTAGCTTTGTCTACCTTGCCCTGGTGGGACATGAGCAGTTTTGAAAGAGCATCTCTGCCTTCTCCACAGTTACTCACCACCAGCACGTGCTCAAGGAGGTCCAGGTAACCGCTGGCACATTCCTTGCCGTACCGCAGGGCTCGGAGGTGCACGTCTGAGCTCACCTCCGGGTGAAAGGCAGCTTCCTGCAACACAAAGCCTGGAGTCAGCAAATCCCAACACTTGTGATCTTACCTTACGCCTGAGCGTCAAGTCACAGGCAAATCCCCAAACGGCATGACCAAAGCCTCATCTTCAATGAGCTCCTGTCAGACCTCAGGGCCTTGCCAGAGGCACAAAGCACACACCATCACCCACTTCCTGCCATTCTGTTTCTGAAGTCAGCACATACCAAAACCCATCACGTCTTCCTGACGACCAACTCACAAAAGAATGTTCCTCATCACTCAAGGAGCACGCACGACTGACTTGAGCCATCCCAGTATTTAAGTCACTGCTGCACTGAAATCTCATTCTCCCAGAGATACGGCCTCCTGCAGGATCAGGGTTTTGCACAAGAGCCTGACAACTCTCTCACACTCATCATGTAGGAAGGTCACCCATCTTCTCTTTGCAACATGAGAACTGCTCCACACTTCTACAGCTCAGGGGCTCTTCAGAGCTTTAATTCATGCTGCAGCCTCCCAAAGCAACTCTGAAACTGCATTTGGCACTAGTTTTGCACTTCTTCCTTCACTAATTATGTTTTGGTGCGTCCGCCAGAGCAGGTGAGCGCCCTCACGCAGATACGTGGGAAGCAACCAGCTGCATTGGAGCACAAAGGTAACACTTCACACAGAGGAAACATCCTTCGACAGACATACTTTGGTGCCTTGACTAGCTAACGAGTCCTGTTACTTTAACAAGTTTGCATTTGTACAAGTCTATGATCCTCAGAACCACCACACAAAACTACTGCCAATACCATCCAGAGAGTGACAAGGGATTCGAGTGCGGGTGGCACTGATGTTAAACTGTTGCTGTTATTGCAAATCCCTTCCTCACACAACCTTGCCTCACTGAACGATTTCTGATGCCTCTAGATGCATTTGAATCAAGCAGCTTGCCACACTGCGTGGTACAATGGAACAGTCAAAGAATCCAATTACCCAACAGACCTCTCCCTTATCTGCAACCAACGCTGTGTCAATCTGGGATTCAGCAATTCAGGCCTACTTCAAAAGAGTATGGCAAGTAGAGACAACAAACCTACAGCTGGAAAAGTATCATGCTTGCACTCATAACAGTCAGCAAACCTTAACGGCGAAAGAGAATGAGAGATGAGGGCCTTTCTATAGCCTTCCAATACTGTCCCCACATCTCTAGTGCAAAAGCCTAGTAACTACGCGCATGAGTTCCAGGTCCCACAAGCAATGGCGGCCTGCAATACCCCCTTCAAGGTGATGTCATCCACATGCCCCAACCAGAAGTCCAGATACATGCAGTGCTGAAGATTCACACAGCGCACCTTGCATGCGCGCAGCATGTCCGCAATGGCCCTGCGACTCAAGTTAGCTGTGGCTATGACATCTTCTTGTCGACAAGAGTTTCCAGCAGCGACGGCTTTGGCTGTTGCCATGGTGATTCCCTTCGTCATGCGGATGAAATCCTCAGGAGTAGATGTTTGAGGAGGAGGATCTGGCGAGCAGAAAACCTATGGAAGATTTAAAAAAGAGGTTAATTTAAAAAGAAATGGAGATAAGATGAAGCAGCTGCGAAGACATAGGGCACAGAGGCGGAAGGAAATGATTACACCGTGAGGAAGCAGGGAAGTGATTGGAATAGACAAATGAAGTAAGGCATGCTACGGAGAGAAAGAAAGAGCTCTATGGAGACAGAGGCCTCTATGCACAGCTTACAGGTGACATGCCATGAGGGAAAACAGAGAAGGAAAGAGGAACTGAGCTGATACAATAGGAAAAAAGACAGATCAAAAGTAGAGGTCCACTGAACAGGAGTTACAATCTGCTACAAATTATAAAGCATTATTAGAAACACTGTTGCTTATAGCCAAATAAGGAAAGCAAGGATGTGGTTATTCAGATCACAGTATGTCACAGTTATACAGAAATCCCATTGTAAACAAACTGCAGGGGAAGTTTATCTCTGAATAATCAAAGCGAGCAACGATGAAAGGAAAGAGCCTGCATTGACAAAAATCTTATCCAATAGGACATGGAATGGAAAAGGTCAGCTGAACAGCAGGTCTTGTTAACCAGAGGCCTCGAGCGAGATGGGGACTTCAAATGAATACAGTACTCCTTCAAGAAGCCAAACTCCTTATACTTCCTTATTATGCATGTACGGGCTTCTTGTTTGACGCGGAGTATCCACGCTTTTCAATGTTCATGCCTCTTTTCGCTAGTCCTTGTCCCTGCCACGCTGTTGATCGCGTTTCAAGTCTAGGCCAGTTCCAAGGGTTTACCACCCGCTATGTCTTACCTTTAAGCTGTGGGGTTACTCATACTTCTGCCTCCCCGTGACCACTGGTGGCTTCAGCGACCGGATACTGTCCGAGGACCTTAAGTCTGAAGACTTTGGCTCAGCCTACCTGCGCCTCTGACTAGTTTCTATCTTTCAACATCGTTTTCCGTGTCCTTTCCGGTTGGCTTTCTACCTTCCTCAACGCAGAGCCTTCTCCCTGTGCGAAGTCCATTTCCTCATGGTTTTCTTCATAACTGGACAACTCCAGGTCCTTCAATGATGAGCGCTTCTGCTGAGACTGTGCGCCATTGTGTAGTGTGTCTTGGGATGTAACTCAGCATCTCTGCCACAACACCTCGTTGCAGTCTTTTTGTGAAACCTTATGGTGGCATTTGGGCAAAACCTACAAGAACTTTGCTCCTTCGCATTCTCTAACTCCCAGATCCACATTGTTGGCTCCTTGAGGAAACAACCTCCAAACATGTTGGTCCTCTTTGCTGGTCGACGGCAAACCTGTATATTTTGTCCTCAACTCTCCAAATGTTTATTTGTTATTTATTTGAAAAAAACCCGATTTTCTGCTTTAATGACTGAGCAGTTCCTGGCTGTGCTTCCAGAACCAGTGGTGGAGAAAAGAATCTAAAAATGGGGACTATATGCAGAGGCTTTTGAGGCATCCATCTGACATCAATGAAGGATGCCCACGCTCACACACAAGTATAAAGAAAGGAAATGGTCCACAAGCTAAAAGGCTGACTCAAACAATATCTCAACATTTTCAGGAAATAAGAATTACAAAGATGCAAAGATTTATATACTGATACAATCCTCATTTAGAAATCTGCATTTGTTCAGCTGGAACCATATGCTATTAAGTTTGCCACAGGGAAGAAACAGACATTTTTAAAGGTATGCACACGATCTAAATAACATTCTCCAAGAGTAGCATAGACACAGTACAACAATTAGGCCTGGCATTAACTAAAGCCCAACAATGGTTCCACTAGCCATTGTGTCTGGGAAAGGCAGCATCATTCTTGCCAACTTGTGCCAAAGCTGTTCTTAAACATCCATGAGAATTCCCAGATTAGGATATGGTGGGGTTGTGGGGGAGGAGGGTGGGGGATGTGGGGGTCAACAAGTTATTACCTTCAGTAACACTCTTTCTAGAGGAGACTATCTTGCCGCAAATTCCTCACCTTTTGAATATTGTCCAGGTGTCCGATTAGATCTGGAAACTTTTTCTTAGTATCCTTTTGAATAGATACCAAAGCAATAGCTAAGGGAAGTGGACAAGTGGATGGACTCAAACCATAATGTCATGCAGGATCAAGCATGCAAAGTGCCCTTCCCGGCAGACTTGGCTGTCCAGACTATAGTTCTTTGTGTATGTACGGAGGGATGCCCATGTAGCTGCCTGGCAGATGTCTAGGAGAGGGATGCCATGTGCTAAAGGAGTGGTAGAAGCATTGGCCCTGGTAGAATGAGCATGTACGTCTTCCAGAGGCTACTTCATTGCCGGTCTGCAACAGATCTTAATGCACAGCGCAATTCAGCACAAGATGGTACGCTTCTGCACGAGAGGGTACGCTTCTGCACGAGAGGGTACGCTTCTGCACAGCCTTGCCTTTTTTCCCACTCCAATGAACCCCACAAAGAGCTGATTGTCCACCTGGTGATCTTTGGTGGGATTGATGTAGAAGCTGAGTGCCCTCTTAGGGTCCAAATGAGCTAAATAAATTGATAATATTTTATGATGCATTGTTAGCAAAGGGATCAGAAAGGGTAGCGCTGGGATTGTTTACACTGTAACAGAGTTTGGATTGACTGCTAACAACAGATGGAAGGGACCAGAAAAACAGACAGGAGGAGGGACCTTCAGAGACAGTAACGTAAGGTCCTGACCTCTCAGAAAGAAAATTCTAGAGGCACTGCCAAACCAAAAGGATCTGTATTTTTATAGAAATTACAGTTTAAGTAGGTAACTCTTTGGCAAAAAAGACAAAATCCTACATTGTAATTGATTAACGGTGCTAAAACTTGTTAAACTCTGAATTCTTGCTCTGGGAGAATTCTCCCTGCACATTTTGACTAATATAGATGGGAAATAGCAAAATATTGTGTGAGCTGACTGACGAGCACAAGGTCCACGTGAAGAAGGGGGAGAGGGTGCTGTGGGAGGTTATACTTACAGCTAGCTCCTGGCGGATGTGCTCAATGGTGGATTCCAGCGCCCGAGTGCCCTTTGTCGCTTCATCCTCAACAGCCTTTACGGTCTTTAGTAGTGATGTCACATTCGTCACCATCACCTACAGAGGAGAGTCAGGAAACCTAAGTGAAGTACAGCCTCTATCGGACAGTGTATGTGACAATGGTGGAAACACTTCAAAAACCTTCAGTGAACACCATAAACACACAAGCACACAACAAACACCCTCTTCTAGAAACCCCATGTAGAATAGGATGTTATCCAATGTAGGAATGAGGTAGTGGGTATGTCCTGAGGTACACACACACGAGATCCTCTAGAGACCCATCACCATCTGAAATACCCACACAACACCAACCCTCGACACACCAACAGATGCTACGAAAACAGGACATATGCTTGTCCAAAGCACACACTGATGTGTCCCTTCTGGAGTGCTCCCCACTGAGTGGAAGGCAGGGGAAGTCACACTCTACTGAAAAAGGATAACGTGGACTGGACGGCTCAAGAAAATCACAGAATCATCACTGTACTGCCTGCCCTTGGTAAACGCACTGAGTGTGTTGCAGCAAACCTGCTAACCAAGCACCCAGAGGATACCTAACACCTGGATCTTTGGCTGTTTGGATTCCATCCTTGCCACTGGATGGAGATGGCTCTAGCTCTCACCCATGACACATTAAGGCTGACTTGGTATCAAGATAACACTGCCGCCATGGAACTTGTACAAAAGAACCCTCTTTCTTGGCATGGTTGTCCCCATTCACTGCCTGTTGTCAGTGTGTTTGACTGTGTCTACTGCGATTCTGCTAACCAGGACCCCAGTAGTTTTGCTCTCTCCTCTTAATTGTACCTTTTTCTTACCACAATTGACATACTGGTCCCCCCCATGTAAGTCCCTACTATATGGTACCTAGCTACCCATGGCATTGGGGTTCCAGGGGATCTCTTTGGGCTGCAGCAGTTATTCTGCCACCGATAGGGAACCCATACAAAGGATTCTGCAGGCCTGTCATTGCAGTCTGCGTGAACCGGGTGCATACACCCGTTTTCACTACAGGTCACTGCATCAGGTACCTGTAAGTCACCCATATGGTAGGCCCTCTCAGCCCAGAGGCTGCAAGAGCAAAAGTACCCCTACATAATCGTAACCCAGAATCTAGCTATGTTTGATATAAAAAATGTCAGAATCATACCTCAGTACTGTTGTTAGTATTGGAAGTATGATTCAATGCAATCTGGGGGCTCCTTAGAGGACCCCCAGCATTGCTATCACCAGTCTTACAGGGTTTTACGGGCAGTCCAGCCGCTGCCACCCCTCAGACAGGTTTCTGCCCTCCTGCCGCTTGATCTGATCAAGCCCAGGAAGGCAGAACACAAGATTTCCTATGAGAGCAGGAGGTAACACCCTCTCCCTTTGGTAATAGGTGTGACTGGCTTGGGAGGGGTAGCCTCCCCAAGCTACTGGTTTGCTTTGAACGGCACATTTGGTGTTCTCTGTGCATAAACCAGTCCACACTGGTTCAGGGACCCCCAGTCCCTGCTCTGGCGCAAAACTGGATAATGCAAAGAGGAGTGACCACTCCCCTGTCCATCACCACCCCAGGGGTGGTGCTCAGAGCTCCTCCAGAGGGTCCATGGGTTTTGCCATCTTGTTTCCAAGGTTGGCAGGGAACTCTGGGAGCATCTGGATGGCCAGGCCGATGACATCAGAGCCCCCTTCTGATAGGTGCTTACCTGGTTAGGTGACCAATCCCCATTTTCAGTGCTATTTAGGGTCTCTCTTGGGTGGGTCCTCAGATTCGGCTTGGAAGATTCCAGCAGGATTCCTCTGCATACTCCACCTTGGCTTATGGCCACTGGAACTGCGACTGGAACCGCCAGGAGCCGACAACGCTGCTACAACAAAGAAGACTCTTCTGCAACTTTGTTTCCACGTCTCCTGACAGCTTTGCAACATTTCCCCGGGCGTGCATCCTCAGAAGACTGTAACTCTTCAGCCTGCACAAGAAGAAGGAAGAATTTCCCTTGGAGTGAAGGAGTCCCTCCCCTGCAACTGCAGGCACCTACAACAAGCGACGACCAGCTGCGAGGATCTCCCCTCATCTTAAGCTGCATGGATCCTGCATCAAGGGAGGTGGTCCAAAGTAGTCCCCTTGGGCCTCTCTGCCAGCTGTCCAACTTTGGTGGAGGTAAGCTTTTGCCTTCCCACGCAGGACAGTACCCCTGTGCACTGCATCTCTAGCAGCTGCAAAGGCTTGTTTGCATCTCCTCCAAGGGATCTTCAGGCAGCATGTAGCTCCGGACTCCAGCACTCCATCCTGTAAAGCACAGCCTCCTTTGTGGTTCTCAAGCGGCGTGGGATCCTCTTTTATAGTGCTGAGTGGGCTCCTTCTGCAACTCCTGAGTCCCCGTCCTGTGGGATTACTATGGGTGCTACCTCTGTTCCTATGGCCTCTCTGCGACGCTGAGGGTCCCCTGTGGCTCCCCCTCCTGGGTTGAGTCCTCCTAGGCCTTGCTAGTACCTGGCAGCAACACTTTTCCATGAACTGCAAGTTTGCCTTTGCCAAGGCTTGTTGGTGGAATTCCTGCACAGACACCTGTCTGCAATCTTCCTTCTAGCGTTGGACATTAACGGCATCCATCAGGAATTCTTCTCCTGCTCCAGGGCCGCAGTGCTGACCTGTTCTTCATCACAGTCGGCCAACTACAGTTTGGTGAGTAGTAGCTCCTACTCCTCCTGGACTCCACTGTGACTCTTGGACTTGGTCCCTTCTCTCCACAGGTCTTCTTTCTTCAGGAATCCACCGCTGGTTTTCTTGCAGTCTTCTCTGGGTGTCATCTTTTTCTTTTTTCCCTCCTTTTGGGTGGTCTGGGGAAATTCCAGTGATTTACTCCTGCATTCCTGGTCGCTGTGGGGTACTGTGTTACCTCTGGTTTTCTGGTAAACCCAGCTCCCCTCTACATATTTTACTTACATAGGTTGGGCTCCTGTGTTCGCATTTCATTGTTTTAGTATATGGCTTGTGCTCTCCCGAGGGTCACTATTGGCTTTTACTATTTGCACTGTTTTCTAACCTTTTCTATGACTGTTTCTGATTACTAGGGTATATGTTTAGTGGGTTACCCTTCTAGTATTCTGTGGTATTGTGTTCCAAAAATAAAGTACTGTTATGTTTGTAACACAGAGTAGTTTCTTTCATGTGTGTGACTACAGTGGCATTGCATAAGCTCTGCATGCCTCTTAGATAAGCCTTGGCTGCTCATCCACAGCTACCTCTAGACAGCCTGGCTTCTAGACACTGACTACAATACACTAATAAGGGAAAACTGGACCTGGTATAAGTACCATAGGTACCCACCACACATCAGGCCAGCTTCCTACAGAACTCCTCAGTCTTTTGGCTGCTGTAAGGAAATGCCTCCTTGGCATGGTTACCCCCTGATGTTTTGCCTTTTGCTGATGCCAGTTATGATTGAAAGTGTGGTGAGGCCTGCTAACCAGGCCCCAGCACCAGTGTTCTTTCCCTAAACTTTACCTTTGCTTCCACAATTGGCACAGCTCCGGCACCCAGATAAGTCCCTTGTAAATGGTACCCCTGGTACCAAGGGCCCTGATGCCAGGGAAGGTCTCTAAGGGCTGCAGCATGTCTTATGCCACCCTGGGGACCCCTCACTCAGCACTTGCACACTGCCTCACAGCTTGTGTGTGCTGGTGGAGAGAAAATGACTAAGTCGACATGGCACTCCCCTCAGGGTGCCATGCCAACCTCACATTGCCTGTGGCATAGGTAAGTCACCCCTCTAGCAGGCCTTACAGCCCTAAGGCAGGGTGCACTATACCACAGGTGAGGGCATATGTGCATAAGCACTATGCCCCTAAAGTGCCTAAGCAAAACCTTAGACATTGTAAGTGCAGGGTAGCCATAAAGAGTATGTGGTCTGGGAGTTTGTCAAATACGAACTCCACAGTTCCATAATGGCTACACTGAAATCTGGGAAGTTTGGTATCAAACTTCTCAGCACAATAAATGCACACTGATGCCAGTGTGGAATTTATTTTAAAATGCACCCAAAGGGCATCTTAGGGATGCCCCCTGAATACCAGTCCGACTCCTAGTGCTAGGCTGACCAGTTTCTGCCAGCCTGCCACAACCAGACGAATTGCTGGCCACATGGGGAGAGTGCCTTTGTCACTCTGTGACCAGGAACAAAGCCTGTGCTGGGTGGAGGTGCTTCTCACCTCCCCCTGCATGAACTGTAACACCTGGCAGTTAGCCTCAAGGGCTCATGCCTTTTGTTACAGCAACCCAGTGCATCCCAGCTAGTGAAGATGCCCGCCCCTCCGGTCACTGCCCACACTTTTGGCAGCAAGGTTGGAGGAGATAATGAGAAAAACAAGGAGGAGTCACCCACCAGTCAGGACAGCCCCTAAGGTGTCCTGAGCTGAGGTGACCCCTACCTTTAGAAATCCGCCATCTTGAGATTGGAGTTTTCCCCCAAAAGGATTAGGGATGTGCCCCCCTCCCCTCACGGAGGAGGCACAAAGAGGGTGTAGCCACCCTCCAGGACAGTAGATACTGGCTACTGCCCCCCATACCTAAACACCCCCTAAATTTTGTATTTAGGGGCACCCCAGAACCCAGGAAATCAGATTCCTGCAATGTGAACAAGAAGAAGGACTGCTGACCTGAAAGCCCTGCTGAGACTACGGAGACAACAACTGCTTTGGCCCCAACCCTACCGGCCTGTCACCTGACTCGAAGAAACCTCCAACAGCGACGCATTCGACAGGGACCAGCGACCTCTGAAGCCTCAGAGGACTGCCCTGAACCAAAGGACCAAGAAATTCCCATGAACAGCGGCTCTGCTCAAATCCAGCAACAACTTTGCAACTTTCTTGCATCTTTTAAAGACTTCACTCTTCCCGCCGGAAGTGTGAAACTTCACCCTCTGCACCCAGCTCGAGCTCCAGAGAACCAACACCACAGGGAGGACTCACAGGCGACTGCGACCTCGTGATTAGCCCGAGACGACCCCCTTGGGCCCCCACAGCGGCGCATGAAGAGAGAATCCAGAGGCCCCACGACCACGATTGCCTGTAACAAGGAACCCGACGCTTGGACCAAGCACTGCACCTGCAGCCCCCAGGACCAGAAGGAACCGAACTTCAGTGCAGGAGTGCCCACCAAGGCGACCCTCTGCGTAGCCCAGACGGTGGCTGGCCCGCGAAGCCCCCCAATGCCCCCCGCTAGAGTGACCCCCGGGTCCCTCCATTGATTTCTACTACCAACCCGACGCCTGCTTTGCACACTGCACCCGGCCGCCCCTGTGCCGCTGAGGGTGTATTTTGTGTGCCTACTTGTGTCCCCCTCAGTGCTCTACAAAACCCCCCTGGTCTGCCCTCCGAGGACACGGGTACTTACCTGCTGGCAGACTGGAACCGGAGCATCCCTCTTGTTCATAGGCGCCTATCTGTTTTGGGCTCCTCTTTGACCTCTGCACCTGACCGGCCCTGAGCTGCTGGTGTGGTAACTTTGGGGTTGCCTTGAACCCCCAATGGTGGGCTGCCTATGCCCAGGAACTGAGACTTGTAAGTGTCTTACTTACCTCACAATCTAACCTTTACTTACCTCCCCCAGGAACTGTTGACATTTTAACAAAGACTGTATATGATATTTCTTTTATTCAAAGTTACTAACCTACCTATGTGAAGTACCTTGCATTTTGTGTGTTCTTAAAATAAACTAAGAAATGAAAATGTCACTTACCCAGTGTACATCTGTTCGTGGCATCAGTCGCAGTAGATTCGCATGTTCTGCAATAGCTCGCCATCTGGTGTTGGGTCGGAGTGTTACAAGTTGTTTTTCTTCGAAGAAGTCTTTCGAGTCACGGGACCGAGTGACTCCTCCTTCTGTCTCCATTGCGCATGGGCGTCGACTTCATCTTCGATTGTTTTCCCCGCAGATGGTGAGGTAGGAGTTGTGTTGTAGTAATAGTGCCCATGCAATGGAGTGACTAAGTATGTACCTATTTAAGGTTAAAATAATATATATACAAATGTACAAAGTTGAAGCTAACTTCCAAACTGCTACAGGCTCCCGGGGAGGCGGGTGGGCACATGTGAATCTCCAGCGACTGATGCCACGAACAGATGTACACTGGGTAAGTGACATTTTCAGTTCGATGGCATCTGTCGCTGTAGATACACATGTTCTGCATAGACTAGTAAGCAGTTATCTCCCCAAAAGCGGAGGCTCAGCCTGTAGGAATGGAAGTGGTTTGAAATAATGTTCTTAACACGGCTTGACCTACTGTGGCTTGCTGTGCGGATAACACGTCTACACAGTAGTGCTTGGTGAATGTGTGAGGCGTAGACCATGTGGCTGCCTTACATATCTCTTGCATTGGGATGTTTCCTAGAAAGGCCATGGTAGCACCTTTCTTTCTGGTTGAGTGTGCCCTTGGTGTAATGGGCAGTTGTCGTTTTGCTTTAAGGTGGCAGATTTGGATGCATTTAACTATCCATCTGGCTATACCTTGTTTTGATATTGGGTTTCCTGCATGAGGTTTTTGGAATGCAATAAATAGTTGTTTAGTCTTTCTGATGTTTTTCGTTCTGTCAATGTAGTACATTAATGCTCTTTTGACATCTAATGTATGTAGTGCCCTCTCAGCTACGGAATCTGGCTGTGGGAAGAACACTGGTAGTTCCACTGTTTGATTTAGGTGGAACGGTGAAATAACCTTTGGTAAAAATGTAGGATTAGTCCTTAGGACGACTTTATTTTTGTGTAATTGTATAAAAGGTTCTTGTATTGTAAACGCCTGAATTTCGCTTACTCTTCTTAGAGATGTAATGGCGATGAGAAATGCAACCTTCCAGGTTAGGAACTGTATTTCGCAAGAGTGCATGGGTTCAAAAGGTGGACCCATGAGTCTTGTTAAGACAACATTCAAGTTCCATGAAGGAACAGGTGGTGTTCTTGGTGGTATAATTATTTTAAGGCCTTCCATGAATGCTTTAATGACTGGTATCCTATATAGGGAAGTTGAATAGGTAGTCTGCAGGTATGCAGATATTGCCGCAAGGTGTATTTTAATGGAAGAGAAGGCTAGGTTAGATTTTTGTAAGTGAAGCAAGTAACCCACTACGTCCTTTGGAGTTGCGTGTAAAGGTTGGATCTGATTATGATGGCAGTAGCAGACAAACCTCTTCCATTTACTTGCATAGCAGTGCCTAGTGGACGGCCTTCTGGCTTGCTTTATGACGTCCATACATTCTTGGGTAAGTTGTAAGTGTCCGAATTCTAGGATTTCAGGAGCCAGATTGCTAGATTCAGCGATGCTGGATCTGGATGTCTGATCTGTTGGTTGTGTTGTGTTAACAGATCCGGCCTGTTGGGCAATTTGATGTGGGGTACTACTGATAGGTCTAGCAGTGTTGTGTACCAGGGTTGCCTTGCCCAAGTTGGTGCTATTAAAATGAGTTTGAGTTTGTTTTGACTCAATTTGTTTACCAGATAAGGAAGGAGAGGGAGAGGAGGAAAAGCGTAGGTAAATATCCCTGACCAGTTCATCCATAGGGCATTGCCTTGGGACTGCCTGTGTGGGTATCTGGATGCGAAGTTTTGGCATTTTGCGTTCTCTCTTGTTGCAAACAAGTCTATTTGAGGTGTTCCCCAGAGTCTGAAGTAAGTGTTTAGAATTTGGGGGTGAATTTCCCATTCGTGGACCTGTTGGTGATCTCGAGAGAGATTGTCTGCAAGTTGATTCTGGATCCCTGGAATAAACTGCGCTATTAGGCGAATGTGGTTGTGAATTGCCCATCGCCATATCTTCTGTGCTAGAAGGCTCAACTGCGTTGAGTGTGTCCCCCCCGTTTGTTTAGATAATACATTTTTGTCATGTTGTCTGTTTTGACAAGAATGTATTTGTGAGTTATAATTGGTTGGAAAGCCCTTAATGCTTGAAAAACTGCTAGCATTTCTAGGTGATTTATATGCAGTTTTGTTTGATGTACGTTCCATTGTCCTTGTATACTGTGTTGATCGAGGTGTGCTCCCCACCCTGTCATGGAAGCATCTGTTGTTATTACGCATTGTGGCACTGGGTCTTGGAATGGCCGCCCTTTGTTTAAATTTATACTGTTCCACCATAGAAGCGAGAGGTAAGTTTGGCGGTCTATTAACACCAGATCTAGAAGGTGACCCTGTGCTTGTGACCATTGTGATGCTAGGCACAGTTGTAAGGGCCTCATGTGTAGTCTTGCGTTCGGGACAATGGCTATGCATGAAGACATCATGCCTAGGAGTTGTAATATCATCTTTGCTTGTATTGTTTGTGTTGGATACATGCGTTGTATGATGTTGTTGAAATTTTGAATTCTTTGTGGACTTGGAGTGGCTACTCCTTTTGTTGTGTCTATTATGGCTCCCAGGTATTGTTGTACTTTGCAAGGCAAAATGTTGGATTTTGCAAAGTTGACGGGGAACCCTAGTTTGTAAAGGGTTTGTATGATTTGATTTGTGTGTTGTAAGCACTTTGTTAGTGAATTGGTTTAGATTAGCCAGTCGTCCAGATACGGGAATACATGTATTTGCTGCCTTCTGATGTGTGCAGCCACTACTGCTAGACATTTTGTAAAGACTCTTGGTGCGGTTGTTAAACCAAAAGGCAATACTTTGAATTGGTAATGTATTCCTTTGAATACGAACCGTAGGTATTTTCTGTGCGATTGATGTATTGGTATATGGAAATACGCGTCTTTGAGGTCTAAGGTCGTCATGTAGTCCTGTCGTTTTAGCAATGGTAACACTTCTTGTAGTGTGACCATGTGAAAGTGGTCTGATTTGATGTAGGTGTTTAGTATTCTGAGGTCTAGGATTGGTCTCAGTGTTTTGTCCTTTTTTGGTATTAAGAAGTACAGTGAATAGACTCCTGTGTTTGTTTGTGTGTTTGGTACTAATTCGATTGCATTCTTTTGCAATAATGCTTGAACTTCTATTTCCAGGAGTTTGGAATGTTGTTTTGATAAATTCTGTGCTTTTGGTGGTATGTTTGGAGGGAATTGTAGGAATTCTATGCAATAACCATGTTGGATAATTGCTAGAACCCAAGTGTCTGTAGTGATTTCCTCCCATGCTTGGTAATAATGACCTATTCTTCCCCCCACTGGTGTTGTGTGGAGGGGGTGAGTGACATCTGAGTCACTGCTTGGTTGTAGGGGTTTTGGGGCTTTGAAATTTTCCCCTATTCCTAGGGAATTGCCCTCCTCTGTATTGGCCCCGAAAGCCTCCCCTGTACTGTCCCTGGAAGCTGGACAGTGTGGCCTGTGAGGTGCTGGCTTGTGTGGCCTGACCCCGAAACCCCCCTCTAAAGGGTGTCTTGCGGAAGGTGCTGTAGGTTCCTCTGCTCTGCGGGGAGTAGAGTGCGCCCATGGCTTTAGCAGTGTCAGTGTCTTTTTTAAGTTTTTCGATTGCCGTGTCCACTTCTGGTCCGAACAGTTGTTTTTCGTTGAATGGCATATTGAGCACTGCCTGCTGTATCTCTGGTTTGAACGTTCTTAGCCATGCGTGCCTTCTAATGGTCACAGATGTATTAATTGTTCTTGCAGCTGTGTCTGCTGCGTCCATAGAAGAACGTATCTGGTTATTTGATATGTTCTGCCCTTCCTTAACCACCTGCTTTGCCCTCTTTTGTAGTTCCTTGGGAAGATGCTCGATGAGGTGTTGCATCTCATCCCAATGGGCTCTGTCATAGCGCGCAAGTAGTGCTTGAGAGTTAGCGATGCGCCACTGGTTTGCAGCTTGTACTGCGACTCTTTTCCCAGCTGCATCGAACTTGCGGCTCTCTTTATCTGGGGGTGGTGCATCCCCAGATGTGTGGGAGTTGGCTCTTTTCCGAGCTGCTCCTACTACGACGGAATCTGGTGGCAGCTGTGTGGTGATGAAAACAGGGTCTGTAGGAGGTGCCTTATACTTCTTTTCCACCCTTGGCGTTATTGCCCTACTTTTGACCGGCTCCTTGAATATTTCCTTTGCGTGCCGAAGCATACCTGGCAGCATAGGCAGGCTTTGGTAGGAGCTGTGGGTGGAGGAGAGGGTATTGAATAAAAAGTCATCCTCGACTTGTTCTGAGTGGAGGTTTACGTTGTGGAATTGTGCTGCTCTAGCCACCACTTGAGAGTATGCTGAGCTGTCTTCTGGTGGTGAGGGCTTTGTTGGATATGCCTCCGGACTGTTGTCCGACACTGGGGCGTCATATAAGTCCCAAGCGTCTTGATCCTGGTCACCTTGGCTCATGGTGGTGTGAGCCGGGGAATGTGACGGAGTTTGCGCTGGTGAGACATTAATTACAGGTGGAGGAGAGGGTGGCGGAGTCACCTTTTTCACCATTTTTGTTTGTGGCGCCTGGTCTGTTTGAAACTCCAGTCTACTTTTTCTTCTAATAGGGGGAAGGGTGCTTATTCTTCCCGTTCCCTGCTGTATGAAGATACGTTTTTGCGTATGGTCCACTTCGGTGGATTGCAGCTCTTCCTCAAACCTATGCTTTCGCATCTGAGAGGACAGTGATTGTTCCTCTGTATAAGAGCCTGGACCTGGGTCGGTTACGGGTTGTTTCGGCACCGAAACCCTGCCTGTATCTCTTTTCGGCTCTGAGGTGGCTTTTTTCTTTTTTGGCGTCGATCTTCGTCGGTGCCGCTGTCTCGGCGTCGAGCCGCTTCTACACCGCTATCTCGGTGTTGTTGCTTTTCTCCAGCACTTTCTCGATCCCGAGAAGGCTGCGTGCCGGTGTCTCGACCGGAGTCGGACGATCTCAGCACTGTTTTGGCCTTTTTCAGTGCCGATGGTCGGTCACCGAATTTAAGGGTGGAGCCATGGCCTGGTGGCAGTGGCGTCCCCTGGGCCTTGTCACTTTTCTTCTGTGTTGTTTTCGACGTCTTACTCACGGTTCTTTGATCGTCGAATTCCTCGGAGTCCGATTCGTGGATCGAAAAGGTTTCTTCTTCCTCTTGTTCCTCGAACTCTCGGTGCGCTGTCGGCGTGGACGCCATCTGAAGTCTCCTGGCTCGACGGTCACGGAGTGTCTTTCGGGACCGGAACGCACGACAGGCCTCGCAAGTCTCTTCACTGTGCTCAGGCGACAGGCACAGGTTACAGACCAAATGTTGGTCTGTATACGGGTATTTGTTGTGGCATTAGGGACAAAAACGGAACGGGGTCCGTTCCATCGACGTTTTTCGACACGCGGTCGGGCCGACCAGGCCCCGACGGGGGATCGAAAACTACCCCGAAGGGCACCGGAGCGCGTCGATCTTCGATGCGGTGTTGACTCTAACTACGCCGATCCCGAACGCAACAACACCGACAAAAATCTTCCGATATTAACTAACTTTCCGTTCCGAAACTCGGAGCGACAGGAACACGTCCGAACCCGATGGCGGAAAGAAAACAATCGAAGATGGAGTCGACGCCCATGCGCAATGGAGACAGAAGGAGGAGTCACTCGGTCCCGTGACTCGAAAGACTTCTTCGAAGAAAAACAACTTGTAACACTCCGACCCAACACCAGATGGCGAGCTATGCAGAACATGTGTATCTACAGCGACAGATGCCATCGAACATATATTTTTCTATATAAAAAATATTGGCCTGGAGTTACGTCTGAGTGTGTGTTCCTCATTTATTGCCTGTGTTTGTACAACAAACGCTTAACACTACCCTCTGATGAGCCTACTGCTCGACCACACTACCACAAAATAGATTTATCTACTTTTGCCTCTAACAACCTCTATGGGGAACCCTTGGACTCTATGCACACTATCTCTTACTTTGAGATAGTATATACAGAGCCAACTTCCTACCTCTGCCTTATATATGGTTGACCATTCCAAACTACTAAATCGACTATCGGAATCGAGGAAACAGTGTCTACTTGTTTCTCCCATTTTCTTAAAGATGGCACACAAACTGTGGACCTTCCAACACAGCCCTCTACCACCCAAACCATTATCAGTGGGATGTTCCAAGGATCTTCAGATTCTTCCACGTTATTCAAATGCATATCCCTCCTCATAATACTGATCAGGAAATCTGGCTGTGGCACTTTCTCCTATGCAGATAATACTCAGTGGATCATTCACCTAGACCGTTGCAGGCCCGAGTCTGCAACCAGACTTACTGATAGCCTGCATGAATTCTAAGCTTGGATGTCAGGACACTTCTCAGATTTAATACATGCAAGTCAAAGATCCGACTATGCTCCAGCAATGAGTGATAGCACAACTCCCTCTGGCCACTGTTCATGGAAATACCTCTCCAGCAAAGAAAGTTATAGCCTTAAGAGGTCTAGTAGATTACCCAAGTCAACGTTATTTCACCAACGTGCTTCTAGCTATTAAAATTGCTCAGAAAGTTTCTTTCGTATTAACCCCACCACTTTCATGATCAGGTATTATCAAAGCTTGAGTATCCTTTACAAGTTTGTGAGAATTGCATAGCAAGAATGCTCCCTATGAATGCAAACACTCACCCTTCCAAGAGGACTACACAGACACAATTCCCTCTATGGACTTGCACCCTCTCCCTTCTGAAAAGGCTACAGAGGAGAAATGACTATGAACTCATACACTCAGTCTACTGAGGTGAATACACAGCAGCAAAGTTAATTACAAACTCACACTCTCTGCCTTCTGGGAATTTACACAGCACAATGTAGGAACAATACTGTATACGTCCATCATCTCCTGAAAACACTCTATTCCACCTCAGGATGTAGAGGTCACGTCTGATATGTCATACTACACCTGTTGAATTAGACTGCTGTGGAATTCAGGACTCAAGGGGTGGTTGGTGTTGGAAACCAGGTTTTTTGCAGGTTGAGGCCCCCAATTTCTGCCCGCATCCGAAGGACTAGATGCTGCTTTTCTAACCAGGCCCTAGAGCCAGTGTTCTTTCTCCTAAAATAGTTAAATGGTCTATGTACAACTGGCACACACTTTAGCACTCCTGTAAGTCCCTAGTAAATGGCACCTCTGGTACCTAGGGCATGGGTACTAAAGAGGATCCCCTAGGGGCTGCAGCATGTATTATGCCACCCTAGGGGACCCCCATACAAACTGCATGGAGACTGCCATCACAGGCTGCGTGACATGGTGTAAACCATGTGTGAAAACCAGACATGGCACACTCAGTGTGTGCCATGCGCTAGTCACTGCATAAAGTATACGGAAGTCACTTAAGGCCGGCTGCATTATATTACTTGTGAGGGCTAGGGCTAGACTGCTCATGCAGATAAGCTCCTGTGCTGTCTGGTTCAATTAGTAGCTGGTACAAGTGAACAGGGAAGCCATCTAAAGTATATGGGCGGAGAACAGGCATTACGAGTTCCCCAGCTACATGATGGCTTTACTGAAATCTATGGTATTTGATATCAAACACCTCTTCTTAATAAATATATACTGCTGCCAGTACTAGATTTATTATGACACCTTAGAGGTGCCCCTGAAAACTACTAGACTTCTAGTGTGCTGGCTGACTGGCATCAACCAGCCTGTTACCATAGACTAGTTTCTGACCCCCTGTAGGTGACAGCCAGCGCTCTCTGAAGTCACGAAACAATGCCTGCTCCGGAGAAGGTGTTATCACCTCCTCCTGCAGGATGGCTTGTAAATCTGCATACCAAAACCAGAAGCTTCAAAGCCTCTGCCACCCTTTGATATGCAACTCCGGCTTCCTCCAGACCTGGAGAATGCCACCCCCTATGGCCCTTTGGCACCATGATAGACAGGAAATAAGCTATGCAGTAGGCGTGTTGCACCTCCAGGCTAGTCCTACCCCTAAGTTGTGCTCCAGGAAGTGGTCATATAGAGAGTGTAGTCACCCCATGGAATTAGCCCATTGGCTACTACCCTACACTTCCCTTTAAGTTCCTAAATTCAGTATTTAGGTAGCCCGCTGACACCAGGAACTCAGATTTGACTGACTGACTGAAGAAGAGGACAAAGGAGAGCCGACCAATGGCAAGAACTGTGGGAAAGCTGAGGGCTTTTGGTTTGTTATCAGGTCTATGAGGATGAGCTGCATATTATGTGACTTCTCTTTAATTTGTTTACTTTTTTAATATGGGGGTTAAAAAGCTTCAGATGCTGTAGGCATTTACGATAATGTTTTAATATAAAATGGTCTAGTTAAGAAAATAAAAGAAAATACGTTTAGATAAGTGTACAAATATCCCCTCCCCCCCCCCCAATTACCCTTCAAAAGGAAAATGTCACTTACCCAGTGTACATCTGTTCGTGGCATTAGTCGCTGCAGATTCACATGCTGTGCATAGTCCGCCGTCTGGTGTTGGGCTCGGAGTGTTACAAGTTGTTTTTCTTCAAAGAAGTCTTTTCGAGTCACGAGACCGAGGGACTCCTCCCACTTCGGTTCCATTGCGCATGGGCGTCGACTCCATCATAGATTGTTTTTCCCCGCAGAGGGTGAGGTAGGAGTTGTGTATGCTAGTAATAGTGCCCATGCAATGGAGTGAATACGTATGTACATAATGAAGCTTAAAGTAATATATTTACAAATGTTCAAGATCTACTTCTAAACGGCTACAGGCAGCCGGGGAGGCGGGTGGGCGCATGTGAATCTGCAGCGACTAATGCCACGAACAGATGTACACTGGGTAAGTGACATTTTCCGTTCGGTGGCATGTGTAGCTGCAGATACACATGCTGTGCATAGACTAGTAAGCAGTTATCTCCCCAAAAGCGGTGGTTCAGCCTGTAGGAGTGGAAGTAGTTTGAAATAAAGTTCTTAGTATGGCTTGACCTACTGTGGCCTGTTGTGCAGATAACACATCTACACAGTAGTGTTTAGTAAATGTATGAGGCGTAGACCATGTTGCTGCCTTACATATTTCGTTCATTGGAATATTTCCTAGAAAGGCCATAGTAGCACCTTTCTTTCTGGTTGAGTGTGCCTTTGGTGTAATAGGCAGTTCTCTTTTAGCTTTAAGATAGCAGGTTTGGATGCATCTTACTATCCATCTGGCAATACCTTGTTTTGAAATTGGATTTCCTGTATGAGGTTTTTGGAAGGCAATAAATAGTTGTTTTGTCTTCCTAATTTCTTTTGTCCTGTCAATGTAGTACATTAGCGCTCTCTTGATGTCTAATGTATGTAGTGCTCTTTCAGCTATTGAATCTGGCTGTGGGAAGAACACTGGTAATTCCACTGTTTGGTTTAAGTGGAACGGTGAGATAACCTTTGGTAAGAATTTTGGATTTGTTCTTAGAACGACCTTATTTTTGTGGATTTGAATAAATGGTTCTTGTATGGTAAACACCTGTATTTCACTTACTCTTCTTAGAGATGTAATGGCAATGAGAAATGCAACTTTCCACGTTAAGTATTGCATTTCACAAGAATGCATGGGTTCGAAAGGTGGACCCATGAGCCTTGTTAAGACAATGTTGAGGTTCCATGAAGGAACAGGTGGTGTCCTTGGTGGTATAATTCTCTTTAGGCCCTCCATAAACGCTTTAATGACAGGTATTCTAAATAGGGAAGTTGAATGAGTAATCTGCAGGTAAGCAGATATTGCTGCGAGATGTATTTTTATGGAAGAGAAAGCTAGATTTGATTTTTGTAAATGTAGTAAATATCCTACTACATCTTTTGGAGATGCATGCAATGGTTGAACTTGATTATTATGGCCGTAACAAACAAATCTTTTCCATTTACTTGCATAGCAGTGTCTAGTGGATGGTCTTCTAGCTTGTTTTATGACCTCCATACACTCTTGTGTGAGGTTTAAGTGTCCAAATTCTAGGATTTCAGGAGCCAAATTGCTAGATTCAGCGATGCTGGGTTTGGATGCCTGATCTGTTGTTTGTGTTGTGTTAACAGATCTGGCCTGTTGGGTAGTTTGACATGAGGTACTACTGACAGGTCTAGTAGTGTCGTATACCAAGGTTGTCTTGCCCATGTTGGTGCTATTAGTATGAGTTTGAGTTTGTTTTGACTCAATCTGTTTACTAGATATGGAAGGAGAGGGAGAGGGGGAAAAGCGTACGCAAATATCCCTGACCAATTCATCCATAGAGCATTGCCTTGAGATTGCCGGTGTGGGTACCTGGATGCGAAGTTTTGGCATTTTGCGTTGTCTTTTGATGCAAATAGATCTATTTGAGGTGTTCCCCAAATTTGGAAGTAAGTGTTCAGGATTTGGGGGTGAATTTCCCATTTGTGGACCTGTTGGTAATCCCGAGAGAGATTGTCTGCTAGCTGGTTCTGGATCCCTGGAATAAACTGTGCTATTAGGCAAATGTGGTTGTGAATTGCCCAATGCCATATTTTTTGTGTTAGGAGACACAACTGTGTCGAGTGTGTTCCCCCCTGTTTGTTTAAATAATACATTGTCGTCATGTTGTCTGTTTTGACAAGAATGTATTTGTGGGTTATCATTGGTTGGAATGCTTTCAACGCTAGAAATACTGCTAACAATTCTAGGTGATTTATATGAAACTTTCTTTGATGTACGTCCCATTGTCCTTGGATGCTGTGTTGATTGAGGTGTGCTCCCCACCCTATCATGGAAGCATCTGTTGTTATCGCGTATTGTGGCACTGGGTCTTGGAAAGGCCGCCCTTTGTTTAAATTTGTACTGTTCCACCATAGAAGCGAGATGTATGTTTGGCGGTCTATCAACACCAGATCTAGAAGTTGACCCTGTGCATGTGACCATTGTGATGCTAGGCACTGTTGTAAGGGCCGCATGTGCAATCTTGCGTTTGGGACAATGGCTATGCATGACGACATCATGCCTAGGAGTTTTAATACCATATTTGCATGTATCTTTTGTGTTGGATACATAGCTTGTATCACCTTGTGAAAATTTTGAACCCTTTGTGGACTTGGAGTGGCTATCCCTTTTGTTGTGTTGATTGTCGCTCCTAAGTATTGCTGTGTTTGACACGGCAAAAGGTGTGACTTTGCATAGTTGATGGAGAAACCCAGTTTGTAAAGGGTTTGTATAACATAATCTGTGTGGTGTGAACACTTTGTTAGCGAGTTGGTCTTGATTAACCAATCGTCTAGGTACGGGAACACGTGTATTTGCTGCCTCCTGATATGTGCAGCTACTACTGCTAGACATTTTGTAAAGACTCTTGGCGCTGTTGTTATTCCGAATGGCAACACTTTGAATTGGTAATGTATTCCTTTGAATACGAACTTTAGGTATTTCCTGTGCGAGGGATGTATCGGTATATGGAAATACGCGTCTTTTAGATCTAACGTTGTCATGTAGTCTTGCTGTTTCAGTAGTGGTATTACGTCTTGTAACGTGACCATGTGAAAGTGGTCTGATTTGATGTAGGTGTTTAGTGTTCTGAGATCTAATATTGGTCTCAGACTTTTGTCCTTTTTCGGTATTAGAAAGTACAGTGAGTAAACTCCTGTGTTCTTTTGTGGACTTGGTACTAATTCTATTGCGTCTTTTTGCAGTAATGCTTGAACTTCTAGTCCTAGAAGGTCTATATGCTGTTTTGACATATTGTGTGTTTTCGGTGGGACGTTTGGAGGGAGTTGGAGAAATTCTATGCAATAACCATGTTGGATAATTGCTAAGACCCAAGTGTCTGTTGTTATTTCCTCCCATGATTTGTGGAACTGGCTTAGTCTTCCCCCCACTGGTGTTGTGTGAAGGGGTTGTGTGACCTGTGAGTCACTGTTTATTTTGAGGGGTTTTGGGACCTTGACATTTTCCCCGGTTTCTTGGGAAGTGGCCCCCTCTGTATTGGCCCCGAAAGCCTCCCCTTTGATATTGTCCCTGGTAGGTAGGTGGTCTTGTTTGTGAGGTGCTGGCTTCTGTGGCTTGACCTCGAAACCCTCCTCTGAAAGTTGTTTTGCGAAATGTGCCAAATGTGCCTCTGCCCTGCGGGGAATAGAGTGCGCCCATGGCTTTGGCTGTGTCAGTGTCCTTCTTTAATTTTTCAATTGCAGTGTCCACTTCCGGGCCAAACAATTGCTGTTCATTGAACGGCATATTGAGCACTGCCTGTTGTATCTCAGGTTTGAAGCCAGATGTGCGCAGCCATGCGTGCCTCCTTATTGTCACAGCAGTATTTATTGTTCTTGCAGCTGTATCTGCTGCATCCATAGAAGAACGGATTTGGTTGTTGGAGATATTTTGCCCCTCTTCAACCACTTGTTTCGCTCGTTTCTGGAATTCTTTGGGGAGGTGCTCGATGAGATGCTGCATCTCGTCCCAATGGGCCCTGTCGTATCGCGCTAGGAGTGCTTGCGAGTTGGCGATGCGCCACTGATTTGCAGCTTGTGCTGCAACCCTTTTCCCGGCTGCATCAAACTTGCGGCTCTCCTTGTCCGGAGGTGGTGCGTCGCCTGATGTGTGCGAGTTGGCTCTTTTACGAGCTGCTCCTACGACTACTGAATCTGGTGTCAGTTGTGATGTAATAAAAGCAGGGTCTGTGGGCGGTGCCTTGTATTTTTTCTCCACCCTTGGAGTTATTGCTCTGCTTTTAACAGGCTCCTTAAAAATCTGTTTAGCGTGCCTTAGCATTCCCGGGAGCATGGGAAGGCTTTGATAATGGCTATGGGTGGAGGACAGGGTGTTAAAGAGGAAGTCATCCTCAATAGGCTCCGAATGTAGCGATACATTATGAAATTCGGCTGCCCTAGCTACCACCTGTGCATATGCTGTACTGTCCTCAGGTGGTGAGGGTTTAGTTGGGTACGACTCTGGACTATTGTCCGATACTGGAGCGTCATAGAGGTCCCATGCTTCCTGATCATCTTGGCTCATGGTGGTATGAGCTGGTGATTGTGGTGGAGTCTGTGCCGGTGATACATGAGTTGACTGTGGTGGAGAGGGTGGTGGAGTTACCCTCTTTACCACCTTTGCTTGTGGTGGCTTGTCTTGTTGCTGGAAGTCAAGTTTACTTTTCCTTCTGATTGGGGGGAAGAGTGCTGATTTTCCCTGTACCCCTTTGGATAAAGATCCGCTTTTGCGTGTGATCTACATCTGTTGTTTGTAATTCCTCCTCAAATCTGTGTCTTTTTAGTTGGGAGGACAGTGATTGTTCCTCTGAGTAGGAACTGGTTTTTGGTTCGGTTGCCGGGTGTTTTGGCACCAAAACCGTGTCTTTAGTTGTTTTCGGCTCCGACGAGATCTTTCTCTTTTTTGGTGTCTTGGCCTCTCGGTGCCGACCATCTTCGGTGCCGCTATCTCTGTGCCGAGCAGCTTCGGTGCCGCTGTCTCTGTGCCGAGCAGCTTCGGTGCCGCTATCTCGGTGTCGACCCTTTTCTGCACCACTCTCTCGGTCCCGAGGTTGCTGCGTGCCTGTGTCTCGACCTGAGTCGGACGACTTCGGCACCAGTTCGCCCTTTTTCGGTGCCGATGGACGGTCACCTACTTTATGAGTTAAGCCATGGCCTGTTGGCAGTGGCGTCCCCTGGGCTTTGTCTGTTTTTTCATGTGATCTTTGTTTCGACGTCTTACTCACGGTTGGTTGCTCTTCGACGTCGAATTCTTCGGAATCCGACTCGTGGATGGAGAAAGTTTCTTCTTCTTCCTCCTCCTCAAACCTTTGTTGTCCTGTCGGCGTGGACGCCATCTGTAACCTCCTGGCTCTTCGGTCTAGGAGCGTTTTTCTCGACCGAAACGCGCGACAGGCCTCACACGTCTCCTCCTTGTGCTCGGGGGACAGGCACAAGTTACAGACCAAATGTTGGTCTGTATAAGGATATTTACTGTGGCATTTAGGACAGAATCGGAACGGGGTCCGTTCCGTCAGTCTCGATGTTGCACGCGGTCGGGCCGACCAGGCCCCGACGGGGGATCGAAAATACCCCGAAGGGCTACCGGAGCTCTTTAAGGTTCGGTGTCGATTTGACCTAACTATCCCGATACCGAACGAAACAATACCGACAAATTTTCCCGAGATTCTGACTAACTTTCCGACCCGAAACACGGAGCGAAAAGGAACACGTCCGAACCCGATGGCGGAAAAAAAACAATCTAAGATGGAGTCGACGCCCATGCGCAATGGAACCGAAGTGGGAGGAGTCCCTCGGTCTCGTGACTCGAAAAGACTTCTTCGAAGAAAAACAACTTGTAACACTCCGAGCTCAACACCAGACGGCGGACTATGCACAGCATGTGTATCTGCAGCTACACATGCCACCGAACACATATTTCTTAAAGTCTTATTGAATTATCAGTGGAATTATTCAGTGTTCATGAAAGTCAAGGAAAAACTCATCTTGGAGAAGCTTTCAGCAGAAATGACAGGTACACTAACATTTTCTACATGTTCTCTGCTCACTACACCCAGCTCTTCTTACCTTGGCAGAGTTCTTCAGCTGGTAGACTGCAGGGTCATCTCCAGACTTGCCAGCAGCTGCCTTCGTCGCACTGATGAGGTCTCCCAGAGCCTTGGCCACATCTTTCACTGCATTGATCAGGACCACCTAAAACACAAGATTATTTGAGGCAGAGATCAAGCTCTGTGCACGTAAACGTTCAATGAAGGAGTTAAAGACCAAAGAATAAGAAAGTGATCTACTGTTCCCACATTTCACTGTTAGACCAAAGGTGCCTTTAGTGTTTGAAAAACCAAAGCAGAGAAGGCAGACAAACGTTTTCAACAAATTCAACACTCAGGGCACAAGCGAGGTAAAATGATCTCTCCACGGCAGCAGGAGTTTTGTAATAAATTTAATTCATGAATAAAGAGTTCATGACAAAGCGTCCATATGATAAAAGGGGCACAAAGCTCTGAAGCCCCCCAACTGTCACCTTGGAACACGGAATACCATGACATCATTATCATGATGTCATGATATTCCATGCTCTCAGTACAACACAAGATCACCACATTATTTCCCCCCCCTTTTTTTTTTATAACAGAACTGAATTAAAACAATATACTACTACAACATTACTGTTAACTTCAATACCTCCAATTTTGAGTGACACAAAATATGTACTGTAATGAAAATGTCACTTACCCAGTGTACATCTGTTCGTGGCATCAGTCGCAGTAGATTCGCATGTTCTGCAATAGCTCGCCATCTGGTGTTGGGCCGGAGTGTTACAAGTTGTTTTTCTTCGAAGAAGTCTTTCGAGTCACGGGACCGAGTGACTCCTCCTTTTGTCTCCATTGCGCATGGGCGTCGACTCCATCTTCGATTGTTTTTCCCCGCAGAGGGTGAGGTAGGAGTTGAATTGTAGTAATAGTGCCCATGCAATGGAGTGACTAAGTATGCACCTATTTAAGGTTGAGATGATACATATATAAATAATTGAAGGTAACTTCCAAACTGCTACAGGCTCCCGGGGAGGCGGGTGGGCACATGCGAATCTACTGCGACTGATGCCACGAACAGATGTACACTGGGTAAGTGACATTTTCAGTTCGATGGCATCTGTCGCTGTAGATACGCATGTTCTGCATAGACTAGTAAGCAGTTATTTCCCCAAAAGCGGTGGATCAGCCTGTAGGAGTGGAAGTAGTCTGAAATAATGTTCTTAATACAGCTTGACCTACTGTGGCTTGTTGTGCGGATAACACGTCTACACAGTAGTGCTTGGTAAATGTGTGAGGCGTAGACCATGTGGCTGCCTTACATATTTCTTGCATTGGGATGTTTCCTAGAAAGGCCATGGTAGCACCTTTCTTTCTGGTTGAGTGTGCCCTTGGTGTAATGGGCAGCTGTCGTTTAGCTTTAAGGTAGCAGATTTGGATGCATTTAACTATCCATCTGGCTATACCTTGTTTTGAAATTGGGTTTCCTGCATGAGGTTTTTGAAATGCAATAAAGAGTTGTTTAGTCTTTCTGATGTTTTTGTTCTGTCAATGTAATACATCAATGCTCTTTTGACATCTAATGTATGTAGCGCCCTTTCAGCTACGGTATCTGGCTGTGGAAAGAACACTGGAAGTTCCACTGTTTGATTTAGATGGAACGGTGAAATAACCTTTGGCAAAAATTTAGGATTGGTCCTTAAGACGACTTTATTTTTGTGTAGTTGTATAAAAGGTTCCTGTATTGTAAACACCTGAATCTCGCTTACTCTTCTTAGGGAAGTAATGGCGATGAGAAATGCCACCTTCCAGGTTAGGAACTGTATGTCGCAGGAGTGCATGGGTTCAAAAGGTGGACCCATAAGTCTAGTTAGGACAACATTTAGGTTCCATGAAGGAACAGGTAGTGTTCTTGGTGGTATAATTCTCCTAAGGCCCTCCATGAATGCTTTAATGACTGGTATCTTATATAGGGAAGTTGAATAGGTAGTCTGCAGGTATGCAGAAATTGCTGCAAGGTGTATTTTAATGGAAGAGAAAGCTAGGTTAGATTTTTGTAAGTGAAGCAAGTAACCCACTACATGTTCTGGAGTTGTGTGTAATGGTTGTATTTGATTAATATGGCAGTAGCAAACAAACCTCTTCCATTTACTTGCATAACAGTGCCTGGTGGATGGCCTTCTGGCCTGTTTTATGACTTCCATACATTCTTGGGTAAGTTGTAAGTGCCCGAATTCTAGGATTTCAGGAGCCAGATTGCTAGATTCAGCGATGCTGGATCTGGGTGTCTGATCTTTTGGTTGTGCTGTGTCAACAGATCTGGCCTGTTGGGCAATTTGATGCAGGGTACCACTGATAGGTCTAGCAGCGTTGTGTACCAGGGTTGCCTTGCCCAAGTTGGTGCTATCAATATGAGTTTGAGTTTGCTTTGACTGAGTTTGTTTACCAGGTAAGGAAGGAGAGGGAGAGGAGGAAAAGCGTAAGCAAATATCCCTGACCAGTTCATCCATAGGGCATTGCCTTGGGATTGTTTGTGTGGGTATCTGGATGCGAAGTTTTGGCATTTTGCGTTCTCCCTTGTCGCAAACAAGTCTATCTGAGGTGTTCCCCAGAGTTTGAAATAAGTGTTCAGAATTTGGGGGTGAATTTCCCATTCGTGGACCTGTTGATGATCTCGAGAGAGATTGTCTGCGAGTTGATTTTGGATCCCTGGTATAAACTGTGCTATTAGGCGAATTTGGTTGTGAATTGCCCAATGCCAAATTTTTTGTGCTAGCAGGCTTAACTGCGTGGAGTGCGTCCCCCCCTGCTTGTTTAGATAATACATTGTTGTCATGTTGTCTGTTTTGACGAGAATGTATTTGTGAACTATTATTGGTTGGAAGGCTTTTAGTGCTTGAAAAACTGCTAGAAGTTCTAGGTGATTGATATGCAGTTTTGTTTGATGTACGTTCCATTGTCCTTGTATGCTGTGTTGATCGAGGTGTGCTCCCCACCCTGTCATGGAAGCATCTGTTGTTATTACGTATTGTGGCACTGGGTCTTGGAAAGGCCGCCCCTTGTTTAAATTTATGTTGTTCCACCACAGAAGCGAGAGGTAAGTTTGGCGGTCTATTAACACCAGATCTAGAAGGTGACCTTGTGCTTGAGACCACTGTGATGCTAGGCATTGTTGTAAGGGCCTCATGTGCAGTCTTGCGTTTGGGACAATGGCTATGCATGAAGACATCATGCCTAGGAGTTGTAATACCATCTTTGCCTGTATCTTTTGTGTTGGATACATGCGTTGTATGATGGTGTTGAAATTTAGAATTCTTTGTGGACTTGGAGTGGCTACTCCCTTTGATGTGTCTATTATGGCTCCTAGGTATTGTTGTACCTTGCGCGGCAGAATGTTGGATTTTGTAAAGTTGACGGTGAACCCGAGTTTGAAGAGGGTTTGTATGATCTGATTTGTGTGATTTGAGCACTGTATGAACGAATGGGCCTTGATTAGCCAGTCGTCCAAATATGGGAACACATGTATTTGCTGCCTTCTTATGTGTGCAGCGACTACCGCTAGACATTTGGTAAAGACTCTTGGTGCGGTTGTTAATCCGAAAGGCAGTACTTTGAATTGGTAATGTATTCCTTTGAATACAAACCTTAGGTATTTCCTGTGCGATGGGTGTATTGGTATATGGAAATAAGCATCCTTGAGGTCTAAAGTTGCCATGTAGTCGTGTAGTTTTAGCAATGGCAATACTTCTTGTAGTGTGACCATGTGGAAGTGGTCTGATTTGATGAAAGTGTTCACTACTCTGAGGTCTAGGATTGGTCTCAGTGTTTTGTCCTTCTTTGGTATCAGAAAGTACAGTGAGTAAACTCCTGTGTTTATTTGTGTGTTTGGCACTAATTCGATTGCATTCTTTTGCAATAGTGCCTGCACTTCTATCTCCAGGAGATTGGAATGGTGTGTTGTTAGATTTTGTGCTTTTGGTGGTATGTTTGGAGGGAATTGTAGAAATTCTATGCAATAACCATGTTGGATAATTGCTAGAACCCAAGTGTCTGTAGTGATTTTCTCCCATGCTTTGTAATAATGACCTATTCTTCCCCCCACTGGTGTTGTGTGGAGGGGGTGAGTGACATGTGAGTCACTGTTTAGTAGTAGGGGTTTTGGGGCTTTGAAATCTCCCTCTATTTCTAGGGAATTGCCCTCCTCTATATTGTCCCCGAAAACCTCCTCTATACTGTCCCTGGTAACTGGACGGTGTGGCTTGTGAGGTGCTGGCTTGTGTGCTTTGACCCCGAAACCCCCCTCGAAAGGGCGTTTTACGGAATGTGCTGTAATTCCCTCTGCTTTGCGGGGAGTAGAGTGCGCCCATGGCTTTGGCAGTGTCTGTATCTTTTTTGAGTTTCTCAATCGCTGTGTCCACTTCTGGACCGAACAGTTCTTTTTCATTAAAAGGCATATTGAGAACTGCTTGTTGAATCTCTGGTTTAAATCCAGACGTTCGGAGCCATGCATGCCTTCTGATAGTTACAGATGTATTAATTGTCCGTGCAGCTGTATCTGCAGCGTCCATGGAGGAGCGTATCTGGTTGTTGGAGATGGTCTGTCCCTCTTCAACCACTTGTTTTGCCCTATTTTGTAAGTCCTTGGGCAGATGTTCAATGAGATGTTGCATCTCGTACCAGTGGGCTCTGTCATAGCGCGCAAGTAGTGCCTGGGAGTTCGCGATGCGCCACTGGTTTGCAGCTTGTGCTGCGACTCTTTTACCAGCTGCATCGAACTTGCAGCTTTCTTTATCTGGGGGTGGTGCATCTCCAGATGTGTGAGAGTTGGCCCTTTTCCTAGCTGCTCCTTCAACGACAGAGTCTGGTGGCAGATGTGTAGTGATGAAAACCGGGTCCGTAGGAGGCGGCTTATACTTTTTTTCCACCCATGGTGTGATTGCCCTACTTTTGACCGGCTCCTTAAAGATGTCTTTTGCGTGCCGGAGCATACCAGGGAGCATAGGCAGGCTTTGGTATGAGCTGTGGGTGGAGGAGAGTGTGTTGAATAAGAAATCATCCTCGACCTGTTCTGAGTGGAGGCTTACGTGGTGAAATTGTGCTGCTCTAGCCACCACTTGAGAGTACGCGGTGCTGTCTTCTGGTGGAGATGGCTTTGTAGGGTATGCCTCCGGACTGTTATCTGACACTGGGGCGTCATATAGGTCCCATGCGTCCTGATCTTGGTCACCCTGGCTCATGGTGGTGTGAGCTGGGGAGTGTGATGGAGTTTGTGCTGGTGAAACGTTAATCACGGGCGGAGGAGAGGGTGGTGGTGTAACTCTTTTCACCACTTTTGGTTGTGGTGTTTGTTCCGTCTGGAACTCCAACCTTCTCTTTCTCCTAATGGGGGGAAGGGTGCTTATTTTTCCTGTCCCCTGCTGAATGAAGATACGCTTTTGCGTATGGTCTACATCAGTTGCTTGTAGCTCTTCCTCAAACCTATGCTTCTGCATTTGGGAGGTTAGCGAGTGCTCTTCTGTATAAGAGCCTGAAGCTGGGTCGCTTGCAGTCTGTTTCGGCATCGAAACTTTGTCTGCGTGTTTTTTCGGCTCCGAGGTGACTTTTTTCCTTTTCGGGGCCGAAACCTCTCGGCGTCGATCTGTTTCGGTGCCGCTGTCTCGGCGTCGAGCCGTGTCCACACCGGCATCTCGGTGTCGAGGCTTGTCTCCAGCACTTTCTCGGTCCCGAGAAGGCTGCGTGCCGGTGTCTCGACCGGAGTCGGACGATCTCGGCACTGTTTGGGCCTTTTTCGGTGCCGACGGTCGGTCACCGATTTTATGGGTCGAGCCATGGCCTGGTGGCAGTGGCGTCCCCTGGGCCTTGTAAATGTTCCTTTGAGTGGATTTCGACGTCTTACTCACGGTTTGTGTATCGTCGAATCCTTCGGAGTCTGAGTCTTGGATCGAGAAGGTACCTTCCTCTTCTTGTTCCTCGAACTCCCGTTGGGCTGTCGGAGCGGACGCCATCTGAAGTCTTCTGGCTCGACGGTCTCGGAGTGTTTTTCGGGACCGGAACGCACGACAGGCCTCGCAGGTGTCTTCGCTGTGCTCAGGTGACAGGCACAGGTTGCAGACCAAGTGTTGGTCTGTGTAGGGGTATTTATTGTGGCATTTGGGGCAGAAACGGACCGGGGTCCGTTCCATCGGCGTTCTTCAGCACGCGGTCGGGCCGACCAGGCCCCGACAGAGGATCGAAAAAACTACCCCGAAGGGCACCGGAGCTCTCCGATCTTCGATGCGGTGTGGAATCTAAGTACGCCGATCCCGAACGCAACAATACCGACGAAAATCTTCCGAAATTAGCTAATTTTCCGTTCCGAAACTCGGAGCGACAGGAACACGTCCGAACCCGATGGCGGAAAAAAAACAATCGAAGATGGAGTCGACGCCCATGCGCAATGGAGACAAAAGGAGGAGTCACTCGGTCCCGTGACTCGAAAGACTTCTTCGAAGAAAAACAACTTGTAACACTCCGGCCCAACACCAGATGGCGAGCTATTGCAGAACATGCGTATCTACAGCAACAGATGCCATCGAACTATATGTTACATGAATATTACTAATACGTGATAAAGTCTTGAAATTTCTTTGGTTTGTGACGAATTCTAGTACTCGTTCTACTTCTGTGACAACCACTACCCGGTTTACTTATTCTACTGGATTGAGTATTCTCAACCTGCTTTTGTACAGCCGGATCCAAAGCTATGCGTGAAGTACTCCTCCAACTCCCATCAGATAACATCACCGCATTCTTACGTACTTCACGTATCTGTTGAGAATCTTTAAATTTAGATAGACCTTTTCTAACTAATACCGGGTTTTTTACTCTTACCCACTCACCCACCTGCAACTCCCTAATTCTGTTATTTTCGTCTGATCTCCGTAATCCACACAAATTAGCGTTGTGTTCTGCAACTTGCCAGACCTCCTTCAAGTCACTACCCTCCAGGAACAACTTTACCATCCAAAAAGGACATATTTCCGTAGATGCTAATCTCCCTTCTCATTAGTTCAAAAGGGGTTTTCCCCGTGGCAACATGAGGTCTAGTGCGATAAGACCATACTAGTTCCTTTATAGCTTGATCTACTGATGAGTGATTTCTGTAAGAAGCCTGAATGCAGTCTATCAAAACACGATTGAATCGCTCTACCATGCCATTACTTTGTGGATGATAAAGTTGTGTTCTTATGTGCGTGACACCACATTTACTCAAGAATTGAAGCATCTCTGATGACACAAATTGAACCCCGTTGTCAGTTAAGATTTTCTCTGGGAAACCTTCACGACTAAAGATTTTCTTTAAACAACTGATCACAAGACGAGTGGTGGGAAACCTTACTGGTTCAACTTCTACCCATCTGGATAGATGGTCAACTATGACCACAAAATATCTCATGTCAGGAGGCAAAATGTGATAAGGACCAAGAAAATCAAGCCCCAGCTTTTGCCAAGCTCTCGCGGGAGACGGAACAAATGTACTAGTCACACCGTCAGTAATCAACACTTTATCACTGGTACAACACCTTGTACAGTTTTTTACAAAATCATCAATTTCTTTATCCATCCCTGGCCACCAAAAATCAGACGTCAATCTTCTTTTAGTAATCGTGGCCCCCAGATGACCAGCATGTGATGTAGTAATTAAACTCCTCCTCAAACATACAGGTGGAACAAGTTTCTTCCCTCTGACTAATTTATCACCCTCAATAGACAGTTCATCAGATATTTTCCAAAACGGTTGTAGCTCTGATGGTAAACACTTTTCCTTGGGCCAACCTACTTTGACCATGTGCATTACTTCATACAAGATTTTGTCATTTAACACCGCCTTTGTCCATTCTTCTTCATCTAAAGGCATGTCATTCTCAGTTACGCAAGCAACAAAGCATTCTTCGATTTCTGTTTCCCATTCTTGTTCATCATTATGTTCAATGGGTAACCTAGATAGACAATCTGCCCTCCTATTCCTTCCACCAGGAATATATTCAACTGTGAAGGTAAACTCCAGTAACTTGGCAGATAGTCTAGCAATTCGCGCCGTTGAACGTTTCATTTTTCTGCCAGGTAGTATTTCCACCAGAGGTCTATGATCAGTTTTCAACGTGAAGACCTGCCCCACAGATACTGTTTACATTTTTCAATACTCCACACACAAGCTAGGAGTTCCTTCTCGATAACAGAATATTTACGTTCAACCTGTCTTAATGTTCTTGATGCAAATCCCATAGTGCTCTCATACCCATCATCAGACAATTGTGAAAGAACAGCCCCAAGACCATACTCGCACGCATCAACAGTCACTACAGTACTCCTTTTTTCTGAAAACGGTTGTAAAGCGGGAACATCAACAATTTCATGTTTGATCTGTTCAAACATACTGTTACATTCATCAGACCATACAAGTACGGAATTCTTCAATGCTAATCTAAAGCATTCTGTGTTTTTTGCGAATTTGTTTTAGGAATTTGGCATAAAATTCGCACAAACCAAGAAATTACAAAAGTTGGTCTCTGGATTTAGGAGCTGGGGCTTCTAATATGCTTTTGACTAAACTTGGTTTAGGTTTAACACCACCCTCTAAAAAAACATGGCCAAGATACTCAATCTCCCTGGCTTTGAAAACATTTTTGTCTCCTCTTAATGTCACACCTCTATTTTCTAATGTACATAGAACTTCTTCTAAAACTTTATTGTGTGTCATTTCATCACAGGAAAAAAGCAAAATGTCATCTTGAAAAATTACAACATTGGGATTATCAGGAAACATGTCTGACATCAATCTTTGAAACGCTGCGGCCGCCGAGGCTAAGCCAAAAGCTAATCTGCAGAATTGAAAGGTTCCATCAGGAGTAATAAACGCTGTCAAATGTCTTGAATCCGCATCTAAATCTACTTGATGATAGGCCGACTTTAGGTCTAGTTTGGTAAACCACCTGGATGAACCAATTTTTGCAATCAACTCATCGATTCACGGAAGTGGAAAACTGTCTGCCCATATTGCTTTATTTAAGCTTCTCAAGTCCACACACATTCTTAGTTCACCCGTTTTTTTCTTGCCTAAAACTATGGGAGACAACCACAATGTTGCTTCAACTTTTTCAATTACACCTTGTTTACACATTTCTTTTAACAGATTAGATAATTCAGATCTTACACTTAAGGGTATATTTCTTAGTTTATGTTTAACAGGGACAGCATCATGCTTGAGTTTTATTCTGTGCGCGTAATTAGTAATTTTACCTAACTGTTCACAAAACAATTTTTAAAATTTTTGTTGCCAATCACATACATGATTTGAAGCAACATTAATTGGACTTGCACTTTCTTTTTCTATTACCACAGGTTTGTCTCGACCCGGCTTGATGGCAAGATTGAATTCTGCTTGATGAAGTAGTCCTAGAACATTGATGCCTTTCTTAGCAACATAGACTTTCCCCCGTAATGTCTTATCCAGAATAGTCAATGATGCCCAGAAATAACCCAGCAAATCAATTTTGCTAGCTTCAAACGCAACCGTGGCTACATCTGGAGGATAGAGAATTTTAGAAACCCAATTTTCCTTATATTTATCTTGTGCTATAATGGTTATTCTAGCCCCTGTATCTACTAATAATTTGATTTTTGTCCCCTCAATCATTACATCAATATCCGGATCATTGACAACCTTGTTGATATTGGCAACATCTTTGACAACTAAGACATACTCATTCATTTGTTCACCCGCAACACTTTTAGTATCATCACTCAACACACAACGAACATTGTTTTTCTGGCACTCCTACACACTCTTGCAAAATGTCCTGTTTTGTTACAATTTCTGCACTGTTGATGAATCGCTGGGCAGTTCTTAAAAGATGACACATGCGTAGAAGAACCGCATCTGTAACATATTGGTTTCTGATTAAACTTATTCCTGACTGAAGTGTTGTCCTGTTTTTTCTCAAAATGATCTTGTTTTTTATTGTTGCTGTTTTGCGCATTAACAACTGCTCCAGAAATGGTTGTTTTAGACATAGATGCTTCTAACTGTTTGGCGTCTTCCATCGAACACTCAATGCTCTTGGCAATGTCAATGGCCTTGTCTAACGAAGGATCCTTGCATGTCAGTAATTTCTTTTGGATTCTTTTTGAATGACATCTGGCAATTAGTTGATCTCTGATGAGTTGTGATGTAAAGTTCTCAAATTCACACTTGGCTGCTAAAATCTTCATTGCAGTTATAAAAGTGTCTATGCTCTCAGTGGAGCTTTGTGATCTTGTGAAAAATTTGTATCGATGTACTACAATGTTCTTTGTTTTGATAAAATATTTATCTAGTTGGGCAATGGCCATTTCAAACTCATCCAGTTCCTCCTCTTCGGCCAATTCATAGACCAGAAGATGACCAAAAATGTTTTGGCCTTCAACTCCCAGATGATAATACAATAAACTTTTTTTTCCTTTCCGGTCTAAATTTGTGGCCATCTATAGCCCCAAGATATGCCTTGAACGAGCGCAGCCACAATTTCCATTCAAGAGGTGGATCGCCAGGATCTCGTAGAAAAGGTGCTGGATGTAACATATTTTGCATATTTTTATAGAAAGAGAAAAAAAAATTATATACTGTATTGCTACTTATTATTACTTTTTTTTTTTTAAATGTTCAAGTCAAAACACCAACTAAAATATGGCTGAAAAATAAACCAAAAAAAAAATAAGCTTAATGTATGAGTCCATCTTCTATTTCAACGGTAAAGTGAAGAACTGTAGATCTTTTCTATGTTTATTGCCAGTTTATTTTTTTAAACGCAGCATCCTATTAACAAAAACGTCCATGTTAACACCAAGAGATCAGATCCACTGAGTTTTTCTTCTTCTTTCCTTTTTTTTTTTTTCTTTAAATAAGACAGGGACTTTGATAAAATCACACACGCTCGTACCGAGACGTGTATACAGATGCACGTGTACTGGGAAAAGCTACACGCGCTCGTGCAGACGCGCGTGTGACAAGAAAAGCTACACGCGCTTGTGCAGACACGCGAGTAACTCAAGCCGCGTGTGCTCGTGCCATCGTGCGAGCGAATAGGGAACAGCCGTTCCCAACCAGTAAACGTTCCTGGCAGAAATACAATTAATGTCCTTGCGGCACTGAAACAACAGTGCGGACAGTTATGTGCCCTCAGCAGCACGACATGTAAATCAAAAAACAAAGCGGCTCACGTAGAATTCGATGAATAGCTCGGTATCAGACGGCCGATCTTTCCACTTCTAGTATTTCCAACAACGCTTCACGACCAATTTTGATCCTCGTCGCCACTAAAATGATCTCTCCACGGCAGCAGGAGTTTTGTAATAAATTTAATTCATAAATAAAGAGTTCATGACAAAGCGTCCATATGATGAAAGGGGCACAGAGCTCTGAAGCCCCCCAACTGTCACCTTGGAACACGGAATACCATGACATCATTATCGTGATGTCATGATATTCCATGCTCTCAGTACATCACAAGATCACCACACGAGGGCAACCGGTTCTTGAAAAAATATTTTGCATAAGATGTAAACGCACACACTTTGAATGGGTTCTTTTTATGTAGTCCTAAAATTTGTAAATATTCTAATGCCAAAGTCAGTATGAAGCCACCTTTGCTGAGCACAACATATTGCTTGATATGCAATTTACACATCTGCCATAACAACCTCTTCAAGTTAACTTCGACAGTGAGACAAGCCCTGCATTTAAATGCTGAAGCCCTCAGCCTCATCCATTTCCACACTTGTTGAAGCGGAGTATCTTTCTTGATGATATGCCACGCATGGGGAAACTGCGTGAAAGGAGACAAGTATAGCAAGGCAGGGAAATTACAAGGAAGCCAGTATGCAGGAAACTGGTCTTGCAACAAAAAGTATTGAGGTACGCAGGAAAATGTTTACTGTCACGGGGGCTCACCATGGTCACATCAACAGTCTACCATGTAAGACAAAGCTAGGGGGATAGGTAAGCAGGTGACCGTGCCTGCAGGAATTCTGAAATTGTCTGGCACTTGACAACGCTGTAGTCAACCGAGACTCGAGTCACATTTTCTGGATTCACTGTGATGTGGTGTGGCAGGATGGCCGTACACTACTGGTGCATGCCAGGGCTCTCTGCAGTTTGGGAACAGCAATAACTTGCTGCAGTGCAGGCACGTCTGTAAGGAATGTGGCCCTTCCAAGAACAGGGTCTCTGCATCAGTTTATGATTGTGTACATCATGAAGGAGCGACACCCTTCCTCTATAGGTTCTGTAGATGTAGGAAGTTGGCTCTGTATGTGCTATTTCAAAGTAAGGAATAGCATGCACAGAGTCCAAGGGTTCCCCTTAGAGGTAAAATAGTGGTAAAAATAGATAATACTAATGCTCTATTTTGTGGTAGTGTGGTCGAGCAGTAGGCTTATCCAAGGAGTAGTGTTAAGCATTTGTTGTACATACACATAGACAATAAATGAGGTACACACACTCAGAGACAAATCCAGCCAATAGGTTTTTATATAGAAAAATATCTTTTCTTAGTTTATTTTAAGAACCACAGGTTCAAATTCTACATGTAATATCTCATTCGAAAGGTATTGCAGGTAAGTACTTTAGGAACTTCAAATCATCAAAATTGCATGTATACTTTTCAAGTTATTCACAAATAGCTGTTTTAAAAGTGGACACTTAGTGCAATTTTCACAGTTCCTAGGGGAGGTAAGTATTTGTTAGGTTAACCAGGTAAGTAAGACACTTACAGGGCTTAGTTCTTGGTCCAAGGTAGCCCACCGTTGGGGGTTCAGAGCAACCCCAAAGTCACCACACCAGCAGCTCAGGGCCGGTCAGGTGCAGAGTTCAAAGTGGTGCCCAAAACACATAGGCTAGAATGGAGAGAAGGGGGTGCCCCGGTTCCGGTCTGCTTGCAGGTAAGTACCCGCGTCTTCGGAGGGCAGACCAGGGGGGTTTTGTAGGGCACCGGGGGGGACACAAGTCCACACAGAAATTTCACCCTCAGCAGCGCGGGGGCGGCCGGGTGCAGTGTAGGAACAGGCGTCGGGTTCGCAATGTTAGTCTATGAGAGATCTCGGGATCTCTTCAGCGCTGCAGGCAGGCAAGGGGGGGATTCCTCGGGGAAACCTCCACTTGGGCAAGGGAGAGGGACTCCTGGGGGTCACTTCTCCAGTGAAAGTCCGGTCCTTCAGGTCCTGGGGGCTGCGGGTGCAGGGTCTCTCCCAGGCGTCGGGACTTTAGATTCAAAGAGTCGCGGTCAGGGGAAGCCTCGGGATTCCCTCTGCAGGCGGCGCTGTGGGGGCTCAGGGGGGACAGGTTTTGGTACTCACAGTATCAGAGTAGTCCTGGGGTCCCTCCTGAGGTGTTGGATCGCCACCAGCCGAGTCGGGGTCGCCGGGTGCAGTGTTGCAAGTCTCACGCTTCTTGCGGGGAGCTTGCAGGGTTCTTTAAAGCTGCTGGAAACAAAGTTGCAGCTTTTCTTGGAGCAGGTCCGCTGTCCTCGGGAGTTTCTTGTCTTTTCGAAGCAGGGGCAGTCCTCAGGGGATGTCGAGGTCGCTGGTCCCTTTGGAAGGCGTCGCTGGAGCAGGATCTTTGGAAGGCAGGAGACAGGCCGGTGAGTTTCTGGAGCCAAGGCAGTTGTCGTCTTCTGGTCTTCCTCTGCAGGGGTTTTCAGCTAGGCAGTCCTTCTTCTTGTAGTTGCAGGAATCTAAAATCTTAGGTTCAGGGAAGCCCTTAAATACAAAATTTAAGGGCGTGTTTAGGTCTGGGGGGTTAGTAGCCAATGGCTACTAGCCCTGAGGGTGGGTACACCCTCTTTGTGCCTCCTCCCAAGGGGAGGGGGTCACAATCCTAACCCTATTGGGGGAATCCTCCATCTGCAAGATGGAGGATTTCTAAAAGTTAGAGTCACTTCAGCTCAGGACACCTTAGGGGCTGTCCTGACTGGCCAGTGACTCCTCCTTGTTGCTTTCTTTGTTCCCTCCAGCCTTGCCGCCAAAAGTGGGGGCCGTGGCCGGAGGGGGCGGGCAACTCCACTAAGCTGGAGTGCCCTGCTGGGCTGTGACAAAGAGGTGAGCCTTTGAGGCTCACCGCCAGGTGTCACAGCTCCTGCCTGGGGGAGGTGTTAGCATCTCCACCCAGTGCAGGCTTTGTTACTGGCCTCAGAGTGACAAAGGCACTCTCCCCATGGGGCCAGCAACATGTCTCTAGTGTGGCAGGCTGCTGGAACCAGTCAGCCTACACAGCTAGTTGGTTAAGTTTCAGGGGGCACCTCTAAGGTGCCCTCTGGGGTGTATTTTGCAATAAAATGTACACTGGCATCAGTGTGCATTTATTGTGCTGAGAAGTTTGATACCAAACTTCCCAGTTTTCAGTGTAGCCATTATGGTGCTGTGGAGTTCGTGTAAAACAGACTCCCAGACCATATACTCTTATGGCTACCCTGCACTTACAATGTCTAAGGTTTTGCTTAGACACTGTAGGGGCACAGTGCTCATGCACTGGTACCCTCACCTATGGTATAGTGCACCCTGCCTTAGGGCTGTAAGGCCTGCTAGAGGGGTGTCTTACCTATACTGCATAGGCAGTGAGAGGCTGGCATGGCACCCTGAGGGGAGTGCCATGTCGACTTACTCATTTTGTTCTCACCAGCACACACAGGCTTGTAAGCAGTGTGTCTGTGCTGAGTGAGGGGTCTCTAGGGTGGCATAAGACATGCTGCAGCCCTTAGAGACCTTTCTTGGCATCAGGGCCCTTGGTACTAGAAGTACCAGTTACAAGGGACTTATCTGAATGCCAGGGTGTGCCAATTGTGGATACAATGGTACATTTTAGGTGAAGGAACACTGGTGCTGGGGCCTGGTTAGCAGGGTCCCAGCACACTTCTCAGTCAAGTCAGCATCAGTATCAGGCAAAAAGTGGGGGGTAACTGCAACAGGGAGCCATTTCTTTACACAAGCCCCCCCCAGCCTACAGGCCAGGAGACTCAGCCCAAGCTGGGAGAGTCTTCCTAGTCTGTCAGGCGAGGAAGAGTAGGAGAAATAGGCTGGTTAGTTGCAGGGCCTACTCTGCCTTACATCCTTCTGTTCAGGTCATTCCCTTTGGGGAACTGACCCACTTCCACAGTGATAGGACCTAGTCTGAATTGCCTCTTGTCTGCCTCTTCAATGTCTCCACCCATTCTTTCTATTTTGGTCTTAGAGGTGTCCACCTCTGCTAACCTTATCTTGGCCAGGGTCACCCCTAGCTTACCCAGAGAGGTTACCCAGAGCTGGAGTAACCCCACCATGACCAATAGGGTCAGGGGGCCTAACTTGCTATTTGGCATGGGGTCAGACCACCATGCTAAGGATAGTGCAGCCATAAAGGCTAACACCCAGCAGAGGCCACTGACAGCTGTCAGTGCCCAGAACCACACCTTTAGCTCTTCACCTAAAAGGGAAGGGGCTAAGTTACAGGCTTCTTTGGGTTCAGGTTGCCTGTCTGCTGTATTGGAGTGGGGGGTTACCACATCTTGTAGTAAACACCCTTCTTCCACTCTTTCTTCTGTTAGCTGAGGAGCCACCCACTCAGGTTTAACAGTTGCCTGACTAGCCAGGACTTCTTGTGGGTCAGGTTGGACTTTATCAGGGCCATTTTTGGAGTTCTCCCCTACAGGAGCAGAATCTCCCTGGCTTGCTGTAACCTTGGCTAAAGGTTGTCCACCCCTCCTACTCTGTTTTCTTTTCTTCTTCTTCTGGGGCCTGCTTGCATTTACTGCAGAGGCAGGATTTCCAGAATCCTTGGGAGAGGACTGGCACTGGACCAGTTCCTCTCTTGGGCTCTGACTAACCTCTGGGTAGTCATTTCCAAGGAGACAATCAAGGGGGAGGTCTGTACTGACTACTACCCTTCTCCAGCTAAGAGTGCCACCCACTTCTATGGGCACTAAAGCCACAGGCCTCTTAGTGACCCTGTCTAGGCTAACTCTTACCCTGGCAGTCTCACCTGGGATGTACTGGTTTGAGAGCACCAGCCTGTCATGCACAATAGTGTGACTGGCACAAGTGTCTCTCAGGGCAGTGGTTGGGATTCCATTCACCAGTAGGTGGTGGAAGTGTCTACTTCCCTCTGGAATCTCCAACTCACCTGTTGGGCCCTGTTTCCAGTTGAAGGCTAGGAAGACCTCCTCATCTGAGGAGTCATCTCCCATGGCTACACTGGTTACCCCAGGAATTTTGTTCTGGGGTTTGTTTTTGGGACAAGAAGTGTCCTTGGTGTGGTGCCCAGACTGTTTACAGTTGTGGCACCAGGCCTTAGTGGCATCCCAGTTCTTACCCTGGTACCCACCTTTGTTTTGGGTTGTGTCTTGGGGCCCACCCACCTGTTCTGGTTTTTGGGGGCCTACAGAGGACTCTTTTTCTTTGTTTCTAGTGTCACCCACTTTCTCCTGGGGAGTTTTTGTAACCCCTTTCTTTTGGTCACCCCCAGTGGAAGTTTTGGTTACCCTAGTCTTGACCCAGTGGTCTGCCTTCTTTCCCAATTCTTGGGGAGAAATTGGACCTAGGTCTACCAGATACTGATGCAACTTTTCATTGAAGCAGTTACTTAAAATGTGTTCTTTCATAAACAAATTATAAAGCCCAACATAGTCACACACTTCATTTCCAGTTAACCAACCATCTAGTGTTTTTACTGAGTAGTCTACAAAATCAACCCAGGTCTGGCTCGAGGATTTTTGAGCCCCCCTGAATCTAATTCTATACTCCTCAGTGGAGAATCCAAAGCCCTCAATCAGGGTACCCTTCATGAGGTCATAAGATTCTGCATCTTTTCCAGAGAGTGTGAGGAGTCTATCCCTACACTTTCCAGTGAACATTTCCCAAAGGAGAGCACCCCAGTGAGATCTGTTTACTTTTCTGGTTACACAAGCCCTCTCAAAAGCTGTGAACCATTTGGTGATGTCATCACCATCTTCATATTTTGTTACAATCCCTTTGGGGATTTTTAGGATGTCAGGAGAATCTCTGACCCTATTTAAGTTGCTGCCACCATCGATGGGACCTAGGCCCATCTCTTTTCTTTCCCTTTCTATGGCTAGGAGCTGCTTTTCCAAAGCCAATCTTTTGACCATCCTGGCTAACAGGGGGTCATCTTCACTGGAGTTATCCTCAGTGATTTCAGAGGTGTTGGTCTCTCCTGTGAGGGAACCAGCATCTCTGACTATTATTTTTGGAGTCAGGGTTTGAGGGACCCTGTTCTCCCTAGATAGGACTGGTAGGGGGGAATTTTCCTCCAAGTCACTATCCTCTTCCTCTGAGTTGCCACCCTCAGAGGGGTTGGCCTTTTCAAACTCTGCCAAAAGCTCCTGGAGCTGTATTTTGGTAGGTTTGGGGCCCATTGTTATTTTCTTTATTTTACAGAGTGACCTTAGCTCCCTCATCTTAAGATGGAGGTAAGGTGTGGTATCGAGTTCCACCACAGTCACATCTGTGCTAGACATTTTGCTTCTAAAAGTTGGAATACTTTTTAAGAATCTACAACTAGTTCTAGGTTCTAATTCAAACTTTTACAAACTTTTAAACTCTAAAAGAAATGCTAAACAGGATCTAACACAAGGCCCTAGCAGGACTTTTAAGAATTTAGAAAACTTTTCAAATTGCAAAAATCAATTTCTAATGACAATTTTGGAATTTGTCGTGTGATCAGGTATTGGCTGAGTAGTCCAGCAAATGCAAAGTCTTGTACCCCACCGCTGATACACTAATGTAGGAAGTTGGCTCTGTATGTGCTATTTCAAAGTAAGGAATAGCATGCACAGAGTCCAAGGGTTCCCCTTAGAGGTAAAATAGTGGTAAAAATAGATAATACTAATGCTCTATTTTGTGGTAGTGTGGTCGAGCAGTAGGCTTATCCAAGGAGTAGTGTTAAGCATTTGTTGTACATACACATAGACAATAAATGAGGTACACACACTCAGAGACAAATCCAGCCAATAGGTTTTTATATAGAAAAATATCTTTTCTTAGTTTATTTTAAGAACCACAGGTTCAAATTCTACATGTAATATCTCATTCGAAAGGTATTGCAGGTAAGTACTTTAGGAACTTCAAATCATCAAAATTGCATGTATACTTTTCAAGTTATTCACAAATAGCTGTTTTAAAAGTGGACACAGTGCAATTTTCACAGTTCCTAGGGGAGGTAAGTATTTGTTAGGTTAACCAGGTAAGTAAGACACTTACAGGGCTTAGTTCTTGGTCCAAGGTAGCCCACCGTTGGGGGTTCAGAGCAACCCCAAAGTCACCACACCAGCAGCTCAGGGCCGGTCAGGTGCAGAGTTCAAAGTGGTGCCCAAAACACATAGGCTAGAATGGAGAGAAGGGGGTGCCCCGGTTCCGGTCTGCTTGCAGGTAAGTACCCGCGTCTTCGGAGGGCAGACCAGGGGGGTTTTGTAGGGCACCGGGGGGGACACAAGTCCACACAGAAATTTCACCCTCAGCAGCGCGGGGGCGGCCGGGTGCAGTGTAGGAACAGGCGTCGGGTTCGCAATGTTAGTCTATGAGAGATCTCGGGATCTCTTCAGCGCTGCAGGCAGGCAAGGGGGGGATTCCTCGGGGAAACCTCCACTTGGGCAAGGGAGAGGGACTCCTGGGGGTCACTTCTCCAGTGAAAGTCCGGTCCTTCAGGTCCTGGGGGCTGCGGGTGCAGGGTCTCTCCCAGGCGTCGGGACTTTAGATTCAAAGAGTCGCGGTCAGGGGAAGCCTCGGGATTCCCTCTGCAGGCGGCGCTGTGGGGGCTCAGGGGGGACAGGTTTTGGTACTCACAGTATCAGAGTAGTCCTGGGGTCCCTCCTGAGGTGTTGGATCGCCACCAGCCGAGTCGGGGTCGCCGGGTGCAGTGTTGCAAGTCTCACGCTTCTTGCGGGGAGCTTGCAGGGTTCTTTAAAGCTGCTGGAAACAAAGTTGCAGCTTTTCTTGGAGCAGGTCCGCTGTCCTCGGGAGTTTCTTGTCTTTTCGAAGCAGGGGCAGTCCTCAGGGGATGTCGAGGTCGCTGGTCCCTTTGGAAGGCGTCGCTGGAGCAGGATCTTTGGAAGGCAGGAGACAGGCCGGTGAGTTTCTGGAGCCAAGGCAGTTGTCGTCTTCTGGTCTTCCTCTGCAGGGGTTTTCAGCTAGGCAGTCCTTCTTCTTGTAGTTGCAGGAATCTAAAATCTTAGGTTCAGGGAAGCCCTTAAATACAAAATTTAAGGGCGTGTTTAGGTCTGGGGGGTTAGTAGCCAATGGCTACTAGCCCTGAGGGTGGGTACACCCTCTTTGTGCCTCCTCCCAAGGGGAGGGGGTCACAATCCTAACCCTATTGGGGGAATCCTCCATCTGCAAGATGGAGGATTTCTAAAAGTTAGAGTCACTTCAGCTCAGGACACCTTAGGGGCTGTCCTGACTGGCCAGTGACTCCTCCTTGTTGCTTTCTTTGTTCCCTCCAGCCTTGCCGCCAAAAGTGGGGGCCGTGGCCGGAGGGGGCGGGCAACTCCACTAAGCTGGAGTGCCCTGCTGGGCTGTGACAAAGGGGTGAGCCTTTGAGGCTCACCGCCAGGTGTCACAGCTCCTGCCTGGGGGAGGTGTTAGCATCTCCACCCAGTGCAGGCTTTGTTACTGGCCTCAGAGTGACAAAGGCACTCTCCCCATGGGGCCAGCAACATGTCTCTAGTGTGGCAGGCTGCTGGAACCAGTCAGCCTACACAGCTAGTTGGTTAAGTTTCAGGGGGCACCTCTAAGGTGCCCTCTGGGGTGTATTTTGCAATAAAATGTACACTGGCATCAGTGTGCATTTATTGTGCTGAGAAGTTTGATACCAAACTTCCCAGTTTTCAGTGTAGCCATTATGGTGCTGTGGAGTTCGTGTAAAACAGACTCCCAGACCATATACTCTTATGGCTACCCTGCACTTACAATGTCTAAGGTTTTGCTTAGACACTGTAGGGGCACAGTGCTCATGCACTGGTACCCTCACCTATGGTATAGTGCACCCTGCCTTAGGGCTGTAAGGCCTGCTAGAGGGGTGTCTTACCTATACTGCATAGGCAGTGAGAGGCTGGCATGGCACCCTGAGGGGAGTGCCATGTCGACTTACTCATTTTGTTCTCACCAGCACACACAGGCTTGTAAGCAGTGTGTCTGTGCTGAGTGAGGGGTCTCTAGGGTGGCATAAGACATGCTGCAGCCCTTAGAGACCTTTCTTGGCATCAGGGCCCTTGGTACTAGAAGTACCAGTTACAAGGGACTTATCTGAATGCCAGGGTGTGCCAATTGTGGATACAATGGTACATTTTAGGTGAAGGAACACTGGTGCTGGGGCCTGGTTAGCAGGGTCCCAGCACACTTCTCAGTCAAGTCAGCATCAGTATCAGGCAAAAAGTGGGGGGTAACTGCAACAGGGAGCCATTTCTTTACACAAGCCCCCCCCAGCCTACAGGCCAGGAGACTCAGCCCAAGCTGGGAGAGTCTTCCTAGTCTGTCAGGCGAGGAAGAGTAGGAGAAATAGGCTGGTTAGTTGCAGGGCCTACTCTGCCTTACATCCTTCTGTTCAGGTCATTCCCTTTGGGGAACTGACCCACTTCCACAGTGATAGGACCTAGTCTGAATTGCCTCTTGTCTGCCTCTTCAATGTCTCCACCCATTCTTTCTATTTTGGTCTTAGAGGTGTCCACCTCTGCTAACCTTATCTTGGCCAGGGTCACCCCTAGCTTACCCAGAGAGGTTACCCAGAGCTGGAGTAACCCCACCATGACCAATAGGGTCAGGGGGCCTAACTTGCTATTTGGCATGGGGTCAGACCACCATGCTAAGGATAGTGCAGCCATAAAGGCTAACACCCAGCAGAGGCCACTGACAGCTGTCAGTGCCCAGAACCACACCTTTAGCTCTTCACCTAAAAGGGAAGGGGCTAAGTTACAGGCTTCTTTGGGTTCAGGTTGCCTGTCTGCTGTATTGGAGTGGGGGGTTACCACATCTTGTAGTAAACACCCTTCTTCCACTCTTTCTTCTGTTAGCTGAGGAGCCACCCACTCAGGTTTAACAGTTGCCTGACTAGCCAGGACTTCTTGTGGGTCAGGTTGGACTTTATCAGGGCCATTTTTGGAGTTCTCCCCTACAGGAGCAGAATCTCCCTGGCTTGCTGTAACCTTGGCTAAAGGTTGTCCACCCCTCCTACTCTGTTTTCTTTTCTTCTTCTTCTGGGGCCTGCTTGCATTTACTGCAGAGGCAGGATTTCCAGAATCCTTGGGAGAGGACTGGCACTGGACCAGTTCCTCTCTTGGGCTCTGACTAACCTCTGGGTAGTCATTTCCAAGGAGACAATCAAGGGGGAGGTCTGTACTGACTACTACCCTTCTCCAGCTAAGAGTGCCACCCACTTCTATGGGCACTAAAGCCACAGGCCTCTTAGTGACCCTGTCTAGGCTAACTCTTACCCTGGCAGTCTCACCTGGGATGTACTGGTTTGAGAGCACCAGCCTGTCATGCACAATAGTGTGACTGGCACAAGTGTCTCTCAGGGCAGTGGTTGGGATTCCATTCACCAGTAGGTGGTGGAAGTGTCTACTTCCCTCTGGAATCTCCAACTCACCTGTTGGGCCCTGTTTCCAGTTGAAGGCTAGGAAGACCTCCTCATCTGAGGAGTCATCTCCCATGGCTACACTGGTTACCCCAGGAATTTTGTTCTGGGGTTTGTTTTTGGGACAAGAAGTGTCCTTGGTGTGGTGCCCAGACTGTTTACAGTTGTGGCACCAGGCCTTAGTGGCATCCCAGTTCTTACCCTGGTACCCACCTTTGTTTTGGGTTGTGTCTTGGGGCCCACCCACCTGTTCTGGTTTTTGGGGGCCTACAGAGGACTCTTTTTCTTTGTTTCTAGTGTCACCCACTTTCTCCTGGGGAGTTTTTGTAACCCCTTTCTTTTGGTCACCCCCAGTGGAAGTTTTGGTTACCCTAGTCTTGACCCAGTGGTCTGCCTTCTTTCCCAATTCTTGGGGAGAAATTGGACCTAGGTCTACCAGATACTGATGCAACTTTTCATTGAAGCAGTTACTTAAAATGTGTTCTTTCATAAACAAATTATAAAGCCCAACATAGTCACACACTTCATTTCCAGTTAACCAACCATCTAGTGTTTTTACTGAGTAGTCTACAAAATCAACCCAGGTCTGGCTCGAGGATTTTTGAGCCCCCCTGAATCTAATTCTATACTCCTCAGTGGAGAATCCAAAGCCCTCAATCAGGGTACCCTTCATGAGGTCATAAGATTCTGCATCTTTTCCAGAGAGTGTGAGGAGTCTATCCCTACACTTTCCAGTGAACATTTCCCAAAGGAGAGCACCCCAGTGAGATCTGTTTACTTTTCTGGTTACACAAGCCCTCTCAAAAGCTGTGAACCATTTGGTGATGTCATCACCATCTTCATATTTTGTTACAATCCCTTTGGGGATTTTTAGGATGTCAGGAGAATCTCTGACCCTATTTAAGTTGCTGCCACCATCGATGGGACCTAGGCCCATCTCTTTTCTTTCCCTTTCTATGGCTAGGAGCTGCTTTTCCAAAGCCAATCTTTTGACCATCCTGGCTAACAGGGGGTCATCTTCACTGGAGTTATCCTCAGTGATTTCAGAGGTGTTGGTCTCTCCTGTGAGGGAACCAGCATCTCTGACTATTATTTTTGGAGTCAGGGTTTGAGGGACCCTGTTCTCCCTAGATAGGACTGGTAGGGGGGAATTTTCCTCCAAGTCACTATCCTCTTCCTCTGAGTTGCCACCCTCAGAGGGGTTGGCCTTTTCAAACTCTGCCAAAAGCTCCTGGAGCTGTATTTTGGTAGGTTTGGGGCCCATTGTTATTTTCTTTATTTTACAGAGTGACCTTAGCTCCCTCATCTTAAGATGGAGGTAAGGTGTGGTATCGAGTTCCACCACAGTCACATCTGTGCTAGACATTTTGCTTCTAAAAGTTGGAATACTTTTTAAGAATCTACAACTAGTTCTAGGTTCTAATTCAAACTTTTACAAACTTTTAAACTCTAAAAGAAATGCTAAACAGGATCTAACACAAGGCCCTAGCAGGACTTTTAAGAATTTAGAAAACTTTTCAAATTGCAAAAATCAATTTCTAATGACAATTTTGGAATTTGTCGTGTGATCAGGTATTGGCTGAGTAGTCCAGCAAATGCAAAGTCTTGTACCCCACCGCTGATACACCAATGTAGGAAGTTGGCTCTGTATGTGCTATTTCAAAGTAAGGAATAGCATGCACAGAGTCCAAGGGTTCCCCTTAGAGGTAAAATAGTGGTAAAAATAGATAATACTAATGCTCTATTTTGTGGTAGTGTGGTCGAGCAGTAGGCTTATCCAAGGAGTAGTGTTAAGCATTTGTTGTACATACACATAGACAATAAATGAGGTACACACACTCAGAGACAAATCCAGCCAATAGGTTTTTATATAGAAAAATATCTTTTCTTAGTTTATTTTAAGAACCACAGGTTCAAATTCTACATGTAATATCTCATTCGAAAGGTATTGCAGGTAAGTACTTTAGGAACTTCAAATCATCAAAATTGCATGTATACTTTTCAAGTTATTCACAAATAGCTGTTTTAAAAGTGGACACAGTGCAATTTTCACAGTTCCTAGGGGAGGTAAGTATTTGTTAGGTTAACCAGGTAAGTAAGACACTTACAGGGCTTAGTTCTTGGTCCAAGGTAGCCCACCGTTGGGGGTTCAGAGCAACCCCAAAGTCACCACACCAGCAGCTCAGGGCCGGTCAGGTGCAGAGTTCAAAGTGGTGCCCAAAACACATAGGCTAGAATGGAGAGAAGGGGGTGCCCCGGTTCCGGTCTGCTTGCAGGTAAGTACCCGCGTCTTCGGAGGGCAGACCAGGGGGGTTTTGTAGGGCACCGGGGGGGACACAAGTCCACACAGAAATTTCACCCTCAGCAGCGCGGGGGCGGCCGGGTGCAGTGTAGGAACAGGCGTCGGGTTCGCAATGTTAGTCTATGAGAGATCTCGGGATCTCTTCAGCGCTGCAGGCAGGCAAGGGGGGGATTCCTCGGGGAAACCTCCACTTGGGCAAGGGAGAGGGACTCCTGGGGGTCACTTCTCCAGTGAAAGTCCGGTCCTTCAGGTCCTGGGGGCTGCGGGTGCAGGGTCTCTCCCAGGCGTCGGGACTTTAGATTCAAAGAGTCGCGGTCAGGGGAAGCCTCGGGATTCCCTCTGCAGGCGGCGCTGTGGGGGCTCAGGGGGGACAGGTTTTGGTACTCACAGTATCAGAGTAGTCCTGGGGTCCCTCCTGAGGTGTTGGATCGCCACCAGCCGAGTCGGGGTCGCCGGGTGCAGTGTTGCAAGTCTCACGCTTCTTGCGGGGAGCTTGCAGGGTTCTTTAAAGCTGCTGGAAACAAAGTTGCAGCTTTTCTTGGAGCAGGTCCGCTGTCCTCGGGAGTTTCTTGTCTTTTCGAAGCAGGGGCAGTCCTCAGGGGATGTCGAGGTCGCTGGTCCCTTTGGAAGGCGTCGCTGGAGCAGGATCTTTGGAAGGCAGGAGACAGGCCGGTGAGTTTCTGGAGCCAAGGCAGTTGTCGTCTTCTGGTCTTCCTCTGCAGGGGTTTTCAGCTAGGCAGTCCTTCTTCTTGTAGTTGCAGGAATCTAAAATCTTAGGTTCAGGGAAGCCCTTAAATACAAAATTTAAGGGCGTGTTTAGGTCTGGGGGGTTAGTAGCCAATGGCTACTAGCCCTGAGGGTGGGTACACCCTCTTTGTGCCTCCTCCCAAGGGGAGGGGGTCACAATCCTAACCCTATTGGGGGAATCCTCCATCTGCAAGATGGAGGATTTCTAAAAGTTAGAGTCACTTCAGCTCAGGACACCTTAGGGGCTGTCCTGACTGGCCAGTGACTCCTCCTTGTTGCTTTCTTTGTTCCCTCCAGCCTTGCCGCCAAAAGTGGGGGCCGTGGCCGGAGGGGGCGGGCAACTCCACTAAGCTGGAGTGCCCTGCTGGGCTGTGACAAAGGGGTGAGCCTTTGAGGCTCACCGCCAGGTGTCACAGCTCCTGCCTGGGGGAGGTGTTAGCATCTCCACCCAGTGCAGGCTTTGTTACTGGCCTCAGAGTGACAAAGGCACTCTCCCCATGGGGCCAGCAACATGTCTCTAGTGTGGCAGGCTGCTGGAACCAGTCAGCCTACACAGCTAGTTGGTTAAGTTTCAGGGGGCACCTCTAAGGTGCCCTCTGGGGTGTATTTTGCAATAAAATGTACACTGGCATCAGTGTGCATTTATTGTGCTGAGAAGTTTGATACCAAACTTCCCAGTTTTCAGTGTAGCCATTATGGTGCTGTGGAGTTCGTGTAAAACAGACTCCCAGACCATATACTCTTATGGCTACCCTGCACTTACAATGTCTAAGGTTTTGCTTAGACACTGTAGGGGCACAGTGCTCATGCACTGGTACCCTCACCTATGGTATAGTGCACCCTGCCTTAGGGCTGTAAGGCCTGCTAGAGGGGTGTCTTACCTATACTGCATAGGCAGTGAGAGGCTGGCATGGCACCCTGAGGGGAGTGCCATGTCGACTTACTCATTTTGTTCTCACCAGCACACACAGGCTTGTAAGCAGTGTGTCTGTGCTGAGTGAGGGGTCTCTAGGGTGGCATAAGACATGCTGCAGCCCTTAGAGACCTTTCTTGGCATCAGGGCCCTTGGTACTAGAATTACCAGTTACAAGGGACTTATCTGAATGCCAGGGTGTGCCAATTGTGGATACAATGGTACATTTTAGGTGAAGGAACACTGGTGCTGGGGCCTGGTTAGCAGGGTCCCAGCACTCTTCTCAGTCAAGTCAGCATCAGTATCAGGCAAAAAGTGGGGGGTAACTGCAACAGGGAGCCATTTCTTTACAGTAGACTTTAGAATATTTGTAGAGAGGAACTGATGAAGACTAAACATGGAAGGAGTAGTAAATGGCGCTTCAGTTGGAGCTGCCAAGTTCCATTGCTCACTTTTTTGCCAAAATCCTTCACATAACTGAGGTTCATCAGCAAATCCCAGCACAAAAAAAAGAGACATGAGGGATGACTAGTGGATGTATGTCTTTCACTGACCATGCACTGAACTGTGCTTTCTGTGGTCACAGATGTAGAAGGAGAAGGACTATGGCGTTGCCAAATGTATCCCTACTTCAAAGAGCAAAAGAATAAGAGACTTCTCTTCGGTAGGAAAATGTTACTTGCCCTGTAACTATCTCTTCGCAACTTGCAGCGATGTATGTTTATATCCTTGCATACTCCTACATCGTGTTTGGCATGGATGTTTGCAACTTGTTTTTGTTTGAGGAATCTTTTCTGTCACACACACTGTTGCGAACCTTTTCTTAGACCACAATGCATCAGGACACAGACTACACATCTGATTTGTTTGTTCCCAGAATGAGTAATGTTTGCGGAGTGTAGTGAAGGAAAACAAAATAAATATCTTGTATCATGTAAAGGGATAAGTATAGTAAATATCTTGGATCACTGCTTGATTCCGTGGAGACGAGAGGGCGTGTGTGAAGGGCCACATTCCCTGTCCAGTCATACTGTGGAGATGCGCGCCCCCTGCGGTACAGGGTATGTGGAGGACCTGCAGTGCAACAAGTTGCTGTCGTCCAAAACTGCAAAGAGAGGTGACCCTGGCATGCACCAGCACTAGATCCTCCCAGTGACCATGTGACCCTCTGCCTGGTGCCAGAACAGTGATGCACACCTGCAGGGGGCACACATGAAGCCTTGCATGGGGGACAATGGCGTTGAAGGGGGCCATATTCCAAAAGGTGCATTACTGTTCTTGCTGTGAACTGACAATTCACATCAGCTGCTTAAAAGTGACCGTTCTCTGCTGGTTGGGCCAAGGTCTTCTTGAGACTGCATCCAACAGGGAACCAAGGAAGGGCTGGATCTGCAGAGGTTGTAGGTGGGACTTCTAGAGAAGCTCAGGCTGTGGCACAAGGACACCACCACCTGTGCGTGGTCGAGGCAGAGCAGTCTGCTGCCACTCTTCATCAACCAATAACCGAGGTAGGGAAAGACGTGCATGCACTCTGTTCTCCAACGCACAGCTACCAATGCTAGACACTTTGTAAACACTCTTGGAGCCAGGGTAGCTTTGAAAGGAAGTACTTTAAACTTGTATTGTTGTCTATTTATCACAAAGCTAAGGTACTGCCGAAGAACAGGGTGTATGAGGTGGATCGTCATCTATTCACCCTCCTGAAAAGGGGAGATGACATCTTGCAGAGTTGTCATGCAGTTGAGGCCTCAGGTTAAGGATGGCCCTCACATAGCTGTCCTTTTTGGAATATAAAAAAAAGATAGAGTAGACACAGCTGCCTTGGTATTGCAGGAGCACGCCCTTGCAGAAGGGCGTGTAGTTCTTCCTGAAGAAAGTAGAGGTGTTCTTTACTGAGAGCATGTGCGCAGGTTGTAATGTTGGGAGGGGCAGTAGCTGCGCTGGACCACAACTGCATCACGTATGCGAGAGGAAATCGTGGTGATAAGTGGTCGGAAGGGAGGCGGGACAATTCACTGTTTGTAGGTGGCAAGTGCTTTGCTGGAGCCACCTCGCCCCTACAGCTGTTGTTACCCCTGCAGGAGCCTCTATTATGAACCCTCCCAGCGTGCTGGTTGAAGGACTGATGCGCCTCTGGGGCTAATGCTCGTGCAAGGTTGTTTCGATCCATCCCTGGATGGCTGCTTATGCCAAGAGCACCTGTGGGCAGTGGTCTGGCGTGCCACATGGACTTTGCTGTTTCAATATCTTTTTTAAAAAAATCAACTTCTCATCAGTCTGCAGCCCAAAAAGGTGCTTCCTATCACAGAAGAGGTTGAGGAGATGTTGCTGGACTTCGGGCTTGAACATTATTGTGGAAGAGTTACCGAGCCAGGATGATGCTGGTACTGTTGACCTTAGAGGCTGAGTCTGTGCTGAGTCTGTGCACCTAACACACAACAAACGCTAGCGTTAGAGATGGCTTTGCCTTCAGACACTGACTCCTCCTCTCATTTGCTGAAGTCCTCTAGGAGAGGCTTAAGTAGTTCTTACACCTCCTACTCGGCTGTATTGTATTGTGACAGGAATGCTAGAGTTCGATATATACCAGTTGATTGCTGCCCCGTCTGCTACCCTCTTGCTCGCCTCATCTGCCTTCTTCCTCTCCTTCTCTGGAGGAGAAGCATCACCAGTGGGTTTGGCAAAAGTGCGCTTGTGGGCACTGTGGCCCACCAGAGTCGGGAGAAACCTGACCCTTGATGGACACCAGATCCCTAGGGGAGGTTTACATGTCTTTTCAACCACTGGGGTCATCATGCTGGCCTTGACAGGCTCAAATAAAGTTATCCGGAGCAGACTAACATGCTCTGGAACCGCAATAAGAACTGAACTGTGCACTCTGACTTGCAGAGCGGCTCCACAAAGTCGCTCTCCTCTTCAGTGACATACTTGTCCTCCTTCTGAAAGGCTGTGGCCCTTCGAATGACCTCATGATAGGTGTAGTATCATCAGGGCAGAGGCCTTTCCTGGATAGTATTTGAGATCATGAGCCCCATGATGCCCTCGGAATGTGTACATCAATGTTGTCCCGTGAGGGCATCAGCATGGTCTAATCTGGAAGGCTGATCATAAGGTTCAAAGGGTTCATAAGGACGGCCTGGGTCTGTACATGAGAGAGGAGAACACTCTTACTACTCTGGTAGCGGTTGTGGGTGAATACAGGCTTGGTAGTGGTGGAAAAGAGGGTGAAATGTGGTGGAGGTTGAGGTGGGCTTCTTGACAGAGGAAGAGGACTGGGAGCCCTGTTCAGTGCTGGCTTCTTTGATTCCCGCTCTGGAGAGGGAGGCTTGGAGTAAAGTTCCCCCTCAAAAACTAGCCTTTGCTTTCGAGAAAGGGGATACTGGTGCACCGGTGTGGATGTCTCTGCTGAGATTTTGCCTATTACAGCATGGATGAACAGGTGCTTCTGCCTGACACTGAGTTCCTGTTGAGGCCCCTTGAGGATCGAACCTTCAACACACTCTGATCAGGGCATGGAGGGAGGCTTTGAAATCAGTTTCAGTGTCAAGGAGGGCTTCAGTGCCCACGAGGTCTTGTGTTCAGGAGCAGCTTTTGGTGTTGGCTTCAGGTGGCTCAGGCTCGGCAGCAGACCATGACTGAATGCCTTGGTTAGAGGTCTGCTCGGCTCGAAGAGTTTGGTCAATGCTGACCAGAGCCTGAAGTCATCGGCGGCCCTTGGCTTGCCTCTTCCTTGCATCCATATTTGGGGCTCAACACCCAACTCCCACATGAGGAGTTCTTTGGCTTGGGACTTCTTTTGGGTCTCTGGCTTTATGCTATGGGCCTAAGGGGGGGGCATGGAATATTCATGACCTCATATTTGGGCTTAGTGTGGAAGCCGATATCTTTGGTGTCTGTGTAATAGTCTCCATGTCCTCATGGTCATACTCAACAGAAGACACAATCTCTGGACTGGCTGCCGGTTGTGCAGACGGGACCCCTGAGAAGTCAACCTCTGCTTGTTTTTTAAGCAGAAGAGATAATCCTCACTGAAAACGTCTGGGGTCTCAAAAGAGCTCTTTTTAAACATTCTTCCTGCATGCCCAGCACTGCTCCCTTCTGAACTCTGTGTCTGTCTATCTGAATACAGAGTATGTCGCACAGGAGGCATCGTTGTGGTCAGGGAACAAACACAAATTACGCAGTTTGTGGTGGTCTGTACACAGGTATCTTGATCTGCAGTACAGGTAGTTCTGAAAGGGTGTCAGTTCCATCAACCACATATCATTTTCTGGTGATTGAAGCCTGTAGAGGACCTTCAGCAGTCAGGAGCACAGGGCCTTTAACAAGAATCTATGGTATCTTCACTTGGAGCCCGCTCATTATATGACCGACTCTGATCAAGGAAAGAAAGAATCTAACATGGAGTCGGTGCCCATGTGCAATCTACACTATGTGAAGTCACACTACATCTCGTGCCTAGAGAGATTTCCACTAACACCACCACCTTGGAAGCCTCCAAGCCAGCATCAGAGGGCAGGAGTACGCTAAACATGAGCATCTTATAGCCATGTATGCTGCAAACATTTAATCAGGAAAGAGGTTGTGGCTCACAAAGAGGCGTGCCGTTAAAATTGGCTTTCACAATGCGTTAAACCTTGACCAGAATAGCCCCAGTCCTAGGGAACTCGGATTGTGCAGTCAAAGTTGTAGCCGTGGATGACATACATCAGCTTCAATACCGGTGCAACTAGCAAGGCCTCTGGTGGCAAGACAGGGGCTTCCAGGGCAGGAACTAGGTCTGGAGCATTCAATGGGGTTGACTTGTGGCTGGTTTTGAGGATGACAACAGAGGCATGGGAAAAGTTGCAGACGGAGTCAGAGGTGGTTGAAACATAGGGAAAATGATGCCACTTGAGGAGGGATAGTGCCTGGGCAAACTGGAAGCAAGTCTGGCAGCGCAAAGTGTGGCGCTCTAATGGAGAGAGGCTTCAGGCTTATAGCAGGGTCCAATCCAAAGAAGACTCTGATGTCCAGGAACAGACCTTCTGACTAAAGAACTGCACCGCGAATGGGAGCAATTGTCAAAAGAAAATGAATATCTTATTTAGAGCTTCCAATACTGAATCAGTGAAAATATCTTCAAAGATGAAGCCTGTTCTCTGGACTTGCAGCAAGAATGGGATCTGAAGAGTGGTGTGGAGTGGCAACATTCTTGCTGCTTGTTATCGATTTGAGGCATTAAAGAACTTGTCTCCCATTCGTAGGTGTCCTTCAAACACATGAAGCCACATGTATTGCAAGACTTTGTCAGGCTTGTGTTCTAGACCACAATGAATAACATCATGGAGATCTCAAACGGAAGACATCTTTTGGAGGATGACACTATTTTGGACATGCTTTATCAAGACTTTAACAAAAGGTTGCTCCAAAATACCGTTCTTCACACCGATTCTCTAAATCATTGCATCTTGGGGTAAATTCAGAGCAAACATTTGTTAAAAAGCCTTGGAAAAGCCACAGACTATCAAGCCACTAAGGGGCCGAAACATGTGTCTGCTGCCAATAACGCATACAATTGTATATTTATCATCTGAGGATGCAACAATACTTCATGGAGGTAATGTGATCAAATATACCTATAAAACCAAGAAATCACAATCGACTTGGAGTTTTTTTGTTAAAGGGTAGACAGACTGAACCTTGTAACAGCAGAGATTTGCGTTTGGGTGAGTCATGGTCTGCATGTGCGCTTGCAGCATCAAGAGGGAGAAGTTCCCATCCAAGTCTATCAAGTTTGGAATCCTTCACAGCTTAGTCTTTTTATAGCCAAAGTTATGACCTCAGCTGGCTGCAGGACTAAAGCACCTACGGAACACGAATGAGCGCGAGACACTTGTTAACAAAAAGGTAATTAAGCATTCAGAGTCAACTGAAAATACTCTTGTCCAGCTGATACAGTGCACCCGTGTAACGCGACTCGCTTGAGCTGGCAGTAAATGTTGCTGTATTTACCTGGGTCTCCGGGTCATCCGCTCCGAGGCTGGCAGCGCCTAATTTCACAACGTCAGCTAAGCGGGTTATGGTGGCCACGGACGACTGGGCCGCCTGGGCAAGCTTCTCCTGGCTGGCTGTTGCATTCTGCACAAGCACTTTCGTGTCTTCCACCAGAGCCTTGGCAGTCTTGAGAATCCCCTCCCTGGAGAATGAAGAGTGGTAAAGAATATTACAGCATAGAACCACCACCATGCACACGACCATCCCTTCTCGATTACCCCAGTACACACCGCCGCCCTACACGGCCACGAAATATGCCACCTGCCTGCTGCCACATTTCTGTCCTTTATTTACATCTGTCTCCATAATCTCTGTTTCAGTGCCTCGCATGTGCCGTATACAAGTACTGTGCAACCAGTGATACAGGTGGCATTGCCTACGATCCCCCAAGACTCAGTCCTTACTGAGAGAGGGAAGTGCTAATGTTACACCCGAGCCCCTCAGTCCTTACTAAGGGAGGGCGATGCTAAAGTTACACCCGAGTCCCTCACTCCTTACTAAGGGAGGGAAGTGCTAAAGTTACACCGGAGCCCCTCAATCCTTACTAAGAGAGGGCAATGCTAAAGTTACACCGGAGCCCCTCACTCCTTACTAAGGGAGGGAAGTGCTAAAGTTACACCGGAGCCCCTCAATCCTTACTAACAGAGGGCAATGCTCAAGTTACACCGGAGCCCCTCACTCCTTACTAAGGGAGGGAAGTGCTAAAGTTACACCGGAGCCCCTCAATCTTTACTAAGAGAGGGAAGTGCTAATGTTACACCTGAGCCCCTCAATCTTTACTAAGAGAGGGAAGTGCTAATGTTACACCTGAGCCCCTCAATCTTTACTAAGAGAGGGCAATGCTGTTTCACTTGAGCCCCTCAATAATTACTAAGAGAGGGCAATGCTAATGTTTCACCCGAGCCCCTCAATCCTTACTAAGAGAGGGAAGTGCTAATGTTACACCCGAACCCCTCAATCCTTACTAAGAGAGGGAAGTGCTAATGTTTCACCCGAGCCCCTCGATCCTTACTAAGGGAGGGCAATGCTGTTTCACCCGAGCCCCTCAATCCTTACTAAGAGAGGGAAGTGCTAATGTTACACCCGAACCCCTCAATCCTTACTAAGAGAGGGCAATGCTAATGTTTCACCTGAGCCCCTCAATCCTTACTGAGAGAGGGAAGTGCTAATGTTTCACCCGAGCCCCTCAATCCTTACTAAGGGAGGGCAATGCTGTTTCACCTGAGCCCCTCAATCCTTACTAAGAGAGGGAAGTGCTAATGTTTCACCTGAGCCCCTCAATCCTTACTAAGAGAGGGAAGTACTCAAGTTTCACCCGAGCCCCTCAAGCCTTACTAAGAGAGGGAAGTGCTAATGTCACACCTGAGCCCCTCAATCTTTACTAAGAGAGGCCAATGCTAATGTTTCACCCGAGCCCCTCAATCCTTACTGAGAGAGGGCAATGCTAATGTTACACCCGAGCCCCTCAATCCTTACTGAGAGAGGGCAATGCTAATGTTACACCCGAGCCCCTCAATCCTTACTAAGGGAAGGCAATGCTGTTACACCCGAGCCCCTCAATCCTTACTGAGAGAGGGCAATGCTAATGTCACACCTGAGCCCCTCAATCCTTACTAAGGGAGGGCAATGCTAATGTTACACCAGAGCCCCTCAATCCTTACTAAGGGAAGGCAATGCTGTTACACCCGAGCCCCTCAATCCTTACTGAGAGAGGGCAATGCTAATGTCACACCTGAGCCCCTCAATCCTTACTAAGGGAGGGCAATGCTAATGTTACACCCGAGCCCCTCAATCCTTACTAAGAGAGGGAAGTGCTAATGTTACACCGAGCCCCTCAATCCTTACTAAGAGAGGGAAGTGCTAATGTTACACCGAGCCCCTCAATCCTTATTAAGAGAGGGCAATGCTAATGTTACACCTGAGCCCCTCAATCCTTACTAAGGGAGGGAAGTGCTAATGTTTCACCTGAGCCCCTCAATCCTTACTAAGAGAGGGAAGTGCTAATGTTACACCCGAGCCCCTCAATCCTTACTAAGAGAGGGAAGTGCTAATGTTACACCCGAGCCCCTCAATCCTTACTAAGAGAGGGAAGTGCTAATGTTTCACCTGAGCCCCTCACTCCTTAGTAAGAGAGGGACGTGCTAATGTTACACCCGAGCCCCTCAATCCTTACTAAGAGAGGGAAGTGCTAATGTTACACCTGAGCCCCTCAATCCTTACTGAGAGAGGGAAGTGCTGATGTTACACCTGAGCCCCTCACTCCTTACTAAGAGAGGGAAGTGCTGATGTTACACCTGAGCCCCTCAATACGTACTGACAGAGGGCAATGCAGAAGTTACACCCAAGCCCCTCAATCCTTACTGACAGAGGGCAATGCTGATGTTACACCTGAGCCCCTCAATCCTTACTGACAGAGGGCAATGCTGATGTTACACCTGAGCCCCTCAATCCTTACTGACAGAGGGCAATGCTGATGTTACACCGAGCCCCTCAATCCTTACTGACAGAGGGCAATGCTGATGTTACACCTGAGCCTCGCACTCCTTACTGAGAGAAAGAGAGGGCAATGCTAATGTTTCACCCGAGCCCCTCAATCCTTACTGAGAGAGGGCAATGCTAATGTTACACCCGAGCCCCTCAATCCTTACTAAGAGAGGGCGATGCTAATGTTTCACCCGAGCCCCTCAATCCTTACTGAGAGAGGGCAATGCTAATGTTACACCCGAGCCCCTCAATCCTTACTAAGGGAAGGCAATGCTGTTACACCCGAGCCCCTCAATCCTTACTGAGAGAGGGCAATGCTAATGTCACACCTGAGCCCCTCAATCCTTACTAAGGGAGGGCAATGCTAATGTTACACCCGAGCCCCTCAATCCTTACTAAGGGAAGGCAATGCTGTTACACCCGAGCCCCTCAATCCTTACTGAGAGAGGGCAATGCTAATGTCACACCTGAGCCCCTCAATCCTTACTAAGGGAGGGCAATGCTAATGTTACACCCGAGCCCCTCAATCCTTACTAAGAGAGGGAAGTGCTAATGTTACACCGAGCCCCTCAATCCTTACTAAGAGAGGGAAGTGCTAATGTTACACCGAGCCCCTCAATCCTTACTAAGAGAGGGCAATGCTAATGTTACACCTGAGCCCCTCAATCCTTACTAAGGGAGGGAAGTGCTAATGTTTCACCTGAGCCCCTCAATCCTTACTAAGAGAGGGAAGTGCTAATGTTACACCCGAGCCCCTCAATCCTTACTAAGAGAGGGAAGTGCTAATGTTACACCCGAGCCCCTCAATCCTTACTAAGAGAGGGAAGTGCTAATGTTTCACCCGAGCCTCTCACTCCTTAGTAAGAGAGGGAAGTGCTAATGTTACACCCGAGCCCCTCAATCCTTACTAAGAGAGGGAAGTGCTAATGTTACACCTGAGCCCCTCAATCCTTACTGAGAGAGGGAAGTGCTGATGTTACACCTGAGCCCCTCACTCCTTACTAAGAGAGGGAAGTGCTGATGTTACACCTGAGCCCCTCAATCCTTACTGACAGAGGGCAATGCTGATGTTACACCTGAGCCCCTCAATCCTTACTGACAGAGGGCAATGCTGATGTTACACCTGAGCCCCTCAATCCTTACTGACAGAGGGCAATGCTGATGTTACACCTGAGCCCCTCAATCCTTACTGACAGAGGGCAATGCTGATGTTACACCTGAGCCCCTCAATCCTTACTGACAGAGGGCAATGCTGATGTTACACCTGAGCCCCTCGATCCTTACTGACAGAGGGCAATGCTGATGTTACACCTGAGCCCCTCGATCCTTACTGACAGAGGGCAATGCTGATGTTACACCGAGCCCCTCAATCCTTACTGACAGAGGGCAATGCTGATGTTACACCGAGCCCCTCACTCCTTACTAAGAGAGGGAAGTGCTAATGTTTCACCCGAGCCCCTCAATCCTTACTGACAGAGGGCAATGCTGATGTTACACCTGAGCCCCTCAATCCTTACTGACAGAGGGCAATGCTGATGTTACACCTGAGCCCCTCAATCCTTACTGACAGAGGGCAATGCTGTTACACCCGAGCCCCTCAATCCTTACTGACAGAGGGCAATGCTGATGTTACACCTGAGCCTCGCACTCCTTACTGAGAGAAAGAGAGGGCAATGCTAATGTTTCACCCGAGCCCCTCAATCCTTACTGAGAGAGGGCAATGCTAATGTTACACCCGAGCCCCTCAATCCTTACTAAGAGAGGGCAATGCTAATGTTTCACCCGAGCCCCTCAATCCTTACTGAGAGAGGGCAATGCTAATGTTACACCCGAGCCCCTCAATCCTTACTAAGGGAAGGCAATGCTGTTACACCCGAGCCCCTCAATCCTTACTAAGGGAAGGCAATGCTGTTACACCCGAGCCCCTCAATCCTTACTGAGAGAGGGCAATGCTAATGTCACACCTGAGCCCCTCAATCCTTACTAAGGGAGGGCAATGCTAATGTTACACCCGAGCCCCTCAATCCTTACTAAGGGAAGGCAATGCTGTTACACCCGAGCCCCTCAATCCTTACTGACAGAGGGCAATGCTGATGTTACACCGAGCCCCTCAATCCTTACTGACAGAGGGCAATGCTAATGTTACACCTGAGCCCCTCAATCCTTACTAAGAGAGGGAAGTGCTGATGTTACACCTGAGCCCCTCAATCCTTACTGACAGAGGGCAATGCTGATGTTACACCTGAGCCCCTCAATCCTTACTGACAGAGGGCAATGCTGATGTTACACTTGAGCCCCTCAATCCTTACTGACAGAGGGCAATGCTGATGTTACACCTGAGCCCCTCAATCCTTACTGACAGAGGGCAATGCTGATGTTACACCGAGCCCCTCAATCCTTACTGACAGAGGGCAATGCTGATGTTACACCGAGCCCCTCAATCCTTACTGACAGAGGGCAATGCTGATGTTACACCGAGCCCCTCAATCCTTACTGACAGAGGGCAATGCTGATGTTACACCGAGCCCCTCACTCCTTACTAAGAGAGGGAAGTGCTGATGTTTCACCCGAGCCCCTCAATCCTTACTGACAGAGGGCAATGCTGATGTTACACCTGAGCCCCTCAATCCTTACTGACAGAGGGCAATGCTGATGTTACACCTGAGCCCCTCAATCCTTACTGACAGAGGGCAATGCTGTTACACCCGACCCCCTCAATCCTTACTGACAGAGGGCAATGCTGATGTTACACCTGAGCCCCTCAATCCTTACTGACAGAGGGCAATGCTGTTACACCCGAGCCCCTCAATCCTTACTGACAGAGGGCAATGCTGATGTTACACCTGAGCCTCGCACTCCTTACTGAGAGAAAGAGAGGGCAATGCTAATGTTTCACCCGAGCCCCTCAATCCTTACTGAGAGAGGGCAATGCTAATGTTACACCCGAGCCCCTCAATCCTTACTAAGAGAGGGCGATGCTAATGTTTCACCCGAGCCCCTCAATCCTTACTGAGAGAGGGCAATGCTAATGTTACACCCGAGCCCCTCAATCCTTACTAAGGGAAGGCAATGCTGTTACACCCGAGCCCCTCAATCCTTACTAAGGGAAGGCAATGCTGTTACACCCGAGCCCCTCAATCCTTACTGAGAGAGGGCAATGCTAATGTCACACCTGAGCCCCTCAATCCTTACTAAGGGAGGGCAATGCTAATGTTACACCCGAGCCCCTCAATCCTTACTAAGGGAAGGCAATGCTGTTACACCCGAGCCCCTCAATCCTTACTGACAGAGGGCAATGCTGATGTTACACCTGAGCCCCTCAATCCTTACTGACAGAGGGCAATGCTGATGTTACACCTGAGCCCCTCAATCCTTACTGACAGAGGGCAATGCTGATGTTACACCTGAGCCCCTCAATCCTTACTGACAGAGGGCAATGCTGATGTTACACCGAGCCCCTCAATCCTTACTGACAGAGGGCAATGCTAATGTTACACCTGAGCCCCTCAATCCTTACTGACAGAGGGCAATGCTGATGTTACACCCGAGCCCCTCAATCCTTACTAAGAGAGGGAAGTGCTAATGTTACACCTGAGCCCCTCAATCCTTACTGACAGAGGGCAATGCTGATGTTACACCTGAGCCCCTCAATCCTTACTGACAGAGGGCAATGCTGATGTTACACCTGAGCCCCTCAATCCTTACTGACAGAGGGCAATGCTGATGTTACACCTGAGCCCCTCAATCCTTACTGACAGAGGGCAATGCTGTTACACCCGAGCCCCTCAATCCTTACTGACAGAGGGCAATGCTGATGTTACACCTGAGCCTCGCACTCCTTACTGAGAGAAAGAGAGGGCAATGCTAATGTTTCACCCGAGCCCCTCAATCCTTACTGAGAGAGGGCAATGCTAATGTTACACCCGAGCCCCTCAATCCTTACTAAGAGAGGGCGATGCTAATGTTTCACCCGAGCCCCTCAATCCTTACTGAGAGAGGGCAATGCTAATGTTACACCCGAGCCCCTCAATCCTTACTAAGGGAAGGCAATGCTGTTACACCCGAGCCCCTCAATCCTTACTAAGGGAAGGCAATGCTGTTACACCCGAGCCCCTCAATCCTTACTGAGAGAGGGCAATGCTAATGTCACACCTGAGCCCCTCAATCCTTACTAAGGGAGGGCAATGCTAATGTTACACCCGAGCCCCTCAATCCTTACTAAGGGAAGGCAATGCTGTTACACCCGAGCCCCTCAATCCTTACTGACAGAGGGCAATGCTGATGTTACACCGAGCCCCTCAATCCTTACTGACAGAGGGCAATGCTAATGTTACACCTGAGCCCCTCAATCCTTACTGACAGAGGGCAATGCTGATGTTACACCCGAGCCCCTCAATCCTTACTAAGAGAGGGAAGTGCTAATGTTACACCTGAGCCCCTCAATCCTTACTGACAGAGGGCAATGCTGATGTTACACCTGAGCCCCTCAATCCTTACTGACAGAGGGCAATGCTGATGTTACACCTGAGCCCCTCACTCCTTACTAAGAGAGGGAAGTGCTGATGTTACACCTGAGCCCCTCAATCCTTACTGACAGAGGGCAATGCTGATGTTACACCTGAGCCCCTCAATCCTTACTGACAGAGGGCAATGCTGATGTTACACCTGAGCCCCTCAATCCTTACTGACAGAGGGCAATGCTGATGTTACACCTGAGCCCCTCAATCCTTACTGACAGAGGGCAATGCTAATGTTACACCGAGCCCCTCAATCCTTACTGACAGAGGGCAATGCTGATGTTACACCGAGCCCCTCAATCCTTACTGACAGAGGGCAATGCTGATGTTACACCGAGCCCCTCAATCCTTACTGACAGAGGGCAATGCTGATGTTACACCGAGCCCCTCACTCCTTACTAAGAGAGGGAAGTGCTAATGTTTCACCCGAGCCCCTCAATCCTTACTGACAGAGGGCAATGCTGATGTTACACCTGAGCCCCTCAATCCTTACTGACAGAGGGCAATGCTGATGTTACACCTGAGCCCCTCAATCCTTACTGACAGAGGGCAATGCTGTTACACCCGACCCCCTCAATCCTTACTGACAGAGGGCAATGCTGATGTTACACCTGAGCCCCTCAATCCTTACTGACAGAGGGCAATGCTGTTACACCCGAGCCCCTCAATCCTTACTGACAGAGGGCAATGCTGATGTTACACCTGAGCCTCGCACTCCTTACTGAGAGAAAGAGAGGGCAATGCTAATGTTTCACCCGAGCCCCTCAATCCTTACTGAGAGAGGGCAATGCTAATGTTACACCCGAGCCCCTCAATCCTTACTAAGAGAGGGCGATGCTAATGTTTCACCTGAGCCCCTCAATCCTTACTGAGAGAGGGCAATGCTAATGTTACACCCGAGCCCCTCAATCCTTACTAAGGGAAGGCAATGCTGTTACACCCGAGCCCCTCAATCCTTACTAAGGGAAGGCAATGCTGTTACACCCGAGCCCCTCAATCCTTACTGAGAGAGGGCAATGCTAATGTCACACCTGAGCCCCTCAATCCTTACTAAGGGAGGGCAATGCTAATGTTACACCCGAGCCCCTCAATCCTTACTAAGGGAAGGCAATGCTGTTACACCCGAGCCCCTCAATCCTTACTGACAGAGGGCAATGCTGATGTTACACCTGAGCCCCTCAATCCTTACTGACAGAGGGCAATGCTGATGTTACACCTGAGCCCCTCAATCCTTACTGACAGAGGGCAATGCTGATGTTACACCTGAGCCCCTCAATCCTTACTGACAGAGGGCAATGCTGATGTTACACCGAGCCCCTCAATCCTTACTGACAGAGGGCAATGCTAATGTTACACCTGAGCCCCTCAATCCTTACTGACAGAGGGCAATGCTGATGTTACACCCGAGCCCCTCAATCCTTACTAAGAGAGGGAAGTGCTAATGTTACACCTGAGCCCCTCAATCCTTACTGACAGAGGGCAATGCTGATGTTACACCCGAGCCCCTCAATCCTTACTAAGAGAGGGAAGTGCTAATGTTACACCTGAGCCCCTCAATCCTTACTGACAGAGGGCAATGCTGATGTTACACCTGAGCCCCACAATCCATACTGACAGAGGGCAATGCTGATGTTACACCTGAGCCCCTCAATCCTTACTGACAGAGGGCAATGCTGATGTTACACCTGAGCCCCTCAATCCTTACTGACAGAGGGCAATGCTGATGTTACACCTGAGCCCCTCAATCCTTACTGACAGAGGGCAATGCTGATGTTACACCTGAGCCCCTCAATCCTTACTGACAGAGGGCAATGCTGATGTTACACCGAGCCCCTCAATCCTTACTGACAGAGGGAAGTGCTGATGTTACACCTGAGCCTCGCACTCCTTAGTGAGAGAAAGAGAGGGCAATGCTAATGATTCACCTTAACGTTTCAGTCCTTACTGGGAAATGCTAATGTTACGCCTGAGGCTCTTGCTCAAAAGTATTCCTCTAGCTTCTAGTCTGAGAACAGTGGAGCTGAGAGTTGTGCTTTATCTGCTCTTAGGTTTGTTATTTAAGTGTTATGCCATTTTGAAATAATCTGTTTTGAGAGTCTTCAACTGGTCTTAATCCTTTTGGACTTGTGGCTGCCTAAACCGGATGCGCGATTCCTGACAGAAGCAAGCAGAAAGGACTACGAAACTTCGATACCACACCCACTTCATCGGTGCTTTCTACAATCTCAATGTGCGTTAACACACCTCTTGCTCTCCACAATGCACTGTTCCAGTTTGTAATCATTTTAGCCAAATGAAAGAATGAAAATGTCACTTACCCAGTGTACATCTGTTCGTGGCATCAGTCGCAGTAGATTCGCATGTTCTGCAATAGCTCGCCATCTGGTGTTGGGCCGGAGTGTTACAAGTTGTTTTTGTTCGAAGAAGTCTTTCGAGTCACGGGACCGAGTGACTCCTCCTTTTGTCTCCATTGCGCATGGGCGTCGACTCCATCCTCGATTGTTTTTCCCCGCAGAGGGTGAGGTAGGAGTTGAATTGTAGTAATAGTGCCCATGCAATGGAGTGACTAAGTATGCACCTATTTAAGGTTAAGATGATACATATATAAATAATTGAAGGTAACTTCCAAACTGCTACAGGCTCCCGGGGAGGCGGGTGGGCACATGCGAATCTACTGCGACTGATGCCACGAACAGATGTACACTGGGTAAGTGACATTTTCAGTTCGATGGCATCTGTCGCTGTAGATACGCATGTTCTGCATAGACTAGTAAGCAGTTATTTCCCCAAAAGCGGTGGATCAGCCTGTAGGAGTGGAAGTAGTCTGAAATAATGTTCTTAATACAGCTTGACCTACTGTGGCTTGTTGTGCGGATAACACGTCTACACAGTAGTGCTTGGTGAATGTGTGAGGCGTAGACCATGTGGCTGCCTTACATATTTCTTGCATTGGGATGTTTCCTAGAAAGGCCATGGTAGCACCTTTCTTTCTGGTTGAGTGTGCCCTTGGTGTAATGGGCAGCTGTCGTTTAGCTTTAAGGTAGCAGATTTGGATGCATTTAACTATCCATCTGGCTATACCTTGTTTTGAAATTGGGTTTCCTGCATGAGGTTTTTGAAATGCAATAAAGAGTTGTTTAGTCTTTCTGATGTTTTTGTTCTGTCAATGTAATACATCAATGCTCTTTTGACATCTAATGTATGTAGCGCTCTTTCAGCTACGGTATCTGGCTGTGGAAAGAACACTGGAAGTTCCACTGTTTGATTTAGATGGAACGGTGAAATAACCTTTGGCAAAAATTTAGGATTGGTCCTTAAGACGACTTTATTTTTGTGTAGTTGTATAAAAGGTTCCTGTATTGTAAACGCCTGAATCTCGCTTACTCTTCTTAGGGAAGTAATGGCGATGAGAAATGCCACCTTCCAGGTTAGGAACTGTATGTCGCAGGAGTGCATGGGTTCAAAAGGTGGACCCATAAGTCTAGTTAGGACAACATTTAGGTTCCATGAAGGGACAGGTAGTGTTCTTGGTGGTATAATTCTCCTAAGGCCCTCCATGAATGCTTTAATGACTGGTATCTTATATAGGGAAGTTGAATAGGTAGTCTGCAGGTATGCAGAAATTGCTGCAAGGTGTATTTTAATGGAAGAGAAAGCTAGGTTAGATTTTTGTAAGTGAAGCAAGTAACCCACTACATGTTCTGGAGTTGTGTGTAATGGTTGTATTTGATTAATATGGCAGTAGCAAACAAACCTCTTCCATTTACTTGCATAACAGTGCCTGGTGGATGGCCTTCTGGCCTGTTTTATGACTTCCATACATTCTTGGGTAAGTTGTAAGTGCCCGAATTCTAGGATTTCAGGAGCCAGATTGCTAGATTCAGCGATGCTGGATCTGGGTGTCTGATCTTTTGGTTGTGCTGTGTCAACAGATCTGGCCTGTTGGGCAATTTGATGCAGGGTACCACTGATAGGTCTAGCAGCGTTGTGTACCAGGGTTGCCTTGCCCAAGTTGGTGCTATCAATATGAGTTTGAGTTTGCTTTGACTGAGTTTGTTTACCAGGTAAGGAAGGAGAGGGAGAGGAGGAAAAGCGTAAGCAAATATCCCTGACCAGTTCATCCATAGGGCATTGCCTTGGGATTGTTTGTGTGGGTATCTGGATGCGAAGTTTTGGCATTTTGCGTTCTCCCTTGTCGCAAACAAGTCTATCTGAGGTGTTCCCCAGAGTTTGAAATAAGTGTTCAGAATTTGGGGGTGAATTTCCCATTCGTGGACCTGTTGATGATCTCGAGAGAGATTGTCTGCGAGTTGATTTTGGATCCCTGGTATAAACTGTGCTATTAGGCGAATTTGGTTGTGAATTGCCCAATGCCAAATTTTTTGTGCTAGCAGGCTTAACTGCGTGGAGTGCGTCCCCCCCTGCTTGTTTAGATAATACATTGTTGTCATGTTGTCTGTTTTGACGAGAATGTATTTGTGAACTATTATTGGTTGGAAGGCTTTTAGTGCTTGAAAAACTGCTAGAAGTTCTAGGTGATTGATATGCAGTTCTGTTTGATGTACGTTCCATTGTCCTTGTATGCTGTGTTGATCGAGGTGTGCTCCCCACCCTGTCATGGAAGCATCTGTTGTTATTACGTATTGTGGCACTGGGTCTTGGAAAGGCCGCCCCTTGTTTAAATTTATGTTGTTCCACCACAGAAGCGAGAGGTAAGTTTGGCGGTCTATTAACACCAGATCTAGAAGGTGACCCTGTGCTTGAGACCACTGTGATGCTAGGCATTGTTGTAAGGGCCTCATGTGCAGTCTTGCGTTTGGGACAATGGCTATGCATGAAGACATCATGCCTAGGAGTTGTAATACCATCTTTGCCTGTATCTTTTGTGTTGGATACATGCGTTGTATGATGGTGTTGAAATTTAGAATTCTTTGTGGACTTGGAGTGGCTACTCCCTTTGATGTGTCTATTATGGCTCCTAGGTATTGTTGTACCTTGCGCGGCAGAATGTTGGATTTTGTAAAGTTGACGGTGAACCCGAGTTTGAAGAGGGTTTGTATGATCTGATTTGTGTGATTTGAGCACTGTATGAACGAATGGGCCTTGATTAGCCAGTCGTCCAAATATGGGAACACATGTATTTGCTGCCTTCTTATGTGTGCAGCGACTACCGCTAGACATTTGGTAAAGACTCTTGGTGCGGTTGTTAATCCGAAAGGCAGTACCTTGAATTGGTAATGTATGCCTTTGAATACAAACCTTAGGTATTTCCTGTGCGATGGGTGTATTGGTATATGGAAATAAGCATCCTTGAGGTCTAAAGTTGCCATGTAGTCGTGTAGTTTTAGCAATGGCAATACTTCTTGTAGTGTGACCATGTGGAAGTGGTCTGATTTGATGAAAGTGTTCACTACTCTGAGGTCTAGGATTGGTCTCAGTGTTTTGTCCTTTTTTGGTATCAGAAAGTACAGTGAGTAAACTCCTGTGTTTATTTGTGTGTTTGGCACTAATTCGATTGCATTCTTTTGCAATAGTGCCTGCACTTCTATCTTCAGGAGATTGGAATGGTGTGTTGTTAGATTTTGTGCTTTTGGTGGTATGTTTGGAGGGAATTGTAGAAATTCTATGCAATAACCATGTTGGATAATTGCTAGAACCCAAGTGTCTGTAGTGATTTTCTCCCATGCTTTGTAATAATGACCTATTCTTCCCCCCACTGGTGTTGTGTGGAGGGGGTGAGTGACATGTGAGTCACTGTTTAGTAGTAGGGGTTTTGGGGCTTTGAAATCTCCCTCTATTTCTAGGGAATTGCCCTCCTCTATATTGTCCCCGAAAACCTCCTCTATACTGTCCCTGGTAACTGGACGGTGTGGCTTGTGAGGTGCTGGCTTGTGTGCTTTGACCCCGAAACCCCCCTCGAAAGGGCGTTTTACGGAATGTGCTGTAATTCCCTCTGCTCTGCGGGGAGTAGAGTGCGCCCATGGCTTTGGCAGTGTCTGTATCTTTTTTGAGTTTCTCAATCGCTGTGTCCACTTCTGGACCGAACAGTTCTTTTTCATTAAAAGGCATATTGAGAACTGCTTGTTGAATCTCTGGTTTAAATCCAGACGTTCGGAGCCATGCATGCCTTCTGATAGTTACAGATGTATTAATTGTCCGTGCAGCTGTATCTGCAGCGTCCATGGAGGAGCGTATCTGGTTGTTGGAGATGGTCTGTCCCTCTTCAACCACTTGTTTTGCCCTATTTTGTAAGTCCTTGGGCAGATGTTCAATGAGATGTTGCATCTCGTCCCAGTGGGCTCTGTCATAGCGCGCAAGTAGTGCCTGGGAGTTCGCGATGCGCCACTGGTTTGCAGCTTGTGCTGCGACTCTTTTACCAGCTGCATCGAACTTGCGGCTTTCTTTATCTGGGGGTGGTGCATCTCCAGATGTGTGAGAGTTGGCCCTTTTCCTAGCTGCTCCCACAACGACAGAGTCTGGTGGCAGCTGTGTAGTGATGAAAACCGGGTCCGTAGGAGGCGGCTTATACTTTTTTTCCACCCTTGGTGTGATTGCCCTACTTTTGACCGGCTCCTTAAAGATGTCTTTTGCATGCCGGAGCATACCAGGGAGCATAGGCAGGCTTTGGTATGAGCTGTGGGTGGAGGAGAGTGTGTTGAATAAGAAATCATCCTCGACCTGTTCTGAGTGGAGGCTTACGTGGTGAAATTGTGCTGCTCTAGCCACCACTTGAGAGTACGCGGTGCTGTCTTCTGGTGGAGATGGCTTTGTAGGGTATGCCTCCGGACTGTTATCTGACACTGGGGCGTCATATAGGTCCCATGCGTCCTGATCTTGGTCACCCTGGCTCATGGTGGTGTGAGCTGGGGAGTGTGATGGAGTTTGTGCTGGTGAAACGTTAATCACGGGCGGAGGAGAGGGTGGTGGTGTAACTCTTTTCACCACTTTTGGTTGTGGTGTTTGTTCCGTCTGGAACTCCAACCTTCTCTTTCTCCTAATGGGGGGAAGGGTGCTTATTTTTCCTGTCCCCTGCTGAATGAAGATACGCTTTTGCGTATGGTCTACATCAGTTGCTTGTAGCTCTTCCTCAAACCTATGCTTCTGCATTTGGGAGGTTAGCGAGTGCTCTTCTGTATAAGAGCCTGAAGCTGGGTCGCTTGCAGTCTGTTTCGGCATCGAAACTTTGTCTGCGTGGTTTTTCGGCTCCGAGGTGACTTTTTTCCTTTTCGGGGCCGAAACCTCTCGGCGTCGATCTGTTTCGGTGCCGCTGTCTCGGCGTCGAGCCGTGTCCACACCGGCATCTCGGTGTCGAGGCTTGTCTCCAGCACTTTCTCGGTCCCGAGAAGGCTGCGTGCCGGTGTCTCGACCGGAGTCGGACGATCTCGGCACTGTTTGGGCCTTTTTCGGTGCCGACGGTCGGTCACCGATTTTATGGGTCGAGCCATGGCCTGGTGGCAGTGGCGTCCCCTGGGCCTTGTAAATGTTCCTTTGAGTGGATTTCGACGTCTTACTCACGGTTTGTGTATCGTCGAATCCTTCGGAGTCTGAGTCTTGGATCGAGAAGGTACCTTCCTCTTCTTGTTCCTCGAACTCCTGTTGGGCTGTCGGAGCGGACGCCATCTGAAGTCTTCTGGCTCGACGGTCTCGGAGTGTTTTTCGGGACCGGAACGCACGACAGGCCTCGCAGGTGTCTTCGCTGTGCTCAGGTGACAGGCACAGGTTGCAGACCAAGTGTTGGTCTGTGTAGGGGTATTTATTGTGGCATTTGGGGCAGAAACGGAACGGGGTCCGTTCCATCGGCGTTCTTCAGCACGCGGTCGGGCCGACCAGGCCCCGACGGAGGATCGAAAAAACTACCTTGAAGGGCACCGGAGCTCTCCGATCTTCGATGCGGTGTGGAATCTAAGTACGCCGATCCCGAACGCAACAATACCGACGAAAATCTTCCGAAATTAGCTAATTTTCCGTTCCGAAACTCGGAGCGACAGGAACACGTCCGAACCCGATGGCGGAAAAAAAACAATCGAGGATGGAGTCGACGCCCATGCGCAATGGAGACAAAAGGAGGAGTCACTCGGTCCCGTGACTCGAAAGACTTCTTCGAACAAAAACAACTTGTAACACTCCGGCCCAACACCAGATGGCGAGCTATTGCAGAACATGCGTATCTGCAGCGACAGATGCCATCGAACTATATGTTTATGCTTGTGTAGTACATACCTAGAGCATGAGAACCCCGCCTCCCCCCCCTTATTGGACAAAGCGAAGGGGAGGAAGAGTGAAGTAAAAATGACAAACATTTCTCATTTTGATTTCTGATTGTTTACATCTTCTGTCTCTCACCGGCTCCATTACAGGACAGGCTGGCAGGCGGAGGCTATTTATTGAGCATTACCTCTCATGAAGCCAATCAACTGCAGAACTACCTCAAGGACGCAGACTTACCTGTGATCAGCAAATGTTTCGGCATTCTCTCGGTTCAGTGTGCCTGCTGTAGCAAACATGATGGTGGTATCCAAGTCAGCAATGATGCCAGACACTGCACTGGCAGCTGTGATGCAAGCTTGAGTGCCACGGTTACCAGCCTGCAGGGCGGCCAGCACATGAGAAACCTGGACAGAGAAACGCCAATAAGTAGAAGAATGACGATCTGACACAGAAGAGGAAATGGAGCAGAGCAGCAGATGCGGAAGAGACACAAGGCAAGAGGAGGAAAGCAACAGCAAAGTAAAAATAATAAAGGTGAAAGGGAATTAGGGAGGGAGGTTAGGGGTGCAAACGAGAGGGGGGAGGGCAACTGGATAGTTCATTAAAAGATGTGGGACACTTAAAAGGTGATAAAAGCAAAATACTAAAGATCAAAGAATAGTGAGTGGGAGAGGAGGGGAGTGAAGGACAAGATCTGCGAATTATAAGAGGAAGAAATGCAGAAAGGTAAAGTAGGAAGGCAGAACAGAAGGCAAATGAGTGGGGTCACCAAAGTGCTGAGTGCATGAGAGGGTACAAAGGAGAGTGACATTGGGTAAGAAGTGACTGAATGACCGAAAGAGGGACACATGGTCTTCTAACCTTTTCAGAAACTTTGCGAGCACACTCAATGAGTTCCTTCTTGGTGTATGTGTCATTGGGGCTGCACTGGAGGGCTCCTGCTTTATTCACCAGAGATGCACAACCATGCCCAAGCTCCTGTACCCTGTTCTTAATGTGAAATCCAATCTGAGGAAAAGAAATAAGAATGAAAACAACATCACAAAAGAGGTCAACGTTGCGGAAGATATCCCTAGGAGTTTTCACACGTTGTCACGTGTGCCAGTGATATCTTAGCCATCTCCCTTGTCAGGGCCACAACAGACACACAGAGCTAGGACAACAACGAGCTGACACACAAATGCAGCTTAACGGTCCACAGTCTGGGCGAGGATGCACCAGTACACACTGACAGATAAGGCAATAATACACACAACCCCGCCCACCCCCTAAACATAGAGGCGAGGCAACAATGCAGTGACAGATTTAGGGCAACAATATACAGACACACACAAACAGGGAAACAAGGCATCAATACACAGTTAGTCCAACAATTCACATTTACAGTCAGTTCAACAATGCATCAGTGGTCAGGCCAATGATACACCATCACAGACCAAATAAAGAAATAGCACAGCACAAGCACAACATCTCCCATCAGATCATAACAGCATATGCTGCACGATGACTCCGCACACCCTGCCACCCCCCACTATGCACAGATCAACCTGCCACTTTACCGGCCAAAAGCAAATATATTATACCTCCTTCACTGGCTGAAAGACAAAAAACCCTTCCCTCACAGGCTAAAAGCAAAAGCATGACCTCCATGGGCCACAACCACTTGTTGACACCACCAGCATAGTGCACCAAGCAAAGCACTAACATAATATGCACAGCAATGCACCAGTAAAGCCAATTCAATGAAGGACAAATGTAGCCTGCCCTAGAGACCACCAAAAGAGCCTAACATAGAAAGAGGAAGACACCCCATTCAGCACAGGAACAGTACATCTGAAAACTCCAGCACATCTTGCCTAAATTTTAAGACGCAAACCTGGTCTTTCTAACTTGCTGCCAACTCTCACTTTCAGACCTGGCTACAAAACAGTTCTGTTCCCAACACTGCCCAATGAAGCAACCTGTTGCTAATCTTTCCATTACAAGTATTCGGTCAACTTTGTCTCTGCAACTCTGTATCAAAACATTTCCCAAAACTCAACAGCAACATGACATTTTCAACTCACATGGCTGACAGTCTACAAGTCTCACCTCTTCGTTCTCTGCTGTCATGGCGGCCGGTTTGGCTTGGTGTGCCAGCTGCCCATAGTCATTAGTAAGCTGGTTGGCCAATGTGCCAAGCTCATCTGGATTTGTACTGGATTTAGTGACCTAAACAAAGAACAAAACAATTAAAGATGAAAAATTGCATGTGTAATCAACATCTTAAATTGAGGCAAACAGGGTAACTGGGGCCCATTTATAACAGGAGCACAGACAGTATGCTTTAAGCGGGTATTTGGAAAAGTGATATCAACACCAGCATGTGGCCCAGTGGGCAAGTAAGTGTGAACTAAAGCATGCACAATACACCAGAATAGTATTACATTCTCAAGAATACAACTCTGACAACACACGCGCTGCTGTTCATAGCATTTGATGCAGTATGGAGCCAACAAAAAGATTTTTTTAGTAACAAGGCTCTTCAGCAGGGAAAAGCCATAAAACATAGCAGAGAACCCAATAGGCATCCTGACAGCCAGATTAGCACACAGTGAGCAAAGTATCCGTTTTTTTCCCCTCTGTGGTCAAAGACAGAGTGTTGAAAACTCTTGAGCTCACCACTGTTATCTATATATGCGCACACCTCCAACACAATTCAGGTGAAAGACTCATCACTGCTTTTGTATACCTTTATCTGTGGCATGTGTGTCAAAATGTACGGCTTTGTGATATCTCTATCTCATATCCACTGGAGAGTCTAGCATTGCAGAGTCACCCTTCTTCCTTCCTTGAGTGTAGTTTGATGTCCATCTTCATCATCAAACAGAAAAGACTCTGATCTCAAACAGTCGCTGGCACTTTAGAGAGCTTTGATGCCACAAACAAAAAACACCAGGTGAAGGTAGGTTCAAGGCTTCCCTGTAGGGTTCCTGAGCCTCTCCTGCACCGTACACAGTGATAGCACTTTTGCAACCCCGGTGCCATGTACACCCCATACGTGGAATGCCAGGTTTGTGTGGAAAGTAATAACAAATGTATGCACCATGCTCTAACGTGAACGGAACAGTCATCCACCTAAGAACGGTCAACTAGGTGAATAACTCTTCCGGTGTACAAGAGACTGAAGGCACCATCTAAAATATCAATTTTAACAGACTTCCTGCATCCTATACCGATGATGCCAATTGACAATGGTGGTTGGAGCACAGGACTTCAACAAAAAAGGTTTCTGGTAACAGGTTACAACTGGGGTACATGAACAGTTGTATAAATCTTCCTTAGGTCTGAAAGGTGAAGCCGGAAGACAATTGGATTTGTTTCACAATGGAAAAAGGGCCAAAATAACAGATGTACTTTAACTGGTTAATGAAGGGTAGGAAGGAACTAAGAAGAATGAAAATGTCACTTACCCAGTGTACATCTGTTCGTGGCATCAGTCGCAGTAGATTCGCATGTTCTGCAATAGCTCGCCATCTGGTGTTGGGCCGGAGTGTTACAAGTTGTTTTTCTTCGAAGAAGTCTTTCGAGTCACGGGACCGAGTGACTCCTCCTTTTGTCTCCATTGCGCATGGGCGTCGACTCCATCTTCGATTGTTTTTCCCCGCAGAGGGTGAGGTAGGAGTTGAATTGTAGTAATAGTGCCCATGCAATGGAGTGACTAAGTATGCACCTATTTAAGGTTGAGATGATACATATAGAAATAATTGAAGGTAACTTCCAAACTGCTACAGGCTCCCGGGGAGGCGGGTGGGCACATGCGAATCTACTGCGACTGATGCCACGAACAGATGTACACTGGGTAAGTGACATTTTCAGTTCGATGGCATCTGTCGCTGTAGATACGCATGTTCTGCATAGACTAGTAAGCAGTTATTTCCCCAAAAGCTGTGGATCAGCCTGTAGGAGTGGAAGTAGTCTGAAATAATGTCCTTAATACGGCTTGACCTACTGTGGCTTGTTGTGCGGATAACACGTCTACACAGTAGTGCTTGGTGAATGTGTGAGGCGTAGACCATGTGGCTGCCTTACATATTTCTTGCATTGGGATGTTTCCTAGAAAGGCCATGGTAGCACCTTTCTTTCTGGTTGAGTGTGCCCTTGGTGTAATGGGCAGCTGTCGTTTAGCTTTAAGGTAGCAGATTTGGATGCATTTAACTATCCATCTGGCTATACCTTGTTTTGAAATTGGGTTTCCTGCGTGAGGTTTTTGAAATGCAATAAAGAGTTGTTTAGTCTTTCTGATGTTTTTTGTTCTGTCAATGTAATACATTAATGCTCTTTTGACATCTAATGTATGTAGTGCCCTTTCAGCTACGGTATCTGGCTGTGGAAAGAACACTGGAAGTTCCACTGTTTGATTTAGATGGAACGGTGAAATAACCTTTGGCAAAAATTTAGGATTGGTCCTTAGGACGACTTTATTTTTGTGTAGTTGTATAAAAGGTTCCTGTATAGTAAACGCCTGAATCTCGCTTACTCTTCTCAGGGAAGTAATGGCGATGAGAAATGCCACCTTCCAGGTTAGGAACTGTATGTCGCAGGAGTGCATGGGTTCAAAAGGTGGACCCATAAGTCTAGTTAGGACAACATTTAGGTTCCATGAAGGAACAGGTGGTGTTCTTGGTGGTATAATTCTCCTAAGGCCCTCCATGAATGCTTTAATGACTGGTATTTTATATAGGGAAGTTGAATAGGTAGTCTGCAGGTATGCAGATATTGCTGCAAGGTGAATCTTAATGGAAGAGAAAGCTAGGTTAGATTTTTGTAAGTGAAGCAAGTAACCCACTACATGTTCTGGAGTTGTGTGTAATGGTTGTATTTGATTAATATGGCAGTAGCAAACAAACCTCTTCCATTTACTTGCATAGCAGTGCCTGGTGGATGGCCTTCTTGCTTGTTTTATGACTTCCATACATTCTTGGGTAAGTTGTAAGTGCCCGAATTCTAGGATTTCAGGAGCCAGATTGCTAGATTCAGCGATGCTGGATCTGGGTGTCTGATCTTTTGGTTGTGCTGTGTCAACAGATCTGGCCTGTTGGGCAATTTGATGCAGGGTACCACTGATAGGTCTAGCAGCGTTGTGTACCAGGGTTGCCTTGCCCAAGTTGGTGCTATCAATATGAGTTTGAGTTTGCTTTGACTGAGTTTGTTTACCAGGTAAGGAAGGAGAGGGAGAGGAGGAAAAGCGTAAGCAAATATCCCTGACCAGTTCATCCATAGGGCATTGCCTTGGGATTGTTTGTGTGGGTACCTGGATGCGAAGTTTTGGCATTTTGCGTTCTCCCTTGTCGCAAACAAGTCTATCTGAGGTGTTCCCCAGAGTTTGAAATAAGTGTTCAGAATTTGGGGGTGAATTTCCCATTCGTGGACCTGTTGGTGATCTCGAGAGAGATTGTCTGCGAGTTGATTTTGTATCCCTGGTATAAACTGTGCAATTAGGCGAATTTGGTTGTGAATTGCCCAATGCCAAATTTTTTGTGCTAGCAGGCTTAACTGCGTGGAGTGCGTCCCTCCCTGCTTGTTTAGATAATACATTGTTGTCATGTTGTCTGTTTTGACGAGAATGTATTTGTGAACTATTATTGGTTGGAAAGCTTTTAGTGCTTGAAAAACTGCTAGCAGTTCTAGGTGATTGATATGCAGTTTTGTTTGATGTACGTTCCATTGTCCTTGTATGCTGTGTTGATCGAGGTGTGCTCCCCACCCTGTCATGGAAGCATCTGTTGTTATTACGTATTGTGGCACTGGGTCTTGGAAAGGCCGCCCCTTGTTTAAATTTATGTTGTTCCACCACAGAAGCGAGAGGTAAGTTTGGCGGTCTATTAACACCAGATCTAGAAGGTGACCCTGTGCTTGAGACCACTGTGATGCTAGGCATTGTTGTAAGGGCCTCATGTGCAGTCTTGCGTTTGGGACAATGGCTATGCATGATGACATCATGCCTAGGAGTTGTAATACCATCTTTGCCTGTATCTTTTGTGTTGGATACATGCGTTGTATGATGGTGTTGAAATTTTGAATTCTTTGTGGACTTGGAGTGGCTACTCCCTTTGATGTGTCTATTATGGCTCCCAGGTATTGTTGTACCTTGCGTGGCAGAATTTTGGATTTTGTGAAATTGACGGTGAACCCGAGTTTGAAGAGGGTTTGTATGATCTGATTTGTGTGATTTGAGCACTGTATGAACGAATGGGCCTTGATTAGCCAGTCGTCCAAATATGGGAACACATGTATTTGCTGCCTTCTTATGTGTGCAGCGACTACCGCTAGACATTTGGTAAAGACTCTTGGTGCGGTTGTTAATCCGAAAGGCAGTACCTTGAATTGGTAATGTATTCCTTTGAATACAAACCTTAGGTATTTCCTGTGAGATGGGTGTATTGGTATATGGAAATAAGCATCCTTGAGGTCTAAAGTTGCCATGTAGTCGTGTAGTTTTAGCAATGGCAATACTTCTTGTAGTGTGACCATGTGGAAGTGGTCTGATTTGATGAAAGTGTTCACTACTCTGAGGTCTAGGATTGGTCTCAGCGTTTTGTCCTTCTTTGGTATCAGAAAGTACAGTGAGTAAACTCCTGTGTTTATTTGTGTGTTTGGCACTAATTCGATTGCATTCTTTTGCAATAGTGCCTGCACTTCTATCTCCAGGAGATTGGAATGGTGTGTTGTTAAATTTTGTGCTTTTGGTGGTATGTTTGGAGGGAATTGTAGAAATTCTATGCAATAACCATGTTGGATAATTGCTAGAACCCAAGTGTCTGTAGTGATTTCCTCCCATGCTTTGTAATAATGACCTATTCTTCCCCCCACTGGTGTTGTGTGGAGGGGGTGAGTGACATGTGAGTCATTGTTTAGTAGTAGGCGTTTTGGGGCTTTGAAATCTCCCTCTATTTCTAGGGAATTGCCCTCCTCTATATTGTCCCCGAAAACCTCCTCTATACTGTCCCTGGTAAGTGGACGGTGTTGCTTGTGAGGTGCTGGCTTGTGTGCTTTGACCCCGAAACCCCCCTCGAAAGGGCGTTTTACGGAATGTGCTGTAATTCCCTCTGCTCTGCGGGGAGTAGAGTGCGCCCATGGCTTTGGCAGTGTCCGTATCTTTTTTGAGTTTCTCAATCGCTGTGTCCACTTCTGGACCGAACAGTTCTTTTTCATTAAAAGGCATATTGAGAACTGCTTGTTGAATCTCTGGTTTAAATCCAGACGTTCGGAGCCATGCATGCCGTCTGATAGTTACAGATGTATTAATTGTCCGTGCAGCTGTATCTGCAGCGTCCATGGAGGAACGTATCTGGTTGTTGGAGATGGTCTGTCCCTCCTCAACCACTTGTTTCGCCCTATTTTGGAAGTCCTTGGGCAGATGTTCAATGAGATGTTGCATCTCGTCCCAGTGGGCTCTGTCATAGCGCGCAAGTAGTGCCTGGGAGTTCGCGATGCGCCACTGGTTTGCAGCTTGTGCTGCGACTCTTTTACCAGCTGCATCGAACTTGCGGCTTTCTTTATCTGGGGGTGGTGCATCTCCAGATGTGTGAGAGTTGGCCCTTTTCCTAGCTGCTCCTACAACAACAGAGTCTGGTGGCAGCTGTGTAGTGATGAAAACCGGGTCCGTAGGAGGCGGCTTATACTTCTTTTCCACCCGTGGTGTGATTGCCCTACTTTTGACCGGCTCCTTAAATATGTCTTTTGCGTGCCGGAGCATACCAGGGAGCATAGGCAGGCTTTGGTAGGAGCTGTGGGTGGAGGAGAGTGTGTTGAACAAGAAATCATCCTCGACCTGTTCTGAGTGGAGGCTTACGTTATGAAATTGTGCTGCTCTAGCCACCACCTGAGAGTACGCGGTGCTGTCTTCTGGTGGAGATGGCTTTGTAGGGTAGGCCTCCGGGCTGTTATCTGACACTGGGGCATCGTATAGGTCCCATGCGTCCTGATCTTGGTCACCCTGGCTCATGGTGGTGTGAGCTGGGGAGTGAGATGGAGTTTGTGCTGGTGAAACGTTAATCACGGGCGGAGGAGAGGGTGGTGGTGTAATTCTTTTAACCACTTTTGGTTGTGGTGCTTGTTCCGTCTGGAACTCCAACCTTCTCTTTCTCCTAATGGGGGGAAGGGTGCTTATTTTTCCTGTCCCCTGCTGAATGAAGATACGCTTTTGCGTATGGTCCACATCAGTTGCTTGTAGCTCTTCCTCAAACCTATGCTTTTGCATTTGGGAGGTTAGCGAGTGCTCTTCTGTATAAGAGCCTGAAGCTGGGTCGCTTGCAGTTTGTTTCGGCGTTGAAACTTTGTCTGCGTGTTTTTTCGGCTCCGAGGTGACTTTTTTCCTTTTCGGGGCCGAAACCTCTCGGCGTCGATCTGTTTCGGTGCCGCTGTCTCGGCGTCGAGCCGTGTCCACACCGGTATCTCGGTGTCGAGGCTTGTCTCCAGCACTTTCTCGGTCCCGAGAAGGCTGCGTGCCGGTGTCTCGACCGGAGTCGGACGATCTCGGCACTGTTTTGGCCTTTTTCGGTGCCGACGGTCAGTCACCAAATTTATGGGTCGAGCCATGGCCTGGTGGCAGTGGCGTCCCCTGGGCCTTGTAAATGTTTCTCTGTGTGTTTTTCGACGTCTTACTCACGGTTTGTGTATCGTCGAATCCTTCGGAGTCTGAGTCTTGGATCGAAAAGGTACCTTCTTCTTCCTGTTCCTCGAACTCCCGTTGGGCTGTCGGTGCGGACGCCATTTGAAGTCTTCTGGCTCGACGGTCTCGGAGTGTTTTTCGGGACCGGAACGCACGACAGGCCTCGCAGGTGTCTTCGCTGTGCTCAGGTGTAGGAGGCTGGACTGGCTTGTAGTGAGTACCAAGGGGTACTTGCACCTTGCACCAGGCCCAGTTATCCCTTATTAGTGTATAGGGTGTCTAGCAGCTTAGGCTGATAGATAATGGTAGCTTAGCAAAGCAGCTCAGGCTGAACTAGGAGACGTGTGAAGCTACTACAGTACCACCTAGTGTCATATGCACAATATCATAAGAAAACACAATACACAGTTATACTAAAAATAAAGGTACTTCATTTTTATGACAATATGCCAAAGTATCTTAGAGTGTACCCTCAGTGAGAGGATAGGAAATATACACAAGATATATATACACAATAGCAAAAATATGCCGTATAGTCTTAGAAAACAGTGCAAACAATGTATAGTTACAATAGGATGCAATGGGGAAACATAGGGATAGGGGCAACACAAACCATATACTCCAAAAGTGGAATGTGAACCACGAATGGACCCCAAACCTATGTGACCTTGTAGAGGGTCGCTGGGACTATTAGAAAATAGTGAGAGTTAGAAAAATAACCCTCCCCAAGACCCTGAAAAGTGAGTGCAAAGTGCACTAAAGTTCCCCTAAGGACAAAATAGTCGTGTTAGAGGGAAAATGCAAGGAAAACACAAATCAGCAATGCAACAACGATGGATTCCTGACTGAGGGTACCTGTGGAACAAGGGGACCAAGTCCAAAAGTCACAAGCAGCTCGGAGATGGGCAGATGCCCAAGAAATGCCAGCGGTTGGTGCAAAGAAGCTCTTACTAGGCTGAAGAACTGTGAATACTGCAGGAACGACAAAGGCTAGAGACTTCCCCTTTGGAGGATGGATCCCCCACGCCTTGGAGAGTCGTGCAGAAGTGTTTTCCCGCCGGATGGACGCCAACAAGCCTTGCTACACGCAAATCGTGCGTTTGGCGTTTTTGGACGCTGCTGGGGCCCAGGAGGGACCAGGAGGTCGCAAATTGGACCTGCAGAGAGAGGGGACGTCGAGCAAGACAAAGAGCCCTCACTGAAGCAGGTAGCACCCGGAGAAGTGCCAGAAACAGGCACTACGAGGATGCGTGAAACGGTGCTCGCCGAAGTTGCACAAAGGAGTCCCACGTCGCCGGAGACCAACTTAGAAAGTCGTGCAATGCAGGTTAGAGTGCCGTGGACCCAGGCTTGGCTGTGCACGAAGGATTTCCGCCGGAAGTGCACAGGGGCCGGAGAAGCTTGCAAAGTCGCGGTTCCCAGCAATGCAGCCCAGCGAGGTGAGGCAAGGACTTACCTCCACCAAACTTGGGCTGAAGAGTCACTGGACTGTGGGGGTCACTTGGACGGTGTCGCTGGATTCGAGGGACCTCGCTCGTCGTGCTGAGAGGAGACCCAAGGGACCGGAAATGCAGCTTTTTGGTGCCTGCGGTTGCAGGGGGAAGATTCCGTCGACCCACGGGAGATTTCTTCGGAGCTTCTGGTGCAGAGAGGAGGCAGACTACCCCCACAGCATGCACAAGCAGGAAAACAGTCGAGAAGGCGGCAGGATCAGCGTTACAGAGTTGCAGTAGTCGTCTTTGCTACTATGTTGCAGGTTTGCAGGCTTCCAGCGCGGTCAGCGGTCGATTCCTTATCAGAAGGTGAAGAGGGAGATGCAGAGGAACTCGGCTGAGCTCATGCATTCGTTATCTAAAATTTCCCCAGAGACAGAGACCCTAAATAGCCAGAAAAGAGGGTTTGGCTACCTAGGAGAGAGGAAAGGCTACTAACACCTGAAGGAGCCTATCACAAGGAGTCTCTGACGTCACCTGGTGGCACTGGCCACTCAGAGCAGTCCAGTGTGCCAGCAGCACCTCTGTTTCCAAGATGGCAGAGGTCTGGAGCACACTGGAGGAGCTCTGGACACCTCCCAGGGGAGGTGCAGGTCAGGGGAGTGGTCACTCCCCTTTCCTTTGTCCAGTTTCGCGCCAGAGCAGGGGCTAAGGGGTCCCTGAACCGGTGTAGACTGGCTTATGCAGAATTGGGCACCTCTGTGCCCAACAAAGCATTTCCAGAGGCTGGGGGAGGCTACTCCTCCCCTGCCTTCACACCATTTTCCAAAGGGAGAGGGTGTCACACCCTCTCTCAGAGGAAGTTCTTTGTTCTGCCATCCTGGGCCAGGCCTGGCTGGACCCCAGGAGGGCAGCTGCCTGTCTGAGGGGTTGGCAGCAGCAGCAGCTGCAGTGAAACCCCAGGAAGGGCAGTCTGGCAGTACCAGGGTCTGTGCTACAGACCACTGGGATCATGGAATTGTACCAACAATGCCAGGATGGCATAGAGGGGGCAATTCCATGATCATAGACATGTTACATGGCCATATTCGGAGTTACCATGGTGAAGCTACATATAGGTAGTGACCTATATGTAGTGCACGCGTGTAATGGTGTCCCCGCACTCACAAAGTTCAGTGAATTGGCTCTGAACAATGTGGGGGCACCTTGGCTAGTGCCAGGGTGCCCTCACACTAAGTAACTTTGCACCTAACCTTTACCAGGTAAAGGTTAGACATATAGGTGACTTATAAGTTACTTAAGTGCAGTGTAAAATGGCTGTGAAATAACGTGGACGTTATTTCACTCAGGCTGCAGTGGCAGGCCTGTGTAAGAATTGTCAGAGCTCCCTATGGGTGGCAAAAGAAATGCTGCAGCCCATAGGGATCTCCTGGAACCCCAATACCCTGGGTACCTCAGTACCATATACTAGGGAATTATAAGGGTGTTCCAGTAAGCCAATGTGAATTGGTAAAATTGGTCACTAGCCCGTTAGTGACAATTTAAAAGTAATGAGAGAGCATAACCACTGAGGTTCTGGTTAGCAGAGCCTCAGTGAGACAGTTAGGCACCACACAGGGAACATACACATGCACACCTATGAGCACTGGGGCCTTGTGTGACAGGGTCCCAGTGACACATACATATAGGCCACAAACCTATGAGCACTGGGGTCCTGACCAGCAGGATCCCAGTGACACATAACAACCATACTGAAAACATGGTGTTTTCACTATGAGCACTGAGGCCTGGCTATCAGGATCCCAGTGAGACAGTGAAAACAGTGACAAACACCCTGACATACACTCACAAACAGGCCAAAAGTGGGGGTAACAAGGCTAGAAAGAGGCTACCTTCTCACATCAGGTGACAGGCACAGGTTGCAGACCAAGTGTTGGTCTGTGTAGGGGTATTTATTGTGGCATTTGGGGCAGAAACGAAACGGGGTCCGTTCCATCGGCGTTCTTCAGCACGTGGTCGGGCCGACCAGGCCCCGACGGAGGATCGAAAAACTACCCCGAAGGGCACCGGAGCTCTTCGATCTTCGATGCGGTGTGGAATCTAAGTACGCCGATCCCGAACGCAACAATACCGACGAAAATCTTCCGAAATTAGCTAATTTTCCGTTCCGAAACTCGGAGCGACAGGAACACGTCCGAACCCGATGGCGGAAAAAAAACAATCGAAGATGGAGTCGACGCCCATGCGCAATGGAGACAAAAGGAGGAGTCACTCGGTCCCGTGACTCGAAAGACTTCTTCGAAGAAAAACAACTTGTAACACTCCGGCCCAACACCAGATGGCGAGCTATTGCAGAACATGCGTATCTACAGCGACAGATGCCATCGAACAGGCAAGATTTATCTCCAACATGCAAGTTCGGAGCAGGTCTATTCGTTGAATCTTTCCTAGCAGCATCAGCATTTTGAAAATTAGTTCATAAAAGTTGTCTTTGTTCTTGGAGATAATCTAAGAAGTTTGAAGCAGCTGGTACTAATGGATTAAGGCACAGAGTCTCAGAAAATGCACAAGGAAGGAACCCTTAAAGAAAATGCAAATAGAGACTTTAGTCATGGCATTTGTAGGAAGTTGGCTCTGTATGTGCTATTTCAAAGTAAGGAATAGCATGCACAGAGTCCAAGGGTTCCCCTTAGAGGTAAAATAGTGGTAAAAATAGATAATACTAATGCTCTATTTTGTGGTAGTGTGGTCGAGCAGTAGGCTTATCCAAGGAGTAGTGTTAAGCATTTGTTGTACATACACATAGACAATAAATGAGGTACACACACTCAGAGACAAATCCAGCCAATAGGTTTTGTTATAGAAAAATATCTTTTCTTAGTTTATTTTAAGAACCACAGGTTCAAATTCTACATGTAATATCTCATTCGAAAGGTATTGCAGGTAAGTACTTTAGGAACTTCAAATCATCAAAATTGCATGTATACTTTTCAAGTTATTCACAAATAGCTGTTTTAAAAGTAGACACTTAGTGCAATTTTCACAGTTCCTAGGGGAGGTAAGTATTTGTTAGGTTAACCAGGTAAGTAAGACACTTACAGGGCTTAGTTCTTGGTCCAAGGTAGCCCACCGTTGGGGGTTCAGAGCAACCCCAAAGTCACCACACCAGCAGCTCAGGGCCGGTCAGGTGCAGAGTTCAAAGTGGTGCCCAAAACACATAGGCTAGAATGGAGAGAAGGGGGTGCCCCGGTTCCGGTCTGCTTGCAGGTAAGTACCCGCGTCTTCGGAGGGCAGACCAGGGGGGTTTTGTAGGGCACCGGGGGGGACACAAGTCCACACAGAAATTTCACCCTCAGCAGCGCGGGGGCGGCCGGGTGCAGTGTCGAAACAGGCGTCGGGTTCGCAATGTTAGTCTATGAGAGATCTCGGGATCTCTTCAGCGCTGCAGGCAGGCAAGGGGGGGGTTCCTCGGGGAAACCTCCACTTGGGCAAGGGAGAGGGACTCCTGGGGGTCACTTCTCCAGTGAAAGTCCGGTCCTTCAGGTCCTGGGGGCTGCGGGTGCAGGGTCTCTCCCAGGCGTCGGGACTTTAGGTTCAAAGAGTCGCGGTCAGGGGAAGCCTCGGGATTCCCTCTGCAGGCGGCGCTGTGGGGGCTCAGGGGGGACAGGTTTTGGTACTCACAGTATCAGAGTAGTCCTGGGGTCCCTCCTGAGGTGTCGGATCTCCACCAGCCGAGTCGGGGTCGCCGGGTGCAGTGTTGCAAGTCTCACGCTTCTTGCGGGGAGCTTGCAGGGTTCTTTAAAGCTGCTGGAAACAAAGTTGCAGCTTTTCTTGGAGCAGGTCCGCTGTCCTCGGGAGTTTCTTGTCTTTTCGAAGCAGGGGCAGTCCTCAGAGGATGTCGAGGTCGCTGGTCCCTTTGGAAGGCGTCGCTGGAGCAGGATCTTTGGAAGGCAGGAGACAGGCCGGTGAGTTTCTGGAGCCAAGGCAGTTGTCGTCTTCTGGTCTTCCGCTGCAGGGGTTTTCAGCTAGGCAGTCCTTCTTCTTGAAGTTGCAGGAATCTAATTTTCTAGGGTTCAGGGTAGCCCTTAAATACTAAATTTAAGGGCGTGTTTAGGTCTGGGGGGTTAGTAGCCAATGGCTACTAGCCCTGAGGGTGGGTACACCCTCGTTGTGCCTCCTCCCAAGGGGAGGGGGTCACAATCCTAACCCTATTGGGGGAATCTTCCATCTGCAAGATGGAGGATTTCTAAAAGTTAGAGTCCCCTCAGCTCAGGACACCTTAGGGGCTGTCCTGACTGGCCAGTGACTCCTCCTTGTTATTCTCATTATTTTCTCCGGCCTTGCCGCCAAAAGTGGGGCCTGGCCGGAGGGGGCGGGCAACTCCACTAGCTGGAGTGTCCTGCTGGGTTGGCACAAAGGAGGTGAGCCTTTGAGGCTCACCGCCAGGTGTGACAATTCCTGCCTGGGGGAGGTGTTAGCATCTCCACCCAGTGCAGGCTTTGTTACTGGCCTCAGAGTGACAAAGGCACTCTCCCCATGGGGCCAGCAACATGTCTCGGTTTGTGGCAGGCTGCTAAAACTAGTCAGCCTACACAGATAGTCGGTTAAGTTTCAGGGGGCACCTCTAAGGTGCCCTCTGGGGTGTATTTTACAATAAAATGTACACTGGCATCAGTGTGCATTTATTGTGCTGAGAAGTTTGATACCAAACCTCCCAGTTTTCAGTGTAGCCATTATGGTGCTGTGGAGTTCGTGTTTGACAAACTCCCAGACCATATACTCTTATGGCTACCCTGCACTTACAATGTCTAAGGTTTTGGTTAGACACCGTAGGGGTACCATGCTCATGCACTGGTACCCTCACCTATGGTATAGTGCACCCTGCCTTAGGGCTGTAAGGCCTGCTAGAGGGGTGTCTTACCTATACTGCATAGGCAGTGAGAGGCTGGCATGGCACCCTGAGGGGAGTGCCATGTCGACTTACTCGTTTTGTCCTCACTAGCACACACAAGCTGGCAAGCAGTGTGTCTGTGCTGAGTGAGAGGTCTCCAGGGTGGCATAAGACATGCTGCAGCCCTTAGAGACCTTCCTTGGCATCAGGGCCCTTGGTACTAGAAGTACCAGTTACAAGGGACTTATCTGGATGCCAGGGTCTGCCAATTGTGGATACAAAAGTACAGGTTAGGGAAAGAACACTGGTGCTGGGGCCTGGTTAGCAGGCCTCAGCACACTTTCAATTGTAAACATAGCATCAGCAAAGGCAAAAAGTCAGGGGGCAACCATGCCAAGGAGGCATTTCCTTACAGCATTACTATAAGCAAATGTTTCTAAGGGCAAAGAAGACTGCCAGTTGTTTTGAGTCACTTTACTGTAACACCGTAGACATTGTCAGAGAGTTTGAACTGTTCTTTTGTTTTGCCTGTTGGTCTGAGGGTGGTATCCAGATGTCTTATTCCCAGCGATACGCAAAGCAACTTACAGAATTTAAAAAAAATATTCAGTACCCATGTCTGAAATTACAGCACGTTAGCCAGTGACCACAAAAGTTACCCAAATGAATCGAGATTTGCCATAACTGGGCCTATGGAAATACTCCTGAATGAAAAAAAGTGTGTCATCCTAGAGAATAACACAGTGAACATTACAACTCGAAATCCATTGGACGGAGGTAAATCCACAATAAAAATCAATGGAAACAGTTAGTCAAAGTTTAGGGACTACTGGTTGAGGCTGTAAGCAACCGAAAGCAAACACAACACAAATGATGGAGGAATACGGAACCAATCAAACATTCACCCCCAGTCACAGATAATTTGCTCATCACACCACCCCAGTTTGGACCCAGCCATATGCAAATCAGTCTAGACCATGTTCCCCATAGGAACAGTCCAGCCCAAACTGCCAAGCCAGGTCCTCACTGGACCGGAAATAAGCATCCTGGGACCCGTGTCAGAGTATCACCGTTCATCAGCCAGGCTACCTTGAATCCAGTGGCATAGTGAGCCCGGGAATCACATCTGGGCATACCCGGCACACTTAGGGCGACAAAAGCAAACAAACACAAATGATGGACGGAATGTGGAACCAATCAAACATTCACCCCCAATTACAGATCTGGGTTTAATCCATCAATTATTTTGCTTGCCATGCCACCCCAGTTAGGAACCAGCCATATGCAAATCAGTCTTGACCCTGTTCCCCATGGGAACAGTCCAGCCCAAACTGCCAAGCCAGGTCCTCTCTGGACCGGAAATAGGCATCCTGGGACCGGTTTCAGGGTATTTTGTGATGTTGCTATGTGTGCCCTAAGTGGCTAGGGTATGCCCAGACCTGGATCCCTTGCTTGCTGCGCCACTGGATTTAAACTAGCCTGCCTGATGAAGGGGGATACTCTGAAACCGGTCCCAGGACGCTTGAATTCTGTCCAGGGAGGACCTGGCATGGCAGTTTGGGCTCGACTGCTCCCATAGGGAGCAGACTCAAGACTGATTTGCATATGGCTGGTCTGAACTGGGGTGACGTGGCAAGCAAAATAACAATAGATTAAACCCAGATCTGTGACTGGGGGTGAGAGTTTCAACACTCTGTCCATCATTTTGTTTTGTGATGTTGCTGTAAGCAACCAAAAGGCCTAGTATAGTCTAGTATGTGTAACTTTTATAAGGTACAGGCAGGACACATTTCCCTCCTGCACACTGGACAACTGGGGGAGCAAACCTAGAAGACAAATGCAGATGAGAGAAGATCATGCCCTTGATTACAAGGCAATGCACAACCTTGAGGAAAGGAAATCATCCACCCACTGCCCAGCAAGAAATACCACATTGCCAGAAGCTGGGGCTGTGAGAAGAAAGACGCCACCTGAAAAGCCAGAGGCTGCATACTAACAGCAGGATATGGCAGACTTAGGTCTACCCAGGGCTGTCACTAAGCACACTCTCAAGAGCACATTCCTTGCTTTTAACTGGGGCTGCAGACAGAGGGCCTAATGTAAACTCCAAAACAGGAGAAAACTCAGTATGACATCAAATTAGATCTAGCATGAGTGATTACACTAGTGTCACAAACTCCAACATAGCTTTGGCGACACAAGCTCCAATATCAAAATATTTCAAGCAACTCTAGTACCAACAAGAAATATTTAGGAAGTGTAAAGAATATCATGAAGGTGGAATGTAGAAAACTAATAACACTTACCATCTCCTGCACCGTGACTGCAATGGCCTTGGCAGTTTTAACCATAGTGGTCTGGTAATCCACAAACGTCCCCTCTGGTTCTCCCACTGGGCCTTCATCCAGCTGTCAGGAAAACATTTTGCACATTAGTGGTAAATACAATCTTCAAATACTAACTATTGCTGGTATTGCGCATTTCCATAATAAGAGGCACAGTCCCGAGAAATGAGAGGCTGTATCTACATATATGCTCGCAAACGCCTAAAGAGGAAATCCTTTTCATAACATTTATTTATTCTCTGGTAGAGGATGCAATTGCATACAACAATCTGTACAAGTATGTACTGCAGTACGCTACAAGCTATATGGAAGAGGCTGGGAACACATACATGGCATTCTTAAGCAATCCTTTCCTAAGTCTCTGTAAAACTACAGTACAACTGTAGGCCTCAAATAGGTGTATAAAAGATAGATTATTTGGCACTGGCTGATCTTTATATTATTGCCAAAAGACTTTCCTGGGGAACCTAGAGCAGTCCGTTGCTTCCTATCAAGATTCACGCTACACAAATATCTTACAAACAGTATAGTGAGTGGGCATGGGGGTGTGTGCCTGCCTTTCTCTGTTAGTGTCTCTGTATCCCTATGTTTAACATTGGGGTGAAATTATCAGAGCGGTTCCAGAGGACGGTAGGTAGTGGAAACTCAGATACAGAATGATGCAGAAAATACCACCATGATGTAATATAAAATCTCCCCCTCCGACCCCTGTGGTGTAGAGGGGGCAATAGGGCCGAATGGGAAATGGATTGAAAGGCTGCAACTATTACGCCAATTGAAACTAAACAGTTATAACATTGTTTAAGTCACTGAACCATCTGGAATCAAACAACTGTACCTTCTATAGATAATTAGTTTAATATTCCACTGCCATTTGTTCTTTAATACAAACTATTACACTGGTTGTTTTTTTGCGTACTGTTTGAGCACCTGAGCAGGTCTCTAAAATTGCAAATATAATATTCCATAAAGACTGATGAGTGGGTCCAGTTTTTCACCTGGTTGGAAGTATGGCATGATATGGGCACAGCAGGCCTCTCACATCCCTGTGCCAGCACACCTATTACAAATTATAGATAACAACTGGTCTACCCAGGTCTTGCTCTTCTAAGAAGAAGAATACATCATATTCTTACAGGTAAACAAAATACAATAAGAAACAAGAAAGGGCAAGGGTCTTACACCCTTTGATGGAGTTTACAAGCAAAGCCCTAGAATTCCTATAAAGTTTGGAAGTGGGGGCAGCACTAGTCTATGGGGGTTATACAATATTGTTCATAAAAACACTCAATATGTGGGACGCAGGTACAACTGTGCCATTATGCCTCTGGTCATCTGGGGGCAACACTGAACAATCGACTGGCTGAATACCTAGCTGCCAAGTGTCTAGTACCAAAATACAAAATCCTGCCATCTCAAAAACCCACCACTCAAGCAACAAGGATCTCACACGTGAAGTCAATAGTAATGAGATGCCAAGTGTTTTGATATTAGGATACAGTTCAGTGTTAGAGACTAGTTCATGACCTAGGTGATTCATGTATATTTCAATTGAAGCCAATGCAATTGTGAATCAGCACCTACTGCGGCACAGTCTTACACAGGTGAAAGAGGAAGGTGCTTCAGGAATCCGCATTCGGTGTCATTCTGAGTGAGAACAGCTACCAGTGAATTTTGGGTTCCTGGCACATGTCTTCTCAGCACTCGTGCTGCTGAGCCTTCTTGGAGTCCAAACTATTTACAATTTACAGGCCCCGAAGTCTAGTATCTATTTCACACATGGGAGCATGAACGGGAAGCATAATCCAACGAAAGAGCAGTCCTTGTTCAAAATCGCCTCTTGTTTTTGCCCGCTTCCAGAAAATTTTTCAAGGTCAGACCAGCTTGAACAGGTCAAGGTTGGGTGTGGGCTGTCCTCTAACAAGGTCCAACAGAAGAATACTGTTGTAAGGCAGCAACCCAGGAACTGGGGAAGCAGGAATATTCACCAGAGCAGGAAAAAACAAGAGACCGAATGGTAACTTTTCCCCACCCAACCAGGCAGAACCAGTTTCTTGGTGGGAAGCGCAGCAAGTCATTCCCACCCTGGACAAATTTAACAAAGAGAAGAACCACCATCTAGCACACACACATGCATCACTGTTCTCCAATGCTACTGTGGAATATACACACACACAACCTACACAGTACCTATATTCCACCCATAATTCAAGTATAGGCAAATAGGTACCCAGCAGATATTTAGACAAGAAAGCCAGTGAACAGTCTCAGGACAGAGATGGGGACATCTGACCTGTTTCTCTAGGTGAACATCAAGCTGCCACCACTATAGATACCTCATGATGTAAGAATCCTCCACAGTATGCCCACAGATCGTCTACTTCAATGGAAGGAAATAAAGGGCAGGCCAAAACAACAAACACGGCAACAGCACACGTTTTCTCAAGCAATGCAAAGAACTTTAGTCCCAAAAGAAATAAACTGCAAACAAGACTGGCCAGTAAAGATTGGCTACCCCAGCAGCCTGTTGGCACAGATTTTCTTGTCACTCTTCACCCAATCTGTGACATAAGGAGGATCTCTCTATATAAGTTTTGATGGTCTTCTTACCATCTCTGCCATCAATCACATGAACATCAATCTATATATGCTCAGCTGAATCTCTGAGTATCATTTCATCCAGACATAGGCAATCCCTCTACGCAAGTGCAGATGTTCATTCTAATTTCTGAATCCATCTAGTACGGAGCGTCCTTGATTAAACATGCATTTCCTACTATCTTACCTGATTGATGGCCTGAGTGATGGAATCGACCATACCACCAACAACTCCAGCAGCACTTGCAGCCTCATTAAGAGTGACAGTCAGGTCTTCCACAGCATCCTTCATCAACTGGACAGACTCTTCCAGAGCCTCCTGTGTGTGAGCTGCAAGCTGCAGGAAGAAACAGCCTTTAGACACTTACACACAACATAAACAAAGCTCCAGAGTTCTCGAGTTATAGGTGTATAATATTGGTCACATTCTGCATTCGGAGATCTCCATGCCCCTTTCTTGTAGGTAAAAATCTAAGTGTTTCTCTTTCATCATTGAACCTGTAAACGTTTTTGTTGACCTGAAATTATTAGTTTCCTGATCCCAATGGGAACTTTTCAGTAAAAGTGATCTTGATGACATCCATGTGTTCAACAAACATGGAGGACTCACTATGCTAAATACGAAGAGAGAGAGCAACTGTGGCCTGCCCATTAAAACAATGGATACTTAAGGAGGCAAGTCACCTGCCCACTACTGCTTTCTAAACCCATCTCTCACAGTATAAAATTAAATGGAATAAGCACAATGCATCTTTAAAGTTAACGTAAACACCAGGTTCAGGCCGATCTATTCTGGAAGAAAACAAAGACCACACAAGCCCTTCTGGTGTGTACTACCTGTAACATGACAGAAAAACCATACAGTCTGAACCTAACCCATAGAGAATGAGGAGTGTCTGCTGTTCTGGGTGATCACAACACCAGACACAACCACTCACAACTAATTCAGTGACCACCAACAGGTCAGCTACAGTCCAAATAACATTGATCTTGGCTCCATTGGCAGTCTAAAGAAAAATGCATTTCAGTAGTTGTGCAAACCTGATGCCACACTTCATGGTAACTGAAGAAAGACAATGGACCTCTTTGTTTCCTTAGTTCACGCCCTCCTAAACCTCTGCACTACGGTTAATTCCCGGGCTGGCTTCTCATGTAACACACACCTTGGGGTTCCCACCAGCTTCCTTGGCAGTGTAGAGCATCTGCAAGGCGGACTCAGCAAGAGTCTTGGTCTGGTCTAGGAGGTTCATCTGCTGCTGATGATTGTGTGTCCTGGAAGCAGCGCCAATTGATGCCATGATGAGGGGCTCGAAGTATTGTGCCATCTGTGAAACCTGGGGCATGTGTAAGACAGAAAGACACACAGATTAAGTCAATGCCTGGCCTACCTGAGCACTGATCAGCATTCTGGAAATACATCACCAGTTCACAATTAACTCAAGAAACAGGAAACACTGTGAGCCACGTGAAAGGTGACCTGCATGAACACAGCTAATAACCACAAAGATGGAAAAGAAATGAAAATATGCCGTCACTATTGCATACTCCAGTAAATAAACACATTTCACAGTTATTTTACCAGTCCCTACATACTTGCCCTACATCTGTTTACAAAGGTTTTGTCAAATGCATGGAGTCCACTCTTCATCTATGTAACATATTTAAAAATCTCTAGACAGATAATGCTGTAGCTGGCTGCGCCAGCTAACCAACTCAGGGCAGGACTGAAGCTGCGTGGCTTCACCACATCGCACACAAGGTGCATGCCTACAGGACGACTCGTCCATGACGCTGCACACGAAGGGAGAGGCCTAGGGCTGGATGGGTCCATCAACCCACCCCCTGCCGCCCCTCACGAGCAAAGGACTAGGGCTGGATGGCTCCATCAACCCACCCCCTGCCGCCACTCACGAGCAAAGGACAGCTCCATTACTCCCCACTGCGTAGGTGAAAGGGAGGCCTAAGGCTGAACTGCTCTTTACCCCCCATTGGAGAGTAAGCCTTTGGCTCCATCAGACCTTAACCCAAGATCACTCATATGGCTGGATTGCTCCATATACCCTAACCCGACAGCAGGGCTAAGGCTGGACAGCTTCATCACGTGCACCTGTTCCCCAATCTAATAACCATCTTCTAACTGCCAGAACACTTACCTTGTGTCCAAGCTGAGAAGAATCGGCTCGGGCTGCACCAGCCACAGGCTCGATAAGGTTACTGATCTCCTGAACAGCAGTCATCATCTGCGTATGTAAGGCCTGGGAAGGAGAGATGAATAACAGCTCACTACACAAAAGTCAAGGATGATGCTGAGAAAGTAATTCACAGGGTCACAGAGAAATTGAGAAAGTGTGTGCAAGACGCGGAAAAGATACCATTAGCACAGACAGAAATAGAGGAGAAATAGAAACAGGGAGAAATAGAAAACGAACGTAAAAGGTGATTATGGCTACATGTGCATGGTAGAGAGCAAGTATTTGCATTTAAGGGGTTTCCATTATGGTCAAAGGGAAGGTTGGATGCTCAACATTTGCACATAAATGAAAAAGTTACTTACCTTTGGTAGCAGTTCTTCTTGTGGATAAGGAAAACGTTAAGTACCCTTAGAACAAGTTACTTACCTTTGGTAAAGCTCTTTTAGGTGGATACTTTAACTGCAGACTGCTCACCTGTAGACAACCCAAGGCGGTGGTGTTGTCTGTGAGAACCTGCACCAGCCTGGCCTTGATGGGGGCAGGGAGCCGCAGCTCCAACAGCATCCCCCCAAGTCCAGGGTCCTCGGATCTCCACCTCTCCCAGATGACCACCCCAACCCAGCAGCGATGCGTCCATCACTAGCCTCGGCTCTGGGTGGGGCAGGGAGAGGAGTCTTCACCTGGAGCAATAGAGCCACCACGGCAGTATGCCGCAGCTCACAGGTATAAACGGGACTGTGCGTTCAGTCTGTGAGTCGGTTTCTATTAAAAGACTCAAGGTTTGGCTCATCTTGTGGGTCAACGTTTTAGTCGTCCGACGAGTCATCCTCAGCTCCTACCCAATCCATACCGGCCCACCTTGTAAATCTGAGACCCACTCAGTGCAGGAGCACCTCCCAGGTTGGATGTGGAGGGGGAAAGAAAGATGAAGGGCAATAGGCTGACTCATAAAACTCAGAAACCGTCTAAGGTGAAAATAATGGGAATAAGTTACCAGGGTAGAACCTTTATGAAAATATTAGAGGGCCTGCAGTTATTCAACTCTTCGCACGTAAGCTGTTGCCATCATCAAAACCCACTGAGAAACAATAAAAAAAATGGGAGGACACAAACATATCAAACTTTTTTAGAAAAGACACCAATATTAGCAATCTAAACATGAAGCGACATGAAGCACCAAAAAGCCCATAACTGGAGCTACCATAAAAAGATGTAGGAAAGGCAAGATTTCAATGGATGAAGGTCTTCTGAATCATCACTGAACAAACTTGTTTAATGGATTTAGTAGCAGGCATCCTCGGTGCCCAGATAACCACGGCAACCACATCAGGAAGACAAAAGGAATCTAGCAAGCACCTCTCATTCTCCATGGGTGCAATCACAGTATCTGGCTATTGTGAATGATGATGTGACCATCCTGCCTAGAGAGCAGGTCAGCTGCGCAAAGTAGAGAAAGTTGACTGAGCGCCCACAGATCAGATCACTTAGGGATGCAGCACCAAATTGAGGTACTACAGTGAAAAAGGATGAACAGGGCATCAGTCCTCAAATCGAGGGAATCTGCTATGAGTGCAGCTACTGGGAAAATTATCTGTCACTGCACCCCCTCACACAGACAAATCAACCCCCAACACAGGATCAACAACCCATCACCACCCAGTGTGTTATATGGATGGCAGTTATGTTGTCGGACAGAACCTGAATATTGCTACCTGATAGGGAAGGGAGAAATGCCTTCAGTGCTAGCTTGGCTACTCTAACGTTAAGCACATTTATGTGTAAGCATTGTTCCGATGTAGACCAAAGGCCTTGTGCCATCACTGTGCCCAGATATGCACCCAGCCCAGTGAAGAGGTGTCTGTGGTCACATTAGCCTCAACATCAACCTGCAGAAGGCTGAAAGAACAATCCAACAAATGATTGGTGGGCTCTGCCCACCAGTGCAGATCTGGGTGAACACAATCAAAGATCTGCACTGAGCTGTGAGGCTTTCTTCGTCCGGAGGAAAGAGCCCTAATGCAGTTCCTGTCCAGTATCACCTCCATGAAGGTCAGCCTGTGCATGAATACGAAAGGGGTGAGACATCTGGGTGAGGGTGGTAAATACCAATCTGAGAAAAAGGCATCATATGGGGATTTGGATTCTGCTTGCTCCAAGTATGGAAACGTAGTCCTCCTGACCAAGGCAGTGAAGCAGTCTAAATACGCAGCTCTTTCATCAAGAAACTTAGCACGGCTGCTCTGTGCGGATGGCAGAAGCGTCAACTGGTAGCTCTGGGTTCCCAACGAGTAGCTGAGGTAACATCTGAGTGGGAAAGACTGGAAGATGGAAGTAGGCGGTCTGGAGATTCAGTAATTCCAACCAATCTCCCGCATTCAAAGGTAGCAAGAACTTACATCTTGAACTAATTCTGCTGAATAAACAAATTCAGAAAGCATAGACTCAAGAGGTGTGTCAGAACTCCATCCTTCTTGGGGACCAAAGAGTAAAAGGAACAAGAATGCTGCACCTCTCCTTCAGAGGCCCAACCTCTATGGCCCCTTTGTTCAGCAGGGAAAAGACTTCTAGCTCCAAAACTGAGACGTGTGGCAGGAAGCCCACACTGGTGTAAAGAGGGCAGTCCAGTGAGGAAGAGCAGGGCAGGGTAGGGTAGGGTATAGCTGGATGACCGGCAATCAGTCGCCAAGTTGGTAGAAAAAGAGGAGACATTCTCCTCCATCATCTTACCAAGTCCTGCATGATAACTTTATAAGAGGGAGAGTCGGAGAGTATTTGAGGCAGCAAAGCTGGTGGGGGATGGCATGGTCTGGATCTTTTGATGCTGCTCATGGCACAGCCTAGATTCACAGAGCCAGTGGAGGGAGGCAGGGACTGGACCTTCTGCTTCTGCTCTTGGCACAGCCTAGATTCACAGAGCCAGTGGAGGGAGGCAGGGACTGGACCTTCTGCTGCTGCTGCTCTTGGCGCAGCCTAGATTCACAGAGCAGGTGGAGGGAGGCAGGGACTGGACCTTCTACTTCTGCTCTTGGCACAGCCTAGATTCACAGAGCCGGTGGAGGGTGATATGGATTGGACCTTCTGCTGCTGCTGCTCTTGGCACAGCCTAGATTCATGGAGCCGGTGGAGAGAGGCAGGGACTGGACCTTCTGCTGCTCCTGCTCTTGGCACAGCCTAGATTCACAGATCCGGTGGAGGCAGGCAGGGAGACAGGGACTGGACCTTCTGCTGCTGCTTTTAGCACATCCTAGATTCACAGAGCCGGTGGAGGGAGGGACTGGACCTTCTACTGCTGCTCTTGGCACATCCTAGATTCACAGAGCCGGTAGAGGGTTGTAGAGACTGGATCTTCTGCTGCTGCTCTTGGCACATCCTAGAGTCACAGAGCCGGTGGAGGGAGGCAGGGACTGGACCTTCTGCTGCTGCTCTTGGCACATCCTAGATTCACAGAGCCGGTGGAGGGAGGGAGGGACTGGACCTTCTGCTGCTGCTCTTGGCACATCCTAGATTCACAGAGCCAGTGAGGGAGGCAGGGACTGGATCTTCTGCTGCTGCCCTTGGCACATCCTAGATTCACAGAGCCGGTGGAGGGAGATAGGGACTAGACCTTCTGCTGCTGCTCTTGGCAAGTCCTATATTCACAGAGAAGGTGGAGGGAGGCAGGGACTGGACCTTCTGCTGCTTCTCTTGGCACATCCTAGATTCACAGAGCCGGTGGAGGGGGGCGGGGATTGGACCTTCCTGCTGCTGCTCTTGGCACATCCTAGATTCACACAGCTGGTGGAGGGTGGTATGGACTGGACCTTTGGACTGGATTTTCTGCTGCTCCTCTTGGCACATCCTAGATTCACAAAGCCGGTGGAGGGAGGCAGGGACTGGACTTTCTGCTGCTGCTCTTGGCACATCCTAGATTCACAGAGCCGGTGGAGGGAGGGACTGGACCTTCTGCTGCTGCTTTTGGCACATCCTAGATTCACACAGCCGGTGGAGGGTGATATGGATTGGACCGTCTGCTGCTCCTCTTGGCACATCCTAGATTCACAGAGCCGGTGGAGGGAGGCAGGGACTGGACCTTCTACTGATGCGCTTGGCACATCCTAGATTCACAGAGCCGGTGGAGGGAGGCAGGGACTGGACCTTCTACTGATGCTCCTGGCACATCCTACCTAGATTCACAGAGCCGGTGGAGGGAGGCAGGGACTGGACCTTCTGCTACTGCTCTGAGCACATTCTAGATTCACGGAGCCGGTGGAGGGAGGCGGGGACTGGACCTTCTGCTGCTGCTCTTGGCACATCCTAGATACACAGAGCCGGTGGAGAGTGGTAGTGACAGGATCTTCTGCTGGTTATGGCTTCAATAGATGCACCCCAAAACCAGCATCATAACAGCTCAGCTGTCCGGACAAGCTGGAAAGACAGTCTTACTGTAGTACCCTAAAGCAGTCACAAAACTTTCTACATCATGGATGAAATTATCAAGTCTACAAGGCTAGACCCAGTATGTGAGTGTAAGGAAATGCCTCCTTGGCATGGTTACCCCCTGACTTTTTGCCTTTGCTGATGCTATGTTTTGAATTGAAAGTGTGCTGAGGCCTGCTAACCAGGCCCCAGCACCAGTGTTCTTTCCCTAACCTGTACTTTTGATTCCACAATTGGCACACCCTGGCATCCAGATAAGTCCCTTGTAAGTGGTACCCCTGGTACCAAGGGCCCTGATGCCAAGGAAGGTCTCTAAGGGCTGCAGCATGTCTTATGCCACCCTGGAGACCCCTCACTCAGCACAGACACACTGCTTGCCAGCTTGTGTGTGCTGGTGAGAACAAAACGAGTAAGTCGACATGGCACTCCCCTCAGGGTGCCATGCCAGCCTCTCACTGCCTATGCAGGTATAGATAAGTCACCCCCCTAGTAGGCCTTACAGCCCTAAGGCAGGGTGCACTATACCCTAGGTGAGGGCACCAGTGCATGAGCACTGTGCCCCTACAGTGTCTAAGCAATACCTTAGACATTGTAAGTGCAGGGTAGCCATAAGAGTTTATGGTCTGGGAGTCTGTTTTACACGAACTCCACCGCACCATAATGGCTACACTGAAAACTGGGAAGTTTGGTATCAAACTTCTCAGCACAATAAATGCACACTGATGCCAGTGTACATTTTATTGTAAAATACACCCCAGAGGGCACCTTAGAGGTGCCCCCTGAAACCTTAACCGACTATCTGTGTAGGCTGACTAGTTCCAGCAGCCTGCCACAACCGAGACATGTTGCTGGCCCCATGGGGAGAGTGCCTTTGTCACTCTGAGGCCAGTAACAAAGCCTGCACTGGGTGGAGATGCTAACACCTCCCCCAGGCAGGAGCTGTCCCACCTGGCGGTGAGCCTCAAAGGCTCACCCCTTTGTGCCATCACCGCAGGACACTCCAGCTAGTGGAGTTGCCCGCCCCCTCCGGCCACGGCCCCCACTTTTGGCAGCAAGGCCGGAGAAAATAATGAGAAAAACAAGAAGTCACTGGCCAGTCAGGACAGCCCCTAAGGTGTCCTGAGCTGAGGTGACTAACTTTTAGAAATCCTCCATCTTGCAGATGGAGGATTCCCCAATAGGATTAGGGATGTGACCCCCTCCCCTTGGGAGGAGGCACAAAGAGGGTGTACCCACCCTCAGGGCTAGTAGCCATTGGCTACTAACCCCCCAGACCTAAACACGCCCTTAAATTTAGTATTTAAGGGCTTCCCTGAACCTAAGAATTTAGATTCCTGAAACTACAAGAAGAAGAAGACTGCCGAGCTGAAAAACCCCTGCAGAGGAAGAACAGAAGACACCAACTGCTTTGGCTCCAGACTTACCGGCCTGTCTCCTGCCTTCCAAAGAAACCTGCTCCAGCGACGCTTTCCAAGGGACCAGCGACCTCTGAATCCTCTGAGGACTGCCCTGCTTCGAAAAAGACAAGAAACTCCCGAGGACAGCGGCCCTGCTCCAAAAGAACTGCAACTTTGTTTCAAGTAGCAGATTTAAAGACCCCTGCAACTCCCCGCAAGAAGCGTGAGACTTGCAACACTGCACCCGGCGACCCCGACTCGACTGGTGGAGAAAACGCTTCAGGGAGGACCCTCCGGCGACTCTACGACTGTGAGTAACCAAAGTTGTCCCCCCTGAGCCCCCACAGCGACGCCTGCAGAGGGAATCCCGAGGCTCCCCCTGACCGCGACTGCCTGAACTCCATTTCCCGACGGCTGGAAAAGACCCTGCACCCGCAGCCCCCAGCACCTAAAGAAACGGAACTCCTGAGCAGGAGTGACCCCCAGGAGGCCCTCTCCCTTGCCCAGGTGGTGGCTACCCCGAGGAGCCCCCCCCCTTGCCTGCCTGCAACGCTGAAGAGATCCCTTGATCTCTCATTGAAAACCATTACAAACCTGACGCGTGTTTGCACACTGCACCCGGCCGCCCCCGCGGTGCTGAGGGTGTACTTTTTGTGCTGACCTGTGTCCCCCCCGGTGCCCTACAAAACCCCCCCTGGTCTGCCCTCCGAAGACGCGGGTACTTACCTGCTGGCAGACCGGAACCGGGGCACCCCCTTCTCTCCATTCAAGCCTATGCGTTTTGGGCACCTCTTTGACCTCTGCACCTGACCGGCCCTGAGCTGCTGGTGTGGTAACTTTGGGGTTGCTCTGAACCCCCAACCGTGGGCTACCTTGGACCAAAAACTGAAACCTGTAAGTGACTTACTTACCTGTGAAAACTAACATTACTTTACCTCCCCCAGGAACTGTGAAAATTGCACTAAGTGTCCACTTTTAAAACAGCTTATTGTGTTTTATGTGAAAAGTATACATGCTAATGAAATGATTCAAAGTTCCTAAAATACTTACCGGCAATACCTTTCAAATGAGATATTACATGTAAAATTTGAACCTGTGGTTCTTAAAATAAACTAAGAAAATATATTTTTCTATAACAAAACCTATTGGCTGGATTTGTCTCAGAGTGTGTGTTCCTCATTTATTGCCTGTGTGTATGTACAACAAATGCTTAACACTACTCCTTGGATAAGCCTACTGCTCGACCACACTACCACAAAATAGAGCATTAGTATTATCTCTTTTTGCCACTATCTTACCTCTAAGGGGAACCCTTGGACTCTGTGCATGCTATTCCTTACTTTGAAATAGCACATACAGAGCCAACTTCCTACAGTGAGCTATAGCTACTGCTACTGAAGCACTTCAGGGAAGAGTTGGAATTCCCTTCATACGGCACTAGCCATCGAAGGCCATGCCCATGAGTGTGGTACGAGTACATTTTCAATAGACTAGAACCCACATCCGGGAATTACGATAAATGTGTGTGAAAAACTGTGTGGACAACTTTTAAGTCCTGAACAAAGAGTAAAGTGACACGTTATAGGTTTATCCCATATGCTTCTAGAGACTAGGAGACATGCTAAAATGGCCACTATGGTAACCAATAGGCGAGCAGCTTAGGAAGGGAAGAGTTTATCTTGCTAATGGGATAGGATTTTATTACATCAGCCGACGTACAAGTGCAGAGAGAATACGGGCGCTTCGGACCGCTAGGCGGTTACACCGAAAACAAGCTAGTGATACCACTCGTGGTGCGACGGCGTTCCCGTGATATTAAATTTAAAATCTAAGTCAAATGAAACGCTATTGGTACATAAGTGTATTATGAGTTCTGGACTATGGTAGAGATGATTTTAAAACTTTAATGATGTTTCCAGGGAAAGGAGACAATTGTACAAATAATGAGATAACTGCGAACGTTGACAACAAAAGTCTTGCGAAAGTGAATACGATCATCTACATATAAACATAAGGTCAGCCAAGAGTTTTGTGCATGGTTAAAGTAAAAAGAAGGAATAGAAAAGGGATAGTGGACACATAAAAGAGGTGTGATGTTATACACATAGAGCTTTTTGAGTTGGGTTGCAATGCATGCCTCCACCGCTTTGGGAAGATAGACTAAAACGGTACATCACTGTAATAGAATGTGAATAAAGCATATATAATTAAGCATGATTTCATGGGCATGTCACAGAGATTGTACCCATGGGTAATGATGAAAACACTGGTAGAGTGTGGATTAGATGTAATGGTAAACAGGGTCTGGAGAGGCCCTGGTAGCAATGACTGTTATATGACCTGGTAATTATGAATAGTGAGTAATTGTAGGAAGTTGGCTCTGTATGTGCTATTTCAAAGTAAGGAATAGCATGCACAGAGTCCAAGGGTTCCCCTTAGAGGTAAAATAGTGGTAAAAAGAGATAATACTAATGCTCTATTTTGTGGTAGTGTGGTCGAGCAGTAGGCTTATCCAAGGAGTAGTGTTAAGCATTTGTTGTACATACACATAGACAATAAATGAGGTACACACACTCAGAGACAAATCCAGCCAATAGGTTTTGTTATAGAAAAATATCTTTTCTTAGTTTATTTTAAGAACCACAGGTTAAAATTTAACATGTAATATCTTGTTTGAAAGGTATTGCAGGTAAGTACATTAGGAACTTTGAATCATTTCAATTGCATGTATACTTTTCAAGTTATTCACAAATAGCTATTTAAAAAGTGGACACTTAGTGCAATTTTCACAGTTCCTGGGGGAGGTAAGTTTTTGTTAGTTTTACCAGGTAAGTAAGACACTTACAGGGTTCAGTTCTTGGTCCAAGGTAGCCCACCGTTGGGGGTTCAGAGCAACCCCAAAGTCACCACACCAGCAGCTCAGGGCCGGTCAGGTGCAGAGTTCAAAGTGGTGCCCAAAACGCATAGGCTCCAATGGAGAGAAGGGGGTGCCCCGGTTCCAGTCTGCCAGCAGGTAAGTACCCGCGTCTTCGGAGGGCAGACCAGGGGGGTTTTGTAGGGCACCGGGGGAGACACAAGCCCACACAGAAATTTCACCCTCAGCGGCGCGGGGGCGGCCGGGTGCAGTGTTAGAACAAGCGTCGGGTTCGCAATAGAAGTCAATGAGAGATCAAGGGATCTCTTCAGCGCTGCAGGCAGGCAAGGGGGGGCTTCCTCGGGGAAACCTCCACTTGGGCAAGGGAGAGGGACTCCTGGGGGTCACTTCTGCAGTGAAAGTCCGGTCCTTTAGGTCCTGGGGGCTGCGGGTGCAGGGTCTTTTCCAGGCGTCGGGACTTAGGTTTCAGAGAGTCGCGGTCAGGGGAAGCCTCGGGATTCCCTCTGCAGGCGGCGCTGTGGGGGGCTCAGGGGGGACAGGTTTTGGTACTCACAGTCGTAGAGTAGTCCGGGGGTCCTCCCTGAGGTGTTGGTTCTCCACCAGCCGAGTCTGGGTCGCCGGGTGCAGTGTTGCAAGTCTCACGCTTCTTGCGGGGAGATTGCAGGGTCTTTAAAGCTGCTCCTTTGGATAAAGTTGCAGTCTTTTTGGAGCAGGTCCGCTGTCCTCGGGAGTTTCTTGTCGTCGTCGAAGCAGGGCAGTCCTCAGAGGATTCAGAGGTCGCTGGTCCCTTTGGAAGGCGTCGCTGGAGCAGAGTTCTTTGGAAGGCAGGAGACAGGCCGGTGAGTTTCTGGAGCCAAGGCAGTTGTTGTCTTCTGGTCTTCCTCTGCAGGGGTTTTCAGCTAGGCAGTCCTTCTTGTTGTTGCAGGAATCTGAATCTTTAGGTTCAGGGAAGCCCTTAAATACTAAATTTAAGGGCGTGTTTAGGTCTGGGGGGTTAGTAGCCAATGGCTACTAGCCCTGAGGGTGGGTACACCCTCTTTGTGCCTCCTCCCAAGGGGAGGGGGTCACATTCCTATCCCTATTGGGGGAATCCTCCTTCTACAAGATGGAGGATTTCTATAAGTCACAGGCACCTCAGCTCAGGACACCTTAGGGGCTGTCCTGACTGGCCAGTGACTCCTCCTTGTTTTTCTCATTATCTCTCCTGGACTTGCCGCCAAAAGTGGGGGCTGGGTCCAGGAGGCGGGCATCTCCACTAGCTGGAGTGCCCTGGGGCATTGTAACACGAAGCTTGAGCCTTTGAACCTCACTGCTAGGTGTTACAGTTCCTGCAGGGGGGAGGTGTGAAGCACCTCCACCCAGAGCAGGCTTTGTTTCTGTCCTCAGAGAGCACAAAGGCTCTCACCGCATGAGGTCAGACACTCGTCTCTCAGCAGCAGGCTGGCACAGACCAGTCAGTCCTGCACTGAACAATTGGGTAAAATACAGGGGGTATCTCTAAGATGCCCTCTGTGTGCATTTTTTAATAAATCCAACACTGGCATCAGTGTGGGTTTATTATTCTGAGAAGTTTGATACTGAACTTCCCAGTATTCAGTGTAGCCATTATGGAGCTGTGGAGTTCGTTTTTGACAGACTCCCAGACCATATACTCTTATGGCTACCCTGCACTTACAATGTCTAAGGTTTTGCTTAGACACTGTAGGGGCATAGTGCTCATGCACTGGTACCCTCACCTGTGGTATAGTGCACCCTGCCTTAGGGCTGTAAGGCCTACTAGAGGGGTGACTTACCTATGCCACAGGCAGTGGGAGGTTGGCATGGCACCCTGAGGGGAGTGCCATGTCGACTTAGTCATTTTCTCCCCATCAGCACACACAAGCTGGCAAGCAGTGTGTCTGTGCTGAGTGAGGGGTCCCTAGGGTGGCATAAGACATGCTGCAGCCCTTAGAGACCTTCCCTGGCATCAGGGCCCTTGGTACCAGGGGTACCAGTTACAAGGGACTTACCTAGGTGCCAGGGTTGTGCCAATTGTGGAAACAATGGTACATTTTAGGTGAAAGAACACTGGTGCTGGGGCCTGGTTAGCAGGGTCCCAGCACACTTCTCAGTCAAGTCAGCATCAGTATCAGGCAAACAGTGGGGGGTAACTGCAACAGGGAGCCATTTCTTTACAGTAATATATTGTAAAATTATATATATAGGCACTGTTTCCGATGTCCTGAGGAGGCCAGAAGTTGAAAGGCCGAAACGCATCGACTATGTTTTTGAGGAGTATTTTCTGAACTGTGGAACAATGAAGATGGGACTGTATCGCATATAAATATCAGGAACAAAGAGCCTAGGAAGGGCGGTACTAAACATCGTTACCTCATTTGAAATACTGCTTGCCTGGAAAAGGTTTAGCAGCTTACAAATTCAAAAACTTTGATTAGAAGCTGTCAGTGCAAAAGATGCTTTAGAACACTGAATGCCAAGTGGCACATGTCAACCATTATGTATTAAGTATTTAGATGTTTATAGTTATATGTGTAAATGTTTGTATATATTGTTTGTGAATAAGATGTGTGTATAATTTTATGATATTTACTCAAATCAAGAGAGCAAGACAAAGAGATAAATATTAATAAACAATAAGAATGGTGAAGAAGTAATTTTGCTCAGGGATTAATTGATATTTTCACCTGGATATAAATAAAATAGATATGTATTCATCTCCTTTGTATATCTACACGTTTGAATTGATATTTAGCACAGATGCAGCGGGGGTATAAGGGCTTCCCCTAATGGTATAGATACAAGAGTGTGGTTTAGACATCAGTTGAGTAGCCAGTGGAATGCATCCGAGCATGCACATGTAGCATGGTAGTCATTCCATGGACTGAGCAATGGTGCCCATAGAGTCCAGGCAGCACTTCAAGATCTTTTAGGGTGCATCTACAGATGTCATTAGCGTTTGCAAGTGGCCTGGTAGGCTGATCATTGTAAGTTTTACATATTCCCACAAGGTATGAAAATATTGGTAGAGGAGGCAGGTGGAATTAGCAAAGCAGAAAGCCAGGCTGCTAGAAGCAGAGAGTTCTAGAGACTTCTGCGACTCTCTCTCTCTTGTATTTGAGTTTTGATTAAAGGAGGATTTTCTGAAAACCAGACGTTACTGTGACGTGTAACAGGACAAAAGCTGGGGTCACCCGGATCAGGCACAAAGTTTTGATATCTGTCTAAGGACTACTAGGAATGAAGGGGTGTTTTCACATGCAGCAATAACAGGACGCAAGAGGGCCTCAATGAATGGAAATCAGTCAAAATGTTAAGAACTCACCTCTGCGGCAGGCAAGGTCAATTCCAAGGCTTCAAATGCATTCCATAAAATAGGAATACTTTGAAGCAGGGCCACAGAGGTAAGGAATGTTGTGCTCTGTAGAAGGATCATGGCCACTGGCATACTCCTAGAACAACTCCAAGCCAGGATGATTTTATATAGCCGGAAAGGAGGTTATTAGCCTCTGAAACATCAACCTCTGTGTGGTCAAAGTCTTCATCAGGCATTCGTAGGGCATCCGAGACAATTATCTCCCCTAAGCCAGCAAATCCCTGATCCTTGGAGAGGTGATCTGCCAAAGGACCATCACCGTTTGCCTTAACATTCCCTCTCACCTCATGAATCATTTCCTCTTACATTCATGGCATTGAGAGAGTTGTCGTACTCGACCTGTTGTGCGGCATCAGTGTCGGTGCTGAAGGAGGCTTCATCTCAGAGGACGGCCTTTGGCAGACTTTGATTTCTTCTTTGATGCTGGGGGCCAAAGCCCAGGGAGATGCCGCACTGAGAAACATCAGAGCATCTAAGACCGCAGGTTCAGAGGCTGAATCCCCTGCTCACCAGCCTGTAGTGAGTGTCCAGAGACTGTCTCACTACTCACTAACTTTCAGTGTCAGTTCTTGAACTCGCCTTGTAGTGACTGACTGTGAGCAATGCTTGTGGGGTTCACGCGCCACGGTGAGGTCCTTTCCATAATTAAGTTTGTTTCTATGAAAGTAATCCGGCTGTGCGCGATCGATGCCGACTTCTGCCCACCTCCACAGAAAGCCATAAAAATAATCAGTTGGCTCTCGAAGTAATTGTAATCATGCAGTCAGTGTTCAGCAGAGAGAGAAAATCCTCCCATTACTCAGCCTAGCTTCTCAGTGAATTCTGGTTTCTTCAGAATCCACACTTTCAAATACATCACTAAACCCAAGGCTGTTTGGTAAAAGAGAGCGGTAATAGGCCAACCGGTTATGAAATGTCCTCAATGGCAAGCTGCAACAATGCAGGGGCAGGACCAGGGCATTCTGACTTTCTCTAAACCGTGCTTTGGTACAACTTTTAAGACCGTGCTAAGTGACGAGGACTGCAGCGATGCTACTTCTAATGAGGACATTCTTCACCTAAGGAGTCACAGTGATCAATTTCAGAGCTCAAACTGGGTCCAAGAGTTTAAAGCACGTTGTACCCAGTGTTTGCTGTCTCGATCCTCTCTGTTCTCCACCATTTGGACACCCAAAAGTTTGCAAAGTCTATGTTTTGTTCCCCTTTAAAGGTCTAAGTGGGATGGGAAGGAGGCATGTGTGTGAATATCAAGATGTTGACAGGGCACAGTGTCCTGGTAAAGACTCTAGTGACCCTGGACTGGGCAAGCAAGGATACAAAAGAGGCATGTGTGAGGATACCAGGATGGCAGCAGTTCAGTCACCTGTCAAAGCTCCAGGACCCAGTACCTCTGACCTGGAACGGGCCTAGTGATAAGTGTGAGGATGAAGAGAGCAGTGGATAAAATGTATTGTTGATGTTTAAGGTCCATATGAGTGGAAGCACTCCCCTCTATTTCTGTGCTTTAATGGGGTGAGTAATGCATCTTAAAGGAAAATCATTCAGACACCCTTGTTCCTTCAGAAATGGAATGAGGCAGGCATATATATTATTGGTAAAGGCACAGTAGTCAGATGTACCACTCACCTCTTCAGAAATGCCCTCTCGTGGGGCCAGCTGCTGGCTGATGGCTTCGAGGGAGGCTTGATCCACATCTCGGATGCTCTTGTTCAGCAGTTCAATAGCCTCGTCACACTCTCTCTGCCCTGGGGCTTTATCTCTGTAGGTGACAAATGACCCCAGAGTTAGATTCGGAACAGCGTACTGAAGGTAGTAAAGTATGGAAAATGTCACTTACCCAGTGTACATCTGTTCGTTGCATTAGTCGCTGCAGATTCACATGCTGTGCATAGTCCGCCGTCTGGTGTTGGGTCGGAGTGTTACAAGTTGTTTTTCTTCGAAGAAGTCTTTTCGAGTCACGAGACCAAGGGACTCCTCCTACTTTGGTTCCATTGCGCATGGGCGTCGACTCCATCTTAGATTGTTTTCCCCGCAGAGGGTGAGGTAGGAGTTGTGTATGTTAGTAATAGTGCCCATGCAATGGAATGAATAAGTATGTACAAAATGAAGGTTTAATGTAATATATTTACAAATGTACAAATGTTGAAGATTACTTCCAAACGGCTACAGGCTCCCGGGGAGGTGGGTGGGCGCATGTGAATCTGCAGCGACTAATGCCACGAACAGATGTACACTGGGTACGTGACATTTTCAGTTCGATGGCATCTGTCGCTGTAGATACGCATGTTATGCATAGACTAGTAAGCAGTTATCTCCCCAAAAGCGGTGGCTCAGCCTGTAGGAGTGGAAGTAGTCTGAAATAAAGTTCTTAGTACAGCTTGACCTACTGTGGCTTGTTGTGCAGATAACACGTCTACACAGTAGTGCTTGGTAAATGTATGAGGCGTAGACCATGTTGCTGCCTTACATATTTCGTTCATTGGAATATTTCCTAGAAAGGCCATGGTAGCACCTTTCTTTCTGGTTGAGTGTGCCCTTGGTGTAATAGGCAGTTGTGTCTTTGCTTTAAGGTAGCAGGTTTGGATGCACCTAACTATCCATCTAGCTATACCTTGTTTTGATATTGGATTTCCTGTATGAGGTTTTTGAAATGCAATAAATAGTTGTTTTGTTTTCCTAATTAGTTTTTGTAGGAAGTTGGCTCTGTATGTGCTATTTCAAAGTAAGGAATAGCATGCACAGAGTCCAAGGGTTCCCCTTAGAGGTAAAATAGTGGTAAAAAGAGAATACTAATGCTCTATTTTGTGGTAGTGTGGTCGAGCAGTAGGCTTATCCAAGGAGTAGTGTTAAGCATTTGTTGTACATACACATAGGCAATAAATGAGGTACACACACTCAGAGACAAATCCAGCCAATAGGTTTTTGTATAGAAAAATATCTTTTCTTAGTTTATTTTAAGAACCACAGGTTCAAATTCTACATGTAATATCTCATTCGAAAGGTATTGCAGGTAAGTACTTTAGGAACTTTAAATCATAAAAATTGCATGTATACTTTTCAAGTTATTGACAAATAGCTGTTTTAAAAGTGGACACAGTGCAATTTTCACAGTTCCTAGGGGAGGTAAGTTTTTGTTAGGTTTACCAGGTAAGCAAGACACTTACAGGGTTCAGTTCTTGGTCCAAGGTAGCCCACCGTTGGGGGTTCAGAGCAACCCCAAAGTCACCACACCAGCAGCTCAGGGCCGGTCAGGTGCAGAGTTCAAAGTGGTGCCCAAAACACATAGGCTAGAATGGAGAGAAGGGGGTGCCCCGGTTCCGGTCTGCTTGCAGGTAAGTACCCGCGTCTTCGGAGGGCAGACCAGAGGGGTTTTGTAGGGCACCGGGGGGGACACAAGCCCACACAGAAATTTCACCCTCAGCGGCGCGGGGGCGGCCGGGTGCAGTGTAGAAACAGGCGTCGGGTTCGCAATGTTAGTCTATGAGAGATCTCGGGATCTCTTCAGCGCTGCAGGCAGGCAAGGGGGGGGTTCCTCGGGGAAACCTCCACTTGGGCAAGGGAGAGGGACTCCTGGGGGTCACTTCTCCAGTGAAAGTCCGGTCCTTCAGGTCCTGGGGGCTGCGGGTGCAGGGTCTCTCCCAGGCGTCGGGACTTTGGATTCAAAGAGTCGCGGTCAGGGGAAGCCTCGGGATTCCCTCTGCAGGCGGCGCTGTGGGGGCTCAGGGGGGACAGGTTTTGGTACTCACAGTATCAGAGTAGTCCTGGGGTCCCTCCTGAGGTGTTGGATCTCCACCAGCCGAGTCGGGGTCGCCGGGTGCAGTGGTGCAAGTCTCACGCTTCTTGCGGGGAGCTTGCAGGGTTCTTTCAAGGCTGCTGGAAACAAAGTTGCAGCCTTTCTTGGAGCAGGTCCGCTGTCCTCGGGAGTTTCTTGTCTTTTCGAAGCAGGGGCAGTCCTCAGAGGATGTCGAGGTCGCTGGTCCCTTTGGAAGGCGTCGCTGGAGCAGGATCTTTGGAAGGCAGGAGACAGGCCGGTGAGTTTCTGGAGCCAAGGCAGTAGTCGTCTTCTGGTCTTCCTCTGCAGGGGTTTTCAGCTAGGCAGTCCTTCTTCTTGTAGTTGCAGGAATCTAATTTTCTAGGGTTCAGGGTAGCCCTTAAATACTAAATTTAAGGGCGTGTTTAGGTCTGGGGGGTTAGTAGCCAATGGCTACTAGCCCTGAGGGTGGGTACACCCTCTTTGTGCCTCCTCCCAAGGGGAGGGGGTCACAATCCTAACCCTATTGGGGGAATCCTCCATCTGCAAGATGGAGGATTTCTAAAAGTCAGAGTCACCTCAGCTCAGGACACCTTAGGGGCTGTCCTGACTGGCCAGTGACTCCTCCTTGTTGCTTTCTTTGTTCCCTCCAGCCTTGCCGCCAAAAGTGGGGGCCGTGGCCGGAGGGGGCGGGCAACTCCACTAAGCTGGAGTGCCCTGCTGGGCTGTGACAAAGGGGTGAGCCTTTGAGGCTCACCGCCAGGTGTTACAGCTCCTGCCTGGGGGAGGTGTTAGCATCTCCACCCAGTGCAGGCTTTGTTACTGGCCTCAGAGTGACAAAGGCACTCTCCCCATGGGGCCAGCAACATGTCTCTAGTGTGGCAGGCTGCTGGAACTAGTCAGCCTACACAGACAGTCGGTTAAGTTTCAGGGGGCACCTCTAAGGTGCCCTCTGTGGTGTATTTTACAATAAAATGTACACTGGCATCAGTGTGCATTTATTGTGCTGAGAAGTTTGATACCAAACTTCCCAGTTTTCAGTGTAGCCATTATGGTGCTGTGGAGTTCGTGTTTGACAAACTCCCAGACCATATACTCTTATGGCTACCCTGCACTTACAATGTCTAAGGTTTTGTTTAGACACTGTAGGGGTACCATGCTCATGCACTGGTACCCTCACCTATGGTATAGTGCACCCTGCCTTAGGGCTGTAAGGCCTGCTAGAGGGGTGTCTTACCTATACTGCATAGGCAGTGAGAGGCTGGCATGGCACCCTGAGGGGAGTGCCATGTCGACTTACTCGTTTTGTCCTCACTAGCACACACAAGCTGGTAAGCAGTGTGTCTGTGCTGAGTGAGAGGTCTCCAGGGTGGCATAAGACATGCTGCAGCCCTTAGAGACCTTCCTTGGCATCAGGGCCTTTGGTACTAGAAGTACCAGTTACAAGGGACTTATCTGGATGCCAGGGTCTGCCAATTGTGGATACAAAAGTACAGGTTAGGGAAAGAACACTGGTGCTGGGGCCTGGTTAGCAGGCCTCAGCACACTTTCAATTGTAAACATAGCATCAGCAAAGGCAAAAAGTCAGGGGGCAACCATGCCAAGGAGGCATTTCCTTACAGTTTTGTTCTGTCAATGTAGTACATTAGTGCTCTTTTGATGTCTAATGTATGTAGTGCTCTTTCAGCTATTGAGTCTGGCTGTGGAAAGAACACTGGCAATTCTACTGTTTGATTTAAGTGGAACGGTGAGATGACCTTTGGTAAGAATTTTGGGTTGCTTCTTAGAACTACCTTATTTTTGTGTATTTGAATAAATGGTTCTTGTATAGTAAATGCCTGAATATCACTTACTCTTCTTAGAGATGTAATGGCAATGAGAAATGCAACTTTCCACGTTAGATATTGCATTTCGCAAGAATGCATGGGTTCGAAAGGTGGACCCATGAGTCTTGTTAAGACAATATTGAGGTTCCATGAAGGAACAGGTGGTGTCCTTGGTGGTATAATTCTTTTTAGGCCTTCCATAAATGCTTTAATGACAGGTATTCTAAATAGGGAAGTTGAATGAGTAATTTGCAGGTATGCAGATATTGCTGCGAGATGTATCTTTATGGAAGAGAAAGCTAGATTTGACTTTTGCAAATGTAGTAAATACCTGTAGGAAGTTGGCTCTGTATGTGCTATTTCAAAGTAAGGAATAGCATGCACAGAGTCCAAGGGTTCCCCTTAGAGGTAAAATAGTGGTAAAAATAGATAATACTAATGCTCTATTTTGTGGTAGTGTGGTCGAGCAGTAGGCTTATCCAAGGAGTAGTGTTAAGCATTTGTTGTACATACACATAGACAATAAATGAGGTACACACACTCAGAGACAAATCCAGCCAATAGGTTTTTATATAGAAAAATATCTTTTCTTAGTTTATTTTAAGAACCACAGGTTCAAATTCTACATGTAATAGCTCATTCGAAAGGTATTGCCGGTAAGTACTTTAGGAACTTCAAATCATCAAAATTGCATGTATACTTTTCAAGTTATTGACAAATAGCTGTTTTAAAAGTGGACACTTAGTGCGATTTTCACAGTTCCTGGGGGAGGTAAGTTTTTGTTAGTTTTACCAGGTAAGTAGGACACTTACAGGGTTCAGTTCTTGGTCCAAGGTAGCCCACCGTTGGGGGTTCAGAGCAACCCCAAAGTCACCACACCAGCAGCTCAGGGCCGGTCAGGTGCAGAGTTCCAAGTGGTGCCCAAAACACATAGGCTAGAATGGAGAGAAGGGGGTGCCCCGGTTCCGGTCTGCTTGCAGGTAAGTACCCGCGTCTTCGGAGGGCAGACCAGGGGGGTTTTGTAGGGCACCGGGGGGGACACAAGCCCACACAGAAATTTCACCCTCAGCAGCGCGGGGGCGGCCGGGTGCAGTGTAGAAACAAGCGTCTGGTTTGTAATGGAAGTCAATGAGAGATCTCGGGATCTCTTCAGCGCTGCAGGCAGGCAAGGGGGGGATTCCTCGGGGAAACCTCCACTTGGGCAAGGGAGAGGGACTCCTGGGGGTCACTTCTCCAGTGAAAGTCCGGTCCTTCAGGTCCTGGGGGCTGCGGGTGCAGGGTCTCTCCCAGGCGTCGGGACTTTAGGTTCAAAGAGTCGCGGTCAGGGGAAGCCTCGGGATTCCCTCTGCAGGCGGCGCTGTGGGGGCTCAGGGGGGACAGGTTTTGGTACTCACAGTATCAGAGTAGTCCTGGGGTCCCTCCTGAGGTGTTGGATCGCCACCAGCCGAGTCGGGGTCGCCGGGTGCAGTGTTGCAAGTCTCACGCTTCTTGCGGGGAGCTTGCAGGGTTCTTTAAAGCTGCTGGAAACAAAGTTGCAGCTTTTCTTGGAGCAGGTCCGCTGTCCTCGGGAGTTTCTTGTCTTTTCGAAGCAGGGGCAGTCCTCAGAGGATGTCGAGGTCGCTGGTCCCTTTGGAAGGCGTCGCTGGAGCAGGATCTTTGGAAGGCAGGAGACAGGCCGGTGAGTTTCTGGAGCCAAGGCAGTTGTCGTCTTCTGGTCTTCCGCTGCAGGGGTTTTCAGCTAGGCAGTCCTTCTTCTTGTAGTTGCAGGAATCTAATTTTCTAGGGTTCAGGGTAGCCCTTAAATACTAAATTTAAGGGCGTGTTTAGGTCTGGGGGGTTAGTAGCCAATGGCTACTAGCCCTGAGGGTGGGTACACCCTCTTTGTGCCTCCTCCCAAGGGGAGGGGGTCACAATCCTAACCCTATTGGGGGAATCCTCCATCTGCAAGATGGAGGATTTCTAAAAGTTAGAGTCACTTCAGCTCAGGACACCTTAGGGGCTGTCCTGACTGGTCAGTGACTCCTCCTTGTTTTTCTCATTATCTTCTCCGGCCTTGCCGCCAAAAGTGGGGCCTGGCCGGAGGGGGCGGGCAACTCCACTAGCTGGAGTGTCCTGCTGGGTTGGCACAAAGGAGGTGAGCCTTTGAGGCTCACCGCCAGGTGTGACAATTCCTGCCTGGGGGAGGTGTTAGCATCTCCACCCAGTGCAGGCTTTGTTACTGGCCTCAGAGTGACAAAGGCACTCTCCCCATGGGGCCAGCAACATGTCTCGGTTTGTGGCAGGCTGCTAAAACTAGTCAGCCTACACAGATAGTCGGTTAAGTTTCAGGGGGCACCTCTAAGGTGCCCTCTGTGGTGTATTTTACAATAAAATGTACACTGGCATCAGTGTGCATTTATTGTGCTGAGAAGTTTGATACCAAACTTCCCAGTTTTCAGTGTAGCCTTTATGGTGCTGTGGAGTTCGTGTTTGACAGACTCCCAGACCATATACTCTTATGGCTACCCTGCACTTACAATGTCTAAGGTTTTGCTTAGACACTGTAGGGGCACAGTGCTCATGCACTGGTACCCTCACCTATGGTATAGTGCACCCTGCCTTAGGGCTGTAAGGCCTGCTAGAGGGGTGTCTTACCTATACTGCATAGGCAGTGAGAGGCTGGCATGGCACCCTGAGGGGAGTGCCATGTCGACTTACTCATTTTGTTCTCACCAGCACACACAGGCTTGTAAGCAGTGTGTCTGTGCTGAGTGAGGGGTCTCTAGGGTGGCATAATACATGCTACAGCCCTTAGAGACCTTCCTTGGCATCAGGGCCCTTGGTACTAGAAGTACCAGTTACAAGGGACTTATCTGAATGCCAGGGTGTGCCAATTGTGGATACAATGGTACATTTTAGGTGAAAGAACACTGGTGCTGGGGCCTGGTTAGCAGGGTCCCAGCACACTTCTCAGTCAAGTCAGCATCAGTATCAGGCAAAAAGTGGGGGGTAACTGCAACAGGGAGCCATTTCTTTACACAAGCCCCCCCCAGCCCACAGGCCAGGAGACTCAGCCAACGCTGGAAGAGTCTTCCTAGTCTGTCAGGCGAGGAAGAGTAGAGGAAATGGCTGGTTTGTTGCAGGGCCTACTCTGCCTTACATCCTCCTGTTCAGGTCATTCCCTCTGGGGAACTGGCCCACTTCCACAGTGATAGGACCTAGTCTGAACTGCCTCTTGTCTGTGCTTTTTATGTCTTCACCCATTCTCTCTATTTTGAGGTCAGAGGTATCCACCTCTGCTAATCTTATCTTAGCCAGGGTCACCCCTAGCTTACCCAAAGAGGTTACCCAGAGCTGGAGTAACCCCACCATGACCAACAGGGTCAGGGGGCCTAACTTGTTATTTGGCATGGGGTCAGACCACCAGGCCAAGGATAGTGCAGCCATAAAGGCTAACACCCAGCAGAGGCCACTGACAGCTGTCAGTGCCCAGAACCACACCTTTAGCTCTTCACCTACAAGGGAAGGGGCTAAGTTACAGGCTTCTTTGGGTTCAGGGTGCCTGTCTGCTGTATTAGAGTGGGGGGTCACCACATCTTGTAGTAAACACCCTTCTTCCACTCTTTCTTCTGTTAGCTGAGGAGCCACCCACTCAGGCTTAACAGTTGCCTGACTAGCCAGGACTTCTTGTGGGTCAGGTTGGACTTTATCAGAGCCATTTTTGGAGTTCTCCCCTACTGGAGCAGAATCTCCTTGGCTTGCTGGAACCTTGGCTAAAGGTTGTCCACCTTTCCTACTCTGTTTCCTTTTCTTTTTCTTCTGGGGCCTACTTGCATTTACTGCAGAGGCAGGACTTCCAGAATCCTTGGGAGAGGACTGGCACTGGACCAGTTCCTCTCTTGGGCTCTGACTAACCTCTGGGTAGTCATTTCCAAGGAGACAATCAAGGGGGAGGTCTGTACTGACTACTACCCTTCTCCAGCTAAGAGTGCCACCCACTTCTATGGGCACTAAAGCCACAGGCCTCTTAGTGACCCTGTCTAGGCTAACTCTTACCCTGGCAGTGTCACCTGGGATGTACTGGTTTGAGAGCACCAGCCTGTCATGCACAATAGTGTGACTGGCACAAGTGTCTCTCAGGGCAGTGGTTGGGATTCCATTCACCAGTAGGTGGTGGAAGTGTCTACTTCCCTCTGGAATCTCCAACTCACCTGTTGGGCCCTGTTTCCAGTTGAAGGCTATGAAGACCTCCTCATCTGAGGAGTCATCTCCCATGGCTACACTGGTTACCCCTGGAATCTTGTTCTGGGGTTTGTTTTTGGGACAAGAAGTGTCCTTGGTGTGGTGCCCAGACTGTTTACAGTTGTGGCACCATGCCTTAGTGGCATCCCAGTTCTTACCCTGGTACCCACCTTTGTTTTGGGTTGTGTCTTGGGGCCCACCCACCTGTTCTGGTTTTTGGGGGCCTACAGAGGACTCTTTTTCTTTGTTTCTAGTGTCACCCACTTTCTCCTGGGGAGTTTTTGTAACCCCTTTCTTTTGGTCACCCCCAGTGGAAGTTTTGGTTACCCTAGTCTTGACCCAGTGGTCTGCCTTCTTTCCCAATTCTTGGGGAGAAATTGGACCTAGGTCTACCAGATACTGATGCAACTTTTCATTGAAGCAGTTACTTAAAATGTGTTCTTTCATAAACAAATTATAAAGCCCAACATAGTCACACACTTCATTTCCAGTTAACCAACCATCTAGTGTTTTTACTGAGTAGTCTACAAAATCAACCCAGGTCTGGCTCGAGGATTTTTGAGCCCCCCTGAATCTAATTCTATACTCCTCAGTGGAGAATCCAAAGCCCTCAATCAGGGTACCCTTCATGAGGTCATAAGATTCTGCATCTTTTCCAGAGAGTGTGAGGAGTCTATCCCTACACTTTCCAGTGAACATTTCCCAAAGGAGAGCACCCCAGTGAGATCTGTTTACTTTTCTGGTTACACAAGCCCTCTCAAAAGCTGTGAACCATTTGGTGATGTCATCACCATCTTCATATTTTGTTACAATCCCTTTGGGGATTTTTAGGATGTCAGGAGAATCTCTGACCCTATTTAAGTTGCTGCCACCATTGATGGGACCTAGGCCCATCTCTTTTCTTTCCCTTTCTATGGCTAGGAGCTGCTTTTCCAAAGCCAATCTTTTGGCCATCCTGGCTAACTGGATGTCCTCTTCACTGGGGTTATCCTCAGTGATTTCAGAGGTGTTGGTCTCTCCTGTGAGGGAACCAGCATCTCTGACTATTATTTTTGGAGTCAGGGTTTGAGGGACCCTGTTCTCCCTAGATAGGACTGGTAGGGGGGAATTGTCCTCCAAGTCACTATCCTCTTCCTCTGAGTTGCCACCCTCAGAGGGGTTGGCCTTTTCAAACTCTGCCAAAAGCTCCTGGAGCTGTATTTTGGTAGGTTTGGGGCCCATTGTTATTTTCTTTAGTTTACAGAGTGACCTTAGCTCTCTCATCTGTAGATGGAGGTAAGGTGTGGTGTCGAGTTCCACCACATTCACATCTGTGCTAGACATTTTGCTTCTAAAAGTTGGAATACTTTTTAAGAATCTACAACTAGTTCTAGGTTCTAATTCAAACTTTTACAAACTTTTAAACTCTACAAGAAATGCTAAACAGGATCTAACACAAGGCCCTAGCAGGTCTTTTAAGAATTTAGAAAAATTTCAAATTGCAAAAATCAATTTCTAATGACAATTTTGGAATTTGTCGTGTGATCAGGTATTGGCTGAGTAGTCCAGCAAATGCAAAGTCTTGTACCCCACCGCTGATCCACCAATGTAGGAAGTTGGCTCTGTATGTGCTATTTCAAAGTAAGGAATAGCATGCACAGAGTCCAAGGGTTCCCCTTAGAGGTAAAATAGTGGTAAAAATAGATAATACTAATGCTCTATTTTGTGGTAGTGTGGTCGAGCAGTAGGCTTATCCAAGGAGTAGTGTTAAGCATTTGTTGTACATACACATAGACAATAAATGAGGTACACACACTCAGAGACAAATCCAGCCAATAGGTTTTTATATAGAAAAATATCTTTTCTTAGTTTATTTTAAGAACCACAGGTTCAAATTCTACATGTAATAGCTCATTCGAAAGGTATTGCCGGTAAGTACTTTAGGAACTTCAAATCATCAAAATTGCATGTATACTTTTCAAGTTATTGACAAATAGCTGTTTTAAAAGTGGACACTTAGTGCGATTTTCACAGTTCCTGGGGGAGGTAAGTTTTTGTTAGTTTTACCAGGTAAGTAGGACACTTACAGGGTTCAGTTTTGGTCCAAGGTAGCCCACCGTTGGGGGTTCAGAGCAACCCCAAAGTCACCACACCAGCAGCTCAGGGCCGGTCAGGTGCAGAGTTCCAAGTGGTGCCCAAAACACATAGGCTAGAATGGAGAGAAGGGGGTGCCCCGGTTCCGGTCTGCTTGCAGGTAAGTACCCGCGTCTTCGGAGGGCAGACCAGGGGGGTTTTGTAGGGCACCGGGGGGGACACAAGCCCACACAGAAATTTCACCCTCAGCAGCGCGGGGGCGGCCGGGTGCAGTGTAGAAACAAGCGTCTGGTTTGTAATGGAAGTCAATGAGAGATCTCGGGATCTCTTCAGCGCTGCAGGCAGGCAAGGGGGGGATTCCTCGGGGAAACCTCCACTTGGGCAAGGGAGAGGGACTCCTGGGGGTCACTTCTCCAGTGAAAGTCCGGTCCTTCAGGTCCTGGGGGCTGCGGGTGCAGGGTCTCTCCCAGGCGTCGGGACTTTAGGTTCAAAGAGTCGCGGTCAGGGGAAGCCTCGGGATTCCCTCTGCAGGCGGCGCTGTGGGGGCTCAGGGGGGACAGGTTTTGGTACTCACAGTATCAGAGTAGTCCTGGGGTCCCTCCTGAGGTGTTGGATCGCCACCAGCCGAGTCGGGGTCGCCGGGTGCAGTGTTGCAAGTCTCACGCTTCTTGCGGGGAGCTTGCAGGGTTCTTTAAAGCTGCTGGAAACAAAGTTGCAGCTTTTCTTGGAGCAGGTCCGCTGTCCTCGGGAGTTTCTTGTCTTTTCGAAGCAGGGGCAGTCCTCAGAGGATGTCGAGGTCGCTGGTCCCTTTGGAAGGCGTCGCTGGAGCAGGATCTTTGGAAGGCAGGAGACAGGCCGGTGAGTTTCTGGAGCCAAGGCAGTTGTCGTCTTCTGGTCTTCCGCTGCAGGGGTTTTCAGCTAGGCAGTCCTTCTTCTTGTAGTTGCAGGAATCTAATTTTCTAGGGTTCAGGGTAGCCCTTAAATACTAAATTTAAGGGCGTGTTTAGGTCTGGGGGGTTAGTAGCCAATGGCTACTAGCCCTGAGGGTGGGTACACCCTCTTTGTGCCTCCTCCCAAGGGGAGGGGGTCACAATCCTAACCCTATTGGGGGAATCCTCCATCTGCAAGATGGAGGATTTCTAAAAGTTAGAGTCACTTCAGCTCAGGACACCTTAGGGGCTGTCCTGACTGGTCAGTGACTCCTCCTTGTTTTTCTCATTATCTTCTCCGGCCTTGCCGCCAAAAGTGGGGCCTGGCCGGAGGGGGCGGGCAACTCCACTAGCTGGAGTGTCCTGCTGGGTTGGCACAAAGGAGGTGAGCCTTTGAGGCTCACCGCCAGGTGTGACAATTCCTGCCTGGGGGAGGTGTTAGCATCTCCACCCAGTGCAGGCTTTGTTACTGGCCTCAGAGTGACAAAGGCACTCTCCCCATGGGGCCAGCAACATGTCTCGGTTTGTGGCAGGCTGCTAAAACTAGTCAGCCTACACAGATAGTCGGTTAAGTTTCAGGGGGCACCTCTAAGGTGCCCTCTGTGGTGTATTTTACAATAAAATGTACACTGGCATCAGTGTGCATTTATTGTGCTGAGAAGTTTGATACCAAACTTCCCAGTTTTCAGTGTAGCCTTTATGGTGCTGTGGAGTTCGTGTTTGACAGACTCCCAGACCATATACTCTTATGGCTACCCTGCACTTACAATGTCTAAGGTTTTGCTTAGACACTGTAGGGGCACAGTGCTCATGCACTGGTACCCTCACCTATGGTATAGTGCACCCTGCCTTAGGGCTGTAAGGCCTGCTAGAGGGGTGTCTTACCTATACTGCATAGGCAGTGAGAGGCTGGCATGGCACCCTGAGGGGAGTGCCATGTCGACTTACTCATTTTGTTCTCACCAGCACACACAGGCTTGTAAGCAGTGTGTCTGTGCTGAGTGAGGGGTCTCTAGGGTGGCATAATACATGCTACAGCCCTTAGAGACCTTCCTTGGCATCAGGGCCCTTGGTACTAGAAGTACCAGTTACAAGGGACTTATCTGAATGCCAGGGTGTGCCAATTGTGGATACAATGGTACATTTTAGGTGAAAGAACACTGGTGCTGGGGCCTGGTTAGCAGGGTCCCAGCACACTTCTCAGTCAAGTCAGCATCAGTATCAGGCAAAAAGTGGGGGGTAACTGCAACAGGGAGCCATTTCTTTACAATACCCTACAACATCTTTTGGAGATGCATGCAATGGTTGAACTTGATTATTATGGCAGTAGCAAACAAATCTTTTCCATTTACTTGCATAGCAGTGTCTAGTGGATGGCCTTCTAGCTTGTCTTATGACCTCCATACATTCCTGTGTGAGGTTTAAGTGTCCAAATTCTAGGATTTCAGGAGCCAAATTGCTAGATTCAGCGATGCTGGGTTTGGATGCCTGATTTGTTGCTTGTGTTGTGTTAACAGATCTGGCCTGTTGGGTAGTTTGACATGAGGTACTACTGACAGGTCTAGTAGTGTTGTATACCAAGGTTGTCTTGCCCATGTTGGTGCTATTAGAATGAGTTTGAGTTTGTTTTGACTCAATCTGTTTACTAGATATGGAAGGAGAGGGAGAGGGGGAAAAGCGTATGCAAATATCCCTGACCAATTCATCCATAGAGCATTGCCTTGAGATTGCCGGTGTGGGTACCTGGATGCGAAGTTTTGGCATTTTGCGTTTTCTTTTGTTGCAAATAGATCTATTTGAGGTGTTCCCCAAATTTGGAAGTAAGTGTTCAGGATTTGGGTGTGAATCTCCCATTCGTGGACCTGTTGGTGATCCCGGGAGAGACTGTCTGCTAGCTGGTTCTGTATCCCTGGAATAAACTGTGCTATTAGGCGAATGTGGTTGTGAATTGCCCAATGCCATATTTTTTGTGTTAGGAGACACAACTGTGTTGAGTGTGTCCCCCCCTGTTTGTTTAAATAATACATTGTTGTCATGTTGTCTGTTTTGACCAGAATGTATTTGTGGGTTATTATGGGTTGGAATGCTTTCAACGCTAGAAATACTGCTAACAATTCGAGGTGATTGATATGAAACTTTCTTTGATGTACGTCCCATTGTCCTTGTATGCTTCGTTGATTGAGGTGTGCCCCCCACCCTGTCATGGAAGCATCTGTTGTTATCACGTATTGTGGCACTGGGTCTTGGAAAGGCCGCCCTTTGTTTAAATTTGTACTGTTCCACCATAGAAGCGAGATATATGTTTGGCGGTCTATCAACACCAGATCTAGAAGTTGACCCTGTGCGTGTAACCATTGTGATGCTAGGCACTGTTGTAAGGGCCGCATGTGCAATCTTGCGTTTGGGACAATGGCTATGCATGAGGACATCATGCCTAGGAGTTTTAATACCATCTTTGCATGTACTTTTTGTGTTGGGTACATAGCTTGTATCACCTTGTGAAAATTGTGAACCCTTTGTGGACTTGGAGTGGCTATCCCCTTTGTTGTGTTGATTGTCGCTCCTAAGTATTGCCGTGTTTGACACGGCAGCATGTGTGACTTTGCATAGTTGATGGGGAAACACAGTTTGCAAAGGGTTTGTATAACATAATCTGTGTGGTGTGAACACTTTGTTAGCGAGTTGGTTTTTATTAACCAATCGTCTAGGTACGGGAACACGTGTATTTGCTGCCTTCTGATATGTGCAGCTACTACTGCTAGACATTTCGTAAAGACTCTTGGCGCGGTTGTTATTCCGAATGGCAACTGTAAGGAAATGCCTCCTTGGCATGGTTACCCCCTGACTTTTTGTCTTTGCTGATGCTATGTTTACAATTGAAAGTGTGCTGAGGCCTGCTAACCAGGCCCCAGCACCAGTGTTCTTTCCCTAACCTGTACTTTTGTATCCACAATTGGCAGACCCTGGCATCCAGATAAGTCCCTTGTAACTGGTACTTCTAGTACCAAGGGCCCTGATGCCAAGGAAGGTCTCTAAGGGCTGCAGCATGTCTTATGCCACCCTGGAGACCTCTCACTCAGCACAGACACACTGCTTGCCAGCTTGTGTGTGCTAGTGAGGACAAAACGAGTAAGTCGACATGGCACTCCCCTCAGGGTGCCATGCCAGCCTCTCACTGCCTATGCAGTATAGGTAAGACACCCCTCTAGCAGGCCTTACAGCCCTAAGGCAGGGTGCACTATACCATAGGTGAGGGTACCAGTGCATGAGCATGGTACCCCTACAGTGTCTAACCAAAACCTTAGACATTGTAAGTGCAGGGTAGCCATAAGAGTATATGGTCTGGGAGTTTGTCAAACACGAACTCCACAGCACCATAATGGCTACACTGAAAACTGGGAAGTTTGGTATCAAACTTCTCAGCACAATAAATGCACACTGATGGCAGTGTACATTTTATTGTAAAATACACCCCAGAGGGCACCTTAGAGGTGCCCCCTGAAACTTAACCGACTATCTGTGTAGGCTGACTAGTTTTAGCAGCCTGCCACAAACCGAGACATGTTGCTGGCCCCATGGGGAGAGTGCCTTTGTCACTCTGAGGCCAGTAACAAAGCCTGCACTGGGTGGAGATGCTAACACCCCCCCCAGGCAGGAATTGTCACACCTGGCGGTGAGCCTCAAAGGCTCACCTCCTTTGTGCCAACCCAGCAGGACACTCCAGCTAGTGGAGTGGCCCGCCCCCTCCGGCCAGGCCCCACTTTTGGCGGCAAGGCCGGAGAAAATAATGAGAAAAACAAGGAGGAGTCACTGGCCAGTCAGGACAGCCCCAAGGTGTCCTGAGCTGAGGTGACTCTGACTTTTAGAAATCCTCCATCTTGCAGATGGAGGATTCCCCCAATAGGGTTAGGATTGTGACCCCCTCCCCTTGGGAGGAGGCACAAAGAGGGTGTACCCACCCTCAGGGCTAGTAGCCATTGGCTACTAACCCCCCAGACCTAAACACGCCCTTAAATTTAGTATTTAAGGGCTACCCTGAACCCTAGAAAATTAGATTCCTGCAACTACAAGAAGAAGGACTGCCTAGCTGAAAACCCCTGCAGAGGAAGACCAGAAGACAACAACTGCCTTGGCTCCAGAAACTCACCGGCCTGTCTCCTGCCTTCCAAAGATCCTGCTCCAGCGACGCCTTCCAAAGGGACCAGCGACCTCGACATCCTCTGAGGACTGCCCCTGCTTCGAAAAGACAAGAAACTCCCGAGGACAGCGGACCTGCTCCAAGAAAGGCTGCAACTTTGTTTCCAGCAGCCTTGAAAGAACCCTGCAAGCTCCCCGCAAGAAGCGTGAGACTTGCACCACTGCACCCGGCGACCCCGACTCGGCTGGTGGAGACCCGACACCTCAGGAGGGACCCCAGGACTACTCTGATGCTGTGAGTACCAAAGCCTGTCCCCCCTGAGCCCCCACAGCGCCGCCTGCAGAGGGAATCCCGAGGCTTCCCCTGACCGCGACTCTTTGAACCTAAAGTCCCGACGCCTGGGAGAGACCCTGCACCCGCAGCCCCCAGGACCTGAAGGACCGGACTTTCACTGGAGAAGTGACCCCCAGGAGTCCCTCTCCCTTGCCCAAGTGGAGGTTTCCCCGAGGAACCCCCCCCTTGCCTGCCTGCAGCGCTGAAGAGATCCCGAGATCTCTCATAGACTAACATTGCGAACCCGACGCTTGTTTCTACACTGCACCCGGCCGCCCCCGCGCCGCTGAGGGTGAAATTTCTGTGTGGGCTTGTGTCCCCCCCGGTGCCCTACAAAACCCCCCTGGTCTGCCCTCCGAAGACGCGGGTACTTACCTGCAAGCAGACCGGAACCGGGGCACCCCCTTCTCTCCATTCTAGCCTATGTGTTTTGGGCACCACTTTGAACTCTGCACCTGACCGGCCCTGAGCTGCTGGTGTGGTGACTTTGGGGTTGCTCTGAACCCCCAACGGTGGGCTACCCTGGACCAAGAACTGAACCCTGTAAGTGTCTTACTTACCTGGTAAAACTAACCAAAACTTACCTCCCCTAGGAACTGTGAAAATTGCACTAAGTGTCCACTTTTAAAACAGCTATTTGTCAATAACTTGAAAAGTATACATGCAATTTTGATGATTTGAAGTTCCTAAAGTACTTACCTGCAATACCTTTCAAATGAGCTATTACATGTAGAATTTGAACCTGTGGTTCTTAAAATAAACTAAGAAAAGATATTTTTCTATAACAAAACCTATTGGCTGGATTTGTCTCTGAGTGTGTGTACCTCATTTATTGTCTATGTGTATGTACAACAAATGCTTAACACTACTCCTTGGATAAGCCTACTGCTCGACCACACTACCACAAAAATAGAGCATTAGTATTATCTATTTTTACCACTATTTTACCTCTAAGGGGAACCCTTGGACTCTGTGCATGCTATTCCTTACTTTGAAATAGCACATACAGAGCCAACTTCCTACATTGGTGGATCAGCGGTGGGGTACAAGACTTTGCATTTGCTGGACTACTCAGCCAATACCTGATCACACGACAAATTCCAAAATTGTCATTAGAAATTGATTTTTGCAATTTGAAAAGTTTTCTAAATTCTTAAAAGACCTGCTAGGGCCTTGTGTTAGATCCTGTTTAGCATTTCTTTTAGAGTTTAAAAGTTTGTAAAAGTTTGAATTAGATTCTAGAACCAGTTGTAGATTCTTAAAAAGTATTCCAACTTTTAGAAGCAAAATGTCTAGCACAGATGTGACTGTGGTGGAACTCGACACCACACCTTACCTCCATCTTAAGATGAGGGAGCTAAGGTCACTCTGTAAAATAAAGAAGATAACAATGGGCCCCAAACCTACCAAAAAACAGCTCCAGGAGCTTTTGGCAGAGTTTGAAAAGGCCAACCCCTCTGAGGGTGGCAACTCAGAGGAAGAGGATAGTGACTTGGAGGACAATTCCCCCCTACCAGTCCTATCTAGGGAGAACAGGGTCCCTCAAACCCTGACTCCTAAAATAATAGTCAGAGATGCTGGTTCCCTCACAGGAGAGACCAACACCTCTGAAATCACTGAGGATAGCCCCAGTGAAGAGGACATCCAGTTAGCCAGGATGGCCAAAAGATTGGCTTTGGAAAGACAGATCCTAGCCATAGAAAGGGAAAGACAAGAGATGGGCCTAGGACCCATCAATGGTGGCAGCAATATAAATAGGGTCAGAGATTCTCCTGACATGTTAAAAATCCCCAAAGGGATTGTGACAAAATTTGAAGATGGTGATGACATCACCAAGTGGTTCACAGCCTTTGAGAGGGCTTGTGTAACCAGAAAAGTGAACAGATCTCACTGGGGTGCTCTCCTTTGGGAAATGTTCACTGGAAAGTGTAGGGATAGACTCCTCACACTCTCTGGAAAAGATGCAGAATCTTATGACCTCATGAAGGGAACCCTGATTGAGGGCTTTGGATTCTCCACTGAGGAGTACAGGATTAGGTTCAGGGGGGCTCAAAAATCCTCGAGCCAGACCTGGGTTGACTTTGTTGACTACTCAGTGAAAACACTAGATGGTTGGATTCAAGGCAGTGGTGTAAGTAATTATGATGGGCTGTACAATTTATTTGTGAAAGAACACCTGTTAAGTAATTGTTTCAATGATAAACTGCATCAGCATCTGGTAGACCTAGGACCAATTTCTCCCCAAGAATTGGGAAAGAAGGCGGACCATTGGGTCAAGACAAGGGTGTCCAAGACTTCAACAGGGGGTGACCAAAAGAAAGGGGTCACAAAGACTCCCCAGGGGAAGGGTGATAAGACAACCAAAACTAAAAATAGTAAAGAGTCTTCTACAGGCCCCCAAAAACCTGCACAGGAGGGTGGGCCCAGAGCCTCTTCACAAAACAATGGGTACAAGGGTAAAAACTTTGATCCCAAAAAGGCCTGGTGTCATAGCTGTAAACAGCATGGACACCAAACTGGAGACAAGGCCTGTCCCAAGAAAGGTTCCACTCCAAACTCACATCCAGGTAACACTGGTATGGCTAGTCTCCAAGTGGGATCAACAGTGTGCCCAGAGCAAATCAGGGTCCACACTGAAGCTACTCTAGTTTCTGAGGGTGGGGTGGATTTAGCCACACTAGCTGTCTGGCCGCCTAACATGCAAAAATACAGACAGCAACTCTTAATTAATGGGACTAGAATAGAGGGCCTGAGGGATACAGGTGCCAGTGTCACCATGGTGACAGAGAAACTGGTTTCCCCTGGCCAATACCTGACTGGAAAAACTTACACAGTCACCAACGCTGACAATCAGAAAAAAGTACATCCCATGGCAATGGTTACTTTAGAATGGGGAGGGGTCAATGGCCTGAAACAGGTGTGGTCTCCTCAAATATCCCAGTGGACTGTCTGCTTGGAAATGACCTGGAGTCCTCAGCATGGGCTGAGGTAGAACTAAAAACCCATGCAGCAATGCTGGGTATCCCTGAACTGGTGTGTGTGAAAACAAGAGCACAGTGCAAGGCACAGGGTGAACAAGTAGAGCTGGAGTCTGGAAGAATGGCCCAGCCTACCAAGAGGAAAGGAAAGTCAGTTGGGAAACCAACTGCAACACAGCAAAAGAAAGGGAACCTCTCTTCTCAGGAAGAAGTTCTGCCCTCTGAGGGAACTGAGCCTTTGGAGCTTGAACCTTACCAGGTTGAGCTCTTAGGCCCAGGGGGACCCTCAAGGGAGGAGCTGTGTAAGGGACAAGAAACCTGTCCCTCTCTTGAAGGCCTTAGGCAGCAAGCTGCTGAAGAGTCCAAAGGCAAGAAAAATGGAACGCATAGGGTCTATTGGGAAGATGGACTCCTGTACACTGAGGCCAGAGACCCCAAACCTGGTGCCACTAGGAGAGTGGTAGTGCCTCAGCTGTTCAGAGAGTTCATCCTAACATTGGCCCATGACATTCCCCTTGCTGGACATTTGGGACAAACCAAGACGTGGGAGAGGTTAGTCAACCACTTCTACTGGCCCAATATGTCCAACATGGTTAAGGAGTTTTGCCTCTCCTGCCCCACCTGTCAAGCCAGTGGTAAGACAGGTGGGCATCCAAAGGCCCCCCTCATTCCACTTCCAGTGGTGGGGGTTCCCTTTGAAAGAGTGGGTGTGGACATAGTTGGTCCACTAGAACCTCCCACAGCCTCAGGGAATATGTATATCCTGGTAGTAGTGGATCATGCTACCAGGTATCCTGAAGCTATTCCCCTTAGGTCGACTACTGCCCCTGCAGTAGCCAAGGCCCTCATTGGTATCTTTACCAGAGTGGGTTTCCCTAAGGAGGTGGTGTCTGACAGAGGTACCAACTTCATGTCAGCATACCTAAAGCACATGTGGAATGAGTGTGGAGTGACTTATAAATTCACTACACCATACCATCCACAAACTAATGGCTTGGTTGAGAGATTCAACAAGACATTAAAAGGCATGATCATGGGGCTCCCAGAAAAGCTCAAAAGGAGATGGGATGTCCTCTTGCCATGTCTGCTTTTCGCTTACAGAGAGGTGCCACAGAAGGGAGTAGGATTCTCACCCTTTGAACTTCTGTTTGGTCATCCTGTAAGGGGACCACTTGCCCTTGTTAAAGAAGGCTGGGAGAGACCTCTCCATGAGCCTAAACAGGACATAGTGGACTATGTACTTGGCCTTCGCTCTAGAATGGCAGAGTACATGGAAAAGGCAACCAAAAACCTTGAGGCCAGCCAACAGCTCCAGAAGTTTTGGTATGACCAAAAGGCTGCACTGGTTGAGTTCCAACCAGGGCAGAAAGTCTGGGTTCTGGAGCCTGTGGCTCCCAGGGCACTCCAGGACAAATGGAGTGGCCCTTACCCAGTACTAGAGAGGAAGAGTCAGGTCACCTACTTGGTGGACCTGGGCACAAGCAGGAGCCCCAAGAGGGTGATCCATGTAAACCGCCTTAAGCTCTTCCACGACAGGGCTGATGTCAATCTGTTGATGGTAACAGATGAGGATCAGGAGGCAGAGAGTGAACCTCTCCCTGATCTTCTGTCATCAGACCCAAAAGATGGTACAGTAGATGGAGTGATCTACTCAGACACCCTCACTGGCCAACAGCAAGCTGATTGTAGGAGAGTCCTACAACAGTTTCCTGAACTCTTCTCCTTAACCCCTGGTCAGACACACCTGTGTACCCATGATGTGGACACAGGAGACAGCATGCCTGTCAAGAACAAAATCTTTAGACAGTCTGACCATGTTAAGGAAAGCATCAAGGTGGAAGTCCACAAGATGCTGGAATTGGGAGTAATTGAGCGCTCTGACAGCCCCTGGGCTAGCCCAGTGGTCTTAGTCCCCAAACCTCACACCAAAGATGGAAAGAAAGAGATGAGGTTTTGTGTGGACTACAGAGGGCTCAATTCTGTCACCAAGACAGATGCCCATCCAATTCCAAGAGCTGATGAGCTCATTGATAAATTAGGTGCTGCCAAATTTCTAAGTACCTTTGACTTGACAGCAGGGTACTGGCAAATAAAAATGGCACCTGGAGCAAAAGAAAAGACAGCATTCTCCACACCTGATGGGCATTATCAGTTTACTGTTATGCCCTTTGGTTTAAAGAATGCCCCTGCCACCTTCCAAAGGTTGGTGAATCAAGTCCTTGCTGGCTTGGAGTCCTTTAGCACAGCTTATCTTGATGATATTGCTGTCTTTAGCTCCACCTGGCAGGATCACCTGGTCCACCTGAGGAAGGTTTTGAAGGCTCTGCAATCTGCAGGCCTCTCTATCAAGGCATCCAAATGCCAGATAGGGCAGGGAACTGTGGTTTACTTGGGACACCTTGTCGGTGGAGGCCAAGTTCAGCCACTCCAACCCAAGATCCAGACTATTCTGGACTGGGTAGCTCCAAAAACCCAGACTCAAGTCAGGGCATTCCTTGGCTTGACTGGGTACTACAGGAGGTTTGTGAAGGGATATGGATCCATTGTGACAGCCCTCACTGAACTCACCTCCAAGAAAATGCCCAAGAAAGTGAACTGGACTGTGGAATGCCAACAGGCCTTTGACACCCTGAAACAGGCAATGTGCTCAGCACCAGTTCTAAAAGCTCCAGATTATTCTAAGCAGTTCATTGTGCAGACTGATGCCTCTGAACATGGGATAGGGGCAGTTTTGTCCCAAACAAATGATGATGGCCTTGACCAGCCTGTTGCTTTCATTAGCAGGAGGTTACTCCCCAGGGAGCAGCGTTGGAGTGCCATTGAGAGGGAGGCCTTTGCTGTGGTTTGGTCCCTGAAGAAGCTGAGACCATACCTCTTTGGGACTCACTTCCTAGTTCAAACTGACCACAGACCTCTCAAATGGCTGATGCAAATGAAAGGTGAAAATCCTAAACTGTTGAGGTGGTCCATCTCCCTACAGGGAATGGACTTTATAGTGGAACACAGACCTGGGACTGCCCATGCCAATGCAGATGGCCTTTCCAGGTTCTTCCACTTAGAAAATGAAGACTCTCTTGGGAAAGGTTAGTCTCATCCTCTTTCGTTTGGGGGGGGGTTGTGTAAGGAAATGCCTCCTTGGCATGGTTACCCCCTGACTTTTTGCCTTTGCTGATGCTATGTTTACAATTGAAAGTGTGCTGAGGCCTGCTAACCAGGCCCCAGCACCAGTGTTCTTTCCCTAACCTGTACTTTTGTATCCACAATTGGCAGACCCTGGCATCCAGATAAGTCCCTTGTAACTGGTACTTCTAGTACCAAGGGCCCTGATGCCAAGGAAGGTCTCTAAGGGCTGCAGCATGTCTTATGCCACCCTGGAGACCTCTCACTCAGCACAGACACACTGCTTGCCAGCTTGTGTGTGCTAGTGAGGACAAAACGAGTAAGTCGACATGGCACTCCCCTCAGGGTGCCATGCCAGCCTCTCACTGCCTATGCAGTATAGGTAAGACACCCCTCTAGCAGGCCTTACAGCCCTAAGGCAGGGTGCACTATACCATAGGTGAGGGTACCAGTGCATGAGCATGGTACCCCTACAGTGTCTAAACAAAACCTTAGACATTGTAAGTGCAGGGTAGCCATAAGAGTATATGGTCTGGGAGTTTGTCAAACACGAACTCCACAGCACCATAATGGCTACACTGAAAACTGGGAAGTTTGGTATCAAACTTCTCAGCACAATAAATGCACACTGATGCCAGTGTACATTTTATTGTAAAATACACCCCAGAGGGCACCTTAGAGGTGCCCCCTGAAACTTAACCGACTATCTGTGTAGGCTGACTAGTTTTAGCAGCCTGCCACAAACCGAGACATGTTGCTGGCCTATGGGGAGAGTGCCTTTGTCACTCTGAGGCCAGTAACAAAGCCTGCACTGGGTGGAGATGCTAACACCCCCCCCAGGCAGGAATTGTCACACCTGGCGGTGAGCCTCAAAGGCTCACCTCCTTTGTGCCAACCCAGCAGGACACTCCAGCTAGTGGAGTGGCCCGCCCCCTCTGGCCAGGCCCCACATTTGGCGGCAAGGCCGGAGAAAATAATGAGAAAAACAAGGAGGAGTCACTGGCCAGTCAGGACAGCCCCTAAGGTGTCCTGAGCTGAGGTGACTCTGACTTTTAGAAATCCTCCATCTTGCAGATGGAGGATTCCCCCAATAGGGTTAGGATTGTGACCCCCTCCCCTTGGGAGGAGGCACAAAGAGGGTGTACCCACCCTCAGGGCTAGTAGCCATTGGCTACTAACCCCCCAGACCTAAACACGCCCTTAAATTTAGTATTTAAGGGCTACCCTGAACCCTAGAAAATTAGATTCCTGCAACTACAAGAAGAAGGACTGCCTAGCTGAAAACCCCTGCAGAGGAAGACCAGAAGACAACAACTGCCTTGGCTCCAGAAACTCACCGGCCTGTCTCCTGCCTTCCAAAGATCCTGCTCCAGCGACGCCTTCCAAAGGGACCAGCGACCTCGACATCCTCTGAGGACTGCCCCTGCTTCGAAAAGACAAGAAACTCCCGAGGAGAGCGGACCTGCTCCAAGAAAGGCTGCAACTTTGTTTCCAGCAGCCTTGAAAGAACCCTGCAAGCTCCCCGCAAGAAGCGTGAGACTTGCACCACTGCACCCGGCGACCCCGACTCGGCTGGTGGAGACCCGACACCTCAGGAGGGACCCCAGGACTACTCTGATACTGTGAGTACCAAAGCCTGTCCCCCCTGAGCCCCCACAGCGCCGCCTGCAGAGGGAATCCCGAGGCTTCCCCTGACCGCGACTCTTTGAACCTAAAGTCCCGACGCCTGGGAGAGACCCTGCACCCGCAGCCCCCAGGACCTGAAGGACCGGACTTTCACTGGAGAAGTGACCCCCAGGAGTCCCTCTCCCTTGCCCAAGTGGAGGTTTCCCCGAGGAACCCCCCCCTTGCCTGCCTGCAGCGCTGAAGAGATCCCGAGATCTCTCATAGACTAACATTGCGAACCCGACGCTTGTTTCTACACTGCACCCGGCCGCCCCCGCGCCGCTGAGGGTGAAATTTCTGTGTGGGCTTGTGTCCCCCCCGGTGCCCTACAAAACCCCCCTGGTCTGCCCTCCGAAGACGCGGGTACTTACCTGCAAGCAGACCGGAACCGGGGCACCCCCTTCTCTCCATTCTAGCCTATGTGTTTTGGGCACCACTTTGAACTCTGCACCTGACCGGCCCTGAGCTGCTGGTGTGGTGACTTTGGGGTTGCTCTGAACCCCCAACGGTGGGCTACCCTGGACCAAGAACTGAACCCTGTAAGTGTCTTACTTACCTGGTAAAACTAACCAAAACTTACCTCCCCTAGGAACTGTGAAAATTGCACTAAGTGTCCACTTTTAAAACAGCTATTTGTCAATAACTTGAAAAGTATACATGCAATTTTTATGATTTAAAGTTCCTAAAGTACTTACCTGCAATACCTTTCAAATGAGCTATTACATGTAGAATTTGAACCTGTGGTTCTTAAAATAAACTAAGAAAAGATATTTTTCTATAACAAAACCTATTGGCTGGATTTGTCTCTGAGTGTGTGTACCTCATTTATTGTCTATGTGTATGTACAACAAATGCTTAACACTACTCCTTGGATAAGCCTACTGCTCGACCACACTACCACAAAAATAGAGCATTAGTATTATCTATTTTTACCACTATTTTACCTCTAAGGGGAACCCTTGGACTCTGTGCATGCTATTCCTTACTTTGAAATAGCACATACAGAGCCAACTTCCTACAGCAACACTTTGAATTGGTAGTGTATTCCTTTGAATACGAACCGTAGGTATTTCCTGTGCGAGGGATGTATCGGTATATGGAAATACGCATCTTTTAGATCTAAGGTTGTCATGTAGTCCTGCTGTTTCAGTAGTGGTATTACGTCTTGTAACGTGACCATGTGAAAGTGTTCTGATTTGATGAAGGTGTTTAATGTTCTGAGATCTAATATCGGTCTCAGAGTTTTGTCCTTTTTTGGTATTAGAAAGTACAGTGAGTAAACTCCTGTGTTCTTTTGTGGACCTGGTACTAATTCTATTGCGTCTTTTTGCAGTAATGCTTGAACTTCTAGTTGTAGAAGGTCTAAATGCTGTTTTGACATATTTTGTGTTTTCGGTGGGACGTTTGGAGGGAGTTGGAGAAATTCTATGCAATAACCATGTTGGATAATTGCTAAGACCCAAGTGTCTGTTATTATCTCCTCCCAAGATTTGTAGAACTGGCTTAGTCTTCCCCCCACTGGTGTTGTGTGAAGGGGTTGAGTGACTTGTGAGTCACTGCTTGTTTTGAGGGGTTTTGGGCCCTTGAAACTTTCCCCGGTTTCTTGGGAATTGGCCCCCTCTGTATTGGCCCTGAAAGCCTCCCCTTTGATACTGTCACTGGTAGGTAGACGGTGTTGTTTGTGAGGTGCTGGCTTGTGTGGCTTGACCTCGAAACCCTCCTCTGAAAGTAGTTTTGCGAAATGTGCCAAATGTGCCTCTGCCCTGCGGGGAATAGAGTGCGCCCATGGCTTTAGCTGTGTCAGTGTCTTTCTTTAATTTTTCAATTGCAGTGTCCACTTCTGGTGCAAACAATTGTTGTTCATTGAACGGCATATTGAGCACTGCCTGTTGTATCTCAGGTTTGAAGCCGGATGTGCGCAGCCATGCGTGCCTCCTTATCGTCACAGCAGTATTTATAGTTCTTGCAGCTGTATCTGCTGCATCCATAGAAGAACGGATTTGGTTGTTGGATATGTTTTGTCCCTCTTCAACCACTTGTTTTGCCTGTTTTTGGAATTCTTTGGGGAGGTGCTCGATGAGATGCTGCATCTCGTCCCAATGGGCTCTGTCATATCGCGCTAGGAGTGCCTGCGAGTTGGCGATGCGCCACTGATTTGCAGCTTGTACTGCGACCCTTTTCCCGGCTGCATCAAACTTGCGGCTCTCCTTGTCCGGAGGTGGTGCGTCGCCTGATGTCTGCGAGTTGGCTCTTTTACGAGCTGCTCCTACGACTACTGAATCTGGTGTCAGCTGTGATGTAATAAAAGCAGGGTCTGTGGGTGGTGCCTTGTATTTCTTCTCCACCCTTGGGGTTATTGCTCTGCTTTTAACTGGCTCCTTAAAGATTTGTTTAGCGTGCCTTAGCATTCCCGGGAGCATAGGAAGGCTTTGATAATTGCTATGGGTGGAGGACAGGGTGTTAAAAAGGAAGTCATCCTCGATAGGCTCTGAATGTAGCGATACGTTATGAAACTCTGCTGCCCTAGCTACCACCTGAGCATACGCTGTACTGTCCTCAGGTGGTGAGGGCTTAGTGGGGTACGACTCAGGGCTATTGTCCGATACTGGGTGTAGGAAGTTGGCTCTGTATGTGCTATTTCAAAGTAAGGAATAGCATGCACAGAGTCCAAGGGTTCCCCTTAGAGGTAAAATAGTGGTAAAAATAGATAATACTAATGCTCTATTTTGTGGTAGTGTGGTCGAGCAGTAGGCTTATCCAAGGAGTAGTGTTAAGCATTTGTTGTACATACACATAGACAATAAATGAGGTACACACACTCAGAGACAAATCCAGCCAATAGGTTTTGTTATAGAAAAATATCTTTTCTTAGTTTATTTTAAGAACCACAGGTTCAAATTTAACATGTAATATCTTGTTTAAAAGGTATTGCAGGTAAGTACATTAGGAACTTTGAATTATTTCAATTGCATGTATACTTTTCAAGTTATTCACAAATAGCTACTTTAAAAGTGGACACAGTGCAATTTTCACAGTTCCTGGGGGAGGTAAGTTTTTGTTAGTTTTACCAGGTAAGTAAGACACTTACAGGGTTCAGTTCTTGGTCCAAGGTAGCCCACCGTTGGGGGTTCAGAGCAACCCCAAAGTTACCACACCAGCAGCTCAGGGCCGGTCAGGTGCAGAGTTCAAAGTGGTGCCCAAAACGCATAGGCTAGAATGGAGAGAAGGGGGTGCCCCGGTTCCGGTGTGCTTGCAGGTAAGTACCCGCGTCTTCGGAGGGCAGACCAGGGGGGTTTTGTAGGGCACCGGGGGGGACACAAGCCCACACAGAAATTTCACCCTCAACAGCGCGGGGGAGGCCGGGTGCAGTGTAGAAACAAGCGTCGGGTTTGCAATGTTAGTCTATGAGAGATCAACGGATCTCTTCAGCGCTGCAGGCAGGCAAGGGGGGGCTTCCTCGGGGAAACCTCCACTTGGGCAAGGGAGAGGGACTCCTGGGGGTCACTTCTCCAGTGAAAGTCCGGTCCTTCAGGTCCTGGGGGCTGCGGGTGAAGGGTCTTTTCCAGGCGTCGGGACTTAGGTTTCAGAGAGTCGCGGTCAGGGGAAGCCTCGGGATTCCCTCTGCAGGCGGCGCTGTGGGGGCTCAGGGGGGACAGGTTTTGGTACTCACAGTCGGAGAGTAGTCCGGGGGTCCTCCCTGAGGTGTTGGTTCTCCACCAGCCGAGTCGGGGTCGCCGGGTGCAGTGTTGCAAGTCTCACGCTTCTTGCGGGGAGTTGCAGGGGTCTTTAAAGCTGCTCCTTGAAACAAAGTTGCAGTCTTTTTGGAGCAGGTCCGCTGTCCTCGGGAGATTCTTGTCCTTTTCGAAGCAGGGCAGTCCTCAGAGGAGTCCGAGGTCGCTGGTCCCTTGGAAGGCGTCGCTGGAGCAGAGTTCTTTGGAAGGCAGGAGACAGGCCGGTGAGTTTCTGGAGCCAAGGCAGTTGTTGTCTTCTGGTCTTCCTCTGCAGGGGTTTTCAGCTAGGCAGTCCTTCTTCTTGTAGTTGCAGGAATCTAATCTTCTAGGGTTCAGGGTAGCCCTTAAATACTAAATTTAAGGGCGTGTTTAGGTCTGGGGGGTTAGTAGCCAATGGCTACTAGCCCTGAGGGTGGGTACACCCTCTTTGTGCCTCCTCCCAAGGGGAGGGGGTCACAATCTTAACCCTATTGGGGGAATCCTCCATCTGCAAGATGGAGGATTTCTAAAAGTTAGAGTCACCTCAGCTCAGGACACCTTAGGGGCTGTCCTGACTGGCCAGTGACTCCTCCTTGTTATTCTCATTATTTTCTCCGGCCTTGCCGCCAAAAGTGGGGGCCGGGCCGGAGGGGGCGGGCAACTCCACTAGCTGGAGTGTCCTGCGGTGCTGTGACAAAGGGGTGAGCCTTTGAGGCTCACCGCCAGGTGTTACAGCTCCTGCCTGGGGGAGGTGTTAGCATCTCCACCCAGTGCAGGCTTTGTTACTGGCCTCAGAGTGACAAAGGCACTCTCCCCATGGGGCCAGCAACATGTCTCTAATGTGGCAGGCTGCTGGAACTAGTCAGCCTACACAGATAGTCGGTTAAGTTTCAGGGGGCACCTCTAAGGTGCCCTCTGGGGTGTATTTTGCAATAAAATGTACACTGGCATCAGTGTGCATTTATTGTGCTGAGAAGTTTGATACCAAACTTCCCAGTTTTCAGTGTAGCCATTATGGTGCTGTGGAGTTCGTGTTTGACAAACTCCCAGATCATATACTCTTAGGCTACCCTGCACTTACAATGTCTAAGGTTTTGTTTAGACACTGTAGGGGTACCATGCTCATGCACTGGTACCCTCACCTATGGTATAGTGCACCCTGCCTTAGGGCTGTAAGGCCTGCTAGAGGGGTGTCTTACCTATACTGCATAGGCAGTGAGAGGCTGGCATGGCACCCTGAGGGGAGTGCCATGTCGACTTACTCGTTTTGTCCTCACTAGCACACACAAGCTGGCAAGCAGTGTGTCTGTGCTGAGTGAGAGGTCTCCAGGGTGGCATAAGACATGCTGCAGCCCTTAGAGACCTTCCTAGGCATCAGGGCCCTTGGTACTAGAAGTACCAGTTACAAGGGACTTATCTGGATGCCAGGGTCTGCCAATTGTGGATACAAAAGTACAGGTTAGGGAAAGAACACTGGTGCTGGGGCCTGGTTAGCAGGCCTCAGCACACTTTCAATTGTAAACATAGCATCAGCAAAGGCAAAAAGCCAGGGGGCAACCATGCCAAGGAGGCATTTCCTTACACAACCCCCCCCCCAAACGAAAGAGGATGAGACTAACCTTTCCCAAGAGAGTCTTCATTTTCTAAGTGGAAGAACCTGGAAAGGCCATCTGCATTGGCATGGGCAGTCCCAGGTCTGTGTTCCACTATAAAGTCCATTCCCTGCAGGGAGATGGACCACCTCAACAGTTTAGGATTTTCACCTTTCATTTGCATCAGCCATTTGAGAGGTCTGTGGTCAGTTTGAACTAGGAAGTGAGTCCCAAAGAGGTATGGTCTCAGCTTCTTCAGGGACCAAACCACAGCAAAGGCCTCCCTCTCAATGGCACTCCAACGCTGCTCCCTGGGGAGTAACCTCCTGCTAATGAAAGCAACAGGCTGGTCAAGGCCATCATCATTTGTTTGGGACAAAACTGCCCCTATCCCATGTTCAGAGGCATCTGTCTGCCCAATGAACTGCTTAGAATAATCTGGAGCTTTTAGAACTGGTGCTGAGCACATTGCTTGTTTCAGGATGTCAAAGGCCTGTTGGCATTCCACAGTCCAGTTCACTTTCTCGGGCATTTTCTTGGAGGTGAGTTCAGTGAGGGCTGTCACAATGGATCCATATCCCTTCACAAACCTCCTGTAATACCCAGTCAAGCCAAGGAATGCCCTGACTTGAGTCTGGGTTTTTGGAGCTACCCAGTCCAGAATAGTCTGGATCTTGGGTTGGAGTGGCTGAACTTGGCCTCCACCGACAAGGTGGCCCAAGTAAACCACAGTTCCCTGCCCTATCTGGCATTTGGATGCCTTGATAGAGAGGCCTGCAGATTGCAGAGCCTTCAAAACCTTCTTCAGGTGGACCAGGTGATCCTGCCAGGTGGAGCTAAAGACAGCAATATCATCAAGATAAGCTGTGCTAAAGGACTCCAAGCCAGCAAGGACTTGATTCACCAACCTTTGGAAGGTGGCAGGGGCATTCTTTAAACCAAAGGGCATAACAGTAAACTGATAATGCCCATCAGGTGTGGAGAATGCTGTTTTCTCTTTTGCTCCAGGTGCCATTTTTATTTGCCAGTACCCTGCTGTCAAGTCAAAGGTACTTAGGAATTTGGCAGCACCTAATTTATCTATGAGCTCATCAGCTCTAGGAATTGGATGAGCATCTGTCTTGGTGACAGAATTGAGCCCTCTGTAGTCCACACAAAACCTCATCTCTTTCTTTCCATCTTTGGTGTGAGGTTTGGGGACTAAGACCACTGGGCTAGCCCAGGGGCTGTCAGAGCGCTCAATTACTCCCAATTCCAGCATCTTGTGGACTTCCACCTTGATGCTTTCCTTAACATGGTCAGACTGTCTAAAGATTTTGTTTTTGACAGGCATGCTGTCTCCTGTGTCCACATCATGGGTACACAGGTGTGTCTGACCAGGGGTTAAGGAGAAGAGTTCAGGAAACTGTTGTAGGACTCTCCTACAATCAGCTTGCTGTTGGCCAGAGAGGGTGTCTGAGTAGATCACTCCATCTACTGTGCCATCTTTTGGGACTGATGACAGAAGATCAGGGAGAGGTTCACTCTCTGCCTCCTGATCCTCATCTGTTACCATCAACAGATTCACATCAGCCCTGTCATGGAAGAGCTTAAGGCGGTTCACATGGATCACCCTCTTGGGGCTCCTGCTTGTGCCCAGGTCCACCAGGTAGGTGACCTGACTCTTCCTTTCTAGCACTGGGTAAGGGCCACTCCATTTGTCCTGGAGTGCCCTGGGCGCCACAGGCTCCAGAACCCAGACTTTCTGTCCTGGTTGGAACTCAACCAGTGCAGCCTTTTGGTCATACCAAAACTTCTGGAGCTGTTGGCTGGCCTCAAGGTTTTTGGTTGCCTTTTCCATGTACTCTGCCATTCTAGAGCGAAGGCCAAGTACATAGTCCACTATGTCCTGTTTAGGCTCATGAAGAGGTCTCTCCCAGCCTTCTTTAACAAGAGCAAGTGGTCCCCTTACAGGGTGGCCAAACAGAAGTTCAAAGGGTGAGAATCCTACTCCCTTCTGTGGCACCTCTCTGTAAGCGAAAAGCAGACATGGCAAGAGGACATCCCATCTCCTTTTGAGTTTTTCTGGGAGCCCCATGATCATGCCTTTTAATGTCTTGTTGAATCTCTCAACTAAGCCATTAGTTTGTGGATGGTATGGTGTAGTGAATTTGTAAGTCACTCCACACTCATTCCACATGTGTTTTAGGTACGCTGACATGAAGTTGGTACCTCTGTCAGACACCACCTCCTTAGGGAAACCCACTCTGGTAAAGATACCAATGAGGGCCTTGGCTACTGCAGGGGCAGTAGTCGACCTAAGGGGAATAGCTTCAGGATACCTAGTAGCATGATCCACTACTACTAGGATGTACATATTTCCTGAGGCTGTGGGAGGTTCCAGTGGACCAACTATGTCCACACCCACTCTTTCAAAGGGGACCCCCACCACTGGAAGTGGAATGAGGGGGGCCTTTGGGTGCCCACCTGTCTTACCACTGGATTGACAGGTGGGGCAGGAGAGGCAAAACTCCTTAACCTTCTGGGACATATTGGGCCAGTAGAAGTGGTTGACTAACCTCTCCCACGTCTTGGTTTGTCCCAAATGCCCAGCAAGGGGAATATCATGGGCTAAGGTCAGAATAAACTCTCTGAACGACTGAGGCACTACCACTCTCCTAGTGGCACCAGGTTTGGGGTCTCTGGCCTCAGTGTACAGGAGTCCATCTTCCCAATAGACCCTATGTGTTCCATTTTTCTTGCCCTTGGACTCTTCAGCAGCTTGCTGCCTAAGGCCTTCAAGAGAGGGACAGGTTTCTTGTCCCTTACACAGCTCCTCCCTTGAGGGTCCCCCTGGGCCCAAGAGTTCAACCTGATAAGGTTCAAGCTCCAAAGGCTCAGTTCCCTCAGAGGGCAGAACTTCTTCCTGAGAAGAGAGGTTCCCTTTTTCTGACTGTGTTGCAGTTGGTTTCCCAACTGACTTTCCTTTTCTCTTGGTAGGCTGGGCCCTTTTTCCAGACTCCAGCTCTACTTTTTCACCCTGTGCCTTGCACTGTGCTCTTGTTTTTACACACACCAGTTCAGGGATACCCAGCATGGCTGCATGGGTTTTTAGTTCTACCTCAGCCCATGCTGAGGACTCCAGGTCATTTCCAAGCAGACAGTCTACTGGGATGTTTGAGGAGACCACCACCTGTTTCAGGCCATTGACCCCTCCCCATTCTAAAGTTACCATTGCCATGGGATGTGCTTTAGTTTGATTGTCAGCATTGGTGACTGTATAAGTTTTTCCAGTCAGGTATTGGCCAGGGGAAACCAGTTTCTCTGTCACCATGGTGACACTGGCACCTGTATCCCTCAGGCCCTCTACACTTGTCCCATTAATAAAGAGCTGCTGCCTCTATTTTTGCATGTTAGGGGGCCAGGCAGCTAGTGTGGCTAAATCCACCCCACCCTCAGAGACTAGAGTAGCTTCAGTGTGGACCCTGATTTGCTCTGGGCACACTGTTGATCCCACTTGGAGATTAGCCATTCCAGTGTTACCTGGATTGGAGTTTGGAGTGGAACTTTTCTTGGGACAGGCCTTGTCTCCAGTTTGGTGTCCAGACTGACTACAGTTTCGACACCAGGCCTTTTTGGGATCAAAGTTTTTACCCTTGTACCCAGGATTGTTTTGTGAAGAGGCTCTGGGCCCACCCTCCTGTGTAGGTTTTTGGGGGCCTTTAGAAGACTCTTGACTATTTTTATTTTTGGCTGTCTCACCACCTTTCCCCTGGGGAGGTTTTGTGACCCCTTTCTTTTGGTCACCCCCTGTGGAAGTTTTGGACACCCTAGTCTTGACCCAATGGTCCGCCTTCTTTCCCAATTCTTGGGGAGAAATTGGTCCTAGGTCTACCAGATGCTGATGCAGTTTATCATTGAAACAATTACTTAACAGGTGTTCTTTCACAAATAAATTGTACAGCCCATCATAATTACTTACACCACTGCCTTGAATCCAACCATCTAGTGTTTTTACTGAGTAGTCTACAAAGTCAACCCAGGTCTGGCTCGAGGATTTTTGAGCCCCCCTGAATCTAATCCTATACTCCTCAGTGGAGAATCCAAAGCCCTCAATCAGGGTACCCTTCATGAGGTCATAAGATTCTGCATCTTGTCCAGAGAGTGTGAGGAGTCTATCCCTACACTTTCCTGTGAACATTTCCCAAAGGAGAGCACCCCAGTGAGATCTGTTCACTTTTCTGGTTACACAAGCCCTCTCAAAAGCTGTGAACCATTTGGTGATGTCATCACCATCTTCATATTTAGTTACAATCCCCTTAGGGATTTTCAACATGTCAGGAGAATCTCTGACCCTATTTATGTTGCTGCCACCATTGATGGGTCCTAGGCCCATCTCTTGTCTTTCCCTCTCTATGGCTAGGATCTGTCTTTCCAAAGCCAATCTTTTGGCCATCCTGGCTAACTGGATGTCCTCTTCACTGGAGTTATCCTCAGTGATTTCAGAGGTGTTGGTCTCTCCTGTGAGGGAACCAGCATCTCTGACTATTATTTTTGAAGTCAGGTTTTGAGAGACCCTGTTCTCCCTAGATAGGACTGGTAGGGGGGAATTTTCCTCCAAGTCACTATCCTCTTCCTCTGAGTTGCCACCCTCAGAGGGGTTGGCCTTTTCAAACTCTGCCAGAAGCTCCTGGAGCTGTATTTTGGTAGGTTTGGGGCCCATTGTTATTTTCTTTATTTTACAGAGTGACCTTAGCTCCCTCATCTTAAGATGGAGGTAAGGTGTGGTGTCGAGTTCCACCACAGTCACATCTGTGCTAGACATTTTGCTTCTAAAAGTTGGAATACTTTTTAAGAATCTACAACTGGTTCTAGAATCTAATTCAAACTTTTACAAACTTTTAAACTCTAAAAGAAATGCTAAACAGGATCTAACACAAGGCCCTAGCAGGTCTTTTAAGAATTTAGAAAACTTTTTCAAATTGCAAAAATCAATTTCTAATGACAATTTTGGAATTTGTCGTGTGATCAGGTATTGGCTGAGTAGTCCAGCAAATGCAAAGTCTTGTATCCCACCGCTGATCCACCAATGTAGGAAGTTGGCTCTGTATGTGCTATTTCAAAGTAAGGAATAGCATGCACAGAGTCCAAGGGTTCCCCTTAGAGGTAAAATAGTGGTAAAAATAGATAATACTAATGCTCTATTTTGTGGTAGTGTGGTCGAGCAGTAGGCTTATCCAAGGAGTAGTGTTAAGCATTTGTTGTACATACACATAGACAATAAATGAGGTACACACACACTCAGAGACAAATCCAGCCAATAGGTTTTGTTATAGAAAAATATCTTTTCTTAGTTTATTTTAAGAACCACAGGTTCAAATTTAACATGTAATATCTTGTTTAAAAGGTATTGCAGGTAAGTACATTAGGAACTTTGAATTATTTCAATTGCATGTATACTTTTCAAGTTATTCACAAATAGCTACTTTAAAAGTGGACACAGTGCAATTTTCACAGTTCCTGGGGGAGGTAAGTTTTTGTTAGTTTTACCAGGTAAGTAAGACACTTACAGGGTTCAGTTCTTGGTCCAAGGTAGCCCACCGTTGGGGGTTCAGAGCAACCCCAAAGTTACCACACCAGCAGCTCAGGGCCGGTCAGGTGCAGAGTTCAAAGTGGTGCCCAAAACGCATAGGCTAGAATGGAGAGAAGGGGGTGCCCCGGTTCCGGTCTGCTTGCAGGTAAGTACCCGCGTCTTCGGAGGGCAGACCAGGGGGGTTTTGTAGGGCACCGGGGGGGACACAAGCCCACACAGAAATTTCACCCTCAACAGCGCGGGGGCGGCCGGGTGCAGTGTAGAAACAAGCGTCGGGTTTGCAATGTTAGTCTATGAGAGATCAACGGATCTCTTCAGCGCTGCAGGCAGGCAAGGGGGGGCTTCCTCGGGGAAACCTCCACTTGGGCAAGGGAGAGGGACTCCTGGGGGTCACTTCTCCAGTGAAAGTCCGGTCCTTCAGGTCCTGGGGGCTGCGGGTGCAGGGTCTTTTCCAGGCGTCGGGACTTAGGTTTCAGAGAGTCGCGGTCAGGGGAAGCCTCGGGATTCCCTCTGCAGGCGGCGCTGTGGGGGCTCAGGGGGGACAGGTTTTGGTACTCACAGTCGGAGAGTAGTCCGGGGGTCCTCCCTGAGGTGTTGGTTCTCCACCAGCCGAGTCGGGGTCGCCGGGTGCAGTGTTGCAAGTCTCACGCTTCTTGCGGGGAGTTGCAGGGGTCTTTAAAGCTGCTCCTTGAAACAAAGTTGCAGTCTTTTTGGAGCAGGTCCGCTGTCCTCAGGAGTTTCTTGTCTTTTTCGAAGCAGGGCAGTCCTCAGAGGAGTCAGAGGTCGCTGGTCCCTTGGAAGGCGTCGCTGGAGCAGAGTTCTTTGGAAGGCAGGAGACAGGCGGGTGAGTTTCTGGAGCCAAGGCAGTTGTTGTCTTCTGGTCTTCCTCTGCAGGGGTTTTCAGCTAGGCAGTCCTTCTTCTTGTAGTTGCAGGAATCTAATCTTCTAGGGTTCAGGGTAGCCCTTAAATACTAAATTTAAGGGCGTGTTTAGGTCTGGGGGGTTAGTAGCCAATGGCTACTAGCCCTGAGGGTGGGTACACCCTCTTTGTGCCTCCTCCCAAGGGGAGGGGGTCACAATCTTAACCCTATTGGGGGAATCCTCCATCTGCAAGATGGAGGATTTCTAAAAGTTAGAGTCACCTCAGCTCAGGACACCTTAGGGGCTGTCCTGACTGGCCAGTGACTCCTCCTTGTTATTCTCATTATTTTCTCCGGCCTTGCCGCCAAAAGTGGGGGCCGGGCCGGAGGGGGCGGGCAACTCCACTAGCTGGAGTGTCCTGCGGTGCTGTGACAAAGGGGTGAGCCTTTGAGGCTCACCGCCAGGTGTTACAGCTCCTGCCTGGGGGAGGTGTTAGCATCTCCACCCAGTGCAGGCTTTGTTACTGGCCTCAGAGTGACAAAGGCACTCTCCCCATGGGGCCAGCAACATGTCTCTAGTGTGGCAGGCTGCTGGAACTAGTCAGCCTACACAGATAGTCGGTTAAGTTTCAGGGGGCACCTCTAAGGTGCCCTCTGGGGTGTATTTTGCAATAAAATGTACACTGGCATCAGTGTGCATTTATTGTGCTGAGAAGTTTGATACCAAACTTCCCAGTTTTCAGTGTAGCCATTATGGTGCTGTGGAGTTCGTGTTTGACAAACTCCCAGACCATATACTCTTATGGCTACCCTGCACTTACAATGTCTAAGGTTTTGTTTAGACACTGTAGGGGTACCATGCTCATGCACTGGTACCCTCACCTATGGTATAGTGCACCCTGCCTTAGGGCTGTAAGGCCTGCTAGAGGGGTGTCTTACCTATACTGCATAGGCAGTGAGAGGCTGGCATGGCACCCTGAGGGGAGTGCCATGTCGACTTACTCGTTTTGTCCTCACTAGCACACACAAGCTGGCAAGCAGTGTGTCTGTGCTGAGTGAGAGGTCTCCAGGGTGGCATAAGACATGCTGCAGCCCTTAGAGACCTTCCTTGGCATCAGGGCCCTTGGTACTAGAAGTACCAGTTACAAGGGACTTATCTGGATGCCAGGGTCTGCCAATTGTGGATACAAAAGTACAGGTTAGGGAAAGAACACTGGTGCTGGGGCCTGGTTAGCAGGCCTCAGCACACTTTCAATTGTAAACATAGCATCAGCAAAGGCAAAAAGTCAGGGGGCAACCATGCCAAGGAGGCATTTCCTTACACTGGGGCATCATAGAGATCCCATGCGTCCTGGTCATCTTGGCTCATGGTGGTATGAGCTGGTGATTGTGACGGAGTCTGTGCCGGTGATATATGGTGGTGGAGAGGGTGGTGGAGTTACCTTCTTCACCACTTTAGCTTGTGGTGTTTTTTCTTGTTGTTGGAAATCTAGTTTCCTTTTTCTTCTGATTGGGGGAAGGGTGCTGATCTTCCCTGTACCACTTTGTATAAAGATCCGCTTTTGCGTGTGATCTACAGCTGTTGTTTGTAATTCCTCCTCAAATCTGTGTTTTTGAAGTTGGGAGGACAGTGATTGTTCCTCTGAGTAGGAACTGGCTTTCGGTTCGGTTGCTGGGCGTTTTGGCACCGAAACCGTGTCTTTTGTTGTTTTCGGCTCCGAAGAGATTTTCCTCTTTTTCGGTGTCGTACCTTCTTGGCGTCGACCATCTTTGGTGCCGCTATCTCTGTGCCGAGCAGCTTCGGTGCCGCTGTCTCGGTGTCGACCCTTTTCTGCGGCAGTTTCTCGGTCCTGAGATTGCTGCGTGCCTGTGTCTCGACCTGAGTCGGACGATCTCGGCACCAGCTCGCCCTTTTTCGGTGCCGATGGACGGTCACCTACTTTATGGGTTGAGCCATGGCCTGTCGGCAGTGGCGTCCCCTGGGCTTTGTCTGTTTTTCTGTGTGATGCTTGTTTCGACGTCTTACTCGCGGTTTCTTCGACGTCGAATTCTTCGGAATCCGATTCGTGGATGGAGAATGTTTCTTCTTCTCCCTCTTCCTCGAACCGTTGTTGTCCTGTCGGCGTGGACGCCATCTGCAACCTTCTGGCTCTTCGGTCTCGGAGCGTTTTTCTCGACCGAAACGCTCGACAGGCCTCACACGTTTCTTCTTTGTGCTCGGGTGACAGGCACAAGTTACAGACCAAATTTTGGTCTGTATAGGGATATTTACTGTGGCATTTAGGAACGAATCGGGACGGGGTCCGTTCCATCAGTCTCGATGTTGCACGCGGTCGGGCCGACCAGGCCCCGACGGGGGATTGAAATTACCCCGAAGGGCTACCGGAGCTCTTCAAGATTCGATGTCGATTCTAATCTAACCCGATACCCAACGAAACAATACCGACAAATTTTCCGTTGATTCTGACTAACTTTCCGACCCGAAACACGGAGCGAAAAGGAACACGTCCGAACCCGATGGCGGAAAAAAAACAATCTAACATGGAGTCGACGCCCATGCGCAATGGAACCAAAGTAGGAGGAGTCCCTCGGTCTCGTGACTCGAAAAGACTTCTTCGAAGAAAAACAACTTGTAACACTCCGACCCAACACCAGACGGCGGACTATGCACAGCATGTGTATCTGCAGCTACACATGCCACCGAACAACCATATTTCATCATCCTCTGGGAATGAAAGAGGATGGAAGGGTATGTGTATGCTTTTGTGGCATCCACTCACCTCATATTGGTAATGAGCTTCTTGATGGAGTCCGAGACGGTCCTGGAATGTCCAGCCAGCACGGACCACTTGGGAGGATCCTTGGGATTGACGGCCAGGGAGCGAGCTGTTTGGATGAGTCCAGCAGAGCTCTCCAGCATGGTCTTGGCAGAGGTGACGATAGGTTCCATGGCCTGGTGGCCCTAAACAGAAAGATTCAAATTATGAATTTTGTGCCGTGTGGCATAAAGACAGTAGAAAAAAGAACTGGTAAAAACACCAACAAACTCCACCTGCTAAAGGGACTAATACTTCAACGAAAGTGAAACAGTTGTCACATTTCAAGCATGAAATACCACAGTGGAGGCAGTCTGGTCACCCAAAATACACATCTCTTAAAATGACCCTCAGTTGACACACTTCCTGGACACACTGAGCAACAAGAGGATAACTATTTTTTTATTTAAAGTGCCTCAGCAGACAGCTGCAGTTTTCTGTAAAATGAAGGGGGGAGGGTAAAGTATCTTCCTCCTAGGCTCTTACCTCTGGGCTGATCTGTGCAGGGACGCTGGCAAACTCTGGGTTCGAGGCGAAGGCGGTCAGGTTTTCCACAGCTTCAATGAGGGGAACAGTAGCTGCCCTGCACTTCTCACGGTTGCTTTCATTGAAGGCCCCATCTAGTGCCTGAGAAAAGAACACACGTCATCAAGGTCACTGTGCATGGCCTTTGCCGTGCACCTAGTTCTATCCAACCGGAGTATCAAGCATGCTTACTCTGAACTGGGCACACTCTTATTCAGAGCAGGTCTAAACAGGAGGGTGTTTTCCTAAAACATTCAGCCGCCCAAAAAGGCTACAGTTAGGATGTTGCTACAGGCACTGACTGCCATGTAGCACAAATGAGGAAGCAGCCGCTGAACATTTAAAATTTCTTCTTATTTTACCCAATAGAATGCTGTTCACATTTCATCCACAAACAAACAGACAATGGCAGATGTCACTGTTTTTTTTTTTAGGTTTTATAACCCAATTGCTTTTAGGGACTGGAAACTCCTTAAAATGACACCATTTCTTAGAAATGCGACACTGTATCTTCACTGATAGGAACAGTCACCTTAATTGTCTTCACCAGGTTGGCGGTACTGTTGGCGACCTCCTTAGCCGACTGGACGAACTGTCTCTTTGCCACAGGATTGGCGGTCCTGGAGGATGCTAGGCGGCAGGCGTTGCAGAGTGCAGACGTGTGCTTCGCTACAATTGTGGCAGCAGAGAGTACCTACAGAATGACACCAAACAAACTGTTGAGCAGTAAGTACCCTCATACTTCTATCTGTATCCCGTGCCGCGTGACCTGCTCCCTCAACCTGCAGCATGTGGATGCTGCTCATCAGCTCGGAGGTGTGAACTGTCTTCCCCACTCACTGGCCCGTAATACCTGGCGATGTCTAATTACTCACTAACTTGCGGTGTTAGTTTGTGAACTCATGTTCTAGTGACTGGCAGAGGCTGAATGTGTAGACTCTATAGCCCTCTGACCCTCTAGTTTCTGTAGAATGTCTACCATTGCGCTGACAGTAAGTATGGGAATCTTGGCTCACCGGCTTCATGTATGTATGGGCTGTTGCAGCCGACTTACTTGGTGACCCATATTCACTGATAATGTATTTTCAAAGACTATCAAATGATATCATTAATTTGCAGCATCAGTGCAACTCGTATTCAATGGTTCACATTTTTATATAGCACCCAAAAAAAACGTTATTTACAAGTTTACATATTTACATACGTGTATATATGCTTACATAGATAGATACACACACACACACACACACACACACACACACACACAGGCCAATGACACGTTTTTGGAACCGTTATATTTTTAAATTATCATGGATACATTTATTGCCACAACGCAAAGGTCAAATACCAGTATATTGCCTAAGCACAGCAAACGCAGCAGCATGAGAACAACGCTCTTTACTGCCTCACAGACTGCATATTGCACCTGCGTCCCACATGTAAACAACTAACAGTAGCAGCGTCCTTTCAATTCAATGTCACTGTATCTTACTGCACCAATTCAGCCTCTTGCATCTTCTCTCCTTGCTCTGTTAAACATATCCAGAGGCTCTATTTATTGCCACTGCCCCGGGAGCGGCATCACCACTTACTCAAGGTAACCATCTGTTTGTAGTGTCTACTGCTGTAGATTCCCATGCTGATGGAGCACCGCTCTGCGGTGGGGCAGTGTTCTGGCTGAATCGGATTCTATGGGGATCGGGTGCGTCAGGCTGAATTTGGGACACTCTCTCAGTCGGGGCCAACACAAGTTTGGGCTCTGAGTCGGACAGCAGTATAGGCAAAATGTTTCTTTTCAGCTGCAGGGGTTCACACTCTGGCACCAGAGTGGAAGTCTGCACCGTAATCTGTGTGGACCACAAGGCAGGTTGACAGGCACAGAGGATGGATCTACCAGCGGTAACTAGACTGCTGGCCCATGCAGATCTTTGGAGACCGAAGGCGCTCCCGAGGGAACCAAATGAGTGCAAAAAATGTACAAAATGGCATTCCCAAAAGCCTTGATCTGCAGCAATGTTGCCAATTTCCCAGGAAACTTGGGGTGCATCGGTATTGTAAGAAACTGGGTTATGGGTTGAGAAGGATGTGAGTACTTCACAAGAAATAAGCCCACAAATGTCTTTTTACTGGGAGCCAAGTACTCAAATTAGCGCTCGCCTGTCTCAGGGTAGTGAAGCAGAGCAGTCCAAGGCCTTCTCAGGGGAGGTGGCTTGGGCTAGTAACTCCAGCGCACTGGTATGCAACAACAACACTCAATAAATAATTATCCGTTCAAATGCTTCTTCTTTTTCTGGTAAGAACGTTTACTACACACACTTCAAGTTGTCTGAGAAAAGAATTTCCCTGAGAGTCTCAAATGTGCCCCTAGCTAATACAGCTGCATGATCCCTTCCCACCAAAACTTCAAAGGCAAATCCCTCTCATTGCAGAGAACAGAATAATTAACTTGGCATAGCAAGGGCAAGGCCTGGAATCTGGTTATGAGCTGAGCCAGGGAGGTAGGACAATTCTTAAAGTACCATATGGATTGTAGGATTTTACAATCCATATGTGAAGGACAGTGGATCAGGGTACAAGTTTACCCGTAGATTGATGCTTCACTGCAGCCTCTAGGCCTAAGTGGGATGTCACTCTGTACTTTAGTGCAGATTTTGCCTTTAATGTGTAATACAGTTTAAGCACCAAAGACTTTCAGTAACCCTTACAGACTGAGACAGTGAATGAGCACTCACATTATAAGCCTTCGCCCAGGTCAGAACCAATCCTTGAAGAGTCAACAAGCCACATGTGCACAGATAGGCTGTGAAAGTTGGCAGTCTGAAATGTGTACCCCCCCCACACACTTGTTCACACGTAAGAAGCCTAGAGCCTCTGCCCCATAGCTGTGCCTCAGCAGCTTTATTTTACCAGTCGACACTGACCATTAGCACTCCCAGTCCATTTACCACAAATTGACCATGTGTGAAACTTGGGTAGCGAGTTTCACTGACTGTAAAAAAAAAAGAAATGAAAAAAAAAATGAGTATGTACACAAGTGAAAAATCCAAGGGGATTATATTGGCGGAACCCACAGAGCAACAACGATTAATTGTGGATTTGGCTCCATGATGGACGTTTGGGAGCGAGACCACGTGGCACCTTCTCTGCAGGTAGAGATGGGAACCAATCCCCCTTGGCTTTCTGTGTTTCCACTTTGACTTACCAGAAGACTCTGACCGCGATGTGGATTTGTTGCAGCAACAGCATGGGAGACGGAATAGGTCTGCACCCTCAACTTCGAGTTAAAGTAGACTTGCAAGATTTCTTCTGATGTTCAGGGACGTACAGCTTTGCTTCGTAGTCCCGGATCACCTGTGCATTCACAATGGTGCACTCTCCACACAACTAGCAGATGTGCTCCAAGCCCAAACAGCACAGTTACACTTCGTGTTCATCGGTCACTGACACTTGTTTTCGGCAGTCATGACGAGGTTTGAACCCCGTAGTTTTAGAAGAGAACATTGTTCCCCAGGAATACTGAATCTGAATATTTTCTGTGAAAAAAGCTGGTCAAACTAATGAGTAAAGGGGAGCAGAGCTCCAGACCTGTGTTCGAAGGCACTAAAAGGAAGGAACTAATGTCCGCACACAGGGTGGTGCTAAATGCCCTGAGATCTGTGATTTCTGAAGCAGAATGAAGTCAACGATGACCCTCACAGCACCAGTTAGCGGCAAGTGGGTGCACTACCTTGACAGCTTCCGGATCTAGTCTCGCAAGTGAGGATATTCTAAAGGTGAGAAATCTACAGTTAGAGAGATGTATTCAGTAGATGCTTTTTTTTTTTGTTGTTGTTGAAGATTTCCCCACATTCGGCCAACCACAGAGGGCCTGGTCCAGGCAGTGTGTCCAGTCACCTACCGCATGTTGCCAACCCCCCACTGTGCACAGCCTTCAGCCTCCGTCGAGGCCATGCATCCAACTGCACCCTGCATGAGCAGGCACCAACCCTTCGTATGCAGCCTTTGAATCGCCTATGGACGCCTACCCCCATTTTGTTTTGTTTTCTTTTCCTATTTCGCTATTTTTTTTAACTTCAGGACACGGAAACTGAGTTCTATAGTGGCAGCCACAACATTTGACTTCGAGTCGCTGCAATCCAATCAATCTCAGTACCGCCGGACCGGTTCCACTCCCACTGTAACGGAAAGGCCAACAGCAGAAAAAGCTTCCGCCAGCCAATCAGAAGCCTTCGGACTAACAGTCCAGATATACCTAACTTTTTAACCCCTTCATGACCATCCCGAGCACCTCTTAAAGCACAAATTCGACAACAGCTCAACGGATTTACAATAATGAAAAGCACACTGAGTAAAGTTCTACCATTCTGTCAAATTTGGCAGAATTCGGTTCAGATTTGTTTTTTGAATCACCTCCCAAAACTCCCTATAGGAATTAACATGGGAAATAAATGCTTTTAGACCCATATTTTTCTTGGGCCCGCTTACCCAATAACCCCAAAATTCTCCAGAAAGGAGCTGAGGTAGGTGAACTTTTTTGGGGGGAACTAACATGCAGATTTGTCAAACTGCACCAAAGTTATTAACAAAGCAAGAAAATGCTCTTTCGAAGGAAACTCTGACTTAACTATACACTAGTGATTGCCAATACTAAATTATGTGTGTGTTATGTGTGTGTGTATGGAAAATGTCACTTACCCAGTGTACATCTGTTCGTGGCATGAGACGCTGCAGATTCACATGCTGTGCACATCCCGCCATGTAGTGTTGGGCTCGGAGTGTTACAAGTTGTTTTTCTTCGAAGAAGTCTTTTCGAGTCACGAGATCGAGGGACTCCTCCCCTTTCGGCTCCATTGCGCATGGGCGTCGACTCCATCTTAGATTGTTTTCCCCGCAGAGGGTGAGGTAGGAGTTGTGTATATAGTAATAGTGCCCATGCAATGGAGTAAGTATGTATGTACATAATGTGGTTAAAAGTGATATATTTACAAATTTACAAATGTACAAGTTTAATTTTTTGTCAACTTAAAACGGCTACAGGCAGCCGGGGAGGCGGGAGGGCGCATGTGAATCTGCAGCGACTAATGCCACGAACAGATGTACACTGGGTAAGTGACATTTTCCGTTCGATGGCATGTGTAGCTGCAGATACACATGCTGTGCATAGACTAGTAAGCAGTTATCTCCCCAAAAGCGGTGGTTCAGCCTGTAGGAGTTGAAGTTGTTTGAAACAATGTTCGTAGTACTGCTTGGCCTACTGTGGCTTGCTGTGTTGTTAACACATCCACGCAGTAAGGCTTGGTAAACGTATGAGGCGTAGACCATGTGGCTGCCTTACATATTTCAGTCATTGGTAGGTTTCCTAGAAAGGCCATGGTAGCACCTTTCTTTCTAGTGGACTGTGCCTTTGGTGTAATAGGCAGTTCTCTTTTTGCTTTTATATAACAGGTTTGAATACATTTAACTATCCATCTGGCAATGCCTTGTTTGGATATTGGATTCCCTGTATGAGGCTTTTGGAAAGCAACAAAATTGTTTTGTTTTGCTCATTTGTTTGGTTCTATCAATGTAGTACAGTAGTGCCCTTTTGATGTCTAATGTATGTAATGCTCTCTCAGCTACAGAATCTGGTTCTGGAAAGAACACTGGGAGTTCCACTGTGATTTAAGTGGAACGGTGATATGACTTTAGGATTTGTGCGTAGAATTACTTTATGTTTGTGTATTTGTATAAAGGGTTCTTGTATGGTAAAGGCTTGTATTTCACTTACTCGTCTGAGAGATGTGATAGCTATTAGAAAGGCTACTTTCCATGTTAAGTACTGTATTTCACATGAGTGCATGGGTTCAAATGGTGGACCCATGAGTCGTGTTAATACGATGTTGAGGTTCCACGAAGGAACTGGTGGTGTTCTTGGTGGGATAATCCTTTTCAGACCCTCCATAAATGCTTTTATGACTGGGATTCTGAATAAAGAAGTTGAGTGCGTAATTTGCAGATAAGCTGAAATTGCAGTCAGATGTATTTTAATGGATGAAAAAGCTAACTTGTACTTTTGTAAGTGTAGTAGGTAGCTTACGATGTTTTTAGCAGATGCATGTAATGGTTGAATTTGATTATTATGGCAGTAATAAACAAATCTTTTCCACTTATTTGCGTAGCAATGTCTTGTGGTTGGTTTCCTAGCTTGTTTTATGACCTCCATGCATTCTTTTGTAAGGTCTAGGTGTCCGAATTCTAAGATCTCAGGAGCCAAATTGCTAGATTGAGCGATGCTTGATTCGGGTGTCTGATCTGTTGTTTGTGTTGAGTTAACAGATCTGGTCTGTTTGGCAGTTTGATATGAGGCACTACTGAGAGGTCTAGTAGTGTTGTGTACCAAGGTTGTCGTGCCAAAGTTGGTGCTATCAGTATGAGTTTGAGTTTGTTTTGACTCAATTTATTTACTAGATACGGATGGAGTGGGAGAGGGGGAAAAGCGTATGAAAATATCCCTGACCAGCGCATCCATAATGCATTGCCTTGAGAGTGAGCCTGTGGATACCTGGATGCGAAGTTTTGGCATTTTGCGTTTTCTTTTGTTGCAAATAGGTCTATTTGCGGTGTTCCCCATCTTTGGAAGTAAGTTTTTAGTATTTGGGGATGAATTTCCCATTCGTGGTTCTGCTGGTGATCCCGAGAGAGATTGTCGGCTAACTGATTTTGAATTCCTGGTATGAACTGCGCTATTAGGCGAATGTGGTTGTGAATCGCCAAATGCCATATCTTTTGAGCTAAGAGACACAATTGTGTCGAGTGTGTCCCTCCCTGTTTGTTCAGATAATACATTGTTGTCATGTTGTCTGTTTTGACAAGAATGTGTTTGTGGGTTATTATAGGTTGAAATGCTTTCAACGCTAGAAATACTGCTAGTAGTACTAAGTGATTTATATGAAGCTGTCTCTGCTGAGTGTCCCATTGTCCTTGGATGCTGTGTTGGTTGAGGTGTGCTCCCCACCCTACCATGGAAGCATCCGTTGTGATTACGTATTGAGGCACTGGGTCTTGGAAAGGCCGCCCTTTGTTTAAATTTATAGTATTCCACCATTGAAGCGAGGTGTATGTTTGGCAGTCTATCAACACTAGATCTTGAAGTTGACCCTGTGCCTGTGACCATTGTGATGCTAGGCACTGTTGTAAGGGCCGCATGTGCAATCTTGCGTTTGGGACAATGGCTATGCATGAGGACATCATGCCTAGTAGTTTCATTACTAATTTTACCTGGAACCTTTGGTTTGGGTGCATGACGTGTTTTACGTTTTGGAATGCCTGTACCCTTTGTGGACTTGGAGTGGCAATCCCTTTTTTTGTGTTGATTGTTGCTCCTAAGTACTGTTGTATTTGACACAGCTCTAGGGGTGATTTGTTGTAGTCGAGTGAGAACCCTAGCTTGTGAAGGGTTTCTATTACATACTTTGTGTGTTGTGAACACCGTTCTTGCGTATTGGTTTTGATTAACCAATCGTCTAGGTACGGGAACACATGTATTTGCTGCCTTCAGATATGGGCTGCCACTACGGCAAGGCATTTTGTAAAAACTCTTGGCGCTGTTGTTATTCCAAATGGCAACACTTTGAACTGGTAATGTACTCCTTGAATTACAAACCTTAAGTACTTTCTGTGGGAAGGATGTATAGGTATATGGAAATACGCATCCTCGAGGTCTAGTGTTGTCATGTAGTCTTGTTGTTTGAGCAATGGGATCACGTCTTGCAGTGTCACCATGTGAAAGTGATCTGATTTGATGTAAATGTTTAATGTTCTGAGATCTAGGATGGGTCTTAGAGTTTTGTCTTTTTTGGGTATGAGAAAGTACAGGGAGTAAACCCCTGTTCCTTTCTGATGAATTGGTACTAGTTTTATTGCATCTTTTTGCAACAACGCTTGGACCTCCAGTTGTAATAGATCCATGTGTTGTTTGGACATGTTGTGTGTTTTCGGTGGGACATTTAGAGGGAATTGTAGGTATTTTATGCAATAACCATGTTGGATAATGGCTAGGACCCACGTGTCTGTTGTTATTTCCTCCCAGTTTCTGTAAAAATTGGTTAGTCTCCCCCCCACTGGTGTTATGTGCTTGGGATTTGTGACGCTGAAGTCACTGTTTATTTTGCGGTGTCTTGGGACTTTGGAACTTCCCTGTAGTTTTAGGGAACTGTCCCCCTCTGTATTGTCCCCGAAAACTTCCCCTCTGATACTGACTCTGGTATGTGGGCCTTGTTTGTGAGGTTGAGGGTTCTGTGCTCTGTCCTCGAAACCCCCCTCTAAACTGTGTTTTACGAAATGTGCCTCTGCTCTGTGGGGAGTAGAGTGCGCCCATGGCTTTGGCCATATCGGTGTCCTTTTTAAGTTTCTCGATAGCAGTGTCCACCTCCGGCCCAAACAACTGCTGTCCGATAAAAGGCATATTCAGCACCGCTTGTTTAATTTCCGGCTTGAATCCTGAGGTGCGTAGCCATGCGTGTCTCCGTATGGTGACCGCTGTATTTACAGTCCTAGCTGTGTCTGCTCCATCCATTGCCGACCGTATCTGGTTGTTAGAGATACTTTGGCCTTCTTCCACCACTTGTTGTGCCCTCTCTGGGTAGATGTTCTATGAAATGTTGCATTTCGCCCCAATGAGCCCTATCATATCTAGCCAGCAAGGCCTGTGAATTTGCAATGCGCCATTGGTTGGCTGCTTGTGCCGCGACCCTTTTCCCCGCTGCGTCGAACTTGCGACTTTCCTTGTCGGTTGGTGGTGCATCTCCCGAGGTGTGTGAGTTCGCCCTTTTGCGAGCTGCCCCTACTACCACTGAGTCCGGTGTCAATTGCTGCGTGATGTTGACAGGGTTTGTTGGTGGAGGTTTTCTACTTTTTCTCCACTCTTGGAGTGATGGCCCTGCCTTTCACAGGCTCTTGAAACACTTGCTTTGAGTGTTTCAACATTCCCGGTAACATAGGGAGACTCTGGTACTGGCTATGTGTGGGCGACAGAGTATTAAACAAAAAGTCATCTTCAATTGGTTCTGCGTGCAGGGTGACATTGTGAAACGCGGCTGCTCTTGACACCACCTGTGTGTAGGCAGTGCTGTCCTCAGGTGGTGATGGTCTCGCTGGATAACAGTCGGGACTGTTATCTGATACTGGCGCATCATAAAGATCCCATGCATCAGGATCATCTTGACTCATTCCTGTATGAGTTGGAGACTGCATCATTGGTGGAGTGGCTACCAGTGATGGTTGTGGTGAGTGCTGTGGTGATGGTGGCGGAGTTATTTGTTTTGCCACCTTTGCTTGTGGTTGCTTGTCTTTCTCTTGGAAGGCAAGTTTCCTTTTAATTCGGATTGGAGGGAGAGTACAGATTTTTCCTGTGTCCTTCTGAATTTGGAGCCGTCTTTGAGTGTAATCTGGCTCCCCTGCCTCTAGCTCCTGTCCGAATCTGTGTCCTTGCATCTGTGAGGACAGGCCCTGTTCCTCGGTGTAGGAACTTGTTTTCGGCTCCGAGGCCGGATGTTTCGGTATCGAAACCTTTTCGACCATCTTATTCGGCTCCAAAGATACTTTTTTGCCTTTCGGTGTTCCGATATCTTGGTGCCGACTCGTTTCGGTGCCCCTCTCTCGATGTCGAGATTGCTCTGACCCGGTGTCTCGGGGTAGAGTCTGTTCTGTGCCGGTATCTCAACCGGAGTCGGATGACTTCGACACGTGTGCCTTTTTCGGTGCCGATGGCCGGTCACCTAATTTTCGGGTTAAGCCATGGCCTGTTGGCGGTGGCATCCCCTGGGCTTTAGAGGATTTTCCGTGAGTCTTGGGCAGGGACGTCTTACTCACGGTTCTCGGCGTCTGTTCGGAATCGACCTCATCCGAGTCCGAATCCGCGATGGAGAAGGTTTCTTCTTCCTCCAAGTGTTGGTGTCCTGCCGACGCCATTTGAAGTCTTCTTGCTCTCCGGTCTCTTAGCGTTTTCCTCGACTGAAACCCTCGACAGGCCTCGCAGGTATCCTCTTTGCGCTCAGGAGACAAACACAAATTACAGACCAGATGCTGATCTGTGTAAGGATACTTGTTGTGACATTCGGGGCAGAAGCGGAATGGGGTCCGTTCCATTAGCCTTGAAGACGCACGAGGTCGGGCCGACCAGGCCCTGCTGGGGAATCGAAAACCCCAAAGGGCCACCGGAGCTCTTCAAAAGTCGGTGTCGATCTGTTTTAACTAACCCGATACCGAACGCAAACAATACCGTAGAATTTTCAGAGATTTAACTAACTTTCCGAACCGAAACACGGAGCGAAGAGGAACACGTCCGAACCCGATGGCGGTAAGAAAACAATCTAAGATGGAGTCGACGCCCATGCTCAATGGAGCCGAAAGGGGAGGAGTCCCTCGATCTCGTGACTCGAAAAGACTTCTTTGAAGAAAAACAACTTGTAACACTCCGAGCCCAACACTAGATGGCGGGATATGCACAGCATGTGTATCTGCAGCTACACATGCCATCGAACATATATATAAGTGTGTGTTATAATCAGGGCAAAACTCGCTGCAGAACAAAGCTATCTATCAGGGGCCCCTGGAAGTCTGGGGCCCTGGGCTAGAGCCCACTTTGCCCAGGCCTTAAATTGTCTCTGAGAGTAGAGGTAATGGGTCTTTAGTTTATTGCCTCATCCACCCCATTTTTATATTGCGTACATCCTTAAACTGTGTGTCAGAGGCAACTCAATGCACCCATGGCTCAAATGATTCACAGCCTTTTTAACCACAGACCGTGCACATGCCTATAGTTCAGAAGCACATCATTTGATACTACCTTTGTCACTCCTAGGGGTGGGTCTATCTACCCACCTCTGATGTGTTCAGCCCATCGTACCGTACCTGATCTAGTCCTGGGTGTCGGCTGAATCTATCAGGCTCTGAGAGGCATATAGCCTGAATTAGGGATTGCCAGACAGGTTACACAGTCATAACAGGGACGGATATCCCATCCACCAAAATATAAATCCCATAGGGATTTATGTCACTACTATGATGGAGTACCCCTTCAGCCATTATCTAAATCAGGCCTATAGTCCCATGCACCACATCTCACCTAGGACATGAAAGCTGAATTTACCGGGTTCTGATGTGTAAAGCCACCCACGTCCACGGGTTCTGATGCGCATCCTTGCATGCATGTCTTATGATTGGGTGCTAGCTACAAGGCTGAGGGGCACAGCACCATGTATCCCATCATCTGTGACCGGATCCATGAGGTTCTGGTGTGTAAAATCATCCCCCACCATGCACACTCATTCCCAGATCTAATGGGCATTCTAGCAGGTACCTCTGTCTTGTGTAAGAATGGATGCTGGTTACAAGTCTACGGGAAGGAACAATTGGCATCATGTCTCACCTGTGATTGCGTGCAGGCTGGATCTATGAGGTTCTGGCAAGCCATCTGGATCGCCTGGTTCGCTCTTGCAAACTGAGTGGGGTCCACCAGTCCTTTCTGCCCTGCGTGACTGTTGGGGTCAGATACTCCGATGAGATATGCAGCCTAGAGTTGAGGAGGGACAGGGAAAGGTATCAGACACTCTATTCAGATAGGTTGGACCAGTACAGCAGCACATTTGGGCAGCATCAGATGTTCTGTTCCCCATGCGTAGCATGATAACACCATGTGGCCAAAGTTCCCTCTGCTGCCAAGCAGAATCATTCCTTAACACATCCTGCTGTGCAGAACTTCTTACCAAGGGTAGTAACAGGGCAACTAAACCAGAAACTAAACATTTTAAAAAGCCATCTCAAGCTGCATTGAAAAAAGGTTTTCATTCAATAAATAGTGGGAATTCAAAGCACACTCTCAATGGCTGCCAAGTCATCATCAAAGGGGGATTGACATGTGAAAACTCAGTTAGTGAACCTCTGACCACTTAAGAAGGCCCTGACTCAGAGTCTCACTCAGAAATATTTACAAGGATTCCAGTGTTTGCAGATGCTGTGCCTCCTCTTGCGAAGAAGGCTGAGTGCAAAGCAACAACAGCCCATTTAAAACAGTAGCACAAGACTGGCCCTGCCCTAATGAGCCTTCATCTAGACACCATCGTCTACAAAGGAAAAGAGAGACTAGGGCAGCAGCCTAAAGAAACCCTGACTTTGACACCATTCTCTTCAAAGGACAGGTCTACAGAAGCCCTCACTTGGATTTGATCTACTGGAGACATCGGCCAAGGATATTGTGCTTTAGAGGAGAAATGTGATGCAGGACACTGCAGCATATGACCGTTCACCTGCATCCCCAAAACTACACAACATGTGTGACTACGAACACTGCACTACAGAGAAGAAACAATTGTTGACACTGCTTTTTAGAAGCCAACAAATCTATATCCAGCTATGCACATGAAGCAGCCAAGACTGCTGGCTCTGATAGCCACAATCTGGCTATGCAATGATTTGCATAAAAAGCGCAAGCCCAGACACTGCGCTAAAAAATAGAAGCGTTTCCTTGCACACTGTGCTGTAAAGATGTGATTGTGGTATAGAAGAGTGACCCTTGTAGAGAAGTTTCACTGTGGCACAGCTCTATGTTAACACTCAACAAAATACCCAATCTTTCAATGAGAAGTGTCACCCCTGGGAGACGGCCTAACCCCAGACACGGGTATAGAAAAGAAGGCTGACGTCAAGACACTGATACAGAATTGCAGAGCGACTGCAGGCAACTGTGCTACAGTGAAATGCTGCAACAAACCTTGTGCTTTGGAGCACTGCACCCACAGACAATGTACTAGATAGGAGAGCTAGGACCTTGGAAAGCATGATGTGGAGAATTAAGCTCCTGGCAGGGTACTCTAGAAGCACTCATCTAGATACAACCTCTCAAACTAAAGTGAGGTTCTGGCCATTGCTTATTGAAACAAGCCAGCTGATACCCTCACACATCAAGAGATTCTTCAACTTGGCACCCTGAAAGATGAGGCAAACACAATCTGATCTGAGCTCACTACTGTCTGAAAGCTCAGCACTTCCAGAAGAAGTACATGACAGGGTCAGGTTCTTATAAACACCTATCCTCACTTGCAACTGGCCTGCCCCAAACACCAGTCCACAGTCTCATTTGGCAAATGATAAAATGGGAACCGACTGCAAAGCAAATTGCAACTGGGCTGCTCCGGACGATGAATTATTTAATGATACAAAGTCACTGAATCAGTAAATATTGGGCTTCCATCAGATATACCTTTGCACAATACCGCAATAAAGATTGTCATGATTTCCCTGTCTGAGGAGTTACCTGAGCAGCAGCCTCCGTGAGGCCACACAGGGCCTTGGATGCGGTGCTGACCGAGTCCCCAAACTCTGGCAAGTTACTGTTCTTGGCGTTCTGAGAAATGCCAGCCATGGACTCCCCGAGAACCTGCAAGAAAGATGTAACAGACCAGCTAAGACACTCAGAAGAAGCTCACCTGAACATAGGTATTAAAAATAAATAACTCTAAAGGTAGATTGACGAACAAATCACAATAAAGAAATATCTACACATGTAACAAACTAAATATCAAACAAACAATACATAGATCTCTCTCTTAGTTTTTTCTGCCTTTCCAAAAATCTACACAAACAAGACAGATCGGAGGGCATATAAAATGTTATTAACACCAACCAAAGACAAGGCTGGAGCCAGGACACAAAAAATTGAGTATTTTTAAAGAAAATACCAGTGAAGGAAAGGACAAAAGAGAATTCAAACTAGGAGAAACCACATAAAAACAGGATAACAGTTGTTCCGCACAACATGCAGGCAGGCAGCCATAAGAAAATACCTCTGGCCAGTGAAATTAAGCTTCCCTGTGCTCACCTTGGAGTTCTCCATCACACTGTCCAGGCAGTCGAAGTAGGAAAGGTCGTTGACGGCCTCCGTAGGGTTTTCTAGCATCTCACGCACAGTCTGTAAGAAAGAAACATTGGAACAGAAGCAGTCGACATCAAGGACTAACAGCCATAGCGTGAGTGGGGGAATGGGAGAGAACAGTCAATGTAGGGGAGGCTTAGTGGATCTTTGGAAAAAAACACACACACATAAGTATCTGTATATACAAATACACATAAATACACCAATCATGCCATGCACAGATATTTTCAAGTGTATTTGAAATCTGTGCAAGAGTTCTTTGAATTTATAACATTGCTCACATTTGGTGCTACACTGGCAAAATTAAAAAGTCTTCTCCGGAGGATGACATCTTTAAAGGGCTAACGCAGGTGATGAGTTGCTCTCCACAGAGCTGATTGCAACACATTCATACCTGACCATCAGCAAGACTGGATCAAGAAAATGTGAGAAGGAAGAGACCAGGCAACATGAAGCTTATTGCTCTGTCCAGGCAACCACAGATCAGACTCCTTCAGTCTTCCGCCTCAGACAGAAGCTGAAGAGCTGCTTCTTCAAGGAAACCTCCTTCATGAGTACTCACATCAACCACACAGTCACACAGGCGCCGATGGAGAGTCCTCACATATAAAGGATCACACTCCACCCTGCATTCGCCCTCCCCCAGTCGTGTAGCTCTGTGGTATTTTACAGCCAGATTTGTGATATATAAATACCCCACCAAGGACGGTGGGTAGTGTTAACATAAGTGCTGAGGTCACGGAGGGTTACTATCACTGCTGGCACATCTCGGTCATGTACTGGATAACAGATATGTTTGTCATGTTCCTTCTGTGATTAATGCTATGGCGGGCATGTTCACTGCTTTGGCTGCACTGTTCCATTGATGTAGTATGCTCCGGTGTGACACTGTGATCACATAAATCGCATACTCTGCACAGACGTGCAAGCAAAGGGAACTCCAGAGTTTGAGGTCCTGATTGCTTTGCTGAAGGGTGGTTGGATCGTTTGCTTTAAGTGGTCCAGGACTAAAATCCAGCCATCTTCCAGAGGGCTGTCATTTTAATGTGTTCAGTTCTCTAAACCACTGACCCCTTTCAATAGCAGACATTCCCTTTGCCCATCGAACCCTTGGCTAGTTGCCTCCATTTACCACATATCACCATCAATCTGCTTTAAAGCTATCTCATTCCACTGTCCCAGGCGAGCAACCTATACTCACCACAGGTGGCCTCCACTGCACCTCAACAAGTGGAGCTCTCCATGGCTGGCCTCCCACTAACCCCTTCTCATCGCCGTCGCTCTCCACAGTATCTGGAGATGGCATCACGCCATTCCCTACAACTCCTCGTGTACCTTCGCTCACATCATCCGTGTGGCTGAACCCCCACCCTCCTTCGTCCGTGGCTGCCAGTATCTGCCCTCTGTCTTCCAGGCCAGAGGCACCATTCACCCCTTCGCAGGCTCCCACAGCAAGCAGCCTCTTCCTCTCCAAAGACTATGATGCCCCCATCACTGCCACTGGTCACAAATCCCTGCCAGGGGCTCTTATTCCTGTCACCCTGAAGCTAGACACTCATATGTCCACAGAGAGCTTCTAGTTTTATCTCAAGTGTTAAAATATATTTATAAGCAATTAATATAAATAAAAGTCATTTACGTACTCTGCGGGTTTCCTGATTACCTGACATGGATCTGGCCGTGCAGGACGTATGCTGGACACCGCTGCCCTAACGTGTAACCTCATGACATTACCTTCATTGCTGGCATCCCCATGTCCCTCTGGCTTGTGTCACACTAACTCTTCACTTCTCTGGCTCCTTCTGCTTGGGTCACCAAGAGCTCCTCCTTCCCTTCCGCCTACATGGTTGAGGCTGGTGTTCTCCCCCCCTTACTCTCCCCACAATGTGCGCCATTCTTACCTCTAGCTCCCGAAGCGCGTTGTCACACTCCTTCTGGCCTGGAGCCTGCTGCGTGCACATGGTGATGAGCTGGTTAATGCTGTCTGTCACAGCCCTGCCAAAAAACAGAATCCATGTCAATGTCCCTTTCCATCCCATGGTGCTACTGAGCAGACTGCACTGCTAGGGAGCCAGCAGCATGAGTGCACGCGTTCAGGAGCCCGGCAGAGAGCAACCTACCACCACCACCATCACCATCACCAGCACCACCACCACCACAACCACCACCACCACCACCACCACCACCACCACCACCACAACCACCACCACCAGCACAACCACCACCACCAGCACCACCACCACCACCACCACCAGCACCACCACCACCACCAGCACCACCACCACCAGCACAACCACCACCACCACCACCAGCACCACCCCCACCAGCACCACCCCCACCACCACCAGCACCACCACAACCGCCACCACCACCACCACAACCGCCACCACCACCACCACCACCACAACCGCCACCACCACAACCACCAGCACCACCACCAGCACCACAACCACCAGCACCACCACCAGCACCACAACCACCAGCACCACCACCACCAGCACCACCACCAGCACCACCACCACCACCACCACCACCACCACCACCACCACCACCACGGCGCAAGACACGTCGTATGGGGGATCACTGGAATGCGACTGAGGCAAGGATCCCCTGCTCTGCAGTCTGCGTCACCTGTGATGGCCTAGGAATGGATGCTCAATGGTCACGCTTCCTTTTAAAGTGTAAGCTTTTTAGCTATGAACGTCACATAATGTATTGTGATAGCCCATACCGAGAACACACTTCAGTTATAGCTCTGCCTGTGCAAGAACTAAAAGATTCTGTAACACAACCCTCGGCTTCACGGAAACCGCGCAGATGACGGCGCAGAACTATGTATCCCAGGTGAGGCTGCGGTATGTAAAACATCATGGAGGAAAGGCTAGTGCTGTGCCACTTTCAAGTCTCTGGCCTCGTCTTTTAGCACAAGATGGGCAGGGTGTGTCCGCCTCTGTAAAGTGTGTTATTTACCTCGTCACAGTGTTTGAATCTGTAACCTCTACTCCTTCTTTCAGTAAGCCTTGACCTCAAAGAGAGCAACAAGCTCAAACTCAGTAACTTGTTGGCAAATTAATTGGAAAGCAGCAGCAATAGTGGCCCTTGGACACCAGCAGCAAACAGATTCTAGGGATGCTGCCCTACAAACCCCTCCCCGACTATCACAAGAATCCAAAACACACCACCCGGGAGTGCCATGTCTAGAGTCGCATCACTGAGGAGGTTTCCATCTCAGTACGCCAACTCTGGAGAACATTCATGGTCCTCGCGGCTGGCTCGATGCTAGCAAGAAAGGACTGGAAGCAGGTCAATCTCTAAAACCATTGGTCTAGCTCGGCTTAATGAACTTTCTCTACGCTTCTTTTTTTTTATTGTTACACTTAGATTAGGTTTCACTCATTATCGTGAATTATCTTTCAATCAACACTTTGGTAAGATCTCAAAAGCAAACGGTTTAGTTTCCTCTGATCTAATCTAGGACCCTTGTTCTCTCATTTGGGGGGAGGGGGAGAATGGCATTTAGTTTAGGTTTACCTGCTTTTGTTTTCTTGAAGCACATTTTAACACCTTATCCTGACACTGATTTATTTGTGCTGGATGCCCTGAACTTCATTATTTAGTTTAAAATGACCCTCACTTTGAGTAAACCCGTTAGCCGTGGTGTCACGTTAAAACTCTCACTGAACACCAAGAGGGAGAGAGCAACAGAGTTCACTTTGTAGTAGTTTCTAGGTTTTGCTTTATCCACACAGGGATTTCTTTGCAGCTGCTCCTCATCTGTGGAATTCTGTTTCACTTGATATTCACATTATCCCAAACTTTCTGGATTTTTGGCTGGTTCTGAATTTGCGTCTATCTCTTGACACTGAGCAAAATCCTGACTAACTACACTTCAAAACGTGTCTATCTGGTACAAACAACTTTATATCATGCGCAGAGGCTTATAACCAGGGCTTCTGGAACAATGTGGTAATACAGCCCCGGCATTGTCCACTTAATTATGGATTTGCCACAGTTACAGCATAATCCCTCACCTGCTACATAATCTGCAGATTTGACCAAACAATTGTTTGTATCTCAAACAGATCAAACGTTACAAAAAACGTGGTGGCACAAGTTGCTGCACAGTGGAAGCCCCTCCCACAGGAAGTCTGGTCACCCTCCTGATGCTTATCGCTGAGTTTAGTGTGTGCTGAGGTGATACACGGTTGCCCCATTTCCATCATTGTTTTGCTGCAGGAGACTCCTCTCTGTAAAGACAATGCGGGCAGCTGCGTCAGAAGTCTGAGAATACATCTACTCCTAGTGGGATTACAGCTTCATCATCAGCTGAAGCCAACTCGCAACACTCCCACTGTATTTCAGGTACCAGAGCTTCTCTAGACCGGTCCGGCCCCTCTGCAGCCTCTACTCTGCCCTATTTTAGGAAGCACTGCACAGATCCTGATTGTGCTGCTACCCCCACCTAATGATTCGAGTGCCCCCATATCATGATCACAGCCTGTGTATTGCCATCACACCAAGCAGCAACTGCTGGTGGAACAAAATCATCCTTTTGATGTGCCCTGACCCCTCATTCCCAAAACAGTACCAATATTTAAGCCCCCCAGACTTCCTTGACTCGTGCCAAAACCATACCGTGCAGCGGCCGCGAGGGCATTCTTCAGGTTGGGAGCCGACGGGTCGGCGGACAAGGACTTGGCAGCAAGAAGCAGCTTGCTGGATGACATTGAGATGCTTTTCAAGTTGGAGACTACCTTCGCCTGGTCTTCTTTGTTCTGAAATCAACCAAAACAGCATTCAGTGACTGAGAGCAGAGAATGATCAGCTGGAGTTCTAGCATGAGAATCTATACACACAGGCAAAGACTGTATTTACAAATAATATTTCAACATATTTTCTTAACTGCACAACTTAAAGAGAGGTACAAAATGAGGCTACTCACTGCAACATTTCATATTCATCTTAACATTATTAAGAGCACATGTAAAAAGAGCACATCCTCACTCTTGCTCTTCTAGGATGGAAGTCCATGTCTGCTCCCCCTTACCCTCCCCGCCCTCTCAGCTGTGTCTCTATCTCTGCCTTGCAAGCTCCATGCACAGTCTGCACTGCGGCATCTCCACTGGCTGCCATTTCACGATACCTTCAGGCTCACTTTGTAAGTGTAGCTGCAGTCAGGCGCCCTCTTCATTTTAATCTTTCAGGGCTGTTTAGATTTCTTTTCCATACTATTCCTTCCTCATCTCGAGCTGGGATGCCCCTGAATCTTCATGTGTGAGATCTGGTTTCTGCTCTCTTGCGGCAACTGTCAATCTGTTTGTCCTCTCGAGAGTCACCTGCTCTACAACATCTCCCTTTCTGATCACTGTGCCTATGGTTATGAGGCCTTGTTGGCTTCCTTATTCTTTTAACACATTTGTAATTATAGGCATCCCTTTTGTAAATTACAAGTTACTTAACCTGGGTAATGCTCTTTCTGGTGGATCTATCTGAGGGTTCCTCACCTTTTGAGCGTCCCAGACATCAGAGTGAATACGGAAACATTGATGCTCCACAAAGTCTCTCCTCCTCTTTAGTGGGATGTGCAGGGGAAAGAAAACAGGTAGAGTGATAGATTGCCCCATATGAAAGGGTGTGACTGCTGTGCGACTTATTGACGCGTCTCGTCAAAGTAATGACTACTAGAAAAAACGGTCTTAAAAGTAAGCAATCGCAAGTGGCAACTGTGCAAATGTTCAAAAGGAGAACACATATGGGAGAACGGATTATGATCCCATTGAAGCATCACAAAAGGACAAGGTAAGGGCATTATTGTGAGGTCCTTCAGAAACCTATGGAAAACTGGTGTTTTAAACTAGGAGGGGTGGTCTGGAAAACAAAGGAAGGCCGAAAAAACAGATAAGTGGCCCTTCTCTCCACCCACTGCACAACCCCGCCGAGGTAGAGACACAGCTACAAGTGTAAGATGTCTGGCAAGTGGGCCTTCAGAGGGTCTACCCACCTGAAGCTATTCTATCTTTCAGAATATACCACTGTGGTGGAGTCTCTCTGGGCACTTAGGATGAGATCCACCACTTTTGGAGGACGAGAAAAAGCAGTTAGGTGTCCCACTTCAATCTCCAGACATGAAGGTGATTTTGGAGTAGGGGTGCAGCACCTCCCATGTGATTGCAATAGGAGGTCTACTCTGAGGGAGACTGAGCGAAGGGCACAAGCAAACATGCTCCACTTTTCCTAGCATTACTCCTCAGTTCTGAAGCCCAATTAGTACGATTCAGAGCCTCTATTACTGCAAAAAAGGTGTTTTTCTACGAAGGACAGCAGAGAAGAGATCCTCTACCCGGCTGTCACCAAATAAATCAAAGACCTAACAGGATTCGACTTCGGAGAAGCGTTTCCAATTCTGACGGCAGAAGAAAGTAATCTGAGGTAGAGAAAATGTACTGTTGTATTGTGGACAGGGGGTGGATTCATAACTTACGACTCAACGAAACAGGTTGAAAACATCTGGGCCAACATCAGATGGCAGGAGTATGCAGAACATGTGAATCCACAGCCACAAACATAAATTGATGCATCTCTCATTGAGGAACACAATACAGCCAGAGACCTCTCTCTGGGGATGTTGGTTGAATTCTCAAAAGTAAATCAGGCTGTACCCCTCTTTACCAAAAGCCTATGTTGTTTGAGGTAGTTTGCAGAGTTAAAGCCCAACCAAATGTGAGCTGCAAAGGTGAGAATATAGCTGGCAGTAGTTAGAAATGCACTAAGTGCTCATCCCAGGAGTTCAGAAAGCAAAACAGTAATTGAAAGGCTACATCCAATCACCAAGACTAAAGGATTTCCACACAGAGAGGAAAATCAGAGGTGCATGAGGCACTGTTGGACATTAGAGGGGACACGTGGGGGGACCTCGTGTACACTCAAAGTTCCATACATCTCTGTGGGCCCCTTTCAAACCTGAAGAGGTTAGAGCTGCTAAATAACAACAAGCAGTGAGCACAGCTGAAACAATTCTCACTTCACAAGCAGCTTAAGAGCTTGCCTTCCACAGGAACCCACATTTAAGAGATAAGAACAGTGTCCGCTGTGAAAGAAAAAATGTGCAGATAAATCGGAGCACAATGACAGCCCTGGAATTATAAAGTGTACATGGGATAGAAAGTTCAGCGCGCTGATTTAATGAGAATATTAACTGAGTCAAGATTATGAAGAGAAGCAGAAGAGGGGGAACGGGTCACATACAAGTAAGGTGTGGTTCATGCTCAAGAACATGTGTATTGAAGATATCACTCAAAATCAATCAAAGCACTTGAGGTATTCAGACACCAATCTGTTGTGGAGTCTGCTCACAACACCCCCATACTTACCGAGGACTGCCCCGCCATCTCAACCCCTGCCTGTAGGAACTCGTTGAAATCTTGTCCATATTTGCCAGAGGCCTTGCCCAGGTCTTGTGGCGTGCCACGGGAGGCCTGCACCAATTCATTGGCTGACTGATTCAAACCCGCCGCTGCCTGGTTTAGCTGGCCTTGGGCCTCCTGGAAGTTCTTGCTGCTTGGCGGGAACTAAACAGGGAGGCACAGAAACAAAAGTATCAAAGTGTGGCATGAAATCACTCAAGACAGCTGCAGCCACAGGCAAGAGCATCACTGGAGCACAAGTTTATCTTCTACACAACATGGCTGTGTTCAGGTAAAGTTCAGAATCATGAAGCAAACACATACAGGTTCCTGTGGAACCATCCCAGCTGTTGTATACAATGAAAAAAAATGTGCAGACCAGGTGCTGTTTGTTTACAAATGCTAATGTCCCTTTAGATAAAACAAATGTTAGGACATCATACAAAATAGTCAGAATATTAACCCATTACGTCTCAATGCCACTCTCCCCCCACACAAAAGGATCTAAGTATGAACTTCTCTCAAAGAATAGATTTATTACATTTTCTCCACTAATTTCCATATTTTGATCAACTGACAATTATATACTAACAAAATATGAGAGATCCACCACCATCGTTATCATCTTATACTGAGCCAGAATGCACCCCGATCCAACATACATAAACACTCTTCTCAAAACGCTATCTGTGCGTAATCCACAGACAATTAACACCAACAAATGGGTACAACAAAGCACAGTCCCATGCACAAAAAGAGCAGCCAGCAGATATTCTGAGGTGGTGTGGCCAAAAACAAGGACTCCGGGAGAGTGCAACTCACCGAATCCGCAAGCAGCCTCTTGCTTGCATCTGCGACAGTGCGTATTGCAGCGTCAACGTCTCGCTGACCAGGCAGGCAGTTCACACACCGGTTCAGGGCCTGAGACACAGCTTTGCCAACCTGAAGAGAAAAATAACTCATAATTAGAGGACACCAAGTTAAAAACCTGAAGAAGTCACTATGGCCGGGTGGAAGTTTGTCAGTAAAGCACTGGTCAGGTCAATCCACATCACAGGTTAGATATTGAGAAAGTTACTTTCCTGTAACGCTAGTTCTACCTCATGGATATCTTTATTAAATTCATGGACAGAATCACCAATTCAAACATGTTTTGTTGAAAACTTAGGGCCTGATTAAGAACTGTGCAGATGGGTGACTCCGTCACAGTAGTGACAGAGACCACGTCCAACAAATCTCATTCTATCCTACGGGATATAGATTTCCGGCGGACAGGCTATCTGACACATTTGTGACGGAGTAACGTGTCCGCTGAGTTCTAAAGCAGGCCCTTAGTCATTTAAACAATGCAACACTTCGTGGGATCCTAGACAGTCAGTCATTGCTGAGCAGTACCCAAGGGGCACTCTAAATGACTCCCAGGGACTAGTACCCATCCCCCTGCCAACCCAGGACCAGTAATTAATTGCGTTATCCAGTTGAGAGTGATTGCTCTAAACTGGATAACTGGGTTAATTGTCAACATACTGGGGTGACAGGGTGGGAGGGTACTTCACTCTATTCCCCTCAGTACAGGACCCATCGTCTGCCTCTGATTCTAGTGGTATAACACAGGAACTCCGTTGCTCCAGGAGTGACTAATTCCCACAATTACTGGAATTCAAAATTTAGCTTTTTTTTTTTATTAAACAAAAGGCAAGTGTTTCAGTGGAAAAAGGTAACAAACCAGAAGCAGAAAGAGTTAAAAGCAAAAGAATAAAGGAAGAGGGAATCAGAATAAAAAAGCTTTGCTGCTTCCCTTACGTGATGAGATTGAGAGGAAGCCAAGGTTACTGCTGTCCCACTGTCACTTGAGCTCCAGGTAACTTCACCCAGTGTTCGGATCACTGACCAAGGCAGCCACCTACCGCTGCTGACAACGGTGTCTCAAATAGAGAGCCCCAGCAGTACAGCCACACGCCTCAAATAGAAAGGCAATGCCAGCTGCTGGGGCTTCCAGCCAAGACAGACCTGAACACAAAGGTAATGAGGGCAAGGACTCTACTTCCTTCTAACAAGGCTGGGCTCTTTGGGGGGGGTGAGGGGGGAAGGAATCAAGGTCACATTAGCAAGGACTGACTGGTGTCACCCAAGATACTCAGTTTGCAGTTCCGCACAGATGAGGGGCACACAAGTGTCCCGCAGGAAGGGCCTACCAAAAGCAGACTCCAAGTCTACACTAGTACCTCTACACTGACTGTAGATGAGCAGAAGATCTCTTGTCTGCAGAATTTAGGGGCCAGAAAAGCAGATCAAGGATAAAATTTATCAGCCCTGAAAGAACCATCAGAGGCAGGGACACAAAAGGGCGGGGAGTACAAAACACAATTTTCCCAGTGATTTGGCATAAATCTATTCAGTAGTGTTTTTTGGGGGGGAGTTTAAAAGATATTTGTATATCTGGACGGTTGGGTACACAGGGCTGTCGCAAAAGTGGCCCAGAGGGCTTTTTTCTTTTCTCCTTCGCCTACCTCTCTCACAAGGAAGTGAGGGTCCTGCGGTAAACAGTGCTCTGCTTGACTGGCCGCAAAATTAATACAAGTGCTAAAAAAAGAATATAAGGAGGCAAGTGAAGGATGCCCTGCCCCACCAGCCTTGAGGGAGCGAGTGGGGTTCGTAAACAGGGTGGGGTGGACTGGCTTGGGGTGGAGTGGGGTGAAGTGGATTTGAGTGGGATGGATTGCATTGTGGTGAGGTGGATTGGAGTGTGGTGAAATGGATTGATAAGGGTGGATTGGACTGGAGTAGGCTGGAGTGGGGTAAACTGTAGTGAAATGGGGTGGAGTGGACTGAATTGGAGTGGACTGAATTGCAGTGTGGTAGATTGGGGTGGACTGGATTAAAGTAGATTGGATTGCAGTGGGGTGGACTGGAATGGGGTGGGGTGGATAGGAGTGGGGTCGGATGAACTAGATTGGATTGGGGTGGATTGGATTGCAGTGGGTAAAACTGGATAAGAGAGGTGGATTGGCTTCAATGGGGTGGACTGGAATGGGGTGGATTTCAGTGGGACAGATTGTTGTGGATTGAAGTGGGGTGGATTGCGATGGACTGGAGTTGGAGCAGGTCGATTGGATAGGAGTGGGATAGATTGGAATGGGGTGAATTAGGATGGAGTGGATGGATTGGGGTGAGCCGGACTGGGGTAAAACAGATTGGAGTGGGGCAGAGCAGATTGCACTGAGACAGATTGTTTTGGATGGAAGTGGGGTGGGTTGTGATGAATTGGATTGAGTGGGGTGGATTGGGGTGGGAGTGGGGTAGATTAGATTGGGGCGGTTTGGATTGGTGCGTGGGGTGGATTGGATTAGAGTGGTGTGTGGTGGATTGGAATAGGGTGAATTGGGATGGAGTGGATGGATCGGGGTGAGCCGGACTGGGGTAAGGCGGATTGGAGTGGGGCAGAGCAGATTGCACTGAGACAGATTGTTTTGGATGGAAGTGGGGTGGGTTGTGATGAATTGGATTGAGTGGGGTGGATTGGGGAGGGAGTGGGTAGATTGGAGTGGGCGGATAGGAGTGGAGGAAAGAGCGTGGATGTTTTTGAAAGGGCAGAGCATGCAAATGTGCCTCTAACTGCAATGTATGGATTCTGTATTTTAGACACAAAAATGCAAACCCATGTTTTTAATAGTAATCGAGATTTCAGAGAGGTCCTTTCACAGCATGAGGTATAAAAATAATGCACCGGCTGTAGGGAAATGCCACTGTTGAAATGGGCACTGTAGGAAGTTGGCTCTGTATATACTATTTCAAAGTAAGAAATAGTGTGCACAGAGTCCAAGGGTTCCCCTTAGAGGTAAGATAGTGGCAAAAAGAGATAATTCTAATGCTCTATTTTGTGGTAGTGTGGTCGAGCAGTAGGCTTATCAGAGGGTAGTGTTAAGCATTTGTTGTACACACACAGGCAATAAATGAGGAACACACACTCAGAGACAATTCCAGGCCAATAGGTTTTTATATTGAAAAATATATTTTCTTAGTTTATTTTAAGAACCACAGGTTCAAGATTTACATTAAACACTTTAAATGTAAGGTCCTTCACTTAGATACTTTAGGAACTTTGAATAAAAGGAATATCACATCCAGTCTTTGTGAAAATGGCAATAAGCTATTTTCAAAGTGGACACAGTGCAAACATCAACAGTTCCTGGGGGAGGTAAGTAAAGGTTAGTTTTGAAGGTAAGTAAAACACAAGTCTCAAGTTTGGGGCATAGGCAGCCCACCATTGGGGGTTCAAGGCAACCCCAAAGTTACCACACCAGCAGCTCAGGGCTGGTCAGGTGCAGAGGTCAAAGAGGTGCCCAAAACACATAGGTGCCTATGGGGAACAGGGGTGCACCGGTTCCAGTCTGCCAGCAGGTAAGTACTTGTGTCTTCGGGGGCAGACCAGGGGGGTTTTGTAGAGCACCGGGGGGGGGGGCACGAGAAGGCACACAAAGTACACCCTCCGGGGCACAGGGGCGGCCGGGTGCAGTGAGCAAAGCAGGCGTCGGGTTTTAGATTGAAAACAATGGAGGGACCCGGGCGTTGCAGGCAGGCACAGGGGGGGCTTCTCGGGACAGCCACCACCTGGGCTAGGCAGAGGGTCGCCTGGGGGTCACTTCTGCACTGAAGTTCGGTTCCTTCAGGTCCTGGGGACTGCGGGTGCAGTGTTGGTTCCAGGCATCGGGTCCCTTGTTACAGGCAGTCGCGGTCAGGGGGAGCCTCTGGATTCTCTCTGCAGGCGTCGCTGCGGGGGCTCGGGGGGGGGGTCATCTCTGGTTACTCACGGGCTCGCAGTCGCCGGGGAGTCCTCCATGCGGTGTTTGTTTTCTGCAGGTCGAGCCGGGGGCGTCGGGTGCAGAGTGTAAAGTGTAAAGTTCCGGCGGGAAACGTTAAGTCCTTGGAAGTTGCTTCTTTGTTGCAAAGAAGTTGCAGGTTTTGAACAGGGGCCGCTGTTCACTGGAGTTTCTTGGTCCTTTAGTCCAGGGCAGTCCTCTGAGGCTTCAGAGGTTGCTGGTCCCTGTCGGATGCTACCTTTTTGCCTTTTGTTGATGCTAGTTATGATTGAAAGTGTGCCCGGGCCTGCTAACCAGGCCCCAGCACCAGTGTTCTTTCCCTAAACTGTACCTTTGTCTCCACAATTGGCACAGCCCTGGCACACAGATAAGTCCCTTGTAAATGGTACCCCTTGTATCAAGGGCCCTGTGACCAGGAAAGGTCTCTAAGGGCTGCAGCATGTATTATGCCATCCTGGGGACCCCTCACTCAGCACATGCACACTGCCTCAAAGCTTGTGTGTGCTGGTGGGGAGAAAAAAGACTAAGTCGATATGGCACTCCCCTCAGGGTGCCATGCCCACAACCCACTGCCTGTGGCACAGGTAAGTCACCCCTCTAGCATGCCTTACAGCCCTAAGGCAGGGTGCACTATACCACAGGTGAGGGCATGGCTGCATGCGCACTATGCCCCTACAGTGTCTAAGCCAATTCTTAGACATTGTAAGTGCAGGGTAGCCATAAAGATGATATGGTCTGGGCGTTTGTCAAACACGAACTCCACAGTTCCATAATGGCTACACTGAATACTGGGAAGTTTGGTATCAAACTTCTCAGCACAATAAATCCACACTGATGCCAGTGTGGAATTTATTGAGAAATACACACAGAGGGCATCTTAGAGATGCCCCCTGCATACCAGCCCAACTACTGGTGCTAGGCTGACCAGTTTCGGCCAGCCTGCCACATACAGACGGGTTTCTGGCAACATGGGGTGAGTGACTTTGTGCACTCTGTGACCAGGAACAAAGCCTGTAGTGGGTAGAGGTGCTTCACACCTCCCCCTGCAGGAACTGCAACACCTGGTGGTGAGCCTCAAAGGCTCAAGCCTGGTGTTACAGTGCCCCAGGGCACTTCAGCTAGTGAAGATGGCTGCCCCCCGGACACAGCCCCCACTTTTGACGACAAGTCCAGAGGAGATAATGAGAAAAACAAGCAGGAGTCACCCTCCAGCCAGGACAGCCACTAAGGTGTCCTGAGCTGAGGTGACCCCTGCCTTAGAAAATCCTCTATCTTGCTTTGGAGGATTTCCCCCAATAGTATTAGGGATGTGCCCCTCTCCCCACAGGGAGGAGGCACAAGGAGGGTGTAGCCATCCTCCGGGACAGTAGCCATTGCTCTCCAGCCCTAAACACACCCCTAAATTGAGTATTTAGAGGCGACCCTGAAACCAGGAAAACAGATTCCTGACGACCTAAAGAAGAAGGACTGCTGACCTGAAAGCCCCTACCGGCCTGTCTCCAGTCTCAAAGAACCAGCAACAGCGACGCATCCAGTGGGACCAGCGACCTCTGCCGACTCAGAGGACTGCCCTGCAACCCTAAGGACCAAGAAACTCCTGTGGACAGCGGCTCTGTCTAATCTACAAAGAAGAAACCATTTTTAAAGGGACTCCTGCCTCACTCCGGAAGCATGAGTCCCCAACACTCTGCATCCGACTCGTGTCCAGAGAAACCAACACTGCAGCGAGGACCCCAGGCAACTACCACGACATGGACACCCTGAGACGAGTTCCCTGCACCCCCACGGCGACGCCTGCAGAGAGAATCCAGAGGCTCCCCCTGACCGCGACTGCCCAGTAACAAAGAACCCGACGCCTGGAAGAAGCACTGCACCCGCAGCCCCCAGACCCGAGAGAAACCAACTACCGGTGCAGGAGTGACCAGCAGGTGGCCCTCATCGTTGCCCAGTCGGTGGCTGGCCCGAGAAGTCCCCCTGTGCCCAGGCTGCATCGCCAGAGTGACCCCCGGGTCCCTCCATTGATTCCTATCTAAAACCTGACACCTACTTTGCAGACTGCACCCGGCCGCCCCTGTGCTGCTGAGGGTGTATTTTGTGTGCCTGTTTGTGACCCACCTCAGTGCTCTACAAAACCCCACTGGTCTTCTCCCCGAGGACGTAGGGACTTACCTGCTAGCAGACTGGAATTGGAGCATCCCTAGTCTCCATAGGCGCCTATGTTATTTGGGCCCTACTTGACCTGTGCACCTGACCGGCCCTGTGTTGCTGGTGCTGGGTGCTTGGGGTTGACTTGAACCCCCAACGGTGGGCTGCCTTTGCCCAGGAGACTGAACTTGTAAGTGCTTTACTTACCTGCTAAACTAACTTATACTTACCTCCCCAAAGAACTGTTGATTTTTGCAGTGTCCACTTTTGAAATAGCTTATTGCCATTTTTGCCAAAACTGTGTACCTTACTGTTTTAAATCAAAGTTCCATATTTACCTGTCTCAAGTACCTTACAATTAATGTACTTACTTACTTGAATTCTGAATCTTGTGTGTCTAAAATTAATTAAGAAAATAATATTTTTCTATATAAAAACCTATTCGTTAAGTCTTTGAGTGTGTGTTCTCATTTATTGCCTATGTGTGTACAACAAATGATTAACACAGCCCTCTGATAAGCCTACTGCTCGACCACACTACCACAAATAGAGCAGTAGTATTAACTATTATTGCCACTATCAAACTCTAAGGGGAACCCTTGGACTCTGTGCACACTATCTCTTACTTTCAGATAGTATATACAGAGCCAACTTTCTACATCTAGGTTTTGATTATACAATCTAACCAAACGAGTCTGTAATGCTTCTGTGTACACCCCCTGCCTGCCTAGGAAGACTGGAGAGCCGCACAGCTCCTCAGCATGGGTACCTCTGCAGGAGACACCAGCTGGTTGGAATACTCCAAGTCACCAGAAGCATTAATTGCACGCAGGGAACCCATCTCTGTAGATTGGATCTTACTTGTGCCAAACGTTGGTTGCTCTCTGGGTCCCCTGGCTTTGCCACAGCCTTCCGGGCCTCTTCAATCAGGTTTCCAGCCTTGTCCATCACATCGTTTGCACACTCCAGCATGGCTTCCTGCACCTGCGGGTCAGAAGTACTGGCTGCTACTCCGCGGGCTGCTTGGCTCAGGGAGCGGAGAGCCTGAGCAACATCACGAGCAGCGATGCCTGCAAGACAGAAGAAAACACAAGTTAACACAGGCACCTGAGCGGGTGGGGGCAGGCTTCCAAGTAATATCACGATGAAGGAAGGCAGACATTTCTTTGGTACTGTATCTGGATTAGGTAAGAGTAAAGCCTGGTCCGAATCACATTGCAGGGCAAGACCTCAGGACAAACTTTATGCTACTCCCTAGTAGTTACAGCATGGAACCGGTTACAATCCAAGCCGGATTTCCACTGGTTGTCCTGGTGCCTGCATACCACACTGCTATCCCAGAAGAGATCTAAATGGAGTGGGCAGAGGGCACCACTGAGCACTACACACCCATCTACTCACAATCCAATCAAAGAGTCGAAGCACCTACGAAATGTCAGCATATTTTATCTTTAAAAAGATTCAACTAATAATAAATGATCACAAGAGGGCTCTAAGGAGCAAGAGAAAAGATCAGTGCTCAACATTACTATGTACAAGCATACGTCCGAATCACTGGAAAGTTTAAAAAAATTACTAAGGTTTTGGGTTGAAAGAAAGGTCACTCAATACAAACAGCACAAAAACATGGGTCAAGAGCCATAACCGACAAACGGGGAGAGTGAAGCAAATACCTAGAACAGACAATCTGCTTAACCATCTTGGACGAGATGCTGTTGAAACCTTCTCGAGTAGGGATTTATATTTACCCGATAGTTCACCTTCTCAGAGATCAAGAACTGACTTCAGTGGGTTTCAGAAGTCGGCGTTGGTGCACATTCTGACACAGACATAAATTGCTGCTATCTCAGCTTACACAGACCACTGAGGGTGCAGCGGGTGTACATGTGGCATTCTGTGCTGGAAGGCACAGTGGTGTTGTGGTACATTTAACAAAAATGCTCGTGGTAAAAGCAGTTTAGTTTCATCTGGATTGGGAGTTTCATAGGCAGAGTTTGACAAGGTAGGAGGGAGCTGCAATGTTTTGGAAGTTCAACACCTGCCAAGTCTCTGAGGATACATTGGGTTGTACAAGCATGGTTAAGAGAAGCCTCAAGGTGGAAAATGGTAGAATGACATGGCATTGGGAGGGATGTACATGAGCAAATGAGGTGTCAAGGGGATGTTTGGTTGACTGCTGAAATAAAAGCCTAGAACATAAGGATGGATTTTGATTGTGAAGGGTGTCGCACACAACCGGTGCAGAGTATACATGGGTGAAGTTAATTCACAAGTGCAGGGCCCAAACACTGCAGTTCAATCACAGAGTACTCAAGATCAGTAATTCTGGGGCACTCAAATAGGTATACAGTGTTCTAGAATTGTCGGTTGTGCTTTTAGTCACTTAACTCCAAAAATCTGGAAGTCACTACCTCAGGAACTACAGTGAGCTTCCTCTGGAGCGTTCTTCAAAAACAAAAATGAAACTTGGCAGTCTGGATCGAGCGAGGCACTCTAGTCTGTGTCGCTGTTTATCATATTCAGCTTCACAGCACTGAGGCTCTTTGTGAGAAGTGGCCACGCGCTCTACAATGAAAATGTCACTTACCCAGTGTACATCTGTTCATGGCATCAGTCGCAGTAGATTCGCATGTTCTGCAATAGCTCGCCATCTGGTGTTGGGCCGGAGTGTTACAAGTTGTTTTTCTTCGAAGAAGTCTTTCGAGTCACGGGACCGAGTGACTCCTCCTTTTGTCTCCATTGCGCATGGGCGTCGACTCCATCTTCGATTGTTTTTCCCCGCAGAGGGTGAGGTAGGAGTTGAATTGTAGTAATAGTGCCCATGCAATGGAGTGACTAAGTATGCACCTATTTAAGGTTGAGATGATACATATATAAATAATTGAAGGTAACTTCCAAACTGCTACAGGCTTCCGGGGAGGCGGGTGGGCACATGCGAATCTACTGCGACTGATGCCACGAACAGATGTACACTGGGTAAGTGACATTTTCAGTTCGATGGCATCTGTCGCTGTAGATACGCATGTTCTGCATAGACTAGTAAGCAGTTATTTCCCCAAAAGCGGTGGATCAGCCTGTAGGAGTGGAAGTAGTCTGAAATAATGTCCTTAATACGGCTTGACCTACTGTGGCTTGTTGTGCGGATAACACGTCTACACAGTAGTGCTTGGTGAATGTGTGAGGCGTAGACCATGTGGCTGCCTTACATATTTTTTGCATTGGGATGTTTCCTAGAAAGGCCATGGTAGCACCTTTCTTTCTGGTTGAGTGTGCCCTTGGTGTAATGGGCAGCTGTCGTTTAGCTTTAAGGTAGCAGATTTGGATGCATTTAACTATCCATCTGGCTATACCTTGTTTTGAAATTGGGTTTCCTGCATGAGGTTTTTGAAATGCAATAAAGAGTTGTTTAGTCTTTCTGATGTTTTTTGTTCTGTCAATGTAATACATCAATGCTCTTTTGACATCTAATGTATGTAGTGCCCTTTCAGCTACGGTATCTGGCTGTGGAAAGAACACTGGAAGTTCCACTGTTTGATTTAGATGGAACGGTGAAATAACCTTTGGCAAAAATTTAGGATTGGTCCTTAGGACGACTTTATTTTTGTGTAGTTGTATAAAAGGTTCCTGTATAGTAAACGCCTGAATCTCGCTTACTCTTCTCAGGGAAGTAATGGCGATGAGAAATGCCACCTTCCAGGTTAGGAACTGTATGTCGCAGGAGTGCATGGGTTCAAAAGGTGGACCCATAAGTCTAGTTAGGACAACATTTAGGTTCCATGAAGGAACAGGTAGTGTTCTTGGTGGTATAATTCTCCTAAGGCCCTCCATGAATGCTTTAATGACTGGTATTTTATATAGGGAAGTTGAATAGGTAGTTTGCAGGTATGCAGATATTGCTGCAAGGTGAATCTTAATGGAAGAGAAAGCTAGGTTAGATTTTTGTAAGTGAAGCAAGTAACCCACTACATGTTCTGGAGTTGTGTGTAATGGTTGTATTTGATTAATATGGCAGTAGCAAACAAACCTCTTCCATTTACTTGCATAGCAGTGCCTGGTGGATGGCCTTCTTGCTTGTTTTATGACTTCCATACATTCTTGGGTAAGTTGTAAGTGCCCGAATTCTAGGATTTCAGGAGCCAGATTGCTAGATTCAGCGATGCTGGATCTGGGTGTCTGATCTTTTGGTTGTGCTGTGTCAACAGATCTGGCCTGTTGGGCAATTTGATGCAGGGTACCACTGATAGGTCTAGTAGCGTTGTGTACCAGGGTTGCCTTGCCCAAGTTGGTGCTATCAATATGAGTTTGAGTTTGCTTTGACTGAGTTTGTTTACCAGGTAAGGAAGGAGAGGGAGAGGAGGAAAAGCGTAAGCAAATATCCCTGACCAGTTCATCCATAGGGCATTGCCTTGGGATTGTTTGTGTGGGTATCTGGATGCGAAGTTTTGGCATTTTGCGTTCTCCCTTGTCGCAAACAAGTCTATCTGAGGTGTTCCCCAGAGTTTGAAATAAGTGTTCAGAATTTGGGGGTGAATTTCCCATTCGTGGACCTGTTGGTGATCTCGAGAGAGATTGTCTGCGAGTTGATTTTGTATCCCTGGTATAAACTGTGCAATTAGGCGAATTTGGTTGTGAATTGCCCAATGCCAAATTTTTTGTGCTAGCAGGCTTAACTGCGTGAAGTGCGTCCCCCCCTGCTTGTTTAGATAATACATTGTTGTCATGTTGTCTGTTTTGACGAGAATGTATTTGTGAACTATTATTGGTTGGAAAGCCTTTAGTGCTTGAAAAACTGCTAGAAGTTCTAGGTGATTGATATGCAGTTTTGTTTGATGTATGTTCCATTGTCCTTGTATGCTGTGTTGATCGAGGTGTGCTCCCCACCCTGTCATGGAAGCATCTGTTGTTATTACGTATTGTGGCACTGGGTCTTGGAAAGGCCGCCCCTTGTTTAAATTTATGTTGTTCCACCACAGAAGCGAGAGGTAAGTTTGGCGGTCTATTAACACCAGATCTAGAAGGTGACCCTGTGCTTGAGACCACTGTGATGCTAGGCATTGTTGTAAGGGCCTCATGTGCAGTCTTGCGTTTGGGACAATGGCTATGCATGATGACATCATGCCTAGGAGTTGTAATACCATCTTTGCCTGTATCTTTTGTGTTGGATACATGCGTTGTATGATGGTGTTGAAATTTTGAATTCTTTGTGGACTTGGAGTGGCTACTCCTTTTGATGTGTCTATTATGGCTCCCAGGTATTGTTGTACCTTGCGTGGCAGAATTTTGGATTTTGTGAAATTGACGGTGAACCCTAGTTTGAAGAGGGTTTGTATGATCTGATTTGTGTGATTTGAGCACTGTTTGAACGAATGGGCCTTGATTAGCCAGTCGTCCAAATATGGGAACACATGTATTTGCTGCCTTCTTATGTGTGCAGCGACTACCGCTAGACATTTGGTAAAGACTCTTGGTGCGGTTGTTAATCCGAAAGGCAGTACCTTGAATTGGTAATGTATTCCTTTGAATACAAACCTTAGGTATTTCCTGTGCGATGGGTGTATTGGTATATGGAAATAAGCATCCTTGAGGTCTAAAGTTGCCATGTAGTCGTGTAGTTTTAGCAATGGCAATACTTCTTGTAGTGTGACCATGTGGAAGTGGTCTGATTTGATGAAAGTGTTCACTACTCTGATGTCTAGGATTGGTCTCAGTGTTTTGTCCTTCTTTGGTATCAGAAAGTACAGTGAGTAAACTCCTGTGTTTATTTGTGTGTTTGGCACTAATTCGATTGCATTCTTTTGCAATAGTGCCTGCACTTCTATCTCCAGGAGATTGGAATGGTGTGTTGTTAAATTTTGTGCTTTTGGTGGTATGTTTGGAGGGAATTGTAGAAATTCTATGCAATAACCATGTTGGATAATTGCTAGAACCCAAGTGTCTGTAGTGATTTCCTCCCATGCTTTGAAATAATGGCCTATTCTTCCCCCCACTGGTGTTTTGTGGAGGGGGTGAGTGACCTGTGAGTCACTGTTTAGTAGTAGGGGCTTTGGGGCTTTGAAATCTTCCTCTATTTCTAGGGAATTGCCCTCCTCTATATTGTCCCCGAAAACCTCCTCTATACTGTCCCTGGTAACTGGACGGTGTGGCTTGTGAGGTGCTGGCTTGTGTGCTTTGACCTCGAAACCCCCCTCGAAAGGGCGTTTTACGGAATGTGCTGTAATTCCCTCTGCTCTGCGGGGAGTAGAGTGCGCCCATGGCTTTGGCAGTGTCCGTATCTTTTTTGAGTTTCTCAATCGCTGTGTCCACTTCTGGACCGAACAGTTCTTTTTCATTAAAAGGCCTATTGAGAACTGCTTGTTGAATCTCTGGTTTAAATCCAGACGTTCGGAGCCATGCATGCCTTCTGATAGTTACAGATGTATTAATTGTCCGTGCAGCTGTATCTGCAGCGTCCATGGAGGAGCGGATCTGGTTGTTGGAAATGGTCTGTCCCTCCTCAACCACTTGTTTTGCCCTATTTTGTAAGTCCTTGGGCAGATGTTCAATGAGATGTTGCATCTCGTCCCAGTGGGCTCTGTCATAGCGCGCAAGTAGTGCCTGTGAGTTCGCGATGCGCCACTGGTTTGCAGCTTGTGCTGCGACTCTTTTACCAGCTGCATCGAACTTGCGGCTTTCTTTATCTGGGGGTGGTGCATCTCCAGATGTGTGAGAGTTGGCCCTTTTCCTAGCTGCTCCTACAACGACAGAGTCTGGTGGCAGCTGTGTAGTGATGAAAGCCGGGTCTGTAGGAGGCGCCTTATACTTTTTTTCCACCCTTGGTGTGATTGCCCTACTTTTGACCGGCTCCTTAAAGATGTCTTTTGCGTGCCGGAGCATACCAGGGAGCATAGGCAGGCTTTGGTAGGAGCTGTGGGTGGAGGAGAGGGTGTTGAATAAGAAATCATCCTCGACCTGTTCTGAGTGGAGGCTTACGTTGTGAAATTGTGCTGCTCTAGCCACCACTTGAGAATACGCGGTGCTGTCTTCTGGTGGAGATGGCTTTGTAGGGTATGCCTCCGGACTGTTATCTGACACTGGGGCGTCGTATAGGTCCCATGCGTCCTGATCTTGGTCACCCTGGCTCATGGTGGTGTGAGCTGGGGAGTGTGATGGAGTTTGTGCTGGTGAGACGTTAATCACAGGCGGAGGAGAGGGTGGTGGGGTAACTCTTTTCACCACTTTTGGTTGTGGTGTCTGTTCCGTCTGGAACTCCAACCTTCTCTTTCTTCTAATGGGGGGAAGGGTGCTTATTTTTCCTGTCCCCTGCTGTATGAAGATACGCTTTTGCGTATGGTCCACATCAGTTGCTTGCAGCTCTTCCTCAAACCTATGCTTCTGCATTTGGGAGGTTAGCGAGTGCTCTTCTGTATAAGAGCCTGAAGCTGGGTCGCTTGCAGTTTGTTTCGGCATCGAAACCCTGTCTGCGTGTTTTTTCGGCTCCGAGGTGACTCTTTTCTTTTTCGGGGCCGAAACCTCTCGGCGTCGATCTGTTTCGGTGCCGCTGTCTCGGCGTCGAGCCGTGTCGGCACCGGCATCTCGGTGTCGAGGCTTGTCTCCAGCACTTTCTCGGTCCCGAGAAGGCTGCGTGCCGGTGTCTCGACCGGAGTCGGACGATCTCGGCACTGTTTGGGCCTTTTTCGGTGCCGACGGGCGGTCACCGAATTTATGGGTGGAGCCATGGCCTGGTGGCAGTGGCGTCCCCTGGGCCTTGTAAATGTTCTTCTGAGTGGATTTCGACGTCTTACTCACGGTTTGTGTATCGTCGAATCCTTCGGAGTCTGAGTCTTGGATCGAGAAGGTACCTTCTTCTTCCTGTTCCTCGAACTCCCGTTGGGCTGTCGGTGCGGACGCCATCTGAAGTCTTCTGGCTCGACGGTCTCGGAGTGTTTTTCGGGACCGGAACGCACGACAGGCCTCGCAGGTGTCTTCGCTGTGCTCAGGTGACAGGCACAGGTTGCAGACCAAGTGTTGGTCTGTGTAAGGGTACTTATTGTGGCATTTGGGGCAGAAACGGAACGGGGTCCGTTCCATCGGCGTTCTTCAGCACGCGGTCGGGCCGACCAGGCCCCGACGGAGGATCGAAAAACTACCCCGAAGGGCACCGGAGCTCTTCGATCTTCGATGCGGTGTGGAATCAAAGTACGCCGATCCCGAACGCAACAATACCGACGAAAATCTTCTGAAATTAGCTAATTTTCCGTTCCGAAACTCGGAGCGACAGGAACACATCCGAACCCGATGGCGGAAAAAAAACAATCGAAGATGGAGTCGACGCCCATGCGCAATGGAGACAAAAGGAGGAGTCACTCGGTCCCGTGACTCGAAAGACTTCTTCGAAGAAAAACAACTTGTAACACTCCGGCCCAACACCAGATGGCGAGCTATTGCAGAACATGCGTATCTACAGCGACAGATGCCATCGAACATGACATTATTTATTATTACTATAATTACTCAGTTCAACAACACAATATCAACCACAATGATATTGTCACCCGGCGTAGCTATGGGGTTAAGAGCAGTATTTTTATGCTTCCTTATAAATGCTCACCTCGAGGCTAAGATGGTAGTTGAAACTGTGTTGATATATGTACAGCTGGTATTCTCCACCCTGATATTCTGACTTATAAGACATATACACCCTAGGCACAATTACCTTCGCCTTCATAGCGTGCTGCGCAACAAGATATGAACATGTCATTAAGAAAAGAAAAGAAAAAAAAAACTACCTGAACAATCATAGGGCCTGAAACCAGAGTGGATGAGGTCTTCTAAAGTAGTCCTAGCAACAATGTTCTCAGGAGCCTTTCATTTTTTCTCCATATGTTGGCAGCATTACTTGTCAAGAAGCGGTGCGACTGCGTAACAGTGTGTGTGTCTATACAGGTGACCTGCCCGGCAGAACTATAACCTGCAGCAGTCCCCCAGCACCACACGCCCACACCTCACCCCTGTGCAATGGCACCCCCTTATTGTCATCATACCAGTGTAGTTTTCGTTGCCTTGTGCCACTTCTCCCAGCAGCTGTGCGATGGCCGAGCTCACTGCTTTGGTGCTGTTTCCAAGGTCCTGAGCACATTTCTCCGCCTGGTGGAGAGAAAAGAACCGCAGTGTGACACGCGAGAAGTACAGGGCACGCTAAGCTCACTCGCAACGGCTGCAACATGGGTCAGGAGCTCTAAACTGCACAGACCATGAGCGCGGTCAGTCTTCCTACTCTGGACACATGCCAACTGTGTAATGTGATCTCTGCGGTGCATCCACCAGGTATTCACACGCCGCATATCCATTGGCTATTACCACTCAAAGCTCTGCCCCTGTTGAGGTATCCAGGGCTTTACAAGACGGGGTAAGAACGTAAGCAGAAGAAGCATCTGCTGAAACAATTAACTGTACACCTCATTTGCAATAAAAGGAGTAAAAGAAGCATTTAATTAAGCAAGTTCAAAGCACTGTATAAGGTGTGACATCAGCAGTACAAGCATTGGCAAGAAATCATTAAAAGCTTAACATCTAAAATCAATGATGCCTTCCTGAGACAGAAACAAGAGGTCACTAGATACTGAAGCTTCCATGTTCCTTTCTGGTAGACTATACCCACGAGAGGCTCATTGTCTCTTAAGAGCTCAGAATGCACAATACTGACTGTCCTGCCTCTCCACTGTGGAATATAGAGGCATCGAAACACCTGGTATACAATGAATAGTAAACATATAACTGCTTGTTCTCCAGGATCCCCAGCTTGGTGGCAGCTAACCATCTGACCAGGCCAGAACGGAGCAAGCACTTACCTTCTCTGCAGGGACACAGCTCGACCTGTCCTAGTGTGTGGAGCTACCTACTGTCTCTGCAGGGACACACTTCTACCTGTCCTAGTGTGTGGAGATACCTACTGTCTCTGCAGGGACACACTTCTACCTGTCCTAGTGTGTGGAGATACTGTCTCTGCAGGGTCACGCTTCTACCTGTCCTAGTGTGTGGAGATACCTACTGTCTCTGCAGGGACACACTTCTACCTGTCCTAGTGTGTGGAGATACCTACTGTCTCTCCAGGGACACACTTCTACCTGTCCTAGTGTGTGGAGATACCTACTGTCTCTGCAGAGACACAGCTCTACCTGCCCTAGTGTGTGGAGATACCTACTGTCTCTGCAGGGACACACTTCTACCTGTCCTAGTGTGTGGAGATACTGTCTCTGCAGGGTCACGCTTCTACCTGTCCTAGTGTGTGGCGATACTTACCGTCTCTCCGGGCAGGGGGTTCAGTTTGCCTTCTCTAGCTGCAGCCTTGGCCTCCTGGAGGTCCTGCTCTAAGCTGCGAATCAGGTTCAAAGCGTAGTCAATCTCCAAAGGACCACATGCCTCTTGAGCCTGCAAGATGGAGAGAAAGCCTTTACTACGAGCCACTAACACATTGTCCATGTCACTTAACACTGAACCTTAAAAAACACACAACTGCAGCCCCCTCACTTAAATCTATTGTGCAACAAACCCAAACATCTCACAGCAGCAATGCACCTCCTAACGAAGATGCCCCAAAGTCAAACCAAAGAGTTCTTGCAGCCATTCTACCCCCTCAAACGTCTACGCTTCACTTCAGTCACTGGATACTTGCACTGGACGCCCAGTGGTCTTATCTTCAGCTGATTCTTGTACTAAGAGAGTTTTTGCATTTATACACCTGCATCATTTTCTCATACATTTTTAAGAATAAACCAGATCTCGTTCAAGGGCTTCTGTCTGCATAAAAAGATTTACTTCACTGTTTTCCATTTAACATGAACAAGATCAACGAGAGTTCTAATCTGTGTTCAGTGGCGCTAACCTGGACAGTACCCACAGCCCACGTCCCCACAAAGGGAGCTGGCACTTCCATTTCACCAGTCCACAACATACGAGTTAATGCCACACCAACTAACCATGCTTTTGTGCCACTCACATTCCGTGGGAAAGGAAAGATCATCTGGTTCTAAGCTATTTGTAACACAACACTCCTTGAAGGATGCACAGTTTACATATAGCCGCTATCTTCACACGAAAGGCCCCGCTCTAGCTCCTCAAACAAGCCCAGGCTTCCTGCAGTGCCCACACCTAGCCGCGTCCATACCTTCTGTGCTGCGGTTCGGAGCTCTGCCAGGGCTGCTGCAAGGTTCTTGGTGCACTGGCTCAGTTGCATGGCAGAAGCTTGGTCTGTGATAGTGGGCACTGTGGCTTTGCCAGCTGCAACCATTTTTCCACCGGGCTGGAACAGAATGCGCAAAATGAGAGCGGGCAGCACTGGAATCATCGCAGGTAACTGCAGTCAATCATGCAACTATTACAGTGGAGACAGAGGCCAGCTGAGCCCTAGCACTTTACTGGAGTCTTGTGTTAAATCAGACTGTGACTAGTCTTTAACCTGGAAGGTGTTCGCTGTGAGCAGCCTACCTGCAAAAACTTCTGGCTGGCACTGATAAGTGCAAGCTGAGCACTGGGGCTGTCCGGCTGGGACTGGCTTCCCCGTACACCTTGGACCAGCATCGGAATCTGATCTGCAACAACCTACATAGTGGAAAAAAGGAGATTATTCACAGTGGGCTACACAAGCAGCACATTCAAGAAAGCCATATTCTCTACTGGACAGGACAAACATGTAACTTTTAAGTCAATACTCAGGAGTGAAAGTGAGAAAACTGTAGAACACATCATAGTAAACAAAAAATTAGACACCTAAAAATATTTTCCCCAAATAGCCTAACCATAACATATTACATTAGACAGACACAAAGTGCACGTAAAGAAAACCCAAGCTCCATGCTGCAATCAAGGTGAAAGTAGAGAACAAAATGATGAGCGAAGAGCTCGGTATCAATCAGGACTTCTTGTTTCTAATCAATAGACCCATGGAAGTTAACGCATCCTTGATCAACTTAGGTAAAAACCAGTTGTGAGGATGTTACATTTCTCAGTAGTGTGTTCACTCTTGAGAATAGAACTCTGAATACAGCAGTCGGAGGTTTGTTGAGAACTATCAATAAATCAGGCCAACAGGTGAAAGGGTCTGTCATGCTCACGAAGATAAACGTAGCTGATATGACTGTCAGTCCTCTATGGCCTACCGAGGGGACAAGAAGGGTACGCATGGTGCCCCCCTCAGACAACAGAGCCCTGCTTTAGGCTTAAATCCTCACCAAACAGGCCTCAACACACACATACAATCATTGTGTGTACTGGGGCGTGGGACAGCACACGTACACAGTCTGTGTATACTGGGGTGTGGGACAACACACACTGTGTATACTGGGGTGTGGGACAACACACACACAATCATTGCGTGTACTGGGATGTGGGACAGCACACACACAGTCATTGTGTGTACCGGGGTGTGGGACAGCACACGCAGACTCATGGTGTTGGAAAGCACACACAGTCAGTGTGTGTACTGGGGTCTGGGGTGTGGGACAGCACACACATACAGGGTCATTGTGTGTACTGGGTTGTGGGACAGCACACACACAGTCATTCTGTGTACTGGGTTGTGGGACAGCACACACACAGTCATTGTGTGTACTGGGGAGTGGGGGAGAGCACACACAGTCATTGTGTATACTGGGGTGTAGGACAGCACACGTACACCGTCTGTGTGTATTGGGGAGTGGGAGAGCACACACAGTCATTGTGTATACTGGGGTGTGGGACAGCACACACACAATCATTGTGTGTACTGCGATGTGGGACAGCACACACACACACACAGTCATTGTGTGTACCGGGGTGTGGGACAGCACACACAGTCACTGTGTGTACTGGGGTCTGGGACAGCACAAACATACAGGGTCATTGTGTGTACTGGGGTGTGGGAAACTCACACAAAATCATTGTGTGTACCGGGGTGTGGGACAACACACACACACATGCAGACTCATGGTGCGGGACAGCACACACATGCAGGGTCATTGTGTGTACTGGGGTGTGGGAAACACTGTCGTGTGTACTGGGGTGTGGGAAACTCTGTCGTGTGTACTGGGGTGTGGGACAACACACACAGTCATTGTGTGTACTGGGGTGTGGGACAACACAAACTGTGTGTACTGGGGTGTGGGACAGCACACACACAGTCTGTGTGTACTGGGGTGTGGGACAACACACTGTGTATACTGGGGTGTGGGACAGCACACGTACACAGTCTGTGTATACTGGGGTGTGGGACAGCGCACACACAATCATTGTGTGTACTGGGATGTGGGACAGCACACACACAGTCATTGTGTGTACTGGGGAATGGGACAACACACTGTGTATACTAGGGTGTGGGACAGCACACGTACACAGTCTGTGTATACCGGGGTGTGGGACAGCACACGCAGACTCATGGTGTTGGACAGCACACAAAGTCACTGTGTGTACTGGGGTCTGGGGTGTGGGACAGCACACACACAGTCATTGTGTGTACTGGGCTGTGGGACAGCACAAGTACACAGTGTGTGTACTGGGGAGTGAGGGAGCGCACACACACAGTAATTGTGTATACTGGGGTGTGGGACAACGCACACCCAATCAGTGTGTGTACTGAGATGTGGGACAGCACACACACACACACACAGTCGTGTGTACTGGGGTGTGGGACAGCACACACACACACACAGTGTGTATACTGGGGAGTTGGAGAGCACACACAGTCATTGTGTATACTGGGGTGTGGGACAGCGCACACACAATCATTGTGTGTACTGGGATGTGGGACAGCACACACGCAGTCATTGTGTGTACCGGGGTGTGGGACAGCAAACACACGCGCAAACCCATGGTGTTGGACAGCACACACAGTCACTGTGTGTACTGGGGTCTGGGGGCAGCACACACATACAGGGTGTAGGAAGTTGGCTCTGTATGTGCTATTTCAAAGTAAGGAATAGCATGCACAGAGTCCAAGGGTTCCCCTTAGAGGTAAAATAGTGGTAAAAAGAGATAATACTAATGCTCTATTTTGTGGTAGTGTGGTCGAGCAGTAGGCTTATCCAAGGAGTAGTGTTAAGCATTTGTTGTACATACACAGACAATAAATGAGGTACACACACTCAGAGACAAATCCAGCCAATAGGTTTTGTTATAGAAAAATATATTTTCTTAGTTTATTTTAAGAACCACAGGTTCAAATTTAACATGTAATATCTTGTTTGAAAGGTATTGCAGGTAAGTACATTAGGAACTTTGAATCATTTCAATTGCATGTATACTTTTCAAGTTATTCACAAATAGCTATTTTAAAAGTGGACACTTAGTGCAATTTTCACAGTTCCTGGGGGAGGTAAGTTTTTGTTAGTTTTACCAGGTAAGTAAGACACTTACAGGGTTCAGTTCTTGGTCCAAGGTAGCCCACCGTTGGGGGTTCAGAGCAACCCCAAAGTTACCACACCAGCAGCTCAGGGCCTGTCAGGTGCAGAGTTCAAAGTGGTGCCCAAAACGCATAGGCTTCAATGGAGAGAAGGGGGTGCCCCGGTTCCAGTCTGCCAGCAGGTAAGTACCCGCGTCTTCGGAGGGCAGACCAGGGGGGTTTTGTAGGGCACCGGGGGGGGACACAAGCCCACACAGAAATTTCACCCTCAGCGGCGCGGGGGCGGCCGGGTGCAGTGTTAGACCAAGCGTCGGGTTCGCAATGGAAGTCAATGAGAGATCAAGGGATCTCTTCAGCGCTGCAGGCAGGCAATGGGGGGCTTCCTCGGGGAAACCTCCACTTGGGCAAGGGAGAGGGACTCCTGGGGGTCACTTCTGCAGTGAAAGTCCGGTCCTTCAGGTCCTGGGGGCTGCGGGTGCAGGGTCTTTTCCAGGCGTCGGGACTTAGGTTTCAGAGAGTCGCGGTCAGGGGAAGCCTCGGGATTCCCTCTGCAGGCGGCGCTGTGGGGGCTCAGGGGGGACAGGTTTTGGTACTCACAGTCGTAGAGTAGTCCGGGGGTCCTCCCTGAGGTGTTGGTTCTCCACCAGCCGAGTCGGGGTCGCCGGGTGCAGTGTTGCAAGTCTCACGCTTCTTGCGGGGAGATTGCAGGGTTCTTTAAAGCTGCTCCTTTGGATAAAGTTGCAGTCTTTTTGGAGCAGGTCCGCTGTCCTCGGGAGTTTCTTGTCGTCGTCGAAGCAGGGCAGTCCTCAGAGGATTCAGAGGTCGCTGGTCCCTTTGGAAGGCGTCGCTGGAGCAGAGTTCTTTGGAAGACAGGAGACAGGCCGGTGAGTTTCTGGAGCCAAGGCAGTTGTTGTCTTCTGGTCTTCCTCTGCAGGGGTTTTCAGCTAGGCAGTCCTTCTTCTTGTAGTTGCAGGAATCTAATTTCTAGGTTCAGGGAGAGCCCTTAAATACTAAATTTAAGGGCGTGTTTAGGTCTGGGGGGTTAGTAGCCAATGGCTACTAGCCCTGAGGGTGGGTACACCCTCTTTGTGCCTCCTCCCAAGGGGAGGGGGTCACATCCCTAATCCTATTGGGGGAATCCTCCATCTGCAAGATGGAGGATTTCTAAAAGTTAGAGTCACCTCAGCTCAGGATACCTTAGGGGCTGTCCTGACTGGCCAGTGACTCCTCCTTGTTATTCTCATTATTTTCTCTGGCATTGCCGCCAAAAGTGGGGGCCGGGGCCGGAGGGGGCGGGCAACTCCACTAGCTGGAGTGTCCTGCGGTGCTGTGACAAAGGGGTGAGCCTTTGAGGCTCACCGCCAGGTGTTACAGCTCCTGCCTGGGGGAGGTGTTAGCATCTCCACCCAGTGCAGGCTTTGTTACTGGCCTCAGAGTGACAAAGGCACTCTCCCCATGGGGCCAGCAACATGTCTCTAGTGTGGCAGGCTGCTGGAACCAGTCAGCCTACACAGATAGTCGGTTAAGTTTCAGGGGGCACCTCTAAGGTGCCCTCTGTGGTGTATTTTACAATAGAATGTACACTGGCATCAGTGTGCATTTATTGTGCTGAGAAGTTTGATACCAAACTTCCCAGTTTTCAGTGTAGCCATTATGGTGCTGTGGAGTTCGTGTAAAACAGACTCCCAGACCATATACTCTTATGGCTACCCTGCACTTACAATGTCTAAGGTTTTGCTTAGACACTGTAGGGGCACAGTGCTCATGCACTGGTACCCTCACCTATGGTATAGTGCACCCTGCCTTAGGGCTGTAAGGCCTGCTAGAGGGGTGTCTTACCTATACTGCATAGGCAGTGAGAGGCTGGCATGGCACCCTGAGGGGAGTGCCATGTCGACTTACTCATTTTGTTCTCACTAGCACACACAAGCTGGTAAGCAGTGTGTCTGTGCTGGGTGAGGGGTCTCTAGGGTGGCATAATACCTGCTGCAGCCCTTAGAGACCTTCCCTGGCATCAGGGCCCTTGGTACCAGAGGTACCAGTTACAAGGGACTTATCTGGATGCCAGGGTGTGCCAATTGTGGAATCAAAAGTACAGGTTAGGGAAAGAACACTGGTGCTGGGGCCTGGTTAGCAGGCCTCAGCACACTTTCAATTCAAAACATAGCATCAGCAAAGGCAAAACGTCAGGGGGTAACCATGCCAAGGAGGCATTTCCTTACACAACCCCCCCCCCCCCCCCCAAACGAAAGAGGATGAGACTAACCTTTCCCAAGAGAGTCTTCATTTTCTAAGTGGAAGAACCTGGAAAGGCCATCTGCATTGGCATGGGCAGTCCCAGGTCTGTGTTCCACTACAAAGTCCATTCCCTGTAGGGAGATGGACCACCTCAACAGTTTTGGATTTTCACCTTTCATTTGCATCAGCCATCTGAGAGGTCTGTGGTCAGTCTGAACTAGGAAGTGAGTACCAAAGAGGTATGGTCTCAGCTTCTTCAGGGACCAAACCACAGCAAAGGCCTCCCTCTCAATGGCACTCCAACGCTGCTCCCTGGGGAGTAACCTCCTGCTAATGAAAGCAACAGGCTGGTCAAGGCCATCATCATTTGTTTGGGACAAAACTGCCCCTATCCCATGTTCAGAGGCATCTGTTTGCACAATGAACTGCTTGGAGTAATCTGGAGCTTTTAGAACTGGTGCTGTGCACATAGCTTGTTTCAGGGTGTCAAAGGCCTGTTGGCATTCTACAGTCCAGTTTACTTTCTTGGGCATTTTCTTGGAGGTGAGTTCTGTGAGGGCTGTCACAATGGATCCATATCCCTTCACAAACCTCCTGTAGTACCCAGTCAAGCCAAGGAATGCCCTGACTTGAGTCTGGGTTTTTGGAGCTGCCCAGTCCAGAATAGTCTGGATCTTAGGCTGGAGTGGCTGAACTTGGCCTCCACCTACAAGGTGTCCCAAGTAAACCACAGTTCCCTGCCCTATCTGGCATTTGGATGCCTTGATAGAGAGGCCTGCAGATTGCAGAGTCTTCAAAACCTTCTTCAGGTGGACCAGGTGATCCTGCCAGGTGGAGCTGAAGACAGCAATATCATCAAGATAAGCTGCACTAAAGGATTCCAGCCCAGCAAGGACTTGATTCACCAACCTTTGGAAGGTGGCAGGGGCATTCTTTAAACCAAAGGGCATAACAGTGAACTGATAATGCCCATCAGGTGTGGAGAATGCGGTCTTTTCTTTTGCTCCAGGGGCCATTTTGATTTGCCAGTACCCTGCTGTTAAGTCAAAGGTACTTAAGAATTTGGCAGCCCCTAATTTGTCTATTAGCTCATCAGCTCTAGGAATGGGATGAGCATCTGTCTTGGTGACAGAGTTGAGACCTCTGTAGTCCACACAAAACCTCATCTCTCTCTTTCCTTCTTTGGTGTGAGGTTTGGGGACTAAGACCACTGGGCTAGCCCAGGGGCTGTCAGAGTACTCAATTACTCCCAATTCCAGCATCTTGTGGACTTCCACCTTGATGCTTTCCTTAACTTGGTCAGACTGTCTAAATATTTTGTTTTTGACAGGCATGCTGTCTCCTGTGTCCACATCATGGGTACACAGGTGTGTCTGACCAGGGGTTAGGGAAAAGAGTTCAGCAAACTGCTGCAGGACCTTCCTACAGTCAGACTGCTGGTGGCTAGAGAGGGTGTCTGAGTAGATCACTCCATCTACTGAGCCATCTTTAGGGTCTGATGAGAGGAGATCAGGGAGAGGTTAACTCTCAGCTTCCTGGTCCTCATCTGTTACCATCAACAGATTTACATCAGCCCTGTCATGGAAGAGCTTAAGGCGGTTCACATGGATCACCCTCTTGGGGCTCCTGCTTGTGCCCAGGTCCACCAGGTAGGTGACCTGACTCTTCCTCTCTAGTACTGGGTAAGGGCCACTCCATTTGTCCTGGAGTGCCCTGGGAGCCACAGGCTCCAGAACCCAGACTTTCTGCCCTGGTTGAAATTCAACCAGTGCAGCCTTTTGGTCATACCACAACTTCTGGAGTTGTTGGCTGGCCTCAAGGTTTTTACTTGCCTTTTCCATGTACTCTGCCATCCTTGAGCGAAGGCCAAGTACATAGTCCACTATGTCTTGTTTAGGCTCATGAAGAGGTCTCTCCCAGCCTTCTTTAACAAGAGCAAGTGGTCCCCTTACAGGGTGGCCAAACAGAAGTTCAAAGGGTGAGAATCCTACTCCCTTCTGAGGCACCTCTCTGTAAGCGAAAAGCAGGCATGGCAGGAGGACATCCCATCTCCTTTTGAGTTTTTCTGGGAGCCCCATGATCATGCCCTTTAATGTCTTGTTGAATCTCTCAACAAGGCCATTAGTTTGTGGATGATATGGTGTAGTGAATTTATAAGTCACTCCACACTCATTCCACATGTGTTTTAGGTAAGCTGACATGAAGTTGGTACCTCTGTCAGAAACCACCTCCTTAGGGAAACCCACTCTGGTAAAGATACCAATGAGGGCCTTGGCTACTGCAGGGGCAGTAGTCGACCTAAGGGGAATAGCTTCAGGATACCTAGTAGCATGATCCACTACTACTAGGATGTACATATTTCCTGAGGCTGTGGGAGGTTCTAGTGGACCAACTATGTCCACACCCACTCTTTCAAAGGGGACCCCCACCACTGGAAGTGGAATGAGGGGGGCCTTTGGATGCCCACCTGTCTTACCACTGGCTTGACAGGTGGGGCAGGAGAGGCAAAACTCCTTAACCTTCTGGGACATATTGGGCCAGTAGAAGTGGTTGACTAACCTCTCCCACGTCTTGGTTTGTCCCAAATGCCCAGCAAGGGGAATATCATGGGCTAAGGTCAGAATAAACTCTCTGAAACCCTGAGGCACTACCACTCTCCTAGTGGCACCAGGTTTGGGATCTCTTGCCTCAGTGTACAGGAGCCCATCTTCCCAATAGACTCTATGTGTTCCATTTTTCTTGCCTTTGGACTCTTCAGCAGCTTGCTGTCTAAGGCCTTCAAGAGAGGGACAGGTTTCTTGTCCCTTACACAACTCTTCCCTTGAGGGTCCCCCTGGGCCCAAGAGCTCAACCTGATAAGGTTCCAGCTCCATAGGCTCAGTTCCCTCAGAGGGCAGAACTTCTTCCTGAGAAGAGAGGTTCTCTTTTTGGTGTTGTGTTGCAGCTGGTTTCCCAGCTGACTTTCCTTGTCTCTTGGTAGGCTGGGCCATTTTTCCAGACTCCAGCTCTACTTTTTCACCCTGTGCCTTGCACTGTGCCCTAGTCTTGACACACACCAGTTCAGGGATACCCAGCATGGCTGCATGGGTTTTCAGTTCTACCTCAGCCCATGCTGAGGACTCCAGGTCATTTCCAAGCAAACAGTCTACTGGGATATTTGAGGAGACCACCACCTGTTTCAGGCCATTGACCCCTCCCCACACTAAAGTTACCATAGCCATGGGATGAACTTTAGTCTGATTGTCAGCGTTGGTGACTGGATAAGTTTGTCCAGTCAGGTATTGGCCAGGGGAAACCAGTTTCTCTGTCACCATAGTGACACTGGCACCTGTATCCCTCAGGCCCTCTACACTTGTCCCATTAATTAAGAGCTGCTGCCTGTATTTTTGCATGTTAGGGGGCCAGGCAGCCAGTGTTGCTAAATCCACCCCACCCTCAGAGACTAATGTAGCTTCAGTGTGACACCTGATTTGCTCTGGGCACACTGTTGATCCCACTTGGAGACTGGCCATTCCAGTTTTAGCTGGATGGGAGTTAGAAGTGGTATCTTTCTTGGGACAGGCCTTGTCTCCAGTTTGGTGTCCAGACTGACTACAGTTTCGACACCAGGCCTTTTTGGGATCAAAGTTTTTACCCTTGTACCCAGGATTGTTTTGTGAAGAGGCTCTGGGCCCACCCTCCTGTGCAGGTTTTTGGGGGCCTGTAGAAGACTCTTTACTATTTTTATTTTTGGCTGTCTCACCACCTTTCCCCTGGGGAGGTTTTGTGACCCCTTTCTTTTGGTCACCCCCTGTGGAAGTTTTGGACACCCTAGTCTTGACCCAATGGTCCGCCTTCTTTCCCAATTCTTGGGGAGAAATTGGTCCTAGGTCCACCAGATGCTGATGCAGTTTATCATTGAAACAATTACTTAATAGGTGTTCTTTCACAAATAAATTGTACAGCCCATCATAATCATTTACACCATTTCCTTGAATCCAACCATCTAGTGTTTTTACTGAGTAGTCTACAAAGTCAACCCAGGTCTGGCTCGAGGATTTTTGAGCCCCCCTGAATCTAATCCTATACTCCTCAGTGGAGAATCCAAAGCCCTCAATCAGGGTACCCTTCATGAGGTCATAAGATTCTGCATCTTTTTTAGAGAGTGTGAGGAGTCTATCCCTACACTTTCCTGTGAACATTTCCCAAAGGAGAGCACCCCAGTGAGATTTGTTCACTTTTCTGGTTTCACAAGCCCTCTCAAAAGCTGTGAACCATTTGGTGATGTCATCACCATCTTCATATTTAGTTACAATCCCTTTGGGGATTTTCAACATGTCAGGAGAATCTCTGACCCTAGTTATGTTGCTGCCACCATTGATGGGTCCTAGGCCCATCTCTTGTCTTTCCCTTTCTATGGCTAGGATCTGTCTTTCCAAAGCCAATCTTTTGGCCACCCTGGCTAACTGGATGTCCTCTTCACTGGAGTTATCCTCAGTGATTTCCGAGTTGTTGGTCCCTCCTGTGAGGGAACCAGCATCTCTGACTATTATTTGTGGAGTCAGGGCTTGAGAAGCCCTGTTCTCCCTAGATAGGACTGGTGGGGGGGAATCACCCTCCAAGTCACTATCATCATCCTCTGTGTTGCCATCCTCAGAGGGGTTGGCTCTTTCAAACTCTGCCAACAGCTCCTGGAGCTGTAGTTTGGAAGGTCTGGAGCCCATTGCTATTTTCTTTAGTTTACAGAGTGACCTTAGCTCTCTCATCTGTAGATGGAGGTAAGGTGTGGTGTCGAGTTCCACCACATTCACATCTGTATTAGACATTATGCTTCTAAAAGTTGGAATACTTTTTAAGAATCTAAAACTAGTTCTAGAATCTAATTCAAACTTTTACAAACTTTTTAACTCTAAAAAGGAAATGCTAACAGGGACTAACACAAGGCCCTAGCAGGGCTTTAAAGAATTTAGAAAACTTTTCAAATTGCAAAAATCAATTTCTAATGACAATTTTGGAATTTGTCGTGTGATCAGGTATTGGCTGAGTAGTCCAGCAAATGCAAAGTCTTGTACCCCACCGCTGATCCACCAATGTAGGAAGTTGGCTCTGTATGTGCTATTTCAAAGTAAGGAATAGCATGCACAGAGTCCAAGGGTTCCCCTTAGAGGTAAAATAGTGGTAAAAAGAGATAATACTAATGCTCTATTTTGTGGTAGTGTGGTCGAGCAGTAGGCTTATCCAAGGAGTAGTGTTAAGCATTTGTTGTACATACACATAGACAATAAATGAGGTACACACACTCAGAGACAAATCCAGCCAATAGGTTTTGTTATAGAAAAATATCTTTTCTTAGTTTATTTTAAGAACCACAGGTTCAAATTTAACATGTAATATCTTGTTTGAAAGGTATTGCAGGTAAGTACATTAGGAACTTTGAATCATTTCAATTGCATGTATACTTTTCAAGTTATTCACAAATAGCTATTTTAAAAGTGGACACAGTGCAATTTTCACAGTTCCTGGGGGAGGTAAGTTTTTGTTAGTTTTACCAGGTAAGTAAGACACTTACAGGGTTCAGTTCTTGGTCCAAGGTAGCCCACCGTTGGGGGTTCAGAGCAACCCCAAAGTTACCACACCAGCAGCTCAGGGCCGGTCAGGTGCAGAGTTCAAAGTGGTGCCCAAAACGCATAGGCTTCAATGGAGAGAAGGGGGTGCCCCGGTTCCAGTCTGCCAGCAGGTAAGTACCCGCGTCTTCGGAGGGCAGACCAGGGGGGTTTTGTAGGGCACCGGGGGGGGACACAAGCCCACACAGAAATTTCACCCTCAGCGGCGCGGGGGCGGCCGGGTGCAGTGTTAGAACAAGCGTCGGATTCGCAATGGAAGTCAATGAGAGATCAAGGGATCTCTTCAGCGCTGCAGGCAGGCAAGGGGGGGCTTCCTCGGGGAAACCTCCACTTGGGCAAGGGAGAGGGACTCCTGGGGGTCACTTCTGCAGTGAAAGTCCGGTCCTTCAGGTCCTGGGGGCTGCGGGTGCAGGGTCTTTTCCAGGCGTCGGGACTTAGGTTTCAGAGAGTCGCGGTCAGGGGAAGCCTCGGGATTCCCTCTGCAGGCGGCGCTGTGGGGGCTCAGGGGGGACAGGTTTTGGTACTCACAGTCGTAGAGTAGTCCGGGGGTCCTCCCTGAGGTGTTGGTTCTCCACCAGCCGAGTCGGGGTCGCCGGGTGCAGTGTTGCAAGTCTCACGCTTCTTGCGGGGAGATTGCAGGGTTCTTTAAAGCTGCTCCTTTGGATAAAGTTGCAGTCTTTTTGGAGCAGGTCCGCTGTCCTCAGGAGTTTCTTGTCGTCGTCGAAGCAGGGAAGTCCTCAGAGGATTCAGAGGTCGCTGGTCCCTTTGGAAGGCGTCGCTGGAGCAGAGTTCTTTGGAAGGCAGGAGACAGGCCGGTGAGTTTCTGGAGCCAAGGCAGTTGTTGTCTTCTGGTCTTCCTCTGCAGGGGTTTTCAGCTAGGCAGTCCTTCTTCTTGTAGTTGCAGGAATCTAATTTCTAGGTTCAGGGAGAGCCCTTAAATACTAAATTTAAGGGCGTGTTTAGGTCTGGGGGGTTAGTAGCCAATGGCTACTAGCCCTGAGGGTGGGTACACCCTCTTTGTGCCTCCTCCCAAGGGGAGGGGGTCACATCCCTAATCCTATTGGGGGAATCCTCCATCTGCAAGATGGAGGATTTCTCAAAGTTAGAGTCACCTCAGCTCAGGACACCTTAGGGGCTGTCCTGACTGGCCAGTGACTCCTCCTTGTTATTCTCATTATTTTCTCCGGCCTTGCCGCCAAAAGTGGGGGCCGGGGCCGGAGGGGGCGGGCAACTCCACTAGCTGGAGTGTCCTTCGGTGCTGTGACAAAGGGGTGAGCCTTTGAGGCTCACCGCCAGGTGTTACAGCTCCTGCCTGGGGGAGGTGTTAGCATCTCCACCCAGTGCAGGCTTTCTTACTGGCCTCAGAGTGACAAAGGCACTCTCCCCATGGGGCCAGCAACATGTCTCTAGTGTGGCAGGCTGCTGGAACCAGTCAGCCTACACAGATAGTCGGTTAAGTTTCAGGGGGCACCTCTAAGGTGCCCTCTGTGGTGTATTTTACAATAGAATGTACACTGGCATCAGTGTGCATTTATTGTGCTGAGAAGTTTGATACCAAACTTCCCAGTTTTCAGTGTAGCCATTATGGTGCTGTGGAGTTCGTGTAAAACAGACTCCCAGACCATATACTCTTATGGCTACCCTGCACTTACAATGTCTAAGGGTTTGCTTAGACACTGTAGGGGCACAGTGCTCATGCACTGGTACCCTCACCTATGGTATAGTGCACCCTGCCTTAGGGCTGTAAGGCCTGCTAGAGGGGTGTCTTACCTATACTGCATAGGCAGTGAGAGGCTGGCATGGCACCCTGAGGGGAGTGCCATGTCGACATACTCATTTTGTTCTCACTAGCACACACAAGCTGGTACGCAGTGTGTCTGTGCTGGGTGAGGGGTCTCTAGGGTGGCATAATACCTGCTGCAGCCCTTCAAGACCTTCCCTGGCATCAGGGCCCTTGGTACCAGAGGTACCAGTTACAAGGGACTTATCTGGATGCCAGGGTGTGCCAATTGTGGAATCAAAAGTACAGGTTAGGGAAAGAACACTGGTGCTGGGGCCTGGTTAGCAGGCCTCAGCACACTTTCAATTCAAAACATAGCATCAGCAAAGGCAAAACGTCAGGGGGTAACCATGCCAAGGAGGCATTTCCTTACACAACCCCCCCCCCCCCCCAAACGAAAGAGGATGAGACTAACCTTTCCCAAGAGAGTCTTCATTTTCTAAGTGGAAGAACCTGGAAAGGCCATCTGCATTGGCATGGGCAGTCCCAGGTCTGTGTTCCACTACAAAGTCCATTCCCTGTAGGGAGATGGACCACCTCAACAGTTTTGGATTTTCACCTTTCATTTGCATCAGCCATCTGAGAGGTCTGTGGTCAGTCTGAACTAGGAAGTGAGTACCAAAGAGGTATGGTCTCAGCTTCTTCAGGGACCAAACCACAGCAAAGGCCTCCCTCTCAATGGCACTCCAACGCTGCTCCCTGGGGAGTAACCTCCTGCTAATGAAAGCAACAGGCTGGTCAAGGCCATCATCATTTGTTTGGGACAAAACTGCCCCTATCCCATGTTCAGAGGCATCTGTTTGCACAATGAACTGCTTGGAGTAATCTGGAGCTTTTAGAACTGGTGCTGTGCACATAGCTTGTTTCAGGGTGTCAAAGGCCTGTTGGCATTCTACAGTCCAGTTTACTTTCTTGGGCATTTTCTTGGAGGTGAGTTCTGTGAGGGCTGTCACAATGGATCCATATCCCTTCACAAACCTCCCGTAGTACCCAGTCAAGCCAAGGAATGCCCTGACTTGAGTCTGGGTTTTTGGAGCTGCCCAGTCCAGAATAGTCTGGATCTTAGGCTGGAGTGGCTGAACTTGGCCTCCACCTACAAGGTGTCCCAAGTAAACCACAGTTCCCTGCCCTATCTGGCATTTGGATGCCTTGATAGAGAGGCCTGCAGATTGCAGAGCCTTCAAAACCTTCTTCAGGTGGACCAGGTGATCCTGCCAGGTGGAGCTGAAGACAGCAATATCATCAAGATAAGCTGCACTAAAGGATTCCAGCCCAGCAAGGACTTGATTCACCAACCTTTGGAAGGTGGCAGGGGCATTCTTTAAACCAAAGGGCATAACAGTGAACTGATAATGCCCATCAGGTGTGGAGAATGCTGTCTTTTCTTTTGCTCCAGGGGCCATTTTGATTTGCCAGTACCCTGCTGTTAAGTCAAAGGTACTTAAGAATTTGGCAGCCCCTAATTTGTCTATTAGCTCATCAGCTCTAGGAATGGGATGAGCATCTGTCTTGGTGACAGAGTTGAGACCTCTGTAGTCCACACAAAACCTCATCTCTCTCTTTCCTTCTTTGGTGTGAGGTTTGGGGACTAAGACCACTGGGCTAGCCCAGGGGCTGTCAGAGTACTCAATTACTCCCAATTCCAGCATCTTGTGGACTTCCACCTTGATGCTTTCCTTAACTTGGTCAGACTGTCTAAATATTTTGTTTTTGACAGGCATGCTGTCTCCTGTGTCCACATCATGGGTACACAGGTGTGTCTGACCAGGGGTTAGGGAAAAGAGTTCAGCAAACTGCTGCAGGACCTTCCTACAGTCAGACTGCTGGTGGCTAGAGAGGGTGTCTGAGTAGATCACTCCATCTACTGAGCCATCTTTAGGGTCTGATGAGAGGAGATCAGGGAGAGGTTCACTCTCAGCTTCCTGGTCCTCATCTGTTACCATCAACAGATTTACATCAGCCCTGTCATAGAAGAGCTTAAGGCGGTTCACATGGATCACCCTCTTGGGGCTCCTGCTTGTGCCCAGGTCCACCAGGTAGGTGACCTGACTCTTCCTCTCTAGTACTGGGTAAGGGCCACTCCATTTGTCCTGGAGTGCCCTGGGAGCCACAGGCTCCAGAACCCAGACTTTCTGCCCTGGTTGAAATTCAACCAGTGCAGCCTTTTGGTCATACCACAACTTCTGGAGTTGTTGGCTGGCCTCAAGGTTTTTACTTGCCTTTTCCATGTACTCTGCCATCCTTGAGCGAAGGCCAAGTACATAGTCCACTATGTCTTGTTTAGGCTCATGAAGAGGTCTCTCCCAGCCTTCTTTAACAAGAGCAAGTGGTCCCCTTACAGGGTGGCCAAACAGAAGTTCAAAGGGTGAGAATCCTACTCCCTTCTGAGGCACCTCTCTGTAAGCGAAAAGCAGGCATGGCAGGAGGACATCCCATCTCCTTTTGAGTTTTTCTGGGAGCCCCATGATCATGCCCTTTAATGTCTTGTTGAATCTCTCAACAAGGCCATTAGTTTGTGGATGATATGGTGTAGTGAATTTATAAGTCACTCCACACTCATTCCACATGTGTTTTAGGTAAGCTGACATGAAGTTGGTACCTCTGTCAGAAACCACCTCCTTAGGGAAACCCACTCTGGTAAAGATACCAATGAGGGCCTTGGCTACTGCAGGGGCAGTAGTCGACCTAAGGGGAATAGCTTCAGGATACCTAGTAGCATGATCCACTACTACTAGGATGTACATATTTCCTGAGGCTGTGGGAGGTTCTAGTGGACCAACTATGTCCACACCCACTCTTTCAAAGGGGACCCCCACCACTGGAAGTGGAATGAGGGGGGCCTTTGGATGCCCACCTGTCTTACCACTGGCTTGACAGGTGGGGCAGGAGAGGCAAAACTCCTTAACCTTCTGGGACATATTGGGCCAGTAGAAGTGGTTGACTTACCTCTCCCACGTCTTGGTTTGTCCCAAATGCCCAGCAAGGGGAATATCATGGGCTAAGGTCAGAATAAACTCTCTGAAACCCTGAGGCACTACCACTCTCCTAGTGGCACCAGGTTTGGGATCTCTTGCCTCAGTGTACAGGACCCATCTTCCCAATAGACCCTATGTGTTCCATTTTTCTTGCCATTGGACTCTTCAGCAGCTTGCTGCCTAAGGCCTTCAAGAGAGGGACAGGTTTCTTGTCCCTTACACAACTCTTCCCTTGAGGGTCCCCCTGGGCCCAAGAGCTCAACCTGATAAGGTTCCAGCTCCATAGGCTCAGTTCCCTCAGAGGGCAGAACTTCTTCCTGAGAAGAGAGGTTCTCTTTTTGGTGTTGTGTTGCAGCTGGTTTCCCAGCTGACTTTCCTTGTCTCTTGGTAGGCTGGGCCATTTTTCCAGACTCCAGCTCTACTTTTTCACCCTGTGCCTTGCACTGTGCCCTAGTCTTGACACACACCAGTTCAGGGATACCCAGCATGGCTGCATGGGTTTTCAGTTCTACCTCAGCCCATGCTGAGGACTCCAGGTCATTTCCAAGCAAACAGTCTACTGGGATATTTGAGGAGACCACCACCTGTTTCAGGCCATTGACCCCTCCCCACTCTAAAGTTACCATAGCCATGGGATGTACTTTAGTCTGATTGTCAGCGTTGGTGACTGGATAAGTTTATCCAGTCAGGTATTGGCCAGGGGAAACCAGTTTCTCTGTCACCATAGTGACACTGGCACCTGTATCCCTCAGGCCCTCTACACTTGTCCCATTAATTAAGAGCTGCTGCCTGTATTTTTGCATGTTAGGGGGCCAGGCAGCCAGTGTGGCTAAATCCACCCCACCCTCAGAGACTAATGTAGCTTCAGTGTGACACCTGATTTGCTCTGGGCACACTGTTGATCCCACTTGGAGACTGGCCATTCCAGTTTTAGCTGGATGGGAGTTAGAAGTGGTATCTTTCTTGGGACAGGCCTTGTCTCCAGTTTGGTGTCCACACTGACTACAGTTTCGACACCAGGCCTTTTTGGGATCAAAGTTTTTACCCTTGTACCCAGGATTGTTTTGTGAAGAGGCTCTGGGCCCACCCTCCTGTGCAGGTTTTTGGGGGCCTGTAGAAGACTCTTTACTATTTTTATTTTTGGCTGACTCACCACCTTTCCCCTGGGGAGGTTTTGTGACCCCTTTCTTTTGGTCACCCCCTGTGGAAGTTTTGGACACCCTAGTCTTGACCCAATGGTCCGCCTTCTTTCCCAATTCTTGGGGAGAAATTGGTCCTAGGTCCACCAGATGCTGATGCAGTTTATCATTGAAACAATTACTTAATAGGTGTTCTTTCACAAATAAATTGTACAGCCCATCATAATCATTTACACCATTTCCTTGAATCCAACCATCTAGTGTTTTTACTGAGTAGTCTACAAAGTCAACCCAGGTCTGGCTCTAGGATTTTTGAGCCCCCCTGAATCTAATCCTATACTCCTCAGTGGAGAATCCAAAGCCCTCAATCAGGGTACCCTTCATGAGGTCATAAGATTCTGCATCTTTTTTAGAGAGTGTGAGGAGTCTATCCCTACACTTTCCTGTGAACATTTCCCAAAGGAGAGCACCCCAGTGAGATTTGTTCACTTTTCTGGTTTCACAAGCCCTCTCAAAAGCTGTGAACCATTTGGTGATGTCATCACCATCTTCATATTTAGTTACAATCCCTTTGGGGATTTTCAACATGTCAGGAGAATCTCTGACCCTAGTTATGTTGCTGCCACCATTGATGGGTCCTAGGCCCATCTCTTGTCTTTCCCTTTCTATGGCTAGGATCTGTCTTTCCAAAGCTAATCTTTTGGCCACCCTGGCTAACTGGATGTCCTCTTCACTGGAGTTATCCTCAGTGATTTCAGAGTTGTTGGTCCCTCTTGTGAGGGAACCAGCATCTCTGACTATTATTTGTGGAGTCAGGGCTTGAGAAGCCCTGTTCTCCCTAGATAGGACTGGTGGGGGGGAATCACCCTCCAAGTCACTATCATCATCCTCTGTGTTGCCATCCTCAGAGGGGTTGGCTCTTTCAAACTCTGCCAACAGCTCCTGGAGCTGTAGTTTGGAAGGTCTGGAGCCCATTGCTATTTTCTTTAGTTTACAGAGTGACCTTAGCTCTCTCATCTGTAGATGGAGGTAAGGTGTGGTGTCGAGTTCCACCACATTCACATCTGTATTAGACATTATGCTTCTAAAAGTTGGAATACTTTTTAAGAATCTAAAACTAGTTCTAGAATCTAATTCAAACTTTTACAAACTTTTTAACTCTAAAAAGGAAATGCTAACAGGGACTAACACAAGGCCCTAGCAGGACTTTAAAGAATTTAGAAAACTTTTCAAATTGCAAAAATCAATTTCTAATGACAATTTTGGAATTTGTCGTGTGATCAGGTATTGGCTGAGTAGTCCAGCAAATGCAAAGTCTTGTACCCCACCGCTGATCCACCAATGTAGGAAGTTGGCTCTGTATGTGCTATTTCAAAGTAAGGAATAGCATGCACAGAGTCCAAGGGTTCCCCTTAGAGGTAAAATAGTGGTAAAAAGAGATAATACTAATGCTCTATTTTGTGGTAGTGTGGTCGAGCAGTAGGCTTATCCAAGGAGTAGTGTTAAGCATTTGTTGTACATACACATAGACAATAAATGAGGTACACACACTCAGAGACAAATCCAGCCAATAGGTTTTGTTATAGAAAAATATCTTTTCTTAGTTTATTTTAAGAACCACAGGTTCAAATTTAACATGTAATATCTTGTTTGAAAGGTATTGCAGGTAAGTACATTAGGAACTTTGAATCATTTCAATTGCATGTATACTTTTCAAGTTATTCACAAATAGCTATTTTAAAAGTGGACACTTAGTGCAATTTTCACAGTTCCTGGGGGAGGTAAGTTTTTGTTAGTTTTACCAGGTAAGTAAGAGACTTACAGGGTTCAGTTCTTGGTCCAAGGTAGCCCACCGTTGGGGGTTCAGAGCAACCCCAAAGTTACCACACCAGCAGCTCAGGGCCGGTCAGGTGCAGAGTTCAAAGTGGTGCCCAAAACGCATAGGCTTCAATAGAGAGAAGGGGGTGCCCCGGTTCCAGTCTGCCAGCAGGTAAGTACCCGCGTCTTCGGAGGGCAGACCAGGGGGGTTTTGTAAGGCACCGGGGGGGACACAAGCCCACACAGAAATTTCACCCTCAGCGGCGCGGGGGCGGCCGGGTGCAGTTTTAGAACAAGCGTCGGGTTCGCAATGGAAGTCAATGAGAGATCAAGGGATCTCTTCAGCGCTGCAGGCAGGCAAGGGGGGGCTTCCTCGGGGAAACCTCCACTTGGGCAAGGGAGAGGGACTCCTGGGGGTCACTTCTGCAGTGAAAGTCCGGTCCTTCACGTCCTGGGGGCTGCGGGTGCAGGGCCTTTTCCAGGCGTCGGGACTTAGGTTTCAGAGAGTCGCGGTCAGGGGAAGCCTCGGGATTCCCTCTGCAGGCGGCGCTGTGGGGGCTCAGGGTGGACAGGTTTTGGTACTCACAGTCGTAGAGTAGTCCGGGGGTCCTCCCTGAGGTGTTGGTTCTCCACCAGCCGAGTCGGGGTCGCCGGGTGCAGTGTTGCAAGTCTCACGCTTCTTGCGGGGAGATTGCAGGGTTCTTTAAAGCTGCTCCTTTGGATAAAGTTGCAGTCTTTTTGGAGCAGGTCCGCTGTCCTCGGGAGTTTCTTGTCGTCGTCGAAGCAGGGCAGTCCTCAGAGGATTCAGAGGTCGCTGGTCCCTTTGGAAGGCGTCGCTGGAGCAGAGTTCTTTGGAAGGCAGGAGACAGGCCGGTGAGTTTCTGGAGCCAAGGCAGTTGTTGTCTTCTGGTCTTCCTCTGCAGGGGTTTTCAGCTAGGCAGTCCTTCTTCTTGTAGTTGCAGGAATCTAATTTCTAGGTTCAGGGAGAGCCCTTAAATACTAAATTTAAGGGCGTGTTTAGGTCTGGGGGGTTAGTCGCCAATGGCTACTAGCCCTGAGGGTGGGTACACCCTCTTTGTGCCTCCTCCCAAGGGGAGGGGGTCACATCCCTAATCCTATTGGGGGAATCCTCCATCTGCAAGATGGAGGATTTCTAAAAGTTAGAGTCACCTCAGCTCAGGACACCTTAGGGGCTGTCCTGACTGGCCAGTGACTCCTCCTTGTAATTCTCATTATTTTCTCCGGCCTTGCCGCCAAAAGTGGGGGCCGGGGCCGGAGGGGGCGGGCAACTCCACTAGCTGGAGTGTCCTGCGGTGCTGTGACAAAGGGGTGAGCCTTTGAGGCTCACCGCCAGGTGTTACAGCTCCTGCCTGGGGGAGGTGTTAGCATCTCCACCCAGTGCAGGCTTTGTTACTGGCCTCAGAGTGACAAAGGCACTCTCCCCCTGGGGCCAGCAACATGTCTCTAGTGTGGCAGGCTGCTGGAACCAGTCAGCCTACACAGATAGTCGGTTACGTTTCAGGGGGCACCTCTAAGGTGCCCTCTGTGGTGTATTTTACAATAGAATGTACACTGGCATCAGTGTGCATTTATTGTGCTGAGAAGTTTGATACCAAACTTCCCAGTTTTCAGTGTAGCCATTATGGTGCTGTGGAGTTCGTGTAAAACAGACTCCCAGACCATATACTCTTATGGCTACCCTGCACTTACAATGTCTAAGGTTTTGCTTAGACACTGTAGGGGCGCAGTGCTCATGCACTGGTACCCTCACCTATGGTATAGTGCACCCTGCCTTAGGGCTGTAAGGCCTGCTAGAGGGGTGTCTTACCTATACTGCATAGGCAGTGAGAGGCTGGCATGGCACCCTGAGGGGAGTGCCATGTCGACTTACTCATTTTGTTCTCACTAGCACACACAAGCTGGTAAGCAGTGTGTCTGTGCTGGGTGAGGGGTCTCTAGGGTGGCATAATACCTGCTGCAGCCCTTAGAGACCTTCCCTGGCATCAGGGCCCTTGGTACCAGAGGTACCAGTTACAAGGGACTTAACTGGATGCCAGGGTGTGCCAATTGTGGAATCAAAAGTACAGGTTAGGGAAAGAACACTGGTGCTGGGGCCTGGTTAGCAGGCCTCAGCACACTTTCAATTCAAAACATAGCATCAGCAAAGGCAAAAAGTCAGGGGGTAACCATGCCAAGGAGGTATTTCCTTACACAGGGTCATTGTGTGTACTGGGGTGTGGGAAACTCACACAAACAGTTATTATGTGTACTGAGGTGTGGGACAACACACACAGTCACTGTGTGTACCGGGGTGTGGGACAGCACACACATGCAGACTCAGTGTGGGACAGCACACACATTCAGGGTCATTGTGTGTACTGGGGCGTGGGACAACACAAACTGTGTGTACTGGGGTGTGGGGACAGCACACAGAGCCATTGTGTGTACTGAGGTGTGGACAACACACACACACACATTGTGTGCACTGGGGTGTGGGACAAATCCCAAATCTTACTATGATGATTTCGGCGGAGGATGGCACTCTCTCAAGAGCCATACACAGTAATCATTTTCTGTCAAAACACCATGTTTCTAATTTCCCAGAAAAGAGACCTCCTTGCAACTGTGGAGGACACAGAAATCAGACTTGTGAATCTCCAAACCTCACACTAAATCTGGGTCCTTGGAGTCATCTGACATTTTTTTTAGGACACTTGGCTTTGCTCATAAGAACACCCATATTTCATTATATGTGGAACTGGATTGCTCGTTTTACAGACTCTTAAAATGCTTTTTTGAACCTCAAGATGTATTTAACCAAACACACAAAAGAACATCCCCAAAAGAGAAGGACGCAGTCAAATTAGTTCTAAAACTTCCTATTTGTTTGGACAAACTGCAGACCATGGTAGTCTTCTCATGAAGAGGGTCCTTTAGTCAGACCTGCCACCAGTCAGAGTCACGTCACACGAGTTACTCTGGCGGCCAATGGCATTCCCCAGGCTTAATGTAAATATCTGCACTGGTGGTGTCTTTATTACACTCTACCTCAATGGACTACTCTTGCTTCTGCATCTACAGACAGTGTGACTACTGTTTTTTTTTTTTCACACAAGGCTTTTCAACTGCACCAAGTCCACGGCCTCAGCACCTGTAGTCCTACATATTCCTTTGCAATGCTCATTTAGTTGCTTACCAAATTTGTGTGTAATGATAAGCAACTCAGAACATGGCCGGACTACTTGCCTTGGAACCATGATTCTCGGACAGACATACAGACAATTTGTTGCATGGAACCTCCCCACCCACACACAGTATTACATGAAGTGGCATCTGCAAACTCCCAAACATAGGGAGTGAGTCACTAAGTGCACTTTGTACTAAGTTTTGTTGTATTTTGGTAGTAACTTACAGGCGAAACTTACAGTTTTCTAATAACTTGCCCCAACTGTACAGTCTTCCTTCGGTAAAGTATAAGGAACATTTAAAAAAAATGTATCTAACTTGAAAATAAATACTAAAAATAATTTTATGCTAAATATCAATCTAAATTTGTTTTATGTAAAATGTAGAGCAAAATGGAAAAACATACTACAGCACTATAAAATACATTTTAAAATAAAACTTTAATGGAACTATATTACATTTAAACAAAATTATTTTTCTGAAGTTTAAATTAAAAAAGAAATTCCCAACTGAAGGAAAAAAGTATATATTTTAATGTACATTAATCATTATTAAAAGTGATGTGTAGAATTTATTAAAACAAATGTAATTATTTTTAATGTAATGTTACATTATGTTTTAAATTAAATATACATAATTAAATATTTCATTACTAAATAATAAATAAGTATTATTTTATTCTTGTATTAATTTATATTTTTAACATTATTTCCTATGGGGTTTTAAGTCCCTAGCTCCATTGTTTTCCATGGGAAGGTGTTGTAGTACAAGCGGTTGGCCATGTGTGGTGCTGGACTTACAGCAAAATGAAAATGTCACTTACCCAGTGTACATCTGTTCGTGGCATCAGTCGCTGAAGATTCACATGTTGTGCATAGCCCGCCATCTGGTGTTGGGTCGGAGTGTTACAAGTTGTTTTTCTTCGAAGAAGTCTTTCGAGTCACGGGACCGAGTGACTCCTCCTCTTCGTCTCCATTGCGCATGGGCGTCGACTCCATCTTCGATTGTTTTCCCCGCAGAGGGTGAGGTAGGAGTTGTGTTGTAGTAACAGTGCCCATGCAATGGAGTGACTAAGTATGTACCTATTAAAGGTTTAAATAATATATTTACAAATGTACAAAGCTTAAGCTAACTTCCGAACTGCTACAGGCTCCCGGGGAGGCGGGTGGGCACATGTGAATCTTCAGCGACTGATGCCACGAACAGATGTACACTGGGTAAGTGACATTTTCAGTTCGATGGCATCTGTCGCTGGAGATACACATGTTGTGCATAGACTAGTAAGCAGTTATCTCCCCAAAAGCGGTGGCTCAGCCTGTAGGAGTGGAAGTAGTTTGAAATAAGGTTCTTAACACGGCTTGACCTACTGTGGCTTGTTGTGCGGATAGCACGTCTATACAGTAGTGCTTGGTGAACGTGTGAGGCGTAGACCATGTGGCTGCCTTACATATTTCGTTCATTGGAATATTTCCTAGAAAGGCCATGGTAGTACCTTTCTTTCTGGTTGAGTGTGCCCTTGGTGTAGTGGGCAGCTGTCGTTTTGCTTTAAGGTAGCAGATTTGGATGCACTTAACTATCCATCTGGCTATACCTTGTTTTGATATTGGGTTTCCTGCATGAGGTTTTTGGAATGCAATAAATACAGGGAGTGCAGAATTATTAGGCAAGTTGTATTTTTGAGGATTAATTTTATTATTGAACAACAACCATGTTCTCAATGAACCCAAAAAACTCATTAATATCAAAGCTGAATATTTTTGGAAGTAGTTTTTAGTTTGTTTTTAGTTTTAGCTATGTTAGGGGGATATCTGTGTGTGCAGGTGACTATTACTGTGCATAATTATTAGGCAACTTAACAAAAAACAAATATATACCCATTTCAATTATTTATTATTACCAGTGAAACCAATATAACATCTCAACATTCACAAATATACATTTCTGACATTCAAAAACAAAACAAAAACAAATCAGTGACCAATATAGCCACCTTTCTTTGCAAGGACACTCAAAAGCCTGCCATCCATGGATTCTGTCAGTGTTTTGATCTGTTCACCATCAACATTGCGTGCAGCAGCAACCACAGCCTCCCAGACACTGTTCAGAGAGGTGTACTGTTTTCCCTCCTTGTAAATCTCACATTTGATGATGGACCACAGGTTCTCAATGGGGTTCAGATCAGGTGAACAAGGAGGCCATGTCATTAGATTTCCTTCTTTTATACCCTTTCTTGCCAGCCACGCTGTGGAGTACTTGGACGCGTGTGATGGAGCATTGTCCTGCATGAAAATCATGTTTTTCTTGAAGGATGCAGACTTCTTCCTGTACCACTGCTTGAAGAAGGTGTCTACCAGGAACTGGCAGTAGGACTGGGAGTTGAGCTTGACTCCATCCTCAACCCGAAAAGGCCCCACAAGCTCATCTTTGATGATACCAGCCCAAACCAGTACTCCACCTCCACCTTGCTGGCGTCTGAGTCAGACTGGAGCTCTCTGCCCTTTACCAATCCAGGCACGGGCCCATCCATCTGGCCCATCAAGACTCACTCTCATTTCATCAGTCCATAAAACCTTAGAAAATCAGTCTTGAGATATTTCTTGGCCCAGTCTTGACGTTTCAGCTTGTGTGTCTTGTTCAGTGGTGGTCGTCTTTCAGCCTTTCTTACCTTGGCCATGTCTCTGAGTATTGCACACCTTGTGCTTTTGGGCACTCCAGTGATGTTGCAGCTCTGAAATATGGCCAAACTGGTGGCAAGTGGCATCGTGGCAGCTGCACGCTTGACTTTTCTCAGTTCATGGGCAGTTATTTTGCGCCTTGGTTTTTCCACACGCTTCTTGCGACCCTGTTGACTATTTTGAATGAAACGCTTGATTGTTCGATGATCACGCTTCAGAAGCTTTGCAATTTTAAGAGTGCTGCATCCCTCTGCAAGATATCTCACTATTTTTGACTTTTCTGAGCCTGTCAAGTCCTTCTTTTGACCCATTTTGCCAAAGGAAAGGAAGTTGCCTAATAATTATGCACACCTGATATAGGGTGTTGATGTCATTAGACCACACCCCTTCTCATTACAGAGATGCACATCACCTAATATGCTTAATTGGTAGTAGGCTTTCGAGCCTATACAGCTTGGAGTAAGACAACATGCATAAAGAGGATGATGTGGTCAAAATACTCATTTGCCTAATAATTCTGCACTCCCTGTAGTTGTTTAGTTTTCCTGATGTTTTTTGTTCTGTCAATGTAGTACATTAATGCTCCTTTGACATCTAATGTATGTAGTGCCCTCTCAGCTACGGAATCTGGCTGTGGGAAGAACACTGGTAGTTCTACCGTTTGATTTAGGTGGAACGGTGAAATAACCTTTGGTAAAAATTTAGGATTAGTCCTTAGGACTACCTTATTTTTGTGTAGTTGGATAAAAGGTTCTTGTATTGTAAACGCTTGAATTTCGCTTACTCTTCGTAGAGATGTGATGGCGATGAGAAATGCAACTTTCCAGGTTAGGAACTGTATTTCGCAAGAGTGCATGGGTTCGAAAGGTGGACCCATGAGTCTTGTTAGGACAACATTGAGGTTCCATGAAGGAACGGGTGGTGTCCTTGGTGGTATAATTCTTTTAAGGCCTTCCATAAATGCTTTAATGACTGGTATCCTATATAGTGAAGTTGAATAGGTAACCTGCAGGTATGCAGATATTGCCGCAAGGTGTATTTTAATGGAAGAGAAAGCTAGGTTAGATTTTTGTAAGTGTAGCAAGTAACCCACTACATCCTTTGGAGATGCGTGTAATGTTTGGATCTGATTATGATGGCAGTAGCAAACAAACCTCTTCCATTTGCCTGCATAGCAGTGCCTAGTGGATGGCCTTCTGGCTTGCTTTATGACTTCCATACATTCTTGGGTAAGTTCTAAGTGTCCGAATTCTAGGATTTCAGGAGCCAGATTGCTAGATTCAGCGATGCTGGATCTGGATGCCTGATCTGTTGGTTGTGTTGTGTTAACAGATCCGGCCTGTTGGGCAATTTGATGTGGGGTACTACTGATAGGTCTAGCAGTGTTGTGTACCAGGGTTGCCTTGCCCAAGTTGGTGCTATCAATATGAGTTTGAGTTTGTTTTGACTCAATTTGTTTACTAGATATGGAAGGAGAGGGAGAGGGGGAAAAGCGTATGCAAATATCCCTGACCAGTTCATCCATAGGGCATTGCCCTGGGACTGCCTGTGTGGGTATCTGGATGCAAAGTTTTGGCATTTTGCGTTCTCTTTTGTTGCAAACAAGTCTATTTGAGGCGTTCCCCAAAGTCTGAAGTAAGTGTTTAGAATTTGGGGGTGAATTTCCCATTCGTGGACCTGTTGGTGATCTCGAGAGAGATGGTCTGCAAGTTGATTCTGGATCCCTGGAATAAACTGTGCTATTAGGCGAATGTGGTTGTGAATTGCCCATCGCCATATCTTCTGTGCTAGAAGGTTCAACTGCGTTGAGTGTGTCCCCCCCTGTTTGTTTAGATAATACATTGTTGTCATGTTGTCTGTTTTGACAAGAATGTATTTGTGAGATATGATTGGTTGGAAAGCCTTTAGTGCTTGAAAAACTGCTAGCAGTTCTAGGTGATTTATATGCAGTTTTGTTTGATGAACGTTCCATTGTCCTTGTATGCTGTGTTGATCGAGGTGTGCTCCCCACCCCGTCATGGAAGCATCTGTTGTTATTACGTAATGTGGCACTGGGTCTTGGAAAGGCCGCCCTTTGTTTAAATTTATACTGTTCCACCATAGAAGCGAGAGATATGTTTGGCGGTCTATCAACACCAGATCTAAAAGGTGACCCTGTGCTTGTGACCATTGTGATGCTAGGCACTGTTGTAAGGGCCTCATGTGCAGTCTTGCGTTCGGGACAATGGCTATGCATGAGGACATCATGCCTAGGAGTTGTAATATCATTTTGGCTTGTACTTTTTGTGTTGGGTACATGCGTCGTATGATATTGTTGAAATTTTGAATTCTTTGTGGACTTGGAGTGGCTAGTCCTTTTGTTGTGTCTATTATGGCTCCTAGGTATTGTTGTACCTTGCAAGGCAGAATGTGTGATTTTGCAAAGTTGACGGTGAAACCAAGTTTGTAGAGGTTTTGTATGACCTGATTTGTGTGGTGTGAGCACCTTGTCAGTGAGTTGGTCTCGATTAGCCAGTCGTCTAGATACGGGAATACGTGTATTTGCTGCCTTCTGATGTGTGCAGCCACTACTGCTAGACATTTTGTAAAGACTCTTGGTGCGGTTGTTAAACCAAACGGCAATACTTTGAATTGGTAATGTATTCCTTTGAATACAAACCTTAGGTATTTCCTGTGCGACTGATGTATTGGTATATGGAAATACGCGTCTTTGAGGTCTAAGGTTGTCATGTAGTCCTGTAGTTTTAGCAATGGTAACACTTCTTGTAGCGTGACCATGTGAAAGTGATCTGATTTGATGTAGGTGTTTAGTATTCTGAGGTCTAGGATTGGTCTCAGTGTTTTGTCCTTTTTTGGTATTAAGAAGTAGAGTGAATAAACTCCTGTGTTTATTTGTGACTTTGGTACTAGTTCGATTGCATTCTTTTGCAATAATGCTTGGACTTCTATTTCTAGAAGGTCGGAATGTTGTTTCGATAAATTCTGTGCTTTTGGTGGTATGTTTGGAGGGATTTGTAGAAATTCTATGCAATAACCATGTTGGATAATTGCTAAGACCCAAGTGTCTGTAGTTATTTCTTTCCATGCTTGGTGGTAATGACCTATTCTTCCCCCCACTGGTGTTGTGTGGAGGGGATGAGTGACATGTGAGTCACTGCTTGGTTGTAGGGGTTTTGGGGCTTTGAAATTTTCCCCTATTCCTAGGGAATTGTCCCCCTCTATATTGGCCCCGAAAACCTCCCCTGTACTGTCCCTGGTAGCTGGACGGTGTTGCCTGTGAGGTGCTGGCTTGTGTGGCCTGACCCCGAAACCCCCCTCTAAAGGTTGTCTTGCGGAAGGTGCAGTAAGAGCCTCTGCTCTGCGGGGAGTAGAGTGCGCCCATGGCTTTAGCAGTGTCAGTGTCCTTTTTCAGTTTCTCAATTGCCGTGTCCACCTCTGGTCCGAACAGTTGTTTCTCATTGAAGGGCATATTGAGCACTGCCTGCTGTATCTCTGGTTTAAAACCAGACGTTCGTAGCCATGCGTGCCTTCTTATAGTCACAGATGTGTTAATTGTCCTTGCAGCTGTGTCTGCTGCGTCCATAGAGGAGCGTATCTGATTATTAGATATGTTCTGTCCTTCCTCAACCACCTGTTTCGCCCTGTTTTGTAGTTCCTTGGGTAGATGCTCAATGAGGTGTTGCATCTCGTCCCAATGTGCTCTGTCATAGCGCGCAAGTAGTGCTTGAGAGTTAGCGATGCGCCACTGGTTTGCAGCTTGTACTGCGACTCTCTTTCCGGCTGCATCGAACTTGCGGCTCTCTTTATCTGGGGGTGGTGCATCCCCAGATGTGTGGGAGTTGGCTCTCTTGCGAGCTGCTCCTAATACGACAGAATCTGGTGGCAGCTGTGTGGTGATGAAAACAGGGTCTGTGGGAGGCGCTTTGTATTTCTTTTGAACCCTTGGTGTGATTGCCCTACTTTTGACCGGCTCCTTGAAGATTTCCTTTGCGTGCCGAAGCATTCCTGGGAGCATAGGCAGGCTTTGGTAGGAGCTGTGGGTGGATGAGAGGGTGTTGAATAAGAAGTCATCTTCGACTGGTTCTGAGTGGAGGTTTACGTTGTCGAACTCTGCCGCTCTAGCCACCACTTGTGAATAAGCTGTGCCGTCTTCTGGTGGTGAGGGCTTTGTGGGATACGCCTCTGGACTGTTGTCCGACACTGGGGCGTCGTATAAGTCCCAAGCGTCTTGGTCCTGGTCACCTTGGCTCACGGTGGTGTGAGCCGGGGAATGTGATGGAGTTTGTGCTGGCGAAACGTTAGTTACAGGTGGAGGAGAGGGTGGCGGAGTTACCTTTTCCACCATTTTTGTTTGTGGTGCTTGGTCTGTCTGAAACTCCAGTCTCCTTTTTCTCCTAATAGGGGGAAGGGTGCTTATTTTCTCTGTTCCTTCCTGTATGAAAATACGTTTCTGCGTATGGTCCACTTCGGTGGATTGCAACTCTTCCTCAAATCTATGCTTTCGCATCTGAGAGGACAAGGACTGCTCCTCTGAATAGGAACCAGTAACTGGGTCGGTTGCGGGTCGTTTCGGCACCGAAACCCTGTCTGTATGCTTTTTCGGCTCCGAGGTGACCTTCTTCTTTTTTAGAGTCGAAACCTCTCGGCGTCGATCTTCCTCGGTGCCGCTGTCTCGGCGTCGAGCCGTTTCGGCACCGCTATCTCGGCGTCGATCCTTTTCAGCAGCACTTTCTCGGTCCCGAGAAGGCTGCGTGCCGGTGTCTCGACCGGAGTCGGACGATCTCGGCACTGTGTCGGCCTTTTTCGGTGCCGATGGTCGGTCACCGAATTTATGGGTCGAGCCATGGCCTGGTGGCAGTGGCGTCCCCTGGGCATTGTCACTTTTCTTTTGTTTCTTCGACGTCTTACTCACAGTTCTTGGATCGTCGAATTCCTCGGAGTCCGATTCGTGGATCGAGAAGGTTTCTTCTTCCTCTTGTTCCTCGAACTCTCGGTGCGCTGTCGGTGTGGACGCCATCTGAAGTCTTCTGGCTCGACGGTCACGAAGTGTCTTTCGGGACCGGAACGCACGACAGGCCTCGCAAGTCTCTTCACTGTGCTCAGGCGACAGGCACAGGTTACAGACCAAATGTTGGTCTGTATACGGGTATTTGTTGTGGCATTTGGGACAGAAACGGAACGGGGTCCGTTCCATCAGCGTTGTTGTACACGCGGTCGGGCCGACCAGGCCCCGACGGGGGATCGAAAGCTACCCCGAAGGGCACCGGAGCTCTTCAATCTTCGATGCGGTGTCGATTCAATCTAAGCCGATCCCGAACGCAACAATACCGACGTAATCTTCCGATAGATAGCTAACTTTCCGTTCTGAAACTCGGAGCGACAGGAACACGTCCGAACCCGATGGCGGAAAGAAAACAATCGAAGATGGAGTCGACGCCCATGCGCAATGGAGACGAAGAGGAGGAGTCACTCGGTCCCGTGACTCGAAAGACTTCTTCGAAGAAAAACAACTTGTAACACTCCGACCCAACACCAGATGGCGGGCTATGCACAACGTGTATCTCCAGCGACAGATGCCATCGAACGTGTAAGTTACTAGAAATTAGCAGTTTTTGAATACTGAAAAATAATACATTTCTTCAGAAGTGAAAGTTACCTATGTGAATCAGGTCTGCAGTATTGCACAGAACCTCCTGTGCACACCCTCACAGTGTTGCACAGATCCACAGCACACACAGATCCTCCTGTGCACACCCACACACACAGGGTTGCACAGATTCTCCTTTGCACAGATCCTCCTCTCGATAACACTCACAGATCCTCCCGTGCACACCCACACACACAGGGTTGCACAGATCCTCCTCTCGATAACACTCTCAGATCCTCCCGTGCACACCCACACACACAGGGTTGCACAGATTCTCCTTTGCACATCCCACAGTGTTGCACAGATCCTCCTCTCGATAACACTCACAGATCCTCCCGTGCACACCCACACACACAGGGTTGCACAGATCCTCCTCTCGATAACACTCTCAGATCCTCCCGTGCACACCCACACACACACAGGGTTGCACAGATTCTCCTTTGCACATCCCACAGTGTTGCACAGATTCTCCTCTCCACAGCACACAATGATTCTCCTTTGCATATCCCACAGTGTTGCACAGATCCTCCTCTCCACAGCACACACAGATCCTCCTGTGCACACCCACACACACACACAGTGTTGCACAGATCCTCCTCTCCACAGCACACACAGATGCTCCCGTCCACACCCACAGGGTTGCACAGATTCTCCTCTCCACAGCACACACAGATCCTCCTGGGCACACCCACAGGGTTGCACAGATTCTCCTCTCCACGGCACACACAGATCCTCCTGTGCACACCCACACACACAGGGTTGCACAGATTCTCTTCTACACTCTCCTCCGTATTTTTGAGGGACAAGGCAAGGGGATTTCCTGGCTTGTGCAGTGTTTACTTGCTCCTTACCTGGCCACAGGGACTTTAGCACTGTCCACTCACAGCAAGTGGAGGATGGATCACAGCCCCCCTCTCTCCTGGTTTCTACTTCTACCTTAACTCCAGCTGAAGCCCCTGAAACTTCACTAGTCACAAAGCCTCTGAAACCTCACTAGAGTCACATCTTCTTCTGAGGACTGAAGGCAGTCACAAGAGCCTACAACTGAAGGATCCTGTGTAGAAATAGGGTACAAGTATAGATGTTCAATGGGCTCTGCTTCTTACTCCACTCACAGAGAATGTGAGGAATTCAACGAGGTGAGTAAAAAGTAGCAAAGAACTAGAATCTGTGCACGATCCTCCAGTGGCATAGGGCCTAGCCTGGTCAGTCAGTGGCCTACATTACACAGCTGCAACTATACTAATCAGGTCATTCTAGTCTGTATCCTGTTCAAGTGAGAGGGATGCAGTTTCATAACTGACCCTCTGTAACGGATTGGTACCCTGCACTGTAACCCAACAGCCTGGGGGGGTTGAATTCACATTGAGAGGGAAGGTGACCTAGATGTTTGGGGTTGACTGTTGCAAACTGAGTAGGACCAAGACTGAATTGCATATACTAGCTCCCAGAACGGTTACTCCTCATGTGAATTACTGCAGTGGGAAACAAAGATGCAGTGGAATGCAGCCCTGAGAAATCACTAGTGACTCTTGCAAGCATTCCACCAATCACCATTTGGTATTTAATGCTCTTACTGGTTGTGATGGTGCCTTTGTGGAAGTCTTCCTAGTGAGAACCTTACTTTGCTTGCTATCCTACAAATATCCTTACCTTGACTCCTTTGTCTGCTCTTGTTCATAAGCATGTGCTAAGGTGCCCAAGAAGGCAGAAAACTATCCCAACTCTGACTCTGAAATCCTCTGCAGTGGAGTTTGATTGAGAATGAAAGCTTATAAGATATGGAGCAAAAGCAAATAAGAGTTGGGCAGAAATTCACAAGTAGACAGCATAGCAAGCCCAGAAGTTATCCCATTGCCACCTTCAGCAAACTCCCCCTCCCTTGCCCACTGCGATGCCCCATGAGTTACCTTGCAGCTCTGCACCAGTTGCTGCTGTGCAGCTGGGTTCTTGTTGGACGAGGCTGCCTGTTGTGCAGCAGCGATGGTCTGAGTAGCAGATGCCGCTGCCTGCTTGGCTGCGTGCTGTGAAGCGACAAGAATAGGAACAGTCAGACAATAACACCACTCTCTACGGCTAAAACCAAATACAACGTGTGATTGAATATGTGCATTTCATCATTTGCTGATGCAGAGTAGCGAGGCAAATGAAAAGGCCACTCTGCTTACTTCTAATACTCTGGACTCCATCCACTCACCACTGTTATCCTTCTATCTTAAGGAAGAACCTTAAAGAAAATGTCACTTACCTTTGGTAACAATATTTCCGGTGGATACATAATCTTTGCACAGGTTCCTCACCTTACGAACAACTTATGCGTCCAGGTTTCACACTTGTCCAACGTTTCCCCAACAATACCTTTCCAGCACTGCAAGCTGGTGCCATACGTCTTTAGCCACAACTCCACCCCCAGGCAGGATGACACCAAAGTATATTATGTGCCAACCAGTGGACTGGCACTAGTTCCTGGTATGTTTCTGGCACCCAATCAAGGCATGCAGAGAGGAGCTCAAAATGCCAAGGCAGCAACAACAACACATCTGCATGCCGTGGAACATCACTGGTCACAGCACTGACTTACAGGGGTGTGGGAGCCGATCACCCACACTGTCCTGCTACGCTCAGTCGATGCAGTAGGACACACACCTGGCTTCAAGTCTGTAAATGCCTTCCGCCTCCTTGGTCGCATAAGGAGGAGTAAAGAAAGATAGAATGACAATGTAAGAGCAGAAATGCAGATAACTCCTTGGTTAAGAAGGAAGGGCAGGTGTGATGGGCAACTTATCTGGGTAGACAACTGTGAAAGGTGGGCACACTGGAAGGGCCTGTAGCTCTGTGTCTGCTCTTGCTACCTTTATCTTCCAAGCACTGGTTAAAGCAAAAATATGCCCAGGAATGCCCAGCATTGCTGCATGAACCTCCAACTCCACTTCTGCCCAAGCTGATGTCTCCAAATCATTCCCTAGTAGACAGTCTACAGGTAAATCTGAGGCAACCACAACTTTCAGGCCGAACCAGGAAACTGCACTTCAGCTCAGTTGGGGATGCCATGAAGAAAGCCAACACAAGACTGAAATCGCACTGAAAAATAGTAACAAATGTTTTAGAAAGTGTTCTAAATTTTGGAATTTTGAGGAAGATAAGTCAAAAGACCTGCAGCGGGAGCCATTGCCAAACCCTGCTACACAAGGAACACAAACCGCAAGACATTCTAAACAAAATACTCAAAGAGGTTCACGGCTTTCAACTTACACCACTGAACAAATTAGTTCCAGTGATCCACGTAGATGTACTTCGTAGAGGCTTCCGGGTCTTCTAAAGGATGTCTGCAAGTTCATCAGAAAGGCAAGAACACTCTTGCTTACACCACTCAGTCTCCACACATGTAGCCACATCATTTGGGGACTGTGGTGGAGGCTCTGACCATCCGACTGCGAGAGCAGGTCTCCCCTGTGCAGAAGACAAAGATGCAGCAGAATCCGGGGGGAAACAGATGGGCATACCAGATCTGTGCACAATCTGGGGTGATCAGGATCAACTGTGCTCAGCCTCCTGCGCCATCTGTCTGATGTTTGTCAGAAGAGGATCCTGTAGTCACAAGTACATCAGGCCCTGAGATCACGTGGACTGGAAAGCATTCCCCAGGGCACCTTATGGAGGGAAGAATGTGGCAGAAAACGGAGGACACCTCTTGTTCTGGCCCCTACTGGAGGCATCAAGAGAAAGAAATCCCAGTGTGGAGAAGATTCCCTCAGTCACTACATAGTGTACGGTCTCCAGAGAGAGACGACTTACAGCCTGCAGGATGAGGCACTACTGCAAATAATTCCCACTGCTACATCTACAGGCAAATCACCTCCCAACACAGGGTCCCCATAAACCGATGCCACCTGATGCGTTGATGTAGTGGTCTGTGGCGAGGTCCAAGGAGATGGGTTAGGTATCTCCCCCTGGATCTTGGCCAAAACAGGTTTGGCTCCTTAATGACCTTTGGGCGCACAAAGGTAAAAGAATTAGAGGCTCCAGAGTCCAATCGGAGAGACCACATCCACACAACATCTCAGAAGAGACTTAAAAATATAAAGTTTTTGAGGTGATATTTGTCCTAGTTGCTGTAGCAATGCAGAGAGCTCTGGATCAAGTTGAAGCAGTCTCGCAGCTGAAGTCACATTTCACCAGCTGGAGAGATAACGAACATGAAATGTTTTCTGGACCAGCAGGGCTCGAAAAATCCACTCGCATAGGCGAGTCTTATTTGATCAGGTCGAGCTATTTTTAATACTTACTCGTCCCTTCTGGTGGGTTGACACTGAACAGGTCAGTTGAAAAGTGGAGGGATAATAAAAGATTCCTTTAAATCTTGTTCTTATGTCACTTTTACTCTGTGTTCACAGAAGCCAAAAGTCAGTTTTTATTACAATAAAAAAAAATTCGCACACAGAGTTCCAGGACTTTGTAAGGTGAACTACGTGACCTGCTGCTTGGAATGAAAAATAAAAGGATATAGGGTGTTGGGTTTTTCCTAACACACAACATTTAAATGACCAAGTCAACTGGGCGAACATTTGAAAATATATTTCAGCAGTTGTGAAAGTGCTTTTTTATATTTCTGTGATTAACAAAATATTTTAATAGGATAAAAACAAATCAGAATACCTTACATGTCGATGTGCAAAGGATATGTTTTCTGATTCCAACTTTCACAAATTGTTAATACACTATATAGATTTGTCAGTAAAGCTGCAAGTTAGTGGAGAGGTTTTTGGACATTTCTTGGGAAGTTACTGTGTGTAGATGACAATATGTTACCACATCATGGTTTAGTAATATATTTCCTTAACGTGTGTGTTTAAACAAACTGAGAAACACTCCTGCCCTGATGGCAATGTTGTTAGTAAACTAAAAGAAGTCCTGGGTTATGTGGGCTGGATCTCATGAGTTTGTGGGCTAGATTCTTGTGATGCACGCAGCACCCTTTAGTCTACCTAATCAAACAAAAGAGGTTTTTTTGTACTGCAGAAATGCTGAGCTCACATATTTGAAGGTGCAATCATTTGTGAGAATTAAGAAATAGGCGGCTCTGTAAACTATTTGTCTTGGATCACACAATTTGAGACCCATTTACGGGTCAAGTATATTACAGTTAGGTTGAGTAGATTATTTAAATTACTCGACCTGCAGGTCTAGTAAAATTTTTATGATTTTTCAAGCCCTGACTAGTCTGAAACCTGAAAGGGTAATTCATTCATAAGGGAGTGATCTGCTGGAAGAGTTACGCATTATAACCTATTCCGTTAATTAGGACCGTTTTCGGTTGTGCAACATCAGGAGTCCCCATTATGCATAAACAAGGACTTGACTCATCAAATCAAAGACTACACTACATAAGAAAAGCACAAAATAAACTACACACCGACGAAGAATCCACGCATCTGTGGGCGTCTTTGAGAGCCCCACATGTGGGTGGACAAGCGTGGTCAACCAGCCAATACCGGAGCAAGTGCAAGACACACTTACAAAAAAGGAAAAAAGCTTATGTCCCTATTGTGGCAAAGAAGTATTGTATGTGGCAAGTGTGCTTAAGAACTGCTGGTGGCGGAGGGAACCGTTCTGTACGAAGTGCAGGGTTCAGAATGTTGGGAGCAGTACAGCAAAGAATGGGGGCTTCAAGGAGTCTAGGAAATATAAAATACATGAAGCGAGGGAAGGGACAGCAGGAGCCTGCAGGAGGGATTAGGACTATGGCAATCTCCATGGTGAAGTGACTTCAGACATCAGAAATAATAGGTAAGAGGCAGGAGAGGTCTCCAAGAGTTGCAGGGGGCAGGCAGGAATAGCAGAACTCAGAGCAAGAGAAAAAGTGGGGGTTGAGAGGAGAGAAAGGAAAGCCAGGCGGAAATAAGGAGGAAGAGAATTAGAGAATTATGAGGCAGTGGTGGAAAAAGCAGCGAGGACTAAATATCAAAGTTAGAAGAAACTAAGCTCATTGCTACAAAGTCAAGGACATCTATTCAAGTGAGTAGAGAAAGGCATAAAGACGCCCCACACTCAGCATGGTAACGCATGCCTACTGAACGCAACACGCAGTGGCATGTGTAAGCGACAACGGTAGAGCAGGAAGGGAAACACAGCGTCCGCCAATAAGATGCAAACGGAGTGAAAACCGACACTATGAGCAAAACAAACACAACTGGCCCAGCATACCCTGCAGTTGGCCAATTTGTTTTTTTATGATAGCTGGGGTTAGCAACTAACTCAGTTTTTTTTACTGAGTGATCAGTTAAAGGAAGTATGGTTGCCAAGTTTATGGAAACCGAGAGAACATCCACGATGAAGAACATGTATTGGGACAAGTAACTTTTCTTTCTCAGTCCATTTGATTCTCACTGCTGTCCATAGTAACATGGAGCCCTGCACCGAACGAGGATTTCTAGAAACTGTGTGGTATAGGAAGAACAGAATCTAAGCTATTAGACTTCGAGCTGATACTTGACCTGCCAGGCGATCAGTCCCAGAGACAGACCTTGACCGCAAAGCAGCCACCCTAAACTGCAAAGAACTGGAACACTCCTTACGAGAGTGACGTGACCGCTTTCACCGTTCCGAAAGAGACTTATTTCACAGTGGAAGGCCTGTTTCTTTTTCAATCAATCAATCAAGGATTTATAGAGCGCACTAATCACCTGTTAGGGTCTCAAGGCGTGGTGGGGGGGGGGAAGCAACTGGTCGTAGAGCCATGTCTTGAGGCGTTTCCTGAATGTCAAGAGGTCTTGGGTCTGGTGAAGGTGGAGCGGTAGGGAGTTCCAGGTCTTAGCGGCTAGGTGAGAGAAGGATCTTCCTCCGGCGGTGGTGCGGCGGATGGAGGCGAGGGGGGCGGAGCGAAGATTGCGGGTGGGGGTGTGGAAGGTGAGTCTGTCGTTGAGGTAGGCTCGGCCTGTGTTGTGGAGGGCCTTGTGTGTGTGGATGAGGAGTTTGAAGGTGATCCTCTTTGATACTGGTAGCTAGTGAAGGTCCCTGAGGTGGGGGGAAATGTGGTCACGGCGTGGGATGTCCAGAATGAGGAGGGCAGATGCGTTCTGGATTCTTTGCAGCTTTGTTAGGAGTTTGGTCTGCATATAGGGTGTTTCCGTACTCCAATCGGCTGCTGACCAGGGCGTGGGTGACAGTTTTCCTGGTTTCGACAGGAATCCACTTGAAGATTTTGCGGAGAGTGTTGTACCAGGAAGAGGAGATGGCATTGACCTGATGAGTCATGCTGAGTGTGGAATCCAAGATGAAGCCTAGGTTATGTGCGTGGGTGGTGGGTGAGGGCGCGGTTCCTAGGGAGGTGGGCCACCAGGAGTCATTCCAAGTTGAGGGGTTGGTGCCAAAGATGAGGATTTCTGTCTTGTCTGTGTTTAACTTGAGGTGGCTTGATTCCATCCAGCTGGCAATGGCGTGAAGTCCGTTGTGGAGGTTGTTCTTTGCAGTTGTAGGGTCTTTCGTGAGGGAATGAAAATGTCACTTACCCAGTGTACATCTGTTCGTGGCATCAGTCGCTGAGATTCACATGGTATGCATGAGCTCGCCATCTGGTGTTGGGTCGGAGTGTTACAAGTTGTTTTTCTTCGAAGAAGTGTTTTCGAGTCACGGGACCGAGTGACTCCTCCTTCTGTGCTCATTGCGCATGGGCGTCGACTCCATCTTCGATTGTTTTCCCCGCAGAGGGTGAGGTAGGAGTTGTACTATAGTAATAGTGCCCGCGCAATGAAAAATGTAAGTATGTACCTATTAAAGGATTAAATAATATATATACAAATGTACAAAATTGAAGGTAACTTCTGAACTGCTACAGGCTTCCGGGGAGGTGGGTGGGTCCATGTGAATCTCAGCGACTGATGCCACGAACAGATGTACACTGGGTAAGTGACATTTTCAGTTCGATGGCATCTGTCGCTGTAGATACACATGGTATGCATAGACTAGTAAGCAGTTAGTTCCCCATAAGCGGTGGTTTAGCCTGTAGGAGTAGAAGTTGTCTGAAATAGAGTTCTTAATACAGCTTGACCTACTGTAGCTTGTTGTGCGGATAGCACATCTATACAGTAGTGTTTGGTGAATGTGTGAGGCGTAGACCAAGTGGCTGCCTTACATATTTCCTGCATTGGGATGTTTCCTAAAAAGGCCATTGAAGCACCTTTTTTCCTTGTTGAATGTGCCCTGGGAGTAATGGGCAGTTGTCTTTTTGCTTTAAGGTAGCAGATTTGGATGCATTTAACTATCCATCTGGCTATACCTTGTTTTGATATTGGGTTACCTGCATGAGGTTTTTGGAATGCAATAAATAGCTGTTTAGTTTTTCTGATGTTTTTTGTTCTGTCAATGTAGTACATTAATGCTCTTTTGACATCTAATGTATGTAGTGCTCTTTCAGCCACAGAATCTGGCTGTGGGAAAAAAACTGGTAGTTCTACCGTTTGATTTAGATGGAATGGTGAAATAACTTTGGGTAAAAATTTTGGATTAGGTCGTAGGACGACCTTATTTTTATGTATTTGTATAAAAGGCTCTTGTGTTGTGAACGCTTGAATTTCACTTACTCTTCTTAGAGATGTAATGGCGATGAGAAAGGCAACTTTCCAGGTTAGGAATTGTATTCCGCAAGAGTGCATGGGTTCGAAAGGTGGGCCCATGAGTCTTGTTAGAACCACGTTTAGGTTCCATGAAGGAACAGGTGGTGTTCTTGGTGGTATAATTCTTTTAAGCCCTTCTATGAATGCTTTGATAACTGGTATCCTATACAAGGAAGTTGAATATGTAGTTTGCAGGTATGCAGATATTGCTGCAAGGTGTATTTTAATAGAAGAGAAGGCTAGCTTTGCTTTTTGTAAATGGAGCAAGTAATTTACTATATGTTTTGGAGTTGCATCCAGTGGTTGTATCTGATTATGATGGCAGTACCAAACAAATCTTTTCCACTTACTTGCGTAGCAGTGTCTAGTGGATGGCCTTCTGGCCTGCTTTATGACTTCCATACACTCTTGGCTAAGTTGTAAGTGTCCGAATTCTAGGATTTCAGGAGCCAGATTGCTAGATTCAGCGATGCTGGGTCCGGGTGTCTGATCTGTTGGTTGTGTTGCGTTAACAGATCTGGTTTGTTGGGCAGTTTGATGTGTGGTACTACAGACAGATCTAGCAGTGTTGTGTACCAGGGTTGTCTTGCCCACGTTGGTGCTATTAAAATGAGTTTGAGTTTGTTTTGACTCAATTTGTTTACTAGGTAAGGAAGGAGAGGGAGAGGAGGAAAAGCGTAAGCAAATATTCCTGACCAGTTCATCCATAGGGCATTGCCTTGGGATTGCTTGTGTGGGTATCTGGACGCGAAGTTTCGGCATTTTGCGTTCTCTTTTGTTGCAAATAAGTCTATCTGTGGTGTTCCCCAGAGTGTGAAGTAGGTGTTCAGAATCTGTGGGTGGATTTCCCATTCGTGGACTTGCTGGTGATCTCGAGAGAGATTGTCTGCCAGCTGATTCTGGATCCCTGGAATAAACTGTGCTATTAGACCAATTTGATGGTGGATTGCCCACTTCCATATTTTTTGAGCTAACAAGCTTAACTGCGTTGAATGTGTTCCTCCTTGTTTGTTTAGATAATACATCGTTGTCATGTTGTCTGTTTTGACAAGGATGTATTTGTGGGTTATGATTGGTTGGAAAGCTTTTAGTGCTTGCAAAACTGCTAATAATTCTAGATGATTTATATGCAGTTTTGTTTGATGTATGTTCCATTGTCCTCTTATGTTGTGTTGATTGAGATGTGCTCCCCACCCTGTCATGGAAGCATCTGTTGTTATTACGTACTGTGGCACTGGGTCTTGGAAAGGCCGCCCTATGTTTAAATTTATACTGTTCCACCATAGAAGCGAGAGGTAAGTTTGGCGGTCTAGCAACACCAGATCTAGAAGGTGACCCTGTGCTTGAGACCACTGTGAGGCTAGGCACTGTTGTAAGGGCCTCATGTGCAGTCTTGCGTTTGGGACAATGGCTATGCATGAGGACATCATGCCTAGGAGCTGTAGTATTGTTCTTGCTTGTATTGTTTGGTTTGGAGACATGTGTTGAATGACCCTGTTGAAATTGTGGATCCTTTGTGGAGTTGGCGTTGCTACTCCTTTTGTCGTGTCTATTATGGCTCCTAGATATTGCTGTACTTTGCTTGGCAGAATGTTTGATTTTGCAAAGTTGACGGTGAACCCTAGTTTGTAGAGGGTTTGTATGACTTGATTTGTGTGGTTTGAGCATTGTGTGAGCGAACTGGTTTTGATTAGCCAGTCGTCTAGATACGGGAACACATGTATTTGCTGCCTTCTGATGTGTGCATCGACTACTGCTAGGCATTTTGTGAATACTCTTGGAGCGGTTGTTAAACCAAAAGGCAATACTTTGAATTGGTAATGTATTCCTTTGAATACAAACCTTAGATATTTCCTGTGTGATTGATGTATTGGTATATGGAAATATGCGTCCTTGAGGTCTAGGGTTGTCATGTAGTCGTGGTTTTTGAGCAATGGTAACACTTCTTGTAGTGTGACCATGTGAAAGTGGTCTGATTTGATGAATGTGTTTACTACCCTGAGGTCTAGAATTGGTCTCAGTGTTTCGTCCTTTTTTGGTATCAAGAAGTACAGTGAATAAACTCCTGTGTTTATTTGTGTGCTTGGTACTAATTCTATTGCATTTTTTTGCAGTAGTGCTTGAACTTCTAACTCTAGAAGCTGTGAATGGTATTTTGATAAATTTTGTGATTTTGGTGGTATGTCTGGAGGGAATTGCATGAATTCTATGCAATAACCATGTTGGATAATTGCTAGGACCCATGTGTCTGTAGTTATTTTGTCCCATGCTTCGTAATATTGACGTATCCTCCCCCCCACTGGTGTTGTGTGGGAGGGGTGAGTGACGTGTGAGTCACTGCTTGTTGGTAGTGGTTTTGGGGCTTTGAAATCTTCCTCTATTCCTAGGAAATTGCCCCCCTCTATACTGGCCCCGAAAACCTCCCCTGTACTGTCCCTGGTAGGTGGGCGGTGCGGACTGTGAGGTGCTAGCTTGTGTGGCCTGACCCCGAAACCCTCCTCTAAAAGGTGTTTTGCGGAAGGTGTTATAAGATCCTCTGCTCTGCGGGGAGTAGAGTGCGCCCATGGCCTTGGCAGTGTCAGTGTCCTTCTTGAGCTTTTCTATGGCTGTGTCGACCTCCGGACCAAACAGAAGTTTCTCGTTTACTGGCATGTTAAGCACTGCCTGCTGAATTTCTGGCTTGAATCCAGACGTTCTGAGCCATGCGTGCCTACGGATGGTAACCGACGTATTAATGGTCCTTGCGGCCGTGTCCGCTGCATCCATGGAGGAGCGTATTTGATTGTTGGAAATGTTTTGACCCTCCTCAACAACCTGTTTTGCTCTTTTTTGCAGATCTTTTGGGAGATGTTCAATGAGATGCTGCATCTCATCCCAGTGGGCTCTGTCGTATCGCGCTAGCAGCGCTTGTGAATTTGCGATGCGCCACTGGTTTGCTGCTTGGACAGCAACCCTCTTCCCGGCTGCATTGAACTTCCTGCTTTCTTTATCTGGGGGAGGTGCATCCCCAGAAGTGTGTGAATTTGCCCGTTTTCTGGCAGCCCCTACCACCACAGAATCTGGTGGCAGCTGAGAGGTGATGAATACAGGGTCCGTAGGAGGCGCCTTATACTTTTTGTCCACCCTAGGCGTCACTGCCCTACTTTTAACTGGCTCCTTGAAAATGTCCTTTGCATGGCGTAGCATGCCTGGGAGCATCGGCAGGCTTTGGTAGGAGCTGTGGGTTGAAGAGAGGGTGTTAAATAAAAAATCATCCTCTACTTGTTCCGAGTGTAGTTCCACATTATGGAATAGTGCTGCTCTAGACACCACTTGTGAGTAGGCTGTGCTGTCTTCCGGTGGTGATGGCCTAGTTGGGTATGTATCTGGGCTGTTATCAGACACTGGTGCGTCGTACAAGTCCCACGCATCCTGATCTTGGTCATCGTGGCTCATGGCGGTGTGAGCTGGCGAATGTGACGGGGTGTAAGTTGGCGAAGCCGGAGTTACAGGTGGAGGCGAGGGAGGAGGTGTTACCTTTTGTGCTGTTTGTTGCTGAGGAGTAAACTGAAGCGTTCTCTTTCGTTTGACAGGTGGAAGGGTACTGATCTTCCCAGTCCCCTGCTGGATAAAGATACGCTTTTGCGTGTGATCCACGTCAGTGGATTGCAGTTCTTGTTCAAATCTATGTTTCTTCATTTGTGAAGACATAGAATGCGCTTCAGTATAGGAGCCTGAAACAGGGTCTGATGTCGCTTTTTTCGGCTCCGAAAACACTGTTGATTGTTCTTTCGGCTCCGAGGTAACCTTCCTCTTTTTCTGTGCCGAAAATTCTTGGCCTCTATGGTCTTCGGCGCCACTGTCTCGGCTGTCTCGGCGTCGATCCGTGTCGACACCGAACTCTCGGTGTCGATGCTTCTGTTTAGCACTCTCTCGGTCCCGAGGAGGCTGCGTGCCGGTGTCTCGACCGAAGTCGGACGATCTCGACACTGAATGGGCCTTTTTCGGTGCCGATTGTTGGTCACCGAGAATTTGGGTGGAGCCATGGCCGGTTGGCAGTGGCGTCCCCTGGGCCTTCTTTCCTTTTTTAAGTTCTGATCTCGACGTCTTACTCACAGTTTTTGTAGAGTCTAGCTCGTCGGAGTCTGAATCCTGGATGGAAAAGGATTCCTCCTGTTCCTCTTCTGTCTCGAACTGTCGACGCTCCTTTGGCGTGGACGCCATCTGCAGTCTTCTCGCTCGACGGTCGCGCAGAGTTTTTCGGGACCGGAACGCCCGACAGGCCTCACAGGATTCTTCGCTGTGCTCGGGTGACAGGCACAGGTTACAGACCGAGTGTAGGTCCGTATAGGGATATTTGTTGTGGCATTCGGGGCAGAATCGAAACAGGGTCCGTTCCATCGGCGTTGTTCTCCACGCGGTCGGGCCGACTAGGCCCCGACGGGGTGCCGAAATCTACCCCGAAGGGCACCGAAGCGCTTCGATGTTCAACGCGTCGTCGTATGTGTCTATCTCGAACCGGATCGCAACGATACCGTCGAAAATCTTCTTGTTTCAGCTATCTTTCCGTTCCGAAACTCGGAGCGACAGGAACACGTCCGAACCCGATGGCGGAAAGAAAACAATCGAAGATGGAGTCGACGCCCATGCGCAATGAGCACAGAAGGAGGAGTCACTCGGTCCCGTGACTCGAAAACACTTCCTCGAAGAAAAACAACTTGTAACACTCCGACCCAACACCAGATGGCGAGCTCATGCATACCATGTGTATCTACAGCGACAGATGCCATCGAACACTATATTACAGGGAAATACCCATCAAGCTCTGGTACATTTAGGCCAAGATATGCCTGTGAGATTAGCTCCCCACTCAACCGTTCAGGTTTAAGGCTTTTGTCTTCAAAGCCCTTTTTAGGTCGAGCATAAGCATACGACCTCTTGACACTTTAGATACTTCTTCTGGGCTTTGAGCCATTTCATTTGTTTGTTTCAGTGTCCCTCAAACATCTTTCCTTGCTAGTGGTCAGTCCTGCTTCTTTGTCCCTCCTTTTTTCTCTCAGGGGGCAGGGACCAAGTACTCTATTATTACACATTGGTTCATTATTTGTTCTTTTTCAGGCTATTTTCTTCTTGTTTTCCTGCTCATCTTAATGTTTGCCTGAGTTCAGCTTATGCTCCTGTGGCTGCTTGCATTTTAATATAGCGTTCCTCCCTCCCACATCCTTCCATGTCGCTGCATGCCCCTCCCACTCACTGTCCCTTGTGCCTGGTGCATCTGTTCTGTCCCTCACCCCTTCCGCCACTTTATTTGGGGGATTCTGCCATTGTTTATGGTAGGGATTGTTTTGTTCTTTATTGTAGCTGTAATACGTAAGGGTTGCTGTTAGTTTTGTTGTGATGTTTGCGCTGTGTGTTGTTGTTATTTCTCTAACTTAAAATAGTAGTGCGTTGTAGTATTCTTTTTTTTATTTTCGTTTGGAACTAATACGTTATTTTTTTGTGATGTTAGCACTGTTCAGTAAGTCTTCAGTTTGGAGCAATATTTTTGAGTACAATTGTAAATACAACCCTTGACGATGTGATACAGTTTACGATTTTTGGGGAATAGAGTAATAGCTAGTGTGTGCTGTTGCAGAATATTCACCTTCATTCACAGATAATGTACTTACCGTGCGGGTGGACAGAAAGTGTCTGGCAGTGACTTAAAGAGACCTGAGGCTGATTTAAAACTGCGCACCCTTGCTGTTCGTGCTCCGATAATGCTTTATACAAAGCTTTTACAAATGGAATTTGGATCCCCGGTCTCAAACTGTAGATTTGGTGTCAGTTGCTTTTTCTTTAAAGTATTCTACACTCATGCTGCTCTCTAAATCAGCCTTTATGTACAGTTGGGGTCTCCGACCGTTTCTGTACGAAGAACTACTTATGTTTAATAAAACTCATGAAAAACGTAATGTTATTAGTGCTGCAATGCTCACTGTATCAGACAACATTACATTAGTGGCCATCATACATGACCATCACTGTGCATCAGGCATGTTTGCCAGCAGTAATTTAATTTAAAAAATGACAATATGTAAAAAAAACAATCATGAGTAACACAAAATAGCCATTATTTCAATGCCTCTGGCACCAAAATAGCACCATCTAGAAATACTCACCCCAGTGCCACATCATTTTTCTCTCAGATATCAGCTTTACATATATTTTGGAAATGCAGCCACAATGCTGTACAGCACAGCTTCTGTCTCGCGCTCATCCACCACTTCCTAAATAAACTACCTATCCCTCTCTATCTTCCTTCATAACTATTCTGTGCAGCTCTCATCCGTATATAATCACCATGCCACATAATTCCACTGCACAAATACACTCCACACCACACAATTCAACTGCACACAATTCCACAACGAACAATTCAAAAACAAGCTACATAATTCCACTCCACATTCATCCCCTACACTCAAAACCAAAACAGATAAATAACATACATTGTCATTTACAATGCCAACAGCTCTAACTCATGCAAATGCGAGGCCCATTGCATTGCAAATGCTTGCTACATAGAGCCAACGTAGAGACTTCTGTACCAGAGTCGTGGGATTTAGGAGGGCAGAACTCCTTTTGGACAGAAAAGGACACGTTTGTAAAAAGAGAATGAATGACTGATTGTACTTCTGTGGGGCAGGTCCCAAAAAGAGTGCATTCATGTGACTCTGATTCACATGACAAGCGCGAAAGACTTTGACCAAAAAGGGATCCATCCAGTTAGAGAGACTTAACAATGTTTAACTCCCAGAGAGGGAAAAACTCCTAAATGGCTAAGGCAATCAAGGACATCCTTAATCACTGAATGGAAAAACCTACAAAGGATATCTTCTGTGTGCAGTAATGGCAATCAAATGTACTTTAGGTTTGGTAAACTCAGGGCCAGATTTAGCCGAATACAAATAAGGCAGCGGTGTGTCTTCTTGACCTGCATCTTCAGATGCGAGGTGCAGCATCACTTCCCTGGAAGCCTGAAAGGGCTCCCTCTTGCATCGTGGACGCAGAAGTAGAAGCCGAAGGAGCACCAGGCAGAGGGTTAGATACACCTGAGCTTGCATTAAGAGCTCCATTTGTTTTTGCAACAAAAGAGTAAAGTCTGAGCAATAACCAGGCTCAGCATCTAGTGATTCCTTTTATGATTGCTTCTCACCTGGCTGCCTGATGTCGGATGGTAGGAGGGGAAAGTACATCCACTTCATGTTTATTCTGCAAACGGTGCAGAAACTCACCCATCAAGGAATTAGGTGGGAGTATGGAGGTCACTTGGGCGACTCCTGTTTGCAGAACGCTGTGAAACAAGCATTGCCTTGCTGTCTCTGATCACCCTCAGGTGCCTGGGGCATCCAGGCCACAAACACCTGTGCAATGTTTGCTTCTTTGAAACTAAATACATGGAGAATTTGCAGTCAAGACTAACAATTTACTCCTGGATTCTGGTAAAATCTTAAAGTTAGAGGACTTGGAAATACACTTCAGTAACGACTCTATGAGCACCCGTACGGTGCCTTTAGGGACCCACAACATCACTTCTACAAGTGATGCTAGGCAGATCTGCAGTCATGACACCTTGGAGTGAAGTGGTCCTAAAACTGTTGATGGACCTGTCTGCTGCTCACCAATACTACAAGATGAGGAGTCTGTAAGAAGAAAAAGAAGGTGGCCCACTCTGAGTTGTTGTTGGATCCCAACAAAAAGAGGTGTTTTGTAGTCTGGTGGTTCTCCCAGTGTCAGCTGCAGGACTGTGGTTCCTTCTCCCTTTTCTAGGCCGTAATGCGCATCCTTTGCACCAGGTTAAAGCTACATACAGGTAAACGCAAGCGTACATCTGCTGTCGGTACTGCATCCTTGCTTTCTAGCTAAACTTTTCAGTTATACAAACTAACTCCAGTTGATGAAATCATGACCCAGATGCACAGCGGACAGCAGCTCCTAAGTCACCAATACATGACGGCCTTATCACAGGTGCCGTATCCGTTCGGCAGCGCGCTCTCACCTCCAGCTTGTGCACCAACTTCTTCTTGATGGCGTTCTGAGCTGCTGCATTGGTCGCCATGCGGAGGCCTTCAGCCGCTTCCCGCAGCTTCTGTTGCTGCTCTTCGCTGTCTGGATGAGCGGCAGCGCCCTGGAGGAACAGAAAGTATTCTGGTAACATGGAAATCGTGATGCGTTTACAGCACACACAAACATTCAGTCACTAGTGAAAGTCTATGTAACATCAGAGGTGACAATGTCTTCACGCATCGGCGCATGAGCAGATGTACACACATATGCTTCAGCTCTATTTAAAAGGAACAAAACCCCTACACAACTCAAACGTTTACACAGACACTTCTATGAGTCTTACAATGTGTGTGTAGTTATCTGTACATTTGCTGCATATCAAAACACCTACAAAAACATGATAACCAATGTAACAATTTGAAAACAATGCAAGATGAATTGCTCCATCTGGAAAACAAGCATGCCGCAATAATCTCAGTCTCAGCTCAACAGACACCGCTGACAGGCAAGCCACGCTCTCAAGGTACCAGTTAACGGTTCATCCAACAGACCTTGGCTGCTTCTACCATCTTCGCAGTTGCATCAGCCAGAATCTTAGCAGCACTTAGGAGTTTGCGGGAGTTGTCCAGGTCGCTCTCGCCCTCTGCATCGGCTTTGATGGCATTAACAAGGTCAGAGGTGGCCTGGGCGAGGATGCGGGCCTGACGTACCATCTCACCTGTTCAGGACAAAGCAGACAACTTAGCATTCATTATCTGGATGCAGACTTGTATGTTTCCATAAACTGAAACAAGAGAAAAGGTATCTGTGCTACTTGCAATACAAGCTTCCCTCACAAGTACACCAAGAAAAGGAGCAGCGCAAGCTTCCCTCATACACAATAGAAACAGGCACACAGAGGCCAGGCACAAAATGGGCACAGCAGGTCATGGCACACACAGAAGGTGGATCATGGGTAACACAAGCACCAAGTGTGGGTATAGGTGCACTCTGTGAGTAACATATACCAGCAGCAGTGTGTAGGAAGCTGGGTTCTGGTTGCAGTACCCTCCCCACTTTTTGCCTGTGTTTCTATGCAACTTGGACTGAAGCACCCTGAATTCCTGCTAACCAGGTCCTCAGTGCCAGTGTTCCTCCCCCAAAACAATAACCTGGAGACAAAGACTCGAAGCCTCAGGACACCTATGCATCAGTCTGCCCCGGACTGACAAGAGGACCAAGGGTGTCCCCACGTCTCCCAGCCTCGCAAGACCTGAGCCCTCTTGTTGGCTTGGTCGGACTGGACCCCCAGTCCACGCCTGCAGACTGTTCCTGTGCCCCCCACTCAACAGTTGCGAGGAACTCCAGCACTGGACCAGACCCTAGAAGACACCCCCTGCACATGTGCCCTACAGCCCGAGGAGGAGTGGACCAACTGTCTCGCCACATGCCCGAGGACTTCAAGTGCCGGGCTCCCCTGTGGGTTACCCTGGGCTGCCCTTCCAGTCCATCCCTCTAGCAACTCTGGAACCGGACCGATCCCCATAGACTTGGATGGGACACCCAACGCCACAACACACCTCTGCGCCAGGACACACCAGAGCTCCTCAAGATGGCTTGTCGGCGTGGCCTTCGATCTTGCCCAAAAAAAACTTAAATCCAGGAGATTGGTCCCGCAAGTCGTTGTACTCTACCTAAATTGACATCTTTGTTTTCCTCCATAAGATTGCACTGCAGCTTTCTGAAAAATGTAGTGTCTTCTTTTAAAAACTCAAAAAATCCACCTGACTGATCATGGTATCAAAATTTAGATAAAAGTATATGTTATTTTTATAAATTGGTGTAGGATTTCTTCATTCACTTACTGTACGAGTGTGCCTTATAGTAGCACTACCCTCTAATACGTCTAACTGCTCACCCACACTGCCACAAACGAGAGCATTTGTGATGCCACTTGTGCCTCTGTGATACCTCTGAGCATTGCTTGGACTCTTTGCACAGTGTGCCTCATTTGGTGCACTTCTTACACAGTACAGGCGTGAGGACAGGCATCTCACACTACAGACAGCCTAAAATGGTGTGCAGCAACAAAGTCAAACGTTTCTAAAAGCCTGAGCAGTGCCAGCACCTTCACTTTACAGCAAGGATAGTAAGGCTGCAGAAGTCAGACAGCAGCAAGGAGGTCTAATGAAGCCGTGCACACAGTGCACCTCTCACCTGCATCACCCATTGAGCTAAAGATGTTCTCAGTCACATTGAGGATGGTGTCTGTCGCCTGGTCGTAGGGTCCGACGGGCTGCCCACCAGTGGCATACTGCTTGATGTGCTGCAGAAGGTCGTTGAGCGCTTTGGTTACATCTGTGGCAGCAGCGCCCACCTGCTTGAGGAGATGACCATCACTGGTGGCAGCCCGCGAGGCTTCCACGCAGCCCTCCACTGACTTAGCCACTAGTTTCCCGGCTTCTATCAGCTGCTCCTGGCAGACGGGAGAGCTTATAGTGGGAGCCACTACCTGCAATGGAAAGCATGAAAACATCAGTCTATAGACAAACACAGCACATATTAAAAGCAAGAAACACTCTAAACTAGACCCAGAGAAAAGGCAGACACATTGGCTTCAATTTCTAGGGTTCCCCACAAATGAACATCAACTTGCGAGAGGGGAGCTCTGGCCTCCACATCCCAGCCTATGTGGCAGCTGCAGGTGACGATGGCAGAGTGTAACATTTCAGACACACGCCATTTACCTGTTGCACTGTCAGAAGACTGCCTGTTGGCTCCCGCTGTTAATGGTCCATCCAGGCCCTTTGAACTGGGATCTCTTGCCATTCGCATGTGTGAGTAGTGTGTGTGGGTTGTGTGCTCATGCGTGTTTGAGCATAGGTGTGCTACTGCAGCAGAAAGAAAACAAGTACCCATTTGGGACACAGCCGTGTGAAAATCAGTCTCCACTGACCCAAAAGGGACACTGCAGACCATACTGCTAGGACACATCCCCTCTGTGAAAATACTAACTTGCCCATGTAGCCAAACACAGTGTCGTGAAAACAGCCGCTGTGCTGCCATTCTCTCCGTCCCATGCCTCATGCCCAGCCTCTCAACTACCAAACAACGCCGGAAGCCAAGTTGGCCCCTGGTGCTCTAAAATAAGTACCTTGTGGCATGCAGCGCTAGTGTACAATTCACAACCCTATATTATTCATACGTACTGAAGAAATCATTTAACTAGAGAAAGGTCCCTCGTAGATGGGGCATGGAACACGTGCAGGGGACGGCTATAGGACTTTACTGGGATGACTGCAGTTGGAGTCCCTAAGACAGGAGATAAAGCGCTTGGAAATGCCAGGCTGACACCACCTGGGAGACCTGGTAGTGGAGGCCTAAACCATGTTAGAAGACTAGCCTCATTTGCTGGATACCTTCCATTATGGCAAGGACTGACTTCTGCAAAATAAATGTGGAAAGTTTATGTATAAAGCACAGGTGAACACACAGTCAACATACGTCTAGGTGCTGATTTCCTGATCTAGTTGAAGAGGTTTGTGGACTCTCACCAAAGTGGAGAACAGCTAGAAAGTGACGCAGCCCCTGAAGCGGCACACTGGAGGAGGCTGGAGAGAAACATTAGCGGGGTTCAGGTCATCATATAAAAAGCCAGGCTGGGGACAGGGTCTTACCTTGGTACAAGCGACAAGCTGCGAGGTGGACAGGGCACACTGCGTTGCTGCAGCTATCACTTGAGATTGCAGGCCTGGATCTTCGGTCTTTTGAGCAACGTTCTTTGCCCTAAGCACAAGTGCAGCCGCAGCACTGGCTACTGCCTTGGCAAGCTGCATGAGCATCTCCTGTGTGTGCAGGAAACAAAGCGGCAGAGAGAGGCAAGGGTGAAGAGGAAGAGGTTAATACTGCACTGTGGAAAGGCGATCACCAACACCAACATGAAAAATTAATCAGGCATATGATCCCAAGACACAAGAGCTGCCAATCCCAGGCTGGGGCACCACCTGCCTCAAAAAACACTGACAGGCTGTGCCCATGCACATTCCGAGGCACACAAACACACCCACACACACCCACACAAACCATCCACCCAACTCACAGAAAGACACAACACAGCTACTAACAAGCAACAAAAAGAAGACTCTGTAGCCCCTTCCAGACACGCGCACACACACACACACACATACACACACACACACACACACACACACACACAGTGTTACTAGCACACAGCGTGTAGCAAAGACCGAGGTCTACAATTGTGAAGCCCCAATGCAGTTCTGAGGCCACTCAATAGGCAGAAGCTACAAGGCAGCCAAAGAATAGTTGAACAGGCCACAGTACAAGCCATCAAAGGGCCAAAAAAGACGCACACAAGCCCTATTTTGCTTTGTTGAGATCTAGAGGGAGCGAGGTCCTGACCTCGTGAGCAGCTGCCTAAAGAGTTACCTCCTTAGACTCCAGGCTGCCTCCTGGTCCCAGGCGCCCAGTCTAGACGTTGAAGCAGAGAGTGAAGCAGCATGGAACCTCGTACAACATGGGGGCAGGCTACAGCGCAACCCTCCCAGGTATGCTGAAACCTCAAAACACGTGTTCTTGCCTTGATCATCTGCTCTATCACCGAGCGCTTGCTCATTATCCTGGAGAGTCAAAAGTGCCAAAGATATACACCAGGAACATGGCATCCAGAAGCAATGAGACAATGCAATCTACCATGCAGAAAACCATGCTGTCACCACCTACCAATATCAAAATACAATACTCCATCTAACCAAAAATCACAGCCAACCACAATATAACAAAGCAAAGCACACAATGCAAGACTACAAAACACTCCACATGCACAAAGCGAACCAGCCAACAAATACCAACAGCACCACACACTTGACCAGCACAAAACACCAAACCACATCGACACCCCGACATGCACACCACTGCACTACATCAGTGTAGACCACAACAGACATTCCCATCACACCATGAAACAGAATATCTCACTACCATCACCTTTCTACACTCTTGCCCTGCTTGACCCTCTAATGTCCCTCTGCATCTTGCTACCCCTTCTTTTTTTTTTTCATCCACCCTTGTCTTCCCACAATTCTGCCTCACTTCTGTCCCATCTCCCTCCCTGCCACTCTACTGTATGACTTCAGGAGCATTAAATCAAGCCATTGCATGCCAGGACACAACTTGATACAACACTGCACAACAAGACAAAGGCAGATTGTCAAACGTGCATCCATTTCTAGCCAGAGAAGATCTCTGCCTTTGACACTGCGCTATAACGAATGACAGGTCCTGAATATCAGTTCATTAGTTCTATCACTCAGAAGGACAGCAGAACCCAAAGCGGTGGAAGGTCACTGTGCTGTAGCTACCCTGGAATAAGGGGCACTCCCCAACCTCCCCTGATGCATATGCTCCCCAACCTCCCCTGCTGAGAAAACAGCTTACATATATATATGCAAACTCTTGGAAAACACTATAGCGTGATGAAAGCTGTTGGCAGTTCGGGAAGAGAGTAAGGACATACATGCCTGGAGAGCAGAGCGTGCAGCTTACAGCAGAATGGGTTGTGGCCATGTGTTTATTCCATAGCACCCTGGAAGGTTTTCTCATTGCTTACAAAAGCAGTTGTAATTCTGGACCATACCATGACCGTTGCACATTCAATATTTATGCTCTTGCGGAGAGCTTGACACGCCACATCTACAGATGTACCTTTATTGCTGCAGCAAGCCAGAGAATCTTGGACTGCGCTTGTATCAGGTTGGGATGGGAAAATGGGGAGTGGGGTAGCGTTGTGTACTTGTGACCTTTGAGTTATTGATTTCATGCCTTGATTTCAAGTCATCTTCGGACTTTATGAAGCCACTTTTTCCAACTAGGGCTATCTAGGAAAGTTGGTAAGGGTTTTACCATACCTGTGGGGCTGCCATGCAGAGAGCGGGGCTGGCATGGGGGAGAGAGGATTGTGTGATCCGCGCAAACCCATGTGGGTGCATAAATATAGAATGTGCAATGGTCATTGTATGGTCCAGAATTACAACTGCTTTTGTAAGCAATGAGAAAACCTTCCAGGGTGCTATGGAATGAACACATGGCCACAACCCATTCTGCTGTAAGCTGCACGCTCTGCTCTTCAAGCATGTATGTCCTTACTCTCTTCCCGAACTGCCAACAGCTTCAATCAAGCTGCCCCTCCTTCCGCAGTGTTTTCCAAGAGTTTTGAACACCTTTGCACCTCCTGAGCAGCGTGATGAGCTCTGGTGGGAAGGATGAACTCAGGAAGACTAGATAGAAAGACTTGGAGCCTCTGTGTTTTTTACCAACCATATTTCAGAACCTCTCGGCCTACACAATATGTTTCCTCAAGCATCCAGCAAGCTGTGACACCAGCTCACAGCAGCAGGCATACAACCATTCAGAGACCTAAATACATGCAGTATGACAAAGGCAGTATTCATAGATACATACTGGACTTAAGACACACTCAAACATTAAATGTGGCCACACACACCACAGCCGTCTGACACACCACTATCAAAACACCTAGGCAGGCATATACCACACACACTGGTTACTGAGTAGAGTAAGTCTGACAAACTATTGAGTTTGGCAGCTCTTAAGAGAAAAGGAAATACTAAAAATCAGGACCCTGCATGCAACAAGTTCATTAGTTCTCTGACCAACAATTAATTCCAGACATAAAGGGAAGAAGCAAAAACCAGAGAAAAGATCTGCACACACATAACAGGATGATGATTACTGAAAGCATTTATTTAAAGCTTTCTGTAATTACAAGGGTGAGGGAACAGAGGTTGATATTTCACATCTACTAGTATAGATATGTGTGCCTCCGACAGTACTATTACAGCATGTAGCCTGAAGGTGTGTGAGCCCAAGTCCTAAACTGCCACATCATAAGGTGAGTTCACCGGACGGCGGGAACCTAACATGTACAGTGTCCGATGAACTAAGCACATGAACTCTCAGCATCAAGAGAACAGCAAGATCATAAATCACTCTCCATCCGCCGTAGACTGGCCCGGTCAGAACCCAAACAGTTTGCCAGGCACTGACCAGCACCCACAGCCTTAAGGCAGAGCCTGCATGCAACAGCTAAGCAGATCTCCCAAGATCCTCTATTGCGAAGTTCAGGTACCATCAGATACAAAAGAATGCAACCTGAAAGAACAGAAACTCCTGCAGCAATGCCCTGTTCAGGTTAGACGTTCAGAAGTCTGGTCTGATCTTCCTTTTCATCAGACTGGTGCCCTCGCGCGGAGCTCCAGCATCCTCGACACTGGCTACAAGGATGTTTCTTAATGTTATACCCCTTTTTTTATGGGGCGGTCCAGAGAGCAATGGGTTGGCAAAACCCTTCTTTAGGTAATTCTCCGAGAAAGTCTACGTAGACTGCATCATTGTTAACAAATCTGTCTTAAGAAGAAATATTACATTTCTTCTCCATTTTTGAAGTTATGGCCAGAGCTATAGCTCCTTTTTATGAAAAATACTAGAAAGCACTGGTAAAATGTACTTCTTCCTTGGTGAGGAATCCTGGCCATCCTCCATCTGGACCCCACTATTGCCTCTTAACAAAAGTAAGGTTGCCTTGTCTTGAGGCAGACGGTCTTCTACATTCTATCAAAAGTAACTCTTCATCACACATATTTGAAGTGGTGTTTTCAACTGACCCTTATGTCTTACCCACCTTCTATCTGGATATTTAGTCGTTGGTCTATTCTTTGTCTCTGTTTTGGGTCTTTACCTGCCCCCTAGGTCTCTTTTGATCAATTGTATAAGGAATCTTGTATGAAGGTGCTTTAAAGTATGTGTTCCTCTGCATTAACTGATCATAACATAAGGTATTTGCAAGCACATGATGTGCCCCGAAGAGGTTTCTTCTGCCTTTCGACAGACTAAATATTTATAGTTGATCACACTCAATGCTACAAACTCACTGACCTAGAAGTTATAAAAGGCTGACTGAACCAGCCAAGGCTGGGACCTGTGCAAGTGGGCTCAAACGCAGCCCCTCAAAGGATACATTAGTTCTCTAAGCCACCATACCAAAGTTTGGTAATAGAGCTTTTTAGTGTTTTCAAACATCCAGACAGTGTTCATCTTTTGTTTCTCAACATTCTCCTAAAGTCTTTGCTTATACTTTCTGAGTCTGCTTTTGAAGGCTTTTTTCGACCTCAATTCTACATGAACGTTGCAGTAACTTGGCTGTCTTCGGCTAAGAGGGGTATGCGTTTTCCAGTCTCTAATCAAGAAATGGAAGTTTCAAGAAAGATAGCTGTTTTTCAGGTTGGATACTTCCACTGTATCGGCGCGAGGCATTATTTGCTTAGGGTTTTCCTATTGTTTTTCAAGAAAAGGTTTTTAAGTGAATCCCTAGCCTCAAGAAAATACAAGGATATTTCGACGATATTGAATTCTTCTCTGAGAATTGTAAGTCGCCTTCAAGTCTTTTATTCATTCAGTATCCGAAAAATTGACAAAGGTGTGTCTAGCACTGACCGTGCCATGCAAATAGTAATTTATTTTCATTATTACAGCTTGCCAATGTTTGATTAAAAAGTGAGCAGCTGTAGCGATCCTCAGACTTGTTGTCTTGTGGTGGCAAATAACACATAACATTCACCGTATAACTTCTGTGGTAGTTAGAGCAAAATTTAAATGCAATATTCGCCATAATCTGAAATTACAAAACAGCCCAGAATTACTTCAAAGAAAACTGGCTTTCTCAATGTGATGTCTCTTGTCAGTTCTTTATGGGAGTATTTTTCTAAATTAACCCCTTCCGTCACCCGGGTTTTCTTCTGAGTTCAGAAAAATACCTCCTTTCAGCAGCTTGCCGACCCGCTTCTGAACCCACCGGTGAAACAGAATGAGGGTAGATGCTGGTGAGGTACTAGGGTCAGTCGGTCCAACATCTTCACTCAGAGCAGATAAACTAGGTGTCGTTTCAAGAACGGGGTCACAATACTAAGGTTGTGGCTTCATGTTTTTCCGTCACACTTTGGGAAGGTCTGTGCTTCCTTTGCTGAAACACTGCAGTGAACGTGTAGTTGAACACTTGATTCCTTCCCAGAGTGACTATCTATTGCTCTTCACCCGAGTCTTCCGGCATATCTACTACAACTGCTTCAAAATGTCTAAAATGAAGCAGCAGTAATGATTTAAGTCTGCCATCTAACATGATTTCCTTACACAGGCTGCCTGCAGCAAAATAGTGTTTTTATGGGTTTGTGCCTTTGCAAAGGTCTCTTCATTTTCAAGAGCTGCTGTAGGAAAGGCCCCACATTTAACATGGTGTTCCGCTTACTCCAATCTTGTATTTCTAGCTTCAATACATTTAGCCCGGGTGCTCCTCATGTGCCGTTCTGGGAGGTGAACAGAGCAATTCTCTTCCTCAGGAGCTGCACAAGCTTTCAAAGCTCTTTCTTTCGTAGGCGCTCCAGGTTCTGTATCCGTGATGAGACGCTGTTTTCCGATGGCAGCCGTGAGCTCGACAAGGAACTTTCACTAATTCATTCAGAAAGATTCCAGACCCAGTAGATGGGGAACAACGCAAGTTAGGTGACCCTGGTATAGTTTCATGCTACAAATACTTTGTGCACTTTGAGCAGGTCCATTCTCACTCCTGTTTGGAGACGTGGAGGTGAGCTGCAGAGAACCCGTAAGAGGAGGCCTTGCCTCTGTTTACAGCAATGGCCACAAGTCGTTTGCGCATGATGTAGGAAAGGAGCTGTGAGAGAACATGCATCAAGCAAGTCAAAGGGACCTAAAGGAACCTTCTGCAAGTTACGAGAGTAATATGTAACCTACTGGGCTGATCATCAGGGTCATCATGGTGAGTAGGTCACTCACCTTTCACAGAGCAGGTCTAAGTTAGTTTGTTAGGCTCCTGCATCCAGACTAGGAAGATATCCATGAGAAAAGAAAACATGAACAGGCAAAAGACTTCTGGGATGTACTGCAGGCCGGCACAAGGACACTTCTAGAAACTACCAAAACTGAATACTACGCTGAAGATCCCTCAGTGTCAAAGTCCTTCCAGTGGGTTGTAAAGTAAAAAGAGCTTAACCTGCATTTCAACCACTTTGATCCTACGATTTGTTACAGTGTAAACTTTTGTAATCATCTGATAGAAACATACTGTTCCTATCTTTCTTAAAAAGAAATCTGAAATACAGTCAGTATTGTTTAGGAAACTTTAAGCTGTCCATCTTTACCTTGCTAAGAGAAGGTCTGAACAGTGCTGCAAAGGACAGGGGTTAAAGGCTACTCACGGATAAGATATCTGCCTTACGCTGGGTCCCTAAGCAGGTGCGGGAAAGTAGCGTGACCAGCCAGCAGGGAGGGAAGCTGACGTCCATTGTGTTTTGCAGACAACAGGTCCTGGGACTCCCCTACAGATGAGGACATCTTGCCATTTAATAATCAAGGCTGAGCTCTAATTCCTTGCCAGCGGGATCCTGCAGAATGAACTCCGGATATAGCTCGCAAGCAGCTGAACGACTACAAAGATTGTGATTGCCTGTTGGTGCTGTGCACTTCTGAAACATATTTTGCTCAAAGATCATGACAGAATCTAGACACAAGCTCTGGTCATAATTGTGAAAGCTCTATTCAAGATTAATTAAATTCATATAATAATTAACAAATTAGTGTTTGAAAGAGTTGTAACGATTACATTTTCCTACACAACTGTGGGTTGAAGACTTTTGTGTCTGTGATTTTTCCCACAAAGCCTGTGTAGTATCTAAATTCAAAGCTCTGGCCTTATCTGCCAGCAAGTCTGGGTGCATTTATTGAGCCGCCATTCTGGCACATGCCCCCTAGTACCTGTGTGATGGAGGAGTAACTTGTTACCCTCAGTAGTGCGTTGGGTGTTCAACATATCCATTTTCTGAAGTGTTCGTCTTATAGGGCTCTGGTAACTTACTTCAGTTTCATAAATGCTCAGCCCTGGTGCAGGAATGGTACCACACCAGCTAAGCACGTGTGTAGTGTGACTAACAATGGACAGTCTCCCAATGTGTGCAGAGCCAGAAAACGGTACAGTAGCCCTCACCTCACCTCTCCAGTGCTGGCCAACAACTGACCAGGTGGTACAAGGACAGAGACGTAGGATTAGTTAACCAGCCTCCGTCATCCAAGTGGACCACAGCAGACATAGTAACAGTCTTCTAGATCCTATACAAAGGTTCCAGCCTGCTAAATGTTTTACAAGCAGGTCCAGAAAGTCAGATAAACCTTCAGATCACAAGCCAATGTCCCAGACCAACAAGATCTCAGTTCAGCTGCCTGTGCAGTAGGTTACCTTTGTACTCTAGCTGAACAAGAATGTCAAGTGCAGAATAGAAATGTGTGTGCAGAGCTCAGATCTACAAGAAGAAATGCAACCATCAATCCCAAACCCCGATTGAATCACCAGAGGGACAGATGAAACCCAATGCAAGAGACCTAGAATCAAAAGAAATAACCAGATTTAAGTAGGAAAGGAGAAGGAAAAGGCCAACGTACACACAAAGGACTTGGAAACTACTGCAGGAATTAGCATTAGGAAAAGGGACAGGAGAAGGAAAATGAAACTGAGAAGAGGAACCGATTGAAAACTGAGAAGCCTTGGAAAGAGTATTCAAAACGTCAGGAGGAAGGGTCTATTGACGATGAGGTGGACAGGAAGGGCCTGAGAAATAACTGGATCAAACAGAAAGAAGAAGAGTAAAAAGGCACTGACACAGAAACAAAGTGATGGGGCCGCTCCTCCGAATATCAGCAGAATGAAGAGGAATATCTTAGAGATTGGCCAAGGCTAGAGAAGAGAATCTAATGATCTATGTGAGGATAAAAAGAAATCCTAACATTAGGTAAAGAAGAAGGATGAGAAAACTTGCTTACCTGTAATTAGAACCCTCCAGTGTTGCTATCTTTCATAAATCACACGTTAAAACAGTCCTTTCAAGGCTGGGAATATTCAGCACATACGTATCTAGCAGTTTTAGAAACAGAGACATCTATTAATACTACAGTCCCTACTGATAAATTCCCAAAGTAATCAACAAGTGTGTGAGCCTTAAACGCAGCCCAGGTTGTCCCAAACTCTGAAAACGCACAGAGCAGAACGTTCATTCAACCATTATCTACCCTAGGAAGGAAGCTGCGGGGTCACATATGAAACTAATTATGAAAGAAACGAGGGCTTGAGAACTACAGTACAGAGGAGCAGTTCTTTGTTTTTCAAAGGTTCACATGCCTTGAGTAGAATCCAAATGGTTTCTTACCAGTAGATGTAGTTTTGCAGATTGAAGACTTTTATTACTCAGATAATGTGCATTATTCTGCCATCTAGTGGATGGGTCCAGAATTCTCCACTGTTTTGTGGGCCTACTCTTTTTGTTGTTGTTTGTGTGGTCTTGTTGGGTGTTGACGGTCCCATCATTTCCTGTTCTATCCAGTCTCCTCTGATGTCATATAACCTCCCCCAGAAGCTCCCACTTGTGGTTGCTGTATGGAAGTACCCCTTTTTGTCATGGTCGCCCCCACTTTCTGCAACTGGTACTGACATTTTTTGACTGATGTGCAATGGGTCCCTGCTAGCCAGGCCCCAATGCAAGTGCGCTTTTCCTAAAAACAAAGTAAAATAATCTAATTGTGTTACAATGGCACACACTTTAGGCTCCCCCGTATAGTACCCCGGTACCCAGGGCTTGGGTACTAAAGAGGGTCCCTAAGGGCTGTAGAATGTATAAAACCCCCCTAATGGACCCCCATACAAACTGCATGCAAACTGCCAAACCAATGGAGTTTGGTATCAAACACCTTGCCTTAATAAATCCATACTGATGCCAGTACTGGTTTCATTATGACCCGCACCCAGAGGGCACTTTAGAGGTACCCCCTGAAATCTACTAGTCCTCTAGTGTGCTGGCTGACTGGTATCAGCCAGCCTGCCACCACAGGTGAGTTTCTTCCCTCCAGTAGGTGACAGCCAGCGCTCTCTGAGGTCAGGAAGCCATGCCTGCTCCGGAAAAGGTGTTATCACCCCCTCCTGCGGGATGGCTAGTAAATCTGCATACCAAGGCCAGAGGCTTCAAAGTTTCTGCTGCCTCTGATTTGCGACCTTGGCGTTTCCCAGACCTAAAGAACGCCAGCCCCTGCCCTGAACCCCATTTGGGACCTGGACAGGTGTGAAATTAGCTAAGCATTAGGCATGTTGCACCACCATGCTAAAAAGACTGAGGTGCCCCACAAAAGAATGGTTCCACCATCTTGGTTTGGGTGGAACTAGGAAATCTAGGTCAGGAACATGCCCACTTCCCACAGGAAGTGGTCATATAGGGGGTGCCGTCACCCCAGGGATAAGTAGCCCATTGGCTACTACCCTTCACTCCCCTTAAGGACCCTAAATTCAGTAGTTAGGTGACTCCCTGACACCAGGAACTCAGAGTCACCGGACTACAAGAAAAAAGACAAAGAAGAGCCAAAGACGCGAGAGCTGTAGCTAGCTGTAGACTTGGTGCCAAATCCTGCCTGCCTGATCCTGTCTGGACAACGGCAAAGACCCGACTCGTCCTGCAGCTGTGCATCCTTCCAGAGCCTTGAAGGGCTGCCAGCACTTCACAAACCAGCCAGCATCTCCCTCGAGTAGGAGGCACTTCCCTGCAGCCTAAAGGCACCGACGGAACAGTCGGGTTCAATCATCAGCTGACTACTGCGTCCACCGATGCAGCAGCAGTCCAGGAGAAGGTCCCCGAGGGTCCAGGAGGCCAGTTCCATTGATCCATCCAGTCTTTGAGGCACTGAGCCACCCCAGAAGCTTCCTGCACCAATACTTGGGGTACCAGAGCCTGTTGCAAGCACCAAGGCTTGTTTGTGTTTAGTTCAAACACCACTGCCACCACTTGCCTGCACGTCACTGGACTTAGAGAGAGGCCAGCTCTGTGCCAGAAGTCATCTTGCAGTGTTTCTTTTTCCTCTTCTGCAGGTGCACTCAGAACTGTGATAGCCTCAAACTTGCTGACCGGCAAGAAAACCACATATGGATCTGAGCCCCGCCAACAGTCTCTCTGTGGTCATGAGACCCACAAGAGCAGAGCCCCTCTTTGGGTTCTTCTGGACTGGTCCCTCAAGCCTCGTTTGCAGCCTTTCCTTATAGGTTATTTTCCTCACTGACTTTAGTGTGTAGCGTTCGAGGCTACCACCACTAAAAGCACCTCTGCACCCAGACACACCAGAACAGGTAAGCTTGAACTGTTGGTGATTTCTTGGACCTTGGTCCCTGCTTACATTAAGTCCAGAATGACAGTTCTGTAGGTCGTTTGCAAGTGACACTATGCACTGGATGTTTCTCCCATAGGCTAACATTACCACATTCGAGGCTCATCCCTCAAATCGAACAGCCTTATTTTCTGTTTCTGAAAATTGCAAATTTAAAAAGTACTTACTTTATCCCGAAGATCTTGGTGTCTAAATCAATATAAAATAAGAACAAAAAAGTGTAATTTTTGCAAATTAGTGTCGGATTTCTTTATCGAGTGTGTCTCACTTATTGAATCTGTGTGTTCGACAAAAGCCCAAAATCCCCCTCAAATGAGCCTCAGGCTGCTCGACCATAGCACAGCACACAGAGCACTTAGGATTGTTGGAGGAAGCCCCTGTGCACTAGGAAGGGACACCTGGACTCTGCACAGTGTTCCTCATTTTGGTAAACGACAGAGTGCCAGCTTCCTACAGCTGTGCGCCAGTCGGAGCTGGGCGCGGCCTCCATTGAGGTCATGGTGGCTTCTGCTTGGAGTCAGCTGCACAATGGGCTGTAAATCCTCCTCCGGAGGCATCAGCATTGCTACAAAGGAAACAGTCACAGGGAGTGGCAAAAGAAATAAAGATGGTGCCAGTGCGGAGCCCAACGTAGGCTCAAGGGGCACAGACCGTGCCGGAGGTAAATCTTCTGACGGAAGCTCCTACTGCACCTTGGGGCCCCAGGTCTTAGAGGGATCCGGGAAAGTGCATAGCAGGTCCCCTGAAGGCTTCTACTTGTTGCGACGTTGCTGAAAGACTTGAAAACTCAAACTGCGCTGGGAGCAGCTTCTAAATCAGTACCGATGTAGGCTGGAGTGAGACCAAGAGGCACAATGAGGCCCTCATGCACTTTCTGGAGTCAGAATGTGCTGAGAAGGAGCAGATTCCCACTTTGACTTCTTATGCTTTGTCTTAGACCTACCCGAGAACTTCGTCCGCAATGATGATCTGCCATTAGTACAACTGAGAACTGAGCATTCCTTTCGACTTTAGCAGTCACATTAAGGAGTCTTCGTGTGTTATGCGGCGTAAAGTTTGTCTTCGATGTCCCGTATGGCCTTCGGGTTCATGTGGACGCAGTCATCACAGAACCTGGAGTCATGCTGCAGACCCGGGCACCAACAACACTTTGTGAGGGTCTGTCACAGACATCTGTCTGACACAGTCCCTACATGGTTTGAATGTGGACTACTTACGGGTGACATTTTCCCTTGCACATTGGTCAATTCTGACAAAATTTGTGATCTTGAGGACCCAGGAGAGGCATCTGAGGGCAAGGAAAGGAAGCGACTGACCGCGTACACGGGTGCCGCTTACGTGTGGCTTCACTTGTCACTCCTGGAGCGGAACAATGTTGGCTCGGAGCCGCACGATGCGTCTTCCGCCACACAGGATTAGTGCTTTAAATCTTCCAGATCCAGTGCGACTGCTCGTCAATAGTGACAAGTTGGGGAACCGGAGTTTGGAGGTATCTATCAGAATAGCAACTTTAAATATAAGATTGATATCATGCTTTGAATGCTCTAGATAACTGTACTCTGGTGCATTTTTAATACAGTTAAAAAAAATCAGTTATGTCCAACACTTATCACGCAGACTAAAAAAAGCTCCAGACATGATTAGAGCGAAATTACATGCACAAGCCAGTGCCCTAAAAAACTGTCAACAGCCTCTGCAAAAGCAGAAAACTGGAGGAAAGTTATGCATGAAAAAGGAAGAATTTGTATTAGAAGGCAAAAGCTAGAATGACAACCAAACAGATCTTGGCATGAGGACTACGTAAATTCACTGTTAATCTCCTCTTTTTAAAACCACTCGCCACTACTGTGCAGAGCATTCCCAGCCCGAGGATGTGGATTACCACAAACATGAGCATCCGTGAAAGATCTACGCCTAGAGAAACGTAAGATTCAGTGAGAATGAAAAAGAAGAATATAAAGATTAGGCAAGAATAAACAAATACTTTTAGGAATATGTGAGATTAAGAAGAAGAATTTGAAAATTTGTAATTAGCCTACAGAAACATTTTAAAAATAGACAAGGATAAATGAAAACATTTTAAATTTAAGTGAAGACAAAGAGGAATAATTTGACGAACAGGAGAAAGTTGAAGAAAAGTAATGATTCGAGAATTGAGAGGGTATAAAAATAATATGAAGCTCATTCTGTGTTTCTGGATTTGTGTTTTACCGTATTTCGGTCAGAAGTGAGAATGGACCGAGTAACTCGCATCCCTGTTATCTGTGGGAAATTTACAATAGCCAGTGGTTAATTTTACTGTTCTGGTGGCAAGTTATAAATGCCAATGAAAAACCATGCCTACAGAAGGAAAAAAATGACTGATCATATTCAAAAGTAAAACCTGGGGAAAAAAAACCTTGCTTCAGGATGGAAGGGAGGGCCTATTTCTGGAGGCTGGCTAAATCAGGGTACCTGGGGTAATTAGGGAGCAGGTTTAAAAGGTATTGGGACACATTTTGGAGGGAACATTATGATTCCAGAATAGGCTGCAGGAATCAGGCAAGAACAAGTCCAGGTACAAGGGGGTGGTGGTGGAAGGGGGAGAAGTATGAGAGAGGAGCACATTTCATTCTCAAAAGAGTGGCTGGATAAATGCAAAGGGGGAAGGTGGCTGAAAGAGCGGTGGAAGATGGAGTGGGCAGTAAAGGCAGGTACAAAGGACACAGCGGCGGTGTGGGATCCAGGTGCAAGGAGTACTGCAGGGACTTCTGAGCAGCTTGGGGCTCCGGCCTGCCAGAAACGCTATCGCCAACTTTTGTAAAGCGTGCCGAAGCGTACTGACCTGGAAGCGGGGGTCGGTGTCGCTCTCCCCAATCTGTTGCAGCAGCTCCCCACTCGTCTGGCCCACATTTCCAGCTGCCTGGAGGAGCACCTGGCGCGGCTAGGGACAGAAAACCAGTCATTAAATAAACAATGTTCATGCTTTGACGTGTTCTCTTCAAAAATGCTGTTGAAAGAATTAACTTAAAGGGTAACGAGAGGCGGCTTGCCAGCACAAGGACACTAAAACAATAACTGAACGTGACATAAACACACAAAGTTGAACTACTGGTAACATTTAGCACAGGAACAGCCTACCTACACCTACAGACCCAACGGGAAGGTATACGTATCCTGACCTATACAGGGCAGGAACACAGACGTGCAGCTCACAAGGTGCTATCCCTAGTCAGTAAAACCAATCATCCTCACTGAGCCCTTCGGTGTAAAAAAAACTATTACGATGCACAAGATCAACATGGACGGATGGGTAACACCCAACTCGCACAAGGGTCCACATAAACAGACCAACCCACTTGGGTAAATGACATATTAATGGGAAACAGGATTGCACGTTTACTCAGATGTGTCTCAAAGAACTACAGAAATAGTTCATGCTTATGTATACTTGGCCATCGCCTTTCAGAATCATGGCAACTGGTATGAACATGGAGAGGATTTGTCTAGATCAAAGGTTCTCAACTTTCTGACTTATGTGGACCCCCATTGAATTGCCACTGGAACCTGGAGACCCCACTAAATCATAATTAGAATACCGGGATCTCCACCTACCACCAGGATTCCCAGGCCTAAGAACTTTTGATAATTTAAACCACAAAACAACTAAAACAAAATACAGAGACATTCATGAATGAAATATACAATCAATGACCCTTTATTTAATTCACAAGCAAATATTCAAAATATAAAAATCTAAATTTGACTAGGAAGATTGGAGCTTTTATAAAGTCAATTAAGGACACTCATCGTCCAAACCTTATTCTGTTTGATGCACTTGCACTGCTCCCATAAATCAATCTGAGAGTAATATCTAGTTCTATTTTATTGATTTATTACTATAATTTAATTTTCAAAGCAGTCGGGCCCCCTGAGTAGGGTTTGCAGACCCCTAGGGGTCCCCAGACCATAGGTTAAAAACCACTAGTCTACATGACAAAAATGTAACCTGATGGTGTTATCCTTTGTTAATAAACGTAAAGTGGGTAAATACCAGAAACAGGTCTGCATGTGTGTTGGCAATATCACTGATACACCTATGTACGCAATCAAGATGTCGAGGCTAACCTGGGGGAGGGAGGGGCGGCTTGTGCTTCAGGTGGACTGATTTAAAAGTGATTTTATTGTCCAGGCGATCTGAGAAGCTGGCAGAAATGATCAGTAACGCAGTCGTGTTCTCATAAACTGATCAAGTTAGTGACAAAGTCCGAACTAATGCACAAAAATGCTGCATTCATGAAATGAAGTAAACAAGAAACCATGGAGACCAGTGGAAACACTGGAGGCCTCTCAGGAAAGAGCACTCAAGGACTCCATTGAGGCATTAAAATAAATCTCTTCAATGGAAGAGAGATCAGGAGATACCATAGTTAAGCTGATGTTAAATCTTCCCTTACAAAATAGGATCAAACATAAGAACTTCTGGGCTAAGAGTCTGTGTAACCATAAATTAGGATATAGTGCACTCTTTACTGCTATGCAGACAATATGACATTGAAACAAATATACTAAGTGTCTGCTGATTAAAAATGAAATTAAAAATAAAAATAATAATGATCTTTCTCTGCAATTCACTGGATGCTGAAGTATTTGATAGCATGGCCATTTTTCTGAATGTAGAGTCATATAAGAGATCAGTGAAGTGATCTATAACAACATATTTTAGATTGTTACTAGTGAGACAGACTCTTTAATGTCCCCTCAATTCCTATGATACTTTTTTGGTTTTGCATCATAACATTTGATCTCCTAAGCCACTTGACCCCAACTTCTTCCTATTTTCTAATTAGTTTTCTATTTTTACATCACGTGCTGAGGAACACAAGTACCTTTTTTTCTGGTTGGTTGTACAACTCCGTGCCTACACGTATTTCTCTGAAAACTGCCTTGTGGCTCAGCGCAAGCTACTCAAGGAAGCAAATATTAGGCTCAACTAAGTGAATTTGTTTCCGGAGGGTGCTTTACTGCACAATGCGCCAGCTCACACATTGGTTGGACCAACACTGAAGCTCGTCTTCTCAAACTGCGCGGCTAGTTCATTTTCAGACAAGTGTGCGCCCCAAGCCCTTCCTGGTCAAGCCCAAAACTAAAAAACACCTAAAACCAGGTGCAAAGCATGGTGCAGGGATAAACCTCCCTTCCCACCCAACCATGAAATGCACCTGGACAGGACTCTGGGGAATAATGGGACTAAACAGTCACCAGATGGGATTCAAGACTTCCCTCTGCATACCCGGTGTGCGGCTGCATCCACTCACACATTATATGTAGAGGAGTGCGGGAGCGCAGCGATGACTCAACACTTACTACAGGATTGTCCCATGCTCCATGGGGCACGATGCACAAGACACACATAACTAGTAACTATACTTGGGATAGAGAAAGTGAATGTGTGAGTGTCAGCAAAAGGGGGGCACAAGTGTGTGTGCTGTGATCAGGTGGAAATCATCTGAGAGGAGGAATAGTAAAAGAAATGTGTGTAAAAGACAACCATTTTTATTCGATATTGTAAACCCACCTAAACGAATTGAGGACACATTTATACACTTTGCTAAAGGCTACAAGCTCCGTAAATCATTGTGACGACAAAGCAGAGAGATAGTATTTTAGGTCAGTTGCAACTTGTAGCCTGTTACTCACTGTTTCAGCGAGTATAAACCATGATAGTTTGTTTACAAACGCTGCACCCCGGCCTACGGGGAACTCGAAGGCAGGAACAAGGCAAGGATGAAAGAGTTGCACCAACATAGACCTCTCGTGTCTCAAGAGTTCTTACTCAGTCCGAGGCATCACAGAGCCCCCCACAGCTCCTCTCACCTCAGCACTCGCAGGTTGCGCCGTCTTGAGCAGGTCAGACACCGCTCCGGCCAGGTTCTTCGCCGCATGCAGGAGCTGCCGCCCATTGCCGCCCTCATCCTCCATCAGCGCCGCCAGCAGCTTCACACCCTTGGACATTTCGGTCAAGTTCGACGAGATGGTGGTGACCGCGCAGCCCACAGCGGTGTAGTCTGTATCGGCCGGATCACCTGCAAACAAGGTAGCAATGGGTGAGGCCCGCGGAAGTGCACATTGGGTCAGTGGGGCCCAGGCAGGGGTAATCAGAGGGAATGCGCCCTGCAGGAGACAATGTTACTGAAGAGCTCGCAGCTGCTGGGTCTATGCCGGGGGAGGGAAGGCGCCTGGAAAGATGAAACAAGGTGTCCTCTGCATGGCCCAGGGAGCTGCGTTACCCCGCTCTGCCATTAAATGAATTTGCATCACCATCCTGCATGCCCACTGACGGGTGACCACTCGAACAAGAGAAGCTGAACAAGAGGACCTAGACGGTTGGAAGTTCATCCTAGAAGTACTCTGGATCCTGCCATGAAACTCCTGATCACCAGAGGGGCCAAAAAAGCCTCATATTAACCTAATCTCAGGGAACAGTTCTTTGCATCAGCCCTAAGCCCATCAGTTGCCTCTCAATACATGATGGCAAGAAACACTGCACGGCTCGTGTGTTGTCTGACATGAGAAGGAGAGACATTCTTTTTATCTAGTTTATCTGGAGGCAGAAAACCTGTTATTAGGGAAAAGACCATCAGTGCTTTAATACACTGAATCCTATCATCAGTCCCCGGCTTCAATTGCTGGAGTTTAAACTTAAGAAAATGTAAGCCACAGAAAATGGCCATGGTCTTTCAGAAAGCACTGGGTACCAGGCAGAAGAGCAAGCTGTTCTAGAGAGCACTGATTACAGCATTGAGCAAAAGTACCTTGCGTGCTGGCAGCATGGACCTGTGGAAATAGGCCCCTGCACATCTGTTCCCACCCACTCCCTGCACCGTCATCAGTGCATCTTATCTCACGCACTTCACAAGCGCTCCTTCCCATCTAGTACTGCGTAGTTTACACACTTGTATTTTGATAGACAGAAAGATCACTAGTTGTGGGCCCGGGTTTTCTTACGGTTTACCTGTGAAAGGTTAGCGAAGCAAACATCTCCTAAACACGAGGGGATGAGTTCTTTAAAGCCTCTGCTAAAGGCATAGAACCTAACAGACATCACTCGTTTGCCCCAGCAACCCTCAATCCCAAAAGAAGCAAATTGCCTGATGTCAGTGATCTCCAAAAGTATAATCACAACACTGAACTCCCCGGTAAGGAATAGAAACCATTACCACTTGGAAATCCAAAAATACCCCAGACTCCTCTGGTTCACACTAGTCAATACTCCAATCCGCAATTCTAATTTGAATTGGAATGTAAACTTTCAACAGACTTTTTCGCTTTTATACGAATGAGGTGAGAAGTAGATTCTATTGCATTTTGTGTGATGCATTGTGCTATTACAATATAACCACTTCTCTGTCTCTCTATATTCGACACAGAATTTCTTCGGTTTTGGCTATAACGTATTCAAGTCGAGTCTGCTTGGAACGGCGCAGAAGGTTTCGATATAATGCACAGAATAATAGTTATCAATGGGTGAGTTCCCTATGTATGGAGGCCATGGATAAGTTACAAGGGAAAGATTTATGGTAATGTAACATCAACCTTCAAATGCATGTCAAAGGGCTTAGATTAAGACATCAACCCGGCTACACGTTTCTTGTTTCAGTAGCCATGGGGAATAATATGGAAGCCACTTCAGCTATGCTAAGCTCCCTTATGATCAATGAATGGTGACTTAAAGGCAAGCATGGTCTCTACAAGCACAGCGACATCACAGCAGCAACTCTCGTCCACCAGCATCAGCCTATGTGGCTACTATCTTTGATCCAGGAAGACCCTGGCCACCAAACTACTGAACTACCACGTGGTTCAGTAAGACACCTGAGCTTCCAGGATCACCAAGGCAAATAGCCAAGGCTCGAGACAGCGAGTCAAAGTCGGTTGTAGCATGGCACAGTAAATAACATTCAATCTCAGGTCTGTGACTAATTTTAAAGGAAGAATGTTACTTTTTATAGGTAAATAAAACAATATAAAGTATGCATTGAAAATCAGAAGGTTCTAGGATGAGCTACAACACTTACTCATTCCAGAGGTTTCATGAAACGCTAAAGACCTGAAGCCACAAAAGCGCTGAACAAAGATGCAGAAGGGAGGGACTGAAACAGGGAGGTGGCAATATCAGCCTTGTTTTGTTGATTTCTTAATTATTCGCCTACAATCCCAGATATTAAATCAACCTGCTTCTGCTCTGATTGCCAAACCTTAGCACAACTAGGAGAGCTTAGCCTTGTGACCCAAGGGGTTCAAGGTTATGCAGAGAGTTTCAGCTTCTCTTCCGATCAGCATGCATGGTACCATTAATCGCAAGAGATCTGACAGACCTTACAAGGGATCTGGATCTGAAGAGCAGCGACCCCCAGACTGGAATCATACGAGACCTTGCGGACGCGGAGTCACAGTACAGGCTGCACGGATACGCACCAGCCATTAAAATAAAGGAGGTTTGGGCCTACGATGATTGCCCAAAAAACACGCCATGCCGGTGTTGGGCTAGAAACGGACTAACTTGATAAAATGTTTTCAACTAATACGAATTGGTACCAACCATAGAATTAATCTGCACTTCAATGGACAAAGATGGATCGAGTTAACACCGAATATTTTCAACTTGACCAACGTTTAAGCTATCAAAGCTGTCAAATTATTCAGGTATGAATCCCAAATCAAGACTGTCGGCAGCAAATAGTCCTAATCTCTTCAACTCGGTCATGCAAATTCAGTGCTTCACAGTCATTTAGGCATCTTGTGCAGTAGTCGTACACACATTAAACAAAGATGAGAGCAGCTCTGAAAGAGCAAACACTTCACTTCAAACTCTTGATTGAAGTTCCCCCATAAGACCGCTACATCTGTAAGTCACAGGGGCTGGGCGTAACCCCCTTCTGGTCGCGCACACTCCCAGCCCATCATCACTGAGGGCTCAAGAGTGTCCGCGGCTGCAGATCCAGGACGAAAAGAGCAAACTCACTTCTGTCCAATATACAGAGCACAACAGCGTCTACATCAACCACAATCTGTGCCTCTTAAGGGCCGAGAAATGCTGACTGCAGATCCCCCAAGATATTACACAATCTAAAGAGGGAGCAGACTCCTGGCGATCAAGTGGCATGAGGAAGAACCCATCTCTCTAAAGTGAAGAACAAACACTTCTCTCAGTGAAGCGTCAACAAGTGCATTAAAATGAGAGTCACAACTAGATGGAGCCCTTTGCTGATATCTCCTAGACTTCTGCTTCCCAGGCACGAAGGTGCTGTTCTTACGACCACTAGGCCCTCTTCTGAGATGTATGCAAACTTAAGTACCCGATGGGTGATGCCTCACCTCGCGGAGCGGTGGCCTGGACGGCAGCCATAATCTCTACCTCCAAGTCAGAGCATTAGGAATGATGGAGCATTTAACATTATCTGCTCACTTTACACTATCTGTTATCTACTTGATTAATCGACTGTCGGTTTTACATTTGTGAACAAAATGGGCAGTCAAAGTGGCAGAGACGAGCGATGCATCTGTCAGTGGAGCAGCAGGAGCGAGGTGCATACTGCATGGACCTTACAGGGCTTGCAGACCGTTCAGGCGGTAATCACCACACAAATGTAATTCTCAATCACTCTGGAGGTAATGAGAAGGAACTGGACCCAGGCGGCAAGGGTCTGTGAAACAGGTTAAAAGCAGAGCACACATCGCCTTATCTCACTAGGTAGGGAGGAGAGGGAAGAGATCACAGGCAGGGTTGAGACAGAGTGTCAATCAGAAGGCAGAAGAATCAGGAGAGAGATTTTCAGACAGGGCACAGTAGATATTGTAGTATTTGCCGCATACCTGCAGTCAGGTTTACCACAGAGGCTGTGCTAGCTGTAATGGCATCCACCTGGGAATGTATTTCATGTTTTGATTCATCCATCTTGTTAAGGCGCCAGTCCTTGGCACGCTGGAGAAGAAACAGAAGTGATAAGTACCTGCCTTGTGGCCTTTCAAAACCCCACCCACTCAGAATTCAAAGCATCAACCAATGAAAATATACAATTCCAATGCAAGAGGTAGACGGGTACTCACAGAATCTGGTCCAAGAAGTGGTAGCGTGTCGAAGTCATCAAGCGTGGCCTGGGCTGCGTGGACGGCTTGCATGCTGGAGTTAATGGTGCCGGTCAGAGCTTGCTGAGCTGACGTCTGCGAGAGAAAACAAGAGGCTACAAACAGGTGCATCGATACCTGATGAAACCAACGCAGGCTACTGTCGCTGGCAGAGGACTGCCACCCAAGTCTCACACTCCTAAGCCAGAAGGGACTCTATGATGCTTGCGTCCCTCTCAAACGTAGCACACAGGCTGCTGATCTGTAAAATGTGTCCATTCTATGAGGTCGCCCTTCCTAAAACATCTCCGAGAAACCAATCTATGGTGAAATTATCATCTTCTAGAAGGTCGAGGCCCAGGAGAGACTCTTGCCGCTGATGACCCCAGTTACAGACAATTGTTTCTACCAAGGAACCTTAAAGATCGCGCCGTACGGTATCCATAGGAATACAGACCTCAAGTGCTATCTACACGAAACGCGACCACCAAGGTATCTTCATGTAGGGTTGTGCAAAGATTATCTAATGACTGGAGATGCACGACCCGGAGAGCTTCACCTGGGGCTCGGGAGTCTCAGTGTTGTGGAGGGAGATGTGATCACTTCAGGGGTGATCCACTGGGGATCATGTTGTCAACTGTGGATTTCCACACACAAGGGTGAAGAGCAGCATGAGAAGACTCGGGTAAACATTGAGAAGGGCGAGGCAGCAGTTCTGAAGGCTCTGACCACAGATGGACATATGTACATAGGGCTAAAAAGACCTCTTATTTTTAAGTAATCAACAGAAGCGGAGAGGGGTTGACAACAGGTTGAACAACAATCTGAAAAGAAGGGGGTGGGGGGGTCAGATAACATTTGGGATTTGCAAAATTAATCCATTAATTATAAACCACAAATTAATTTGTGGGTGTGGGACTGTGACCTAAAAACTCCTGCAGTGTTGCCATGTCTTAAAAATCAACTAGAACGGAGTGTGGTATAACAAACTCGCAACATGCACGCATCATGAACAACATCCAATCACACTCCCTGTCCACCTTTCTACACACCCTACAAAGCTACCAACCAAACACCCAATCCGCCCATTTCACCCTTCCGGGTATCCTGAACAGCGACCCCGTTGAATGATGTGTTGCATTTTTGGCTGATGTTCCGCCCCCCGCCCCCTCAATTGCATTTCATTTATTATGCACATTTCTCACGTATAAACGTGTGCTTCATTTAATATTAATCATTGTCATCACATAATGTTTGCTTTATTGTAGGTGCTCACATACAAGTGAGAATTATAATATGAAGAAGAATTAGTGAACGTGCGACAGAATTTTCAAGCTAATTCTTACACTCCAAGTGATCACAAATTTGGTGCTTTTCGAAATAACCAGAAAAAGCTGCTTCATCTTCAGGGAGAGACACCTGAAGCTCTTTGTGTGACATAGGACATACACTCGCAACACCGTCTGCCTAAAGTCCCCTATACGGCCAGGCGAGATTATGGAAAATAAATAACGTCCAATATAAAATAATTCTGCTGAAAATGGACCAGTCTCAAAATAGTCCACATATTCAATCTCACAGCTCGCCTGGCTGGAGGCCCTGGGGGTGGTGGGAACCTGGGTCTTGCTTAGTGTCTGACAGTCTCACCCCAGCCAGCTCCACTGCTGCAAACAGCTCGCTCTCGGAGCTGCCGCTGCCAGCTCCACTGCTGCAAACAGCTCGCTCTCGGAGCTGCCGCTGCCAGCTCCACTGCTGCAAACAGCTCGCTCTCGGAGCTGCCGCTGCCAGCTCCACTGCTGCAAACAGCTCGCTCTCAGAGCAGCCACTGCCAGCTCCACTGCTGCAAACAGCTCGCTCTCAGAGCAGCCCCTGCCAGCTCCACTGCTGCAAACAGCTTGCTCTCAGAGCAGCCACTGCCAGCTCTCTCAGAGCAGCCACTGCCAGCTCCACTGCTGCAAACACCTTGCTCTCAGAGCAGCCACTGCCAGCTCCACTGCTGCAAACAGCTCGCTCTCGGAGCAGCCACTGCCAGCTCCACTGCTGCAAACAGCTCGCTCTCAGAGCAGCCCCTGGCAGCTCCACTGCTGCAAACAGCTCGCTCTAACAGCAGCCACTGCCAGCTCTCTCAGAGCAGCCACTGCCAGCTCCACTGCTGCAAACACCTTGCTCTAAGAGCAGCCACTGCCAGCTCCACTGCTGCAAACACCTCGCTCTCAGAGCTGCCACTGTCAGCATCACTGCTGCAAACACCTCGCTCTCAGAGTAGCCACTGCCAGCTCCACTGCTGCCAACAGCTTGCTCTCGGAGCAGCCCCTGCCAGCTCCACTGCTGCAAACAGCTCGCTCTCAGAGCAGCCACTGCCAGCTCCACTGCTGCAAACAGCTCGCTCTCAGAGCAGCAACTGCCAGCTCCACTGCTGCAAACAGCTCGCTCTCAGAGCAGCCCCTGCCAGCTCCACTGCTGCAAACAGCTCGCTCTCAGAGCAGCCCCTGCCAGCTCCACTGCTGCAAACACCTCGCTCTAACAGCAGCCACTGCCAGCTCTCTCAGAGCAGCCACTGCCAGCTCCACTGCTGCAAACACCTTGCTCTCAGAGCAGTCACTGCCAGCTCCACTGCTGCAAACACCTCGCTCTCAGAGCTGCCACTGTCAGCTCCACTGCTGCAAACACCTCGCTCTCATAGTAGCCACTGCCAGCTCCACTGCTGCCAACAGCTTGCTCTCGGAGCTGCCACTGCCAGCTCCACTGCTGCAAACAGCTCGCTCTCGGAGCAGCCACTGCCAGCTCCACAGCTGCCAACAGCTTGCTCTCGGAGCTGCCACTGCCAGCTCCACTGCTGCAAACACCTTGCTCTCGGAGCAGCCACTGCCAGCTCCACTGCTGCAAACAGCTCGCTCTCGGAGCAGCCACTGCCAGCTCCACTGCTGCCAACAGCTCGCTCTCGGAGCTGCCACTGCCAGCTCCACTGCTGCAAACACCTTGCTCTCAGAGCAGCCACTGCCAGCTCCACTGCTGAAAACAGCTTGCTCTCAGAGCAGCCACTGCCAGCTCCACTGCTGCAAACACCTTGCTCTCAGAGCAGCCACTGCCAGCTCCATTAGAGCAGCCACTGCCAGCTCCACTGCTGCAAACAGCTCACTCTCAGAGCAGCCGCTGCCAGCTCCACTGCTGCAAACACCTTGCTCTCAGAGCAGCCACTGCCAGCTCCACTGCTGCAAACACCTTGCTCTCGGAGCAGCCACTGCCAGCTCCACTGCTGCAAACAGCTCGCTCTCGGAGCAGCCACTGCCAGCTCCACTGCTGCAAACAGTTCGCTCTCAGAGCAGCCCCTGCCAGCTCCACTGCTGCAAACAGCTCGCTCTCAGAGCAGCCACTGCCAGCTCTCTCAGAGCTGCCACTGCCAGCTTCACTGCTGCAAACAGCTCGCTCTCGGAGCAGCCACTGCCAGCTCCACTGCTGCAAACACCTTGCTCTCGGAGCAGCCACTGCCAGCTCCACTGCTGCAAACACCTTGCTCTCGGAGCAGCCACTGCCAGCTCCACTGCTGCAAACACCTTGCTCTCAGAGCTGCCACTGCCAGCTCCACTGGCTCTCAGAGCTGCCACTGCCAGCTTCACTGCTGCAAACAGCTCGCTCTCGGAGCAGCCACTGACAGCTCCACTGCTGCAAACACCTTGCTCTCAGAGCTACCACTGCCAGCTCACTGCTGCAAACAGCTCGCTCTCGGAGCAGCCACTGCCAGCTCCACTGCTGCAAACACCTTGCTCTCAGAGCAGCCACTGCCAGCTCCACTGCTGCAAACACCTTGCTCCCAGAGCAGCCACTGCCAGCTACACTGCTCCAAACAGCTCACTCTCGGAGCAGCCACTGCCAGCTCCACTACTGCAAACACCTTGCTCTCAGAGCAGCCACTGCCAGCTCCACTGCTGCAAACAGCTTGCTCTCGGAGCAGCCACTGCCAGCTCCACTGCTGCAAACAGCTTGCTCTCGGAGCAGCCACTGCCAGCTCCACTGCTGCAAACACCTTGCTCTCGGAGCAGCCACTGCCAGCTCCACTGCTGCCAACAGCTCGCTCTCAGAGCAGCCACTGCCAGCTCCACTGCTGCCAACAGCTCGCTCTCAGAGCAGCCACTGCCAGCTCCACTGCTGCCACCAGCTTGCTCTCGGAGCTGCCACTGCCAGCTCCACTGCTGAAAACACCTTGCTCTCAGAGCAGCCACTGCCAGCTCCATTAGAGCAGCCACTGCCAGCTCCACTGCTGCAAACAGCTTGCTCTCAGAGCAGCCACTGCCAGCTCCACTGCTGCAAACAGCTTGCTCTCAGAGCAGCCACTGCCAGCTCCATTAGAGCACCCACTGCCAGCTCCACTGCTGCAAACAGCTCACTCTCAGAGCAGCCACTGCCAGCTCCACTGCTGCAAACAGTTTGCTCTCAGAGCAGCCACTGCCAGCTCCACTGCTGCAAACACCTTGCTCTCGGAGCAGCCACTGCCAGCTCCACTGCTGCAAACAGCTCGCTCTCGGAGCAGCCACTGCCAGCTCCACTGCTGCAAACAGCTCGCTCTCGGAGCAGCCACTGCCAGCTCCACTGCTGCAAACACCTTGCTCCCGGAGCAGTCACTGCCAGCTCCACTGCTGCAAACAGCTCACTCTCGGAGCAGCCACTGCCAGCTCCACTACTGCAAACACCTTGCTCTCGGAGCAGCCACTGCCAGCTCCACTGCTGCAAACAGTTCACTCTCGGAGCAGCCACTGCCAGCTCCACTACTGCAAACACCTTGCTCTCAGAGCAGCCACTGCCAGCTCCACTACTGCAAACAGCTCACTCTCGGAGCAGCCACTGCCAGCTCCACTACTGCAAACACCTTGCTCTCAGAGCAGCCACTGCCAGCTCCACTACTGCAAACACCTTGCTCTCAGAGCAGCCACTGCCAGCACCACTGCTGCAAACAGCTTGCTCTCGGAGCTGCCACTGCCAGCTCCACTGCTGCAAACAGCTTGCTCTCGGAGCAGCCACTGCCAGCTCCACTGCTGCAAACACCTTGCTCTCGGAGCAGCCACTGCCAGCTCCACTGCTGCCAACAGCTCGCTCTCAGAGCAGCCACTGCCAGCTCCACTGCTGCCACCAGCTTGCTCTCGGAGCTGCCACTGCCAGCTCCACTGCTGAAAACACCTTGCTCTCAGAGCAGCCACTGCCAGCTCCATTAGAGCAGCCACTGCCAGCTCCACTGCTGCAAACAGCTTGCTGTCAGAGCAGCCACTGCCAGCTCCACTGCTGCAAACACCTTGCTCTCAGATCAGCCACTGCCAGCTCCATTAGAGCAGCCACTGCCAGCTCCACTGCTGCAAACAGCTCACTCTCAGAGCAGCCACTGCCAGCTCCACTGCTGCAAACACCTTGCTCTCAGAGCAGCCACTGCCAGCTCCACTGCTGCAAACACCTTGCTCTCGGAGCAGCCACTGCCAGCTCCACTGCTGCAAACAGCTCGCTCTCGGAGCAGCCACTGCCAGCTCCACTGCTGCAAACAGCTCGCTCTCGGAGCAGCCACTGCCAGCTCCACTGCTGCAAACAGCTCGCTCTCGGAGCTACCACTGCCAGCTCCACTGCTGCAAACACCTTGCTCTCAGAGCAGCCACTGCCAGCTCCACTGCTGCCACCAGCTTGCTCTCGGAGCTGCCACTGCCAGCTCCACTGCTGAAAACACCTTGCTCTCAGAGCAGCCACTGCCAGCTCCATTAGAGCAGCCACTGCCAGCTCCACTGCTGCAAACAGCTTGCTCTCAGAGCAGCCACTGCCAGCTCCAATGCTGCAAACACCTTGCTCTCAGAGCAGCCACTGCCAGCTCCATTAGAGCAGCCACTGCCAGCTCCACTGCTGCAAACAGCTCACTCTCAGAGCAGCCACTGCCAGCTCCACTGCTGCAAACACCTTGCTCTCAGAGCAGCCACTGCCAGCTCCACTGCTGCAAACACCTTGCTCTCGGAGCAGCCACTGCCAGCTCCACAGCTGCAAACAGCTCGCTCTCGGAGCAGCCACTGCCAGCTCCACTGCTGCAAACACCTTGCTCTCAGAGCTGCCACTGCCAGCTCCACTGGCTCAAAGAGCTGCCACTGCCAGCTCCACTGCTGCAAACACCTTGCTCTCAGAGCAGCCAGTGCCCCTTGCTCTCAGAGCTGCCACTGCCAGCTCCACTGCTGCAAACAGCTCGCTCTCGGAGTTGCCACTGCCAGCTCCACTGCTGCAAAACAGCTCGCTCTCGGAGCTGCCACTGCCAGCTCCACTGCTGCAAACACCTTGCTCTCGGAGCAGCCACTGCCAGCTCCACTGCTGCAAACAGCTCGCTCTCAGAGCAGCCCCTGCCAGCTCCACTGCTGCAAACACCTTGCTCTCAGAGCTGCCACTGCCAGCTCCTAGTCATGCCAAGGCTTGCCTTTTTAGGATGTGGCTCCTGATGCGGCATTTCTTGCCAGCAACAATGGAGACCGCACATAGAAAGAAGAAACAACGTCTACCCTAGTTAGGGGAACAAGTACTAGTGCATCAGCATAGTGCTTTTTTGTTTTTCGTACAGAAAACAACACGTTATGGGTTTGTTTCTAAAAATGTATTAAGAGGAATGACAACACGCGTGGGATAACATTCCTGTGACTTGCATGTGCAGAAGTGAGGCCGGGATAGGAAACATGTACACAAGACGAGTGCGCAAGTCCTTTTATGGTCTGTTACTTGGGGTCATGTGCCCTCTTTGCATCCGACTGCTGGGGACTTTTACCAAAGGAGGCACGTACAGGCCTGCCAAGCTTCCCAGCTCTATGCGTGATGCGCTGCTCCAGTCCAGGTTTTTTCTTTGAATTCTGGGATTTATAGTCTTGTGTGCTCTATTATGAAACAGACCACAAAACCCAGAATTCAAAGAAAAAACCTGGACTGGAGAAGCACACCAAAGAAGGTCCTGGAAAAATTGACAGGGATCCATGTAACCTCACTGCATCGTGGGCTCTTAACAGAGGGGACATAACCTTGGATGCAACATGGGCTCTTACCAGAGGGGACATAAGCCCTTAAAGCACCTGTCCGCTGTGGCCCTTACCAGAGGGGGGCATAACCCTGGATGCAACATGGGCTCTTACCAGAGGGGACATAATCCTTAAAGCACCTGTCTGCTGTGGCCCTTACCAGAGGGGGCAATACCTTGGATGCAACATGGGCTCTTACCAGAGGGGACATAAGCCCTTAAAGCACCTGTCCGCTGTGTCCCTTACCAGAGGGGGCATAACCCTTAATATACTGTGGGACCTTACCAGAGGGGGGCATATACAGTTGATGCACTGTGGGCTCTTACAAGAGGGGACATCACACTTGAAGCACCTGTCCGCTGTGGCCCTTACCAGAGGGGGCATAACCCTCGATGCACCGTAGGCTCTTGCCAGAGGAGGCATATAGAGTCGAAGCACCATGGGCTTTTACAAGAGGGGGCATGTGACCTCAACACTACTGCAGGCTCTTACCAGAGGGGGCATGTGCCCTCGGTGCACCTGGCCACTGGTAATCTGCTGCTGAGCTTGCGGCATGGATCCCTTCTCGAAGTTTTCTGGACCTCCCGCGCCTGGGCGCATTATGCCAGGAAGGGCAACAGATCCAGTCTTCACTGTCTCAATGCGATTCTGGTGCTGCTGGAGAACCGTCGACCTATCAAGGACAAAAAGAAAGGTAACTTAAGATGAGGGATAATTACACCGATACAAAGGGACAGCAAGACCTCATGCTACCTTTATGCATTTTAATACAGAGGGGCCCAAAAGGACAACTCCATAAACAATTGGGCGATTCCTGGTAGAGTCCAAATTTACCCCTTCACACACAGACAAAAACTTGTATACATTCCACTAACTACCACACACCCTCAAACTACAGAAAGCATTCCAACTCATGCTCATCAACACGCGCTGCACTACTCTGTGTACGAGACGCTGCAGACCCTATCACCTATGAATGGCGTGGTGCCCTCTTCATTACAGACACAGTGTATGCCAATCGTCTTCAAACATACCCGAGATCCTTCTTCGCACAGGCTACACCATCTATCGTATGGACCGTGTACATCAGTATCGAGGAGCCCTCCCTGTCATCCATAAGTCCTCCTCGTTCTGCACGCTAGTCAAGCAACACTCAACTCCATGGGGCTACTGACATGCATTTCCCACTCTGCAACTCAGATTCCCGCCTTCCATCTGATTTACAAGCCTCCTGAGCAGAATAAGGACTTCATTGATGAATTCTCAGATTTCCTCACCATCCTGTCCAGTCGACATGCACACACCACTCTCTTGGTTTACATCAACCTCCCAGACAACACAAACTGCAAAATCGAACACTTCAATCTCATCAATACACAACGTGGTACAGCATGACACAACCAACACAATCCAAAGGCCACATCCTTGACCTTGTGCTCAGCATCACCAACAACCCAATGCAAACTATCACCCCTCCACAGTCTAGATCGACCACTTCACCATCACTATGTACCTGATATGCATCCTACGAACAAACCAAGATCAACACAAAAAAGACCAAACCTTCTTATTGTTCAAAGACGTCTTCAAAGACAACCTGAAGTTGTGGTATTACTGGTGAAACTGGCGAGCTAGGATAGGCACGTCCAAAGGCTGGCTGTAGCCCACCTCTGTTTGAAGCTCCAATACGCAGTCGACCTTGTAGCAAATGATGTGAGATTCATCAAACAGTAGGTTTGGCTTGGACATAATCCAAAAAACAGGTGTAATGCTTCCAGTGCCTTTGAATGCTTTAACTCATCTCTGTCCCTATGAACTGCACATCTGTTGCCAACACCCTTCAAAACAATGTAAACAATGTTTTGGAAACGATGTGAACATACTCACACCAATTAAAACCCACAAGTGTAAGGCAAAGCCTTCAGTACATTGGTACTCTAAAAATTTGCTGACAATATACGATCTGTCTCCACACAGGAAAGAAAATGAAAGAAAAACAGAACTCCAGATGACCTCTTCATAATGAAGTCCCTCCACACAGACTGCTCATCGCATCAGCCAAAGCAAAGTATTGAACCAACCCCATCAATGAGGCCACCAACAGAAACAGAATACTGTGTAAGACAATTCAAGCACTGCATCTACTCCTCTGCTGGACCCACCTATTCCCCACGCCACAAGAAAGTGTAAAGACATCAACCTCTTCTTCGGTGAAAAAATACAGACAACCCAACAGCACATGAACAAGACCTCACCAACTACCGGCCCATCACTCACCAACCCTCCACTGACAAAATCATTGAAAGAGCAGCCCATGGCCAACTCCACGATTACTTCAGTGCACTCTGTCTCCTACATCACTACCAGTCTGGCTTCAGATTATGCTGCAGCACGGAGACCACTACCTTACACATTGTAGATGGCGCCCTCCTGACCACAGGTGAAGATGACCCCTGCTCCTAATACTGCTGGACGTCTCAGCTGCTGTGTAGGAAGCTGGCTCTGTATATACTATATCACGATGAGATATAGCGTGCACAGAGTCCAGGGGTTCCCCAAGAGGCTTGACAGAGGCAATAATAGATAATACTACGGCTCTCTTAGTGGTAGTGTGGTCAAGCAGTTACGCATATCAGAGAGTAGTTTTAAGCATTTGTTGTACATACACAAGCAACAGAAGAAACACACTCATTGACAACTCCAGACCAATGAGATTTTTTATAGAAAAATTTGTTAATTTATTTCTAGAACCACAAGATTCAGTTTGCAGGTAAGTACATAAAATGTAAGGTACTTTGCATAGTTATACTTAGAACTTTGAATGGAATCAACAATGTATATAGTTTTCTTTAACATGGCAAAAAGCTATTTTAAAAGTGGACACTGCAATTGTCAACAGTTCCTGGGGGAAGAAAAGATTGTACAGTTTTACAGGTAAGTATTCAACGTACAGTTCCTAGTTCTGGGTTTTAGGTAGTCCGTTGTTGGGGTACAAGTTAACCCCAAACACCCACTACCAGCAACACGGGCCCGGTCGGGTGCAGAGGTCAAAGGCGAGCCAAGTTAACGTGGGCTCCAACGGAGATAGCGGCAACTCGGAATCCGTCAGCCAGCAGGTAAGTACACGTGACTCGGAGGGCAGACCAGGGGGGATTAGGGGCACCACACACACCCTCAGCGGCATAGAGGCGGCCGGGTGCAGGGTGCAAACAGGATGCCGGGTTCCCAATGCAAGTCTATGGGGGGACCCCGGAGGTCACTCAGAGGCTGTAGGCAGGGTCCGGGGCTTGGAGGGGTCAACCCAGGGTGGGCTCTTGTTCCCAATCGCGTGGGGACCCTTTCGTGCTGGGTTGACCACCTGGACACAGGCCGCAGGCGTCGGGTGCACAGGAGTCAGGAGTTACGCAGCCGGAGTGAGGTGGGAGTCCTTGGTTGAAAGTTTCTTTTGGACAAAGCCGCTGCCCTCAAGAGTTCTTGGTCCTTTTGGGTGCAGGGCAGTCCTCTGGAGTTGGCAGCAGTCACTGGGCCCACTGGATGCGTTGCTGGTTTGCTTGCAGATTCTAGTTTCTTTGAAGTAGGAGACAGGCCGGTAGGACTGGGGCCAAAGCAATTGTAGTCTTCCTTCTTCTCTGCTGGGGTTGTCAGCTTAGCAATCCTTCTCTTTGTAGGTCGCCAGGAATCTGGTGAGCTGGGTTCAGGGAGGCCCTTAAATCCTAGATTTAGGGGCATGTTAGGGGTCAGAGGGTAGTAGCCAATGGCTACTGTCCCTGAGGGTCGCAACACCCTCCTTGTGCCCACTCCCTTTGGGGATGGGGGCACATTCCTTTCCCTATTGGTCCCTGTTCTCTAAACCAAGATGGAGGATTTTGCAGGGATGGGGTCACCTCAGCTCTGGACAACTTAGGGGTGGTCCTGGCTGGGGTGATCACTACTCCCTGTCTTCCCTAATTTTCCCACCTGACTTGCCGCCAAAAATGGGCTTTGTCCGGGGGGTGGGGCATCTCCACTAGCTGGAGTGCCCTGGGGCACTGTAATCCAGGGCTTGAGCCTTTGAGGCTCACCGCCAGGTGTTACAATTTCTGCAGGGGGAGGTGTGAAGCACCTCCACCCAGGAAAGGCACTCTCCCCATGTGGTCAGAAACTTGTCTGAAAGTGGCAAGCTGGCACAGACTGGTCAGTCCTACACTAGCAGTTGAGCTAACATACAGGGGACATCTCGAAGATGCCCTCTGTGTGCATTTTTCAATAAATCCCACAATGGCATCAGTGTGGGTTTATTGTGCTGAGAAGTTTGATACCAAACTTCCCAGTATTCAGTGAAGCCACTGTGGTGCTGTGGAATTCGTAATGACAAACTCCCAGACCATATACTCAATAAAGCTACACTACACTTACAATGTCTAAGAACGGACTTAGACACTGTAGGGGCATAATGCTCCTGCAGTTATGCTCCCACCTGTGGTATAGTGCACCCTACCTTAGGGCTGTAAGGCCTGCTAGAGGGGTAACTTACCTATGCCACAGGTAGTGGTTTGTGGGCATGGCACCCTGAGAGGGGTGCCATGTCCACTTTGCCTTTTTCTCCCCACCAGCACACACAAACTGTCAGGCAGTGTGCATGTGCTGAGTGATGGGTCCCCAGGGTGGCATAATACATGCTGCAGCCCTTAGAGACCTTCCCTGGCATCAGGGCCCTTGGTACCAGGGGTACCAGTTGCAAGGGACTTAACTGTGTGCCAGGGCTGTGCCAACTGTGGAAGCAAAGGTACAGTTTTAGGGAAAGAACACTGGTGCTGGGGCCTGGTTAGCAGGGTCCCAGCACACTTTCAATCAAAGTTGGCATCAACACTAGGCAAAAAGTGGGGGGTAACCATGGCAACAGTGGCACTTTCCTACATGCTGTCTACGCAGTAGACCACTCAACCCTCGTATGCACCCTGCAGTCCTGAATGAGACTCACCAGCATTGTCCTTCACTGGTTCTCCGCCTACCTTTCCAAATGCAGAGGTTTGTCCACATGGGCACCTCCAGGTCACAAAAGATCTTTATCACCTGTGGAGACCCCCAGGGCTCAATACTGTTTCCATTCAGCTTCAGCGTTTACATAAAGTCAATTGGGGTCCAACTCACAGGCAGCAGCATCAAGATTCACTAATATGCCTGTGACATACAACTCTACCTGAAAGTCTCATCGGTTTCAGACATCGAATGCCTCAAACACTGGCTGCAGATCATACAGACCTGGATGTCCAGCACCTCCCTGAAGCTCAACCTCACCAAGGCAGAATTCCTGTTTTTTTGCTTCTCTTTGCCAAGCACAACAAACAAGAAACAATATAAGCCCAACTCAATTACATGAACCCTGACGGGTTCGAACCTCAACTTTCTCGAAATGCCAAGTCACTTGGATTTACTCAGGACACCAACATCATCCACAGGGAACACATTGCCAAAAACACAAAGATGGTCTAGTACGAAGCTCGCTCTTCTGAAAAAAAAGTCAAACCCTTTATTCCGCAAAGTGACTTCAGAACTTTTGTTCAAGTACTCATATTCATGAACCAGGATGGTGGTAATGCTGCCCTATTGCCTTCTAAACACCCCTTAAGGGCATCCTATACACCGCAGCGGGTCTCATCCAGGGCTTGAAGTACTGTGATCACATCACCCACACCCTGATGAAACTGCACTGACTTCCACAGTTGGCCCGCACCAACCTCAACACCAGCAGCATCATTTACAAAGTCATCACAGCAGCAGCCCTGCTTATCCTGCAGACAAGCTCAGCATCTCTGGCATGTATCGGCACACCCGCCGCCAGATCACCGTCAGATCCTGCAGATCAAGCTCAGCATCTCTGGCATGTATCGGCACACCCGCCGCCAGATCACCGTCAGACGGTAGATTAAGAAGTGCAAAAAAGAAAAACCAAAGCAGAATGCGTTCTCCATCTATGCTCCCTACATCACTCAATATCCATCAGGACCACCTCAGTCCCGCTCCAAATTAAGAAAGCTCGAGCAGCAGGATGACTCAATGTGCAGACCTCAGCTGCTTCTTCCTACACACGCACTGTAATATTATCTAAACCTCCGCATAAATTAACATACAGGCAATGAGACGGATTAAACAGAGTCCGGCACATCACCTTTTCACTTTACTGTACTTGGTGGCAATTTCTCCATGACTAACACTCTCCCCATCAAGTAGGCACATCCTCATCACACTATCAGCAGCTGGGTTTAAAGTATCTTCCAAGTGTCAATGGAATCACAGGGAATCCTGGCGTCCACCTGGGATACAAGGACCTTGGGGTCAAATTCTCGTTCTAATCCATAACAGAGCAACAGCACCATGGCTCAGTCACAAGACAAAGAAACGTGCAGTCCTCGTTCTAAGTAACCTGAAGAGGAGCCCATGATAACTAAGGTAAGAATCGATTAAGGTCCTCCTGAGTTACTGCTCAAATACGCGGCATGCTGGGAGTCTGTCACCTTCTAGCTCCTAGCTCTGTCAAAAGTTTCCGTTAGCTAACATTTTTCAAGGCCCAATCAATGCTTCACAAACGTATTAGCAGCATTATAATCTGACAGCACATACTACAGCCAATCCGACCATTCGCTGATCACTCAATCCCTGATGAGACCTGCTTACATACCTCTCACTGACGCTCTCTTCAGCCAGTTGAACGCTCGGCTCAAGAGCGGAGAATTCAGAACACACAATATCCAGATACAACATCTACAAGGGCCTTCCATACAAAGTGGACAACACCAGCATGTCCAAGCCTTCACTTCAAACAAATACTCGATGAAAACCATAAAGATTATACATTTCCGGAGACATAAATAACAAACATATCCTGCAACCAGTGGACCTCATGGTACCATAGAAACACTGTGCCCTGCAATTAAAAACATGTTAATACTGCAGGTCTCTCCACTCACAAGAAACCCAAGGGCACCATGCCATTGCAGAACATCCATACATGAAATAAATACATCACAGAGTACCGTCACTAGAGCTCGTGACATGGACATACATCAAAGCTACTATCCTTCCAAATACCAAACTGGAAACTTCCTGGTTAGACCTAATCAGTCTACCCCAAAATACATGCACCTTCTAACTAGGAGGACCAGTGTCCGGAATAACCAAAGAATTTTCCAGCTAGTGCTCTAGTAGCAGGTTTAAGATGATATTAGTGGCTGGTTTAAATGGGACTTCCTAGACCTGTGATGTATGTAGAGAATGGACTACAGCACACGTAAAGGCAATATGTGAAAGTGCCCTATAAACATGCCAGCTGGCATCCCCCTTCCACGTTTAACACTAATTTCTAGATTTCACTGAACTTTGTACATCTGGGTGTCACATGCTGTAATAGCAAATTCACATAATAGACCTCTGCACAGGCACCAGCTCAAACAACTGTATTCTTCACCTTTCCGTACTGCAAAAGTGACCTGTTCAATTGTCACCAGTGTCTTTCCTTAGCTCAGTTTGTAAAGCGCCCACCGCTGCCCTTCTCCCTGAGCAGTAAATGAGACAAGAAAGCAGCCAGTTCGAACACATATTCCTTGGTGGACGGAGAGGAACAGCAGCGGGCTCTCAGATACGAAAGACAAAAATGATACAATTATGGATCTCTTTGAATAAACCCCTGAAAACTTTGCAGGTATCATTTATTTTCTAACAGGGTTGCTGTTTATGCTCCACAAAAACTGAAAATAGGGATGGACTTTAAAAGGAACAACACCTGGAGCAGAATGGAAGTGCTAGGAGTTTGCCATTTACATGAATATAAAGCAGGCAAATGCACACCAGTGGGGCGAGGGGCCCGTTATGCTCTTTTAAAACCTGACCTGCATACAATGAATCTCAGAGTGTTTGTAGTTTTTGGGAAGCTGTATTTGCTGTGCTGCACAGAACAGTAAGAGTCTGACCAATTGTTCGGGAAGACCTCTGCAACAAGCAAACTCTGTCTCCTCCTTCATCTGTCATCTGCAGGTTTTCAACACATCCCATGAGGGGAATCCAGATGAAGCCTCCCAAGAGACCAGGACTAACCGGGAGGAGTCACAATCCAAATGCAACTACAAAACAAAAGAGCGAAGTCGAACAGACGGGCGGCAAAGAAACATTCAGCACTTACTTCTTGGGAGAGACAGAGTCTTCGAGCATGGTGGATTCCTCATCGCCTTCCAGGCCAAAGTGGTCTTTGCTCTTTTTCTAGGAAAAAAAATACAAATAGTTATGCATTCAGAACAATAAACATAAAATAGAGGCGTTTCAGAATGCATAGTTAACATTTTTAAGTTGCAAGACAAAGTTGTGCATCAGCAGTGGCAAGAGACATGGAGAGTAAAGCAGCATAAGATGGAAGAGAGAAACGCTTCACGGACTCCAACTGGAAGGAACGGCTCATAACCTATCAGCAGTCTGTGTCCAACTTCCTGCTATCCCACGGCAACATACTTTGGATTTGGCAGCCTAATAGTAGCTAGTGTGAGTGGCCGAGCTCAGCTGTACAAAGGCTGTTATAGAGAGCGACTCAGCCAAGCAGCTGAGGGTGCTCTTAGGAGAGACTCAGCCCAGATAAGCAGATGCTGTTATTGTAAGACACTCAGATCTCTTTCAGTAATGACTCCAGATCAACAGAAGTATCATTGTGAGCCGCTCAGTACAGCTCATCAGAGGCTGCTACTGTGAGCCGCTCAGTACAACTCATCAGAGGCTGCTATTGTGAGCTGCTCAGTACAGCTCATCAGAGGAGGATACTGTGAGCCGCTCAGTACAACTCATCAGAGGCTGCTGTTGTGAGCCGCTCAGTACAACTCATCAGAGGCTGCTGTTGTGAGCCGCTCAGTACAGCTCATCAGAGGCTGCTGTTGTGAGCCGCTCAGTACAACTCATCAGAGGCTGCTGTTGTGAGCCGCTCAGTACAGCTCATCAGAGGCTGCTACTGTGAGCCGCTCAGTACAGCTCATCAGAGGCTGCTACTGTGAGCCGCTCAGTACAACTCATCAGAGGCTGCTATTGTGAGCCGCTCAGTACAGCTCATCAGAGGCTGCTATTGTGAGCTGCTCAGTACAGCTCATCAGAGGAGGATACTGTGAGCCGCTCAGTACAGCTCATCAGAGGAGGATACTGTGAGCAGCTCAGTACAGCTCGTCAGAGGAGGATATTGAGACCTGCTCAGCCCAGCTCATCAGAGGCTGCTATTGTGAGCCGCTCAGTACAGCTCATCAGAGGCTGCTATTGTGAGCTGCTCAGTACAGCTTATCAGAGGCTGCTATTGTGAGCTGCTCAGTACAGCTTATCAGAGGAGGATATTGTGAGCCGCTCAGTACAGCTCGTCAGAGGAGGATATTGTGAGCCGCTCAGTACAGCTCGTCAGAGGAGGATATTGTGAGCCGCTCAGTACAGCTCGTCAGAGGAGGATATTGTGAGCCCCTCAGTACAGCTCGTCAGATGAGGATATTGAGACCTGCTCAGCCCAGCTCGTCAGATGAGGATATTGAGACCTGCTCAGCCCAGCTCATCAGAGGCTGCTGTTGTGAGCCTCTCAGTACAGCTCATCAGAGGAGGATACTGTGAGCAGCTCAGTACAGCTCGTCAGAGGAGGATATTGAGACCTGCTCAGCCCAGCTCATCAGAGGCTGCTGTTGTGAGCCGCTCAGTACAGCTCATCAGAGGAGGATATTGTGAGCCGCTCAGTACAGCTCGTCACAGGAGCATATTGTGAGCCGCTCAGTACAGCTCATCAGAGGCTGCTATTGTGAGCCGCTCAGTACAGCTCATCAGAGGCTGCTATTGTGAGCCGCTCAGTACAGCTCATCAGAGGCTGCTATTGTGAGGTGCTCAGTACAGCTCATCAGAGGAGGATATTGTGAGCCGCTCAGTACAGCTCATCAGAGGAGGATATTGTGAGCCGCTCAGTACAGCTCATCAGAAGAGGATATTGTGAGCCGCTCAGTACAGCTCATCAGAGGCTGCTATTGTGAGCCGCTCAGTACAGCTCATCAGAGGCTGCTATTGTGAGCTGCTCAGTACAGCTCATCAGAGGAGGATACTGTGAGCCGCTCAGTACAGCTCATCAGAGGAGGATACTGTGAGCAGCTCAGTACAGCTCGTCAGAGGAGAATATTGAGACCTGCTCAGCCCAGCTCATCAGAGGCTGCTATTGTGAGCCGCTCAGTACAGCTCATCAGAGGCTGCTATTGTGAGCTGCTCAGTACAGCTTATCAGAGGCTGCTATTGTGAGCTGCTCAGTACAGCTTATCAGAGGAGGATATTGTGAGCCGCTCAGTACAGCTCGTCAGAGGAGGATATTGTGAGCCGCTCAGTACAGCTCGTCAGAGGAGGATATTGTGAGCCGCTCAGTACAGCTCGTCAGAGGAGGATATTGTGAGCCCCTCAGTACAGCTCGTCAGATGAGGATATTGAGACCTGCTCAGCCCAGCTCATCAGAGGCTGCTGTTGTGAGCCTCTCAGTACAGCTCATCAGAGGAGGATACTGTGAGCAGCTCAGTACAGCTCGTCAGAGGAGGATATTGAGACCTGCTCAGCCCAGCTCATCAGAGGCTGCTGTTGTGAGCCGCTCAGTACAGCTCATCAGAGGAGGATATTGTGAGCCGCTCAGTACAGCTCGTCACAGGAGCATATTGTGAGCCGCTCAGTACAGCTCATCAGAGGCTGCTATTGTGAGCCGCTCAGTACAGCTCATCAGAGGCTGCTATTGTGAGCCGCTCAGTACAGCTCATCAGAGGCTGCTATTGTGAGGTGCTCAGTACAGCTCATCAGAGGAGGATATTGTGAGCCGCTCAGTACAGCTCATCAGAGGAGGATATTGTGAGCCGCTCAGTACAGCTCATCAGAAGAGGATATTGTGAGCCGCTCAGTACAGCTCATCAGAGGCTGCTATTGTGAGCCGCTCAGTACAGCTCATCAGAGGCTGCTATTGTGAGCTGCTCAGTACAGCTCGTCAGAGGAGGATATTGTGAGCCCCTCAGTACAGCTCGTCAGAGGAGGATATTGAGACCTGCTCAGCCCAGCTCATCAGAGGCTGCTGTTGTGAGCCTCTCAGTACAGCTCAGAGACTGCTATTGTGAGCCGCTCAGTACAGCTCATCAGAGGCTCCTGTTGTGAGCCGCTCAGTACAGCTCATCAGAGGCTCCTGTTGTGAGCCGCTCAGTACAGCTCATCAGAGGCTCCTGTTGTGAGCCGCTCAGTACAGCTCATCAGAGGCTCCTATCCTGTTGTGAGCCGCTCAGTACAGCTCATCAGAGGCTCCTGTTGTGAGCCGCTCGGTACAGCTCATCAGAGGCTCCTGTTGTGAGCCGCTCGGTACAGCTCATCAGAGGCTGCTGTTGTGAGCCGCTCGGTACAGCTCATCAGAGGCTGCTGTTGTGAGCCACTCAGTACAGCTCATCAGAGGCTGCTGTTGTGAGCCGCTCGGTACAGCTCATCAGAGGCTGCTGTTGTGAGCCGCTCAGTACAGCTCATCAGAGGCTGCTATTGTGAGCTGCTTGGTATAGCTCATTAAAGGCTGCTATTGTGAGCTGCTCAGTAGAGCTCATCAGAGGCTGCTACTGTGAGCCGCTCAGTACAGCTCACTAAAGGCTGCTATTGTGAGCTGCTTAGTACAGCTTATTAAAGGCTGCTATTGTGAGCCGCTCAGTACTGCTCACTAAAGGCTGCTACTGTGAGCCGCTCAGTACAGCTCACTAAAGGCTGCTGTGAGCCACTCAGTACAGCTCACTAAAGGCTGCTACTGTGAGCTGCTTAGTACAGCTCATTAAAGGCTGTTATTGTGAGCCACCCAGTACAGCTCACTAAAGGCTGCTATTGTGAGCCGCTCAGTACAGCTCATCAGAGGCTGCTATTGTGAGCCGCTCAGTACAAGCTCACTAAAGGCTGCTACTGTGAGCTGCTCAGTACAGATCATCAGAGGCTGCTACTGTGAGCCGCTCAGTAAAGCTCATCAGAAGCTGCTACTGTGAGCCGCTCAGTACAGCTCACTAAACGCTGCTACAGTGAGCCGCGCAGTACAGCTCACTAAAGGCTGCTATTGTGAGCTGCTTAGTACAGCTCATTAAAGGCTGTTATTGTGAGCCTCCCAGTACAGCTCACTAAAGGCTGCTACAGTGAGACGCTCAGTTCAGATTACTAAAGGCTGCTATTGTGAGCTGCTTAGTACAGCTCATCAGAAGCTGCTATTGTGAGCCGCTCAGTACAGCTCACTAAAGGCTGCTACAGTGAGCCGCGCAGTACAGCTCACTAAAGGCTGCTATTGTGAGCTGCTTAGTACAGCTCATGAAAGGCTGTTATTGTGTGCCACTCAGTACAGCTCACTAAAGGCTGCTACAGTGAGACGCTCAGTACAGCTCACTAAAGGCTGTTACAGTGAGACGCTCAGTACAGCTCACTAAAGGCTGCTACTGTGAGCTGCTTAGTACAGCTCATCAGAGGCTGCTATTGTGAGCCGCTCAGTACAGCTCACTAAAGGCTGCTATTGTGAGCTGCTTAGTACAGCTCATTAAAGGCTGCTATTGTGAGCCACCCAGTCCAAAACATCCAAGGCTTGTATTGTGAGCCGTTCAGCAAAGCTCATCAGATGTTGCTATTGTGAGACGTATACACATGTCACACAATGAGCAGTCAGAGCGGCCCTCTCCCCACATCTCACTGCAGTGTGAACACTACTGAGCACATGCCATGGAGCACCCAGAGCTGCAATCCTCACAAACCATACGTCACAGTGTGATACGTTATGCAAAGCTACTCAGCACAACAGTTATAACTCAACAGGCCATGCAGCAGTCATAGCGGCCCTCTGCCCAGCACTCACAGCCACCCTCTACCCAGAGCTCACAGGACACAGTGATCAGTTCTGCAATATTACTCAGCACAGAGGCTATAATACACATGCGCAGACCTTGCATCAGTCTGATCAGTCCTGCGATGCTACTCAGCACAATTATAATGCACTCCACTCCATGTAGCAGTTCAGGAGACTTTCTGCCCAGACAGCATAGCAGAGTGTGATCAGTTCTGCAATACTACTCACGACAACGGTTAAACCACACATCAAGCAATGAAGGACTCAAAGCCACCCTTGCTCCAGAACTTACAGCAATGTGACTGGTTCTGCAATGTGCTCAGCACACACCAAGCAGCCCTCAGAGCTGCCCTCTGCCAAGACCTCACAGCACAGTGGGATCAGTCCTGCGACTGTAATCAGCACAACAGCTATTACACACATCACGCCATGCGGCACTCAGAGCCACCTTCTCCCCGGCCCGCACACCATAGTGTGATTGCAGCACTCCGATCAGCCCTCCGCACAGACCTCACTGCATAGTGGGGTAAATTCTGCGATACTACTAAACACAAGATCTATTACATACATCACAGCATGCAGCATTCGGAGGCACCCTCTGCACAGATCACCCAGCACTGAGAGCTGCCCTCCGCATAGAACTCACAGCTCAGTGTGATCAGTTCTGCGATGCTCATTACAGCTTAGATGGCACATTAAGACAGACACACACTAACCTTCTTTAGGATGATGTCAATATAGCCAGCAATAAGCTGAGCAATCTGCTCTCCTTCTGTTGTCTGCACCGAATAGTAACCGTCCTGGTAATCTCCAAAGTCCTAGGGTAGGGAAACACACACAGTGAGACACATGAAAACTCTGATCCTAAGACCATGCACTGTAAGCTCTCAAGCTCCCCATCTGGTGCTGCGACACTAACTTGGACCAGCTTTGCAAGTTCCATGATCAGTCACGTGACACAGACAAGGCTGCTCCTGACCCAGCTTGTGTCTCCATCCCAGTCTGACCCAATGCATCTTCTACATTCCTGCAGGAGATGCGCTTAACTCTTGCCAGCATCTTATGTTTGCCATCCTGGGCTTTGTAATCCTTCTCAAGATTCTATTGCCTATCCAAGTCTGAGGTTAACACACTGGTTTCATCAGAGATAATGGGAAGGACTAAGTGGAAACTGTGCATATTATATATTACACTACAGGGAGGCTATAGAGAGGGAAATGAGAGAACAGAATGGACCTGGAGGTCCTTTACTGTCATGGATAAGGTATTGTTACACCAGCCCTGACAAATGTCCAATAGGTGCCCCCTCCACTTTGCATGGCTCTCATCAGTAAAGACCCTCTGTCCCATCTTTTGTCAGGGTCATGAGAAGCACTTAGATTGGCAATGTTGGCAATCTGTTGTCTGCGCCCCATTTCTCCTACACACAAGGTCACCTGGATCGACTGTTTATCTCCAATGCATCTATGGTATGCATCACTTGACTCTTCATTTCGCCCAACCATGTGTCGGTGCTGCAGACTGTGCCTTAACCCTTTCTCCATTTCCTTCCATGCCTTGAGAGGCTGCCTACTGTGGCTTTCTCCATTTATTAAGAATTCATCACCACATCTTACTAATGCAAAGACAGCCTTGACGAGGAACAATCACGTCAATAAACTCCAAATATCTGAACATGAGCAGCTGTCCTCACCAGCGTGAAGCTCTTCGGGGAGGCGGCCCAGCGCTTTATGTTGGTTAGGTTCCATTCCTGGATCACCTCCTTGGTCTTCTCGTCCACACGCATTACACACTCCTTGGTTATTCCCAGCAGCCGTGGCACCAGCTTGTTCTTCCCCTTCATTTTCTCCTGGAAAAGAAAAGCATGAAAGCCTCAGTGTCAGGAAGACAAAGCACGAGATGAGTACTGAAAGAGCTTTGCTGAGCCTTGAAGTGAAGGTAGGAGAGAAACTATACATCCGAAGAAAGGGCAGGAGAAAAGGAGATTAAAAGAGAGATAGTACGAATGGGGCAAATGAAGAAGCAAGACGGACAAAGAGGGGGCTCAGGAGCTATTTAAAAATGAGTGATAACCAGATCAGCAGCACCAATAACACTGCTAACCAAACTCTGAATAATTAACTCACCTTAACCAGGAAGAAGGACACGCCGTAGGTTTTCAGGGAGCGTGCCAGTTTCACATATCGCGCTTTGGCTTCAATTTCACTCATGTTTGCGCAGTTCTTGTGAGCCTTAAAGTGGAAATTTTCAATTAGCGTTCAATTCACTTTTCTGTATGACAGGTTCAAAACTGACAAGCCTGTTGGTTGAAAACCTCTCAACTCCAAGTGAAGTAAACCCTGAGAAGCTTGTTCTTTCACTCGTCTATTGCTTACTCGCACACTTGCTATGAATCAGCCATCCCCATGTTAACCAGCTGCTTAATATGTACTTTGTATCTCAGGCTAGAAACTTGTTTCACCAGAAACTGTTTGAGACTGTTGCACGTAAAGTGCACTTATTCCTGTTGGCACACCTGCTGCATAGAAAAATGCTGTTTCCCAACCCATGTTCTTCGATTGTGCCAGCCCTCCTAAACATATCCACATTCCGACAAAGCTCTTCCAAAGACGACCACCCTTGTTGTCTGGGGCATGTCACATGAACGTTTACATCGGTGAGCCGCCCACTAAACCTGGGCACCCTCCACGTTTGGCTACAGTTTAACCTTTCTAAAGGAACACCCTAGATATCATGCCTAGCCCACATAAAAGTATGGACATGCTGTATGTGAGAAAGTAGCCTCTTTCTAGCTTTGTTACCCCCACTTATGGCCTGTTTGTGAGTGTATGTCAGGGTGTTTTCACTGTCTCACTGGGATCCTGCTGCCAGGGCCCAGTGCTCATAGTGAAAACCCTATGTTGTCAATATGTTTGTTATGTGTCACTGGGACCCTGCTAGTCAGGACCCCAGTGCTCATACGTTTGTGGCCTATATGTATGTGTTCCCTGTGTGATGCCTAACTGTATCACTGAGGCTCTGCTAGCCAGAACCTCAGTGGTTATGCTCTCTCTGCTTTCCAAAATGTCACTAACAGGCTAGTGACCAATTTCACCAATTCACATTGGCATACTGGAACACCCATATAATTCCCTAGTATATGGTACTGAGGTACCCAGGGTATTGGGGTTCCATGAGATCCCTATGGGCTGCAGCATTTCTTTTGCCACCTTTAGGGAGATCTGACAATTCTTACACAGGCCTGCCAGTGCAGCCGGAGTGAAATAACGTCCATGTTATTTCACAGCCATTTACCACTGCACTTAAGTAACTTATAAGTCACCTATATGTCTAACCTTCACCTGGTGAAGGTTGGGTGCAAAGTTATTTAGTGTGTGGGCACCCTGGCACTAGCCAAGGTGCCCCCACATTGTTCAGGGCAAATTCCCCAGACTTTGTGAGTGCGGGGACACCATATCACGCGTGCACTATAGATAGGTCACTACCTATGTATAGCGTCACAATGGTAACTCCGAACATGGCCATGTAACATGTCTAAGATCATGGAATTGTCACCCCAATGCCATTCTGGCTTTGGGGAGACAATTCCATGATCCCCCGGGTCTCTAGCACAGAACCCGGGTACTGCCAAACTGCCTTTCCCGGGGTTTCACTGCAGCTGCTGCTGCTGCCAACCCCTCAGACAGGTTTCTGCCCTCCTGGGGTCCAGCCAGGCCTGGCCCAGGAAGGCAGAACAAAGGACTTCCTCAGAGAGAGGGTGTTACACCCTCTACCTTTGGAAATAGGTGTCAGGGCTGGGGAGGAGTAGCCTCACCCAGCCTCTGGAAATGCTTTGATGGGCACAGATGGTGCCCATCTCTGCATAAGCCAGTCTACACCGGTTCAGGGATCCTCCAGCCCTGCTCTGGCGCGAAACTGGACAAAGGAAAGGGGAGTGACCACTCCCCTGACCTGAACCTCCCAGGGGAGGTGCCCAGAGCTCCTCCAGCGTGCCCCAGACCTCTGCCATCTTGGATTCAGAGGTGTGCTGGCACACTGGACTGCTCTGAGTGGCCAGGGCCAGCAGGTGACGTCAGAGACTCCTTCTGATAGGCTCTTACCTGTCTTACTAGCCTATCCTCCTTCCTAGGTAGCCAAACCTCCTTTTCTGGCTATTTAGGGTCTCTGCTTTGGGGAATTCTTCAGATACCGAATGCAAGAGCTCACCAGAGTTCCTCTGCATCTCCCTCTTCACCTTCTGCCAAAGGATCGACCGCTGACTGCTCAGGACACCTGCAAAACCGCAACAAAGTAGCAAGACGACTACTAGCAACCTTGTATCGCTTCATCCTGCCGGCTTTCTCGACTGTTTCCAGGTGGTGCATGCTCTGGGGGTAGCCTGCCTCCTTCTTGCACCAGGAGCTCTGAAGAAATCTCCTGTGGGTCGACAGAATCTTCCCCCTGCAACCGCAGGCAACAAAAGACTGCATCACCGGTCCTCTGGGTCCCCTCTCAGCACGACGAGCGTGGTCCCTGGAACTCAGCAACTCTGTCCAAGTGACTCCCACAGTCCAGTGACTCTTCAGTCCAAGTTTGGTGGAGGTAAGTCCTTGCCTCCCCACGCTAGACTGCATTGCTGGGTACCGCTTGATTTGCAGCTGCTCCGGCTCCTGTGCACTCTTCCAGGATTTCCTTTGTGCACAGCCAAGCCTGGGTCCCCGACACTCTAACCTGCAGTGCACAACTTCTGAGTTGTCCTCTGGCGTCGTGGGACTCCCTTTTGTGACTTCGGGTGGACTCCGGTTCACTCCTCTTCTAAGTGCCTGTTCCGGTATTTCTTCGGTGCTGCCTGCTTCTGTGAGGGCTCCCTGACTTGCTGGGTGCCCCCTCTGTCTCCTCATCCAAGTGGCGACATCCTGGTCCCTCCTGGGCCACAGCAGCATCCAAAAACCCTAACCGCGACCCTTGCAGCTAGCAAGGCTTGTTTGCGGTCTTTCTGCATGGGAATACGTCTGCAAGCTTCTTCCCGACGTGGGACATCCATCCTCCAAAGGGGAAGTTCCTAGTCCTCTTCGTTCTTGCAAAACACCAAGCTTCTTCCATCCGGTGGCAGCTCCTTTGCACCCTCCTCTGGCATTTCCTGGGCATCTGCCCACTCTCGACACTGTCGCGACTCTTGGACTTGGTCCCCTTGTTTCACAGGTACTCAGGTCCGGAAATCCACTGTTGTTGCTTTGCTGGTGTTGGTTTTCCTTGCAGAATCCCCCTATCACAACTTCTGTGCTCTCTGGGGGTTGTAGGTGCACTTTACACCTACCTTACAGGGTCTTGGGGTGGGCTATTTTTCTAACCCTGTTTTCTTACAGCCCTAGCGACCCTCTACAAGCTCACATAAGTTTGGGGTCCATTCGTGGTTCGCATTCCACTTTTGGAGTATATGGTTTGTGTTGCCCCTATACCTATGTGCTCCTATTGCAATCTATTGTAACTTTACACTGCTTGCATTACTTCCTTTTGCTATTACTGCATATTTTTGGTATTGTGTACATATATCTTGTGTATATTTGGCATCCTCATACTGAGGGTACTCACTGAGATACTTTGGCATATTGTCATAAAAATAAAGTACCTTTATTTTTAGTATATCTGTGTATTGTGTTTTCTTATGATATTGTGCATGACACCAGTGGTATAGTAGGAGCTTTGCATGTCTCCTAGTTCAGCCTAAGCTGCTCTGCTATAGCTACCTTCTCTCGGCCTAAGCTGCTAGAAACACCTCTTCTACACTGATAAGGGATAACTGGACCTGGTACAGAGTGTAAGTACCCCTTGGTACCCACTACAAGCCAGGCCAGCCTCCTACACTGTACACAAAGGTGAGTTTTCCGAACCAAGCCTTCTAAACCTGGCCATCATGTTTGTTCTTACCTTACCCAAAGCACGATAAATATACAAAACAGTGATGGATCAAATGCTTACATTAATCTCAGCCAGTGGTAATCACTCAGGCCGCATTTAAATCCATTGTTATTTTGCACACTATGCTACCTCAGTTTGGATCTAACCATATGCAAGTCAGTATTGATCCTTCTTCAATAGGAATAGTCAAGCCCGACTACCAGGTCAGGTCCTGCCTAAACAGGAGCATAAGCACCCAGGACTGGTTTATCCCTAATTATGGGATCATCAGCCGGGTACAGCCAGGTTCAGGTGACACAGTGTGCACAGGACCCATGTCTGCTCTTACCCAAAGCATAGTCATCCTCTATGCATCTGGCCCATACATCTACCAAAGAATGGACATGTCTAAATCCCATGGTTCTTAGCATGAAATTCCTCAACATCATAACTGTAATTGTTCTATACCCCTCAGATTATGGCCCTCCACTGCATTGGCAACATATTCAGGGAGGCCCGTCACAGACTATCTGACTCATCATTTGAAAATCATATCCCAACCAAATCTCTGAGCACAACTCTCTGCCACATCAGTGATATGTTCCTAAGCAACGCAATACCAGCCCAGTATATGCAGGCCTCATTCTCTAAACAGCTCCTCACACAGTACCACTCTTTTTAAACATGACCGCAACACTACTAGATCTTTGAAAGGACACTCCTTTTTAGTAGCCATAGCCCAGGCTACATGGCAGGGTAACCCCTGACAAGCCATGGCCAAGTCTACCTGGGGCCCATCCTCCTACCAAGCCCTTCACTCCGTGACCCAGTCTACAAGATGCCCTTAGTCCTAGCAGCCCTTTGATGCATGGCTCAGCCTATAAGGGGCCCCATCTTCCACCCAAGTCATGGACTAGCCCTTCACCTGATGTCCTATCCTACATGGTACCATAATCCTGCTGAGCCCTTCACTCCATGGCACAGGCTACATGGAGGCCCATCCCCTTGCCGAACCATGGCCCAGCCTATGATGGGCCCATCTTCCTACCAAGCCGGGCATAGCTTAAACCTCTTATGCGTTTAGCAAACTGAAAAACATCTTCAAAGCATAAACCATAAGCATTCAAGGTGATCAACCCAAATTCTTCAGTGGGGGCCAGGGGGTGCAGGAAGGGAGGTTTGGCTGCTTGTGTGTGTGTGGTGGGAGAGAGGGTAAATGGCCTGGTTGTATGATCAGCGTGGGTGCGCCCCTTGCTCAGAAACATGTGTCATACCATCTGCACAATATCAAATAGAGTGCCTGCTCTCAACTAGTTTCAGAATCCAACTTTAAAGTTGTTCAAGGTTAAAAAAAAAAAAAAGCAGTGTACCAGGATTATAATCAAAGGCAGATTCTGAAGAGCAACGGCATCCTATTGAATTCAATATAAAGTCCACTTGTATTGTCTGCACCAAGATAGTGATTCCTTCTAAAGATTGCCAAGGACCAATCCAATGTCAAGCAGTACTCTAGGGTATAGTGGACGGACATCTTCTGTCCCAGGGTCCTGAGAACAGTATGATAAAGTAACAATGCAGAGACCTGACATGTAAGCCTCAAGTGCAGCGGTTTAAAGCCCACTCGCTCTTGAGAGCAGGATTTAGAAAGACAGTCCATCCCATAGCACAATAGCAAGCACTGTAAAAAAAAGATTATGTCCCACAACAATCGTGGCACGTGTTTCTGCTACATCTCTACAGACGCAGCCCGTTTTCAAACCAGTACCAATGCAGTGGACCCAGCAGTCCACAGCACCAAGCTCTCACGAGAGAAGAAAACCCACCAGAATCAGGAATATTTACAAATAGGAAGTTCTTTTACTAACCTGCTGCATCCCCAGAGCCCCACACTACCTCTCGCACCTACACAAACTGCCAAAAGGAGCGCTCACCATGAAGATCTTGCGTTCACCTTTCTGCTTGATGTACTCCTTGGGCAGGAAATCCTTCAGTCTGCAGAGAGAGAAGCAGGAGATTAAAGGGATCAGGAGATGAGGCGGAGGCCAAGCATCCTCAAAGCAAGAGCAGCGAGCGTGGAAAAGCCAACACAGTCCTTGGCAAGGTGGCGCTCTGTTTCTCATTGGGATTGCAAGCACACCCATCACAACAAAAAGCAGTAAAATGACATATTATTGTAAAAACAGGAGTACGGATGCTTCCCAGCCGACAGATATTCATCACGTGCATGGAAGCCTTGTTCTAATTCCAACCCACATGATATGATAATTTACTCCTTACTGTCGCAAGGAAAAGCTACTATTGACTATAGCAGGACATGTACCTGTGATTAGGCAAAATGTCATTACTCACAGTGCAAGTGAAGTGAGTGACCCTCTGGCCACCAATGTCCTTTCACTCTGCATCATTCAGCCCACCCCCTCCATTCCTACCCCTTCTCATACCCCAGCTATTAACCTCTGTCCCTGCTGCAGAAATGGGGTGAAGCACACAATGATGGATGTCTCCTTATACAAGGGTGTTTGGGGTACACATCTACGGTTTTCTTTATCTAAAGCCAATTGAGGTACGCTTCTATGGTTCTCTTTATTTTATCTAAAGGTGCCTCAGGGATGCTTCTGTTGAGATATGGTTCTAAGGTTCTCTTTAGCTGAACCTAATTAAGTTATGGTTCCCGTTATGGTTCTATGGTTTGAGGTATGCTGCTATGTTCTCTTTATTTATCTAAAGGTATTTGTGGTGCACGTCTAGGTTCTTTTGTCTAGAGGTATTTGCAGAATGCTGCTATATTCTCTTTATTTTATCTACAGGTATTTGTGGTGCACTTCAGTAGTTCTTTTGTCTAAAGGTATTTGAGGAATGCTTCTATAGTTCTCTTTAGCTAAAGCTATTTGAGGTTTGCTGCTATGTCCTCTTCATGTAAACATATCTGAGGTATGGTTCTATAGTTGTCTTTATGATAACCTAACTTAGGTAGCCGCCATGGCTATCTTTATTGTATTTAAAAGTATCGGAGGTGCACTTCTATGGTTCTCTCTTTTATCTGAAGGTATCCGTGGTACACTTCTATGGTTCTCTCTTTTATCTGAAGGTATCCGTGGTACACTTCTATGGTTCTCTCTTTTATCTGAAGGTATCCGTGGTACACTTCTATGGTTCTCTCTTTTATCTAAAGGCATCTGAGGTGCACTTCTATGGTTCTCTCTTTTATCTAAAGGTATCCGTGGTACACTTCTATGGTTCTCTATTTTATCTGAAGGTATCTGAGGTGCACTTCTATGGTTCTCTATTTTATCTAAAGGTATCGGAGGTACACTTCTATGGTTCTCTCTTTTATCCGAAGGTATCTGAGGTGCACTTCTATGGTTCTCTATTTTATCCAAAGGTATCTGAGGTGCACTTCTATGGTTCTCTCTTTTATCTAAAGGTATCCGAGATGCACTTCTATAGTTCACTTTATGTAAAGGTATTTGAGGTATGCTTCGAAGATTCTCTTTATCTAAAGCTATCAGTTCTCTACCGAAAGAAATCTGAGGTGTGCAACTATGGTTCTCTCTATTGAATGCTATTTAACGTATGCCGCTATGTTCTAAACCTATATGAAGAATGGGTTGTTTTTATCTTAGCCTAACTTGTAGGTAATGTCCATGCAGGTAGTGTCTATAGTTCTCTATATTCTATCTAAAGGTACTTGAGGTATGTTTCTATGGTTTCCTTTCTCTAAAGGCGCTTGGGATACAAGTCTATGGGTCTCTTTATCTAAAAGTATTTGATGTATGCTTGTGTGTTTCTCTTTATCTACAGATATTTGGGGTATGCTTCTATACTTCTATCTAAAGCTACTTCAGGAATGCTTCTAATGCTCTCTTTATCTAAAGCTACTTCAGGTATGCTTCTAATGCTCTCTTTATCTAAAGCTACTTCAGGAATGCTTCTATTGCTCTCTTTATCAAAGGTACTTGAGGTATGCTTCTCTTATGCTTCTAATGCTCTCTTTATCTAAAGCTTCTTCAGGTATGCTTCTAATGCTCTCTTTATCTAAAGCAACTTCAGGAATGCTTCTAATGCTCTCTTTATCTAAAGCTACTTCAGGTATTATTGCTCTCTTTATCTAGAGCTACTTCAGGTATGCTTCTAATGCTCTCTTTATCAAAAGTACCTGAGGTATGCTTCTAATGCTTTCTTTATCTAAAAGGTACCTGGGGCATGCTTCTATTGCTCTCTTTATCTAAAGCTACTTCAGGTGTGCTTCTAATGCTCTCTTTATCTAAAGGTACCTGTGGTATGCTTCTAATGCACTCTTTATCTAAAGGTACTTCAGGTATGCTTCTAATGCTCTCTTTATCTAAAGGTACCTGGGGTATGCTTCTAATGCTCTCTTTATCTAAAGCTACTTCAGGTATGCTTCTATTGCTCTCTTTATCTAAATCTACTTCAGGTATGCTTCTAATGTGCTCTTTATCTAAAAGGTACTTGAGGTATACTTCAACCACACATTGTAGGCCTCAAATCTCAACTTCCACTGATCATCTCCTAATCAAAACTTAATATTAAATATTGTTTGTTACTAATGTGGTTTCAGTATAACCCGAGAAATACCTATATTAAATGGAGATGACCCATTAGTTCACAGTGCACACACTACTGAACTGGGCTTAATCCTTTCTTAATTAGCCACGGTAGACCCAATTAGCTAATAATATTTATCACTGGGAAACCTTTTGTAGGTAGGTCTGTGCTTTACGAATAACACTTAATAATAATCCAAATAATATCTCATTCCTGTAGAAATCAGTCTAGCGTTTCCAGCAGAGGGGTATGTGATAACCACTTGTGATCATGGCTAAAATTCCATGATAACCTTTCTAATGTACTTTTCTGATGAGCTTTGTAACCCGCTCTGATACCCCCAGGGGCCTGGTTTGCCCTAAACAAGACCGCAAGTAAATAAAAACTAATGAAACAGTGCAATACTCACTCGAGGAAGCCAGGCTTATGCTTCTGCTCATTGTGGTCCCCAAACTGAATCTGGCACTGGTAGCCGGCAAATTCACACGCCTTGTCAAACGAGACAGGATGGGAACCATTCAGGATGTCATCGCGAGCCTGTGAAAAAGAGGATCAGCAGTGATAAAGAGAACAGATCAGAACAAACGTCTGCAAACTGAGGTCTCATCCTGCCGAAGGAGCGGAGGTATTGTTGGGTTGTCTCTCTGTTCTTATGTCGAGTCTTGTGAGGATTCGAGAACCTTGTCTCGAGACTCGACATAGGAGCGGAGAAAACGGTTGGATGGGCGACGGTGGCGGAGCTATGAATTGCTGTTCTGCATATTGTAGATCATACTGAAAATAAATAATACTTACCAGAAACCAAGACTTTTCATTGGCGACGAGGGACTGCAGGACAGCTGGACCTATGTGTGCACCTTGTGAGGAGTTCATCGCGCGGCGTCTTCAACCGGCCTTCAGTGTTTCGACCCTGCTGAGGGGAGTCTTTGCAGCTCCGTTCGTCTAGGAGCCTGCAACCTGTTTTTCATCTTTTATCGATTTTTGGGCTGTTTTTGGGGCAGTTTAACACAGGAGGTTTCTGCGCGTGTCGGATCAGCGCGCGCGTCCTCCTGTTGTTATTCTCGTGTACCGCTACGCAACGAAGACGCCGAATACGCGTCTTATGAGTTACTTCGTTTCCTGGCAACGGAGACGCCAGGAAACAAGTGAATCGATTCAGCTACGCAACGAAGATGCCGAATTCGCGTCTTATGAGTTACTTCGTTTCTTGGCAACGGAGACGCCAGGAAACGAGTGAATCTGACATTTATTTCAAATATTTGGAGCAGCACAGCCGAGGTATAGCGGACTAGTCCAATAATACTTCAAGTGCACTTTTACTCGCTTCCTTCATTCGTTGGGTCAAGTATTCATCAGTCATCACCGAGTGGAAAAAAGATACGTTTTCCAAGCATTTCAAACACCTTGAGCAGTGTGACTTGAAAAATTAAGAGGACACGCATATCATTAACATTTATTGTGGTTACATTTAAAATGCAGCAATCCATTCTTCCTCCTCCTGTATTCTCTCCGGATCCTGTTTCATCAGAAGCGGATTGGGATTCCTGGAAAGAAGGTTTCGAGGCATATTTAGATGCCATTGACGGTGACCCCTTTACTCATAGGAAAAAGTTTGCTGTTTTACGTCATTGTTTAGGTCCGGAGGGCCGCAAAATTTTAAAACACATTCCACAGATATCTGTTGCATTAGATGTGGGTGAAGGTGATGGCGGTATTGATGAATATGCTTCTGCCATTAAGTCCCTTGATAACAGATTTAGATTGTGTAAAAAATTTATTATGAAAAGACACAAATTTTATAAAAGGGTGCAAGTTCCTGGTGAACCAGTAGCTAACTATGTGGGAGCTTTAAGGATGTTAGCGGTTTCTTGTGATTACAAGGCATGTGAGGATGAAATGATTAGAGATCAACTTGTCGAGAAAACCAGTAATAAGAAAGTTCAAGAGACACTATTGTCTACACCGAATTTAACATTAGAAAAGGCTGTAGAGATAGCCACTAGAATCGAGAATACTACAACGTATATGCAACAGATGAGTATAATTAGTCAGAAAGATTCTCATCAGAAAGTAGCTATAATCAAACAGAAATTTAACAAATCTCAAGCAATTACCAGAGCTGAAACATCAGTTAGGAAGGATAATTACAAGAAAAGGGAATGTTTTAGGTGTGGTAGTTCCACCCATTTAGGTAATGCAAGTAATTGCCCTGCGGTAGGTAAAAAATGTTCAAAATGCTCCAAAGTTGGGCATTTTGCCAGAGTGTGTAGGGCTGTTAACATGTCAAGTTCCAGTTCTAGGGACAAGGTTTTTAAGTTGCACAATGACAATTTGGATGGATCTAATTCTTCCTCTAATGAGGATGACGAAATTCTTACTGTTGTATGCTATTCTAATGAGGGTGATGTTGTTATGCTTAACAACACTAAAAGGCCTACCTGTAAATTGTCAATTAATGGCCGTGAAATAATTGTTGTAGCCGATTCTGGGTCACCTTATACACTTGTGAGTCAAAAGGTGTGGAAGGAATATTTCAGCCATGTTGGGCTCAGGAAGTCGAGAATCAAGCCTGTGGGATATGGTGGCAAACCAGTGGAAGTTTTGGGGGAGTGTGAAGTTGTGTTGAGTTTCCAAGGTAATGTGACTAAGGGAATAGTGTACGTGGCTAATGATGATACATGTCTTTTAGGTTGGGAAGATCAAAGAAAGTTAGGTATTTTGTTAGATCCAAATAACCCAGAACAAGTTATACTGAGCAAGAATTATAACCAAGTGTTATCTATTAGTTCTATGTGGGTCGATGCATTTCCAGGTGTTTTTAAAGAAGGAATTGGTGTGTTCAAGGGATTTGCACACAAGATAAGGTTAAAGGAGAATGCAGTTCCCAAGGTTCATAAAGTACGTAGAGTACCTTTAGCCTTGAGAGCAGAGTTGAAAAAAGAGCTAGACAGATTATGTGATCAACGCATAATTGAGAGGGTGGATGCATCAGATTGGGTGGCCCCCATAGTAATTGCTCGTAAAGCCAATAACTCTATTCGCATGTGTGTCGATTTGCGTGACCTTAATGCACAAATTTGGGTGGATTGCCATCCATTGCCTAACATTGTTGAAATACTATCCATTTTAGATGAGGCCAGCATGTTTAGTTTGTTGGACATGACATCGGCTTATCATCAAATTAATCTGCATCCTGAGTCAAGACATTTGACAGCTTTTGTTACTCCAGAAGGTTTGTTCCAATTTAGACGCATGCCATTTGGTTTAGCTGCAGCTTCTGCGGTATTCCAAAGGGTGGTGGATAGTTTATTTGGAAGTATGGAAGGTGTAATTGCTTTCCAGGATGACATTCTAGTTTTTGGCAAAAATCAAGCACAGCATGATGAAAGAATGGAACAGGTATTATCTTTGTTGAATAAAAAAGGGATTGTACTAGGGGCAAACAAATGTAAATTTAGTGTGTCTAGTATTGATTATCTAGGGTATAAAATTTCTAAATGTGGAGTGGAACCAAAGAAAAAGCTGGTTGAAGCTATTGAAGATTTTCAGTCTCCTAGTAATAAAGACCAAGTCAGATCTTTCATGGGTCTGATTGAATTTTATTCAAGGTTCATTCCTAACTGTGCAAGCAAAATTCATAAAATTAGGTCTCTTTTAAAGAAAAATGTCAAATTTGACTGGTGTCTGGAGTGTGAACAGGAGTTTACAGCCATTAAGAAAGAAGTAGCAATGGCAGTTCCGTTGAAGTCTTTTAACACAAGGGACGAAATAGTAATAATGACGGATGCCAGTCAACTTGGATTAGGTGCTGTTTTAATGCAGAAGAGAAATGGTAGGGATGAAGTGGTAGCCTTTGCTTCGCGTAGTCTGAGAGGTGCCGAAGAAACTTACTCAACTATTGAAAGGGAAGCCCTTGCATGTTGGTGGGGCATTTTACATTTCAAACCGTATTTGTGGGGTGTGCACTTTACAGTCAGGATGGATCACAAACCCTTAGTGCAATTGTTTTCTACCTCTGGTGCGCATCGAGCCACTCCCAGAATAGCTAAGTGGCAGTACAGATTACAAATGTATAACTTTAATGTGGAATATGTTCCGGGTCGAAGGATTACACTTGCTGATTCCCTTTCCCGTCTTCCTTGCAAGAATGGGCCAGATGAGGAGGAACCAGAAGAAGATGATGTCCTGGTATGCTCTATAGAGTTTCAATTGGGTGGTGCGGTGTCGGAAGATGAGTGGAGGCAAGCGTGTGGAAATGATGATCAATTGAAGGAGGTCATAGCACAGGGATGGTCTGTATGCAAGTCTGAACAGTGTGAAGTGTACAAACATGTTTTTGGGGAGTTATCAATTGTAAATAACGTGTTAATGCGTGCGGATGCAATGGTTGTACCTAAGGATTTAAGATACAAAGTATTATCCTTGGGACATGAAGGACACATAGGTATGCGGGCTATGAAAAGGAGAATAAGAGAGGATTTCTGGTGGCCTGGACTGGACAGAGATGTAGAACACTTTGTGAGAGATTGTTTGGCCTGTGCTATCAGTGACAAGTTGAAGCTATTGAAGTGCCTGGGAAAGCCTGGAGTAAGGTTGCAATGGATTTGATTGGACCTGTCAATTTGCTCAATGGGCAAGTAGAGTATGGTATAGTGTTAATAGACTTTTATAGTCGTTGGCCCGAGTTTAAGTTTGTGAAAGTACCTAATTCGCATAAGATCATTGAATTTTTGGAATCTGTATTTCTCACAGAGGGTATTCCTGATGAGATACTTACCGACAACGGTAGTCAATTCACATCTTCTCAGTTTTCTGATTTTTTAGTGCTCATGGGCATTAAACATGTTAAGACTTCACTTTATCATCCTAGGAGTAATGGTCTTGTTGAGCGCTTTAACAGAGTGATAAAAGAGAATATGCAGTTGGCCAAAGCTGGAGGGTTAAATTGTAAGAGTGAACTAAAAAAGTTGTTGTGGGCTGTGCGGACCACACCCAATGCAGATACTGGTGTGTCTCCTTTTGTATTATTGAGGGGAAGAGTTCCAGGAACTAAGTTGAAAAGGAAGTGGATGGGTGAAAGTGGAGTTGATGAGGGATTGATTGAGAAGTGAGTGGAAAAAGGATATCTGCTCAGAATAAATACAAAGGTGATCCTAGAAAAACTGTTTGTGTGAAGTTGGGTGATTATGTCAAAATCAAGAGTGCCCGCATTGTTCAGAAAGGTGAATCAAGATTTTCTTATCCAAAGAAAGTCATAAAAATTTGTAAAAATGCTGTTAAATTGGAAGATGGTAATTGGTGGAATAAGGAGAGGTTGTCCTTGGCTCGTGATGTGGAACTTTTGAACAAATCTTTGAAGGAGTCCACCAAAGTAAATCAAGAAGCAAGAATGGACCCACGGAAGGACGAGGTTTTGGAAGGTCCTATTAAGAAGGAATGTGAGTCGATGGACATGAAAAGAAAATCCTCAACTATGAATAAGAGGCTTCCTACGAAGTTTCGTGATTTTGTACTTTCAGTTTAACAAAATGTGTTTTGTGTTTTTGTGAAGGTTTGGATGTAACTTTGTATGTGTTAAGGGGAAGGATATGTTGGGTTGTCTCTCTGTTCTTATGTCGAGTCTTGTGAGGATTTGAGAACCTTGTCTCGAGACTCGACATAGGAGCGGAGAAAACGGTTGGATGGGCGACGGTGGCGGAGCTATGAATTGCTGTTCTGCATATTGTAGATCATACTGAAAATAAATCATACTTACCAGAAACCAAGACTTTTCAGGTATCTCCCTCAAGAAGAGCCAGATGTCAACAAGAGAATGAGGCCCTTACAAAGGAGGATGTATTGCTACTAGCGGGACTTCATGAAAGGATCAGAGCGGAGAAGGGTCACAGAGGGTCTGGTGGGGATGTACGTGTGAGAAACAATTATACTGAGTATTAAATAAGCCACACTATACACACTGGTTGTCGACCACAGGTATCAGTCACAGATTCCCATACACGGTTCTGCTGGCATGACCACAGAGAGGTCTCATCTCCATACACTGGGACACAGTGGTGCCACCTCGTTCAACTAGTATTACCTGGGTGGCAAAGGAGAGCGTCCTTGCAACATACATGACAAGAACAAGAGACTGCCAGAGTCCAACGTTCACCTTTTGCTTGCAACATGGACAGCTGCGGCGGAGACCACCAAAGGGTAAGCTGCATGAAGATTTCTGACAGGCAGGGCAAGAGTCAGGACAAGAGCGGAGAAGAACGAGCAGAGACACTATGAGAAGTATACACAATCACAAGTTATACTGACCCGGCTTACTGACTGTGAATTTACACGTGTGTGAAGGTGAGAGCTTAACTTTCACTGGTGCTGCAATGAAACCTACATAATGGCTACAACCTTACAATGAATCCTTTGTAACATATCAGATCATAGGTGTAAAGAAATGGCTCCCTGTTGCAGTTACCCCCCACTTTTTGCCTGATACTGATGCTGACTTGACTGAGAAGAGTGCTGGGACCCTGCTAACCAGGCCCCAGCACCAGTGTTCCTTCACCTAAAATGTACCATTGTATCCACAATTGGCACACCCTGGCATTCAGATAAGTCCCTTGTAACTGGTACTTCTAGTACCAAGGGCCCTGATGCCAAGGAAGGTCTCTAAGGGCTGCAGCATGTCTTATGCCACCCTAGAGACCCCTCACTCAGCACAGACACACTGCTTACAAGCCTGTGTGTGCTAGTGAGAACAAAACGAGTAAGTCGACATGGCACTCCCCTCAGGGTGCCATGCCAGCCTCTCACTGCCTATGCAGTATAGGTAAGACACCCCTCTAGCAGGCCTTACAGCCCTAAGGCAGGGTGCACTATACCATAGGTGAGGGTACCAGTGCATGAGCACTGTGCCCCTACAGTGTCTAAACAAAACCTTAGACATTGTGAGTGCAGGGTAGCCATAAGAGTATATGGTCTGGGAGTCTGTTTTACACGAACTCCACAGCACCATAATGGCTACACTGAAAACTGGGAAGTTTGGTATCAAACTTCTCAGCACAATAAATGCACACTGATGCCAGTGTACATTTTATTGCAAAACACACCCCAGAGGGCACCTTAGAGGTGCCCCCTGAAACTTAACCGACTGTCTGTGTAGGCTGACTAGTTCCAGCAGCCTGCCACACCAGAGACATGTTGCTGGCCCCATGGGGAGAGTGCCTTTGTCACTCTGAGGCCAGTAACAAAGCCTGCACTGGGTGGAGATGCTAACACCTCCCCCAGGCAGGAGCTGTAACACCTGGCGGTGAGCCTCAAAGGCTCACCCCTTTGTCACAGCCCAGCAGGGCACTCCAGCTTAGTGGAGTTGCCCGCCCCCTCCGGCCACGGCCCCCACTTTTGGCGGCAAGGCTGGAGGGAACAAAGAAAGCAACAAGGAGGAGTCACTGGCCAGTCAGGACAGCCCCTAAGGTGTCCTGAGCTGAGGTGACTGACTTTTAGAAATCCTCCATCTTGCAGATGGAGGATTCCCCCAATAGGGTTAGGATTGTGACCCCCTCCCCTTGGGAGGAGGCACAAAGAGGGTGTACCCACCCTCAGGGCTAGTAGCCATTGGCTACTAACCCCCCAGACCTAAACACGCCCTTAAATTTAGTATTTAAGGGCTACCCTGAACCCTAGAAAATTAGATTCCTGCAACTACAAGAAGAAGGACTGCCCAGCTGAAAACCCCTGCAGCGGAAGACCAGAAGACGACAACTGCCTTGGCTCCAGAAACTCACCGGCCTGTCTCCTGCCTTCCAAAGATCCTGCTCCAGCGACGCCTTCCAAAGGGACCAGCGACCTCGACATCCTCTGAGGACTGCCCCTGCTTCGAAAAGACAAGAAACTCCCGAGGACAGCGGACCTGCTCCAAGAAAAGCTGCAACTTTGTTTCCAGCCGCTTTAAAGAACCCTGCAAGCTCCCCGCAAGAAGCGTGAGACTTGCAACACTGCACCCGGCGACCCCGACTCGGCTGGTGGCGATCCAACACCTCAGGAGGGACCCCAGGACTACTCTGATACTGTGAGTACCAAAACCTGTCCCCCCTGAGCCCCCACAGCGCCGCCTGCAGAGGGAATCCCGAGGCTTCCCCTGACCGCGACTCTTTGAACCTAAAGTCCCGACGCCTGGGAGAGACCCTGCACCCGCAGCCCCCAGGACCTGAAGGACCGGACTTTCACTGGAGAAGTGACCCCCAGGAGTCCCTCTCCCTTGCCCAAGTGGAGGTTTCCCCGAGGAACCCCCCCCTTGCCTGCCTGCAGCGCTGAAGAGATCCCGAGATCCCTCATAGACTAACATTGCGAACCCGACGCTTGTTCCTACACTGCACCCGGCCGCCCCGCGCCGCTGAGGGTGAAATTTCTGTGTGGGCTTGTGTCCCCCCCGGTGCCCTACAAAACCTCCCTGGTCTGCCCTCCGAAGACGCGGGTACTTACCTGCAAGCAGACCGGAACCGGGGCACCCCCTTCTCTCCATTCTAGCCTATGTGTTTTGGGGCACCACTTTGAACTCTGTACCTGACCGGCCCTGAGCTGCTGGTGTGGTGACTTTGGGGTTGCTCTGAACCCCCAACGGTGGGCTACCTTGGACCAAGAACTAAGCCCTGTAAGTGTCTTACTTACCTGGTTAACCTAACAAAAACTTACCTCCCCCAGGAACTGTGAAAATTGCACTAAGTGTCCACTTTTGAAATAGCTATTTGTCAATAACTTGAAAAGTATACATGCAATTTTGATGATTTGAAGTTCCTAAAGTACTTACCTGCAATACCTTTCGAATGAGATATTACATGTAGAATTTGAACCTGTGGTTCTTAAAATAAACTAAGAAAAGATATTTTTCTATACAAAAACCTATTGGCTGGATTTGTCTCTGAGTGTGTGTAGCTCATTTATTGTCTATGTGTATGTACACCAAATGCTTAACACTACTCCTTGGATAAGCCTACTGCTCGACCACACTACCACAAAATAGAGCATTAGTATTATCTCTTTTACCACTATTTTACCTCTAAGGGGAACCCTTGGACTCTGTGCATGCTATTCCTTACTTTGAAATAGCACATACAGAGCCAACTTCCTACATTGGTGGATCAGCGGTGGGGTACAAGACTTTGCATTTGCTGGACTACTCAGCCAATACCTGATCACACGACAAATTCCAAAATTGTCATTAGAAATTGATTTTTGCAATTTGAAAAGTTTTCTAAATTCTTAAAAGACCTGCTAGGGCCTTGTGTTAGATCCTGTTTAGCATTTCTTTTAGAGTTTAAAAGTTTGTAAAAGTTTGAATTAGATTCTAGAACCAGTTGTAGATTCTTAAAAAGTATTCCAACTTTTAGAAGCAAAATGTCTAGCACAGATGTGACTGTGGTGGAACTCGACACCACACCTTACCTCCATCTTAAGATGAGGGAGCTAAGGTCACTCTGTAAAATAAAGAAAATAACAATGGGCCCCAAACCTACCAAAATACAGCTCCAGGAGCTTTTGGCAGAGTTTGAAAAGGCCAACCCCTCTGAGGGTGGCAACTCAGAGGAAGAGGATAGTGACTTGGAAGAAAATTCCCCCCTACCAGTCCTATCTAGGGAGAACAGGGTCCCTCAAACCCTGACTCCAAAAATAATAGTCAGAGATGCTGGTTCCCTCACAGGAGAGACCAACACCTCTGAAATCACTGAGGATAACTCCAGTGAAGATGACCCCCTGTTAGCCAGGATGGTCAAAAGATTGGCTTTGGAAAAGCAGCTCCTAGCCATAGAAAGGGAAAGAAAAGAGATGGGCCTAGGTCCCATCGATGGTGGCAGCAACTTAAATAGGGTCAGAGATTCTCCTGACATACTAAAAATCCCCAAAGGGATTGTAACAAAATATGAAGATGGTGATGACATCACCAAATGGTTCACAGCTTTTGAGAGGGCTTGTGTAACCAGAAAAGTAAACAGATCTCACTGGGGTGCTCTCCTTTGGGAAATGTTCACTGGAAAGTGTAGGGATAGACTCCTCACACTCTCTGGAAAAGATGCAGAATCTTATGACCTCATGAAGGGTACCCTGATTGAGGGCTTTGGATTCTCCACTGAGGAGTATAGAATTAGATTCAGGAGGGCTCAAAAATCCTCGAGCCAGACCTGGGTTGATTTTGTAGACTACTCAGTAAAAACGCTAGATGGTTGGTTAACTGGAAATGAAGTGTGTGACTATGTTGGGCTTTATAATTTGTTTATGAAAGAACACATTTTAAGTAACTGCTTCAATGAAAAGTTGCATCAGTATCTGGTAGACCTAGGTCCAATTTCTCCCCAAGAATTGGGAAAGAAGGCAGACCACTGGGTCAAGACTAGGGTAACCAAAACTTCCACTGGGGGTGACCAAAAGAAAGGGGTTACAAAAACTCCCCAGGAGAAAGTGGGTGACACTAGAAACAAAGAAAAAGAGTCCTCTGTAGGCCCCCAAAAACCAGAACAGGTGGGTGGGCCCCAAGACACAACCCAAAACAAAGGTGGGTACCAGGGTAAGAACTGGGATGCCACTAAGGCATGGTGCCACAACTGTAAACAGTCTGGGCACCACACCAAGGACACTTCTTGTCCCAAAAACAAACCCCAGAACAAAATTCCAGGGGTAACCAGTGTAGCCATGGGAGATGACTCCTCAGATGAGGAGGTCTTCCTAGCCTTCAACTGGAAACAGGGCCCAACAGGTGAGTTGGAGATTCCAGAGGGAAGTAGACACTTCCACCACCTACTGGTGAATGGAATCCCAACCACTGCCCTGAGAGACACTTGTGCCAGTCACACTATTGTGCATGACAGGCTGGTGCTCTCAAACCAGTACATCCCAGGTGAGACTGCCAGGGTAAGAGTTAGCCTAGACAGGGTCACTAAGAGGCCTGTGGCTTTAGTGCCCATAGAAGTGGGTGGCACTCTTAGCTGGAGAAGGGTAGTAGTCAGTACAGACCTCCCCCTTGATTGTCTCCTTGGAAATGACTACCCAGAGGTTAGTCAGAGCCCAAGAGAGGAACTGGTCCAGTGCCAGTCCTCTCCCAAGGATTCTGGAAGTCCTGCCTCTGCAGTAAATGCAAGCAGGCCCCAGAAGAAGAAGAAAAGAAAACAGAGTAGGAAGGGTGGACAACCTTTAGCCAAGGTTACAGCAAGCCAAGGAGATTCTGCTCCAGTAGGGGAGAACTCCAAAAATGGCCCTGATAAAGTCCAACCTGACCCACAAGAAGTCCTGGCTAGTCAGGCAACTGTTAAACCTGAGTGGGTGGCTCCTCAGCTAACAGAAGAAAGAGTGGAAGAAGGGTGTTTACTACAAGATGTCTAATACAGCAGACAGGCAACCTGAACCCAAAGAGGCCTGTAACTTAGCCCCTTCCCTTTTAGGTGAAGAGCTAAAGGTGTGGTTCTGGGCACTGACAGCTGTCAGTGGCCTCTGCTGGGTGTTAGCCTTTATGGCTGCACTATCCTTAGCATGGTGGTCTGACCCCATGCCAAATAGCAAGTTAGGCCCCCTGACCCTATTAGTCATGGTGGGGTTACTCCAGCTCTGGGTAACCTCTCTGGGTAAGCTAGGGGTAACCCTGGCCAAGATAAGGTTAGCAGAGGTGGATACCTCTAAGACCAAAATAGAAAGAATGGGTGGAGACATTGAAGAGGCAGACAAGAGGCAATTCAGACTAGGTCCTATCACTGTGGAAGTAGGTCAGTTCCCCAAAGGGAATGACCTGAACAGAAGGATGTAAGGCAGAGTAGGCCCTGCAACTAACCAGCCTATTTCTCCTACTCTTCCTCGCCTGACAGACTAGGAAGACTCTCCCAGCTTGGGCTGAGTCTCCTGGCCTGTGGGCTGGGGGGGGCTTGTGTAAAGAAATGGCTCCCTGTTGCAGTTACCCCCCACTTTTTGCCTGATACTGATGCTGACTTGACTGAGAAGAGTGCTGGGACCCTGCTAACCAGGCCCCAGCACCAGTGTTCCTTCACCTAAAATGTACCATTGTATCCACAATTGGCACACCCTGGCATTCAGATAAGTCCCTTGTAACTGGTACTTCTAGTACCAAGGGCCCTGATGCCAAGGAAGGTCTCTAAGGGCTGCAGCATGTCTTATGCCACCCTAGAGACCCCTCACTCAGCACAGACACACTGCTTACAAGCCTGTGTGTGCTAGTGAGAACAAAACGAGTAAGTCGACATGGCACTCCCCTCAGGGTGCCATGCCAGCCTCTCACTGCCTATGCAGTATAGGTAAGACACCCCTCTAGCAGGCCTTACAGCCCTAAGGCAGGGTGCACTATACCATAGGTGAGGGTACCAGTGCATGAGCACTGTGCCCCTACAGTGTCTAAACAAAACCTTAGACATTGTGAGTGCAGGGTAGCCATAAGAGTATATGGTCTGGGAGTCTGTTTTACACGAACTCCACAGCACCATAATGGCTACACTGAAAACTGGGAAGTTTGGTATCAAACTTCTCAGCACAATAAATGCACACTGATGCCAGTGTACATTTTATTGCAAAACACACCCCAGAGGGCACCTTAGAGGTGCCCCCTGAAACTTAACCGACTGTCTGTGTAGGCTGACTAGTTCCAGCAGCCTGCCACACCAGAGACATGTTGCTGGCCCCATGGGGAGAGTGCCTTTGTCACTCTGAGGCCAGTAACAAAGCCTGCACTGGGTGGAGATGCTAACACCTCCCCCAGGCAGGAGCTGTAACACCTGGCGGTGAGCCTCAAAGGCTCACCCCTTTGTCACAGCCCAGCAGGGCACTCCAGCTTAGTGGAGTTGCCCGCCCCCTCCGGCCACGGCCCCCACTTTTGGCGGCAAGGCTGGAGGGAACAAAGAAAGCAACAAGGAGGAGTCAATGGCCAGTCAGGACAGCCCCTAAGGTGTCCTGAGCTGAGGTGACTCTGACTTTTAGAAATCCTCCATCTTGCAGATGGAGGATTCCCCCAATAGGGTTAGGATTGTGACCCCCTCCCCTTGGGAGGAGGCACAAAGAGGGTGTACCCACCCTCAGGGCTAGTAGCCATTGGCTACTAACCCCCCAGACCTAAACACGCCCTTAAATTTAGTATTTAAGGGCTACCCTGAACCCTAGAAAATTAGATTCCTGCAACTACAAGAAGAAGGACTGCCCAGCTGAAAACCCCTGCAGCGGAAGACCAGAAGACGACAACTGCCTTGGCTCCAGAAACTCACCGGCCTGTCTCCTGCCTTCCAAAGATCCTGCTCCAGCGACGCCTTCCAAAGGGACCAGCGACCTCGACATCCTCTGAGGACTGCCCCTGCTTCGAAAAGACAAGAAACTCCCGAGGACAGCGGACCTGCTCCAAGAAAAGCTGCAACTTTGTTTCCAGCCGCTTTAAAGAACCCTGCAAGCTCCCCGCAAGAAGCGTGAGACTTGCAACACTGCACCCGGCGACCCCGACTCGGCTGGTGGCGATCCAACACCTCAGGAGGGACCCCAGGACTACTCTGATACTGTGAGTACCAAAACCTGTCCCCCCTGAGCCCCCACAGCGCCGCCTGCAGAGGGAATCCCGAGGCTTCCCCTGACCGCGACTCTTTGAACCTAAAGTCCCGACGCCTGGGAGAGACCCTGCACCCGCAGCCCCCAGGACCTGAAGGACCGGACTTTCACTGGAGAAGTGACCCCCAGGAGTCCCTCTCCCTTGCCCAAGTGGAGGTTTCCCCGAGGAACCCCCCCCCTTGCCTGCCTGCAGCGCTGAAGAGATCCCGAGATCCCTCATAGACTAACATTGCGAACCCGACGCTTGTTCCTACACTGCACCCGGCCGCCCCCGCGCCGCTGAGGGTGAAATTTCTGTGTGGGCTTGTGTCCCCCCCGGTGCCCTACAAAACCCCCCTGGTCTGCCCTCCGAAGACGCGGGTACTTACCTGCAAGCAGACCGGAACCGGGGCACCCCCTTCTCTCCATTCTAGCCTATGTGTTTTGGGGCACCACTTTGAACTCTGTACCTGACCGGCCCTGAGCTGCTGGTGTGGTGACTTTGGGGTTGCTCTGAACCCCCAACGGTGGGCTACCTTGGACCAAGAACTAAGCCCTGTAAGTGTCTTACTTACCTGGTTAACCTAACAAAAACTTACCTCCCCCAGGAACTGTGAAAATTGCACTAAGTGTCCACTTTTGAAATAGCTATTTGTCAATAACTTGAAAAGTATACATGCAATTTTGATGATTTGAAGTTCCTAAAGTACTTACCTGCAATACCTTTCGAATGAGATATTACATGTAGAATTTGAACCTGTGGTTCTTAAAATAAACTAAGAAAAGATATTTTTCTATACAAAAACCTATTGGCTGGATTTGTCTCTGAGTGTGTGTACCTCATTTATTGTCTATGTGTATGTACAACAAATGCTTAACACTACTCCTTGGATAAGCCTACTGCTCGACCACACTACCACAAAATAGAGCATTAGTATTATCTCTTTTACCACTATTTTACCTCTAAGGGGAACCCTTGGACTCTGTGCATGCTATTCCTTACTTTGAAATAGCACATACAGAGCCAACTTCCTACAATAGGTCAACCACTGACCAACAGATTGATTATCAAAATGGTGTCAATAGACTCTGCCACATTCCCTGAGGAAAGCCGGTAAGAGAAGAGAGCGAGGCCTCACAAGCTGTCCTTCCGCTCACTCGTACGCTCCAACCAACATCTCTCCTCCACCACTTCTAGTTTGTACCCGATGCTGAAATGCTACTGGATTTAACTTAAAAACCATCAAAACCAGCAAAAATACATTTTCTCATAAACTGATCCTCGTTATAAACCGAAGGAAAGGATAAAGAGGTCCCCCGAAGCGTCACAAAACGTGGTCAGAAGAAGAATCTAAGGCCGGCAGCTAAAAAGCCACTGTTAAAATGCAATACACGGCTTGGAACTAGAACGCGGGTCTTAAAGACTCCAAGGCCAAAAATGTTGTTGGATGAACAGCCAAGACTATACTTATGTATTTACTTAGAATGTTGAAAATTCAACAACATTGTACAGTTATAACAGACAAAAATTCCAGAGCAGTAAATGGTTATCCACATTTTTTTAAACAAAAAACATTAATTTGAGCCTAAAAGTAATTTGTTTATATGTTACATACAGCCATTGATGAGTTTTTTTCCACACAATTCCAATAATGCCTTGTTTAACGCCTTGTGGATGAGAACTCCACCAAGTAGGCTACATCTCCCTCTAGCCCTTAACAACTGTGACCCATGCACGTATCACAACTTTGCAATCATCTTTCATCATATGTTCACAGCAAAGAAAAGTGCTGAGGTTTCAAACCTGGCTGCAAAGACAAAAGCATCTACATTCCTCATGTAATTCTAGCACACATGTCAAACTACTGTGCCACCCTCGCAGCACACAACAGACAACTAGCCCGAAAAATGCTGCTCTTTGCACTGTACAGTTCCGGACCATCTAAAAGAGGCAATAACCCACTACTAAAAAACAATAAAAAGAAACAAAAAAACTCAGCCTACCCTCATTCTCACTTTCCTGGGTATAGAAGCATGGAGACAAAACAACTTTAGGAGTAGGTTGAACTCAACCATATCCTCCACGACCATCAGTCTGGACTCTGGACGATGAACTGAAACCGGCTTGACCAATACAAGGGAAGATATACTCTTTGTGGATTACAAAATGTATACTCCATGATCTTCCACAGCCTACGACGCGGTCTACCACAGAATCCTACGGAAAAAGCTTGTGCACTTGGACAACATATCTGGAGTTACCCTGCATTGGGTCCAATCTATTCTTACCAAATCATCTATTCTTCTGAATCACGGGTAAGAAGTCAGAATAGGGTCATATGAATTATCCGTAAACCGTGGCAAGCAGCATCCATGAAGCATCGGGCCTCTTGTTCCTTCTATTAGGTGACAGCAAGCTCAGCTTTTTCAGGTAGACAAGGGGATCATCAAAATGTACATTGATGACACAAAAAAACATTCCTCTTGGAGAGCGGCCCAGAGAATCCAACCAACATCTCATGCCTGAAACACACTTGTGTCCCATTGGATGAATGAAAGAATCCTGAATTTCAGTTTTACCAAAATGGATTTCTTAGTAATCAGAACAATGATCTTGATCCTCCACCCTTCCAGTGTCCGTTATGGCTTCCACCACCTCTCTCCCCACCGGAACCACCATAAAGCATGCAACCGGGGCCGTCGGTAATGCCGCTTTTTCAACGCAAGTCAACACTGCGGTAGAGGACTCATGCACTTTTCTGTTGGTCGAAAAATGGGGCCCTTCTCCACAGCAGCCACAGAGATGGGATGGCAAAGAACCCTTATTCTGGCATGGATTTATTACGGATTCATCCTCAAGTCTGGTTTGTCTTGCAAAGTGACTCCATTTTGGGCGATCACCCTCTGTTTTTTAACTTTTTGTTTTTTGAGACCTACCTCCTGGTAATGTGGAACTTTAACAATGGGACCCTGCTATCCAGGGCTCAATGTAGAAGCTGAAACTACTAAAATGTGTTGAAAGTAGCTTAAACGTGATTGGCACATTGAACTTTCCTGTAAGGCCACAGTACACAGTGCAGAAACAAACCCCTTGTGTGGGATGGTAAATGGCGCACCTATTGTGCGATCCACTACAGGGACAATGAAAGCATGGCACTAGGCCTGCCTTGTGTTGTCTGACAGCAGCAGCGTGAACCCTGCTGTGCATACCTGTGAAAACCACCCTTTTGACAGCAGGAAAACCCAATTTAAAAAATGAAGTCACCCCTATTCACAACTTACTGCCCACAAGGTAGGGCTCATAGTATTTAAGAGTGGAACAAGTGTGAAATACAAAACTGTATCTGGTCATGCTGCAGCTGGCACATAGGCAATGTCAACGTTTAGATTAGACACCTCAATGTATAGGTTCTCACCTGTCCCAGCTACGGACTTTCCTTACCAAGATTTTTTTTTTTACTTAATAAAAATTATAAAGCCGAAGTCAGATTTTTGTTAAATATATTGAAAATGTAAATATACTGAAAATGTACGCTTGAAGCTGCTGGAGGCTAAACTGCATTAGCTCTCCAGCAACTAGCCAGCCTGTTCTTGGCAGCAATTAGATGTGAAAACTGCTCCCAGAGCAGAAACAATGCCTGGGAGTGGTGTGGTGTTTTCTTCCCCTGGCAGGACGACCAGTTGGGGTGGGCCCATGAACTTAATTAACTTCAATTGTGCCTGTACTGTTACAAGCAAATGTTAGGTAACACTTGGAAAGTCCAAAATCTTGTCCTTGTGGTCAGGCTGGCACCAAACTTAATGGAAGGAAAGCTACCCCCCAGAACCAGTTTTGAGTGACCACAGTAGAGGTGTCTACTCATTACCTGGCCAGGCCTTTGGGTGGCCACACAGGCACTGCCTAAGGAAACAAAACGTTTACCCATCTTGAATTTTGAAGTAAGGGGCACTGTGGGACTTTTTGTAGTAAGGCAAGATCTGATAAAAAAAGTAGGTAGGGGGCGGTCCCCAGGAAAATTTACCCCAATGGTTAAGGAGTGTCTAGGAGTCAACCCCATCCACTAGCGGGTGCCAAGTATAAATATGGCTCCTTCAAAGAACACTTTCTGGCTCTGTGGATGATCAGAAAATTACTGGACCTGCTATCCGTGACTAAAGAGGAGTCCTGAAGGACTAGAGATGTTCCCTTGTACCAGGACAAATTAGTGGAATCCAAGACCTCCTGCATGGCTACAGAGACATAACAAGAAGCAAGAGGACTTATCCTAGAGGTGCACAGCTGACCAGGCACATGTGGTCCTGGAATGTTTTTGTATGGCCCTCTGACACCTTGAAAGTCTCTAAGTGGTCTCCCCCGAGGGCCTCAAAACTCTAATTCTTGGGGGCACCAGAATAAAAGTTGGGGGACTCTGAAACACATTTCCTCCAGAGCATCAGGGTGACAAAGAGGAAACAGTATCCAACCAGCATTTCCATTGCATCAAATTGTATTTCACCTTCACCCAAGTCAAGATTTCAAGGAGCTCAATTCTGTGCTGGGACTCTAAACATTATCAGCAATCAATCTCCAAACTTCAGAGGGACAAACCTGCTTTAAGTATTTGGTTTCTGGTTCCAGAGCAGTGGCTACAATTTCAGCAGTGGCCCACGTCAGGAGGACTTTACTCCTCAAAAAATCAAAGTTCTTTTCTGTGTTTAAACTTTTTGTGCTTCCAGACTTTTACTGGGATAAATCTGCTTGTTGTGTCCAACGAGGGCTCCTCTGCGGTTGGTCTCAAATCACACCTAGTCATCATTAGCACTTTGTGTTTTAGACGCTGTTTTTTCACTTAAATATTTAAAAATTCATCTCTCTGTTTCCCCTTACTAGATTTTTGTCATTTTGGTCAAATTTTACTCATAAAATATATTTTTGTCCTGATTTTAAACATTTTTGTGGAATTTATTGTGCTTTTAGTGACTTTTTCTACTGCGTATAAACTGCTTAAAAGCTTTCCACAATGAGTTTGATTTAAACCGGACTGCCTTGTGTCACGTTACCAGGGATTGGGGACAGGTTTATTTAATTTAATTTGTGTGACATTTAGTGGGTGGTGGCCTTATCCTTGGAGGTGGAAACTTGTGTATCCCAAATAATAATACACTTTCCTACGTCCACAAAATAACTACCTGCCGACCACCCCAGGGGTGAAGAATCAGGCCGTCACACTCTGACTTAACCTTAATAAGCGGCGGCACATCAAATCCACCCATGAATACTCCACTAGCCCCACGTCAACACCAGGATTATACAAAAGGCCCTGTGCTTCCATCTCTAAAGCAGACTGGGGTAAAGGATGTGGTCACCTGCAGAAGACCTCTTGTGCTGACTAGATCTTCCAGTTATTTTTCAAGGGGATAAAACACAAGGCAGATCACTAGATGTGACCGTAGCTAAACGTAGAACGAGCGTGAGATCTGAATTAAACTACACAACTCGGGAAATGCCTTAAAACAACTATTCATACTTAGCGAAATGCCATTCAGCACAAGGACTGCAAGTGGTGAACTTCAGTCACAGTTACTCGCCTGGACTGTAATGTCTCCTTTCTACCATCGGCTGCATTCACTTTACTACTTCTCTCAAACACTGACGTAGCCAGAGGAGCCCGACAGACTAACTCTGAGATTTCATACTGCATCACATTGGTCCTTCCTTCCACAATGGATTGATAGGCACCTTCTATTTATTACCTATTTTTAACCTCGTGCCCGAGAAAAAACAGTCCATACAAACTGGGCCCTCACAAAGAACCCCAAAAGACAGAGCTGGATACAAACATTTCGGACACAGAGTGGAACTCAACAGTACCTGCACGTAGAGAAGGTTCAGCTGCACAGGGTCCCGGGAATCAACATTCTGATCAGAGTAGAAAAACTTCCGTCGAAGCAGCAGCGTTTCATTCTCATCGACACCTTGCTCGCGCAATGTGCGTCCGTGATCCAACCAATTCACTGTAACAACGCAGAAACATGCATGAAGGTGGGAGACACAAAGCATTCACCCATAACTAAAGGTCACAGAGAGGACACACAACTTCATTAGGTTTAAACTTGACTGAGAAAGAGAGAGGAGGACAGACAGAGAAGGAAGTAATTACAGCTGAACTTTGTAACTACTGCATAAAAGACGGTCTCTGCTGGCCCTTCAAAATGGGCTGAGACAGCCACTCCACACACCGAGATGTCTATCACCTGAAGATTTAGAGGCTGAACTTACACTACAGCAAATACATTTACAATATTACTATCAATAAGAAAGCAGCTTACACCGGCATGGAAACCAGAAGGGATAGTCAACTCATTTAATGCAAAGGCTTCAGATGAAAATAACAGCCTTGAAATCAATGCTCATCACCCAGTCAGTTCTCTCAAACACCATCAAGAGTTCATGGAACAGTCACACTATAGAGACTCCAGCAAGGTCAGGCTGGTGGAACGTGGTTACGAGGTGCAGGAGCGGTGCCCTCCATGCAAACGCAAGCAGGATAAGATGCAGAACAACACTCACACTCATCGTCTGTGTGCAGCTTCTGTTTCAACTTCTCCATCTTCTTCTCGTCCCTCATTAACGTCTTGTCCCTTTTTAAAGTCCCGGTCACTTCTTCCTTCTTCTCCTCGAGGACCTCGCGAACCAGTGAGTATTCATCATAGTTTGTAATACCTGCAAAGAAAGAGTTCGAGGAGCTGACAAGTGGCAAATTACAGAAAGGTAAATAATGCAGCAACAAAGGCAATTAAAGGACTCGTTAAGTACAATTAGTGACTGCAGAACAAACATCACTATATCCCAGACATATCAACATCAAACACACACGTACCATCACCACACTACAGAGGCATAAAAGCGTCACCACTGGCCATTCTGTGTCCCAGCAACATGTGCCACCTGCCCAACTCTACAAACCAACCAGCAGTCAGGACAATACTGCCTCCTCTGTAGCGCTTTAGTGACCACTTCATGTTCGTAGCTCTAAGAAGGGCTTGTTGTATCGAACACGTAACAAGCAGGTAACAGCAGCTATTATTCCCAGCAAGACCTTAATAACTGAGACAACTACATCATCTCTGATCACTCTTCCTAGTCACACTTCTTACAATATGAGTGTGAGTCTATGTCCCTGAAAAGTGCAACAACAACAGATCGTTTCATTTAAAAAAACACACAGATAGCCGCCTCCCACTAAGCCTATATACTTAGAGCAGACCCTTCGCCAGATGTTCCTGTTCTTTTTGCAGGGAGCAGAATTAGAATTCCTGGCCACAGCTGGATGAAGACGTCTACAACTCCCATGTCTAGCTAGGCCCATTCTCTTTATTTTTTTCCTTTTTTTAATTAAAGTAACACCTTAGCATGTGTTGAACATGGGCTACACTGTTGCAGGCTTCTTTCTTGGTCTGTCAGAGGGTTACAGATGTCCTGTGTATTTTCAATGTCACCTGGAACCCACGATCCATCCGTCAGGAGTCCTTACAGTACTGCACAATACAGATGTGCAGGCAGACCCCAGTTAGGGGCTTCATTTTAAAAGGTTCATACATGCACGAGGCATAATCATGGACAGCTGGCCAGTTCAAATTATCTCCCAACTGAGCAAAACCCTTCACGCACAGGCCCATCATGTCCGAACCATCATGAGACTGATCAGATTTTACCTGTGGGAAGCCACAAGACAATTCCCTTCCAAGGGTAGATGTAAACAAGGCTGTGCTCCAGACTTTAGACTTACAGTGCCACCACAGCCAGTGCAAACATAGCCTGGGAGGAAAGAATAGCAGTCAGATTCACAATCAAGGGTGCACATTGGGTGAAGTCTCGACCACAGAAGCTCAACTCTGATTTATGACTTATAGTCTCAAAACAGGAGGAACTTTGGAGGCCTTGCCTTAGTGTTGGAGTCACAAAGCACAGGTCTGAAAGACAATGTAGAAGATCTTATGCCACCCTGGGTACCCCTAACTCAGCACATACACACTGCCTCACAGCTTGTGTGTGCTGGCGGGGAGAAAATGACTAAGTCGACATGGCACTCCCCTCAGAGTGCCATGCCAACCTCACACTGCCTGTGGCATAGGTAAGTCACCCCTCTAGCAGGCCTTACAGCCCTAAGGCAGGGTGCACTATACCACAGGTGAGGGCATAGGTGCATGAGCACTATGCCCCTACAGTGTCTAAGCAAAACCTTAGACATTGTAAGTGCAGGGAAGCCAAAAGAGTATATGGTCTGGGAGTTTGTCAAACACGAACTCCACAGCACCATAATGGCTACACTGAAAACTGGGAAGTTTGGTATCAAACTTCTCAGCACAATAAATGCACACTGATGCCAGTGAACAATTCATTGTAAAATACACCCAGAGGGCATCTTAGAGATGCCACCTGAAAACATACCCGACTTCCAGTGTAGGCTGACCAGTTCCTCCCAGCCTGCCACACACCAGACATGTTGATGGCCACATGGGGAGAGTGCCATTGTCACTCTGTGGCCAGGAACAAAGCCTGTACTGGGTGGAGGTGCTTCTCACCTCCCCCTGCAGGAACTGTAACACCTGGAGGTGAGCCTCAAAGGCTCACCCCTTTTGTTACAGCACCCCAGGGCATCCTAGCTAGTGGAATTGCCCGTCCCTCCGGCCACTGCCCCCACTTTTGGTGGCAAGACTGGAGGAGATAATGAGGAAAACAAGGAGGAGTCACCCACCAGTCAGGACAGCCCCTAAGGTGTCCTGAGCTGAGGTGACCCCTGCCTTGTGAAATCCTCCATCTTGAGTTTGGAGGATTCCCCCAATAGGATTAGGGATGTGCCCCACTCCCCACAGGGAGGAGGCACAAAGAGGGTGTAGCCACCCTCAAGGACAGTAGCCAGTGGCTACTGCCCTCCCAGACCTAAACACACCCCTAAATTCAGTATTTAGGGGCACCCCAGAACCTAGGAAACTAGGTTCCTGCAACCTTAACAAGAAGAAGGACTGCTGACCTGAAGCCCTGCAGAGAAGACGGAGACAACAACTGCTTTGGCCTCAGCCCTACCGGCCTGTCTCCCAACTTCGAAGAAAACTGCAACAGCGACGCATCCAACAGGGACCAGCGACCTATGAAGCCTCAGAGGACTGCCCTGCACCCAAGGACCAAGAAACTCCTGTGAACAGCGTCTCTGTTCAAAAACCTGCAACTTCTTTGCAACAAAGAAGCAACTTTAAAGACTTCACATTTCCTGCCGGAAGCGTGAGACTTTCCACTCTGCACCCAACGCCCCCGGCTCGACCTGCAGAAAACCAACACCTCAGGGAGGACTCCCCGGCAACTGCGAGCCCGTGAGTAACCAGAGACGACCCCCATGAGCCCCCACAGCGACGCCTGCAGAGAGAATCCAGAGGCTCCCCCTGACTGCGACTGCCTGTAACAAGGGACCCGACGCCTGGAACCAACACTGCACCCGCAGGACCTGAAGGTACTGAACTCCAGTGCAGGAGCGACCCCCAGGCGACCCTCTGCCTAGCCCAGGTGGTGGTTGCCCCAAGGAGCCCCCCTGTGCCTGCCTGCATCGTTGAAGTGACCCCCGGGTCCCTCCATTACTTCCTATCTAAAACCCGACACCTGTTTGCACACTGCACCCAGCCGCCCCTATGCCGCTGAGGGTGTACTTTCTGTGCCTTCTTGTGTGTCCCCCCCGGTGCCCCACAAAACCCCCCTGGTCTGCCCAGCCCCACCCCTCCGAAGACGTGGGTGCTTACCTGCTGGCAGACTGGAACAGGGGCACCCCTGTTCTCCATTAAAGCCTATGTGTTTTGGGCACCTCTTTGACCTCTGCACCTGACCGGCCCTGAGCTGCTGGTGTGGTAACTTTGGGGTTGCCTTGAACCCCCAATGGTGGGCTACCTTGGACCCAACTTTGAGACTTGTAAGTGTTTTACTTACCTTCAAAACTAACCTTCACTTACCTCCCCCAGGAACTGTTGATTTTTGCACTGTGTCCACTTTGAAAATAGCTTATTGCCATTTTTACAAAGACTGTATGTGATATTGTTTTTATTCAAAGTTCCTAAAGTATCTAAGTGAAGTACCTTACATTTAAAGTATTACTTGTAAATCTTGAACCTGTGGTTCTTAAAATAAACAAAGAAAATATATTTTTCAATATAAAAACCTATTAACCTGGAGTTGAGTCGGAGTTCCTCATTTATTGCATGTGTGTGTACAACAAATGCTTAACACTACCCTCTGATAAGCCTACTGCTCGACCACACTACCACAAAATAGAGCATTAGAATTATCTCTTTTTGCCACTATCTTACCTCTAAGGGGAACCCTTGGACTCTGTGCACGCTATTTCTTACTTTGAAATAGTATATACAGAGCCAGCTTCCTACACTTATGCTTAAAACCACACAGACTTTTGGCAGTGCAATAGAGAGAAAGGTAGAAAAGTCTATAAACTCCAAAGATGTTTGTGTGAAGGAATTCGTTCTGCTTTCAGCAGACCAGTAAAGAGTCCCAAGTTCATGAAAAACAACAACTGACAGTTTAACACATGCATACTTCATTAACAATTGGCCCAATGATGTTTCAATCATGCTTTTCACTCAGCAATAAACTGCAAAACAACTTACACACACACAAACACACACACTAAGCTACACATTCAAAAAGTTAAAACCCAGAAATGCATGCAACTCTGGGGCATCTATTGAAGTGGCACACTCACGTGAACGTACCATGAGGACAAGGCTCCACCGAAGAGGTCAGTACATGCACCCACACTCCAAAGGATCGTAGAATGAGTGACCTAAATTTGGGTGACTACTGGCTACCACCGGCTTTACCTAAACCTCAATGCAAGTGTCTGGTAATCAACTATTCGATCCTAGTTTACTCACATTCAACTGTTTTGTAACGTCTGAGTATTTTTTTAATTTCCCAAAGAAAGCACAACTTCAAGTTATAGAGAATACAGTTCAATCCCTCTGAAGAGGTGCGCTGAGTAGGCTTACACACAAGACTACTCTATTCTCTGCCTTCAATGCCCAAAGATGCATCAAAATGGCACTCATTATGCAGCCTGAAAGCTCTGTAGGGCCACTGGTCGAGGAACATTCCACGCCTTCAGCCTCCCAGTTTGAAAGGAAGCCTACTTACAAGACTGACAGCCCCCATCGTACATTTGCAGCATGGATTTCTGTCCAAACACAGGCTCATATTCAATCCAGGAGAAGGTTTCATTCGCCGGCATCTACAAAACAGTCTTGATGCAAACACCATTATGCTTGCTGCACCAGGACGTTTGACAATCGCAGCCCTGCCGTCTCCCATCAATATGCTGCTATTTAGCACAATATTCTCCACCACAGCTACAAGGGGGGAGGGGGGATCCAATCCACCCCTTGTTTTCCTTCCTAATTTTCCATGAACAACCCATCACACTTCACGCGCTGAGCTATACTTCTCACAGATGGTCATGCTAGGCTCCATTGGTATCAGTATGTCAGAGCTCTCATCAAACCTTGCAGAGATACTTATGTTAGCCTCTACCTGCATCAACAGGTCGACACACTTGACCACTGTTCCACAGCAGGCCAAGCTAAGCTAGAATGAATGCCATCTGTGTGCCAGTAACCTTACCTAACCTGCCAGAGATGCTCATGTGACCCCTTCCTTAGCATCACTATGACTGGATGTGGGTGAGCCACTGTAAGGTCCAGGCTGAAGCCTGCCTCTAGCTCAGTTCCAAGCCATTTCGGAACCTCAAACCCGCAATGAGCCGAGCTTTCGTTTGGCCACCCTCACTTGACTCTCATGCAAAAAGAGGTGAAAACAAACCATTAGCGTTCGAGGTAAAAAAAAGTAGACACAACTACATATACCGGCGGATTTGGGCAAAGTAAAACCAGAAACCCTGCATTAATTCTGGTTTTCCCGCTTAATCAAAGTGTGTGAACTTTGTCACATTTTATTTTAAAGATTCTCCATTTTCTTCACTCTCGCATTCGAATGAGCCTTCAAATACATTGTTTTAAGGAGTTTAGTGATGCCCTGTCTACACAAACCTCAGCAACATACAGGGTTCACGTGATAACTGTCTTGCGTCATAGTCAGGTAATGCCACAGTCACCAGGAAGGAGGCAGAGGCTCAAGAGTTGTAAGTTCTTTTTTAAAAAACTATCACTTAAGTACTTCTCAGTGCAGTGCTTTTTCAGGGTTTGGCTGGTGCACAGGCGGTAACAGCCAAGACAGACCCTTGGCTCGGCTAGGCCTCGTAACTTGTTGGTTCGCCCACCTCCAACTATGATCATGAACTTACCCACCTTAGCACCAGTGGTTAATGCTTTTCTTCTCTGGCCTCATCACACCCATGCACTGACCTAATCTGTGAGAGATGGTAACGCAAGCCTTGGCTGACATGAAGCCTGGATACCCTCACGTGTAACAAGAAGGGCTCTACAAATCTACTCATTGATTGATCAGTATGTCAGCACCCTGATCTATCCTCCCACAGATGGCCCTGCTGGCCTTCACTGGTTTCTGTGTGTCTACGCTCTTGCCCATCCTCCCACAGATGGCCATGCTGGCCTTCACTGGTTTCTGTGGGTCTACGCTCTTGCCCATCCTGCCACAGATGGCCATGCTGGCCTTCACTGGTTTCAGTGTGTCTACGCTCTTGCCCATCCTGCCACAGATGGCAATGCTGGCCTTCACTGGTTTCTGTGTGTCTACGCTCTTGCCCATCCTGCCACAGATGGCCTGCTGGCCTTCACTGGTTTCTGTGTGTCTACGCTCTTGCCCATCCTGCCACAGATGGCCATGCTGGCCTTCACTGGTTTCAGTGTGTCTACGCTCTTGCCCATCCTGCCACAGATGGCCATGCTGGCCTTCACTGGTTTCAGTGTGTCTACGCTCTTGCCCATCCTCCCACAGATGGCCATGCTGGCCTTCACTGGTTTCTGTGTGTCTACGCTCTTGCCCATCCTGCCACAGATGGCCATGCTGGCTTTCACTGGTTTCTGTGTGTCTACGCTCTTGCCCATCCTGCCACAGATGGCCCTGCTGGCCTTCACTGGTTTCTGTGTCTCTACGCTCTTGCCCATCCTGCCACAGATGGCCATGCTGGCCTTCACTGGTTTCAGTGTGTCTACGCTCTTGCCCATCCTGCCACAGATGGACCTGCTGGCCTTCACTGGTTTCAGTGTGTCTACGCTCTTGCCCATCCTGCCACAGATGGCCATGCTGGCCTTCACTGGTTTCTGTGTGTCTACGCTCTTGCTCATCCTGCCACAGATGGCCATGCTGTCCTTCACTGGTTTCTGTGTGTCTACGCTCTTGCCCATCCTGCCACAGATGGCCCTGCTGGCCTTCACTGGTTTCTGTGTGTCTACGCTCTTGCCCATCCTGCCACAGATGGCCATGCTGGCCTTCACTGGTTTCTGTGTGTCTACGCTCTTGCCCATCCTCCCACAGATGGCCCTGCTGGCCTTCACTGGTTTCTGTGTGTCTACGCTCTTGCCCATCCTGCCACAGATGGCCCTGCTGGCCTTCACTGGTTTCTGTGTGTCTACGCTCCTGCCCATCCTGCCACAGATGGCCCTGCTGGCCTTCACTGGTTTCTGTGTGTATACGCTCTTGCCCATCCTGCCACAGATGGCCATGCTGGCCTTCACTGGTTTCTGTGTGTCTACGCTCTTGCCCATCCTGCCACAGATGGCCATGGTGGCCTTCACTGGTTTCTGTGTGTCTACGCTCTTGCCCATCCTGCCATCTACGCTTTGGCCATGCTGGCCTTCACTGGTTTCTGTGTGTCTACGCTCTTGCCCATCCTGCAACAGATGGCCCTGCTGGCCTTCACTGGTTTCAGTGTGTCTACGCTCTTGCCCATCCTGCCATCTACGCTTTGGCCATGCTGGCCTTCACTGGTTTCAGTGTGTCTACGCTTTGGCCATGCTGGCCTTCACTGGTTTCTGTGTGTCTACGCTCTTGCCCATCCTGCCACAGATGGCCATGCTGGCCTTCACTAGTTTCTATGTGTCTATGCTCGCTATCCTGCTACAAATGGTCATTCAAGTCTTCAGTTACATAAATGTGTCTGTGCCCTTATCCTTTCCGTGGCCATGGTAGCCTTCAGTGGCATCAGAGCACCCACGTACTTACCTATCCTAGCACAGATGGTCATGAGTATGTCGCAAACTGTTTTGGAGTCGTCAACCATCACGGTTTTCACAGTACCGTCCAACATGCGGATTTTCAGTGGCCGTTGTTTCTTCTTGTACTCCAGGGTGTCCTATGAAGAGAAACGGTCAGTCGTGAGTGAGTAAAAATGCACATCTAACTTCTGAATACAAGTGAGGGATGAAGGCCCTAACCAAGGCGTGGAGAGCGCTGGTCTACAGAACTGGTTAAAGAGGATACAACAATACAATTTAAATAAAGAAAACAATGAAGAATGTCAGCCAACAATTACTTAAGCCAAGGTGATGCAAGTTTCATACGAACAACAGTAATCTATAGATTTTCTATGTATTCGAGATATTCTCACAAACTCCACATCCAAGAGTTTATCCAGGTGTCAAGCTCTACCCAGTGTTTGTTTCCAGTATTTCATGCATTTGGCACTGGGGTTTTGCTATTGTGGTGCAAGCTGTGATCTGGGGACTCTGCAAAAGTATCAGCTGTTCAGTGACATCAATCTTATTCGCCCAGCCAGACCCGCACAAAAGATGGAACTAGCTTGGGGTAAATACACAGATATCAAGAAAAGGCACTGCCAAAGACTGAAGGCACCCTCCGAGGAAAGGAGGCAAGAGGGCAGGGGGGAATCGGTGGGAAGATAACCGTATCCATAGCCAAAAACATTACTATGGCTAGGTCATTAGTTATAAAGGATACATCCTCATGTAAATACCTCAGCGAGAATATCTCCCAAAGCAGTACTCACAGTCCGATGACCGACTCGCTCTCAGCCACAAACCTGAGACAGTGGTGAAAGGCGAGTACATGAAGCATGGAGATCAAGATGCTTCTTTATACATTCAGATGTACGCAGTAAAACTGCAGAGCTCGCTGCCTTTCTTTAAGCAGAGAGGCTTTGTGAGCCTGTTTCCTACATTTTTCGATTCAGGAATTCTGTGCTTCCAGGTTTTAGCACTTCTGGAACCCAAGGGAACCCAAAATCTGGGAGCTGAGCACCAATTCTGAATTGGTTGGATCTCCCTACATAGATCACTGATCTCTTGCAGACAAGGACACAGAACCATTCCTCCACCTTCGAAAGAGTGCGGGCAGAAAAAAGGTGGGTAGAGAATTCTTTAAAAATAGAAAGGCTGTCGAACAGGAAGACTGTACAGTGTTTGCGTCACATGGACTTCACAACTTCTCCACTCTTCTTGCAAAGGGATGAGGACAAGAAAAGTTATCAGAAGAGAATGACCAAAGCGAGTTTCCATGAATGGGTTCGTATGGCCTTGCATCAAGAAGGGGAGGACAAGGAGGCGGCCCAACAAGGGTGCCATGAAAAGGCATCAATGGGGAAGAAATCTGTAGGTTCTCAAATCTGATCACAGTAGGTAACTGAAAAGGAAAATTCTGCACTAAAGTCAGAAGCAAGGGAAAAATCTCCCGTCCTCAGCGCCTACATCATCCACCTTCTTGTCCAAGGAAGGCACCAACCTATACTGAGGTACAACAGTGGTGTGGCCCGACGCACTCCAGCCCTCCACGTGATAGCCCTTTGTGAAATGCAGCTGCTTGTGATGGAGGCTCTGGGAACACACGTGTGAGGGTAGGGCCACCTACACCTCTTACCCAAATTAGGAGCAAAGCATGGAGTGTGTCCTCCCTGGCAGTTTTTGACTCAGGCATTTTAATTTAGTGGGTCCTGTGGGGGGGCCCCGAAACGGGCCGTTTTGTACTGACAAGGGACCTTCTGGCTACAGTCCTCACACGGCCGGATAAAAGATAAAACTCTTAGTGACTCTGATTTTGGGCTCCTCTAAATGAGTACGTGCGGCAAATCCACTCCATAAGGTATGCTAAAATATTTCATGGTGACTGATGAAACAAAACAAGGTCCTGAGAGCTACTGCTTACCCCAGATGGTTATTGGAGGTAAAAGCGACTAGAAACTGTGGCGACATTGGTGAAAAACTATACCAAGATTTGCCTGTTATTTTTCTGTTCATATCTAATTGAGATTATGGTTGAAGACTTGTACAGATGTTCTCACATACAGGCAAAGTCATTTTCCTTCCAGCGAGGGAGATACAACTTACAAAATTGAAGAGTTCACTTTGACAAATGCTTATGATAATTGCTCGACTTCGAAGCATCTCTTTCCACTGTCAATATTTACCAACACCATGCAATACTGGTAAAATAACAGTATACTCCAGAGCGCTCTACAGTATTAAAGCATGTCTGGTTGCTAGCATAGAGCACCTTCCTGTCTGCCTTCTGTTACCGCCTGACAGAATACTTGGATACTCCTCACCCTCCACCATTATACTTTGTAATGTGACTTTTCTCACTTTTTGCTTTTCACACCGGAAGTGGGTGACCTCCCCTCCCCACCTCCCACCCCTGTTTGCTTTTTCACACATGGTGTTTTACTTGGATTTGACACCTCTCACTGCATCCTGTTAAACAGAGGTATCTCTTTTTTTCTCCCACATAGCCTTGAGAAGGCCCTAGGCTTACAGGCCACGAGAGGGCGAAACACGTAACCTGTATGGATATTATGATGACATTCTGGAACATGACTTGTTTGGACAAAGAGATCACACCATAATAAACCTGACGTTTGGAGTACATAATACTCTGTTTGGCATTCAATAAATCGTACTTTCAGATATGAAAAAGAAAATGTATAAATAACAATTAACCACTCTATTTGTCAGCTATTTTGATTGTGTGGAGGACACACTCTGTCGTGTTTTGCTCCTATACTGCAGGTATAACTGCTGACAAACGCCTCACTGTGTTTTGTACACACTACTCATTTGTTTAATTATAACATATATTTGACACAATAATGAACAATCATACGTTTTGCATCCATAACAAAGCATTGAACTGTATCGGGTGACTGTAAGTATATGGCCTCTCTGCAAAAGCATGTACACACTTCAGAGAACAAGCTCTACCTCCCGGGACATGTAGTAAGGCAAGCTCTCACCCCTGGTTTATGTGATGGCCAGTTAAAAAAAAAAAAAACACACAAAAAACAAGCACTGTCAAAGGCAACAGGCCTGGTGTTGGCCATCAGCTTTTTGGACTTTGTCACTGTTTCTCTTTTGTTATCGTTTATGCAAAACGAAATGTTGTTGTGGAAAAGGCCGGGCTAAAAACAAAAATATTTTTTGGTTTCAAAAAGCGCGTATTGCCATAGTAGTGTTTGCACTAAAGGGAACCTCTCTGCTGGATGGACACCTCGTGCAAGGGAAGAACGCAGTCACTCAGTGCACCCAGCCAGAGACTGAAGTAGGCTGACCACAAGTGCTCTGCTGTACGCCCTAGAGGGCAGAGGAAACATCTGAATGACACAATCGTCCAAGAGGGTTGGCTGAAAGCCCCATCAAGTAAGCATAATATACAATTTCAGTAAAATCCAAGGTTCTTGGCTACCGATAGACCTAATGAATGGATGTAGCCAGTTTGAGTAGGACCTTCACGGACCCATCCTCCCACTTTCTGTAATATGAACCTAGAGGGCTTGTGGCTGGAGCTGCAAGAGCATCACCTGGTGTTACAATGGTGAATATCATCAAACAAATGCAGACCAGCTGCCACCCCACAGACACCCAGAGTGTGGAGTCCGTCGGAAAGAGTATCCCACAGAAAGATATTCTTCAGCTACAATGTTGTCACTATCCGCTCGGCCAGAACTGCAGAGCCAATACGGTAGGATCGAGGGGCCAAGTATGTGGACAGAGGCAGGCTGACCTATGACTTCCCATAAGTATCATTCAGCATCTTAGAGTGGCAGAGTAACAGATCAGGAACACGCTGCCTGGTCGTACTGAGAAAGTTTGACACTCGGTCTGAAGGGGCATTCAGGTATCAGCGCTTTCTAAAGGCTTCTAGATTTGGCATAAGTGGTCGCTGGAACCACGATCAATCAGGTGCAGGTATTTTAAAAGACGTCTGTTTCTACTTCAGTCTTTGCAAGCCTGCATCTGAGCCAAAGGAGAAGAGATCTTGGCAGGAACCAACCGATGGAAACAAGAACAGCGACTGCAGCAGTCTGTGCTGCCCCAAGCTTTTGTGTCAACTTAGTAGAAGGGGCCATGTGGAAGCACTAAAAAACAACAGACTATATACACAACATCCAACAACAGTGACTACCAAAGTCTCTACTACACACAAGGAACTCCCTACACACATTGTGGCTGGTTTTAAATTCCTTCCTTCAGCCAAAGCCTTATTTCCGCCTACTGTAGAACTTGGGGACTCCAGCTGTTCCATATTTGGGGATATTAGTCCATTTCCAGGGATGGGTTCTGGATCGGTCAGTGGGTATGGGGAGTGGTCTATGCACACAACTGGGGGAAAATCCTGGTGAACTCCAAGTGGATATCCAAATCTCCCTTGAGGCTGGCAGCAAGTCTCCTCACACGGGTGCCGGTAGGAATGCCTGTGGCCCTGGACAACTGTGGCTTTGTTGATTGTCGTCTCAGAGCCCAAACTGAAGGGACAGTAGTAACCCTCACTTAAAACAAGGTACAAATTGGCGTGCCCCTGAGCCAGTAAATCCTAAGTCTGCTGATGAACATTAAAGCCATTAAAGAAGAAACATGGTGTAGTTGACAGGAAAAGGAGCCAGGCCTCGCTTTCCAAACAACGCAGAGACTTCCATCCCAACTGTGCCCCATACTTGGTTTAGGTGCAGGTTACCAGTACCTGGGCAGTTTATGTTTCTAAGTCTTCATTTCTGCAGCTGCCGCAGTCACATGGGGCAGACTTCACCTATCTTTACAGACTACTGCAAAGTCTAAGACACATTACAGCCAAATGTAGGGGCATGCCAGATCTGAACCTTGAATAGATTCATGCTCCAAAAACATGGACTAACAAGACAGATTTTAATAAACTATATTGCATTTTCACCAGTTTCTTCAGTTATTCTAGTTTTTGAGATTCTCTTCAAGTCTCGTTGCCTTACTTAACTTATTGGAGAGAGACTGTGTAAAAGAAAGTCTTCAAAAAAAGACGAGACTTAAAGATTCTTTCCCTGCCCTGTTCCTATCACTTTCTTTGGACTACAACCAGCTTTGCAAAATACCGCCTGCTTACTACAATGTAGTTTGGTTTTACGTTAACAATTTGCAGTACATTGTAAGTCAATCTGTGTGGTGCAACACTTGTCAACACCATCCAACCTGCTCAGAGAGTCGGCTGCCGGGCAAAGGAGAATGCTTGAATTAAATGAAAATGTGCAAAACCCTCTGCTGCAAATTCAGCCTCTGCTCTGGACCAGACTGGGGTGGTGTGGTGAGCAAAACACAATGGATTAAACCCAGACCTTTGTGACGGGGGTGAATGTTTGACATTGTTCAGCATTCAGTCTATCATCTGTTCTTTTTCCTTTTGTCGTCCTGAGTGGGAAGCATATGCCCAGACGTGGGTCCCGGGCCCCCTGCATCACTGGATTCAAGCTAGCCTGGCTGATGAGGGGTAATGCCCTAAAACCGGTCCCAGAATGCTTATTTCCGATCCAGAGAGGACCCGGGGTGGCAGTTCGGGCTGGGCTGTTCCCATGAGGAGCAGGACAAGACTGATTTGTATATACCTGGGTCCAAACAATAGTTTAAAAACAGATCTGCGAATAGGGGTGAAAGTTTGATTTGGGACGCCTTCCGTCCATCATCTGTTCTTTTTGCTTATGGGGACCTAACTTCAGGCTGAATTGTCTCAGTCAGGACTGGCCCTCTGGGCACACGCAGGATCATCGCACATAACCAGAACTTGTTATATCAGCCCATTCTGCTCTATGGCCACTTGCAGAGCAGTTCTCACCAAACAAAAGTAAGGATTTAGTGTGTTCTGAAAATCTGGATGGAAAATCTGTTCAATCTTTTTCCAAAAGCACAAATTACGAATCTTTGTTAATGGTACAAACGTCAGTGCAGACCAAGCTTGGAAAACTAAACAAGAATTTGCAATGCAATGGGTCTCGCGTTTGCTCGAGTTAGAGCTATTAGCTTTTTAAACTCCTAACAGGACTTTTCTTGCCACATAAACTGAAAAGTAAAACAGTTTCACATAAGCGAGCCAACGGAAACCATGAATGCAAAGCAGACACACAAAAGGAAACAGAAGTTCACTTGCAGTGAAATTATTAGCAAAAGTTCAATTATCCATGTAACAAGGTCGATGTCATGCAAAGCGCTTGATTACTGCCCATCGAGATAGCGTTGCCTACGAAATAAAAAGTAGTCCACAAACCATATGGAAAACCTTGAGCTTTGTATGTTTTCAGAAGTTTACCAGTGCTGTGTAGGAGGGCTAAACACCGGGAAAGGCATGACACGTGCATGTCTTTCATTGATTAAATCAAGTGAATTATAAAAGGAAAGCCAGCGAACCAACCAAACTGATGGGCGTGGTTACAAGCCCATAGAGAGGTTAAAACAGGGGCCAGAGCGCTTTGTGCGCTCAACTCTAAAAATACCTGGTGCACACTAATGACAAATGCGTCCTACCATGGCTTGGAGTAAACAGATGCAAATCTCTTCCATTTGTAGACTATCTGGTTCTGGGGCACTTTGTCGTTAAGAACTCCAGCAAGAAAAAGCTGTATGGTAGTAGGACTTCTGGAAAATAGTTACACAATTTCCTGACTCTATATGTTAATAAAAATGCTTTTTCTCCTCTTAGAAAGAAGGTCAGTCTTACCTGTAGTAATCAGTACCTGATACAGGCAAAGAAAATACATGAGTGGCCTATGCCAGAGCAATATTAATTATTTCATGGTTCTGCATTCAAAAACCTGGTGATGCCCTTGGAGTCACAGGCAGAATCCTGTAAAAATCTAGGCTGTGTGTCTATGCAGTGCTCCAGCAGAAATTTGGTGACAATGTTCTCATTCATTTGTAGTTTACTCATCATGATGTTTAGAGTTAAAATATATTTTTGCAGGGAAGGTGCTCAGCGTCTCATTGCGAAATGTAGGAAGGGGTGCAGCAGACAAAACATGGGTCAGATTTATTAGCAACAGGAGGATATGTGAAGGCGAAAATTTAGAATTACAAGTGTGAGGAGGAAGATGGGGAAAATTAATTGAACATAAAATCAATCTCATATGAACTTTCACAACAGAAAGCCAAAGTGCAGGCCCACAAGCACAAACAACAGCGCGGATATAAGATAATTTATCGAAGTGCTAATTTGAATCGGACTACATCTAGGGGTCTGGTTTGGGGAACACCGGGCGATAAATGTGGAACAATAAATAAAGGTGTGCTTCCTTACGCAACACTTCACTGTAGATTAAACCAGTTTACTCACCCCATTCCTCAGCATATAGTAGTCCAGGGCCTTCCCAGCCTCCAGCCAGATTCCCTTTTTAGGATCTTCATCAGAAAGGAACAACCCAAAGTCATTGGCTGGAACAGAGAGCAGAGATGATTTATTGTCAGTACTTTGGATTCACAGAGGGTCATGAAGCGTCTGACTGTGATCTTGCGTACAGCACAGTCTCACTGGCTCGTTTCACTCTATACAGATGTAAAGTGTCACTCAGGGACACACTGTCCACATCCTGCAAGCCTTCCCTACTACAAAACAACATCTGGATCTCTGTAAAGGGTCAGAGACAAAGAGGAGAGGACGTTTACACTCTCAAGTGATCACACTCGGTAACAGTAAACACTTCGTGAGCTACAAAGTGCACATCCAGCCTGAAGCACCACAGCACTGGCAGCAGAGAAGACCAGGAACTTAGAGGCACTGGTGTAAGATAGTCTGTCATGGGCCCTAGCGCAAGGGAGGAAATGGGTCCCCTGGCTCCTGCCTGAATTACAAAATACAGCAGTCACCAGGGTTCAGTGGGCCCCTCATGCCTCGGTCCACTGCCCCTGTTGCATCAATAGATGCTTCGCTCCTGGTTAGTGATGGGGACACATAAATACACCTTAGAACAGAAAGCTATGAGCTGTGTCACCATCAAGACCCCTCTTCTGACGGGTGGAGAAAGGGCTGGGAGCTGCCTCGTTAAACCAGATTAGCAAAATCCAAGCAAAGACTGATCTGGTCAGTCAAATAGATCACAAGATGCTCACCTAATGGGTAAGAGGAGGCGTTGGACGCTGTGCATGGAAAATGCAGAGACATAAACAAGGGTAATATAAAGCATTTTTAGGGGCAGTATCAGGTCAAGCCACCTCTTTTGTAATTGTTTCCATCAAACATACACCAAGCACTGCTGTAGGGACACCGCACCAGACACCACTACCATCCTTCAAAGCTATCACTTATCCTGCACACATCACCCTCCCTGAATAAGATGTGTGCCGTGGCAGTGCCCAGCAATCACTATATAGAATTATGAACAATACTCAGGAAGCCTTTCAGCTCCCTCAGTGGTGCTTACACTAGCCTCCTTCCCTACTTAGGCCTTTCCACTTCCAAGGCAACATTCTCAACACCATCAACTGAACTCACGGAGGACACCACCTGTTATGTGCCCACGCATCACAGTCCACTGGTAGCTGCGCTCTCAAAGTCAATGTGGTCCACCATTCTCACTCACATCCATGCCACAAAGTGCAATTCTACTCAGAGGCTTCCCACTGGCCGGATCAACAGTCCTTCCGAACGCTCTGACACTCCCATGAGGTATATTTCTCAGTTATCATACTCTCTATACCTCTGAGACGGCTGATGTTCCCTTGAGGTATATCTCTTAGTTCTGATACTCTCCATACCTCAGAGACGGCTGATGTTTCCTAAAGGTATCTCTCTCAGTTATGATACTCTCTATACCTCTAGAGCCCGCTGACATTTCCTAGATATATAGCTCTCAGTTATGATACTCTCTATACTTGTAGAAACTGCTGATTTCCCTTAGAAGTATATCTCTGTTATGATGGTTTCTATACCTCTAGAGCCCACTAATTTCCCTAAGGAAAATGTTACTTGCCCAGTAAGCATCTGTTCGTGGCATGTAGTGCTGTATACTCAAATGCTATACATGCTTCTGCCATCTAGTGTTGGGTTCAGTGTTACAAGTTGTTATTCTTCGAAGAAGCATTTTCCAGTCACAGGATCGAGTGACGCTCCCCTTCAAGGTGCTACTGTGCATGGGCATCGACTCCTTTCTTAGATTATTTTCCCACAGGCGGGAGAGAAGAGGAGTGTAGAGAAATATGTTGATGCAAATGTAACTACATATGTACAACTATAAACAAGTATAAAGTAACTGAACCAACCACAGGTGCCCGGGGAGGAGGGTGGGTGCATGTGAATCTACAGCACTACATGCCACAAACAGATGCTAACTGGGTAAGCAACATTTTCCGTTCGATTACACGTGCGCCTGCAGATACACTTGCTCTGCATTGACTGTAAAGCAGTCCCTCCATGAAAGCAGTGGCTAGCCTGTGGGAGTAGCAGTTGACTGGAAAAATGTTCCTAGTACTTCCTGGCCTGTTTGGCGTGCAAGTACATCTACACAATAGTGTTTTGTAAATGTATGTGGTGTAGACCATGTAGCTGCCTTGCAAATGTCAGCTATGGATATATTTCCAAGGAAAGCTATAGAGGATCCCTTCTTCCTGGTAAAGTGTGCTCTGGGAGTACTAGTTGTCTTTCTGCTTTAGCATAACAACTTTGAATACATTTTACTATCCACCTAGCTATGCTAATCCTTGATGTTGGATTGCATTTATAAAGTAGTGCAAAAGCAATAAAGAGCTGCTTACTCTTTCTAAACTCTTTAGTTCTGTCAATGTAGAACACTAATGCATGTTTAACGTCTAGAGTGTGAAGGGTTCTTTCGGCAACTGAGTTAGGTTGCAGAAAGAGGACAGGACATTTAAAGGATTGATTAATAAGAAAATGAGTGACCACTTTAGGGAGAAACTTCAGAGTGGTGCGAAGAACCACCTTGTCCCGATGTATTTCGAAAATGGTTCTTCCCTGCAATGGGTGGTCTCCTGCCTGCTGCTCCAGAGACGTGGGACTCCATTCCAGGTGTGCTGAGTGGGTTTCCCTGCAGCTCCTTTGCCTGCTGCCTGTGAGTTGCCTGTGGAGGCTGCATCACCGGCTTCTTGCTCTCCTGACTTCTGGGGGGATGCCTGGGACTCCCCTCATTGGGTTGAGTCCCCTCGGACCTTACTAGTCCCCGGCAGCTCTGCAAGTCCTCAAGGCTTGTTGGTGGTTTCTCCACACCACTGACAGACTGCAACTCTTCTTTTGACGTGGGACATCGACTGAATCATCCCTGGAGCTCTTCCTCTGTTCCTGTGCTGCAAAACCGACTCCTGATCTTCAACGTCAACCTGGTCCTGCATCTCCAGAAGGGTGGGTAGTGGCTCCTGCCCCAACCAGACACTCCAACTGGACTTGGACCCCTTCATATGCAGGTCCTCTTCTGTCTGGATGCATCTTCTGTTTCTTGCATTCTTGCTTGGGTCTTGCAGAGTCCTTTCACAGCGTTTCTCTATCGGTTTGGGAAAAACCTCTTCTCTACTGGTCGGTGGGGGGGTACTCTGGTACTTACCTTTTGGAGTTCCTAGTTCGTCCAGCTCCCCTCTACAGATTCCACTTACCCGGGTGGGGGTCCATAATTCACATTCCCTTTTGTTAGTATATGGTTTGGACACCCAATAGGGTGAATATTGTCTATTGTTATTGCACTTTTTTCTATTGCTTTCTATGCTCATTCCTGACAACTAAGGTGTATATAATAGTGTGTTTACTCACCTGCTAATAGAGTACTGCCTATCTAGTATTTTAGTATTCATGTCACTAAAATAAAGTACCTTTATTTTTGTAACACTGTGTGGTTCTCTCATGTGTGTAAGTGCTGTGACTATAGTGGTATTGCATTAGCTTTGCATGTCTCCTGGATAAGTCTTGGCTGCTCATCCACAGCTATCCCAAGACAGCCTGGCTTCTAGACACTGACTACACTACACTAATAAGGGATACCTGGGCCTGGTATGAGGTATAAGTACCTTGGGTACCCACCTCGCACCAGGCCAGCTTCTCACAGTAGGCACGGATTAACTTAAGGTGTATTTGTGAATTACCGAGTAGGATTGTTGTTCCTGCTTGGACACAGCCAGAGGAGGTGGTAGAGGGGGGTTCTGACCATGTAGATTCAGGAGAGGGTCCTGAAGATCCAGTAGAGGGTCCTTCCGCAGATCTTTCCTTTAACAAACCACATAGTGTAGCTGGTAGTGGGAAGGGGTCTCACACAAGCTGCTAGAACACTGCCTACATTTCACTAATAAGGGATAACTGGACCTGGTATGGGGTGATAGCAATATAGGTGCTCACCACACACCAGGCCAGCATACGAGAGTGCCCCCACACTGCTCATCTGGGAGATATTGGAAGAGCTCCTCCACCTTATCCGAGTGAGCCCGATCATAACTTGCAAACAGGGCTAGAGAGCTGGCGATGCGCTAGTGATTAGCAGCGTGCGCAGCCATCCTTTTACTTGCTGCATCTAACTTTTTACTCTCCTTGTCTGGGGGAGGAAAGTCCCCTGTGGCCTGACTATTGGCTCACTTATGTGTGGTAGTAGCCACAATAGAATCTGGCAGGACCTCGACCTTATGTTTGTTGAATCAAACATTGTTTGTCAACTCTAGGGGTGATAATCCAAGAGCGAACTCGTACCTTGAATATTTCATCGGCATGACGAAACATGCAAGGGAGCATGTGGTGGAACTGGATATCCCTTTGTGCGGACGTTATGGTATGAAATAAAAAGTCTAGCTGAATAGGGTCCCTGTGAAGCTCAACACTGTGAAAAGGGGATGCTCGGGCTATCACCTGCTGATAGGATGCAGCGTCCTCTGGCGGGGAGGGTCGTGTGGGGTACAGATCTGGGTCTGTAGTAACATGGGTTCAGGGTCTTATGTATCCCAAGGCTCTGGGTTCTGTTGTGTCCCACCTAACCACCCCATTGAATAGGGAGGAACCCTGTGGTGTGAAATCTCCACAGCTGGAGAGGCAGGTGAATGAGGGGGAAGGGGTGGCGGAGAAGCAGCTTAAGAATATGAAGTGGGTGGAGGAGGAAGAGGCTTGTAGATAGTGGTAGCCTAGTCCATGGCCCTCTCTGGAGGAGGGGATGTGTCCAGGGCCTCCTGAAAAATTAGTTTATGTTTACAAGTAACAGGGGTGAAGCAATGATGCATCCGGTACCTTCCGGGATGTGGAGTCGGCGCTGATGAGCCACATAGTCTCCAAAATGGGTTCCAAAGGGAAAGGTGTGGCTGAGGATTGGCCAGTGTCTTTTGACTCTGAAGAGGTGGAGTCCCTGGATTTCGAGACGTAAGCTTTCGGTCGGTGCCCTTTTGCTGGTGCCAAGGCGAGGTGCAAGCTGGCCTCGGAGACGAAGATGTTGGTGCCAAGGTTTGGATCGAAATGGTCACAACTTCTTGGACTGCAGAAGAGGAGGAGGTTGGTGCTGAAAATAGTGTTGTGGCAGGTTTCGGTGGCAAGATGAAGGGCCGGGCATCCAAGCCTGGTTTTCGGAGCCAGCCATGGCCTGGTGGCTGTGGCGGTCCGGCGACCTCGCTAATGGGGTTTTTGGAAGTCTTGACGGGAACAGGAGGGGCTACTGTACTCACAGGTTGTGCTGATGTCATCTCTTGGCTTTCGATATCCGACTGGATATTGGAATCGGAGTCCTGGATGGAAAAAGCCTCCTCCTGTTTGGTTTTTTCTTCCTTGGTGTGCTCCTCCCCGAAGATGTCCAGAGTGTCTTCCGTGGTCTTATGCGTCATCTCCAGTCTCCGAACTATCCAGTCCCGAAGTGTCTTTTTCGATCGGAAGGCTCTGCAGGCATTGCAGGTGGCTTCTCGATGGTCCGAGGAGAGGCACAGGTTACACAAAAGATGTTGGTGCAGGAATTTGGAGTGGCACCGAGGACAGAATCAAAATGGTGTTCGTTCTAGCAGCACGGCATACTGGTTGGTGCCATCCAGAGAGGTAGGCCCGAATGGGTGAAGACGCCCCTGAAAGGTGTTCGGTCGGTTCCCGGACTGAGAGAGTAAGAGGAGCGCAATAGCAGAAAAGTGTGATTGAAAACAATACCGTCGATTTTAGGTATGATGGAAAAATAAAGGTCTTGAATACGGAGTGAAGAGAGAACAGAACGAAGAGACATGTCCAAACCCGACAGCAGAGAAAAAACAATCTAACAAAGGAGTCGATGCCCATGCGCGGTATCACCGAGAAGGAGGAGTCACTTGATCCCATGATTCGGAAATGCTTCTTTGAAGAAAAATAACTTGCAGCTCTCCGAACCCAACACTAAATGGAAGGAGCATGCAGAGCATGTGTAGCTACAGTCACACGTGCCATCAAGCAGGTATATCTCCAGTTATTATACTCTCTATACCTCTAGAGCCTGCTGACATCCCCTTGTGGTATATCTCTAGTTATGACACACACTATACCTCTAGAGCCCCGTGAAGTATACCTCTTAGTTATGGTACACTCTCTATACCTCTCGAGCCTGCTCAATGTTCCCCTCGAGTTATAATTCTAAGGATCAAGATACTCTCTATACCGGCCTACTGTTCTTCTGAGATTCAACTCTTAGAATCACAATGCTGTGTGTACCTCACAAGCCTGCTCGCTGTTCCTCTTAGGTACATCCCTTCGAATCATGGTGCTGTCTATTCCTCTCAAGCTTGCCCGCTGCTTCCCTGAGGGACGCTTCTTAGAATCAACATCACAGTGGGACAGTGCAAGCCTGAAGAGCTGCACTAGCAGACAAGTCGCCCGGCTCTCTAGTGTCCAGTCGGTCCTGCAAGGACTGGCAAAGGGAAGCTGTGGCTGCTCTGATGCAGACAAGCATGCCAAAAGGCACAAACAAAGAAGGCACTACTTTTATGTCTTAGTCAACACAGGAAAATGTAATGGAAAAATGACACCCATCCATGCCATGCCATGGGCTGATCCACAAGGACAGACAGCTCTTCCAGAGAATAGATTTCGAGGGCTCATCAAAACCTGCCAAAGGGTACTCTCCCAATGCCCGTTCTCTTGCTATGTAATGTATATTATAAATCCGACAGCTATGCACCTCCAAAAATGCTGCATTTTGATTGGTTCTAAGCCGGTTGATATCTACCTAGGAGATGCATACCTAGTGCCTAAAACAAACCTCATTACAGCACCAACCCAAGCATGACTGCAACTTCTTCCCATAATACCTGCTTGTGAAGATCACAGACTTCTAATAAACACCATTTGTCTAGCTCACTGAATGTGCCTGCGCTGGGAACCATGGCTGCTGGAGACAACTTTAGAATCAATCGCAGAAGGCGGAATATGGACAAGAATATGTATCAATGAAAGGTCTACTCACATGCACTTAAAGTAAAAGATTAAAGAAACGCTAATGTTTCCTAAAATTGCAGTAAACAAATGCGGTGAAGAGATTCTGGACTTAGGGAGGGTTCTCTCAAACAATGTTTAGCCCCTTTACCCACAGCTCCCCTCACTTTGTCAGCTAGTTTCATATCACTACTCATTTAGTTTGGCCTGTGAAATCCAAGAGCTCACATTCCAACAAAACTGCATTCTTAAATACAGAAGGTCAGCGCTCTAGTGGTTCATTGGAACAGTAGTGAAGCTAATGAATACAGTGGAATCCGCTGACAAGCTGCTGCTTTCGGAAGTACATGTTTGACTCAGAAGGTTAATCTTTTTCCTCAAATGGCCGGGAAGAGGTTTGTAAATTTACACAAAATGTCTTCTCACTTCACCTTCTGGGGCACCTTCCATAAAGTCATGAGATCAAACTTTTCTCTCATAGTTCATCAAATCCTAGCAGAGGACCTACGTTTTTCACCAAGGTAAATTCACCTCATACTCATTTTAGAAATTGTACCGAGTTTCTAACACCACCAACAATGTACTTATATTATTACTTAAATCTGTTATCCTCCTTTCTATTTGTTGTCTTTTGCGACCCTTAAGCCAGGCATCCGCTAATCTGCATTTCAATGGACATGAATGGCAGAGTCTGATCACTTAAAAAAAAAAAAAGAGAAAAAAAAACAGATGCTTTTTTGTAATCTTACATTTTATTAGTCCCATGAAAAATACACCACCTCCTGAGAGGGCAGGAAGACAGACATGCCGAGGTGAGCTCCTGCTGTACGGGTGCGTTGAGGACCATAAATCCTGATAAACATGGTCTCCTTGTCTCCATGGTGGTGGGACAGGACCCCCTTCCTAGTGAGGGGCTCTCCAGATGGGGTAGCAGGCCCCAAAAACTGTGCTGGAGCGAGGTTTGCAGATGCTAACTGTAGGAAAGTACCCTCTTTTTTGGCCCCCATTTTCTGTCTGTTGTCAGTGTGTTTGACTGTGTTCACTGGGTTCCTGCTAACCAGGACCCCAGTTCTTATGCTCACTCCCTTTAAACTTGGTTACTTAAACCGCATACACCCCACATTTGGCATACTGGTGCCCCCTTATAAGTCCCTAGTATATGGTACCCAGGGTATTGGAGTCCAGGGGATCCCCATAGACTGCAGCATGTATTATGCCACCAGTGGGGAGCCCATGCAAAGTGTATCTACGGGCCTGGACAGAGAGGGTATAGGAAATAGGAGCTAAATACATGCACCATATGGAAGGAAGCTTGAGATACAGATGGGTCCAGCAACAGACAATGGTTGACATGTGGTGCAAACTAAACAGAGAATTGAACTGGGAGAAAAGACTGACCCCCTAGGACGTCACTATGGGAGGGTAATAGGCTGCAGCTGGGGGTTATGAGGGGTGACTTTCGGGGATGGGATGCTATAGGTCTCTCAACTTTAGCAGATGTGTGGGATGCAAATGGTATAGTAGCATTGGAACACCTACAGATATAGACAGCAGAGACACGCACTGCAAGAACGCATCAGAGAACAAGGACACGCAATAAGATTCCCTGTTGAGAGTCAACTGCTGGACAGTTGCATAAAGAAACAAGCATTTGCAATGCAACGGGTCTCGCGTTTGCTCGCGTTAGAGCTAATAGCTTTGTAAACTCCTAACCGGACCTTTCTTGCCACATAAACCATGTACGTAACCGTGCAATTAACTGTGTAACAGGGTTGATATCATGCAAAGTGCTCTACTTCTGCCAAGCGAGATCGTGCTGCGAAAATAGAGAAAAAGTAGTCCACGAACCGGACGGAAAACAGCGAGCCTCGTATGTTTTCTGTACTTGGTCGATGTGCCCGAGGAGGGCTAACCACCGGAAAAGGCATGACGTGTGCGTGCCTTCCACTAATGAAATCAAGCAGGTTCTAACAGGCAAGCCCATGAACCAATGAAAGACACTGACGTGATGTGGACGGGGCTCCGAGCCCTTTTTAATTCCGATAGTGTCTCGCTAGCGAAACGCATGCGCAAGCGCATGCGATGCAGGCTCGACCCTAAAAATGAGTCTCACTTACATATGGCACCCTCAGGAGAAACTCGCAGAGCCCCGTCGCGCCCTTACAGGAACGCTGGCAACGAGACATACGGGAACTGGAAATAGGCTGGCTGACCGCACTGGGGTTTTGCAATGAAGTTGCAACAAGCTACAGATGAATACAAATTAACATAGCCCATAGGACATATTACATGAGGGTGCTGCTACATCAAACAGGAAGAGCAGAACATCCGCAGTGCCTGAGGGACTGCGCATCGGAGGCTACCCTGCTACATACCTAGTGGGAACGTCGAAAACGGAAACATTTCTGGGAGAAGGTGCCTAAGTCACTGGAGGGTGCAATTGGGGCACCCCTAGACTTGCAGCCTCAAATTGCTCTGCTGGGTATTTGGGGGCTCTACAGATTTTACTAGCAGTCAGAAAACACCGACTAACATAGAATGTATCATTGCGAAGCGGGACACAGTGCAAGGATTGGGAGGGGGGGTGACGGGGGGACGCATATCCCCTCCCAGATATGACAACAGGGAAACTGGGATGAAGTGCTATAAAATGTTGAAAAAAAGAGATATATAAGGGAATGGGATGCACAAAGAAAAATGAGAGAATGTGGGATACATGGGAAAGAGCAATGGCACCTGGGGAAAAAAATTACTGCAGAGGAAGGACTTGGAGATTTGTTGAACTCTGGCATAGGGAAGAAGGTTATTTCGTTGAGGTAAACGCCCTTTAGTTGACATCAGGGTGGATCATTTGGGGGACATATGCCTGTCACCTTCTCTCTTGATTGCTGAGCCCACGGAGATGGAAAGCTTAACTGTCAAATAAACCGCCTGGTCACCTATTGATGCTCTGCACGTGATGCAAAGCTGTTCTATGTAGAGGAGAAAAAATAAAAATTTAAAAATTAAATTTGAAAAAATACACCATCTACTTTCACCCCAGATTTTATTGGTCTGACTTACAATAGCAATATTATTAAAGGGGCGGGACTCCCAGGTAGGTATTGTCAGGGGGTGGAGTAGGGCCTTCTGGTTCAACCGGGACCCTCTGACTCCACCTCCACTGAAGAAGTACCTGCGAGAGCTGACGCTGTCTGTAGTCCACACCAACAAGCAGGACATGTTCTGGGCTTTTCTTCCCTTTATGGCTCCAGGTAAAAGGTGGGCCAGGGGGTGGGGGGAGGGGGGAGGGATGCGGGGGGAGAAGAGTAATGTTCTTGAAAGGTTGGGTTTCGTAGTACCCAGTGGTGGATCATCATCTGACAATTATAAGGGCTGTGACGAGAGGAGAATTCAGGAGGTAATGGGATGTCTGATGCACCAATGCTGAAACCAGAGAGTCACACAGAGAAACTGGTGTGTTTACAGTGGAGAAACACTCACCACACACTTGACACAAATCCACACAGCAGACACCAGAGGATGCATAGCAAGAAGACTAATTTTAATTTGTCTCTTCGCCCACTTTGCATGGAAAGAGTGGCACATTGTTTATGGACCTTCTGTGGATATCTTCCAAAGTTGTTCCTCGGCTTATCACTCATTCTTCTCCCTCTTATCATGGTTGTTAGTTCTCAAAACGCTCTTTAACGTGTTCACCTCTTCCAGGAATTGAGCTTCACTGCCCTTTATAACTACACACAGGCACATTCCTCAGACTTCCCTCATTGACTTGTGGTTGAAGATATGTCCCACTCAAGCCGCCAATCTCGCCAGACCCCTTTTCTTTATTACAGCAGCTAAAGACCTCTCATCACCTGAAAGCCCGAGCAGACTATTTCACAATACTTGAAAGCAAGCAGTAAGTCAACATATGTTGATAATTTGCCTCCAAGTAAAACCTTGTGTCTACAATTAACCAGTGCACACAGTGTTGTACACAACAGCCTAACGAGGCCCAGCTTTAGATGTACTGCACAGACAAGAACATGCCTTGCGTGCAAGATTTGTCCCTTGGGAGGATGAGCCATGGTTCCCTGTAGAGCCCGCTCTCCTCATCATCCCACAATCTCATCTGCTATTTCCTGTACACCCACGATGACATTGCACAAGGCCGGGCATAAGGAAATGCTGCTGTTACAGACAAGGCCTGTATGTAAAGGTCACAAAACTGTTTTTCCTCTTGAGTATTACATAAATTCAGCAATGATACCATACAGCCAGCACTGAAACCCCCTACAGAGTGTGGTCAATCCATCAAGGAAGCGTGCTTCAACAGACAACACCTCTGCTGCAAAGAGCTGTAATTCTGGGAATTGCCCCAGGGCAATGCCAAACAAAGCTTCGTACACTTGCCTGGAGCACAGAGTGAACTTCAAAATGATAAAATTCCGCACATCTCCAATACAGAGTTATATTTCATATGGTTTTATTAACATTTAGAAAAATATTCAACAATCATAATGTAAACAGTATACATTGTAAAATAGTAATAATAGATGTCTCAATATGATATGTACACAGCCCGAGTATTCTACAAACAGGCAACATGTTTCCCCCTTAAACAAGACTTCTTCAGGGCTTGAAGTTTGAACAGAACTATATAGGTCAGTACAGTCTAGGAGGGACAATCAAAGCCACAGTTGGATATTCTTAACAATCAAAGTCCTGATAACGTATTGTTATCTGCACAAGAAGATGAGGTAGAATTACTCTCACAGAATAATTACTACGTTGAACTGTACCAAACAGTAGTACTGGATTGATCCCCTGGTAAGGGATGAATAAAATCACTGCGCCACCCTACTGAAGGATGGTAATATTTTTCAGAAGATTCTAAGTCAATGAAGTTAAAGCAGGACAGTGTTATAAAAGAAACCTCCCCCTACTAAGCCTTCCTAAGGAAAATGTCACTTACCCAGTGTACATCTGTTTGTGGCATTAGTCGCTGCAGATTCACATGCTGTGCATAGTCCGCCGTCTGGTGTTGGGTCGGAGTGTTACAAGTTGTTTTTCTTCGAAGAAGTCTTTTCGAGTCACAAGACCGAGGGACTCCTCCTACTTTGGTTCCATTGCGCATGGGCGTCGACTCCATGTTAGATTGTTTTTTTCCGCCATCGGGTTCGGACGTGTTCCTTTTCGCTCCGTGTTTCGGGTCGGAAAGTTAGTCAGAATCAACGGAAAATTTGTCGGTATTGTGAGGTAGGAGTTGTGTATGTTAGTAATCGTGCCCATGCAATGGAATGAATAAGTATGTACAAAATGAAGGTTAAAGTAATATATTTACAAATGTACAAATGTTGAAGATTACTTCCAAACGGCTACAGGCTCCCGGGGAGGCGGGTGGGCGCATGTGAATCTGCAGCGACTAATGCCACGAACAGATGTACACTGGGTAAGTGACATTTTCCGTTCGGTGGCATGTGTAGCTGCAGATACACATGCTGTGCACAGACTAGTAAGAAGTTATCTCCCCAAAAGCGGTGGTTCAGCCTGTAGGAGTGGAAGTAGTTTGAAATAAAGTTCTTAGTACAGCTTGACCTACTGTGGCTTGTTGTACAGATAGCACGTCTACACAGTAGTGCTTAGTAAATGTGTGAGGCGTAGACCATGTTGCTGCCTTACATATTTCGTTCATTGGAATATTTCCTAGAAAGGCCATGGTAGCATCTTTCTTTCTGGTTGAGTGTGCCTTTGGTGTAATAGGCAGCTGTCTCTTTGCTTTAAGATAGCAGGTTTGGATGCACCTAACTATTCATCTAGCTATACCTTGTTTTGATATTGGATTTCCTTGTATGAGGTTTTTGAAATGCAATAAATAGTTGTTTTGTTTTCCTAATTAGTTTTGTTCTGTCAATGTAGTACATTAGTGCTCTTTTGATGTCTAATGTATGTAGTGCTCTTTCAGCTATTGAGTCTGGCTGTGGAAAGAACACAGGCAATTCTACTGTTTGATTTAAGTGGAACGGTGAGATGACCTTTGGTAAGAATTTTGGGTTGGTTCTTAGAACTACCTTATTTTTGTGTATTTGAATAAATGGTTCTTGTATAGTAAATGCCTGAATTTCACTTACTCTTCTTAGAGATGTAATGGCAATGAGAAATGCAACTTTCCACGTTAGATATTGCATTTCGCAAGAATGCATGGGTTCGAAAGGTGGACCCATGAGTCGTGTTAAGACAATATTGAGGTTCCATGAAGGAACAGGTGGTGTCCTTGGTGGTATAATTCTTTTTAGGCCTTCCATAAATGCTTTAATGACAGGTATTCTAAATAGGGAAGTTGAATGAGTAATTTGCAGGTATGCAGATATTGCTGCGAGATGTATCTTTATGGAAGAGAAAGCTAGATTTGACTTTTGCAAATGTAGTAAATACCCTACAACATCTTTTGGAGATGCATGCAATGGTTGAACTTGATTATTATGGCAGTAGCAAACAAATCTTTTCCATTTACTTGCATAGCAGTGTCTAGTGGATGGCCTTCTAGCTTGTCTTATGACCTCCATACATTCCTGTGTGAGGTTTAAGTGTCCAAATTCTAGGATTTCAGGAGCCAAATTGCTAGATTCAGCGATGCTGGGTTTGGATGCCTGATTTGTTGCTTGTGTTGTGTTAACAGATCTGGCCTGTTGGGTAGTTTGACATGAGATACTACTGACAGGTCTAGTAGTGTTGTATACCAAGGTTGTCTTGCCCATGTTGGTGTTATTAGAATGAGTTTGAGTTTGTTTTGACTCAATCTGTTTACTAGATATGGAAGGAGAGGGAGAGGGGGAAAAGCGTATGCAAATATCCCTGACCAATTCATCCATAGAGCATTGCCTTGAGATTGCTGGTGTGGGTACCTGGATGCGAAGTTTTGGCATTTTGCGTTTTCTTTTGTTGCAAATAGATCTATTTGAGGTGTTCCCCACATTTGGAAGTAAGTGTTCAGGATTTGGGGGTGAATTTCCCATTCGTGGACCTGTTGGTGATCCCGAGAGAGATTGTCTGCTAGCTGGTTCTGGATCCCTGGAATAAACTGTGCTATTAGGCGAATGTGGTTGTGAATTGCCCAATGCCATATTTTTTGTGTGAGGAGACACAACTGTGTCGAGTGTGTTCCCCCCTGTTTGTTTAAATAATACATTGTCGTCATGTTGTCTGTTTTGACAAGAATGTATTTGTGGGTTATCATTGGTTGGAATGCTTTCAACGCTAGAAATACTGCTAACAATTCTAGGTGATTTATATGAAACTTTCTTTGATGTACGTCCCATTGTCCTTGGATGCTGTGTTGATTGAGGTGTGCTCCCCACCCTGTCATGGAAGCATCTGTTGTTATCACGTATTGTGGCACTGGGTCTTGGAAAGGCCGCCCTTTGTTTAAATTTGTACTGTTCCACCATAGAAGCGAGATGTATGTTTGGCGGTCTATCAACACCAGATCTAGAAGGTGACCCTGTGCATGTGACCATTGTGATGCTAGGCACTGTTGTAAGGGCCGCATGTGCAATCTTGCGTTTGGGACAATGGCTATGCATGAGGACATCATGCCTAGGAGTTTTAAGACCATCTTTGCGTGTATCTTTTGTGTTGGATACATAGCTTGTATCACCTTGTGAAAATTTTGAACCCTTTGTGGACTTGGAGTGGCTATCCCTTTTGTTGTGTTGATTGTCGCTCCTAAGTATTGCTGTGTTTGACACGGCAAAAGGTGCGACTTTGCATAGTTGATGGAGAAACCCAGTTTGTAAAGGGTTTGTATAACATAATCTGTGTGGTGTAAACACTTTGTTAGCGAGTTGGTTTTGATTAACCAATCGTCTAGGTACGGGAACACGTGTATTTGCTGCCTCCTGATATGTGCAGCTACTACTGCTAGACATTTTGTAAAGACTCTTGGTGCTGTCGTTATTCCGAATGGCAACACTTTGAATTGGTAATGTATTCCTTCGAATACGAACCTTAGGTATTTCCTGTGCGAGGGATGTATCAGTATATGGAAATACGCGTCTTTTAGATCTAACGTTGTCATGTAGTCTTGCTGTTTCAGTAGTGGTATTACGTCTTGTAACGTGACCATGTGAAAGTGGTCTGATTTGATGTAGGTGTTTAGTGTTCCGAGATCCAATATTGGTCTCAGACTTTTGTTCTTTTTCGGTATCAGAAAGTACAGTGAGTAAACTCCTGTGTTCTTTTGTGTTTTTGGTACTAATTCTATTGCGTCTTTTTGCAGTAATGCTTGAACTTCTAGTCCTAGAAGGTCTATATGCTGTTTGGACATCTTGTGTGTTTTCGGTGGGACGTTTGGAGGGAGTTGGAGAAATTCTATGCAATAACCATGTTGGATAATTGCTAAGACCCAAGTGTCTGTTGTTATCTCCTCCCAAGATTTGTGGAACTGGCTTAGTCTTCCCCCCACTGGTGTTGTGTGAAGGGGTTGTGTGACTTGTGAGTCACTGTTTATTTTGAGGGGTTTTGGGACCCTGAAACTTTCCACGGTTTCTTGGGAATTGGCCCCCTCTGTTTGGCCCCGAAAGCCTCCCCTTTGATACAGTCCCTGGTAGGTAGACGGTGTTGTTTGTGAGGTGCTGGCTTGTGTGGCTTGACCTCGAAACCCTCCTCTGAAAGTTGTTTTGCGAAATGTGCCAAATGTGCCTCTGCCCTGCGGGGAATAGAGTGCGCCCATGGCTTTAGCTGTGTCAGTGTCTTTCTTTAATTTTTCAATTGCAGTGTCCACTTCTGGTCCAAACAATTGTTGTTCATTGAACGGCATATTGAGCACTGCCTGTTGTATCTCAGGTTTGAAGCCGGATGTGCGCAGCCATGCGTGCCTCCTTATCGTTACAGCAGTAGTTATAGTTCTTGCAGCTGTATCTGCTGCATCCATAGAAGAACGGATTTGGTTGTTGGATATGTTTTGTCCCTCTTCAACCACTTGTTTTGCCCGTTGTTGGAATTCTTTGGGGAGGTGCTCGATGAGATGCTGCATCTCGTCCCAATGGCCTCTGTCATATCGCGCTAGGAGTGCCTGCGAGTTGGCGATGCGCCACTGATTTGCAGCTTGTACTGCAACCCTTTTCCCGGCTGCATCAAACTTTCGGCTCTCCTTGTCAGGAGGTGGTGCGTCGCCTGATGTGTGCGAGTTGGCTCTTTAACGAGCTGCTCCTACGACAACTGAATCTGGTGTCAGTTGTGATGTAATAAAAGCAGGGTCTGTGGGTGGTGCCTTGTATTTCTTCTCCACCCTTGGGGTTATTGCTCTGCTTTTAACTGGCTCCTTAAAGATTTGTTTAGCGTGCCTTAGCATTCCCGGGAGCATAGGAAGGCTTTGATAATTGCTATGGGTGGAGGACAGGGTGTTAAAAAGGAAGTCATCCTCGATAGGCTCTGAATGTAGCAATACGTTATGAAACTCTGCTGCCCTAGCTACGACCTGAGCATACGCTGTCCAGTCCTCAGGTGGTGAGGGCTTAGTGGGGTACGACTCAGGGCTATTGTCCGGTACTGGGGCGTCAGAGATCCCATGCGTCCTGGTCATCTTGGCTCATGGTGGTATGAGCTGGTGATTGTGACGGAGTCTGTGCCGGTGATATATGAGTTGCCGGTGGTGGAGTTACCTTCTTCACCACTTTTGCTTGTGGTGTTTTTTCTTGTTGTTGGAAATCTAGTTTCCTTTTTCTTCTGATTGGGGGAAGGGTGCCGATCTTCCCTGTACCACTTTGTATAAAGATCCGCTTTTGCGTGTGATCTACAGCTGTTGTTTGTAATTCCTCCTCAAATCTGTGTTTTTGAAGTTGGGAGGACAGTGATTGTTCCTCTGAGTAGGAACTGGCTTTCGGTTCGGTTGCTGGGCGTTTTGGCACCGAAACCGTGTCTTTTGTTGTTTTCGGCTCCGAAGAGATTTTCCTCTTTTTCGGTGTCGTACCTTCTTGGCGTCGACCATCTTCGGTGCCGCTATCTCTGTGCCGAGCAGCTTCGGTGCCGTTTGTAGGAGGCTGGACTGGCTTGTAGTGAGTACCTAGGGGTACTTGCACCTTGCACCAGGCCCAGTTATCCCTTATTAGTGTATAGGGTGTCTAGCAGCTTAGGCTGATAGATAATGGTAGCTTAGCAGAGCAGCTTAGGCTGAACTAGGAGACGTGTGAAGCTACTACAGTACCACTTAGTGTCATATGCACAATATCATAAGAAAACACAATACACAGTTATACTAAAAATAAAGGTACTTTATTTTTATGACAATATGCCCAAGTATCTCAGAGTGTACCCTCAGTGAGAGGATAGGAAATATACACAAGATATATATACACAATACCAGAAATATGCAGTATAGTCTTAGAAAACAGTGCAAACAATGTATAGTTACAATAGGATGCAATGGGGACACATAGGGATAGAGGCAACACAAACCATATACTCCAAAAGTGGAATGCGAACCACGAATGGACCCCAAACCTATGTGACCTTGTAGAGGGTCGCTGGGACTATTAGAAAATAGTGAGAGTTAGAAAATTAGCCCTCCCCAAGACCCTGAAAAGTGAGTGCAAAGTGCACTAAAGTTCCCCTAAGGACAAAGAAGTTGTGTTAGAGGAATAATGCAGGAAAGACACAAACCAACAATGCAACAACGCTGGATTTCCAAACTGGGGTACCTGTGGAACAAGGGGACCAAGTCCAAAAGTCACAAGCAAGTCGGAGATGGGCAGGTGCCCAGGAAATGCCAGCTGCGGGTGCAAAGAAGCTTCGACTGGACTGAAGAAGCTGCGGTTTCTGCAGGAACGCAAAGGGCTAGAGACTTCCCCTTTGGAGGACGGATCCCTCTCGCCTTGTAGAGGCGTGCAGAAGTGTTTTCCCGCCGAAAGAACGCCAACAAGCCTTGCTAGCTGCAAATCGTGTGGTTAGCGTTTTTGGACGCTGCTGCGGCCCAGGAGGGACCAGGAGGTCGCAAATTGGACCAGGAGGTAGAGGGGACGTCGAGCAAGACAAGGAGCCCTCTTAGCAGCAGGTAGCACCCGGAGAAGTGCCAGAAACAGGCACTACGAGGATGCGTGAAACGGTGCTCACCAGAAGTTACACAAAGGAGTCCCACGTCGCCGGAGACCAACTTAGAAAGTCGTGCAATGCAGGTTAGAGTGCCGTGGACCCAGGCTTGGCTGTGCACGAAGGATTTCCGCCGGAAGTGCACAGGGGCCGGAGTAGCTGCAAAAGTCGCGGTTCCCAGCAATGCAGTCTAGCGAGGTGAGGCAAGGACTTACCTCCACCAAACTTGGACTGAAGAGTCACTGGACTGTGGGAGTCACTTGGACAGAGTTGCTGGATTCGAGGGACCTCGCTCGTCGTGCTGAGAGGAGACCCAAGGGACCGGTAATGCAGCTTTTTGGTGCCTGCGGTTGCAGGGGGAAGATTCCGTCGACCCACTGGAGATTTCTTCGGAGCTTCTAGTGCAGAGAGGAGGCAGACTACCCCCACAGCATGCACCACCAGGAAAACAGTCGAGAAGGCGGCAGGATCAGCGTTACAGAGTTGCAGTAGTCGTCTTTGCTACTATGTTGCAGGTTTGCAGGCTTCCAGCGCGGTCAGCAGTCGATTCCTTGGCAGAAGGTGAAGAGAGAGATGCAGAGGAACTCGGATGAGCTCTTGCATTCGTTATCTAAGGAATCCCAAGAGACAGAGACCCTAAATAGCCAGAAAAGAGGGTTTGGCTACTTAGGAGAGAGGATAGGCTAGCAACACCTGAAGGAGCCTATCACAAGGAGTCTCTGACGTCACCTGGTGGCACTGGCCACTCAGAGCAGTCCAGTGTGCCAGCAGCACCTCTGTTTCCAAGATGGCAGAGGTCTGGAGCACACTGGAGGAGCTCTGGGCACCTCCCAGGGGAGGTACAGGTCAGGGGAGTGGTCACTCCCCTTTCCTTTGTCCAGTTTCGCGCCAGAGCAGGGCTAAGGGGTCCCTGAACCGGTGTAGACTGGCTTATGCAGAATTGGGCACATCTGTGCCCAAGAAAGCATTTCCAGAGGCTGGGGGAGGCTACTCCTCCCCTGCCTTCACACCATTTTCCAAAGGGAGAGGGTGTCACACCCTCTCTCAGAGGAGGTCCTTTGTTCTGCCATCCTGGGCCAGGCCTGGCTGGACCCCAGGAGGGCAGATGCCTGTCTGAGGGGCTGGCAGCAGCAGCAGCTGCAGTGAAACCCCAGGAAGGGCAGTTTGGCAGTACCAGGGTCTGTGCTACAGACCACTGGGATCATGGGATTGTGCCAACTATGCCAGGATGGTATAGAGGGGGCAATTCCATGATCATAGACATGTTACATGGCCATATTCGGAGTTACCATTGTGAAGCTACATATAGGTAGTGACCTATATGTAGTGCACGCGTGTAATGGTGTCCCCGCACTCACAAAGTTCAGGGAATTGGCTCTGAACAATGTGGGGGCACCTTGGCTAGTGCCAGGGTGCCCTCACACTAAGTAACTTTGCACCTAACCTTTACCAGGTAAAGGTTAGACATATAGGTGACTTATAAGTTACTTAAGTGCAGTGTAAAATGGCTGTGAAATAACGTGTACGTTATTTCACTCAGGCTGCAGTGGCAGGCCTGTGTAAGAATTGTCAGAGCTCCCTATGGGTGGCAAAAGAAATGCTGCAGCCCATAGGGATCTCCTGGAACCCCAATACCCTGGGTACCTCAGTACCATATACTAGGGAATTATAAGGGTGTTCCAGTAAGCCAATGTAAATTGGTAAAATTGGTCACTAGCCTGTCAGTGACAATTTGAAAGAAATGAGAGAGCATAACCACTGAGGTTCTGATTAGCAGAGCCTCAGTGAGACAGTTAGTCACTACACAGGTAACACATTCAGGCACACTTATGAGCACTGGGGCCCTGGTGAACAGGGTCCCAGTGACACATACAACTAAAACAACATATATACAGTGAAAAATGGGGGTAACATGCCAGGCAAGATGGTACTTTCCTACACAACCCCCCCCCCCAACCGAAGGACAATAAGACTAGCCATGACCTGATGAGTCTTCATTGTCTAAGTGGAAATATCTGGAGAGTCCATCTGCATTGGAGTGGCTACTCCAAGGTCTATGTTCCACTGTATAGTCCATTCCCTGTAGGGATATGGACCACCTCAACAATTTAGGATTTTCACCTTTCATTTGTTTTAGCCAAAGTAGAGGTTTGTGGTCTGTCTGAACAATGAAGTGAGTGCCAAACAGGTATGGCCTCAACTTCTTCAGAGCCCAGACCACAGCAAAGGCCTCCCTCTAAATGGCAGACCAACGCTTTTCTCTAGGGGTCAACCTCCTACTAATAAAAGCAACAGGTTGATCCTGGCCCTCAGAATTAAGTTGTGATAGGACTGCCCCTACTCCTAATTCAGATGCATCAGTTTGGACATAGAATTTTTTAGAGTAACAAGGGCTTTTCAGGACAGGTGCAGACCACATGGCCTGCTTCAGCTCCTCAAAAGCTTTCTGACAGTTAGCTGTCCACAATACCTTTTTAGGCATCTTTTTGGAGGTGAGGTCATTAAGAGGGGCTGCAATGGAGCCATAGTTCTTAATGAACCTCCTGTAATACCCAGTGAGGCCTAGGAAGGCTCTCACCTGAGTCTGAGTGGTAGGGGGAACCCAATCAATAATTGTTTGGATTTTCCCCTGAAGTGGTGCAATCTGTTCCCCACCAACAAGGTGTCCCAGATAAACCACCTTACCCTGCCCTATCTGGCAGTTTGAAGCCTTGATAGTGAGGCCTGCCTTCTGCAGGGCCTCCAAAACTTTCCATAGGTGGACCAGGTGATCATCCCAGCTGGAGCTAAAGACAGCTATATCGTCCAAATATGCTGCACTGAAAGCTTCCAGCCCTTGCAGGACTGTGTTCACCAACCTCTGAAAAGTGGCAGGTGCATTTTTCAAACCAAAAGGCATTACAGTAAACTGGTAATGTCCTCCAATGGTTGAAAATGCAGTTTTAGGTTTAGCATCTTCTGACAATTTGATCTGCCAATACCCTGCAGTCAAATCAAAAGTGCTTAGATACTTGGCAGATGCCAGTGCATCTATGAGCTCATCTGCCCTGGGTATAGGGTGAGCATCAGTTTTGGTTACCAAGTTGAGACCTCTATAGTCTACACAAAACCGCATTTCCTTCTTTCCATCTTTGGAATGGGGTTTTGGTACAAGTACCACAGGAGAAGCCCATGGACTTTCAGAGTGCTCAACCACTCCTAGTTCCAACATTTTCTGGACCTCTTGCTTTATGCAGTCCCTGACATGGTCAGGCTGCCTATAGATCTTACTTTTGACAGGTAAACTGTCTCCAGTATCTATAGTGTGCTCACACCAAGAAGTGGTACCTGGCACAGTAGAGAAGAGTTCAGAGAATTGATCTAGGAGATTTATGCAATGGTCTTTCTGCTCAGCAGTAAGACAATCAGCCAAAACTACACCTTCCACAAGAGCATCTTGTTCTGTGGAAGAGAAGAGATCAGGTAGAGGATCACTGTCTTCTTCCTGTCCCTCATCAGTTGCCATGAGCAGGGTGAGATCAGCCCTGTCATAGTAGGGTTTCAGGCGGTTGACATGGAGCACCCTAAGGGGACTCCTGGCAGTGCCTAAGTCAACTAAATAGGTGACTTCTCCCTTCTTTTCAACAATTGTGTGGGGTCCACTCCATTTATCTTGGAGTGCTCTTGGGGCCACAGGCTCCAAGACCCACACTTTCTGCCCTGGTTGGTACTGAACCAAAACAGCCTTCTGATCATGCCATTGCTTCTGGAGCTCTTGGCTGGCCTGAAGGTTTTTGCTGGCCTTTTTCATGTACTCAGCCATCCTTGATCTGAGGCCAAGTACATAATCCACAATATCCTGCTTAGGAGCTTTTAAAGGATGTTCCCAACCCTCCTTTACAAGTGTGAGTGGACCCCTAACAGGGTGTCTAAAAAGAAGTTCAAAGGGGCTGAAGCCCACTCCTTTCTGGGGTACCTCCCTGTAGGCAAAAAGGAGGCATGGCAGAAGGATATCCCATCTCCTGCGGAGTTTTTCAGGGAGACCCATAATCATGCCTTTGAGAGTTTTATTAAATCTCTCCACCAGTCCATTTGTTTGTGGATGATAGGGTGTTGTGAACTTGTAAGTTACACCACACTCCGTCCACATGGCCTTTAAGTATGCAGACATGAAATTGCTTCCCCTGTCTGATACTACTTCCTTTGGGAAGCCCACCCTAGAAAATATTCCCAGGAGGGCCTTTGCCACTGCAGGTGCTGTAGTGGTCCTTAAAGGAATTGCTTCAGGGTATCTTGTGGCATGGTCCACTACCACCAAGATAAACCTATTGCCTGAAGCAGTAGGAGGGTCAAGGGGGCCAACTATGTCAACCCCTACCCTTTCAAAGGGAACCCCAACCACAGGCAGTGGAATAAGGGGTGCCTTTGGGGTGCCACCTGTTTTGCCACTGGCTTGACAGGTTTCACAGGACTTACAAAAATCTTTTGTGTCCTCAGACATCCTAGGCCAATGAAACAATGGAACCAGTCTGTCCCAAGTTTTCATTTGACCCAGGTGCCCAGCTAGGGGAATGTTGTGGGCAAGAGTTAGGAGGAACTTTCTGTACTCCTGAGGAATCACTAGTCTCCTGGAAGCTCCAAGTTTAGGATCCCTGTGCTCAGTGTACAAGAGGTTGTCCTCCCAGTAAACTCTGTGAGAGTCACTGACATCCCCATTAGCCTGTTTGACAGCTTGCTGTCTCAGACCCTCTAATGTGGGACAGGTTTGCTGTGCCACACTCCGCTCCTCCCTGGCAGGCCCCCCTTCACCCAAAAGTTCAGCAGTGTCTGCTTGAAACTCCTCTGGTGTAGGTTCTGCACAGGGAGGGAATTCTTCTTCCTCAGAAGTTGAATCCACTGTAGAGGGAGGGATAGTAGGAAGTGGTTTGCTTCCACTAGCCCTAGCTTTAGGGAGCACTTGGTCAATGTTTCCAGGATCCAAGCTTCCCTGTCCTTTTTGCTTTTTGGCCTGAGCCCTTGTCAAAGCAAAAATATGCCCTGGGATGCCCAGCATTGCTGCATGGGCCTCCAACTCCACATCTGACCAAGCTGATGTCTCCAAATCATTCCCTAATAGACAGTCTACAGGTAAATCTGAAGCTACCACAACTTTCTTTGGACCAGTAACCCCCCCCCAGTTGAGATTAACAACAGCCATGGGGTGGCTAAGTGTGTTGTTGTGAGCATTGGTTACTTGGTACTGGTGACCAAGTAGGTGTTGTTCAGGGTGGACCAGTTTCTCTATGACCATAGTCACACTGGCTCCAGTGACCCTGTAGGCCTGAACCTCAACACCATTTATTAGGGGTAGCTGCTTGTACTTATCCATATTAAGGGGACAAGCAACTAAGGTGGCTAAATCAATAGCCCCCTCAGAGACTAACACAGCCTCTGTGGCCTCCCTAACAAGGCCAACCCCAACTAAGTTACCAATAGTGAGCCCAGCTACTCCCTTGGATTGGCTATTAGTAGGTTTGCTCCCACCACCACTGCTATTAGTAGGGACACTAGGGGTAGCAGTAGGGGTTGTAGTGGTAGGAGGCTTGGTGCTTTTCTTTGGACAACTGGGATCTGTTGTCCAATGGCCTTTTATTTTACATAAATAGCACCATGGTTTCTTTTCCTTGTTTTGATTAGAAGAGGATTTGGGCCCACCACCCCCACCAGAGTGTTTTTGTGGGCCTGATGAAGACTCATTTTTAGATTTGTCCCCACCCTTGTCTGAAGACTTACCATCCTTCTTCTTGTTGCCATCTTTGTCACCCCCTGTATGAACTTTTCTGTTCACCCTTGTTCTGACCCATTTGTCTGCCTTCTTTCCCAATTCTTGGGGAGAGGTCAGATCAGAGTCCACCAAGTACTGGTGCAACAAATCAGACACACAATTATTAAGAATATGCTCTCTCAGGATCAAGTTATACAGGCTGTCATAATCAGTAACTTTACTGCCATGTAACCACCCCTCCAAGGCCTTCACTGAATGGTCAATGAAATCAACCCAGTCTTGTGAAGACTCCTTTTTGGTCTCTCTGAACTTTATCCTGTATTGTTCAGTGGTTAAGCCATAACCACCCAGGAGTGCATTCTTAAGAACTTTGTAATCATTAGCTTCATTTTCTTTTACAGTAAGGAGCCTATCCCTACCTTTTCCACTAAATGATAGCCATAGGATAGCAGCCCACTGCCTTTGAGGGACATCCTGTACAGCACAGGCCCTCTCAAGTGCAGCAAACCACTTGTTAATGTCATCCCCCTCCTTATAAGGGGGAACTATCTTATGCAGATTCCTGAAATCATGCTCTTTTGCAGGATGACTATGGGGAATACTGCTGCTGCCACCATGGGTTTCTAAACCCAGTTTCTGTGTCTCCTTCTCTACTTCTAAAGTCTGTCTATCCAAATCCAGCTGTTGCTTCTTGAGCTTCAGTCTGCTTTGTTCCACTCTCAATCTATTGAGCTCCCTTTCTAACAATCTGTCATCAGGGTGGGTGGGAGGGACATGCCTTGAAACAGAAGTATGGTGAGAATGGACAGAAGGAGACCTGTCCCTTACAGAGGACACCCTAACAGCTTGGCTAACAGAAACATCAGTACCACTGTGGTGTGAGTAAATGCTTTTGCTATGATGTGAGACAACACTATTTGTATGGTGTGACCCATCATCATTACCAACTATGCTAGACTGTCTAGTAATGGGCAGGCTAGGAAGTTTCTTTCCTGAATCTTTTCCTGGGGGAGTCCCTGGATCAGATTGGGAACCATTAGCTACTTTTTCAAGATGGGGCACTTCTTGCCTTATCTTGTTCTCTAAGCATGTTAAGTAACAATTCCAAGGAAGGATTCTTCCCTACACTCAAACCTCTCTCTATGCAGAGACTCCTTGCTCCTTTCCAGCTAAGGTGATCATATGCAAGTTTGGACAGATCAACATTTTGGCCTGTGCCAGACATTTTTAGAGAGAGTTAAAGTGATAGAAAAAGAGAAAAAGTTTGTCAGAGCTTTTAGAAAGACTGAGAAAAAAAACTTTTTAAACTTTTTAGAACTTTTTTGAAAGTTAGAAGTACTTTTCAGCACTTAGAAAAGAGTGAAAAGAGGAAATGCAAAACTTTTTGGCAATGTGTATATACACTGAACTTGTTTTGTATATTTTTCTCTTATGAAAAGTACAATGACAAGAGTGGTAAGTAGTCTCAAAGCACTTATCCCACCGCTGCACAACCAATGTAGGAGGCTGGACTGGCTTGTAGTGAGTACCTAGGGGTACTTGCACCTTGCACCAGGCCCAGTTATCCCTTATTAGTGTATAGGGTGTCTAGCAGCTTAGGCTGATAGATAATGGTAGCTTAGCAGAGCAGCTTAGGCTGAACTAGGAGACGTGTGAAGCTACTACAGTACCACTTAGTGTCATATGCACAATATCATAAGAAAACACAATACACAGTTATACTAAAAATAAAGGTACTTTATTTTTATGACAATATGCCCAAGTATCTCAGAGTGTACCCTCAGTGAGAGGATAGGAAATATACACAAGATATATATACACAATACCAGAAATATGCAGTATAGTCTTAGAAAACAGTGCAAACAATGTATAGTTACAATAGGATGCAATGAGGACACATAGGGATAAGGGCAACACAAACCATATACTCCAAAAGTGGAATGCGAACCACGAATGGACCCCAAACCTATGTGACCTTGTAGAGGGTCGCTGGGACTATTAGAAAATAGTGAGAGTTAGAAAATTAGCCCTCCCCAAGACCCTGAAAAGTGAGTGCAAAGTGCACTAAAGTTCCCCTAAGGACAAAGAAGTCGTGTTAGAGGAATAATGCGGGAAAGACAAGAACCAACAATGCAACAACGCTGGATTTCCAATCTGGGGTACCTGTGGAACAAGGGGACCAAGTCCAAAAGTCACAAGCAAGTCGGAGATGGGCATATGCCCAGGAAATGCCAGTTGCGGGTGCAAAGAAGCTTCGACTGGACTGAAGAAGCTGCGGTTTCTGCAGGAACGCAAAGGGCTAGAGACTTCCCCTTTGGAGGACGGATCCCTCTCGCCTTGTAGAGTCGTGCAGAAGTGTTTTCCCGCCGAAAGAACGCCAACAAGCCTTGCTAGCTGCAAATCGTGCGGTTAGCGTTTTTGGACGCTGCTGCGGCCCAGGAGGGACCAGGAGGTCGCAAATTGGACCAGGAGGTAGAGGGGACGTCGAGCAAGACAAGGAGCCCTCTTAGCAGCAGGTAGCACCCGGAGAAGTGCCAGAAACAGGCACTACGAGGATGCGTGAAACAGTGCTCACCCGAAGTTACACAAAGGGGTCCCACGTCGCCGGAGACCAACTTAGAAAGTCGTGCAATGCAGGTTAGAGTGCCGTGGACCCAGGCTTGGCTGTGCACGAAGGATTTCCGCCGGAAGTGCACAGGGGCCGGAGTAGCTGCAAAAGTCGCGGTTCCCAGCAATGCAGTCTAGCGAGGTGAGGCAAGGACTTACCTCCACCAAACTTGGACTGAAGAGTCACTGGACTGTGGGAGTCACTTGGACAGAGTTGCTGGATTCGAGGGACCTCGCTTGTCGTGCTGAGAGGAGACCCAAGGGACCGGTAATGCAGCTTTTTGGTGCCTGCGGTTGCAGGGGGAAGATTCCGTCGACCCACGGGAGATTTCTTCGGAGCTTCTAGTGCAGAGAGGAGGCAGACTACCCCCACAGCATGCACCACCAGGAAAACAGTAGAGAAGGCGGCAGGATCAGCGTTACAGAGTTGCAGTAGTCGTCTTTGCTACTATGTTGCAGGTTTGCAGGTTTGCAGGCTTCCAGCGCGGTCAGCAGTCGATTCCTTGGCAGAAGGTGAAGAGAGAGATGCAGAGGAACTCGGATGAGCTCTTGCATTCGTTATCTAAGGAATCCCAAGAGACAGAGACCCTAAATAGCCAGAAAAGAGGGTTTGGCTACTTAGGAGAGAGGATAGGCTAGCAACACCTGAAGGAGCCTATCACAAGGAGTCTCTGACGTCACCTGGTGGCACTGGCCACTCAGAGCAGTCCAGTGTGCCAGCAGCACCTCAGTTTCCAAGATGGCAGAGGTCTGGAGCACACTGGAGGAGCTCTGGGCACCTCCCAGGGGAGGTACAGGTCAGGGGAGTGGTCACTCCCCTTTCCTTTGTCCAGTTTCGCGCCAGAGCAGGGCTAAGGGGTCCCTGAACCGGTGTAGACTGGCTTATGCAGAATTGGGCACATCTGTGCCCAAGAAAGCATTTCCAGAGGCTGGGGGAGGCTACTCCTCCCCTGCCTTCACACCATTTTCCAAAGGGAGAGGGTGTCACACCCTCTCTCAGAGGAAGTCCTTTGTTCTGCCATCCTGGGCCAGGCCTGGCTGGACCCCAGGAGGGCAGCTGCCTGTCTGAGGGGCTGGCAGCAGCAGCAGCTGCAGTGAAACCCCAGGAAGGGCAGTTTGGCAGTACCAGGGTCTGTGCTACAGACCACTGGGATCATGGGATTGTGCCAACTATGCCAGGATGGTATAGAGGGGGCAATTCCATGATCATAGACATGTTACATGGCCATATTCGGAGTTACCATTGTGAAGCTATATATAGGTAGTGACCTATATGTAGTGCACGCGTGTAATGGTGTCCCCGCACTCACAAAGTTCAGGGAATTGGCTCTGAACAATGTGGGGGCACCTTGGCTAGTGCCAGGGTGCCCTCACACTAAGTAACTTTGCACCTAACCTTTACCAGGTAAAGGTTAGACATATAGGTGACTTATAAGTTACTTAAGTGCAGTGTAAAATGGCTGTGAAATAACGTGTACGTTATTTCACTCAGGCTGCAGTGGCAGGCCTGTGTAAGAATTGTCAGAACTCCCTATGGGTGGCAAAAGAAATGCTGCAGCCCATAGGGATCTCCTGGAACCCCAATACCCTGGGTACCTCAGTACCATATACTAGGGAATTATAAGGGTGTTCCAGTAAGCCAATGTAAATTGGTAAAATTGGTCACTACCCTGTCAGTGACAATTTGAAAGAAATGAGAGAGCATAACCACTGAGGTTCTGATTAGCAGAGCCTCAGTGAGACAGTTAGTCACTACACAGGTAACACATTCAGGCACACTTATGAGCACTGGGGCCCTGGTGAACAGGGTCCCAGTGACCCATACAACTAAAACAACATATATACAGTGAAAAATGGGGGTAACATGCCAGGCAAGATGGTACTTTCCTACACCGCTGCCTCGGTGTCGACCCTTTTCTGCGGCAGTTTCTCGGTCCCGAGATTGCTGCGTGCCTGTGTCTCGACCTGAGTCGGACGATCTCGGCACCAGCTCGCCCTTTTTCGGTGCCGATGGACGGTCACCTACTTTATGGGTTGAGCCATGGCCTGTCGGCAGTGGCGTCCCCTGGGCTTTGTCTGTTTTTCTGTGTGATGCTTGTTTCGACGTCTTACTCACGGTTTCTTCGACGTCGAATTCTTCGGAATCCGATTTGTGGATGGAGAATGTTTCTTCTTCTCCCTCTTCCTCGAACCGTTGTTGTCCTGTCGGCGTGGACGCCATCTGCAACCTTCTGGCTCTTCGGTCTCGGAGCGTTTTTCTCGACCGAAACGCTCGACAGGCCTCACACGTTTCTTCTTTGTGCTCGGGTGACAGGCACAAGTTACAGACCAAATGTTGGTCTGTATAGGGATATTTACTGTGGCATTTAGGACAGAATCGGAACGGGGTTTCGTTCCATCAGTCTCGATCTTGCACGCGGTCGGGCCGACCAGGCCCCGACGGGGGATCGCAATTACCCCGAAGGGCTACCGGAGCTCTTCAAGATTCGGTGTAGATTCTAATTTAACCCGATACCGAACAAAACAATACCGACAAATTTTCCGTTGATTCTGACTAACTTTCCGACCCGAAACACGGAGCGAAAAGGAACACGTCCGAACCCGATGGCGGAAAAACAACAATCTAACATGGAGTCGACGCCCATGCGCAATGGAACCAAAGTAGGAGGAGTCCCTCGGTCTCGTGACTCGAAAAGACTTCTTCGAAGAAAAACAACTTGTAACACTCCAACCCAACACCAGACGGCGGACTATGCACAGCATGTGTATCTGCAGCTACACATGCCACCGAACCTATGGTTTCACTTGCGACTAACTCCGTGTGTCGATTCTGACATCGGGGATACTTCTCTTCTCCCCCTTGTGCTCTTGACTGGCTGTCCTCGCTTGTAGAACTTGTTACTACGGCTGGTCAAGGCTCCTCCGCTAAATCCTCTGGTTTCGTGCTACAGCACCGCTCCCTTAGGAAAATTCAATGGTTTACCAACATGAGATGTCAAAGCCATTGTTCAGGCACTGATCTTGGGCCATCCGATGGCAACAGTGCACTTGTCAGTTTGTGTCCCTCCTCCAAGCTTTGTTTAAAGGGGACACTCTGGTCAACTGCCTAACTTGCAACCAATTCCCATACATTGTGGGAACGCTGTCATACTCTTCTGGTACAATGGCGTTAAGCTTTAGGGCATCATGTGCACTTTTAGAGTAACTCAAAACCAGAGCCGGTCATTCAGAGAGTGGTCATTTTGAGCTAACAGAATAGGCTTTGTCAGCATCAATTCATCTTCCCTGTCCTCTGTCCCTTTCTCTTTCTATATTTTCCTTCCATTTTTTTAATCTCCTTGTCACTTTTTTGATTGTAAAAGTTTAATAATAGTTTGATGCTGTAAGTAAGAAGTGTTACCATAAGCAATTTAATGGTACTCAATGTACAGTCCTCTGAACAATGGGCTGCTGCGCTGTCTTGACAATGATCTGAATTTGTTAATGTCTATTATCACGTTTTCCAGTGACAAGGGTTCAAATGATGTCCTCCAAGGTTTGGTAACTGTTGTGTTTTTGAGATTTCCCTATTGCTGGTCTTTTAACAATAGTTTGTCCTGGTTATACTGGACCCAACGTACTCGCCGTGTAGGAACATTCCATCCACTGGACCTACTTCTTACTTTTAATTGCTACAACACCAAAGGTTTACTGGAAAAATACAGCAACATGTATGTTTTCTGTACCTTTACTTCATCAGGGGTTTTTATGTGGCTTGTAGCCTGAGAGTGCTTTCAAACCAGAGTGTGCAAAAAGAGGGTACAACGAGCTGCCCTATAAGACATCTGCAAGGATGGAGGGTGCCGGCAGGCAGTCTCCATCGAAAATGTCCTCAACTGATGATACAGCTATGAAGAAGTGAAGAAGAGCACAAGGTTTGGACATATGGATGGAGAAGGTAGGGCAGGTCTTAGACGTCTGCCCTGGAGGTACCTTGAGACAGAACTGAAGAGCTCTAGTGAGAATGACTGAATTAACTAAATCTCATGGTGAACAAGTTGGTCTTTAAGGATCTTCTGAATCTTAAGTAGTTGTTGTCGAGTCTCAAATGTACAGGTACGAAATTTCATACTACGGAGCCCTGAACTTCAAAGAAGATCTACCACTGAATGGCTGGTATCGAGTTATTCTGGTAGTCAAAAGACCGCAGATCTGTGGCTTCTGGTTAGTAGGTAAGCGACGAGCAGTCCAAAGACCACAGATCTGTGACTTCTGGTCAGTAGATAAGCTGCAAGCAGTCCAAAGACTGCAGATCTGTGACTTCTGGTCAGTAGATAAGCTGCAAGCAGTCCAAAGACCGCAGATCTGTGACTTCTGGTCAGTAGGTAAGTGACGAGCAGTCAACAGACTGCAATCTGTCTTCTGGTCAGTAGGGAAGCGACGAGCAGCCAAAGACCGCATATCTGTGACTTCTGGTCAGTAAGTAAGTGACGAGCAGTCAACAGACTGCAATCTGTCTTCTGGTCAGTAGGGAAGCGACGAGCAGCCAAAGACCGCAGATCTGTGACTTCTGGTCAGTAGATAAGCTGCAAGCAGTCCAAAGACTGCAGATCTGTGACTTCTGGTCAGTAGATAAGCTGCAAGCAGTCCAAAGACAGCAGATCTGTGACTTCTGGTCAGTAGGTAAGTGACGAGCAGTCAAATGACTGGAATCTGTGACTTCTGGTCAGTAGGTAAGCGCCGAGCAGTTTTGCAAGATTGTTTGGTGAACGACCACGAAGCACCTCATGTATGAGGCAACGTGGTTTAAGGGTCGCTCTTTCTTTTACTATGAGGGGGATCCAACGCAAGTATGTTGTGGTTGTGTGGTTTCAATCTGTTCAAAAGTCTGTTGCAATAAACCAAGTGAGAACCAACTAGGAATAGGGTGGTCGTATGAAGACACTGGAGCAACAGGAAAAGAGATTTAAGCAGGCTTAAACCGCACTGGAGGTGGTGACCTCATGTATTTAAAGTTTCAATGACTGATCGCTATCAACATTGCATATCACACCAGACTCGTACTGAGAGACCCTGCAGTGCTACGTAGCCATGATATTGCGCAATCACTATCATCGCACTGTTGTCGAGCATGAGTAGAGCACATTTCAACAGAAAGTTCTACGGTTTCAGGAAGTTAGGTTGAATCCTGTTTTGTTTTTAGCAATAAGCCCCATGCAAGTCAGAATGAATAACGGTTACTTGGAAGTGGAAAACCCTAGGTATGCAACTAGTCAGCAGGACTTAAACTTTGAATATTGGGGTGTGAGAAACGAGCAAATGGACCACAGCAGAAAGAAAACACGAGTAGGAAAAACTAAACTTACGGCTTTGAACCAACACGATTGGCTACAGAAACAAAGTGTAGGAAGTTGGCTGTGCAATTTTCACAGTTCCTAGGGGAGGTAAGTAGTTGTTAGGTTAACCAGGTAAGTAAGACACTTACAGGGCTTAGTTCTTGGTCCAAGGTAGCCCACCGTTGGGGGTTCAGAGCAACCCCAAAGTCACCACACCAGCAGCTCAGGGCCGGTCAGGTGCAGAGTTCAAAGTGGTGCCCAAAACACATAGGCTAGAATGGAGAGAAGGGGGTGCCCCGGTTCCGGTCTGCTTGCAGGTAAGTACCCGCGTCTTCGGAGGGCAGACCAGAGGGGTTTTGTAGGGCACCGGGGGGGACACAAGTACTAAGCCCTGTAAGTGTCTTACTTACCTGGTTAACCTAACAACTACTTACCTCCCCTAGGAACTGTGAAAATTGCACTAAGTGTCCACTTTTAAAACAGCTATTTGCGAATAACTTGAAAAGTATACATGCAATTTTGATGATTTGAAGGTGGACACTTAGTGCAATTTTCACAGTTCCTAGGGGAGGTAAGTAGTTGTTAGGTTAACCAGGTAAGTAAGACACTTACAGGGCTTAGTACAAAAACTTTAGACAGTCTGACCATGTTAAGGAAAGCATCAAGGTGGAAGTCCACAAGATGTTGGAATTGGATGGGCATCTGTCTTGGTGACAGAATTGAGCCCTCTGTAGTCCACACAAAACCTCATCTCTTTCTTCCCATCTTTGGTGTGAGGTTTGGGGACTAAGACCACTGGGCTAGCCCAGGGGCTGTCAGAGCGCTCAATTACTCCCAATTTCAGCATCTTGTGGACTTCCACCTTGATGCTTTCCTTAACATGGTCAGACTGTCTAAAGATTTTGTTCTTGACAGGCATGCTGTCTCCTGTGTCCACATCATGGGTACACAGGTGTGTCTGACCAGGGGTTAAGGAGAAGAGTTCAGGAAACTGTTGTAGGACTCTCCTACAATCAGCTTGCTGTTGGCCAGAGAGGGTGTCTGAGTAGATCACTCCATCTACTGTGCCATCTTTTGGGTCTGATGACAGAAGATCAGGGAGAGGTTCACTCTCTGCCTCTTGATCCTCATCTGTTACCATCAACAGATTCACATCAGCCCTGTCATGGAAGAGTTTAAGGCGGTTCACATGGATCACCCTCTTGGGGCTCCTGCTTGTGCCCAGGTCCACCAGGTAGGTGACCTGACTCTTCCTCTCTAGTACTGGGTAAGGGCCACTCCATTTGTCCTGGAGTGCCCTGGGAGCCACAGGCTCCAGAACCCAGACTTTCTGCCCTGGTTGGAACTCAACCAGTGCAGCCTTTTGGTCATACCAAAACTTCTGGAGCTGTTGGCTGGCCTCAAGGTTTTTGGTTGCCTTTTCCATGTACTCTGCCATTCTAGAGCGAAGGCCAAGTACATAGTCCACTATGTCCTGTTTAGGCTCATGGAGAGGTCTCTCCCAGCCTTCTTTAACAAGGGCAAGTGGTCCCCTTACAGGATGACCAAACAGAAGTTCAAAGGGTGAGAATCCTACTCCCTTCTGTGGCACCTCTCTGTAAGCGAAAAGCAGACATGGCAAGAGGACATCCCATCTCCTTTTGAGCTTTTCTGGGAGCCCCATGATCATGCCTTTTAATGTCTTGTTGAATCTCTCAACCAAGCCATTAGTTTGTGGATGGTATGGTGTAGTGAATTTATAAGTCACTCCACACTCATTCCACATGTGCTTTAGGTATGCTGACATGAAGTTGGTACCTCTGTCAGACACCACCTCCTTAGGGAAACCCACTCTGGTAAAGATACCAATGAGGGCCTTGGCTACTGCAGGGGCAGTAGTCGACCTAAGGGGAATAGCTTCAGGATACCTGGTAGCATGATCCACTACTACCAGGATATACATATTTCCTGAGGCTGTGGGAGGTTCCAGTGGACCAACTATGTCCACACCCACTCTTTCAAAGGGAACCCCCACCACTGGAAGTGGAATGAGGGGGGCCTTTGGGTGCCCACCTGTCTTACCACTGGCTTGACAGGTGGGGCAGGAGAGGCAAAACTCCTTAACCATGTTGGACATATTGGGCCAGTAGAAGTGGTTGACTAACCTCTCCCACGTCTTGGTTTGTCCCAAATGTCCAGCAAGGGGAATGTCATGGGCCAATGTTAGGATGAACTCTCTGAACAGCTGAGGCACTACCACTCTCCTAGTGGCACCAGGTTTGGGGTCTCTGGCCTCAGTGTACAGGAGTCCATCTTCCCAATAGACCCTATGCGTTCCATTTTTCTTGCCTTTGGACTCTTCAGCAGCTTGCTGCCTAAGGCCTTCAAGAGAGGGACAGGTTTCTTGTCCCTTACACAGCTCCTCCCTGGAGGGTCCCCCTGGGCCTAAGAGCTCAACCTGGTAAGGTTCAAGCTCCAAAGGCTCAGTTCCCTCAGAGGGCAGAACTTCTTCCTGAGAAGAGAGGTTCCCTTTCTTTTGCTGTGTTGCAGTTGGTTTCCCAACTGACTTTCCTGTTCTCTTGGTAGGCTGGGCCATTTTTCCAGACTCCAGCTCTACTTTTTCACCCTGTGCCTTGCATTGTGCTCTTGTTTTCACACACACCAGTTCAGGGATACCCAGCATTGCTGCATGGGTTTTTAGTTCTACCTCAGCCCATGCTGAGGACTCCAGGTCATTTCCAAGCAGACAGTCCACTGGGATATTTGAGGAGACCACCACCTGTTTCAGGCCATTGACCCCTCCCCATTCTAAAGTAACCATTGCCATGGGATGTACTTTTCTCTGATTGTCAGCGTTGGTGACTGTGTAAGTTTTTCCAGTCAGGTATTGGCCAGGGGAAACCAGTTTCTCTGTCACCATGGTGACACTGGCACCTGTATCCCTCAGGCCCTCTATTCTAGTCCCATTAATTAAGAGTTGCTATCTGTATTTTTGCATGTTAGGCGGCCAGACAGCTAGTGTGGCTAAATCCACCCCACCCTCAGAAACTAGAGTAGCTTCAGTGTGGACCCTGATTTGCTCTGGGCACACTGTTGATCCCACTTGGAGACTAGCCATACCAGTGTTACCTGGATGGGAGTTTGGAGTGAAACCTTTCTTGGGACAGGCCTTGTCTCCAGTTTGGTGTCCATGCTGTTTACAGCTATGACACCAGGCCTTTTTGGGATCAAAGTTTTTACCCTTGTACCCATTGTTTTGTGAAGAGGCTCTGGGCCCACCCTCCTGTGCAGGTTTTTGGGGGCCTGTAGAAGACTCTTGACTATTTTTAGTTTTGGTTGTCTCATCACCCTTCCCCTGGGGAGTCTTTGTGACCCCTTTCTTTTGGTCACCCCCTGTTGAAGTCTTGGACACCCTTGTCTTGACCCAATGGTCCGCCTTCTTTCCCAATTCTTGGGGAGAAATTGGTCCTAGGTCTACCAGATGCTGATGCAGTTTATCATTGAAACAATTACTTAACAGGTGTTCTTTCACAAATAAATTGTACAGCCCATCATAATTACTTACACCACTGCCTTGAATCCAACCATCTAGTGTTTTCACTGAGTAGTCTACAAAGTCAACCCAGGTCTGGCTCGAGGATTTCTGAGCCCCCCTGAATCTAATCCTATACTCCTCAGTGGAGAATCCAAAGCCCTCAATCAGGGTACCCTTCATGAGGTCATAAGATTCTGCATCTTGTCCAGAGAGTGTGAGGAGTCTATCCCTACACTTTCCTGTGAACATTTCCCAAAGGAGAGCACCCCAGTGAGATCTGTTCACTTTTCTGGTTACACAAGCCCTCTCAAAAGCTGTGAACCATTTGGTGATGTCATCACCATCTTCATATTTAGTTACAATCCCTTTAGGGATTTTCAACATGTCAGGAGAATCTCTGACCCTATTTATGTTGCTGCCACCATTGATGGGTCCTAGGCCCATCTCTTGTCTTTCCCTCTCTATGGCTAGGATCTGTCTTTCCAAAGCCAATCTTTTGGCCATCCTGGCTAACTGGATGTCCTCTTCACTGGGGCTATCCTCAGTGATTTCAGAGGTGTTGGTCTCTCCTGTGAGGGAACCTGCATCTCTGACTATTATTTTAGGAGTCAGGGTTTGAGGGACCCTGTTCTCCCTAGATAGGACTGGTAGGGGGGAATTGTCCTCCAAGTCACTATCCTCTTCCTCTGAGTTGCCACCCTCAGAGGGGTTGGCCTTTTCAAACTCTGCCAAAAGCTCCTGGAGCTGTATTTTGGTAGGTTTGGGGCCCATTGTTATTTTCTTTATTTTACAGAGTGACCTTAGCTCCCTCATCTTAAGATGGAGGTAAGGTGTGGTGTCGAGTTCCACCACAGTCACATCTGTGCTAGACATTTTGCTTCTAAAAGTTGGAATACTTTTTAAGAATCTACAACTGGTTCTAGAATCTAATTCAAACTTTTACAAACTTTTAAACTCTAAAAGAAATGCTAAACAGGATCTAACACAAGGCCCTAGCAGGTCTTTTAAGAATTTAGAAAACTTTTCAAATTGCAAAAATCAATTTCTAATGACAATTTTGGAATTTGTCGTGTGATCAGGTATTGGCTGAGTAGTCCAGCAAATGCAAAGTCTTGTATCCCACCGCTGCCACCAATGTAGGAAGTTGGCTCTGTATGTGCTATTTCAAAGTAAGGAATAGCATGCACAGAGTCCAAGGGTTCCCCTTAGAGGTAAAATAGTGGTAAAAATAGATAATACTAATGCTCTATTTTGTGGTAGTGTGGTCGAGCAGTAGGCTTATCCAAGGAGTAGTGTTAAGCATTTGTTGTACATACACATAGACAATAAATGAGGTACACACACTCAGAGACAAATCCAGCCAATAGGTTTTTATATAGAAAAATATATTTTCTTAGTTTATTTTAAGAACCACAGGTTCAAATTCTACATGTAATATCTCATTCGAAAGGTATTGCAGGTAAGTACTTTTGGAACTTCAAATCATCAAAATTGCATGTATACTTTTCAAGTTATTCGCAAATAGCTGTTTTAAAAGTGGACACTTAGTGCAATTTTCACAGTTCCTAGGGGAGGTAAGTAGTTGTTAGGTTAACCAGGTAAGTAAGACACTTACAGGGCTTAGTTCTTGGTCCAAGGTAGCCCACCGTTGGGGGTTCAGAGCAACCCCAAAGTCACCACACCAGCAGCTCAGGGCCGGTCAGGTGCAGAGTTCAAAGTGGTACCCAAAACACATAGGCTAGAATGGAGAGAAGGGGGTGCCCCGGTTCCGGTCTGCTTGCAGGTAAGTACCCGCGTCTTCGGAGGGCAGACCAGAGGGGTTTTGTAGGGCACCGGGGGGGACACAAGTCCACACAGAAATTTCACCCTCAGCAGCGCGGGGGCGGCCGGGTGCAGTGTAGAAACAAGCGTCGGGTTTTCAATGTTAGTCTATGAGAGATCTCGGGATCTCTTCAGCGCTGCAGGCAGGCAAGGGGGGGATTCCTCGGGGAAACCTCCACTTGGGCAAGGGAGAGGGACTCCTGGGGGTCACTTCTCCAGTGAAAGTCCGGTCCTTCAGGTCCTGGGGGCTGCGGGTGCAGGGTCTCTCCCAGGCGTCGGGACTTTAGGTTCAAAGAGTCGCGGTCAGGGGAAGCCTCGGGATTCCCTCTGCAGGCGGCGCTGTGGGGGCTCAGGGGGGACAGGTTTTGGTACTCACAGTATCAGAGTAGTCCTGGGGTCCCTCCTGAGGTGTTGGATCGCCACCAGCCGAGTCGGGGTCGCCGGGTGCAGTGTTGCAAGTCTCACGCTTCTTGCGGGGAGCTTGCAGGGTTCTTTAAAGCTGCTGGAAACGAAGTTGCAGCTTTTCTTGGAGCAGGTCCGCTGTCCTCGGGAGTTTCTTGTCTTTTCGAAGCAGGGGCAGTCCTCAGAGGATGTCGAGGTCGCTGGTCCCTTTGGAAGGCGTCGCTGGAGCAGGATCTTTGGAAGGCAGGAGACAGGCCGGTGAGTTTCTGGAGCCAAGGCAGTTGTCGTCTTCTGGTCTTCCGCTGCAGGGGTTTTCAGCTAGGCAGTCCTTCTTCTTGTAGTTGCAGGAATCTAATTTTCTAGGGTTCAGGGTAGCCCTTAAATACTAAATTTAAGGGCGTGTTTAGGTCTGGGGGGTTAGTAGCCAATGGCTACTAGCCCTGAGGGTGGGTACACCCTCTTTGTGCCTCCTCCCAAGGGGAGGGGGTCACAATCCTAACCCTATTGGGGGAATCCTCCATCTGCAAGATGGAGGATTTCTAAAAGTTAGAGTCACCTCAGCTCAGGACACCTTAGGGGCTGTCCTGACTGGCCAGTGACTCCTCCTTGTTATTCTCATTATTTTCTCCGGCCTTGCCGCCAAAAGTGGGGCCTGGCCGGAGGGGGCGGGCAACTCCACTAGCTGGAGTGTCCTGCTGGGTTGGCACAAAGGAGGTGAGCCTTTGAGGCTCACCGCCAGGTGTGACAATTCCTGCCTGGGAGAGGTGTTAGCATCTCCACCCAGTGCAGGCTTTGTTACTGGCCTCAGAGTGACAAAGGCACTCTCCCCATGGGGCCAGCAACATGTCTCGGTTTGTGGCAGGCTGCTAAAACTAGTCAGCCTACACAGATAGTCGGTTAAGTTTCAGGGGGCACCTCTAAGGTGCCCTCTGTGGTGTATTTTACAATAAAATGTACACTGGCATCAGTGTGCATTTATTGTGCTGAGAAGTTTGATACCAAACTTCCCAGTTTTCAGTGTAGCCATTATGGTGCTGTGGAGTTCGTGTTTGACAGACTCCCAGACCATATACTCTTATGGCTACCCTGCACTTACAATGTCTAAGGTTTTATTTAGACACTGTAGGGGTACCATGCTCATGCACTGGTACCCTCACCTATGGTATAGTGCACCCTGCCTTAGGGCTGTAAGGCCTGCTAGAGGGGTGTCTTACCTATACTGCATAGGCAGTGAGAGGCTGGCATGGCACCCTGAGGGGAGTGCCATGTCGACTTACTCGTTTTGTCCTCACTAGCACACACAAGCTGGCAAGCAGTGTGTCTGTGCTGAGTGAGAGGTCTCCAGGGTGGCATAAGACATGCTGCAGCCCTTAGAGACCTTCCTTGGCATCAGGGCCCTTGGTACTAGAAGTACCAGTTACAAGGGACTTATCTGGATGCCAGGGTCTGCCAATTGTGGATACAAAAGTACAGGTTAGGGAAAGAACACTGGTGCTGGGGCCTGGTTAGCAGGCCTCAGCACGCTTTCAATTGTAAACATAGCATCAGCAAAGGCAAAAAGTCAGGGGGCAACCATGCCAAGGAGGCATTTCCTAACACAAAGCAACTTAAGGCTGAAAAGAGGAAGGAGGGCCCAGCGGCACAGCCACTGAACAGGGAAGACCCAGGGGCTGTCAGGATGCTCAACTTACGCTGTCCCATCTGTGCTTCAGGGACTCGCTCCCGGATGATGCGACAGGCGTCGTAGATCATGGTGGAAGGCTCAAACTGCATGGTTTTCACCACATTGCCAATGCTGATCTTCAGCGACAGGGCCACCATGATGCCAGTTGATGGGACACACTTGGGTGGACCTGAAAAAGAAAAACAGCCTTTAGCGAATGAGGATTCTGGACAGCAGGATCAGCACATTCCAAAGAACACCGAGGAATACACAATACTGCCAAGACAAGGCAGGAAGCCAGGCATGAGAGACACTACTTAGGAGCTTTCAATAATGTTGAAGGGCCAAGAGTCAATGGTTTTTCCCAAAAGTGCACATAGTTTAGTTTTCCCACATATTTTAGAAAATTCTCTCAGAATTTCGAACTACGTAAGGCAAAAGGTGCAATAGTATCAGAAAAGGAGGGGCAACTACAGTGGGCTTTAAGTAGGCCCCCTGCAGCTGTGACACTCTTGGCTTGGACTAAGGTTTTCCAGCTCTCTTGCAGGTGGAGTGTGTGAGGAGCACCTGCATAGAGTCTTTCCATGGAAGCCACTAACCATGGAGGGTCACTCTTATCCAGTATGACTAAACGTGGAAAGGGCATGCGAGCTCTTAAGGGCAAAGTCGCACAAATGAGGGCTGAGATGCGTGAGGGAGAGCAGGACAGTCATGACTCGGGGAGACTGACTGGAGATGTGTGGAAGAATAGACAGGGAGACTGATGGGCAATGTGTGAGAGAATAGACAAGGAGGTCACAGAATAGACAGCGAGACTGATGGGATGTGTGAGAGCAGAGACCGGGAAGCTGATGGAATAAAAATGTGGAAGCTGATGAAAGATGTGTGAAGAATAGATAGAGGTAGATAACAGATGTGTGAAGAGAACAGATAGAGGTGTGAGAATAGACCAGGAGCCTGCTGGGAGATGTGTGAGAGAATAGACAAGGATGTGAAAAAATAGACAGGGAGATGTAAGAACAACCAGGGAGGCTGATGGGAGATGTGCGAGAAGAGAAGAGAGATGGAACTTAAACACAGACATCCTACAGAAAAATACAAGGTGTTTTATTTACTGAAGAGGAATATAAATGTTATTGTTTCACCAATTTCAGAAAGATAACCACATTAAAATTGTGTATGCTTGAAAAAATAAAGAGGGCTGTCTAAAGTGCTGGTGCAGCTCCTTGGACTAGATGATTCTCTTCGCCATTCAAGCTTCCTCCAAGGCACCGGGCTCTGGGGGCTTTGTGGCTCCTCAGCAAGCTCAGTTCAATGGGTGTCCTATCGGCTCCCAGAGAGGCTCAGTTCATGGGTGTCTGTAGGAGGCTGGCCTGGCTTATAGTGGGTACCGTGTGGTACTTACACTCTGTACCAGGTCCAGTTATCCCTTATTAGTGTAGAAGAGGTGTTTCTAGCAGCTTAGGCTGATAGAAGGTAGCTATGGCAAAGCTTAGGCTGAACTAGGAGAGATGCAAAGCTCCTACTATACCACTTGTATCATATACACAATATCATAAGAAAGCACAATACTCAGAGTTACTAAAAATAAAGGTACTTTATTTTTATGACAATATGCCACAAGTATCTCAGTGAGTACCCTCAGTAAGAAGGTAAGTAATATACACAAGTTATATGTACACAAACCAAAAACAGGTAATTAACAGTAAGAAAAGTAGTGCAAACAATGTAGAATCACAATAGGATGCAATAGGTCTAGGGGCAACACAAACCATATACTCCAAAAGTGGAATGCGAATCACGAATGGACCCCAGACCTATGGGAGGTTGTAGAGGGTCGCTGGGACTGTAAGAAAACAGCAAAGGTGTCCAAGATACCCTGCCCCAAGACCCTAGAAAGTAGGAGTAAAGTTACCCTACTACCCCAGAAAGACACAATAGTCGTGATAGGGGGATTCTGCAAGAACCACAAGCACCTGCAAAACACTGAAGACGGATTCCTGGACATGAGGACCTGCAAGGCAAGGGGACCAAGTCCAAGAGTCGCGATAGTGTCCAGGGGAGGCAGGAGCCCAGGAAACCCCAGATGAAGGTGCAAAAGGGCTGCCTCCGGGTGGAAGAAGCCGAAGATTCTGCAACAACAAAAAGGGCTAGGAACTTCTACTTTGGATGGAAGATGTCCCACGACGTGCTGGATGTTGCAGAAGTGTTTCCATGTAGAAATACTACAAACAAGCCTTGCAAGGGTCGCGGTAGAGGTTTTTGGGTGCTGCTGGGGACCAGGATGTCACCCTTGGAGGAGGAGACAGAGGGGGAGAGAACTCAGAGAGCCCCTGCAGAAGCAGGCAGCACCCGCAGAAGTACCGGAGCAGGTACTTAGAAGATTTGTGAAACCGGAGTCACAAAAGGAGGGTCCCACGATGTCGGAGTACAACTCAGAGGGTTGAGCACTGCAGGACGGAGTGCTGGGGACACAGGCTAGGCTGTGCACAAAGGAATCCTTGGAGAAGTGCAGCTGCAAATCACGCAGTACACAGGTTTGCTGTCTGGTGTGGGGATGCAAGGACTTACCTCCACCAAACTTGGACTGAAGGATCACTAGACTGTGGGGGTCACTTGGATCCAGCTCCTGTGTTCCAGGGACCACGCTTGTCAGGACGAGAGAGGACCCAGAGGACCGGTGATGCAGTCTTTTGGTGCCTGTGTTAGCAGGGGGAAGATTCCATCGACCCACTGGAGATTTCTTCTTGGCTTCCAGTGCAGGGTGAAGTCAGACAGCCCTGAGAGCATGCACCACCAGGAAACAGTCGAGAAAGCCGGCAAAATGAGGTGCTACAATGTTGCTGGTAGTGGTCTTGCTACTTTGTTGCGGTTTTGCAGGCGTCCTGGAGCAGTCAGCGGCCGATCCTTGGCAGACGTCGAAGAAGGAAGTGCAGAGGAACTCTGGAGAAACCCTAAATAGCCAGAAAAGGAGGTTTGGCTACCAAGAGAGGTAAGAACCTATCAGAAGGGGTCTCTGACGTCACCTGCTGGCACTGGCCACTCAGAGCAGTCCAGTGTGCCTCCAACACCTCTGAATCCAAGATGGCAGAGGTCTGGGACACCCTGGCGGAGCTCTGGGCACCTCCCCTGAGAGGTACTGGTCAGGGGAGTGGTCACTCCCCTTTCCATTGTCCAGTTACGCATCAGAGCAGGGCTGGGGGATTCCTGAACCGGTGTAGACTGGCTTATGCAGAAATGGGCACCATCTGTGCCCATCAAAGCATTTCCAGAGGCTGGGGGAGGCTACTCCTCCCCAGCCCTTCACACCTATTTCCAAAGGGAGAGGGTATAACACCCTCTCTCAGAGGAAATCCTTTGTTCTGCCTTCCTGGGCCGGGGCTGCCCAGACCCCAGGAGGGCAGAATCCTATCTGAGGGGTTGGCAGCAGCAGCAGCTGCAGTGGAAACCCCGGAAAGGCAGTTTGGCAGTACCCAGGTTCTGTGCTAGAGACCCGGGGATCATGGAATTGTCACCCAAATACCAGAATGGTATTGGGGTGACAATTCCATGATCTTAGACATGTTACATGGCCATGTTCGGAGTTACCATTGTGACGCTACACATAGGTAGTGACCTATGTGCAGTGCACATGTGTAATGGTGTCCCCGCACTCACAAAGTCCGGGGAATTTGCCCTCAACAATGTGGGGGCACCTTGACTAGTGCCAGGGTGCCCACACACTAAGTAACTTGGCACCCAACCTTCACCAGGTGAGGGTTAGACATATAGGTGACTTATAAGTTACTTATGTGCAGTGAAAAATGGCTGTGAAATAACGTTGACGTTATTTCACTCAGGCTGCAGTGGCAGGCCTGTGTAAGAATTGTCTGAGCTCCCTATGGGTGGCAAAAGAAATGCTGCAGCCCATAGGGATCTCCTGGAACACTAATACCCTGGGTACCTGAGTACCATATACAAGGGAATTATATGGGTGTACCAGTATGCCAATGAGAATTGGTAAATTTAGTCACTAGCCTGCAGTGACAATTTTAGAAAGCAGAGAGAGCATAAACACTGAGGTTATGGTTAGCAGAGCCTCAGTGATACAGTTAGGCACCACACAGGGAACACATATAGTCCACAAACATATGAGCACTGGGGTCCTGGCTAGCAGGATCCCAGTGACACATATCAAACACACTGACAACATAGGGTTTTCACTGTGAGCACTGGGCCCTGGCTAGCAGGATCCCAGTGAGACAATAAAAACACCCTGACATATACTCACAAACAGGCCAAAAGTGGGGGCAACAAGGCTAGAAAGAGGCTACCTTCCTACAGTGTCCTAGCAGGTCCTGTGCAGGCTCAGTTCAATGGGTGTCCTAGCAGCTCCTGTGCATGCTCAGTTCAATGGGTGTCCTATCGGCTCCCAGAGAGACTCAGTTCATGGGTGTCATATTGGCTCCTAGGCAGGCTCAGTTCAATGGGTGTCCTATCGGCTCCTGGAAAGGCTCAGGTCGCGGGTGTACCACTGGCTCCCAGCCAGGCTCAGTTCAATGGGTGTCCAATAGGCTCCCGGGCAGCCTCAGTTCAATGGGTGTCCTATAGGCTCCCGGGTAGCCTCAGTACAAAGGGTGTCCTATCGGCTCCTAGACAGGCTCAGTTCAATCGCTGTCCTATCAGCTCCTGTGCAGGCTCAGTTCAATGGGTGTCCTAGCAGCTCCTGTGCAGGCTCAGTTCAATGGGTGTCCTAGCAGCTCCTGTGCAGGCTCAGTTCAATCGCTGTCCTAGCAGCTCCCGGAGAGGTTCAGTTCACGGGTATCCTATAAGCTCCTGGGAAAAGCTCAGTTCAATGGGGGTCCTCATCTGCTAAGTCTTCTGTAGATTTTCCAATAGATCAGGTTAGATCCTCTTTTCCAGGGTAGTCCTAGTCCTCAAACAGTAAAGAAGTCTCTCCACAGGTCACAGCAGCCAGGAGACACTACAGGCTTGTCAGACTGATGTCCAGTCTGGAGAGAGTATACCAGCTATGCAGTGGCTCCGTTAGTAATTCTGCTGCATTCTTCTACACAGGTGTCTAGACAACAACAATGACCCACATATTGATGGGTGGGTCACATGCTTATACCAGTATGGTGACCAAGGTGGGATGTCACAGCCAATAAGTGGATGTGGTACATGTGAATATTTGTGGGCTCCTACATAGCTAGAGAAGTATCCTGTTCCTATAGGTGTACTGAGTTTGTGAGCTTAATCAGAGCCCTCTCTTCTGACTTTCCTCCCTGAACCATATACTACACTAGTTTATATTTCCTCAGTTCTAAATTGTCAAAACATTCATATCAGTGTGTCTTGACTAGTGCAAATCAGCATATCTTGGCCTGCCTATCTACCGGATTTAAAGGCTGTGACAAGGAGAGAATTATGCTGCCAGACAGATGCCCAACCCTGGAGACCACATTTCTTCTGCACTGCTCCCAACAAAAGACCCAATTGTGGTAAATTAATGTGTCTTCTATACAAAGTATGGTTTTCTGCTAGTAGTCCCTTGTAGTTCTTGACTCAGTCACCTCGCCAACACAAGTCTGAATATCACAAGACACATTCTGACTCACAGTTCTAAGGTTGTGTATTAAAAGACTGGGCCAAAGAGGAATCTATCACCACTGAATCTGAGACACACACCGGACCAAAGTTTAGGAAAGCTTTAGAAGCGTGGCAGTTGTCACACAGGTTAGGTGTGGACTTCTCTGTGGTTGGTTCTACTGCTCATGTTTCAATGCTATGAAACCCCTGAAGCATGAACACCACACTTCACAAAACACAATGCAAATACAAAAACTTCTGGGCCAAATGGTAGTAGCCCCAACCCCATTAGGAATAAACGTAGGAAGGCCTGTGTCCCTGGGACATTTTACATAGCCTCCTGCCACCGCACAGCCTAAACTTGGAGGGCAGTAGGCCTGGTCATCCAGAAACACCTTGGGCTTTCCCCTGACCCAGCAGCACAGCTCGATGTTTACAAGCTCAAAACACAATCAAGCACATACAGTGGGTTTGCAGAACTATCAAAGATAGCGGGGGAAACAGGGAACCGTGCAGGGGCAGGGCTGCACAGACTGTCCAAGCCAGGCAGGTAACCTGGCAGCTGGCTTTTATCCCAACATCTAACTCGGCTTTCCACCAACACCATTTGCTGTGGTTTTTAAGCTTATTCTTATAATAATAATGAAACTCCCAGAATCAAATGTTCTAAAAATCAAGGCCTAGAACAGACTCAAGCGTGAATATCAGACAGGGCACTTGGCATCGTGACACAAGGATGAAGGGGACAGGGGGAAATTTATTTTTAAAAATCCATTTAATTTTTTAAGATGTCAAAACTTTGATTTGTTTTAGATTTTCTGGTACAGGTATTCATTGATTTTTCAGTGCTTTCCTTTACTTACAAAAAATGGAGCCTCAGATGAAAATGTCACTGATTTTCCCAGACAATATAACATTCCAATGCAATTAACGGGATGTGCGAAAAATACAAGGCTCACTGAACTACAGTCAGGCAAGGGCCTGGGAGTGATATGGTTCTTAGAACATCAGATGTCATACAGAAGATATTGTGCAGAAGGTAGTCAGGGTCCCAGAAGCACAACACTGGCAGCAAAATCAACGGAAAACCCAGCAAGGCAACTTCCAATATCGGAGGTCATGTATGCTGACATACACACAAAAAGCATGCCTTCTGGGCGCTCCATTCATAAAGTCGTGCCCAAAGAAGAAGCACTTCAAAAAGAAATATGCTGTGAAAGAAACTGTAGCTTGAAGAGAACAGCAGGGACAACCTAGGCTGTTATGTGATAAGTAAACCAATGGAGGACACCTTGGACAAGAAAGAGTCAGAATCAAGATGCCTACAGCAAAGCAGGAACAGAGAAGACAGAAGAGACTGCTGCAAAGAATGATAAAATACTGCTGCCTCCTTGGGAACAACAAGGGCTCTTGGACTTTCAGCACAGACAGACACCGTGATGCCATAAGAATAAGACAAATGTACCTGTCAGTAACCAGACACAGATACACTGCTACAGTAAGGATCAAAGAGAGACTCTGGCACCTACACAGCCACTTCTCAAATGAGAATAAAACAAAGGTACCTGTCAGTGACCAAACAGATACACTGCTGCAAGAAGCAACAGAGGCACTTCTGACATGAGAATGAGACAAAGGTACCTGTCAGTAACTAGACATAAATCCACTGCTGTAACAAGCATCAAAGAGAGAGGTACCGGTCAGTGACCAGACACAGATACACTGATGCAATAAGCAACAAAGAGAGACTATGACTGGAGTCCTACAGAGGGGTCAAAAAGACACAGGGCGGAGCTAAGGCAGATTGGGGGGACAGGCGGGGGTCTAGACAAACAGTGGAGGAGTCGAGACAGGCCAAGGAGGCAGGCTGGTAGGGGCACTGAGGGAGATAGAGAGGTAGGACGTGCGTCAAGCCAGGCTGGCGGGGTGGGGAAACAGAGGAAGGACACCTCCGACCCAAGAGCATGGGACTGGGGTTGAGATGTGAAAGCGGGGAGGCAGACAGAGGAGAGGTGAGGCTGAGGCAGACGAAGGAGGGGTGAGGCAGAGAGGAGAGAGGAGGTTGAGGCTGAAAGAGATGGGGAGCTGGGGGCACTGAGACAAATAAAGCAGGGGATCGAGGGAGGAAATAGGTGATTCAAGGCAGACTGAAGGGAGATGAGGCAAACATAAGGGGAGGCAAGGGAGACCGAGGCGGCAGTCGAAAGCCACTGAGGAAGGGGATCAAATTATACAGAGTGGGTTTAGAACAGACAGAGGCATTGAGGTGGACATCTTGGAAATATATAGCAGCTGGTAGCACAGCTCAGAGGAGGAGGGGCTTAATTCCTAGTTTAAACGGGTGTAGACTGAAGAATACCAAAGTTAAGTAGTGTAGTGTTTTGGAGCGGCGTGGAGTAGAGTGGTATTGAGTTGAGTGGTATGGTGTGTTATGGAGTGGATGCAGTGTAATGAAGGTTCTAGCCCAGGGATTAAAACACAACTTGTAGCTCCACACAAAGACAATTGTGGCGTTATAAAGAAATGACCCACAATCTGTTTAAATCACCACTCTGCTATGGTGACAGAGTGCCAGTCGAGTCCACACACAGCCACTTCTGTACGGCATCTCTTGACCACTTGCAGCAGTGTATAGATGAACATACACACTAACACACCACACATGTATACTCCCTTCATCCTTTCAAGTCCAGGGCACAGATCAGCCTCATATACTGTTATTATTCCACCGGGGAGCGCGGATGGGTGCCTGAGGCTACCTAGGGCAAAAGGAATGTTGTGATGTCACGCTCCTTTTCATGGTAGCACCTAGCAGGCTGGGGAAGCCAACAAGGCTCCCATTTTAACAAATTATGAACAAATGTCCCTTAACTTCCCACTCTAGATGTAGCAAGAAGAGGCCCTATCTCCAGTGCCTCTGGTCTACTGATGCAGCTCTCCAAACATCTCAGGAGAAATGGTCATTGTCAGCGGCAAAGCCCTGCTCCCTTTCTTCCCAGCGCTGCGCAGCCATCTCCCTCCACACCTTTTTGCGGTGAGCAATGATTTCTCTTAGGCACCCCAACTATCTCAGAAGCACACAACAATGACAGCCCTGCAGTGACAGACTCCCTGCCATAAATCAGGGATGTGGGAAAACGTGCGCTGGCTGGGGGAGAAAAAAGGATATATTTCTAAAAAAGAAAGCAACAAAATGACTGCATGGGATAAAACACACGCAGACTGCACTGCCCCACGAACAGAAATAGCTCCAAATGAAGATGGCTATTTGTCAGATTTTAAGACAATAACATTAACAAAAAATGAATTTCCATGGACACACAGGCACAGGATACCCTGCTCCTTACAGTGTTTATTTGTCCACTGTAGTGTCCGTTGATGTGCATCTGCACCCATTTATTGCATGGTAACGATAACATGCTGGACAATGTTAAACAAAAGAAACCAACTTTGAATAAATGAGGCACCCTCTGAAAACAGCCGATCTCGATCTTTGAATCCCCAGCAAATGTGACGAGATAACACGATTTAGAGCCCTGTTTACTGAAATGGCATTCAGAGCCTAGGAGCCAGTGAAAACACAAGCACTTCTGAGGATGGCTCTGGAGAAACCTGAGGGCTTGTGTCCAGTGCGGTTGGCCAAAAGGTAAAAGTAGTCCCTTTTCCAGTTACTGTAGTAGGACAAGTGGAAGGCAACAAGTACTGCAGTGGTGCTCCACAGGAGTGAGCAACCAATAAAAAGGAGAGACAAAGAAGACAAATTACCCACTTCGAAGCAAGGATTTTTAAAGCACAAAGAAATAAACAAATGAAAAGCAATGGGTAGATTTGAAGCCCATAAAGTATATACAACAGGTCGCTAAGCGACAGTGCAAGCTCAGTCTAGGCTCGATCTATAAAACAGAGAGGGGTATACAGAGGGGTATTAAGATATAGAGCGGGAGAGAGTGGAAATAATGAAAATAGCATGACAGAGATTTGTTTAATATATTAAATTGGAAAAGAATAGGGTAAAGAGAGAAGGTGTGAATAAGGAGTGTGAAGGTGCCAAGGGTAAAAGAAGAGGGTTACAAGACAAATGAAGGTGATACGAGAAAAATGAAGAGACTGCAAAGAAAGAGCAATGTTAGCCACAGAGGTGGACACGAGTGAGAAGGAAAGCGAATGAGAATTAATATTTGCAATGCAATAGGTCTCACATTTATTTGAGTGGGTACTATTGGCATTGCAAATGCATAACTGGACTTTTTTTGCCACATTAGTCAGCCCTGCCGAATATTTTGGTCCTTTTTCTGCCACAATTCCAGTGGTCCTACACATAACTAAAGGGCTAGAAGGCCTACTGGAACATTATTTTAAACAAGTCCCTTAAAACACAATCTACTGCCGGGTGCAAAACATATTTACTTGGCAGTTGGTACAGGCAACATTGCCCGCGGGGCAATGAATAAATAATTGTACTCCAAGAATGTGTGCTTACTGGATCACTGTCCCTTTACTGCAGTCTGGGGAGTCGAAGAAAACGCCCATGATTTCTTCACACGCTTGTGGAGAGCCACCTCACATGATATTAATGATCCTCAGTCAGTCTTTAACTGAAATATTAGTTATAAAATAACTATGTACAGCACAATCAACTGTAAGCTCCACTCGAGGTTAGTTTTATAAATACACAGCTCAAGTTTCACAGACTGCAATGTGCATAGTTCAGCTAGTCAGGTTTCTGTTTTGTCTTTGCAGCTTGTATCACGTTATAAAAAATAAAACTACACGTCCCAGAATGCAAAGCTGAAACAAACTAAATGAGCAAATCACGAATCAAACTAGGGAGCTGGACAACTTTACCAATACTGGTCCAAGGGCTGGTTTCCGCCTTGTATCACGTTATAAAAATAAAACTACAAGTCCCAGAATGAATGTGTGCTGCAAAGAACGTGCACTAAGCAAAGCAGAGTGCATATAATGTAAAAATGTCAAAATAACTCTGGCCATTAATGTTATTTTTGGAGAGAGAACGTACTTTTGTCTAGTGGAAGTTTGGACTCATAAGGCAGCACACAAGGTTAATATGCCTGCTGCAAAGAACGTGTACTAAGCAGATCAGAGTGCATATAATTAAAAACGATACCGCCAATCGAGTTTGCGCTCTCAGCCCCATAGCAGCCAAGAGAACGTACTTTTGTCTAGTGGAAGCTTGGAGTCGTCATAAGATAGTACACGTTCTTTGCAGCAGGCATATTAACCCTGCGCACTAAGCAGATCAGAGTGCATATAATGTAAAAAGGATACCATCTATGAAGTTTGCGCTCTGAGCGCAATGGCAGCCAAGAGAAAGTACTTTTGTCTAGTTTAAGCTTGGAGTCATCATAAAGTAACGCACAAGGTTAATGTGCCTGCTGCAAAGAATGTGTACTAGGCAAATCACAAAGTGCATGTAAATGTAAAAATGTCAAAATAACTGGTGATTTATGTTCTTTCCGGAGAGAGAGCGTACTTTTGTCCAGTGGAAGCTTGGAGTCATCATTAGTGTAGGAAAGTACCATCTTGCCTGGCATGTTACCCCCATATTTCACTGTATATATGTTGTTTTAGTGTATGTGTCACTGGGACCCTGCCAGCCACGGCCCCAGTGCTCATAAGTGTGCCCTGTATGTGTTCCCTGTGTAGTGACGGTCTCACTGAGGCTCTGCTAATCAGAACCTCAGTGGTTATGCTCTCTTTGCTTTCCAAATTGTCACTAAGAGGCTAGTGACCAATTTCACCAGTTCACATTGGCATACTGGAATACCCTTATAATTCCCTAGTATATGGTACTGAGGTACCCAGGGTATTGGGGTTCCAGGAGATCCCTATGGGCTGCAGCATTTCTTTTGCCACCTATAGGGAGCTCTGACAATTCTTACACAGGCCTGCCACTGCAGCCTGAGCGAAATAACGCCCACGTTATTTCACAGCCATTTACCACTGCACTTAAGTAACTTATAAGTCACCTATATGTCTAACCTTTACCTGGTAAAGGTTGGGTGCTAAGTTACTTAGTATGTGGGCACCCTGGCACTAGCCAAGGTGCCCCCATATCGTTCAGGGGAAATTCCCCGGACTTTGTGAGTGCGGGGACACCATTACACGCGTGCACTATACATAGGTCACTACCTATGTATAGCGTCACAATGGTAACTCCGAACATGGCCATGTAACATGCCTAAGATCATGGAATTGTCACCCCAATGCCATTCTGGCATTGGGAAGACCATTCCATGATCCCCCGAGTCTCTAGCACAGACCCGGGTACTGCCAAACTACCTTTCCCGGGGTTTCACTGCAGCTGCCAACCCCTCAGACAGGTTTCTGCCCTCCTGGGGTCCAGCCAGGCTTGGCCCAGGAAGGCAGAACAAAGGACTTCCTCAGAGAGAGGGTGTTACACCCTCTCCCTTTGGAAAAAGGTGTCAGGGCTGGGGAGGAGTAGCCTCCCCCAGCCTCTGGAAATGCTTTGATGGGCACAGATGGTGCCCATCTCTGCATAAGCCAGTCTACACTGGTTCAGGGATCCCCCAGCCCTGCTCTGGCGCGAAACTGGACAAAGGAAAGGGGAGTGACCACTCCCCTGACCTCCACCTCCCAGGGGAGGTGCCCAGAGCTCCTCCAGTGTGCTCCAGACCTCTGCCATCTTGGAAACAGAGGTGCTGCTGGCACACTGGACTGCTCTGAGTGGCCAGGGCCAGCAGGTGATGTCCGAGACTCCACCTTATAGGCTTTTACCTGTGTTGCTAGCCTATCCTCCTTCCTAGGTAGCCAAACCTCCTTTTCTGGCTATTTAGGGTCTCTGCTTTGGGGACTTCTTTAGATAACGAATGCAAGAGCTCATCAGAGTTCCTCTGCATCTCTCTCTTCACCTTCTGCCAAGGAATCGACCGCTGACTGCTCAGGACGCCTGCAAAACCGCAACAAAGTAGCAAAGACGACTACTGCAACCTTGTATCACTGATCCTGCCGCCTTCTCGACTGTTTTCCTGGTGGTGCATGCTGTGGGGGTAGTCTGCCTCCTCTCTGCACTAGAAGCTCCGAAGAAATCTCCCGTGGGTCGACGGAATCTTCCCCCTGCAAACGCAGGCAACAAAAGACTGCATCACCGGTCCTCTGGGTCCCCTCTCAGCATGATGAGCGTGGTCCCTGGAACTCAGCAACTCTGTCCAAGTGACTCCCACAGTCCAGTGACTCTTCAGTCCAAGTTTGGTGGAGGTAAGTCCTTGCCTCCCCACGCTAGACTGCATTGCTGGGTACCGCGTGATTTGCAGCTGCTCCGGCTCCTGTGCACTCTTCCAGGATTTCCTTTGTGCACAGCCAAGCCTGGGTCCCCGACACTCTTACCTGCAGTGCACAAACTCCTGAGTTGTCCTCCGGCATCGTGGGATCTTCTTTTGTGACTTCGGGTGAGCTCCGGTTCACTCCTCTTCGAAGTGCCTGTTCCGGCACCTCTGCGGGTGCTGCCTGCTTCTGTGAGGGCTCCCTATCTTGCTGGGCGCCCCCACTGTCTCCTCACGCAATTGGCGACATCCTGGTCCCTCCTGGGCCACAGCAGCATCCAAAAACCCTAACCGCGACCCTTGCAGCTAGCAAGGCTTGTTTGCGGTCTTTTTGCGTGGGAACACCTCTGCAAGCTTCTTCACGACGTGGGACATCCATCCTCCAAAGGGGAAGTTTCTAGCCCTCTTCGTTCTTGCAGAATCCACAGCTTCTACCATCCGGTGGCAGCTTATTTGCACCCTCAGCTGGCATTTCCTGGGCATCTGCCCAATCTCGACTTGGTCGCGACTCTTGGACTTGGTCCCCTTGTTCCACAGGTACTCTCGTCCGGAAATCCACTTTGGCTGCATTGCTGGTGTTGTTCTTTCTTGCAGAATTCCCCTATCATGACTTCTGTGCTCTCTGGGGAATATAGGTGCACTTTACAACTACTTTTCAGGGTCTTGGGGTGGGCTATTTTTCTAACCCTCACTGTTCTCTTACAGTCCCAGCGACCCTCTACAAGCTGACAGATTTGGGGTCCATTTGTGGTTCGCATTCCACTTTTGGAGTATATGGTTTGTGTTGCCCCTATACCTATGTGCTCCTACTGCAATCTATTGTAACTATACACTGCTTGCATTACTTCCTTTTGCTATTACTGCATATTTTTGGTATTGTGTAAATATATCTTATGTATATTTGCTATCCTCATACTGAGGGTACTCACTGAGATACTTTTGGCATATTGTCATAAAAATAAAGTACCTTTATTTTTAGTATATCTGTGTATTGTGTTTTCTTATGATATTGTGCATATGACACCAGTGGTATAGTAGGAGCTTTGCATGTCTCCTAGTTCAGCCTAAGCTGCTCTGCTATAGCTACCTTTTCTATCAGCCTAAGCTGCTAGAAACACCTCTTTTCCACTAATAAGGGATAACTGGACCTGGTACAGAGTGTAAGTACCCCTTGGTACCCACTACAAGCCAGGCCAGCCTCCTACAATTAGGTAGCGCACAGGATTACTATGCCTGCTGCAAAGAACGTGTACTAAGCAGATCAGAGTGCATAAAATGTAAAAACGATACCACTGATCGAGTTTGCGCTGTGAGCCCCATGGCAGCCAAGAGAACGTACTTTTGTCTAGTGGAAGCTTTGAGTCATCATAAGATAGTGCACAAGGTTAATATGCCTGCTGCAAAGAACATGTACTAAGAAGACCAAGGTGCATATAATGTCAAATGTATACTGCTGATTGAGTTTGCGCCGTGAGCGTCATGTCAGCCACGAAGGGCAGACAAAAGAAAAAAGTAGTTTGCCCACGCTGAAGTATAATGGCAATCGTGCAATTATCCCTGTAACAGGACGATGAACAAGGCAGTAACCAAACCACGCCAAGGTGGGACAAACATAAAGCATTTACCAATGACATCAAGTGATTTCTGAAAGGCAAGGCCACGAACGAATGAAAGTGATGGGCGTGAGGTGGGCATGGTTAAAAGCCCACAGTACTTACAACAGGTCAAAGTGCTTGCACGCTCCACATAAAAAGAGAAAGGGAAAGAGTGATAACGAGAAGAATGCTTGAGGCAGTAGCTGGATGGAATGAGAGGGGGACAGGGATATCTATCAGATAAAGGGGGAATATTGAGCGAGAGGAGAAAAGGTAGATATAGAACAAAAGACTGGCAGAGATACTGAGCACATGTTGCTCCCTTCATCTCCTTTGAAACTATGAGTAGAGAAGGTCTCTGTGTTGGTACAGCCTCTGGGGTCCAAGCTTCCTTGATAAATGTGAATGAGAATAGCTTGATGTAAAGGAAGCCACATCAACAATACAGCAGGATATTAAATAACAGCAGTGAGAGGATAGGACACCAGACATTACAACGGTGGCAGCAGGATATGACAACAGACATTACAGCAGTGATGGCAGCAGAACTTTCAGGCTCCTGACGAGGAACATCATCTGAGCGAGAATGGTGCCAGAACTCATGTTTCACTCACTCATCCACACACTGCAATCAGTAAGTGAAGCACTACGTGTCACTCATGCCTTAACTCCGCACATTCCGTCAGTGATGAAAGCTTGTTCTACTCTCCCTGCTGAATCTGTTCTGTGGAGAATGAAATCGTTCACTTGCCACTTTCTGCAAGAGATGGAGGCTTGCTTTGCTGCTGTCTTGTGCCTGCTCTGTGAGGAAGAATACCTGGCACTGCTCCTGGCTTCCCAAGTTTAGCAGTTGAAAAACATACATAATTAGAAAAAAACACAAGGGAAACCCTTAACGCGGCTCTCCCCGGCACAGTGGGAGAGCTGCAACTACAATATTCACTGCACGCGGGAAACTCGCCCCATAAGGCTTTGAGGGACATTCCTTTTAAAACGCATTTTTGCCCATAACTCAGTCTGTGGTGGTCCTCAGACAACTGGACCACCACCAAAACTTTCAGCACAAGGTGGTTTCTGACCAGTTAATTTTCCAGCTTCCCACACTAGGCTAGGAGGAGGGAACCCCAAAATCATAACCACTACCACCATTCAATTTAAGCTCTCTCATGGCTGGAACTTTTGTTTTACAGCTAGGAGAAGTTTGTGTTCTAAGGGCCTTTTTGTAGTGATATTTTAGCGGGCTTGCTAGGCCTGAAAATGTGTAATACACTATGCCCTCAAGGGGCTGAATATATGGTTACATTGCAATGCTCTCTGCAATTTTGTTTTTAAGTGGTTATGCCCGCTAGAGCCTGACTATATGGTTACATGACCAGGTGTCTTTCAAATGTTATTTTTATTGCAGTGACTTGTAAGGGCTGTTTCGACCTTTATAGTCTAATGCCAAGTGAATGAAGGAATCACAAACACAAAGCTTATTTCTGATAAAAGGTTTTTATTGGGTTTATATGATGATTGTATATGGTTTATTGACCTCTCCTTATTGCAATTATGACCATAAATAATGCCAATGTAACATCCTTATTACACTATGACTGTTTGAACACTCGTGATAAGTTTGGCTGACCCTTCTAGGGGGTCACCAGTGGTTGCACAATGTCAGCTATGGCAAGTTCCATCTGCCAATGTATATTTGTAAGTTACTGCATAGTATTTAGTAGTGGGTACATAATAAATGTACTTCTCCTTTTTCTAAAGAAAAAGTATTGACTGGACAATCATTTATCGAGTGTTATTACTAAGGGCCAGTGATTGGTGATTCCGAGCCCACACCAACTCCTTTGAGTAGGCCTTAGACCGCTCCGCCTCGCTACCCTGGGAGAGTCAAGCGCTACAATGGGGTGTTTGGTTCCCACAGAGGACAACTGAGGATCTATTACTTTTGCTGGCCACTCAAATAATAAACCAATTTCCAACACTGGAAATACTATCTGGTGTTGGTACAACAACCTGGAAGTCCGAACCGAACAAAATATGTGTGCAAATCCAGTTTTTAACCTTATGCTGGCAGAGTCAGACAAACCATCTACCTCAATGTGCATACTGCTGTGTCCTAAAAATGTTTCTTTAAATCAGTACTTCTCAATGTGCTATAATGTGCCTATTAGTGTCAAAGCGTCCATGTTAAAGAGCAGCAGATGTTGTAGCGCCCAGGATAATGAGCTGCATGGCTAAATAAAAGGTCCCAAAGGCGAGACCTATTGGCTATGCCAATGCTTGTTTAGTAAGCAGTCCAGCGGCTCAGAGGGCACAGAGACCCCCTCAAATGCAGCTGGAGGTACCTGCCGGGCTCACATCAACACATAGAGGAGCGGGGGCGTGTGCAGGGGCGCTGGGCTCCCCTCCTGAGTGCATCCTAGGACTAGAGAAAGGCCTGCCTTGAAAAGCTGCAGGTGCCCCGAGAGCAGGGACTTCTTGAGGATTTTAGGGGCTCTGGCCTAAACGTATTTTGGGGGGGCCTGATCGGAATAGCTTGAAATTTGTGATCCGGTCTCAGCTCTTTCTTGCCCTCTTTGTCCAGGTCTCTGACAGGGACAGACTCTGGTCCAAATTCTACATGTGTTTACATCCAATATTCAGGGACAGTGACGTGTTTCAATAGTCTAACACAGCAGAATCTCACTAATATTACTGCAATTAATCTCTGTGACACACCCATTTCTCATACATGAGGTCCTGTTTTGATCTAAAAGAAACTTTTTTTTATGGATGTTGCATGAATCAAAGAAATTTCTCCGCAAAACGTCTGTAATAGGCTCTCTCACAAACTTTTACAAAAATAAAGGAAACAGTATTCAAAACATTCTGTTTGAGAATTATTCAAGGTCACCAGGGCAGGACTCTGTGCAGAACAGAGCTGACCATCAGGGGCCCCTGAAAGGCAGGGGCCCGGGGCCAGAGCCCACTCTGCCCAGGCCGCCAGGGACCAAAATGTTTGCACCGTTTAAGGCCTCTTCTAGTTTGCTTCAATGGCCTAGGCCGTTGTCTGTGAAGCGCTGCGGCGCCCTGGGGCTTAAGGCGCTATATGAAGAAACAAAATACACACTGAAGGGAGGGGGGGACGGTCCATCTTGGAGAAAGCACCCGATGCTGCACAGAGACAGACAGCCCCGCAAGGAGGGCAACTCTGAGTCATGTTTCCAGACAGTAACTTCCGGAGACTCCGATCCTGATTTCAGGCATGTGTTGCAGTGTGGGGGGGAGGGGGGGGGGGTCTGCAGGATCCGGCCCCACCCGTGTGTCTCCCCATTCAGCACTGAGCCATGAGCAGATGACCGGGGGCCTGGTGACCGCCCTGTCACAGACACCGGAGCCATCTAACCAGCGGGGGGTTGGGGGGACAGCTCATTTATGAATGACTCCACCTGCCCAGCTCACATCTCTGCTGCCCTCAGACCACCAGCGAGCCTGGTGCCAGGGAGTCTGGGCTAAATGCATCCAGCACACGCGTGCCTGCTGCTGGGCCTGTGACGTCATGGGCTTCCGGGGTCTGCAGAGCAGTCAGCTGCTGCCTCTGGTCCAGGGCCCCTGTACCATCTCCAGGTCTCACCTATCCCCATGTCAAGGTCTCCCCTGTGCCCATCTCCCAGCCATCCCAGTTCCCATCTCCCAGCCCTCCCCTGTCCCCCATCTTCAAGCCCTCCCTCCCCTGTCCCCCATCTTCAAGCCCTCCCTCCCCTGTGCCCATCTTCAAGCCCTCCCTCCCCTGTGCCCATCTTCAAGCCCTCCCTCCCCTGTGCCCATCTTCGAGCCCTCCCCTGTCCCCATCTCCAAGCCCTCCCTCCCCTGTCCCCCATCTCCAAGCCCTCCCTCCCCTGTCCCCCATCTCCAAGCCCTCCCTCCCCTGTCCCCCATCTCCAAGCCCTCCCTCCCCTGTCCCCCATCTCCAAGCCCTCCCTCCCCGGTCACCTTTTCCCAAACCCTCCCTCCCCGGTCACCTTTTCCCAAACCCTCCCGTCCCCATCTCCAAGCCCACCCTCCCTCCCTCCCTCCCCTGTCCCCATCTCCAAGCCCTCCCTCCCCTGTCCCCATCTCCAAGCCCTCCCTCCCCTGTCTCCATCTCCAAGCCCTCCCTCCCCTGTCGCCCATCTTCAAGCCCTCCCCTGTGCCCATCTTCAAGCCCTCCCCTGTCCCCCATCTTCAAGCCCTCCCCTGTCCCCCATCTTCAAGCCCTCCCCTGTCCCCCATCTTCAAGCCCTCCCCTGTCCCCCATCTTCAAGCACTCCCCTGTCCCCCATCTTCAAGCACTCCCCTGTCCCCCATCTCCAAGCACTCCCCTGTCCCCCATCTCCAAGCACTCCCTCCCCTGTCCCCCATCTCCAAGCCCTCCCTCCCCTGTCCCCCATCTCCAAGCCCTCCCTCCCCTGTCCCCATCTCCAAGCCCTCTCTCCCCTGTCCCCATCTCCAAGCCCTCCCTCCCCTGTCCCCATCTCCAAGCCCTCCCTCCCCTGTCCCCATCTCCAAGCCCTCCCTCCCCTGTCCCCATCTCCAAGCCCTCCCTCACCTGTCCCCATCTCCAAGCCCTCCGTCCCCTGTCCCCATCTCCAAGCCCTCCCTCCCCTGTCCCCATCTCCAAGCCCTCCCTCCCCTGTCCCCATCTCCAAGCCCGCCCTCCCCTGTCCCCCATCTTCAAGCCCTCCCCTGCCCCCCATCTTCAAGCCCTCCCCTGTCCCCCATCTTCAAGCCCTCCCCTGTCCCCCATCTTCAAGCCCTCCCCTGTCCCCCATCTTCAAGCCCTCCCTCCCCTGTGCCCATCTTCGAGCCCTCCCCTGTCCCCATCTCCAAGCCCTCCCTCCCCTGTGCCCATCTTCGAGCCCTCCCCTGTCCCCATCTCCAAGCCCTCCCTCCCCTGTCCCCCATCTCCAAGCCCTCCCTCCCCTGTCCCCCATCTCCAAGCCCTCCCTCCCCTGTCCCCCATCTCCAAGCCCTCCCTCCCCGGTCACCTTTTCCCAAACCCTCCCTCCCCGGTCACCTTTTCCCAAACCCTCCCGTCCCCATCTCCAAGCCCGCCCTCCCTCCCTCCCTCCCCTGTCCCCATCTCCAAGCCCTCCCTCCCCTGTCCCCATCTCCAAGCCCTCCCTCCCCTGTCGCCATCTTCAAGCACTCCCCTGTGCCCATCTTCAAACCCTCCCCTGTCCCCCATCTTCAAGCCCTCCCCTGTCCCCCATCTTCAAGCCCTCCCCTGTCCCCCATCTTCAAGCCCTCCCCTGTCCCCCATCTTCAAGCACTCCCCTGTCCCCCATCTCCAAGCACTCCCTCCCCTGTCCCCCATCTCCAAGCACTCCCTCCCCTGTCCCCCATCTCCAAGCCCTCCCTCCCCTGTCCCCCATCTCCAAGCCCTCCCTCCCCTGTCCCCCATCTCCAAGCCCTCCCTCCCCTGTCCCCCATCTCCAAGCCCTCCCTCCCCTGTCCCCATCTCCAAGCCCTCCCTCCCCTGTCCCCATCTCCAAGCCCTCCCTCCCCTGTCCCCATCTCCAAGCCCTCCCTCACCTGTCCCCATCTCCAAGCCCTCCCTCCCCTGTCCCCATCTCCAAGCGTCCCCTGTGCCCATCTCCCAGCCTCACCTGATGTCCACAAGCCGCCTCTATCCCCAGCCTCACCAGATGCCCACAGGCTGTCTTTACCCAGTCTCACCTGATATCCACATGCATGCCTCTTCTCACAGCCTCACCGGATATACATGTCCCTCCCTCCTCTCCCAGCCTCACCTGATGTGCACAGACTCTCGCTTCTCCCAGCCTCACCTGATGTCCATGTCCCTGCCTCTTCTCCTGGCACCAAGTGATTTTCCCCAGAGGTAACCAGGTGTTGTTTCTAAAAGGGACTCTGTTCGGGTCCTTTTCCTTGTTCTTTTCTTAGATCGGAGTATGATGTGCTTAGTAAATATGTATGTATAGCCGCGCTATACCGGGTGCACAGGTGCTTCCCATGAACGTCCCTTCCACCTGGAGAGAAAGCTACCCTCAAATTCCAAGTAGTTTCTGGTTAGTGCGAGCCTCGCACGTTGTAGTACACAAAGGGAGTTGAATATTCACAATCTGCCAGAAAAACTCAGTTCTTTTAGCACTCATTTCCGCTCCTTGCGGGAGCCTTGTATATAAGATCTCCGTATCAACGCCTATTAACAAATTATTCTCTAAATTCAATTCTATGCCCTTAAAAGGGATTAAAAGATGGTTTGCGGGCTTCAGAAAGGTGAGCGCTCTTTGAACTTCTGGCCTGAGGTAAGATTCACAGAACCATGTCAATGGTCCTAAAACCGATCCCTGAAACGATGGAAGTTCTGGGAGGATTACTGGTTCGCGTGTCTTGAGAAGGGTGCCGAAGAGAGGAGTGACTGGTTCAATATCCCTTAAAAGGGTCGCCGCAAGACATCCCGCCTCCCACCTTGACTTCTTCTGACATTGCACCGTTGTCCTTCAGCAGATGACAGCACTTGTTCTCATCCCCCAAGAGGAGTTGGCATTCTCTTTCTGTAATCTGAAGTATGTTCTTCTGCTGTACCTCACCCCCTTGCCTGCAGTTTTTATGACGATTCTGGTGTTTGATCTTGTCTCACCTAATGCTCTCCCTTCTTCTTGCGACAGGGTATGGAATGTCCTAATGATTTTACTTTCAATGGCTTCAACCTCCCCAAAAGCTGACGACTTAAACGCTAGAATTTCCACCAGGACAGCCAATGTGGGAGGGCGGAATGCAAATTCTCTCTTTAACCAACTGCCTCCTTTTAACACAGCTCCCTCAGTGTCCGGCAAAAAGGACCCTAACTTTATAGTCCTAATGAATTCAGCCAATTCACAGTGGAGTTTAAGCTTGACCGGGCAAAGCTAGTTCTTCCTTTAGGACTCTCGTCTGTGTCCATGTCGGCTCCCTGTTAGTGAGATGAACTCTCACTGACTCCTGTGTCGTTGGCCTCAAACCTGTCCCTGGTGTCCGGTGATGCTCTGGGTGGGCACTCCCTGTGGATTGCTACTCTCTGGAGCAGTGCACCTCCGTTCTGCGTCAGTGTTACCCCGGCCCCTGTAAAAGAGGGTGTCTACTTCTGGGCAAACATCTCCACAGTGTCTGTGGGTCTCCACACCCATACTATGGGGGGGAATGTAGAGGAGATGGGGGCTGAAGAAGGCAAATACAAAGTACTGAGGGTTGTACCCGTGGGCTCCCCCCGTCTCACCTCTATATATTCCCTGCTGTCCTTCTCCGCTACCCCTTCCCTCCGGATCAGAGCTGATGGGCATCTGATCCGCTCCACTCCACTCCTGCCTACTGCTGCCATGTGCTCTTGCAGCGAGGAGGGATTTACTTTGTCATAAGATGCTAACTATACTTTGTAGTTTCTGAATTTTTCATTGTGTAAAAAATTCTTTATATTCTGACATTTCTTTATTTAGTAGTGGTCGAACCGTAGTTTTTAAGTGGCTCACGTTCATTAGGATTTTTCTTGTCTGGGTGACTAATAACTTTTTTGGTCGTTTTTATTATCAAAGCGAGCTAATCCTGGATGCAGCCCCATGCAATCCCTGAGCAATCCTTCCTGACTGTGGGGTGATCTAGGAACATACAAGCTGCACTAGTTACTAACAGACCTCGCGCCACAGTGGTCACTCAAATATTCAGTCATTGTTACCCCGTGTAAGGTAGTCTTGATCTGTTTATATTTTAGTTCTGTTAGAGTTTCCCAGCCCTCAGTCTGTGCCCTCATCTGCTCTACACTGATATCATTCAACAGTGGTAGATTACTCGATGTACAGAACCCCTAGACATGATACAACTGACTGCATCCCTTGGATGGCCGTGAATAAATAATATGAGTGAGAAATACAGGATATCCTTGTGTTGGTAACACGGTCTGTTTTACGACATGAGCCACACCAAAAGACACAGGGATAACCCCTCAGAATTCAGGGGAGTTATGTAGCCATAATTGCATACAGAGTGTAACATCCCAAGTACATTACACACATCATTTTTATATTTGATTGAGCACTTCTTTTCTCCCATACAGGAAAAAAAAAAAAAATATATATATATATATATATATATTGACTGTCAGCCGTTCAGATCATCCTCAATCCAAAAATGAGGGGCAAAAGAAAAAACAGACCCCCTCAGAATCACATCACGTGACTACATGGCATCAGACGTACGTATGCAGACCACGTGACCGAGTCACGTGACACAGAAGTGGCCCGTAGATGTTGAAATAGCACCGACCAGTAAAGATTCAAAGCACAGAGGAACCAAACAGGTTTACACGTTCTGATGCAGTCTCCTGACAAACAAAGGGCCCGATTTAGAACTTCGCAAATATAAATCTCACAGGATAGAATGGGATTTAGATTTAGGCGTACAGGATATCTGTCACTGTTGTGATGGAGTAACCCACCCACCGAGTTCTAAATCAGGACCTAAGTTTGAGGAAGGGCTAGGAACAATGGTTTACCACAAATTTTTTATTGATTAGAAACTGAAGCAACACTTAATCTCTGCTCCAGAGTGTGACTACATACGCTACCTGTCCCTGAGAGTCTATGGGGCAAAACAATGCTTCAATGGAGCAGGATTACAACCACAAGTGTTTTATTATGCCTGCTAAGACTTACTATGAAAATTGAAAGAGCTTGAATTTCTAGCCCAATTAGGATAGCTGGGTCTCAAAGATCGTCAACAGTGCACTCACATTCTTTGCCACAATAACACGGGTGCGCAGTATTCACCATTTGTCGTACAACATGGAATACAAGCTGCAAAGATGAGTACATACTTTATCTCCGGGCCCTCAAATGTGACCATTCTGAGGAAATTTCTTTCTGCTGGATTTTTGTGTGTGGAGTGCTTGAGTGACTAAGAAATTCACTGTCCAGTTTAAATGAAAATGCACAAGTAGTGCTACAATACCTAAGCTATTGGTTTTGGAGTGTGATGGGATCCAGGGGTTTGGTCAAGATGAAGGCCAGCTGACCAAGGCGGCTCACCGACTGGCCGAAACATATAGGCGCATAGATGTTGGAGTCATAATAATTACTCCGATAACATCACCGTTGTGATTAACCTGGCCAAGGGGGTCCTGGAATAAAACACATTTTCAATTGATCATTGTAGGAAAGTACCATCTTGCCTGGCATGTTACCCCCATTTTTCACTGTATATATGTTATTTTAGTTGTATGTGTCACTGGGACCCTGGTAACCCAGGGCCCCAGTGCTCATAAGTGTGCCTGAATGTGTTACCTGTGTAGTGACTAACTGTCTCACTGAGGCTCTGCTAATCAGAACCTCAGTGGTTATGCTCTCTCATTTCTTTCCAAATTGTCACTAACAGGCTAGTGACCCATTTTACCAATTTACATTGGCTTACTGGAACACCCTTATAATTCCCTAGTATATGGTACTGAGGTACCCAGGGTATTGGGGTTCCAGGAGATCCCTATGGGCTGCAGCATTTCTTTTGCCACCCATAGGGAGCTCTGACAATTCTTACACAGGCCTGCCACTGCAGCCTGAGTGAAATAACGTCCACGTTATTTCACAGCCATTTTACACTGCACTTAAGTAACTTATAAGTCACCTATATGTCTAACCTTTACCTGGTAAAGGTTAGGTGCAAAGTTACTTAGTGTGAGGGCACCCTGGCACTAGCCAAGGTGCCCCCACATTGTTCAGAGCCAATTCCCTGAACTTTGTGAGTGCGGGGACACCATTACACGCGTGCACTACATATAGGTCACTACCTATATGTAGCTTCACAATGGTAACTCCGAATATGGCCATGTAACATGTCTATGATCATGGAATTGCCCCCTCTATGCCATCCTGGCATAGTTCGCACAATCCCATGATCCCAGTGGTCTGTAGAAGAGACCCTGGTACTGCCAAACTGCCCTTCCTGGGGTTTCACTGCAGCTGCTGCTGCTGCCAACCCCTCAGACAGGCATCTGCCCTCCTGGGGTCCAGCCAGGCCTGGCCCAGGATGGCAGAACAAAGAACTTCCTCTGAGAGAGGGTGTGACACCCTCTCCCTTTGGAAAATGGTGTGAAGGCAGGGGAGGAGTAGCCTCCCCCAGCCTCTGGAAATGCTTTCTTGGGCACAGATGTGCCCAATTCTGCATAAGCCAGTCTACACCGGTTCAGGGGACCCCTTAGCCCCTGCTCTGGCGCGAAACTGGACAAAGGAAAGGGGAGTGACCACTCCCCTGACCTGCACCTCCCCTGGGAGGTGTCCAGAGCTCCTCCAGTGTGCTCCAGACCTCTGCCATCTTGGAAACAGAGGTGCTGCTGGCACACTGGACTGCTCTGAGTGGCCAGTGCCACCAGGTGACGTCAGAGACTCCTTGTGATAGGCTCCTTCAGGTGTTGCTAGCCTATCCTCTCTCCTAAGTAGCCAAACCCTCTTTTCTGGCTATTTAGGGTCTCTGTCTCTGGGGAAACTTTAGATAACGAATGCAAGAGCTCATCCGAGTTCCTCTGCATCTCTCTCTTCACCTTCTGCCAAGGAATCGACTGCTGACCGCGTTGGAAGCCTGCAAACCTGCAACATAGTAGCAAAGACGACTACTGCAACTCTGTAACGCTGATCCTGCCGCCTTCTCGACTGTTTTCCTGCTTGTGCATGCTGTGGGGGTAGTCTGCCTCCTCTCTGCACCAGAAGCTCCGAAGAAATCTCCCGTGGGTCGACGGAATCTTCCCCCTGCAACCGCAGGCACCAAAAAGCTGCATTACCGGTCCCTTGGGTCTCCTCTCAGCACGACGAGCGAGGTCCCTCGAATCCAGCGACTCTGTCCAAGTGACCCCCACAGTCCAGTGACTCTTCAGTCCAAGTTTGGTGGAGGTAAGTCCTTGCCTCACCTCGCTGGGCTGCATTGCTGGGGACCGCGACTTTTGCAGCTACTCCGGCCCCTGTGCGCTTCCGGCGGAAATCCTTTGTGCACAGCCAAGCCTGGGTCCACGGCACTCTAACCTGCATTGCACGACTTTCTAAGTTAGTCTCCGGCGACGTGGGACTCCTTTGTGCAACTTCGTCAAGGACCGTTTCACGCATCCTCGTAGTGCCTGTTTCTGGCACTTCTCCGGGTGCTACCTGCTTCAGAGAGGGCTCCTTGTCTTGCTCGACGTCCCCTCTCTCTCTTGGTCCAATTTGCGACCTCCTGGTCCCTCCAGGGCCACAGCAGCGTCCAAAAACGCTAACCGCACGATTTGCAGCTAGCAAGGCTTGTTGGCGTTCTTTCGGCAGGAAAACACTTCTGCACGACTCTCCACGGCGAGAGGGATCCGTCCACCAAAGGGGAAGTCTCTAGCCCTTTTCGTTCCTGCAGAAACCTCAGCTTCTTCTGTCCAGTAGAAGCTTCTTTGCACCCGCAGCTGGCATTTCCTGGGCATCTGCCCATCTCCGACTTGCTTGTGACTTTTGGACTTGGTCCCCTTGTTCCACAGGTACCCTAGATTGGAAATCCACATTGTTGGTTTGTGTCTTTCCTGCATTATTCCTCTAACACAACTTCTTTGTCCTTAGGGGAACTTTAGTGCACTTTGCACTCACTTTTCAGGGTCTTGGGGAGGGTTATTTTTCTAACTCTCACTATTTTCTAATAGTCCCAGCGACCCTCTACAAGGTCACATAGGTTTGGGGTCCATTCGTGGTTCGCATTCCACTTTTGGAGTATATGGTTTGTGTTGCCCCTATCCCTATGTTTCCCCATTGCATCCTATTGTAACTATACATTGTTTGCACTGTTTTCTAAGACTATACTGCATATTTTTGCTATTGTGTATATATATCCTGTGTATATTTGCTATCCTCATACTGAGGGTACACTCTAAGATACTTTAGCATATTGTCATAAAAATAAAGTACCTTTATTTTTAGTATATCTGTGTATTGTGTTTTCTTATGATATTGTGCAAGTGACACTGGTGGTACTGTAGGAGCTTCACTCGTCTCCTAGTTCAGCCTAAGCTGCTCTGCTAAGCTACCATTATCTATCAGCCTATGCTGCTAGACACCCTATACACTAATAAGGGATAACTGGGCCTGGTGCAAGGTGCAAGTACCCCTTGGTACTCACTACAAGCCAGTCCAGCCTCCTACAATCATTAAGACACCTGTGGGCGATTTTAAATATAAGATCCCCAAAACATATAAGAAAGAGCTCCCGTGAGGGTGAGAGTGAACAGAGATAACCGGTAACTGATTTAAGTGTCTACGGTTTTTAGTTGATGAAATGGCAGGGGAAGAATCCACTCAAAGGTTTCTTGCTCCCACTTTGTAGATTATAATTTTTCAGGTAACAAACATGCCCCATGTGCAGTCTTGGGGGTGAATCAGGGTGCCATGAAGTAGACTTGAGCTATGAGATTCAAACAGCCGCATCCAAGACCACTCACTTCAAGAATGGAGTTTAAACACGGCTCCCCCACATCCCCTTCTCAAGGGGCAGAGGAGAGAGGAGACCAAAGTTTACTGTGCAGCCCTCCCTGCAACAGGAGGTGGAGTTACCAGTGTCCTCCATGGTCTAAGGCAGGGTAATCCTGCCATAACCTGTGCGCCCTCCCCTTCAGCTATGCTTGCTCATTTTAATTTGTTTTTTGTTCTTTTTCCTTGATATCCCGACACAATTTGTAAACTTTCTCCCAGTTCCCCCACGGTGTACCTGAAGTAGTGTCCCTAAATAACATTTATCTTCAGTATTCAGCAAGGAGTGTGTAGAATTTGTTCAACGCCATTTCACAAAATGTGTCACCTTGTCCGCCAGGGAGATCACGAATGGGCAGAGTGGCAAACCTTTGAGTCCTCAGAGCCGAAATGGCTTCAGAGAGGTGCATGTAGGTGCCTCATGCCCTTATAAGCCGCGTCACCCTCTGGTGATGAGCAATGAAAGGCCATGGCTTACACAAAGCCTTGTTGCAGTTCCAGCCACTCAAGCAAACAGGGAGTGCAGGGGCGAGAACATACTGTCCCTGCTGCCAGGATCACAACAGATCATTCCTTCACTCACTGCAAAAGAAGAACTTCCCTAAGGCAGAGTAACCAAGTAAGGCTGAATAGAAGTTTAAAAACCCTCATGACAAAAATGAGCGCGCACACACAAAAAAAAACAATCAAACTTTAAAACTCTTTGCTGCTTGTTTGATAGGTGCTTCCTAATAATTGCATCTGACTATACATATGTGCAACACCTGTTTTGTGCACTTAAAATGTTCATTACATGATTTATAAGAAAACCTTCACTAAGCCAGTTATGGGAAACATGAAGGGGCGTGGAGTGAGTAGGGACAAGGCTGAGCAGTCAGTAGTACTGCTCCCCAGAGGGAAGGCCCACTTCCTCATGTTTTTAAAGGGGTGATAACTGAGCCCAAACCTCAGTAGTCATCTGGAGGCAAACACTGGAGGGGCGGCTCTATATGGGGTCAGCTGTGTGGTTCCCAAAGGGGTTGGGCAGCTCAGTTCATCTATAACCACTGATATTATGTGCAGAATCCTCCAGGGGCCACCAGCATGAGGGGAGCTGACATCCAAGGAAGCAGCTTCAGCCTCACTAGGGCATCTGGACACTGACCACAGGGCAACTCCACCCCCACAGTGCTTCCTCTAGACTGATACACAGCAGTCCATGGAGCAGGGCCAAGCAGCCCACCAGGCATTATCTGTGGCATGAGCCTTGGACAGCAGCCTACCCTGTGAACTAGCCTTAGAGGAAAACTTCCAAAACACTACGCGGGTTTCAGCAGGTGCCACTTTACCTGGGTGATGTGGACTTCTTGGCGCTGTCTCACTTGTGGGTGTTTGACTGGTGCTTCGGCGACCGCGTCTTCAGTTCCTGCAAGAAGGAAAGACAGATTATTAAAGGAGTAGAACGACTATTGAAAAAAATGGCGCAAACTCCACACAAGAATGTACCCGAGCTAATTATCAAATGAAAAGCTGCTTAACACGAGCAGCCCTTGGGCTCGCAAACACCACAGTGAGTCAGCAGGGGTTAGAGAGACCTCTATTTATAAAGTAAAGTAGACTGTCAGAACTGCTTCCTGCTACAGTCATCCATGCTCAGTGCATGCACTCATCTGTATTTGTGCTGCACAAGGGGTGGGAGCGACATAGGGGCTTCCTACTCCGGCATTTCAGATTCACGCCCACCTCACAGACAGCGACCCTTCTAGTCCGAAGGCCGCCTCATGCTTTGCATCAGGGCACGGCTCCTGACCAGTCGCCTGCAGGTTCCATGGATGCAATGCTCACAGGTAAGGGTGGCCGTGGTCACCTGTACACTGGACTGCATCATGCTTCCTTCGGGGCCTCAAGGAGAGGCTGTGGTCCATCCCTGCCTCCAAGGATGCAATGCACACAGGTAAGGATGGCCGTGGTGACCTGTACACTGGACTGCAAGCATTGCTTCCTTCCAGCCCTCCGGGAGGTACCTCAGGAGGTCCATCCCTGCCTCCAAGGATGCAATGCTCACAGGTAAGGATGGCCGTGGTGACCTGTACACTGGACTGCAAGCATTGCCTCCTTCCAGCCCTCCGGGAGGTACCTCAGGAGGTCCATCCCTGCCTCCAAGGATGCAATGCTCACAGGTAAGGATGGCCGTGGTGACCTGTACACTGGACTGCATCATGCTTCCTTCGGGGCCTCAAGGAGAGGCTGTGGTCCATCCCTGCCTCCAAGGATGCAATGCTCACAGGTAAGGGTGGCCGTGGTCACCTGTACACTGGACTGCATCATGCTTCCTTCGGGGCCTCAAGGAGAGGCTGTGGTCCATCCCTGCCTCCAAGGATGCAATGCTCACAGGTAAGGGTGGCCGTGGTCACCTGTACACTGGACTGCATCATGCTTCCTTCGGGGCCTCAAGGAAAGGCTGTGGTCCATCCCTGCCTCCAAGGATGCAATGCTCACAGGTAAGGATGGCCGTGGTGACCTGTACACTGGACTGCATCATGCTTCCTTCGGGGCCTCAAGGAGAGGCTGTGGTCCATCCCTGCCTCCAAGGATGCAATGCTCACAGGTAAGGGTGGCCGTGGTCACCTGTACACTGGACTGCAAGCATTGCTTCCTTCGGGCCTCAAGGAGAGACTGTGGTCCATCCCTGCCTCCAAGGATGCAATGCACACAGGTAAGGATGGCCGTGGTCACCTGAACATTGGACTGCAAGCATTGCTTCCTTCGGGCCTGAAGGAGAGACTGTGGTCCATCCCTGCCTCCAAGGATGCAATGCTCACAGGTAAGGGTGGCCGTGGTCACCTGTACACTGGACTGCATCATGCTTCCTTCGGGGCCTCAAGGAGAGACTGTGGGTCCATCCCTGCCTCCAAGGATGCAATGCTCACAGGGGCTTGGAGCCGGCCCATTACTTACCATAGTTTGCTTTGTCCATCTTGTATTTCTTCCACTGCCGGGAGCATTGCCCATTTCGAACTCTTGCTACAATTGTGTGACGTAAAGCAGCAATCCAAAAATGCAACTATATTGTACTGATTCAAGTATCCGGCCCCCGTCTTTCTCCCCATGACATGTAAATTTGTGTAATAGGGCGCGAGCGTGGACCTGTGCGCCGCGCACATCGGGCAGTCAGTAGGCAGAAGAGCTCACTCATCGCCCTTTCTATGGCTCGAGTACTTCATATTAGTCCAAGTGATTCATTCCCTGCCAGGGTTGCAGAGCCTCCCACGCATCTGATGCGCTCCTGGTTGTAATTCCCGAAATTACACTCATCCCTCTCGTTCGTGGCTGCTCAAGCCCGAGTCCGCAGCGCGGAGGAGAAACTGAAGGTTCGCGACCTTTTGAAAACCTGGATGTCCCCTTAAGAGAAACGGCTTGAACTATCCCAGCAAATGCCTCGGGCCTACAAGTTCCCAGCCACTCCCATTCATTGATTCATCCATCCATTGTGTGAAACTGGGAGAGCGCTCCACAGATAGCGCCTGAAGTCAGGCCTAGCCTAGAAGTGGCCCTTCGGACACGAAGGTTTCCCATGGTCTCCCCATAGGGCACCCTCAGCATGCGTGAAGTAACTGTGGGTGTCTGACAGCCACCCAGGCGCTGCGGTGGCAGAGTGGACAAGCACTGGAGAGGACCTGTCACCAGCCCCCCGTCAGACACCACCCTCAGCAGCCGGAGGGAGAACGAGAAACTCCTGAGGGAAGGATGCTCAGCGCGCCCCGGTGAGGCTTGGCCCTCGCAGCCCCTACATGGAGGCACCACGCTGCGCCACTGGACTGCAGACCCTGGTGGAGCGGTACTGGTGGAGCGGTACTGGTGGAGCGGTACTGGTGATCGCCCAGCTGCAGGGGTTCAGCTGGGGAAACGGGCTTGTGGACAGGATCTCACCTTACGCAGATGAACTCTGCTGTTTATTCAGCAACCAGACTTCTCTTTCCCCAGAATACCTCGTGTGCTATAGATTTATGGCGAGGACTCTGAGCTCAGAGACGGGGGAAGTTCACATACTCTTATAGTGGTTGCAGTTCCAGAATGTCTCCTGAGCTCCTGATTTAGCCGACAGCAACTCTAAATATTTGGACCAGATGACCTCAAGAGTTACTGAGCAATGCCGAACCACTACTAAAAAAATATCAAGCAGGAGCTGGAGGGGTGGCCTCCCTACTCCGCACCCTAGTGGGAGGGGCGCCCTTTCAGAAGGTGGCACTGCAGGGGGCGCTGCACACTATTCAGAATTACCCCGACTCTCTCCATTCAGACAGACCTTCCTCAGCACGGGAGGTGCCCCAAGCGCTGCTCATCCAAGTGTGCACAAGCCCCGTCTGATGGGGGTCGGGGATCCCCAACATTCAGGTGTATTTCTGGGAAATCCAAGCACACCTGGCTCTCCAGTAATAGAGGTGGCGTGGCTGTGCACCAGGGGAGCACCTGCCTGAGCCGTCAGAAATGAACTCCATGTGTATGATGCTTCAATCCCTCATACGTTACTTATATGATGCTTCAATCCGTCATACGTTACTTATATGCTTCAATCCCTCATACGTTACTTACATGATGCTTCAATCCCCCATACATTACTTATATGGTTCAATCCCTCATACGTTACTTATATGATGCTTCAATCCCCCATACGTTACTTACATGATCCTTCAATCCCCCATACGTTACTTATATGATGCTTCAGTCCCTCATGCATTACCCACATGCATTACCCACATGATGCTTCAATCCGTCATACATTACCTATATGATGCTTCAATCCCTCAGGCATTACCTACATGATGCTTCAATCCCTCAGGCATTACCTACATGATGCTTCAATCCCTCATATATTCCCTATAAGATGCTTCAATCCCCCATACGTCACTTATATGATGCTTCAAACCCACGTATGTTACTTATATGATGCTTCAATCCCCCATACGTCACTTATTTGATGCTTCAATCCCCCATATGTTACTTATATGATGCTTCAATCCCCCATACGTTACTTATATGATGCTTCAGTCCCTCATGCATTACCCACATGATGCTTCAATCCGTCATACATTACCTATATGATGCTTCAATCCCTTGTACCTTACCTACATGATGCTTGAATCCCTCATATGGTACTTATATGATGCTTCAATCCCCCATACGTTACTTACATGATGCTTCAATCCCCCATACGTTACTTATATGATGCTTCAATCCCCCATACGTCACTTATATGATGCTTCAATCCCCCATACGTTACTTATATGATGCTTCAGTCCTTCATGCATTTCCCACATGATGCTTCAATCCGTCATACATTACCTATATGATGCTTCAATCCCTTGCACCTTACCTACATGATGCTTGAATCCCTCATACGTTACCTATATGGTGCTTCAATCCCTCATGCATTACCTACATGATGCTTCAATCCCTCATATCTTCCCTATAAGATGCTTCAATCCCCCATACGTTACTTATATATTGCTTCAATCCCCCATACGTCACTTATATGATGCTTCAATCCCCCATACGTCACTTATATGATGCTTCAATCCCCCATACGTTACTTATATGATGCTTCAGTCCCTCATGCATTACCCACATGATGCTTCAATCCGTCATACATTACCTATATGATGCTTCAATCCCTTGTACCTTACCTACATGATGCTTGAATCCCTCATACGTTACTTATATGATGCTTCAATCCCTCATGCATTACCTACATGATGCTTCAATCCCTCATGCCTTCCCTATAAGATGCTTCAATCCCTCATGCCTTCCCTATAAGATGCTTCAATCCCTTATGCATTACCTACATGATGCTTCAATCCCCATACGTTACTTATATGATGCTTCAGTCCCGCATACATTACCCACATGATGCTTCCATCCCTCATACGTTACTTATATGATGCTTCAATCCCTCATACCTTCCCTATAAAATGCTTCAATCCCTCATGCATTACCTACATGATGCTTTAATCCCTCATACCTTCCCTATAAAATGCTTCAATCCCTTATGCATTACCTACATGATGCTTCAATCCCCATACGTTACTTATATGATGCTTCAGTCCCCATACATTACCCACATGATGCTTCAATCCCTCATGCGTTACTTATATGCTTCAATCCCCCATACGTTACTTATATGCTTCAATCCCTCATGCATTACCTACATGATGCTTCAATCCCTCATGCATTACCTACATGATGCTTCAATCACCCATACGTTACTTACATGATACTTCAATCCCCCATACGCTACTTATATGATGCTTCAATCCCCCATACGCTACTTATATGATGCTTCAATCCCCCATACGTTACTTATATGATGCTTCAATCCCTCATACCTTCCCTATAAGATGCTTCAATCCCTCATGCATTACCTACATGATGCTTCAATCCCCCCATACGTTACTTATATGCTTCAATCCCTCATAACTTATATGATGCTTCAATCCCTCGTACCTTACTTAAATGATGCTTCAATCCCTCATACTATACCTATATGATGCTTCCATCCCTCGTACCTTACCTATATGATGCTTCAATCCCCCATACGTTACTTATATGAAGCATGATGCTTCAATCCCCCGTACCTTACCTATATGATGCTTCAATCCCTCATACCTTACCCATACCATACCTATATGATGCTTCAATCCCTCGTACCTTACTTATATGATGCTTCAATCCCTCATACCATACCTATATGATGCTTCCATCCCTCGTACCGTACCTATATGATGCTTCAATCCCCCATACGTTACTTGTATGAAGCGTGATGCTTCAATCCCTCGTAACTTACCAACATGATGCTTCCATCCCTCATACCTTACCTATATGGTGCTTCAATCCCTCAGACCATAGATATATGATACTTCAATCCCTCGTACCTTACCTATATGATGCTTCCATCCCTCGTCCCTTAGCTATATAATACTTCCATCCCTCGTACCTTAGCTATATGATACTTCCATCCCTCGTACCTTAGCTATATGATGCATCAATCCCTCATACCTTACCTATATGATGCTTCCATCCCTCGTACCTTACCTATATGGTGCTTCAATCCCTCAGACCATAGATATATGATACTTCAATCCCTCGTACCTTACCTATATGATACTTCCATCCCTCGTACCTTAGCTATATGATACTTCAATCCCCATACGTTACTTATATGATGCTTCAGTCCCCCATACATTACCCACATGATGCTTCAATCCCCCATACATTACTTATATGATGCTTCAATCCCCCATACGTCACTTATATGATGCTTCAATCCCCCATACGTTACTTATATGATGCTTCAATCCCCCATACGTTACTTATATGATGCTTCAGTCCCTCATGCATTACCCACATGATGCTTCAATCCCCCATACATTACTTATATGATGCTTCAATCCCCCATACGTCACTTATATGATGCTTCAATCCCCCATACGTTACTTATATGATGCTTCAATCCCCCATACGTTACTTATATGATGCTTCAGTCCCTCATGCATTACCCACATGATGCTTCAATCCGTCATACATTACCTATATGATGCTTCCATCCCTCGTACCTTAGCTATATGATACTTCAATCCCCATACGTTACTTATATGATGCTTCAGTCCCCCATACATTACCCACATGATGCTTCAATCCCCCATACGTCACTTATATGATGCTTCAATCCCCCATACGTTACTTATATGATGCTTCAGTCCCTCATGCATTACCCACATGATGCTTCAATCCGTCATACATTACCTATATGATGCTTCAATCCCTTGTACCTTACCTACATGATGCTTGAATCCCTCATACGTTACTTATATGTTGCTTCAACCCCTCATACCTTCCCTATAAGATGCTTCAATCCCTCATGCATTACCTACATGATGCTTCAATCCCTCATGCCTTCCCTATAAGATGCTTCAATCCCTTATGCATTACCTACATGATGCTTCAATCCCCCATACGTTACTTATATGATGCTTCAATCCCTCATACCTTCCCTATAAGATGCTTCAATCCCTCATGCATTACCTACATGATGCTTCAATCCCCCCATACGTTACTTATATGCTTCAATCCCTCATAACTTATATGATGCTTCAATCCCTCGTACCTTACTTAAATGATGCTTCAATCCCTCATACTATACCTATATGATGCTTCCATCCCTCGTACCTTACCTATATGATGCTTCAATCCCCCATACGTTACTTATATGAAGCATGATGCTTCAATCCCCCGTACCTTACCTATATGATGCTTCAATCCCTCATACCTTACCCATACCATACCTATATGATGCTTCAATCCCTCGTACCTTACTTATATGATGCTTCAATCCCTCATACCATACCTATATGATGCTTCCATCCCTCGTACCGTACCTATATGATGCTTCAATCCCCCATACGTTACTTGTATGAAGCGTGATGCTTCAATCCCTCGTAACTTACCAACATGATGCTTCCATCCCTCATACCTTACCTATATGGTGCTTCAATCCCTCAGACCATAGATATATGATACTTCAATCCCTCGTACCTTACCTATATGATGCTTCCATCCCTCGTCCCTTAGCTATATAATACTTCCATCCCTCGTACCTTAGCTATATGATACTTCCATCCCTCGTACCTTAGCTATATGATGCTTCAATCCCTCATACCTTACCTATATGATGCTTCCATCCCTCGTACCTTACCTATATGGTGCTTCAATCCCTCAGACCATAGATATATGATACTTCAATCCCTCGTACCTTACCTATATGATACTTCCATCCCTCGTACCTTAGCTATATGATACTTCAATCCCCATACGTTACTTATATGATGCTTCAGTCCCCCATACATTACCCACATGATGCTTCAATCCCCCATACATTACTTATATGATGCTTCAATCCCCCATACGTCACTTATATGATGCTTCAATCCCCCATACGTTACTTATATGATGCTTCAATCCCCCATACGTTACTTATATGATGCTTCAGTCCCTCATGCATTACCCACATGATGCTTCAATCCGTCATACATTACCTATATGATGCTTCCATCCCTCGTACCTTAGCTATATGATACTTCAATCCCCATACGTTACTTATATGATGCTTCAGTCCCCCATACATTACCCACATGATGCTTCAATCCCCCATACGTCACTTATATGATGCTTCAATCCCCCATACGTTACTTATATGATGCTTCAGTCCCTCATGCATTACCCACATGATGCTTCAATCCGTCATACATTACCTATATGATGCTTCAATCCCTTGTACCTTACCTACATGATGCTTGAATCCCTCATACGTTACTTATATGTTGCTTCAACCCCTCATACCTTCCCTATAAGATGCTTCAATCCCTCATGCATTACCTACATGATGCTTCAATCCCTCATGCCTTCCCTATAAGATGCTTCAATCCCTTATGCATTACCTACATGATGCTTCAATCCCCATACGTTACTTATATGATGCTTCAGTCCCCCATACATTACCCACATGATGCTTCCATCCCTCATACGTTACTTATATGATGCTTCAATCCCTCATACCTTCCCTATAAAATGCTTCAATCCCTCATGCATTACCTACATGATGCTTTAATCCCTCATACCTTCCCTATAAGATGCTTCAATCCCTTATGCATTACCCACATGATGCTTCAATCCCTCATGCGTTACTTATATGCTTCAATCCCCCATACGTTACTTATATGCTTCAATCCCTGATGCATTACCTACATGATGCTTCAATCCCTCATGCATTACCTACATGATGCTTCAATCACCCATACGTTACTTACATGATGCTTCAATCCCCCATACGCTACTTATATGATGCTTCAATCCCTCATACCTTCCCTATAAGATGCTTCAATCCCTCATACCTTCCCTATAAAATGCTTCAATCCCTCATGCATTACCTACATGATGCTTCAATCCCCCCATACGTTACTTATATGCTGCAATCCCTCATAAATTACTTATATGATGCTTCAATCCCTCGTACCTTACTTAAATGATGCTTCAATCCCTCATACTATACCTATATGATGCTTCCATCCCTCGTACCTTACCTATATGATGCTTCAATCCCCATACGTTACTTATATGAAGCATGATGCTTCAATTCCTCGTACCTTACCTATATGATGCTTCAATCCCTCATACCTTACCCATACCATACCTATATGATGCTTCAATCCCTCGTACCTTACTTATATGATGCTTCAATCCCTCATACCATACCTTTATGATGCTTCCATCCCTCGTACCGTACCTATATGATGCTTCCATCCCCCGTACGTTACTTGTATGAAGGGTGATGCTTCAATCCCTCGTACCTTACCAACATGATGCTTCCATCCCTCATACCTTGCCTATATGGTGCTTCAATCCCTCAGACCATAGATATATGATACTTCAATCCCTCGTACCTTACCTATGTGATGCTTCCATCCCTCGTACCTTAGCTATATGATTCTTCCATCCCTCGTACCTTACCTATATGATGCTTCCATCCCTCATACCTTACCTATATGAAGCTTCAATCCCTCATACCTTACCTATATGAAGCTTCAATCCCTCATACCTTACCTATATGAAGCTTCAATCCCTCGTACCTTACGTATATGATGCTTCAATCCCTCGTACCTTACCTATATGATACTCCAATCCCTCGTACCTTACCTATATGATGCTTCCATCCCTCGTACCTTAGCTATATGATACTTCCATCCCTCGTACCTTACCTATATGATGCTTCAATCCCTCGTACCTTACCTATAAGATGCTTCCATCCCTCGTCCCTTACCTATATGATGCTTCCATCCCTCGTCCCTTACCTATATGATGCTTCCATCCCTCGTCCCTTACCTATATGATGCTTCAATCCCTCGTACCTCACCTATATGCTGCTTCCATCCCTCGTACCTTACCTATATGCTGCTTCCATCCCTCGTACCATACCTATCTGATGCTTGAATCCCTTATACCTTACCTATATGAAGCTTCAATCCCTCGTACCTTAGCTATAGGATGCTTCTATCCCTCGTACCTTACTTATATGATGCTTCCATCCCTCGTACCTTCCCTATATGATGCTTCCATCCCTCGGACCTTCCCTATTTGATGCTTCCATCCCTCATACCTTACCTATATGATGCTTCCATCCTTCGTACCTTACCTATAGGATGCGTCCATCCCTCGGACCTTACCTATATGATACTTCAATCCCTTGTACCTCACCTATATGATGCTTCCATCCCTCGTACCTTAGCTATATGGTGCTTCCATCCCTCGTACCTTAGCTATATGGTGCTTCCATCCCTCGTACCTTAGCTATATGGTGCTTCAATCCCTCGTACCTTAGCTATATGGTGCTTCAATCCCTCGTACCTTACTTAAATGATGCTTCAATCCCTCATACTATACCTATATGATGCTTCCATCCCTCGTACCTTACCTATATGATGCTTCAATCCCCATACGTTACTTATGATGCTTCAGTCCCCCATACATTACCCACATGATGCTTCCATCCCTCATACGTTACTTATATGATGCTTCAATCCCTCATACCTTCCCTATAAAATGCTTCAATCCCTCATGCATTACTTACATGATGCTTTAATCCCTCATACCTTCCCTATAAAATGCTTCAATCCCTTATGCATTACCCACATGATGCTTCAATCCCTCATGCGTTACTTATATGCTTCAATCCCCCATACGTTACTTATATGCTTCAATCCCTGATGCATTACCTACATGATGCTTCAATCCCTCATGCATTACCTACATGATGCTTCAATCACCCATACGTTACTTACATGATGCTTCAATCCCCCATACGCTACTTATATGATGCTTCAATCCACCATACGTTACTTATATGATGCTTCAATCCCTCATACCTTCCCTATAAGATGCTTCAATCCCTCATGCATTACCTACATGATGCTTCAATCCCCCCATACGTTACTTATATGCTGCAATCCCTCATAAATTACTTATATGATGCTTCAATCCCTCGTACCTTACTTAAATGATGCTTCAATCCCTCATACTATACCTATATGATGCTTCCATCCCTCGTACCTTACCTATATGATGCTTCAATCCCTCATACCTTACGCATACCATACCTATATGATGCTTCAATCCCTCGTACCTTACTTATATGATGCTTCAATCCCTCATACCATACCTTTATGATGCTTCCATCCCTCGTACCGTACCTATATGATGCTTCCATCCCCCGTACGTTACTTGTATGAAGGGTGATGCTTCAATCCCTCGTACCTTACCAACATGATGCTTCCATCCCTCATACCTTCCCTATATGATGCTTCCATCCCTCATACCTTCCCTATATGATGCTTCCATCCCTCGGACCTTCCCTATTTGATGCTTCCATCCCTCATACCTTACCTATATGATGCTTCCATCCTTCGTACCTTACCTATATGATGCGTCCATCCCTCGGACCTTACCTATATGATACTTCAATCCCTTGTACCTCACCTATATGATGCTTCCATCCCTCGTACCTTAGCTATATGGTGCTTCCATCCCTCGTACCTTAGCTATATGGTGCTTCCATCCCTCGTACCTTAGCTATATGGTGCTTCCATCCCTCGTACCTTACTTAAATGATGCTTTAATCCCTCATACTATACCTATATGATGCTTCCATCCCTCGTACCTTACCTATATGATGCTTCAATCCCCCATAGGTTACTTATATGAAGCATGATGCTTCAATCCCTCGTACCTTACCTATATGATGCTTCAATCCCTCATACCTTACCCATACCATACCTATATGATGCTTCAATCCCTCGTACCTTACCAACATGATGCTTCCATCCCTCATACCTTACCTATATGGTGCTTCAATCCCTCAGACCATAGATATATGATACTCCAATCCCTCGTACCTTACCTATATGATGCTTCCATCCCTCGTACCTTAGCTATATGATACTTCCATCCCTCGTACCTTACCTATATGATGCTTCAATCCCTCATACCTTACCTATATGAAGCTTCAATCCCTCATACCTTACCTATATGAAGCTTCAATCCCTCATACCTTACCTATATGAAGCTTCAATCCCTCATACCTTACCTATATGAAGCTTCAATCCCTCGTACCTTACCTATATGATGCTTCGATCCCTCGTACCTTACCTATATGATGCTTCGATCCCTCGTACCTTACCTATATGCTGCTTCCATCCCTCGTACCTTACCTATATGCTGCTTCCATCCCTCGTACCATACCCATCTGATGCTTGAATCCCTTATACCTTACCTATATGAAGCTTCAATCCCTCGTACCTTAGCTATATGATGCTTCCATCCCTCGTACCTCACCTATATGCTTCCATCCCTCGTACCTTAGCTGTATGGTGCTTCAATCCCTCGTACCTTACCTATATGATGCTTCCATCACTCATAAGTTACTTATAGGATGCTTAAATCCCTCGTACACTACCTGTACAACGCTTCAGTCCTGTTGCTTATATGCGTCTGTCCCTTGAACGTTACCTATATAATGCCTCAATCCCTCATACATTACCACCGATCCCAAAAAGTTTGACACTATCCTGGAAAGCAGCACGAAGACACACTAAATGGCAAGCTTAAGGCGGACGACTGGAGGGTCCTTGTGGCATGGAGCAGTGCCAAGGCAGGTGACAAAGCCGCAGGGCTTTCATTCTTAGGACCCGTCCACAATCTCAACTCACTTGAGGATGTTTGTATGATGGACCACATTAAATCATTTAAGAGACTGGCAGGCGACTGTGCAAAAATCTATTCTTTATGTCCCTCCAGCTCCGACCTGCTCTGGAATGCAAGGAGAAACTGTCGGCCATACCTGAATTTCACCCCCAGAAGAAAAGATAAGAATGGACAAACAGGGAAGACCGATCTTAAATTTAAGAGAGAAATAGGAGCAAGGCTGGGGTTCTCGAGGAAGTGAAATGGACAGAGATAAAAATGGTGCTGTGTGTCCTGATCATCTCAGCATGCTTCAGGCCAATCCTATTCAAGAACCTTCACAAAGTTTACCTTGACTCGGCACCAATTCCCACCCCTTTACATTGCAAGAGCTCACGAGGCACATTTACACACAAAAACTGGAACTGCCCAGTCCTCTCTCAGTACTGGACCCAGAAACTTCAAGCACTGGAGGGAGCGGTTAGAGATGTGATACCCCAAGAGCCCAAAGTAGCATTGCTGGGTACAACAGATGGATGGGCAGCCAGAAGTGGCTCCTGGACTCTAGTAAAGATTGGCCTCCTGATTGCCAAGTGGGACACCACAAAGAAATGGGGGAACCCTGACCTCTTATCCCCTTGCAGGAATGGGAGAGGGGAGATGTAGGAAGCTGGCTCTGATACAGGGCCTGATTACAACTTTGGAGGAGGGGGTTAATCCGTCCCAAATGTGACGGATATACCACCCACCGTATTACGAGTCCATTATATCCTATGGATCTCATAATACGGTGGGTGGGATAGCCGTCACATTTGGGACGGATTAACCCCGCCTCCAAAGTTGTAATCAGGCCCATAGTGTGCACAGAGTCCAGGGGTTCCCCAGACCCTTGACAGAGGCTAAAGTAAATAATACTAATGCTCTTTTGTGGTAGTGTGGTCGAGCAGTTATGCTCATCAGAGGATAGTGCAAAGCATTTGTTGTACACACACAGACAATAGAAGAAGCACACTTTCAATGACTTAACTCCAGAACAATAGTACTTATGTAGCAAAAATATATTTTCTTAATGTATTTTTAGAACCACAAGATCAGATTCAAGTTGCAGGTAAGTACTTTGATAGATCGATAGACTGAAATCGATAAGTAATACAGTTTTTGAAATATTGGCAACTATCTGTTTTCAAAGGTGACACCAATTTTCAGTTGCGGGGGGGGGGGGATTTAGTATGGTTTACAGGTAAGTACTTGACTTACAGTTCCAGTCTCCTGGGGTTTGGATGTCCACAGGCTGCGGTTCAACTTAACCCCAAACACCCACCACCAGCAACACAGGGCCGACCAGGTTCAGAGGTCAAAGTTGAGGCAAATTTAACATGAGCTCCTATGGAGACTGGAGGCGCTCGGTTTCAGATCTGCTGGCAGGTAACTACGGAGGGCAGGCCTGGGGGTGTTTAGAGGAGCACCGGAGGGGGGGGGGGGGGTGCACAAGAAGGCACCAAACACACACTCTCAGCGGCACTGGGGCAGCTGGGTGCAGGGTGCAAACAGAGCGTCGGGCTCTTAATGCTTTTCTATGAGGGGACCCCCGGGGGTCACTCAGATGCTGCAAGCTGGGTCCTGGGGGTTGGTGCGTGAAAACCACAGGCTGGACAAGCCGGAGGGCTGTCTGCTGAACGTTGTTACACCGGTGGTCGGGTTCTCCAAGTCCTGGGGGCTGCAGGTGCAGTGTACCTTTAGGCGTCGGATCTTTGTCTGGAGCTTTTGCAGTCAGGGCGGTCCTCTGGATTCATGCTGCAGGCATCATCGTGAGGGGCAGGAGAGGTCGGCACTTGCTCAGAATCACCTGGGGATCCTCTCTAGCCGGCTGGGTCACCTGGATACGGGTTGTGGGCGTCAGGTGCAGAGTGGTCAGGATTTGTGGATCCGGGGAGGCTCTGGAGTCCTTTGGCATAGTTTATTTTTTGACAGGGCCGCTGTCATTGGGAGGTCTTGGTCCTTTGGGGAACAAAGCAGTCCTCTGGTGCTTGGCAGAGGTCGCTGGTCCCGCAGGATGCATCGCCTTCTTGTTGCAGTTTCTGCGAAGCAGGAGACAGGCCAGTAGGGCTGGGGCCAAGTCAGTTTGCGTCTTTCTTCTCTGCTAGGGGTTCAGCTTAGCATTCCTTCTTTCTTGTCAGGTTGCCAGGAATCTGAGGATTTAGGTTAAGGGGAGCCCTTAAATCCTGGATTTAGGAGCGTTATATGGGTCAGGAGCAGTAGCCAATGGCTACTGTCCCTGAGGGTGGCTACACCCGTCTTGTGTCCCCTCCCTTTGGGGAGGCGTACACAAACATAACCCTATTGGTCCCTGTCCTACAAACCAAGATGAAGGATTCTGCAGGGAGGGGTCACCTCAGCTCTGGACGCCTTAGGAGTGGTCCTTGCTGGGGTGGTCACTCCTCTCAGTTTTCTCTAATTTTCCCACTGGACTTGTTGCCAAAAGTGGGGCTTTGTCCGGGGGGGGAGCAACTCCACTAGCTGGAGTGCCCCAAGGTTCTGTAACCTGAGGTTTGAGCCTTGGAGGCTCACCTCCAGGTGTTACAGTTCCTGCATTTGGGAGGTGTGAAGCACCTCCACCCAGTGCAGGCTTTGTTTCTGGCCACAGAGAGCATGAAGACTCTCACCCCATGTGGTCTTGTTTGAAAGTGGCAGGCTGGCACAGTGCTGCACTAGCAGTTTGGCCAACATACAGGTGGCATCTCTAAGATGCCCTCTAGGTGCATTTTTCAATACATCCCACACAGGCATCAGTGCGGGTTTATTGTGCGGAGAAGTTTGATACCAAACTTCCAAGTGTTCAGTGAATCCAGCGAGTGTGTGTGTGTTTGGGGGGGGGGTTGCAAACTATGCCCACAGTGGCACTTTCCTACAGGAGAGGGGTATTCAACGTTGGCTGAAAAGTAGGTCTATGCGCCAAGAGGCTGCCCCAGAACATCTGGTCCCACAGGGGGAGAAACTGGCTTGAGCGAAACAAAGGGGAGTTGCAACATACAAGAATGCCAAAGAAGTCTACTAAGGTGCTACCCTTGAAAAGTAGTCGAATCAGGCGTGATATGCCTGGCTCGATCAGGAACGCATTGTATGAACTGGTGCCTTAAGCACGTTGAAAATCATAAAATAATGAACATTGCAAGGGCCCCGAACCAGTCAGGAGGACAGAATGCAGTGGCCACAGCAGACGAGAACACTGAAGGATCCTGTCACTCAGGACAAGAATAGCAGCCAATCTCCCCGAGGAAGTGAGGCGGCTCGAAGGAGGACTGAGATACCGAGGCGGGCCCCGGAGTGAGGAAGAGGAAACCAAGGCCCGCCCCACGCTGCTCACTTTCAGTGTCTGCAGCAACCACCAGGCTGCCTGTCAGCCGCTTATCTCGGGGTACAGAGACTGCTGGGGGTTCTGGGAGGCGAGAAGATGGATGCGGAGGGCTGGCTTGGCAGTAAATGCAATAAGCAGGGGGGAAGCCCCCCCCCCCTTAGGTCGAGGGCAGTTTCTCTAGGGGTCCCTCAATGTTCCCTGCTCACCACATCACTGAGCAGGAGCTGTGTGACCCTCTGCACATCACAAGATACAAGACCAGAGAAGCACCCCGCATCACATCGGCTTTCAACCCCACCCCGGCCTGCTATCGAGAGAAAGACCTTTACTCCGTTTTGGCACAATGTAGAAGAGAAGGCAAGGCACGAAACTACAGGGTCAAAGTTACACTTTAACAGATGACTCTGAACGCCGGGCAGGGGGACAAAACCTTACTCAAGGCTCGAAAGACAACGATTACCGAGGACTACAAGATGGTAACAGTGACACCCGCTACACACAGCGCTACGAAGCACCAAGCGCTACACACAGCTCATGACTGCTTGTGATGGATCATACTACTGAAATGAGGCAATCACAGCCACATTATCCAATGAAACTGTCAAGGTAAGGCAGATAACCAACCAACAACCAGATGACAGAACACGGTCTGCAGCCTCCATGCAGGGGAAGCGAGCCCAGTCTGGTGCTTTTTAGATTCAGAAACCCACCACAAACCAAGCCACTAGATTCAGTCAGTGTTACTCACAATAAAATGGTTTACACGCCTGTTGCCCCCATTTCAATATCCCTGCTCACCATCAGTGCCACAAGTCACAGGTTCCAGCAGGTGCACTGCTTTGGCTTTTTAATTCAACACAAACAAATGCAAGTGAAGGTTGCCCCTTTCTTAGTATTTCCTTAGCTGCTCCGATCGCCCCAAGGGCCTAAGAAACTTGAATGTGTGACCCTCATTAAAGTGAAACTCCAGTGGTGCACTTGTCCTGGTAATACCACCATTAGCAACACCTTGGAACTTCACCCACAACTTCGAGAATAATAGGTCTGTGAGGTTCCATGTGGTGACAGCTGAATACCATCCCCGAGGCTCAGCTATCCCATGGTCTGAGCCCCTGCTGTCCCATGGCCCGAGCCCCAGCTGTCCCATGGCCCGAGCCCCAGCTGTCCCATGGCCCGAGCCCCAGCTGTCCCATGGCCCGAGCCCCAGCTGTCCCATGGCCCGAGGCCCAGCTGTCCCATGGCCCGAGGCCCAGCTGTCCCATGGCCTGAGCCCCTGCCGTCCCCTGCCCCCGCCTTCCTATGCCCCAACCTCCAGCTATCCCATGGCCTGAGCCCCTGCCGTCCCTTGCCCCCGCTGTCCGCTGCCCCGGGCCCCCGCCGTCCCATGACCCTGGTCGCTACCCAGGCCCCCACCATCCCATGTCTGATCCCCTGCTGCCCTTGCCGTGGACCCCAATCTCCCATGCCCCAGGCCCCCGCCTCCCAGGGCCATCCCCTCCCATGAGGCGAGCCCCTGTTCTCCCATTCCCCGGGCCCCTGCTCGCTGCCCAGGCCCCCGCTGTCCCATTCTCCAGTCTCCCGCCGTCTCCTGCCCCAGGCCTCTGTCGTCCCATGCCCTGGGCCACCTCCTTCTTTTTCTTGGCCCGGGTCCCCGCCGTCCCCCACCCCGGGCCACTGCCATCCCATGCCCCAGGGCCCCCGCCATCCCATGCCCCAGGGACCCCCCCAGTCCCGTGCCCTGGGGACCCCCCACCAGTCCTGTACCCCAGGACCCGACTGTCCCATGACCTGGGGTCCCACTGACCCATGCTCCGAGCCCCTGCCCTCCCATGCTCTGAGCCGAGGTAAGGAGAAATTGCATGCAATAAAATCCTTTTTGTCCCAAAAACAATTTTTTAAAGGTCTGCAGGTTGGCTCCTTCAATCACAGAAGGCTCAACAGATCTAGAACTAATCGACGAGTATCTGTTAGGAGTAATAATAAATTCTTCAAGTGGTGTAAATGGGATTTTGAGTCACAACAACGGAGTTCACCACTTACAAACAATGCACTGGGTCACCAACGTGCTTACTAATGCAGAAGAAATATAAGTATCTTCAAAAACTCACGCTATTAGTCCCTACTCTAACACATGCTACCTGCAAGATATTCCCAATAGGAAATGGGCCCAGCCTGGGGAGACAGATCAAGGAAAGGGAATGGCCCCATTTCTATCCATAGTAGGAGTCCCAAATAAGATGGCTCCATCTACTAAGGTGCACTACCACGGCCACCCCAAAGATAGACCTACACGTGGAAGAGAGCAGATTTAAGAGGACGCAGCACACAGGTATCTCCTATAGGTTGTTTGGTACGGTCACTGAAGCGCGTTACTTCCCACGTAGGTTTGCACTTCTCTTCTGTTTATGCGCACTGTGCAAGGGATTATTCCCTGTTCAAACTGATTTCATTCTGTGCTTGCATTAGTTGCGCAGTGTTTTTCTTAATTATACACCTGATTGGATTTGATTGGTAGTTTGCATTGGCACAGAAGGATGCCAACCGCCCCGTCATGGACCTACACATTGAAGACACAAGAGTGAAGAAGGCATGGCAAGCAGGGATATCTTATGGGTCTAAGGGAACGCCATCTGTGGCACTGCCCAGTGCCTGTGTGAGGCAGGGAAAGGGCCACACTGTACCTTGTCTATTTACTGTACCTGGCACCTTCTTGGGTATAACTAAATCTACACATGAACACAAAGAAAGCTGTGGAGTGGAAGGGCGCAGAAGTTAAGATGCAAGAAACAGGATGTATTGAGAATTGGTAGCCTCTTGTTTGTGTTTCGAAGTACCCTGCATTAGTAAAACAAAAACGAATAAAGTGTTTGGAGAGACAACACACGTGCTGTCCCTCCAAAGCTGCCAGCAGCCACATCTGCTACCCAGGAGTCCCTTCTATCCCGGCTGACCAATGGTTAGAGACCCCAACACCGACTCCCAACCTCTGAGGGGCACTCCTCAATTCAAAGGGCACCTTTGCAAAGCATCAGCTGAAGGCGCCATGAGTGAGGGCACGTAGCAGGCCTGGACAAAGGGGTGGTGGAGCCAGGACTGGTCCAGAGCAGGTCCCAGGCCCAGCTCTCCCTGTGCTGCTGAATCGCGCTCTTGCTTTTTCCCCGTTTTCTGAGTGCCCTTTTCTTGCTTTTCCCTCGTTTACTGCTCTCTCCTTGCTTTTCCCCCATTTTCTGAGTGCCTTTTCCTTGCTTTTTACATTGTTTTCCCCTCGTTCTCTGTGCTTTTTCCTCATATTGTGTGCCTGCTCTTTGCTTTTCTCTAGTTTTCACTGCTTTCTCCTTGTTTTTCCCCATTTTTTTTCTTTCTCCTTACTTTTCCCTCGTTCTGACTGGTTTCACCTTCCTTTTCCCCCATTTTTTTTTAAGCCTCCTCATTGCTTCTTCCTCGTTTTCCCTGCTTTCTCCTTGCTCCCCTTCCCCAATTTTATGTGTGCTAGTGCCTTGAGGTCCTCGCAGGTGAATTGCAGCGCTTTATGAATCCTGGATTGATCCAAGTCCTGCTCCGGACTCACCTCTCTCTTCAGAGTATTTGGGATGTTGTGTGACAACCACCAGTGGGTCGGATCCAGAAACATCCATCCGAGCACCGAGGCTCCTCCGGGCATCACAGAGGTCTTGGAGTGACCACCAGGAAGCCGGGAGAAAATCAGGTTCAAATAATCAAGTCAACACACCCTACGCCAAACTAGTTACACACTCAGATCTAACACTATAGCACGTCCCAACTAAAATATGTACAAGGAAAGACTGGAAGATGCCCAACGACATACGATTATATAGATTAATGGGAGTTTTCACAATGAAACACGTTCTTTAAGTCACAGTTTGGGGACTGACCTACATGTCAATTGTATTTGAGTATTAAGGTAACCGTGGCATGTGGAGCTGATTTTATATATATATATATATATATATATATATATATATGAATGAGAACTTTAGAAATCTGTAAGATTTACTGTTAGATAATTTTTTAGGGCGCTCAGCGCTTTTAAAAGCATGAATGCTTTACTGGCTTTAAGCCAGCAGTTAGCAAACCCTCGTTTTATCTGAACTTCAGATAGGAACAGCCCATGAAGCACATGCCGTCCCAAAAAAGGCAAGCAGTGACATCTGAGCAAAGCAGAAGAAAAAACAGCAGAGAATCTGGCACTCAAAATGCAACCACTTGCCAAGTTAAAGCAACAAAAACACTGTCAAATATTGGCCGAGCATGTGCAATTTATGACTTCCAAAATCGGAGTGTGGAGCAGAGGCTTAGAAGAAACTGTTGCAAAGAACGAAGCTGAGCAAATGAGTACATAAAAACATCAGAAATCCGGTTCAACAAAAAACAGATCAACTGGTCCAACATTTGCAAAAGGTTCAATGTCTGAAAGGCATTGAAAACATCTGTGAACACAGGAAAGGTCCTGAGCCCTGATGAAGGCCTAATCGTTCATCGCCGCCACAATTCGGCCAGCACACGGTGAAATGAAAGAACCAATGCTTGGTCAGTTCTGAGAATCACACATCTCCATCACACCAGGAAATCACACCCAAGGTGGGCAAGTCTGCTAGAATAGCAGAAGCGTGTGCTTGGGCCTCAGCACCAGCAACCAAAGCCCAAGGGGGCCAGAGGGGGGGGGGGGGGGGGGGGGGTCACAGGCATCAGGTAAAACTGGCCAGGCGGGGGTGTAGGAAGGTAGCCTCTTTCTAGCCTTGTTACACCCACTTTTGGCCTGTTTGTGAGTGTATGTCAGGGTGTTTGTCACTGTTTTCACTGTCTCACTGGGATCCTGATAGCCAGGCCTCAGTGCTCATAGTGAAAACACTATGTTTTCAGTATGTTTGTTATGTGTCACTGGGATCCTGCTGGTCAGGACCCCAGTGCTCATAAGTTTGTGGCCTATATGTGTTCCCTGTGTGGTGCCTAACTGTCTCACTGAGGCTCTGCTAACCAGAGAGGCCGCAGTTACTCCCTTGTGAATGTAACAGAAAGATTTCCCCAGGCACAGCAAGCCGACTGGCATGGGGGGGTACACGGGCTGATGGGGAGCCTCGTTCCTGCATGGACTGAGCAGAAGTGGAGAGGACAGGTATATTTACACCCACAAAATGTTCATACAAATATTACTGAAAAGCTCTTAGAAGCGGCTGTAGGGACCGGACACCTGCAGGGGAACAGAGCGAGGATCGTGGAAACAGAGCGAGGATCGTGGAAACAGAGCGAGGATCGTGGAAACAGAGCGAGGATCGTGGAAACAGAGCGAGGATCGTGGAAACAGAGCGAGGATCGTGGAAACAGAGCGAGGATCGTGGAAACAGAGCGAGGATCGTGGAAACAGAGCGAGGATCGTGGAAACAGAGCGAGGATCGTGGAAACAGAGCGAGGATCGTGGAAACAGAGCGAGGATCGTGGAAACAGAGCGAGGATCGTGGAAACAGAGCGAGGATCGTGGAAACAGAGCGAGGATCGTGGAAACAGAGCGAGGATCGTGGAAACAGAGCCTGGACAGGGGGCCCAGGGAAGCCAGGCCGAAACAGAGAGAGTTTAAACCCCCGCATGCGACATGTATGACGCCCAAGGCCAACACCCAAGGACAGGTAGGAAGGCTCCATCGCGCCCCAGGAGGGGGGTTTATCCCATGGTGCGCAGTTGGGAGGCCATAAAGGTATCTTAGACCCGGACAGTGCGACACTCTGACCTCCATCTGTGCGGGGAAGGGTTCCTGAGCCCCGAGGCCTGCTTGAGGAGACCCCCGAACCGAAGAAACGAAGAGCAGGGAAGAAGGACGCAGAACTGGCACTGGTGTCCGAGAAGCCACTCGTAGGAACGTGACCGAGGAATATAACACCAGGTGGAAAGGGCCCAGGATGGAGAGGCCGGCACAAGGGCCTAGGGTGGGGGGGCCTGACACAAGGGCCCAGGGTGGGGGGGGGGGGCGACACAAGGGCCCAGGGTGGGGGGCCTGACACAAGGGCCCATGGGTAGGGGTCCTGACACAAGGGCCCATGGGTGGGGGGGGGGGGGGGGGGGGAGGCTGGCACAAAGGCCCAGGGTGGAGAGCCTGGCACAAGGGGGCAGGCGGCCTGGTAAAGGGCCCATGCGGAAGGGGGGGTCCTGGCACAAGGGCCACGGTGGAAAGCCTGGTACAAGGGCGCAGGGTGCGGGGTGGGGAGGGTTGGCTGGCTGGCACAAGGGCCCATGGGTGACACAAGGGTCCAAGGTTGGTTGGGGGGGCTGGCTGGCACAAGGGCCCAGTGTGGGGGGGCGGCTGGCACAAGGGCCCAAGGTGGGGGGGGGGGGGGGGGGGTCCTGGTACAAGGGCCTAGGGTAGGCGGTGGGGAGGGTTGGCTGGCTGGCAAAAGGGCCCTTGGGTGGCACAAGGGTACAGGGTATGCGGGGGAGGGCTGCCTGGCACAAGGGCCCAGGGTGGGGGAGCTGGCTTTACATGGCGACGAGCAGAGAGGAGTGCAGTGTAAACCACTGAACATTGATCGGAGATCTTATTCAATAAATATAATAATATTATACTGGAGGAGTGTCCCACTAAGGCACATAATATAGTTCGAGATCTAATTGTGCACCCCCACCCTATTATTTCAGACAGATAATGAGAAGTTAGGATACACACCCCAGCCACGATAGGGGCAGGAGTGACCGTCTCTCTAAGTCAAGAGTCTCTACAAGAGCCACTAACAGCATGGTGAGGCGGGAGAGAAGAATCCACTGGACACTGACATCGCTCTCTATGAAGTGTCTGGGAGGACAGACGAGTCAACAATTATCACATTGCTATCAATGTCCTGAAGACCATAAGCTAGGCGACCGTCTCGAAATGAACTTAAAATGTCAAATACTAATAAAGAGATTTTAAAACCACAACAACACTTCTCTCATCACAACAAACACACCTTACAAGTCAAGCTGAACAAAGTACACTTTGCAGTCCTGCACAAGAGACATCACCAGCCCTCGAGCCTATGTATCATCCTGATCACTGAAACTGGCCTTTCGCCCAACTTTGTAGAATCCCTCGACATCCAAGGAGCCCGACCGGGAGCCTCCAGGACACGGACGAACAACCCAGGGTGGAGTGCCACCTAAGATGGCCATGCACCGGCAGAACTTCGAATCAACCACCCAGAAGCTCCATGGGCTTCACCCTGGGGTCTTCCTGCAACACATATCACCACCTCAATAGCACTGTCCCCTTGGAGATGTCCAGGCTCATCACCACAGCCTCAAACCTCCACTCTAACAACATCAACTTCTCCTACTTCAACCTCCCAGGATCAGCACCTGCCACTCACCACCACTCCACGACTGGACGGATCATTCAGCCATAGCCCTCAATCCTCAGACGCCAGGCTTGGAAACAAAGGTCAACCACAGATGGCCAACCAACAGTTCTCAAAATTCAAGGACCTTCCCACCAACGCCCCTCAGGACACATTAACAGAGCTTGGTCAACACTTCTAACCCTGCTGGAGATGTCTACTCCGTTCAAAGAGACACCACAGCATATTCGGCCCCTAAGTATCACTCACGGCAAGGCCAGTATCCCTACCAAGGGACTCCGAAAATGAAGCCCAGTCCTGCAACGCGTAAAGGCACATGCAGTAAGGCTGACCTCCAGCCCAGAGTGAGCACAACATCTGTGTGAGACCCATCACTCGTTTCCCACACTCCACCCTTTTATTCTCCCCTTTGCTCAGTTCCAGGACACACAAGGCCCCCACTCAGCCCTGATTAAACAGTTTAACAATATGGTAGGGTTTTCGATCCTTTTCTTGCTACCTCCCTTTCAACACTCTTCAAAATGATGATAAAATTACCAGCACTTCAACAGCAGACCCATTCATTAGCACTTAATTCAAGAGAGAAGGCTCTGATCTTACCCCATTCGGAACCCTTCAGCCTCTGACTGATCCCAGCTGTAGAAGGCCTCTTCCGCCCCTAATCAACAGGCACACACAGCCAGCACTTCCTCTTCCTGTTTACGGCCAAGCTCCTCCTCCTGTCAATCACAGGAGCCAGCAGTGCTTCCTGCCACAGCAGGATATGTCACCCAAGGAGAAGCGCGTTACACCAACTCGTGACGCCCTCCACAACACTCGTGGTACGACGACCGCGCAGGCGGTGATAGGATACGGACAATGTGCAACATGTAGTAACTATGGAGGACCGCTACATCACCATGCCAGATTATACAGACGCCACGCTAGGTGTAGTAACTATGGAGGAGAGCTACACCACCATGCCGGATTATACAGACACCACGCTAGAAGTAGTAACTATGGAGGAGAGCTACATCACCATGCCAGATTTTACAGACACCACGCTAGATGTAGTAACTATGGAGGACCGCTACATCACCATGCCGGATTATACAGACACCACACTAGATGATGTAGCTATGGAGGACTGCTACATCACCATGCCGGATTATACAGACACCACACTCGATGATGTAGCTATGTAGGACTGCTACATCACCATGCCGGATTATACAGACACCACACTCGATGATGTAGCTATGGAGGAGAGCTACATCACCATGCCAGATTATACAGGTGCCACGCTAGATGTACTAACTATGGAGGAGAGCTACATCACCATGCCAGAATATGCAGGCGCCACGCTAGATGCAGTAACTATGGAGGACCGCTACATCACCATGCCGGATTATACAGACGCCACGCTAGGTGCAGCAACTATGGAGAAGAGATACATCAACATGCTGGATTATACAGACGCCATGAGGGATGTAGTAACTATGGAGGAGAGTTACATCACCACGCTAGATTATACAGACGCCACACTAGGGGTAGTAACTATGGAGGAGAGCTACATCAGCATGTCAGATTATACAGACGCCACGCTAGATGTGGTAACTATGGAGGAGAGCTACATCACGATGCAAGATTATACAGGTGCCACGCTAGATGTAGTAACTATGGAGGAGAGCTACATCAACATGTCAGATTATACAGACGCCACGCTAGATGTGGTAACTATGGAGGAGAGCTACATCACGATGCCAGATTATACAGGTGCCACGCTAGATGTATTAACTATGGAGGAGAGCTACATCATCATGTCAGATTATACAGACACCACGCTAGATGTGGTAACTATGGAGGAGAGCTACATCACCATGCCAGATTATACAGACACCACGCTAGATGTAGTAACTATGGAGGAGAGCTACATCACCATGCTGGATTATACAGGCACCACGCTGGATGTAGTAACTATGGAGGAGAGCTACATCACCAGACCGGATCTTACAGGCACCACGCTGGATGTAGTAACTATGGAGGACCGCTACATCACCATGCCAGATTATACAGACGCCACGCTAGGTGTAGTAACTATGGAGGAGAGCTACATCACCATGCCGGATTATACAGACACCACGCTAGATGTAGTAACTATGGAGGACCGCTACATCACGATGCCGGATTATACAGACGCCACACTAGGTGTAGTAACTATGGAGGAGAGCTACATCACCATGCCGGATTATACAGACACCACGCTAGATGTAGTAACTATGGAGGAGAGCTACATCACCATGCCGGATTATACAGACACCACGCTAGATGTAGTAACTATGGAGGAGAGCTACATCACCATGCTGGATTATACAGGCACCACGCTGGATGTAGTAACTATGGAGTAGAGCTACATCACCATGCCGGATTATACAGACGCCATGAGGGATGTAGTAACTATGGAGGAGAGCTACATCACCATGCCGGATTATACAGGCACCACGCGGGATGTAGTAACTATGGAGTAGAGCTACATCACCATGCCGGATTACACAGGTGCCACGCTAGATGTATTAACTATGGAGGAGAGCTACATCATCATGTCAGATTATACAGACACAACGCTAGATGTGGTAACAATGGAGGAGAGCTACATCACCATGCCAGATTATACAGACACCACGCTAGATGTAGTAACTATGGAGGAGAGCTACATCACCATGCTGGATTATACAGGCACCACGCTGGATGTAGTAACTATGGAGGAGAGCTACATCACCAGACCGGATCTTACAGGCACCACGCTGGATGTAGTAACTATGGAGGAAAGCTATATCACCATGCCGGATTATACAGACGCCATGAGGGATGTAGTAACTATGGAGTAGAGCTACATCACCATGCCGGATTATACAGACGCCATGAGGGATGTAGTAACTATGGAGGAGAGCTACATCACCATGCCGGATTATACAGGCACCACGTGGGATGTAGTAACTATGGAGTAGAGCTACATCACCATGCCGGATTATACAGACGCCACGCTAGATGTAGTAACTCCTACTGAGTTTGACAAGGGGTTTGCATTAATGTCTCCAACACTCAGAGAGCAGTGAAACAATTTCCTAAGTGGGTTAACACAAGAACCGCCCATGAGATGCCCCTAAAAAGGAACAAAGGGGCGGTGCCAAGGACCCCCTCTCTAGTGTTTCATTCTTTTTATTACGCGAGGACAACAATACCCCAGATTAAGCGGCAGCAGATCTGCCTGCGCCCTAAGTGCCTTGTAAATAGGTTGTTCCCACAATAAGACAAGGCGAGCGCGCTGCCACATGACCTCAGAGTGAGAGACATCCCCCTGCAGGGCAATCACAGTACTGGGCAAGCCACAGAGCAACTGCAGAGACGAGCAGGAGGGTACCACCAGCAACTGAGCAATACAAAACAGGCACTGCCGAAGATGGGCACAGGAAAATACTGCGGTAATAGGGGCAGATACTGCTGGAGTCAAACCAAAGTACCTGCACAGACGTGGCACAATAATGCTGCAACGCATGCTCGCCGCTAGGTACGTGTACATTGATACTCTCAGAATACACAACTCATACTGCTGGAATAATACCAAAGTACCTGCACAGACGTGGCACAATAATGCTGCAACGCATGCTCGCCGCTAGATACGTGTACATTGATACCCCTAGAATACACAACTCATACTGCTGGAATAATACCAAAGTACCTGCACAGACGTGGCACAATAATACTGCAACGCATGCTCGCTGCTAGGTACGTGTACATTGATACTCTCACACAGTAACATAGTCTAAAGAATACACAACTCATACTGCTGGAATAATACCAAAGTACCTGCACAGACGTGGCACAATAATACTGCAACGCATGCTCGCTGCTAGGTACGTGTACATTGATACTCTCAGAATATAAAACTCATACTGCTGGAATAATACCAAAGTACCTGCGCAGAAGTGGCACAATAATACTGCAACGCATGCTCGCCGCTAGGTACGTGTACATTGATACTCTCAGAATATAAAACTCATACTGCTGGAATAATACCAAAGTACCTGCGCAGAAGTGGCAATAATACTGTGATTCCTACTCCATGGGTAGGTACCAGCGCAGAACTGGCACAATAATACCGCGATGCATACTCTGTGGGCAGGTATGTGCACATTCATACTCCTACAGTAACGTACTATAAACAAGTAATACTGCTGCAATAACACCAACGTAACTGCACAGAAGTGACACAATAATCCTGCAATGCATAGTCTATGGGTAGGTACGTGCACAATCACGTTCGCAATGCGTAATTCTGAACAAATGCAACAGTAATAGCTGTCCATAATTCTGCAATATCACAAAAATAACTGCACACTGCACTGGAGTAATACCAAGGTAACAGCGCCATATAGTACTGAAACAATACCAGAGGTCAAGTCTGCACTTACTGCTGGAATACACCCAAAGAGCTGCAGGTACCGCGGAAGTACTGCAGTAATAGCTGCCCAAAATGCTGCAGTATCCCCCGGTAACAGCAGCACATACCAATGTATACGCTGATTTTACTGCCAAATGCACAACCTCATGCAAAAAACAGAGTAGGAAAGAAGCAGACACTCCGGGTCCTCTCCTCCCAGCCCGGGCAGATCCTCCAGTCCAGGTACGTGCGAAGGCAATGCGAGGTGCAGAGGATCACAGACCCTCCTGCCCGGGAGCAGGGACTCACTGAGCAGCAGCTCGGGTCATCGCATGGAAACTCACATTCCAGGCGCTTCCTACTGAGTAAGAAAGAGCCCAGGAACTTTGTAAACTGGGCCAGCGACTCTCACACCTACAACTAGAGTAAAACCCTCTCCTGGCAGAAGGGGAGACACATGAGCCTCTCTCTACAGATCCTTGGAGGAGTTATCAAGAGTGACCCCCCGGGCAATTACCCACATGCAGCCCCTCCATCAGAGACCGCAAGATCCAGAGACCCCGGTAGGAGGGAGCAGGGCGCCCTGTGACACACACACAGGCGCTACAGGAAGCCAATGAACTCTAACCTCGAGGCCTGCAAACACAAGATCCATCACCTCCCTTCACAGAGACACAAGATTCAGAGACCCCGGTAGGAGGGACCAGGGCGCCCTGTGACACACACACAGGCGCTACAGGAAGCCAAGGCACTCTAACCTCGAGGCCTGCAAACACAAGATCCATCACCTCCCTTCACAGAGACACAAGATCCAGAGACCCCGGTAGGAGGGAGCAGGGCGCCCTGTGACACACACACAGGCGCTACACGAAGCCAATGAACTCTAACCTCGAGGCCTGCAAACACAAGATCCGTCACCTCCCTTCACAGAGACACAAGATTCAGAGACCCCGGTAGGAGGGACCAGGGCGCCCTGTGACACACACACAGGCGATACAGGAAGCCAAGGCACTCTAACCTCGAGGCCTGCAAACACAAGATCCGTCACCTCCCTTCACAGAGACACAAGATCCAGAGACCCCGGAAGGAGGGAGCAGGGCTCCCTGTGACACACACACAGGCGCTACAGGAAGCCAAGGCACTCTAACCTCGAGGCCTGCAAACACAAGATCCATCACCTCCCTTCACAGAGACACAAGATCCAGAGACCCCGGTAGGAGGGAGCAGGGCGCCCTGTGACACACACACAGGCGCTACAGGAAGCCAAAGCACTCTAACCTCGAGGCCTGCAAACACAAGATCCATCACCTCCCTTCACAGAGACACAAGATCCAGAGACCCCGGTAGGAGGGAGCAGGGCGCCCTGTGACACAGATCGCAGGCGCTACAGGAAGCCAAGGCACTCTAACCTCGAGGCCTGCAAAGACAAGATCCATCACCTCCCTCCACCAGAGACACAAGATCCAGAGACCCCGGTAGGAGGGAGCAGGGCGCCCTGTGACACACACACAGGCGCTACAGGAAGCCAAGGCACTCTAACCTCGAGGCCTGCAAACACAAGATCCATCACCTCCCTCCACCAGAGACACAAGATCCAGAGACCCCGGTAGGAGGGAGCAGGGCGCGCCCTGTGACACACACACAGGCGCTACAGGAAGCCAAGGCACTCTAACCTCGAGGCCTGCAAACACAAGATCCATCACCTCCCTTCACAGAGACACAAGATCCAGAGACCCCGGTAGGAGGGAGCAGGGCGCCCTGTGACACACACACAGGCGCTACAGGAAGCCAAGGCACTCTAACCTCGAGGCCTGCAAACACAAGATCCATCACCTCCCTCCACCAGAGACACAAGATCCAGAGACCCCGGTAGGAGGGAGCAGGGCGCCCTGTGACACACACACAGGCGCTACAGGAAGCCAAGGCACTCTAACCTCGAGGCCTGCAAACACAAGATCCATCACCTCCCTCCACCAGAGACACAAGATCCAGAGACCCCGGTAGGAGGGAGCAGGGCGCCCTGTGACACACACACAGGCGCTACAGGAAGCCAAGGCACTCTAACCTCGAGGCCTGCAAACACAAGATCCATCACCTCCCTCCACCAGAGACACAAGATCCAGAGACCCCGGTAGGAGGGAGCAGGGCGCCCTGTGACACACACACAGGCGCTACAGGAAGCCAAGGCACTCTAACCTCGAGGCCTGCAAACACAAGATCCATCACCTCCCTCCACCAGAGACACAAGATCCAGAGACCCCGGTAGGAGGGAGCAGGGCGCCCTGTGACACAGACCGCAGGCGCTACAGGAAGCCAAGGCACTCTAACCTCGAGGCCTGCAAACACAAGATCCATCACCTCCCTTCACAGAGACACAAGATCCAGAGACCCCGGTAGGAGGGAGCAGGGCGCCCTGTGACACACACACAGGCGCTACAGGAAGCCAAGGCACTCTAACCTCGAGGCCTGCAAACACAAGATCCGTCACCTCCCTTCAGAGACGGCAGGAGGTCCAGGTGTCGATGCCCCACAACCAGAAGAGGTGATGAGACGAGATTCGGAGACCCTCAGAAAAGAGGTGCAGGAGCTACAGGAAGCCAAGGCACCCTGACCATACGAGATCGAAATCCAGATGGTGGCATGCCAGAGGCCTGCTGAGGGCACAGCAGCAGGCAAAGCCTGCTGAGGGCACAGCAGCAGGTGCCAGCAGAGGGCGCAGAGGTGGCAGCCGCCAGCAGAGGGGGCAGCCGCCAGCAGAGGGGGCAGCCGCCAGCAGAGGGGGCAGCCGCCAGCAGAGGGGGCAGCCGCCAGCAGAGGGCGCAGAGGACGCAGCCGCCAGCAGAGGGCGCAGAGGGCGCAGCCGCCAGCAGAGGGCGCAGAGGGCGCAGCCGCCAGCAGAGGGCGCAGAGGGCGCAGCCGCCAGCAGAGGGCGCAGAGGGGGCAGCCGCCAGCAGAGGGCGCAGAGGGCGCAGCCGCCAACAGAGGGGGCAGCCGCCAGCAGAGGACGCAGAGGACGCAGCCGCCAGCAGAGGGCGCAGAGGTGGCAGCCGCCAGCAGAGGGCGCAGAGGACGCAGCCGCCAGCAGAGGGCGCAGAGGGCGCAGCCGCCAGCAGAGGGCGCAGAGGACGCAGCCGCCAGCAGAGGGCGCAGAGGTGTCAGCCGCCAGTAGAGGGCGCAGAGGACGCAGCCGCCAGCAGAGGGCGCAGAGGTGGCAGCCGCCAGCAGAGGGCGCAGAGGGCGCAGCCGCCAGCAGAGGGCGCAGAGGGCGCAGCCGCCAGCAGAGGGCGCAGAGGGCGCAGAGGGCGCAGCCGCCAGCAGAGGGCGCAGAGGGCGCAGCCGCCAGCAGAGGGCGCAGAGGGCGCAGCCGCCAGCAGAGGGCGCAGCCGCCAGCAGAGGGCGCAGCCGCCAGCAGAGGGCGCAGAGGGCGCAGCTGCCAGCAGAGGGCGCAGTCGCCAGCAGTGGGTGCGGCAGCTGAAGCCGGCAGAGGGTGAGGCAGCAGGCGCCCGCAGTGGGTGAGGCAGCAGTCGCCCGCAGTGGGGGTGAGGCAGCAGTCGCCCGCAGTGGGGGTGAGGCAGCAGTCGCCCGCAGTGGGGGTGAGGCAGCAGTCGCCCGCAGTGGGGGTGAGGCAGCAGTCGCCCGCAGTGGGGGTGAGGCAGCAGTCGCCCGCAGTGGGGGTGAGGCAGCAGTCGCCCGCAGTGGGGGTGAGGCAGCAGTCGCCCGCAGTGGGGGTGAGGCAGCAGTCGCCCGCAGTGGGGGTGAGGCAGCAGTCGCCCGCAGTGGGGGTGAGGCAGCAGTCGCCCGCAGTGGGGGTGAGGCAGCAGTCGCCCGCAGTGGGTGAGGCAGCAGTCGCCCGCAGTGGGTGAGGCAGCAGTCGCCCGCAGAGGGTGCGGCAGCAGTCGCCCGCAGTGGGTGAGGCAGCAGTCGCCCGCAGTGGGTGCGGCAGCAGTCGCCCGCAGTGGGGGTGAGGCAGCAGTCGCCCGCAGTGGGGGTGAGGCAGCAGTCGCCCGCAGTGGGGGTGAGGCAGCAGTCGCCCGCAGTGGGGGTGAGGCAGCAGTCGCCCGCAGTGGGGGTGAGGCAGCAGTCGCCCGCAGTGGGGGTGAGGCAGCAGTCGCCCGCAGTGGGTGCGGCAGCAGTCGCCCGCAGTGGGTGCGGCAGCAGTCGCCCGCAGTGGGTGCGGCAGCAGTCGCCCGCAGTGGGTGAGGCAGCAGTCGCCCGCAGTGGGTGAGGCAGCAGTCGCCCGCAGTGGGTGCGGCAGCAGTCGCCCGCAGTCGCCCGCAGTGGGTGCGGCAGCAGTCGCCCGCAGAGGGTGAGGCAGCAGTCGCCCGCAGAGGGTGAGGCAGCAGTCGCCCGCAGTGGGTGCGGCAGCAGTCGCCCGCAGTGGGTGCGGCAGCAGTCGCCCGCAGTGGGGGTGAGGCAGCAGTCGCCCGCAGTGGGTGCGGCAGCAGTCGCCCGCAGTGGGGGTGAGGCAGCAGTCGACCGCAGTGGGTGCGGCAGCAGTCGCCCGCAGTGGGGGTGAGGCAGCAGTCGCCCGCAGTGGGGGTGCGGCAGCAGTCGCCCGCAGTGGGGGTGCGGCAGCAGTCGCCCGCAGTGGGGGTGCGGCAGCAGTCGCCCGCAGTGGGTGCGGCAGCAGTCGCCCGCAGTGGGTGAGGCAGGAGTCGCCCGCAGTGGGTGAGGCAGGAGTCGCCCGCAGTGGGTGCGGCAGCAGTCGCCCGCAGTGGGTGCGGCAGCAGTCGCCCGCAGTGGGTGAGGCAGGAGTCGCCCGCAGTGGGTGAGGCAGCAGTCGCCCGCAGTGGGGGTGCGGCAGCAGTCGCCTGCAGTGGGTGAGGCAGCAGTCGCCTGCAGTGGGTGAGGCAGCAGTCGCCCGCAGTGGGTGCGGCGGCAGTCGCCCGCAGTGGGTGAGGCAGCAGTCGCCTGCAGTGGGTGCGGCAGGAGTCGCCCGCAGTGGGTGCGGCAGGAGTCGCCTGCAGTGGGTGAGGCAGCAGTCGCCTGCAGTGGGTGCGGCAGCAGTCGCCCGCAGTGGGTGAGGCAGGAGTCGCCCGCAGTGGGTGAGGCAGCAGTCGCCTGCAGTGGGTGCGGCAGGAGTCGCCCGCAGTGGGTGCGGCAGCAGTCGCCTGCAGTGGGTGAGGCAGCAGTCGCCCGCAGTGGGGGTGCGGCAGCAGTCGCCTGCAGTGGGTGCGGCAGCAGTCGCCCGCAGTGGGTGAGGCAGGAGTCGCCCGCAGTGGGTGAGGCAGCAGTCGCCTGCAGTGGGTGCGGCAGCAGTCGCCCGCAGTGGGTGAGGCAGGAGTCGCCCGCAGTGGGTGCGGCAGCAGTCGCCTGCAGTGGGTGAGGCAGCAGTCGCCTGCAGTGGGTGCGGCAGCAGTCGTCCGCAGTGGGTGAGGCAGCAGTCGCCTGCAGTGGGTGAGGCAGCAGTCGCCCGCAGTGGGTGAGGCAGCAGTCGCCCGCAGTGGGTGCGGCAGCAGTCGCCCGCAGTGGGTGCGGCAGCAGTCGTCCGCAGTGGGTGAGGCAGCAGTCGCCTGCAGTGGGTGAGGCAGCAGTCGCCTGCAGTGGGTGCGGCAGCAGTCGCCTGCAGTGGGTGCGGCAGCAGTCGTCCGCAGTGGGTGAGGCAGCAGTCGCCTGCAGTGGGTGAGGCAGCAGTCGCCTGCAGTGGGTGCGGCAGCAGTCGCCCGCAGTGGGTGCGGCAGCAGTCGCCTGCAGTGGGTGCGGCAGCAGCCAGTGGGTACAGCTGTAGGCGCTGTGGTGACTGCAGTGCTCTGTGATGACCCACCACCGCTGGGGGGCGCTCCATTGCCTCGGATATGCCTCCACTAAAGGGCTTTTCTACCATCAGAAGCCTCCTCTGTGGTTCCTACTACACTTGGCCAAGAAGTACCAATTCGGCGTATCTTGATGAAACTTACAAGAGTTCCTACTATGGGCTTTGACGCGGCCTACTTTAGGAGTAACAGAAGAGCGCGGGAGGTGTTTAAGTGAAATGAAGAGGCTCGGAGGGTGGAGGGGTCCCCCCCGCCATGGCCAGGCTCCAGGGCAGAATCCCTGGCACCGCTGCTGCCATGCACCTGGCACGGGTCCCGCCGGCCCCTGGCACTGCTCCTGCCGGCCACCAGCTCCTCGGGCCCGGACTCTGACACAATCAGAGCTGCGTAACCGTCCTTGGGGGAGACAGGAATGCTGAGCGCCAGATCCACAGAAGAATGTGCCCTGGTATGCGCAAAAATAAAAATATCACTGTAGAAAGGGAGTGGGGCGCAGGCCTCGGGCTCTGGGAGAAGTGTCAGAGTTTCCACACAGAGGAGAGGGGCTGAGCCCTGCTGCTGGGACACAGACACACTGCAGACCAGGCATGGATGCTGTCAGCGAGAGACAAGGGGCAGGAGGGAGACTGCACCGGCAGCATACAGTCCTCCTGCCACAGCCAGCTGACACTGGCTGGACGGGCCCCTGTAAACTCGGGACATCAGCCTACAACCAGCTGGGGGGCTGGAAAGCTCCCTGTAACCTCAGGGCTGAGAGAGCAGAAACACCCCTGTGACCTCAGGACAGCAAACTAGACTCCGCTGACAGAGTAGTAATATCCCTGCAACCTCAGGACAGCAGAACAGAGCCAGATGACGGGCTCAAGGGTCCCTATAACCTCAAGACAGCAGAGAACAGCCAGATATCACCGAGTAAGACATCTCTGTAACCTCGGGACAGCATAATACAGTCAGCCGACACAGGGACAGAAAGATCCCTGCAACCCCTAGGAGAGCAGAATAGGGCCAGCTGGCACAGGGACAGAAAGATCCCTGCAACCCTGGGACAGCAGAATACAGCCAGGTGGCACAGGGACAGAAAGATCCCTATAACCCTGGGACAGCAGAATACAACCAGCTGGCACAGGGACAGAAAGATCCCTGCAACCCTGGGACAGCAGAATACAGCCAGGTGGCACAGGGACAGAAAGATCCCTATAACCCTGGGACAGCAGAATACAACCAGCTGGCACAGGGACAGAAAGATCCCTGCAACCCTGGGACAGCAGAATACAGCCAGGTGGCACAGGGACAGAAAGATCCCTATAACCCTGGGACAGCAGAATACAACCAGCTGGCACAGGGACAGAAAGATCCCTGCAACCCTGGGACAGCAGAATACAGCCAGGTGGCACAGGGACAGAAAGATCCCTGAAAGCGCAGGAGAGCAGAGTGCAGGGATGTGTCTGGTCCTGTGCCACCTGGCTGTATTCTGCTGTCCTAGGGTAAGAAGGATGTGGCTGTATTCTGCTGTCCTAGGGCTACAGGGACCTTTCTGTCCCTGTCACGGCTATCTAGGACAGCACAATACGGCCAGCTGGCACAAGGACAGAACAATCAAAGTAACCCAAGGAGAGTATAATACAGCCAGCATCAACAAGCACTCACTTCTGAATCTCTCTAGCTAAACACACTCACCAGCAGCGACCGAATAAAGCGACAGAGCGCTCATAACGTAAAATAGTGCGGCCTCCATACTTGTGTAGAGTTAGAGTGCTGCAGAGACGTATCTCCCCACCCCTGCACAGACGAGGAGCAGAGACCCACTGCGGCTTCCTCACCATTAGCTACGCCACCTTCATTCGCCCAGGTCATCTGCAGCCCACTCCGGATTCCTCTTTAAGAGCAGTGTGTAACCTGGTTCACCTCCCCCTGGCTGCAGCATGAATAAGGTGCCACTCACTGCACTGTGGGGTTAGTACCTGTGTAACCTGGTTCACCTCCCCTGGCTGCAGCATGAATCAGGTGTCACTCACTGCACTGTGGGTTAGTACCTGTGTAACCGGGTTCACCTCCCCCCAGCGGCAGCATTACTCAGGTGTCCACACACTGCACTGTGGGGTTAGTACCTGTGTAACCGGGTTCACCTCCCCCCAGCGGCAGAATTACTCGGGTGTCCACACACCAGGGGAGGTGAACCAGGTTACACGCTCCATTCTGTTATACCCCCAGATGTGGCTTCATTGTGTTTTTTTAGGGCCGAGCGTCGCACGGGCTCGTGCATGCGTATCGCAGCAAGACACTTTAGATATTAGAAGAGGGCTCGGAGCCCTGTCGACGTCACGTCAGTGTTTTTCATTGGTTCGTGGGCTTGCCTATTGAAATCTGCTTGCTTTCATTAGTCGAAGGCATGCATACACAGGTACTAACCCACAGTACAGTGTGTGGCACCTGATTCATGCTGCAGCCAGGGGGAGGTGAACCAGGTTACACAGGTACTAACCCCACAGTACAGTGTGTGGCACATGATTAATGCTGCAGCCAGAGATGGGTGGACCAGGTTACACAGGTACCAACCCCACAGTACAGTGTGTGACACCTGAGTAATGCTGCCGCTGGGGGGAGGTGAACCAGGTTACACAGGTACTAACCCCACAGTACAGTGTGTGGACACCTGATTCATGCTGCAGACAGGGAGGGGTGAGCCAGGTTACACAGGTACTAACCCCACAGTGCAGTGTGTGGACACCTGAGTAATGCTGCCGCTGGGGGGAGGTGAACCCGGTTACACAGGTACTAACCCACAGTACAGTGTGTGGCACCTGACTAATGCTGCCGCTGGGGGAGGTGAACCAGGTTACACAGGTACTAACCTCACAGTACAGTGTGTGGCACCTGATTAATGCTGCAGCCAGAGATGGGTGGACCAGGTAACACAGGTACTAAACCCACAGTACAGTGCGTGGACACCTGATTCATGCTGCAGACAGGGAGGGGTGAACCAGGTTACACAGGTACTAACCCCACAGTATAGTGTGTGGACACCTGATTCATGCTGCAGCCAGGGGGAGGTGAACCAGGTTACACAGGTACTAACCCCACAGTACAGTGTGTGGACCCCTGAGTAATGCTGCAGACAGGGAGGGGTGAACCACATTACACAGGTACTAACCCCACAGTACAGTGTGTGGCACCTGATTCATGCTGCAGCCAGGGGGAGGTGAACCAGATTACACAGGTACTCACCCCACAGTGCAGTGTGTGGCACCTGATTCATGCTGCAGCCAGGAGGAGGTGAACCAGGTTACATAGGTACTAACCCCACAGTACAGTGTGTGGCACCTGATTCATGCTGCAGCCAGGGGGAGGTGAACCAGGTTACACAGGTACTAACCCCACAGTACAGTGTGTGGCACCTGATTCATGCTGCAGCCAGGGGGAGGTGAACCAGGTTACACAGGTACTAACCCCATAGTACAGTGTGTGGACACCTGAGTAATGCTGCCGCTGGGGGGAGGGGAACCCGGTTACACAGGTACTAACCCACAGTACAGTGTGTGGACACCTGAGTAATGCTGCAGACAGGGAGGGGTGGACCAGGTAACACAGGTCCTAACCCCACAGTACAGTGTGTGGACACCTGAGTAATGCTGCCGCTGGGGGGAGGTGAACCCGGTTACACAGGTACTAACCCACAGTACAGTGTGTGGACACCTGATATATGCTGCTGACAGGGAGGGGTGAGTGAGGTTACACAGGTACTAACCCCACAGTGCAGTGTGTGGACACCTGAGTAATGCTGCGGCTGGGGGGAGGTGAACCCGGTTACACAGGTACTAACCCACAGTACAGTGTGTGGCACCTAACTAATGCTGCCGCTGGGGGGAGGTGAACCAGGTTACACAGGTACTAACCTCACAGTACAGTGTGTGGCACCTGATTAATGCTGCAGCCAGAGATGGGTGGACCAGGTAACACAGGTACTAAACCCACAGTACAGTGTGTGGACACCTGATTCATGCTGCAGACACGGAGGGGTGAGCCAGGTTACACAGCTACTAACCCCACAGTACAGTGTGTGGACACCTGATTCATGCTGCAGCCAGGGAGGGCTGGGCCAGGTTACACAGGTACCAACCCCACAGTACAGTGTGTGACACCTGAGTAATGTTGCCGCTGGGGGGAGGTGAACCAGGTTACACAGGTACTAACCCCACAGTACAGTGTGTGGACACCTTACTACTGCTGCAGACAGACAGGGGTGAACCATGTTACACAGGTACTAACCTCACAGTGCAGTGTGTGGCACCTGATTCATGCTGCAGCAAGGGGGAGGTGAACCAGATTACACAGGTACTAACCCCACAGTACAGTGTGTGGCACCTGATTCATGCTGCAGCCAGGGGGAGGTGAACCAGATTACACAGGTACTAACCCCACAGTACAGTGTGTGGATACCTGAGTAATGCTGCCGCTGGGGGGAGGTGAACCAGGTTACACAGGTACTAACCCACAGTACAGTGTGGCGCACCTGATTCATGGTGCAGCCAGGGGGAGGTGAACCAGGTTACACAGGTACTAACCCCATAGTACATTGTGTGAACCCCTGAGTAATGCTGCAGACAGGGAGGGGTGAACCACATTACACAGGTACTAACCCCACAGTACAGTGTGTGGCACCTGATTCATGCTGCAGCCAGGGGGAGGTGAACCAGGTTACACAGGTACTAACCCCACAGTACAGTGTGTGGCACCTGATTCATGCTGCAGCCAGGGGGAGGTGAACCAGATTACACAGGTACTAACCCCACAATACAGTGTGTGGACACCTGATTCATGCTGCAGACAGGGGGGGTGAGCCAGGTTACACAGGTACTAATCCCACAGTACAGTGTGTGGCACCTGATTCATGCTGCAGCCAGGGGAGGTGAACCAGGTTACACGCTCCATTCTGTTATACCCCCAGATGTGGCTTCATTGTGTTTTTTTAGGGCCGAGCCTGCGTCGCATGGGCTCGCGCATGCGTATCGCAGCAAGACACTTTAGATATTAGAAGAGGGCTCGGAGCCCTGTCGACGTCACGTCAGTGTTTTTCATTGGTTCGTGGGCTTGCCTATTGAAATCTGCTTGCTTTCATTGTTGAAGGCACGCACATGTCATGCCTTTTCCGGTGGCTAGCCCTCCTCGAGCGCATCGAACAAGTACAGAAAACATGCGAGGCTCGCTGTGGACTACTTTTTCTCTATTTTCCCAGCGTGATTTCGCTTGGCAGAAGTCAAGCGCTTTACACAGTTAATTGCACTTTTTCGGCTTACGTACATAAATGCACTTTTGCCGATAGGTGAGAAGTCGGGTTAGAAGTTTACAACGCTATCAGCTCTAACATGAGCAAACGCGAGACCCGTTGCATTGCAAATGCTTGTTCTAGGGGAGGTGTGACTTCACACAAGGTCGCCCAGCTGTTACCAAACCCTTCCTCTATTAAAGGACTAGACCTATTGGCTTTTCCAATGGTTGCCTCTTCATATGAACCTTTCCGTCATCTCAGTATCTCCTGCCTCCATCACCTGCCTCCCTCCTTTCTGCCCTCTCCTGACTCTTCCTCTCCCATCCCTCAGTTTTTCCCCCACCGACTCCTTCCCCTCTCCGTTCCTCGTTTGGTTGTAGCCATGATTGTGGCTGGAGTGTGGATGAGGGAAGAGAGCTCCTGGCCACTGGTGGATGCAGAGGGGAGTGGTGCATGTATGTACGCAGGTCACTCACCGTGTGACCTTGTGCCTTCAGCAGCAGTGTGGACACCTGAGTAATGCTCCACCTAGGGGGGAGGTGAACCAGGTTATACAGGTACCAACCCACAGTACAGTGTGTGGACACCTGAGTAATGCTGCAGCCAAGGAGGGGTGAGTGAGGTTACACAGGTACTAACCCCACCGTACAGTGTGTGGCACCTGAGTAATGCTGCAGACAGGGAGGGGTGAACCAGGTTACACAGGTACTAACCCCACAGTGCAGTGTGTGGCACCTGAGTAATGCTGCAGACAGGGAGGGGTGAACCAGGTTACACAGGTACTAACCCCACAGTGCAGTGTCTGGCACCTGATTCATGCTGCAGCCAGGGGGAGCTGAACCAGCTTACACAGGTACTAACCCCACAGTACAGTGTGTGGCACCTGATTCATGCTGCAGCCAGGGGGAGGTGAACCAGGTTACACAGGTACTAACCCCACAGTACAGTGTGTGGACCCCTGAGTAACGCTGCAGACAGGGAGGGGTGAACCACATTGCACAGGTACTAACCCCACAGTACAGTGTGTGGATACTTGAACAGCACCATCTCTTTAAGACGGTCTAAGGCGTTCAATCAGCATGGAGTTCCTAAACAAAAACACAACTAAACTAGCATTGAAAATAGCCCTGACAACCAAGTAAATATATCAAACCTCATCCCCAAAACCTACTAGTAACCCAAAAGCAGCAATGTGACCATCCATGACATGGCATTCCTTGACAGACAGCCCATCAAACCAATGGCAAATCCCAACCAACCCCTGAGAACCAGTGCCTGAAGGCTGCTGAGCGGAAGCACACTGCTCTGCACATCCCACTGGAGCTGTTGCAAGAGCTGAGGACATGAGGTGGAGATGCTGGAGCTGTCAGGAGAGACCTAGGAAGGGACCACCAGAGGAGAGATCTGGGTAACAAGGCCAGCAGGGGGACAGAGAGGCTGGGTCTTAGAGGGTCACAGAGGAGGAGAACCTAGGAGAAGGGGCCAGCCAAGAGTGTGTGGCGGGGGTCAGCAATGGACTGCACACAGCTGTGTTCATAAATATTTATAATCGGATTATGTGTATATTCTAGATATGTGTACTTCTTTGAGAAATAGGTAAAGCTACTATTTCATGACAATAAAACATACACTTACTCTTTAAGCCTGTTTAACAAATGTATATTTGTTTACAATGAAATGTATATATGAGTGTATGCATGTGTTTATATGTATCGGTATACACACACACACACACTATTCAATGCTTAACATGTTCACAGGTCATTGCATAGCCCCTAGATAAATTGTTATACTAGATACTTATGAATCCCGCTTTCTTATTTATATCACGAGCAAATGTTATCTTATCTATTGTAACAGCAAGCATTTCACTATTCAAAAATTGAGGAAAGACACATAATTCATAGAAAAATACACTAATAATCACTTAACATCAAATATTGCCAATCTCGAAAGTTTGTTTATACAACGTGACATGTCATATTATTATACCCATTATTATATTCTTTGCAGATATATTCCCTATGTGTTTACATATCTATTTATGTATTACTCTCCTCTGATCCCCATAGATAGGACACACTGCCCTCTGACCCCAGTGACCCCGGATCCAGCTGCTGCACATTCCTGACTCCAGAGCCTGCCAGCACTCACTTCCGGCCTGCCCAGGCCAGGACTGAGGGGCGGAGAGCAGAGAGGACAGACACCGGCCAGGGCTGACCAAATATGGACTTAGGAGGCCTAGGCAGACGTCCTGCTGGGGGGGAGAGGAGGGCCTGCTGGAGGGGAGAGGAGAGGGGAGTGCAGGGAGAGGAGAGAGGAGGGCCTGCTGGGGGGGAGGGGAGAGGAAGGCCTGCTGGGGGGAAAGAGGAGGGCCTGCTGGAGAGGAGGGCCTGCTGGGAGGGGAGAGGAGGGCCTGCTGGAGGGGAGAGAAGAGGGCCTGTTGGGGGAAGAGAGGAGGGCCTGCTGGAGGGGAGGGGAGAGGGGAGTGCAAGGAGAGAGGAGGGCCTGCTGGGGGGAGAGAGGAGGGCCTGCTGGGGGGGAGAGAGGAGAGGAGAGGGGAGTGCAGGTAGAGGAGAGGAGAGGGGAGTGCAGGTAGGGGAGAGAAGAGGGCCTGCTGGGGGGAGAGAAGAGGGCCTGCTGGGGGGGAGAGGAGAGGGGGGTGCAGGGAGAGGAGAGAGGAGGGCCTTCTGGGGGGAGAGAGGCGGGCCTGCTGGAGGGGAGAGAGGAGGGCCTGCTGGAGCGGAGGAGAGAGGGGAGAGAAGAGGGCCTGCAGGAGGGGAGAGAAGAGGGCCTGCAGGAGGGGAGAGAAGAGGGCCTGCTGGAGGGAGAGGAGAGGGGAGAGAAGATGGCCTGCTGGGGGGAGAGGGGGGTGCAGGGAGGGGAGAGAAGAGGGCCTGCTGGGGGGAGAGGGGAGTGCAGGGAGGGGAGAGAAATAAAATAAAATAAAATAAGAAGAGGGCCTGCTGGGGGTAGAGGGGGGGAAGAAGAGGGCCTGCTGGGGGGAGAGGGGAGTGCAGGGAGGGGAGAGAAGAGGGCCTGCTGGGGGGGAGAGGCGAGGGGAGCAGGGTAGGAGGCCTGCTGGGGAGAGAAAGACAGCCCTGAACAGGAGAGGGATGCAGTGAGGGGATAGAGTAGGGTCTGCTGAAAAAGAGGAGGGCCTTCTGGGAGGGTTGGGAGGGGGTGGAAGAGGAGGGCCTGCTGGGATGAGAGACAGAAAGAGAGAAAAGAGGAGGGTCAGACCAGAGAAGGGCCTACTGAGGGGAGAGAGAGAGGCAGGTAGAAGCAGTGCACTGACTATAGGTCATATTTGAATGCACAGGTCCAGCTGTGCACTGACTACAGGTCATGTCTGAATGCACAGACCCGGGCTCTGCACTCACTACAGGTCATGTCTGAATGCACAGACCCGGGCTCTGCACTCACTACAGGTCATGTCTGAATGCACAGGTCCAGGCTCTGCACTCCCTACAGGTCATGTCTGAATGCACAGGTCTGGGTGTGCACTCACTACAGGTCATGTCTGAATGCACAGGTACAGGATGTGCACTCACTACAGGTCATGTCTAAATGCACAGGTCCAGGATGTGCACTCACTACAGGGCATGTCTGAATGCACGGGTCCTGGTGTGCACTGACTACAGGTCATGTCTGAATGCACAGGTCCAGCTGTGCACGGACTACAGGTCATGTCTGAATGCACAGGTCCAGCTGTGCACTGACTACAGGTCATGTCTGAATGCACAGGTCTGGGTGTGCACTCACTACAGGTCATGTCTGAATGCACAGGTACAGGATGTGCACTCACTACAGGTCATGTCTAAATGCACAGGTCCAGGTTCTGCACACAGGTCCAGGATGTGCACTCACTACAGGGCATGTCTGAATGCACGGGTCCTGGTGTGCACTGACTACAGGTCATGTCTGAATGCACAGGTCCAGCTGTGCACTGACTACAGGTCATGTCTGAATGCACAGGTCCGGGTGTGCACTCACTACAGGTCATGTCTAAATGCACAGGTCCAGGCTCTGCACTCACTATAGGCCATGCCTGAATGCACAGGTCCGGGGTGTGCACTCGCTACAGGTCTTGTCTGAATGCACAGATCCAGGCTCTGCACTCACTACAGGTCATGTCTGAATGCACAGACCCGGGCTGTGCATTCACCACAGGTCATGTTTGAATGCACAGGTCCAGCTGTGCACTCACTACAGGTCTTGTCTGAATGCACACGTCCAGGCTGTGCATTCACTGCAGGTTATGTCTGAATGCACAGATCCAGGGTGTTCACTCACTACAGGTCATTTCTGAATGCACACGTCCAGCTGTGCATGGACTACAGGTCATGTCTAAAATGCACATACCCAGGCTGTGCACTAACTATAGGTCATGGCTGAATGCACAGATCCGGGCTGTGCACTCACTACAGGTCATTTCTGAATGCACAAGTCTGGGCTGTGCACTCACTACAAGTTTTGTGTGAATGCACATGTCCAGGATGTGCACTCACTACAGATCATATGTGAATGCACATTTCCGGGTTGTGCACTCACCACACGTCATGTCTGAATGCACAGGTCCAGCTGTGCACTGACTACAGGTTATGTCTGAATGCACTGGCCCGGGCTGTGCACTCACTACAGGTCATGTCTGAATGCACAGACTGGGGCTGTGCACTCACTGCAGGTCATATCTGAATGCACTGGTCTGGGTGTGCACTCAGTACAGGTCATGTCTGAATGCACAGACTGGGGCTGTGCACTCACTGCAGGTCATATCTGAATGCACTGGTCTGGGTGTGCACTCAGTACAGGTCATGTCTCAATGCACAGGTCTGAGTGTGCACTCAGTACAGGTCATGTCTGAATGCACAGGTCCGGGTGTGCACTCACTGCAGGCCATATCTGAGTGTACGGGTCCGGGTGTGCACTCACTACAAGTCATGTCTGAATGCACAAGTCCGGGTGTGCACTCACTACAGGTCATATCTCAATGCACAGGTCCGGGTGTGCACTCACTACAAGTCATGTCTGAATGCACGGGTCCGGGTGTGCACTCACTACAGGTCATGTCTCAATGCACGGGTCCGGGTGTGCACTCACTACAGGTCATGCCTGAATGCACGAGTCCTGGTGTGCACGGACTGCAGGTCATGTCTCAATGCACGGGTCCGGGTGTGCACTCACTACAGGTCATGTCTCAATGCACGGGTCCGGGTGTGCACTCACTACAGGTCATGTCTCAATGCACGGGTCCGGGTGTGCACTCACTACAGGTCGTCTCAATGCACGGGTCCGGGTGTGCACTCACTACAGGTCATGTCTCAATGCACGGGTCCGGGTGTGCACTCACTACAGGTCGTCTCAATGCACGGGTCCGGGTGTGCACTCACTACAGGTCATGTCTCAATGCACGGGTCCGGGTGTGCACTCACTACAGGTCATGTCTCAATGCACGGGTCCGGGTGTGCACTCACTACAGGTCGTCTCAATGCACGGGTCCGGGTGTGCACTCACTACAGGTCATGTCTGCACTGAGCACACACAGGCAAAGCCCGGCGTGAGAGGGCCCCAGCCACTGGGCTCCGCACCCCCCAACCCTAGCATGCCAAGGCTGCAGGGCACTGTTACCACAGGATGGCAAGTCTGTACTGCAGCTGGAGGGGCTGTCCTGTACCCCCACCCACCCAGGGCACCACAGAAGGAGATGAAAGATGCACTTGAGAGGCGCATGGCCCCAGGTCAGAGGCATCAGCACCCACACTGTGCCCGGCCCCGCAGGGACAAGGACATCATTGTCCTGCAGGGAGCAGACAGCTCACGACACCCTCAGAAGCAGCGTTTAATCCTCGGCCCCTGACCGGCCTCCGAGCAAGTCTTAATAGGGCAGTGTGTGCAGGGAGGGGTGGGGGCTGGGCTCATATCACAAACCAAGGCGAGGCCCACCCAGTGCACAGCAGGTGAACCAGCAGAGACCACCCCCAGTGGGACCCGCCCAATGCACAGCAGGTGAACCAGCAGACACCACCCCCAGTGGGACTCACCCAGTGCACAGCAGGGAAACCAGCAGACACCACCCCCAGTGAGACCCATCCAATGCACAGCAGGTGAACCAGCAGAGACCACCCCCAGTGAGACCCACCCAATGCAAAGCAGGTGAACCAGCAGAGACCACCCCCAGTGAGACCCACCCAGTGCACAGCAGGGAAACCAGCAGACACCACCCCCAGTGGGACTCACCCAGTGCACAGCAGGGAAACCAGCAGAGACCACCGCCAGTGAGACCCACCCAGTGCACAGCAGGTGAACCAGCAGACACCACCCCCAGTGGGACCCACCCAGTGCACAGCAGGGAAACCAGCAGACACCACCCCCAGTGGGACTCACCCAGTGCACAGCAGGTGAACCAGCAGAGACCACCCCCAGTGAGACCCACCCAATGCAAAGCAGGTGAACCAGCAGAGACCACCCCCAGTGGGACTCACCCAGTGCACAGCAGGGAAACCAGCAGAGACCACCGCCAGTGAGACCCACCCAGTGCACAGCAGGTGAACCAGCAGAGACCACCCCCAGTGGGACTCACCCAGTGCACAGCAGGGAAACCAGCAGAGACCACGCCAGTGAGACCCACCCAGTGCACAGCAGGTGAACCAGCAGACACCACCCCCAGTGGGACTCACCCAGTGCACAGCAGGGAAACCAGCAGAGACCACCGCCAGAGAGACCCACCCAATGCACAGCAGGTAAACTAGCCTACACCGGCCGCAGTGAGACCCACCCAATGCACAGCAGGTAAACCAGCCGACACCACCCCCAGTGAGACCCACCCAGTGCACAGCAGGGAAACCAGCAGAGACCACCCCCAGTGAGACCCACCCAGTGCACAGCAGGGAAACCAGCAGACACCACCCCCAGTGGGACTCACCCAGTGCACAGCAGGGAAACCAGCAGAGACCACCGCCAGTGAGACCCACCCAGTGCACAGCAGGTGAACCAGCAGACACCACCCCCAGTGGGACCCACCCAGTGCACAGCAGGGAAACCAGCAGACACCACCCCCAGTGGGACTCACCCAGTGCACAGCAGGTGAACCAGCAGAGACCACCCCCAGTGAGACCCACCCAATGCAAAGCAGGTGAACCAGCAGAGACCACCCCCAGTGGGACTCACCCAGTGCACAGCAGGGAAACCAGCAGAGACCACCGCCAGTGAGACCCACCCAGTGCACAGCAGGTGAACCAGCAGAGACCACCCCCAGTGGGACTCACCCAGTGCACAGCAGGGAAACCAGCAGAGACCACGCCAGTGAGACCCACCCAGTGCACAGCAGGTGAACCAGCAGACACCACCCCCAGTGGGACTCACCCAGTGCACAGCAGGGAAACCAGCAGAGACCACCGCCAGAGAGACCCACCCAATGCACAGCAGGTAAACTAGCCTACACCGGCCGCAGTGAGACCCACCCAATGCACAGCAGGTAAACCAGCCGACACCACCCCCAGTGAGACCCACCCAGTGCACAGCAGGGAAACCAGCAGAGACCACCCCCAGTGAGACCCACCCAGTGCACAGCAGTGAAACCTGCAGACACCACCCACAGTGGTACCCACCCAATGCACAGCAGGGAAACCAGCAGACACCACCCCGAGTGGGACCCACCCAGTGCACAGCAGGTGAACCAGCAAACACCACCCACAGTGGTACCCACCCAATGCACAGCAGGTAAACAAGCAGACACCGGCCTCAGTGGGACCCACCCAATGCACAGCAGGGAAACCAGCAGACACCGCCTGACCCAATGCACAGCAGGTGAGCCAGCAGACACCCCACCCCCCAGTGAGACTCACCCAGTGCACAGCAGGTAAACCAGCAGACACCAGCATCAGTGGGACCCACCCAATGCACAGCAGGTAAACCAGCAGAGATCACGCCCAGAGAAACCCACCCAATGCACAGCACGTGAACAAGCAGACACCACCCCCAGTGAGACCCACCCGATGCACAGCAGGGAAACCAGCAGACACCACCCCCAGTGAGACCCACCCAATGCACAGCAGGTAAACCAGTAGACACCACCCCCAGTGAGACCCACCCAATGCACAGCAGGTAAACCTGGAGACACCTGCCTCAGTTGCACAGCCGGTGAACCAGCCCCAGTGGGACCCATCCAACCCACAACAGGTGAGCCAGCAGATACCACCCCCTGTGAGAGTCACCCAGTGCACAGCAGGGAAACCAGCCTACACCACCCCCAGTGAGACCCACCCAATGCACAGCAGGGAAACCAGCAGACACCACCCCCAGTGAGACCCACCCAATGCACAGCCGGTGAAACAGCCCCAGTGGGACCCACCCAGTGCACAGCAGGTGAACCAGCAGACACCGGCCCCAGTGAGACCCACCCAGTGCACAGCAGGGAAACCAGCAGACACCACCCCCAGTGGGACCCACCCAATGCACAGCAGGTGAACCAGCAGACACCATCCCCAGTGGGACCCACCCAGTTCACAGCCGGTGAACCAGCAGACACCAGCACCAGTGGGACCAGCAGGCACCACCCACAGTGAGACCCACCAAATGCACAGCAGGTGAACCAGCAGACACCGGCCATCATGGGGACCCATCCAGTGCACAAAAAATGAGACAGCAGACACTAGCCACAGTGGGACCCACCCAATGCACCGGAGGTAAACCAACTCCGGTGGGACCCACCCAATGTGCAACAGGTGAATCAGAATACACCGGCCCCAGCAGGACCCACCCAATACACAGCCAGTGAACCATCACACACCGGCCGCAGAGGGACCCACCCAATGTACAGAAGGTATGTCTAGAAACCGCTGGTCCCGGTGGCAGAGGCTCTAGAGATGAACTGAGAGGCACTCCTGTGGAGGCTCTAGAGATGAACTGAGAGGCACTCCTGTGGTAGCTCTAGGGATGTACTGAGAGGCACTCCTGGGGAGACACTAGTGATGAACTGAGAGGCCCTCTTGTGGAGGCTCTAGTAATGAACTGAGAGGCCCTCTTTTGGAGGCTCTAGTAATGAACTGAGAGGCCCTCTTGTGGAGGCTCTAGTAATGAACTGAGAGGCACTTCTGTGGTAGCTCTAGGGATGAACTGAGAGGCACTCTTGTGGGGACACTAGTGATGAACTGAGAGGCACTCTTGTGGGGACACTAGTGATGAACTGAGAGGCACTCCTGGGGAGACACTAGTGATGAACTGAGAGGCACTCCTGGAGAGGCTCTAGTGATGAACTGAGAGGCACTCCTGGGGAGGCTCTAGCGATGAACTGAGAGGCACTCCTGGGGAGGCTCTAGTGGGGAACTGAGAGGCACTCCTGGGGAGGTTCTAGCGATGAACTGAGAGGCACTCCTGGGGAGGCTCTAGTGATGAACTGAGAGGTACTCCTGGGGGGGCTCTAGGGATGTACTGAGAGGCACTCCTGGGGAGACACTAGCGATGAACTGAGAAGCACTCCTATGGAGGCTCTAGTGATGAACTGAGAGGCACTCCTATGGAGGCTCTAGTGATGAACTGAGAGGCACTCCTATGGAGGCTCTAGTGATGAACTGAGAGGCACTCTTGGGGAGGTTCTAGCAATGAACTGAGAGGCACTCTTGTGGAGGCTGTAGTGATTAACTGAGAGGCACTCCTGGGGAGGCTCTAGTGATGAACTGAGAGGCACTCTTGGGGAGGTTCTAGCAAAGAACTGAGAGGCACTCTTGTGGAGGCTGTAGTGATTAACTGAGAGGCACTCCTGGGGAGGCTCTAGTGATGAACTGAGAGGCACTCCTATGGAGAGTCTAGTGATGAACTGAGAAGCACTCCTGGAGAGGGTCTAGTGATGAACTGAGAGGCACTTCTGGAGAGGGTCTAGTGATGAACTGAGAGGCACTCCTGGAGAGGGTCTAGTGATAAACTGAGAGGCACTCCTGGAGAGGGTCTAGTGATGAACTGGGAGGTGACCTTCAGTGGCACTACTGATGAACATGGAAAATGCTCTGGGGGGGAAAAGGGGGCACGCTGATGGACAAAGAGATATCTGTGTCAGCACTAGTGATGCATTGAGAGTTGCACCAGTGTAGCGAGATGGACTGAGAGGTAGAAACTGAGGGCCTGGCTTCGGTCCTTGGTGGTGGGAATGTCGAAGGCCCTTTTGAATGGACGCGCTTCCATATGCGTGAGCTTCCCTGGCTGGCCACTGAGGGACGGGTGAAGTTCACGGCACTGTTCTTTATGTACAAGGCTATGGCTCAGAAGGCTTCTTGGCGCTTGAGCCGTCTGGTCACTCGTACGTCCCTCCCGCTCATGCAGCCTGGGCCTGCGGACATCCCTCAGGTGGGTGAACCTGGCAGACTGGGGTGCCCTTCTCTCAAACACCTCGGTCCCAATCTCTGGGGTTCACTTTGGGGAGTCAGAGACCACCTCCCTGGAGCTCTCGGTAAGACAGTGGAGCCCTGGGTCTTCTAGACACTTCTGGTGCCCTGCCTAAGCTTTCTGTCTTAGCGCTGGGAAGCCCGCTGGGAACCATGAGCGCTACAAGACGCTTTAAATAATAATGATACTTTCTGTAGGGCACTAAGGGGGTGATTCCGAGTTTGGCTGGCGGCGGGCGCCGCCAGCCAAACGGGAACCGCCAGAAGACCGTACCGCGGTCAAAAGACTGCGGCGGTCATTCTGAGTTTCCCGCTGGGCTGGCGGGCGACCGCCAGAAGGCCGCCCGCCAGCCCAGCGGGAAACCCCCTTCCATGAGGATGCCGGCTCCGAATGGAGCCGGCGGAGTGGAAGGGGTGCGACGGGTGCAGTTGCACCCGTTGCGATTTTCAGTGTCTGCATGGCAGACACTGAAAATCTTGGTGGGGCCCTGTTAGGGGGCCCCACGACACCCGTTACCGCCAGAACCAGGCTGGCGGTAAGGGGGTCGGAATCCCCATGGCGGCGCTGCCTGCAGCGCCGCCATGTAGGATTCCCTAGGGCAGCGGGAAACCGGCAGAACACCGCCAGTTTCCCGTTTCTGACCGCGGCTGTACCGCAGCGGTCAGAATGCCCATGGATGCACCGCCAGCCTGTTGGCGGTGCATCCGCGGTCCCCGGCCCTGGCGGTAGTCAACCGCCAGGGTCAGAATGACCGCCTAAGTGTCCTTGAGAGTGTGCTCCATCATTCAACAGAGGGGGGAGACAGAGAGGGAGCTTAGACACAGAAGAGGACACTCAGGGGGGGCAGAAGAGGACACTGAGGAGGGACAGAAGAGGACACTGAGGGGGGGCAAAAGAGGACACTGAGGGGGGGCAAAAGAGGACACTGAGGGGGGGCAAAAGAGGACACTGAGGGGGGGCAAAAGAGGACACTGAGGGGGGGCAAAAGAGGACACTGAGGGGGGGCAAAAGAGGACACTGAGGGGGGGCAAAAGAGGACACTGAGGGGGGGGCAAAAGAGGACACTGAGGGGGGGGCAAAAGAGGACACTGAGGGGGGGCAAAAGAGGACACTGAGGGGGGGCAAAAGAGGACACTGAGGGGGGGCAAAAGAGGACACTGAGGGGGGGCAAAAGAGGACACTGAGGGGGGGCAAAAGAGGACACTGAGGGGGGGCAAAAGAGGACACTGAGGGGGGGCAAAAGAGGACACTGAGGGGGGGCAAAAGAGGACACTGAGGGGGGGCAAAAGAGGACACTGAGGGGGGGCAAAAGAGGACACTGAGGGGGGGCAAAAGAGGACACTGAGGGGGGGCAAAAGAGGACACTGAGGGGGGGCAAAAGAGGACACTGAGGGGGGGCAAAAGAGGACACTGAGGGGGGGCAAAAGAGGACACTGAGGGGGGGCAAAAGAGGACACTGAGGGGGGCAAAAGAGGACACTGAGGGGGGGGCAAAAGAGGACACTGAGGGGGGGCAAAAGAGGACACTGAGGGGGGGCAAAAGAGGACACTGAGGGGGGGCAAAAGAGGACACTGAGGGGGGGGCAAAAGAGGACACTGAGGGGGGGGCAAAAGAGGACACTGAGGGGGGGGCAAAAGAGGACACTGAGGGGGGGGGGCAAAAGAGGACACTGAGGGGGGGGGCAAAAGAGGACACTGAGGGGGGGCAGAAGAGGACACTGAGGGGGGGCAGAAGAGGACACTGAGGGGGGTAGAAGAGGACACTGAGGGGGGCAGAAGAGGACACTGAGGGGGGGCAGAAGAGGACACTGAGGGGGGCAGAAGAGGACACTGAGGGGGGGCAGAAGAGGACACTGAGGGGGGGCAGAAGAGGACACAGAGGGGGGGCAGAAGAGGACACAGAGGGGGGGCAGAAGAGGACACAGAGGGGGGGGCAGAAGAGGACACAGAGGGGGGGCAGAAGAGGACACAGAGGGGGGGCAGAAGAGGACACAGAGGGGGGGCAGAAGAGGACACAGAGGGGGGGCAGAAGAGGACACAGAGGGGGGGCAGAAGAGGACACAGAGGGGGGGCAGAAGAGGACACAGAGGGGGGGCAGAAGAGGACACAGAGGGGGGGCAGAAGAGGACACAGAGGGGGGGCAGAAGAGGACACAGAGGGGGGGCAGAAGAGGACACAGAGGGGGGGCAGAAGAGGACACAGAGGGGGGGCAGAAGAGGACACGGGGGGGCAGAAGAGGACACACGGGGGGCAGAAGAGGACACACGGGGGGCAGAAGAGGACACACGGGGGGCAGAAGAGGACACACGGGGGGGCAGAAGAGGACACACGGGGGGGCAGAAGAGGACACACGGGGGGGCAGAAGAGGACACACGGGGGGGGAAGAGGACACTGGGGGGGGGAAGAGGACACTGAGGGGGGGAAAGAGGACACTGAGGGGGGGGGGAAGAGGACACTGAGGGGGGGGGGGAGAGGACACTGAGGGGGGGCAGAAGAGGACACTGAGGGGGCAGAAGAGGACACTGAGGGGGGGCAGAAGCAGACACAGAGGGGGGCAGAAGAGGACACAGAGGGGGGGCAGAAGAGGACACAGGGGGGGGCAGAAGAGGACACAGGGGGGGGCAGAAGAGGACACAGGAGGGGGCAGAAGAGGACACAGGGGGGGGGGCAGAAGAGGACACAGGGGGGGGGCAGAAGAGGACACAGGGGGGGGGCAGAAGAGGACACAGATGGGGGACAGAAGAGAACACACGTTTGTCACCCAGAGAGCGCAAAGGCTCCAAGCAGAGCATCCCTAGACATGAAGACTACTGAGGAAGAGTCCGGAAGCCCCAGCCTCACGGGATGAGGAAGATCTGACCAGAAACACCAACTAGAGAGGGAGAGACCAGCGCAGGCATGAAGTGCCACAGCCAAGGGACAAACATCCATCACATGGCCACCTCTGCACATCCCTTCTCGGCCGCCGTCCGCGGCGCTTACAATAAAGATGCCGCACATTTCTGCAGCTGGGAATGGACAGGGGGCTCTGCTATATTTACCAGTGACCGGAGGGGCTGCGTGGGGTCCGCACCTGGGGGGGGAAGGTACAGGACACTAACGCAAGCTCTCTTGTGAATCCCCCCCAGGGTGGGGGCTGCCGCTTCTGCATGCAAGCGCCACGGCTGAGCTGGCACCTTGGCATCAGAACCAGCCCCAGATGGCTCCTAAGCAGAGCCCGTTCATGATCCGAAAATGCACCCCCCCATAGGTCACAGCGGACTCCATCGCGCCCTCGGGCACCGCCGGGCACATGTTTACAAGTGCCAGGCCAAGGGGCAGAAACTTCACACTCGAGCACGCGAAAGGCCCTTCTCTATTTATAAACTGGTTTTATGGAGAACAAAACTGGAAGCCGGTCCCTGCGCCGGAACCTCCGTAAAACAAATCCAGAAGCAACGTCTGGAGGCACCGAGGGGTTCACCTTCTTAAGTCACTGGGACAGGGGGGGGGCTCGCAGGGACACTCAAGGATGGATGGCACAGGTCTGTCAGTCCCATCTAACTAGAAGAAGAGCAATGCTTTCCATGGACAGCAATCTTTGGAGGGAAGTGAACGTCCGACGGTTCCATCTCACTGAGAGGGAGGCAGTGCCTCAGAGAGGCAGTAACGCTGGGAGGGCACAGAAGGTCTGACACCCACCTCACTGGGAGGGAGGCAGTGCCTCAGAGAGGCAGTGATGCTTGCAGGGCACAGAAGGTCTGACAGTCCCACCTCACTAGGAGGGAGGCAGTGCCTCAGAAAGGCAGTGATGCTTGCAGGGCACAGAAGGTCTGACACTCCCACCTCACTGGGAAGAAGGCAGTGCCTCAGAGACGCAGTGATGCTTGCAGGGCACAGAAGGTCTGACACCCACCTCACTGGGAAGAAGGCAGTGCCTCACAGAGGCAGTAACGCTCGCAGGGCACAGAAGGTCTGACACCCACCTCACTGGGAAGAAGGCAGTGCCTCAGAAAGGCAGTGATGCTTGCAGGGCACAGAAGGTCTGACACTCCCACCTCACTGGGAGGGAGGCAGTGCCTCAGAGAGGCAGTAACGCTGGGAGGGCACAGAAGGTCTGACACCCACCTCAATGGGAGGGAGGCAGTGCCTCAGAGAGGCAGTGATGCTTGCAGGGCACAGAAGGTCTGACACTCCCACCTCACTGGGAGGGAGGCAGTGCCTCAGAGAGGCAGTGATGCTTGCAGGGCACAGAAGGTCTGACACTCCCACCTCACTGGGAGGGAGGCAGTGCCTCAGAGAGGCAGTAACGCTGGGAGGGCACAGAAGGTCTGACACCCACCTCACTGGGAGGGAGGCAGTGCCTCAGAGAGGCAGTGATGCTTGCAGGGCACAGAAGGTCTGACACTCCCACCTCACTGGGAGGGAGGCAGTGCCTCAGAGAGGCAGTAACGCTGGGAGGGCACAGAAGGTCTGACACCCACCTCACTGGGAGGGAGGCAGTGCCTCAGAGAGGCAGTGATGCTTGCAGGGCACAGAAGGTCTGACACTCCCACCTCACTGGGAGGGAGGCAGTGCCTCAGAGAGGCAGTAACGCTGGGAGGGCACAGAAGGTCTGACACCCACCTCACTGGGAGGGAGGCAGTGCCTCAGAGAGGCAGTGATGCTTGCAGGGCACAGAAGGTCTGACACTCCCACCTCACTGGGAGGGAGGCAGTGCCTCAGAGAGGCAGTAACGCTGGGAGGGCACAGAAGGTCTGACACCCACCTCACTGGGAGGGAGGCAGTGCCTCAGAGAGGCAGTGATGCTTGCAGGGCACAGAAGGTCTGACACTCCCACCTCACTAGGAGGGAGGCAGTGCCTCAGAGAGGCAGTGATGCTTGCAGGGCACAGAAGGTCTGACACCCACCTCACTGGGAAGAAGGCAGTGCCTCAGAAAGGCAGTGATGCTTGCAGGGCACAGAAGGTCTGACACCCACCTCACTGGGAAGAAGGCAGTGCCTCAGAGAGGCAGTGATGCTTGCAGGGCACAGAAGGTCTGACACCCACCTCACTGGGAGGGAGGCAGTGCCTCAGAGAGGCAGTGATGCTTGCAGGGCACAGAAGGTCTGACAGTCCCACCTCACTAGGAGGGAGGCAGTGCCTCAGAAAGGCAGTGATGCTTGCAGGGCACAGAAGGTCTGACACTCCCACCTCACTGGGAAGAAGGCAGTGCCTCAGAGACGCAGTGATGCTTGCAGGGCACAGAAGGTCTGACACCCACCTCACTGGGAAGAAGGCAGTGCCTCACAGAGGCAGTAACGCTCGCAGGGCACAGAAGGTCTGACACCCACCTCACTGGGAGAGAGGCAATGTCTCAGAGCGACAGTAACGCTGGCAGGGCACGGGAGGTCTAACACCCACCTCACTGGGAGGGAGGCAGTGCCTCAGAGAGGCAGTAACGCTTGCAGGGCACGGGAGGTCTGTCACCCACCTCACTGGGAGGGAGGCAGTGCCTTCCATGGCCAGTGATACTTGGAGAGCTCCAGGTTGGAGACAGCCTCCCTGCTTCCTGCACCAAAAAGCTTAACGCTTTATGTTACACAAAATCACTCAAACAGACTGCGATGTCCCTCATTCCATCCTGACCCGTCGAGGGAAGCAGGAGTAACTCTCTAGCACCAAACTATTAAAATACAACACTCTGGTGTTTGCGTTTGCCTTCTTATGGGAAAATGAAACTATATTTATTAAATTCTATTTACCCGGCGCATAATGGCGGTGTGCATGCTGGGGATCTCGTGGTCGACAGTGGCACTGCAACACACGGATGTCGTTTCCTACCGCTTTGCATGCCATCTCAGAACCCCTCCACAATATTCCTAAAAACCCTGCATGAAAATGGACCCTGGCATAAACCTTCCACAAGTCTCCTGTCTTTCAGATGACTCCTCCTTCCGTTCCACCCTCCGCAGCCTCCTCTCTGCACAAGCCACCTGCATGTTCGCCTTAATCCTTATTATTGATCTAGGTACATTTCACACATCATTTCAAAGGGCACAACCTTGCCTTTAAGTCATATCCCGCAAACTAAGAATATCTCCCCTCCTGCGGCTCATGTTTTAATACCACCAACCAATGCATGCGTTGACTCGCCCCTTCCCTCTAGAGATCAGACCTCACTCCTGTTAATGTAACCCACCACAGAGAAGCTGGAGCAAGTTCACGGAATGGTTTCCTTCAGAGTGCCAGAATAATTCCAATAACCAACAGTAAAGAAGACACCGGCCCTGGGGTAGGAAGCAGCGGGCTGCCCAGCAGAAAGCCCTGCGAAGCCCCAGAGTGGTAGTAAGCGCTATAGAAATGCAAGTGCAATCATCGATTTTAATGCACACTGATACTACAGCACTCAGTCACTTGTAGTTCATTCATAACTCCCCTTTCACTGCTCGAGACTCTTGCACTCACATAAAGACAAAAACTGCTGGAGGTGCGGTTCATCCCCCCGTGCCTTACCGGTCCACGCCAATAAACCACCCATCACAAACTGAAGAGATGTGGAACGGAAGAGGTTTGCCACGAGCTGCGGCCAACGCGGGGGTGTAGTGTACTCCACCACTGCGGGTCCAAACAAGGTCCACACAAGGACCACTTCTGGGCATCTCACAGTGACAATCAGACATGGCATGGGATTAACAAAGTACCCCCCAGCAGATCTCTCAGCCACTTCCCCCTGTGCCTGCTGAAGACCAGGAACTCAGAACAAAATATCTCAGAATGGACAACCCGGGGGGAACCAGCAGCGTGGACCATGAACATTGGAAATGGAACCTGCAAAAATGCTTAGAGCTGCCAACTAAATGAAAACCATAAACTTAGTGAAATATGTAAACGACACGTCTGTCTCTCACCGTCTTCATCCATCACATTACTACGCACTGCGCTCTAACACAATAACCACACCGTGGTGTTTGTCAGACCAAAGCAAGGCCAACGTGTTCCAGCCACACCCTCCTCCCCACAGCTACCGATACAGGTCAGAGCTCCAGTGCCTCGCAGAGGTGGTAGGAGCTGTGGCAACGCTGCAACACAACGCACCACCTTTGTACACAGAATTATATAGCAACAGCTGGATGTGCTGCTTCGGAGAGCAGCCTGCAGCTCACAGTGAAGGGAAAGCTGTCTTCTTGGGACCCCACAATAAGCAAAACAAGCATTGACAAAGCCAACTGGTCGTGATTTTTGTTGGGTAGAAAGTTTGTTAATATTTGGGCCAGTGAGTGGGTGTGTTGCTGTGGGTGTCACAGAAAGAAAATCCCCAAATGAACCTAACTATTGGGGTCCAAGAATAAGGAAGCTGCGTGTGGCCCCTTATTGTGCAGACGGCGTGAGCAGAGGTCAGTGTAAGTTGTACAGACACAGAAGAGGAGTATGAAACGGGGTCAACGTGAATGTAAAATACACAGCACAGTATAGCTTAGGCCTGAAAATATGTTACACGTTTAGAACGGGTACTTCTTAGCATGACTTTACTTTGGGCACAAAAAACAGTAAATGCAACATGTTACGATGAAAGGGAAGTAACACAAGTGAAAGCACAAAGGTCTATATTATTCTTTTTTATATGGGAGACCAAGGATATAAAACAAAGCATTTGCTGAACAAAAAGGTCCAAACACCAGTGATAAAACACCCTTTTATCACCAAACTTACTAAATGAAAGAGCACAGACGCTTCTAATGTATCATAAGGAGTATTGTAAACAGATCACCAAAACTTAAAAATAAAATAAAAATGGAACCACCCCGCAAGCAGTGGCCCTGCTGGGCAGCCCAGCCAAGCAGTGGCCCTGGTGGTCATCCCAGCCAAGCAGTGGCCCTGCTGGACTGCCCAGCCAAGCAGTGGCCCTGCTGGACTGCCCGCCCAAGCAGTGGCCCTGGTGGACTGCCCGCCCAAGCAGTGGCCCTGGTGGACTGCCCGCCCAAGCAGTGGCCCTGGTGGACTGCCCGCCCAAGCAGTGGCCCTGGTGGACTGCCCGCCCAAGCAGTGGCCCTGGTGGACTGCCCACCCAAGCAGTGGCACGCCAGGAAGAATACTTCAAACCGAACGGCTGAAGAGTGTGACCCAGGGCCTACTCTGTCTCGGTACCTTCTATGCGTTTTTGAAGAATATATTACATGAAGACACACGTGCTAAGACTACCTGTAGCCAGACTAATAAAAGGGGACTACACCTCAAAATAAATCCTGGGGGAGGACGGCCCAGTCTTCCGTTTTCTGAGCGGTGATCCCGCAGACAGCCCGTCCGGGGGTAGTAGCAGCATCTGGGGGCATCACCTGTGCCCCAGGTGGCTGTTCACCTGCTGCGCTTCGCTAGCCGCACCCCTGGCCGGATGGTAATGAGACACATCACACCCCCTGGAAGCCCTGCTAGAAAGGTTGGGGTACAGGTACCCCGATTACTGAAGAGTAACTCTCAGAAACTCCTTCAGTGCGATAAGGATAGACATGTAAAGTTCTCCGTGAATGAGTCACGTTAACATCGTTGTAAGGAAGGAGGCGGGAAGCGAATTATCCGAGGACCGCTCTTTATCAAAAAAATTAAAAAAAATCCAGACCAAAAACAATATGTAAAGAAATATTTTTAATCTGTGGTGTGTTCAACACGTGACGGAGTTCAGCCTTCGCCAGGTATGGCGAGACCCCCCAGGAGTAGGGGGTGAGCAGGTCATAGGGACTTAGGAGAATATCCAAAGCGTGTGGTCCCTTCTGGAAGGCTGTGGACACCGTCGCCATCAGCAGGACGGGTCTGCACCTTAGACAAACACAAACACACAAACTGTCTTGGGTGCCCTGCGAGGGGCAACGCGCCTGGCAATCAGCACAGCACCAGTGGGCAGCTCCCTGCAGTAACACTTTGGGGTCCATTCGGTGCCATTTCCTGCCTCACTGCGGTAAGGAGGCCCCTGACTCATGCCATGTGGAGGCAGCACACCCCCAGGACAGTGCAGTAAAGCCCAGGGCTTGTGAAGGATCACACAACTCACTGCCTCCTTAAACCACACTAAACCCAGTGTCTGCTCACAGGAAGCCCGAACACCTGCAACAAAAACACGGAATTTACAGCTCAAGACCCTGAAAGATGAGGTCTTAAGTGATCAGTCGGTCTGTCTTGAACTCCGACCTCTGGGGCCCCATCACTTGTGTTTCACACACACCCCCGGACTTGTACGAGGAACCCCGAGCTGAAGCACACTGCCTCAGGGCAGGAACCAACCTGCCGACACCAGCGTGGTCGGTTCAGCACCTGCAGCTCGCTGCCCTCGGCCTCCCGCAGTGCCCCGGGGATGCCCACCGCCTGGCACTGGCTCCACGTGGTGCATCTGATGCCCACACAGATGAGCCCGGGGAGGCAACTGGTAACCGACACGTCAAGTACAGGGGCACCGTAGCCTTAAACTGGGGAGAGACCCCGGCGAGGTACACTGGTGCCAGGGCACAAGGGCATCGCTGCCAGGAGGCGAACTGGCCCGCGCCCCCGGGGAGGAGGACATGGCTGACTCAAAGCTACAGAAAGGTGAGATGCGGCCCAGGTGCACACACGCTCACACCCCCCCTCCCCTAACGGGGACCCGCAAGAGTCATTGTGAAAGGGGCACAGCAGTGTAACACAACCACTCTGTAACTCCCACATTAGGATGAAACAACCACTATGCAAGACCCACATTAGGATGACACAACCGCTGTGCAAGTGTCACATCAGAATACAACCGTTGTGCAAGCATCACATCAGGATGACACAACCCCTGTTCAGGTGCCACATCAGGATGACACAACCCCTATTCAGGTGCCACATCAGGATGACACAACCGCTGTGCAAGTGTCGCGACAGGATGAGACAACCGCTGTGCAAGTCCCACATTAGGATGACACAACCGCTGTGCAAGCGCCACATCAGGATAGAACCGCTGTGCAAGCGTCATATCAGGATAGAACCGCTGTGCAAGCGTCACATCAGGAAAGAACCGCTGTGCAAGCGTCACATCAGGAAAGAACCGCTGTGCAAGCGTCACATCAGGATAGAACCGCTGTGCAAGCGTCACACCAGGATGACATAACCCCTGTTCAGGTGCCACATCAGGATGACACAACCGCTGTGTAAGCGTCACATCAGAATACAACCGCTGTGCAAGCGCCACATCAGGAAGACACAACCGCTGTGCAAGTTTCGCGACAGGATGAGACAACCGCTGTGCAAGTCCCACATTAGGATGACACAACCGCTGTGCAAGCGTCACATCAGGATACAACCGCTGTGCAAGCGTCACATCAGGATACAACCGCTGTGCAAGCGTCACAGGATACAACCGCTGTGCAAGAGTCACATCAGGATACAACCGCTGTGCAAGAGTCACATCAGGATACAACCGCTGTGCAAGAGTCACATCAGGATGACATAACCCCTGTTCAGGTGCCACATCAGGATGACACAACCGCTGTGTAAGCTTCACATTAGAATACAACCGCTGTGCAAGCGCCACATCAGGAAGACACAACCGCTGTGCAAGTTTCGCGACAGGATGAGACAACCGCTGTGCAAGTTTCGCGACAGGATAGAACCGCTGTGCAAGCGTCACATCAGGATAGAACCGCTGTGCAAGCGTCACATCAGGATACAACTGCTGTGCAAGCGTCACATCAGGATACAACTGCTGTGCAAGCGTCACATCAGGATACAGCCGCTGTGCAAGCGTCACATCAGGATACAGCCGCTGTGCAAGCGTCACATCAGGATGATACAACTGTTGTGCAAGTGTCGCAACAGGATGAGACAACCGCTATTCAGCTCCCACATCAGGATGAGACAACCGCTGTACAAGCGTCACATCAGGAGGACAACCGCTGTTCAGGTGCCACATCAGGACGAAACAACTGCTGTGCAAGTGTCACATTAGGATGACACAACCACAGTACAAGATTCACGTATGGATGATAACGAACATCTCACGGTCTGACCCATCAATACAATAACGGTTGCTACAATCAATGCACAAAAGTTACATCAGAATGACACAACCAGTGTACAACTATCACATCAGGACGAGACAACCCTGTGCAAGTGCAGGATGTGGAATTCCTACAGCCCGACACCCAGGACATATTGTTTAGGGTCAAGGACAACAAGTTTTATGTTTATTTGGTCCTGAGGCCAACTAGGCCCACTCGTCGTGGCTTTGGTTGACAGTTTACAGTACCACATTATGGATCCAGGAAGAGTACTGCCTGCAATTAAGGTAATATTTGTTTTCGTATGTTAGTACTGTTCAAGCTTGTATTTATGGTTCTTTAAAAGCCTTTATTATTAGGGCGAGAGGTCTAAGAAAATGTTCTGAGCTCAGACTTCACTTCTGAGAGTGGTTCCATTATAAAAATGTGTAAAGATGTTTGCGAAGTGTAACAATATGAAGCCACATATAATGCTCCCAGAATGCTCTCCAAGCAAAAGCAAATATGTGAAGAAACTTCAAAGCAAGCTTGATCGAGTATTTGCTTTTCAAAATAAATGTTCACAAAAAAAGCAACTAGGAAAAAAGAGTTTTGTTAAACTGAAATTTTAGGCAAAATGTCTTTGAAGCATCATTTACTAAAATGTGTTGATGCATGCGAAAATATTCATAATTGAAAATCAGAGTAATCATGTTTAACAAGATTCTGGCAAACATGAAAATAAACAAGCATTGGCAAAGCCACTAGTTCCAACATTGGTGGTCAGCCTTTTGGTTTTGTCAATGCATGTATTGTTTTGCCAGGGTTTTTGTAAAACTGTATCATGAGATCTGCCAGGCCCGCACCAGTATAACAAAGATTGGCAAAAAGAGAAAATATATTTTGCTCTAAAAAAAAAAACCACACACATTGCTCAGTAGACTCTGGCACTGAACAAAACTACTTTTTCTGCAGATATGCTGCTTGTAAAAGAGCAGAATGCTGCCACTCAGAGTGAAGTCAGCCAATTGATAGATAGAATTTTAATAAAAAGAAAACGTCTTGGTTAAGGTCAGACCTAATTAGGGGCCCAATTCTTACAGAAACTCACAAAGTGTACCCATGGTATATGTCCTAGCATTACTGCAGGTTTATGGCTTTAATGAATTCACAAGAATTTACAAAAGTGGGTCAGGAACTCATACTCCTAGAAAATATCTGTGAACTGCATTTTAGCATGAGCTAACATGCATGTGTAAACGTGTTCATGTTATTATCGGTTGAGCGTTTACAAGCCCACTTTCCTCAAACCACTTTTCTCTCAACCCTGGAAGAAGGTTTACCTCTGCCCTTGTCAGGAGTACATTTTCAACCTTTATCAGAATGGGAAAAGATCAGAGAAGGGCTGGTGAAAACCCCTAAAACATGCAAGTTAGTAGGTCTGCACAGACTCAAAAGGGCATTCCATCCCTGGAACGATTGCTCACGGACACTTCCAGCCCAGTAAGTGATCTGTGGAGAGCCAGAAAAAGAAGGACATTGCCTTTATTTGCGCCATACTGCAGCAGGAGCCCCAGCATAATCAGAGCTCTTATATCATGAAATTGCTGCCATAATCTGTCACCACACCAACTGGTACCAGAGGGACAAGTGGATTTTTGTTACAGGTCAACTAGATTTATGACGCAGCCAGTCCCATGGACAAGTAGATATTTTGTCAAATACCACAGCCCTGTTATGTCACATTAGGATGATAACCACAGTGCAAGTGTCACCTCAGGATGTCACAGTGGGAAGAGTCACATTAGAAATGAAGTCTTACAAAAATCATCGTGTAAACACCACGTAAGATGCCACAAAGAACCGCTGACAAGAGTCACATTAGGATGATACACAGTCATCATGCACTTGGTATATCAGGATTATGCAATCGCTGTGCAAAGGTGCCACAACTGTATTCTGAAACATTAACTCACATGCATCTCTTTTGCAAGAGTCCCACCAGGTTCCTAGAGAGAATCATCGTACAAAAGCCCCTGTCGTGGAGCAAGGGCCCTCAGAAATCACCGTGCACTAGTCACCCTTTAAGCACTTTTTTCCATGAACCACTCTGAAAGAGTCATTCTCTGGTACAAGAACTTGCCAGAATCACTAAGTGATACCCGCTAGGACCCAGCATTGGCAAAAGCCACAAGTCTCGCCTTTGGGACCTACTGGCTTTGCCTATGCCTTTTGCTGATGCTTTAGAGCATCAGGGAAAAAGCTAAATGCTTTTGCCTGATGATGTGGATCAGCAGCAAAAAATAAACAACAAAAAAAGAAAAAAATGATGCGACTGCTGCTGGTGGCCATGTCATTCTGCTGGCACATGCATGTGTGATAACGTATGAGCAGAATCACTGGAGCATGATGGAGAGTAGGAAAACACATGCACTCGCATGGAGTGTTTAACCAAGATTATGTTCCCTAAATGTGGGCTTCAGAAAGATACAAGTCCAAGTCAGCCAGTCTCAGAGATGGTTAACAGGCTATGCTCCAGGGGTGGGACTAACACAAGATGGACAAGCTGGAACAAGGAAAGCCATCATCTAAGCAAGCAAGTAATGCGTGTGCCAATAAAGCCAACGAATGGTAAGTAACGGGCAGGCTGTAGGCCTTCAAACGGTATTTCACAAGACCTAAAATGAGTGTCATTAATTATTGTTGAAGAGTGCACCCCCTCCCCAAGAACCCTACACAGAATAAGAGTGGCATTGCCCAAATCATCGGGCAAGGATTCTCTGAATCACAGTTGCCAGAGCCGCCCTCTGAACGAAAGACTCTCAGGAATCACCTCATGCTGCTACAGTCAATGTGCCAGAGTCATTTCACAATCTTAGAGAATTACTGTACAAGTGCCACCCAAGGATGCTGCAAACATTGTGCATGAGCCCCAAGGATGCTACGGAGACTCATGAGAGGCAGGGTCCATGATCCACCACACAGAGCGCTCTCAAGAAAACCAACAGAGCAGTCTCAGACAACATTCCCATAAATCACTGGTTGGGAATTAGGAAACTCGGGGTACTCACACTCATTGTTAACAAGGGCTGAAACAAGAACTGTTGTGCGAGAAGCCCTCACACATAACACTATTCTAAGAGCCTTCGCCGTGTGGTTGCCCACCATCGAGAACACAACAGTCGCTAGCATCCCTGTGGCAGGAGCCCTCTGGTACACTCCTGCCACACATGTCCAACTGTGCATGGGCCACTTGGAGAGACAGAACATTCACAAACTCATGGTACAGCAGGCAAATTATCAATCACACAAGAAAGTGTGGGCTCACTTCCTTTCTGGATCCCAGTATCAAAGAATCACATAGGATGATCCTGCCAAGGAGAGCATGTTGACAGTACCAGTGTAAGGGATGGCGCCAGGAAAAGCATGTTTACAGTACTGGTGTAAGGGATGCAGAGAGGAGAAGCATGTTGACAGTACTGGTGTAAGCGATGCCTCCAGGAAGAGCCGGTTGACAGTACTGGTATAAGCCAGTACAAGGGATGCCTCCAGGAAGGTAAGATTGACCATGCTGATGTAAGGGATGCCGCCAGGAAGAGCACGTTGCCAGTACTAGTGTAACGGATGCCGCCACAGAGAGCACGTTGCCAGTACTAGAAAAGCGTGCTACCAACAGCGGGGCGAGTAGTACCACCAGGCAAGCATTTGGATAGTACTGGCCCAGGAGATGCTGCCAGGAGAGCGTGTCCGGACAGTTCTGCAGCAAGAGGTACCGTAGAGGGTACATCAAGGGTGCATCCATGGAAAGCACATTGCAGTAAGGGAGTGCACCAAGCAGAGTATGCCGACAGTACTGCAGTAAGGAGGCCTCAATGAACGGGATGTATCAGTACTAATGCACCAGATGCTGTCAGGGTGCCATGTGAACAGCTCCAGTTCAAGGGATGCAGCCACAAATATCACTCTGTAGTAATGGTACAAGAAGTTCCGTCAGAAGAGCACGCTGGCAGTGATGGTCGGCACAAGCATCGCCTTCATGCAAATCATGTTACCAGTACTGGTGCTCACGTGGACGCCAGGTTCTCAGCAGACTGGGCCCAACGGCTGCCATCAGGCAGAACATGCAGGCAGTGCTAGTGTAAGGGTTGCCATCAGGCAGAACATGCAGGCAGTGCTGGTGTAAGGGTTGCTATCAGGCAGAGCATGAGAGCAGTGCTGGTGTAAGGGTTGCCATCAGGCAGAACATGCAGGCAGTGTTGGTGCAAAGGTTGGTATCAGGCAGAACATGCAGGCAGTGCTGGTGTATGGATTGCTATCAGGCAGAGCATGACAGCAGTGCTGGTGTAAGGGTTGCCATCAGGCAGAACATACAGGCAGTGCTGGTGCAAGCGTTGCATCAGGCAGAACAAGCAGGCAGTGCTGGTGTAAGGGTTGCCATCAGGGGGAACATGACGGCAGTGCTGGTGCAAGAGTTGCGTCAGGCAGAACATGACGGCAGTGCTGGTGCAAGAGTTGCGTCAGGCAGAACATGACGGCAGTGCTGGTGCAAGAGTTGCCATCAGGCAGAACATGACGGCAGTACTGGTGCAAGGGTTGCCATCAGGCAGAGTAGGACTGCAGTGCTGGTGCAAGAAGAGGTGTTCTGTTCAGTCACAAACTGAATTAGCAATTAAGATGCCTTTAAATCTTATTCTTGTCACATTTTCTCTGTGTTCAGAGACAGAGCTCAAAAGTCAGTTTGTTTTCTTGCAATGCAAATACTTTTCCTTCTGGCTGCAGAGTTCCAGGACTATGTAAAGTGAACTGTCTGCCCTATGTGAAATGAAAAGCTTTTGGTATCAGGTTTTTCCTAACACACATGTATATAACTATGTCAACTTTACAAACATTTGAAAATATATTTTAGTAGCTGTGAAAGACCATTTTTGTACTTCTGTGCGATTAAAAATTATTATATTAGGATGAAAAAAGCCAGAACACTTTACTTGGTGATGTGCAAATGATAAATGTTTTCTGAAACACAATTTTCACAGATTATTGTTAATACACTATATAGTTTTATCAGTAAAGCTGCAAGTTAGTGGGAAGGTTTTTGAACATTTCTTGGAAATTTACTGTCTGTAAATGCCAGTGCGCTACCACATCGTGCTTTAGTGATATATTTATTAAAAGTGAGTCTTCAAACATAAACTGAGTAACACTCTGCCCTGATGGCAAAGCTATTAGTAAACTCAGAGGCAAGTCATGCATTGACAGTGTGTACCGTATGTGTAGGCTAGATTTATTATATATGGAGCAAACGTTTAGTGTATTTAATCAAACAATAGAGGATTATTATTATTTTTTTAACAGCAGAAATGCTGAAGTCATATATTTGAAGGTGCACTCATATATGAGAATGAAGAAAGAGACAACTTACAATATTTGCTTAGGATCACACAATTTGAGACCAGTTTCCGGGTCAAGTACATTACAGTTAGGTTGAGTAGATTATTCAAGCTACTCTTGCAGGTCTAGTAACACTTATGATTTTTTGAGGCCTGAGGCAGAGCATGATGGCAGTGCTGGTGCAAGGGTTGCCATCAGGGGGAACATGACAGCATTGCTGGTGCAAGAGTTGCCATCAGGGGGAACATGACAGCATTGCTGGTGCAAGAGTTGCCATCAGGCAGAACATGACGGCAGTGCTGGCGCAAGGGTTGCCATCAGGGTGAACATGACGGCAGTGCTGGCGCAAGGGTTGCCATCAGGGTGAACATGACGGCAGTGCTGGCGCAAGGGTTGCCATCAGGCAGAGCATGACAGCAGTGCTGGTGCAAGAGTTGCCATCAGGCAGAGCATGACGGCAGTGCTGGTGCAAGGGATGCCATCTGGAAGAGCAAGATGACGGCGCTGATTCTTGGTGCACACTGCCGTAGCCCGATGTTCCTGCATCCACCCAGACTAGTACTGGGCCAGTGCCAGTACATCCCATTCACAGCTCCAAGGAATGTGAACAGTAAACCCTGCACTGCTGAACAGCAGCCAATGGGAGCAGAGTCTGGGATCGGGAAAGATGGAGACACCTTACTAAAAATGGAAATCTCTTGGCTGCACTCACTCACTCACCAGCTCTTGGAAGCCGGCTCACAAGTCAGAGCCTGGTTACAAAGCCAAGTGTGACTCACAAACAGACGGGAGCTGGGGAGCATCCCACATGGTGGGGAGGAGATGAGGCACTGTCCATAGGAGGGAAGGACAGGAACTAGATCCGAGCCCTCCCTAAGAATACACTGTCCATGGGTGGGAAGGACGGGTCCAGGAGCCCTCCCTAACGATACACTGCCCCTAGGAGGGAAGGACAGGTACTAGAGCCCTCCTGCCCACTCTAAGGATACACTGCCACACGGAGGGAACGACAGGTCCAGGAGCCCTCCCGAAGGATACACTGCCCCTATGAGTGAATGACAGGTACTAGAGCTATTATGCCCCCTAAGAATACACCGACAGGTCCAGGTGCCCTCCTGTCCCCTCTAAGGATACAGTGTCAGTAGGAGGGAAGGACAGGTCCAAGAGCCCTCCCGAAGGATACACTCTCCGTAGGAGGAAAGGAGAGGTCCAGGAGCCCTCCTGCCCCCCTCTAAGGATAGACTGCCCCTCGGAGGGAAGGACAAGTACTATACCCATTGCCCCCCCCAACTAAGGACACCCCTCTCCCTGAGGAGGAGGACAGGTACTACACCCCTGTCCCCCAGTAAGGATACAATGCCCCCTGGAGACATGGGCATGTTCTGCCACCCTGGGTGGATACTATAACCACCCGCTCCCTAAGAGAAGGGCAAGTGTTGCCGGGTAGAAGTTTATCGCCGCCCCTAAGTTACACTGCCCCATAGAGAGAAGAGCAGGTACATACTCTACGCGACACCCCAAATCACAACGTGTGCATACATTGACCCCTGGGAAACCGCACCTCATCAACCAAGGATACACTTCTCTGCATCCAGGAGACAGAAGCCCCTACTAACCTGAGGGACACATGGCCACTTGCCCATCAAGACACACTGCCCCCTGCAGAGAGGAGCAGGCACTGACCTGGGCAGAGGGACTGTAGGTCTCCCAACAATACATCCTCTCCTAGAGAGAAGAGCAGAGACTGTCCGAGATAAGGGAGGTGTTTAGGGGGTCCCAGAAAAGTCACTGCTTCCCAATGAGAAAAGGAGGTACTGACCAGGACAGGACTAACCAAGAACACATTTTCCTGGAGAGAAGAGCGGGTGCTGTCCCCCGTGAGGACAGCACATACTACCCAGGGCAGGAGGCATGGGGGGGTGGGGGATCTCTGAGAACCCACACCCTTACTAGAGATAACCAGAGGTACTGTCCATGTAAACTAGCGCTCACCAAAGACACACTGTCCCCTGGAGAGAAGACCTGGTGCTGTCCGGAGCAGATGGTTAAGAGAACCATCGCTCAAAATGCAACTCTGTCTACTGGAGAGGAAATGTGGTTCGGCACAGGGGAACATCCCTCCCGCTGGATAATCTGCCCCCGGAGACCAGAAAAGGACCTACCCAGGCAGGATCCTCAAAGCTTTCCAGAACAAGACTATCCTGGCCACTGGATGGAACGGAAAGTAGATACCTCCCAACCTAGCTACACCTTCCGAGGAATCAGTGCCCTCCGAGAATACACTTCTGCAGAAGGGAAGGACTGGTCCAGGAGCCCTCTTGCCCCATCTGAAGAGAACAGATGCTGCCCAGGGAGGGTATGGCAAACCCCCCTCCACCCCAAAAGGATACACAACTCCTTGAATACAAGAGCAGCTCCTGCCCAGGGATGGCAGGGCTGCAACATCTCCTAGAGAGGGGCTTGTTTCACGAAGGGACCCTAAAGCCGCCACCGCAGAAGGCCACAGGCTGCCAGCAAACGCACCCTTGAACCAATGGAGAAAACGGACCACATCCCCATCCCTCAAACGCAACTCTACCCATCAGAACTCTGCAAAACAGCATTTTCAGGACAGACGGTTTTTTCTAAAGTCAGTGTATGCTCTGCAGGAGCCTGTGCAATCCTTTATCCGTTTACATTGTATGACAACCTATGTTCATTTAATACCAATATATCACTTGCTAAATACCAATGAGCTGCACCTTTTGCAGCTCCGGTGTTTTGTAGCATGTTGACCCCGAGTCCAACCTATGCCAACTCAAACTGCCCGAGGTTTTAGGTCTAACTCGGCCGCGCAGCTGTCCACTGCCTTACGAGCAGCACTGAGAGGGGGCTTTGGCCCCACCCATATGTTGGGCTCCTGAGTACGGAATTTGATTGGACAGAAGCCGTGTGCTCTCGCTGAAATAAAGTGCGTATATTGCTCTTTGTGAGAATGTTTAATGTTCAACACAGCAGAGCTCAGCTGGTTATCGTGGCAACCCAAAGAGGAACTTTAGAGGCTTGATCGGATTAGAAAACGTTTTGGCGCAGCGAGAAGACTTGGTGCATTTATTATGAAGAGTATATGGTAAAGCCAACAGACATGTAAGGGTGGTTTGCAAACGCTGGGGACAGGTATTTTGTCGGATGGAATCCCACAGATTACTGGAGTAAACAAGGACTTTGGCCGCCACCACTAGAAAATCCTGAGGATAGAAACACTGCACCATGATAACTCTCATGGTGCCCTTTTAGAAGGGGACGTAGATTGTTTAGTCAGCTGTAATTTTGTATATTTGTATGACAGAATACTTGATGGTTTCCTAGTGGGAAAGCTTACACTCAGTGTGTCTGAGGGTCTACGGTGACAAGCCGAACATAAAAGCTATAAACCTGGGCTGCTTCAGTGAGAAAATGATGTTCTGCCACATGTATGATGTATTTAGTGTGAACAGTTATAGGAAAGGCCTTTGCCTATTTATTGGAGAGAATATATGAAATGAATACACTTCTGAAGGTGTGGGGTGCTACTACACGGAGTTAAAAGCTGTGGACCACACGGGATCTCCGATTACCCTACAAGGCAAGGGTTTCTTGGTGTTGGCCACTCGCTCTGACAAACCTTGTGATGACAACTATTAGCCCATTCGAGGGAGGGGGTTACATCAACAGCAGTTCTCTGCATATTAGTGATTTTATGACGTATGCCTGGTGGTTGCCAGCACATGCATGTCAGTAGCCCAGTCCTGCTTATGGTGGCGACCCAAAGACGATGGATAACAGCTTGATTGGGACACTGGAAGACTTGTGTCAGATGCCATAAGCCTGATCGGGTTATCATGAAAAGGCTGTGACTAAAGGCAGTAGGTGTGATTTATTTATTGTGAAGAGCATTTGCTGAAGGCAAAAGGTCCTTAAGGGTGGACCGGTATTACAAGGCGTTAGGGATTATGGAAAGGTATTTTGTTACATGGAAGTTCAAGAATCACCAAAAGGAGGACGTTGCTGGGTTACCCCGTTAGACAAGCCCTGGAGAAGATCTGTTCTTTCGGAATCCATTAGAGCGGTTGGATTTGGAGATATTTATGACTGGGTGCCCATGGCTCATCTTCTAACCAGCAGGTTCCTGCAGAGGACTCCTACTGAGGAGATGTCACCCCACTCTCCCTGGTCCCACCATATCCTGACACAAACTCATGACAGCCACAAGCATTAGACCCAAGAAATGATCAAAGCAATGTTTTAAAAACACCAGGTGTTTCCTTCTAGGCCTGGGGTATGTGTTGAACCCCAACTCCTTGCTCTGAGCCTCAGGAAGGTGGGCGCCAGTACACAGATTTGCAGTTGCATTTAAATCGTCCACCATGAAAGCAGGGAACAGCCAGAAAAGAGGCCTTGCTCAACTCATCGATGTGGGACACCTGACCCCAAGGGAGCAGGGAACAGGGGACCGAACCACTCCGCTCATCTCACAGGTGTGGGACCTCTAATGGTGGCACCTTCTGCAGGTCACTCAGGTCACTGCCCGGCCGCTCAATGTGCCACGGGAGTGAGATGAGGAACTTTGCTGACGATGGTTGTAGATCTGAGGAGCTATGTAGCATATTTTCCAAAGCAGCATCTGCTGCAAGCCATCTCACCAAATGACCATTCTACGCTACCATGATACACTCATCCATGAGACGAGAACAGCGCCACCAGATGTCCTTAATGTATCCCAAATCAAGTTCCTACACCAAGCCAGTCCCTCCTCTCTTACATCATTGGCCACTCGCAATACTTCAGATTAGTCAATACAATGATGCCTGCTTTGGTGAATGACACTCGTGACGTCTACAGGGGCCTTTCAACAACACTGAGCAGAAAAGAGCAAGGAGACCAGGGGCTGGGCAAGGATGCCAGGGGCTGCAGGAGGGTGGGCAATGACGGCAGGAGGGGGGGCGACAGAGAGCAGGGGCTGCAGGGGGGTGGGTAGTGATAGCAAAGGGGGGGTGAGAATGAAACCAGGGGCTGCAGGAGGGTGGACAATGACGGCGGGGGGGGGGGGGGGGGGGTGACAATGAGCAGGGGCTGCAGGGTGGTGGGCAGTGATAGCAGGGGGGAGTGACTGAGCCCAGGGGCTGGGCAACGAGAACCAGGGGCTGCAGGAGGGTGGACAATAACAGCGGGGGGGGGGGTGACAATGAGCAGGGGCTGCAGGAGGGTGGACAATAACAACGGGGGGGGGGGGGTGACAATGAGAGCAGGGGCTGCAGGGGGGTGGGCAGTGATAGGAGGGGGGAGGGGGGTGAGAATGAAACCAGGGGCTGCAGGAGGGTGGACAATAACAGCGGGGGGGGGGGGTGACAATGAGCAGGGGCTGCAGGGGGGCAACAATCAGGGGATGGACAGTGAGAGGCGGGAGCTGCAGGGGTTCCACTCTACCACACACCCTTATGTTCCCCTTAAGTACCTCTACGCCCCAGCCTCTCTATCTCGCCCCCCTCACTCATAGATAACCCGCCGCAAGTGCCCAGTATCTCCACCTCACCCCTACACTCATGCATAGCTCACCCTCCCCTCAAACACCCCAGACTCTCTACCGTGCACCCCATTCATACATAACCCACGCCTCCCTCAAGCAGCCAGACACTCTACCACGCCCCACTAGCTGTCCCATAACCCACCCTCCCCACATGCACCCCAGACTTTCTACCATGTACCCCATCATTCCCTAACCCACCCCCCCAGCACCCCATCCTTTCTACCATGTACCCCATCATTCCCTATCCCACCCCCAAGCACCCCATCCTTTCTACCATGTACCCCATCATTCCCTAACTCACCCTGCCCCTCAAGCACACCAGACTTTCTACCATGTACCCCATCATTCCCTATCCCACCCCCAAGCACCCCATCCTTCCTACCATGTACCCCATCATTCCCTAACTCACCCTGCCCCTCCAGCACACCAGACTTTCTACCGTGTACCCCATCATTCCATGACCCACCCTCCCCTCAAGCACCCCCGAATCTCTACCATGTACCCAATCATTCCCTAACCCACCCTCCCCTCAATCCCCCCATCCTTTCTACCATGTACCCCATGATTCCATGACCCACCCTCCCCTCAAGCACCGCAGACTCTCTAGCTCGCCCCCACTCGCTCATTCATAACCCACCCGCCCCCTCAAGCACCCGGACTCCCCACCTCACCCCACTCTCTCTCCTAACCGGCCCTCCCGGCTCCTGTACTCCGCAGTCGCACCTCCCTCCCCCGCCCCCGTCTCACGCCGCCCTGGGCGCAGAGTTTCCCTCGCACACCCGCCCAGCTCCGAGTCTGCAGGGATGAATGTGTGGCTGCAGGCGAGGCATTCTGCGGCGCTGGGCTGCACTTCCTGCCGCTCCCTGGGCCTGCTGCAGCAGTGACAAGGCCTCCCTCATCCAGCAGCCGGGCCTGGCCTCTCCCATCACCCACCCACACACCCAGAAACACAACTGCAGCTGCACAACCACCCTGACACATCTGCAGGGAGCGAGGGGGAGAGATGTACCCGCAGGACAAACACGTGAAAACAATAAAAGAGCGCAGACAAAGAGGAAACACACAGCAAAAGGTGCAAACATACAATGAGCCAACAAACTGCAAACATGCGCACGATACGCAGCAAACAGCAGCCCACCGAGAAATCACACACAACGTACAAACAGCAAACATGCACACCATCCACAGCAAACACAGCGCACCGAGAAACCACACACCACTTACAAACAGCAAACATGCACACCATCCACAGCAAACACAGCGCACCGAGAAACCACACACCACTTACAAACATGCACACCATCCACAGCAAACACAGCGCACCGAGAAACCACACACCACTTACAAACAGCAAACATGCACACCATCCACAGCAAACACACTGCGCACCGAGAAACCACACACACCATGTACAAACAGCAAACATGCGCACCATCCCCAGCGCACCGAGAAACCACACACACCACTTACAAACAGCAAACATGCACACCATCCACAGCAAACACACTGCACACAGAGAAATCACACACACCACGTACAAACAGCAAACATGCACACCATCCACAGCAAACACAGCGCACCGAGAAACCACACACCACTTACAAACAGCAAACATGCACAGCATCCACAGCAAACACACTGCGCACCAAGAAACCACACACACCACGTACAAACAGCAAACATGCACACCATCCACAGCAAATAGACAGCGCACAGAGAAACCACAAACGCACACCACATTCAAACAGCAAACATGCACACCATTCACAGCGCACCGGGAAACCACAAACACACACCACATACAAACAGCAAACATGCACACCATCCACAGCAAACACACTGCACACAGAGAAATCACACACACCACGTACAAACAGCAAACATGCACACCATCCGCAGCAAACACAACACACAGAAGAACAGCAAACAGACCACATACAAAGAGCAAACACGCACACCATCCACAGCAAACACACACACACCCCATCAGCTATCCGGAAACACAGACCACATACAAACAGCAAACATGCACACCATCGACAGCATACTCCCACACCGCACAAACTATTCACAAACACAAACAGCAAACATGCACACCATCCGCAGCATATTCGCACACTGCTCCGGCTATCTACAAACACAGACCACATATAAACAGCAAGCATGCCCACCATCCGCAGCAAACACACAGCACACTGAGAAACCACAAAGACCACATACAAACAGCAAACATGCACACCAGACAGCATACTCACACACCGCACCAGATATCCGCAAACACAGACCACATGCAAACATGCACACCATCTACAGCATACTTACACACCGCACCAGCAATCTGCAAACACAGACCACATGCAAACATGCACACCATCTACAGCATACTTACACACCGCACTAGCAATCCACAAACACAGACCACAGACAAACAGCAAACATGCACACCATCTGCAGCACACACACCGCACCAGCTATCTGCAAACACAGACCATACAAAAACAGCAAACATGCACACCATCCGCAGCAAACTCCCACCCCCACCAGGTATCCGCAAACACAAACAGCAAACATGCTCACCATCTGCAGCAAACACACAGCGCACTGAAAACCACAGACCACATACATACAGCAAACATGTGCACCATCGACAGCAAACTCACACACCCCACCAGCTATCCGCAAACACATTTATACACACACCGCCTACAAAACAGCAAACATGTACACTATCAGCAGCAAACACACCGCACCGGGAAACCACAAACCACATACGAACAGCTAACATGCATACAACCAGCAGCAAGCACACATATAATGCACCAGGTATCCGCACACACACACATCTTGTACAAACACACCACATACAAACGCAAACATGGACACCATCGACTGCAAACACACACACCAGCTATCCACAGAGACACACCGCATACAAACAGCAAACATACATACCATTGGCAGCAAGCACACATACAATGCACCAGCTATCCGCAAACACATACACCACACACAAATACCACATACACACCATCAACACACACTGCACCAGCTATCCACAAAACAGGCACACAACACTGCATACAAAAAACAAACATGTATACCATTGGCAGCAAGCACACATACAATGCATCAGGTAACTGGTAACACACATACCACACACAAACACACCACCTACAAACTGCAAACTTGCACACCATCGACAACAAACAGACACTGCACCAACTATCCACAAACACAGACACACACCCATACGAAAAGCAAACACACATACCGCACTGGTAAACAGACCACATTCAGACAGCAAACATGCATACCATAGGCAGCAAACACACACACGCACACCGCACTAGGTAACCACACAAACATGCACACCATCAACAGCGAACACACACACCGCACAACTGCAAACACACATACCACATACAAACAGCAAACATGCACACTCTGCACAGGCTATCCATAGACACACACTACATACAAACAGTAAACATGCAAACCGTTGGCAACAAACACACAGCACCGGAGAAGCCACATACAAACAGCAAACAGGCACACCATCTGCAGCAAACACCCATACACTGCACCAGCTAACCGCAAACACACAACATACAAACAGCAAACATGCATACAATCAGAAGCAAACACTCATACAGGGCACCAGCTAACGGCAAAGCCACACACAACATACAAGCAACAAACATGCACATTACTGGCAAACACACACACCACACCAGGTAACCACAGACACACCACAAACAGCAAAAATGCACACCATTGGCAGAAAACATACAAACGGCCCAACCGCAGACACACACATCGAAACAGCAAACACACCCAACACACACTACACACCATAACCAAAGAGGAAACATGCACACCCTCGATAGAAAACACATAGCACACCAGCTAACCACACACACACACACACAACACAAAGAAATATCAAACCCACACCACACTGACTAACACACACACATTGCGTACCGACTGAACACAGACACCACCTGTAAACTGGAAACACATTCCACTGACTAACCACAAACACACCAAATATAGGGGGCAAACAAACACCGAGCTAAAAGCATATGGTTAAGAGCCCTGCAAAAGGTTCAGCCTCCACATTTGCATTAATTGTCCATTTGATACAACAATGAGTACATTTCCCGGGATTAAATTTGAAAGGAAGAAAGAAAGAAAAAAAAAAAAAAAAAAAAAGGAAAACCACCACAGAGTACATATTTTATTTTTAAAAAAAGTTACAGCATTGCATGCAGTCGAAGTTGGGATGCAAGTGTCTGTATGCTTTAAGGGTGGACCTAGAAGCCAAGGAAAAGAGTTCAGAGAACGTTCAGTAGTATGGGCACAATAACAGTCAAAGATCATGCATAGCTTTTATTGTTTACCAATTCTAAGACTGTCCATAAAACGTTTACACTGCTGGAGAGGCGATATCAAGATTGGCTTCAACTTGACTTTGCACACCCAAAGTCTCCAGAGACCCCTAAACTCTCAAAGAGGGAGATCCAGATACCGCCTTGGGATCTGAGACAGCCAGGTAGAACACTCTTATGTTTGTCCAGCGCCCCACTCGTCTTCCACAAAGGGGGGTGCAAACATCCATCTCAGGCCACAAGACACAGGGGCCTAGTCAGATGGCCAGGCAGTGATCCATGCCCAGAAAGTATTGCAGTGGACCATTGGTACCTTCTGGCGGACAGTGAGCACCTATGTCCTCTTGGTGCGTGGTCTAAGATGAAGCATAACCATCAGTACCTTCTGGCGGACAGTGGGCACCTATGTCCTCTTGGTGCGTGGTCTAAGATGAAGCATAACCATCGGTACCTTCCGACGGACAGTGGGCACCTATGTCCTCTTGGTGCGTGGTCTAAGATGAAGAGTGGTCATCGGTACCTTCTGACGGACAGTGGGCACCTATGTCCTCTTGGTGCGTGGTCTAAGATGAAGCATAACCATCGGTACCTTCTGACGGACATTGATCCATGTCCAGGACCCACCACAGCAGTGGGAACAGCTGCTGTCCCCTCGAAGTCTGCTCCGAGCTGAAGCCTCAGCACCAGTACCTTCCAAGTGAGTTGGACTTACAGTGGTCCGCACCCAGAGCCTGGCACAGCACTGGGGCCTGGTCCGAGCTGGAGGGTGCGCACCATGTCCCCAAGCAACGGGCACCCAAGACTCCTAGGCTGCAAGGACAACGAAGCCAGAAAGAGTGAATTCTCCCTTGCCCGGGCCAGTGAGTGGCCAGGCTGCAGAAGGGGTCAGAGGTCAGATCTCATGCTCAGTGAGTCTCCTGCAGTTACTCACGCAGGGAGAGGCCCTGCTTCCAGCAAAGGATGTGAGCGCACACTGCTGCGGTGAGGCAACAGGAAGTGCCTTCACAGCCCCCCACCTCCTCACGGCGCTAACCAGAGAAGCAGCGCTGTGTCTGCTCGTGGAGGGGGGGAGGCGCTACAGAGAGGGCACAACTTCCCGTGCGTCACGCGTTGTTCAGCTCACAGCACCTCTGTGATGTGAAGGCAATCAGGAAATGACTGTGGTGAACAGTGAGCCCTGCGCAAGGAATCCAGAAGCCATGTGTCAGCAAGCAGAGCAAGGGGCCTGAACCCCAGGGGTGGCACCCAGCCTGCAGCTCTGGCAGAACACCTGGAGCTATAGAGACAGCCAAGTAATGCAGAAGCCATGCAAGGGGTGGAGGGGCCTGAACCCCAGGGGTGGCACCCAGCCTGCACCTCTGGCAGAACTCTTGGAGCTGTAGAGACAGCCAAGTAATGCAGAAGCCATGCAAGGGGTGGAGGGGCCTGAACCCCAGGGGTGGCACCCAGCCTGCACCTCTGGCAGAACTCTTGGAGCTGTAGAGACAGCCAAGTAATGCAGAAGCCATGCAAGGGGTGGAGGGGCCTGAACCCCAGGGGTGGCACCCAGCCTGCACCTCTGGCAGAACACCTGGCGCTGGAGACTGCTCAAGAAATGCAGAGGCCATGCAAAGGGTGGGGGGCCTGAACCCCAGGGGTGGCACCCAGCCTGCAGCCCTGGCAGAACACCTGGAGCTGGAGGGACTGCTCAAGAAATGCAGAGGCCATGCAAAGGGTGGGGGGCCTGAACCCCAGGGGTGGCACCCAGCCTGCAGCCCTGGCAGAACACCTGGAGCTGGAGGGACTGCTCAAGAAATGCAGAGGCCATGCAAAGGGTGGGGGGCCTGAACCCCAGGGGTGGCACCCAGCCTGCACCTCTGGCAGAACTCTTGGAGCTGTAGAGACAGCCAAGAAATGCAGAGGCCAGGCAAGGGGTGGAGGGGCCTGAACCCCAGGGGTGGCACCCAGCCTGCAGCCCTGGCAGAACACCTGGAGCTATAGAGACAGCCAAGAAATGCAGAGGCCATGCGTCAGCAAAGGAGACCAAGTACAGGCAAGGGGTCTGATCGCCAGAGGTGGAGGGGGCCTTGATCCCCAGGGATGGCACCCAGCCTGCAGCTCTCCCAAGAGTGATTCTTTAGAACCCCCGGGGCTGTAGGAAGAGCAGCTTCCCCCTCCCAGAGCCGACTATGAAAACCGCAGTGACCACGTACTGAGAAGCACAGGAAAGGGACGGACCAGGAAGTAAATATTCTCACGAGAACATCCCCTTCAGTCTGTAGGGCTGGGTCATATCTCAGCACGTGCCCAGCCCATGCCCAACTTAAGTTGCAGCCACCAGTCTCCAAGATGCCATGTTCAACAGGTAAAAGCCATCACGTTTCCATACAGCAATCCTAGACGTAGGTCTGATGCCAGGCCCCTACACCATGGCACAGGGCTGAGCCCAGAGACTCTGGCAGGAGGCCCGCAGAGCGCAGGCAGGCATTTAGGGCGCGTGGGCGAGATACCACAAAAAGGAGCTCTGGGCTAGAGAGGAGCCCTGGCACTGATGTCAGAGTGCATCATAATGACTGCCCATGCTGGTGCTGGGATTTAAGAACCACCGACTCCTCACACATGTATGCAGCAATTACAGTATCACCCGGGATGGGTGAAGAATTCTGTTCCGCCGGCAGGGTTCGCGGAGTTTTGCCTGTTCCACCATCCGCCGCATGGCAGAGTTGTTCTCATGTGCAGCTCGACAACATTAAGTTAGAGAGCGAGAATTTGCACCCCCTAGAGAGATTTTGGGGCTCTATACTGCCTCCTGGCAAGCGTTCACAGCAGGTCGGGACCATTAGCGTTGAGAAAGGGGTCACTCGAGTAGAAAATCTACTTGAACAACAGAAAGAAGCAGGGCCCTCAATGTGTGCCACATGGTGGCATTCATACATTTTACAGAACAGAACAAGCTCCTGGAGTTCAAAATCTTCTGAGTGGGTCACCCTATGCTGGCTGTGGTGCGCCCAGGGCTGTGGTGCGCCCAGTCTCGATCCCTGCATGCAGCGTGATATTCAAGCTAAGCTTGTGTTTTGGAATGCGCCCTGATTGCCAGTGGTCTACACCGATCGAAGTGTTTCCATCCATCACTTCTGAGTCGAGTGAGTCACCTTGTGCTGTGGTGCACCCAGACCCGTGGTACACCCATACAGGGGCGCAGGCCACAGCACTCCAGTGGAAACACCCAATAAGGATGACATGCCCTCGGAGTTGCTAATGCACCCGGAGCGAGGGGGTGGGGGTTCCCTACTAGCGAGGGCGGGACCCTCTTAACAGGGGTCTGTGCAGCTGGTCCCTTGGTGCCAGAGATGAGGGGTCCTACACCTGTCTACTCTGCACTAGAAGTCAGGTCTTCAAGTGCCCGCTACCGAGGTGACCACCAGGCCACAGTGCATCTCACCTCATGGTCATTTATCAGCACTTCCGCTTCGGCCAGAAGGGGAGAAAAGTTCCAAAAAAACAGTAAAAACTTCGTAAGAAGCGCAAACGAAATGCAAAGACTAAGGGAGGGGAAGAGTCGAAAAAAGCACATTTTAGCCCATTCCACCCGAGTAAAACCTGGCTCGGTCCAGAGTCTCAGTTTCATCATCTAACAAACGCCTCGAAGCACACTTTGGACTAAAACCAGCTGCTCTCTCAAGAACCAAGTGTTCTCCCCAGCCCTCCAGACGTGCACAGCACCACCGAGGGACTCCCTCCAGACGTGCACAGCACCACCGAGGGACTCCCTCCAGACGTGCGCAGCACCACCACCGAGGGACTCCCTCCAGACGTGCGCAGCACCACCACCGAGGGACTCCCTCCAGACGTGCGCAGCACCACCACCGAGGGACTCCCTCCAGACGTGCGCAGCACCACCACCGAGGGACTCCCTCCAGGCGTGCGCAGCACCACCACCGAGGGACTCCCTCCAGGCGTGCGCAGCACCACCGAGGGACTCCCCCCAGACGTGCACAGCACCACCGAGGGACTCCCCCCAGACGTGCACAGCACCACCGAGGGACTCCCCCCAGACGTGCACAGCACCACCGAGGGACTCCCCCCAGACGTGCACAGCACCACCGAGGGACTCCCCCCAGACGTGCACAGCACCACCACCGAGGGACTCCCTCCAGACGTGCGCAGCACCACCACCGAGGGACTCCCCCCAGACGTGCACAGCACCACCGAGGGACTCCCTCCAGACGTGCGCAGCACCACCACCGAGGGACTCCCTCCAGACGTGCGCAGCACCACCACCGAGGGACTCCCTCCAGGCGTGCGCAGCACCACCACCGAGGGACTCCCTCCAGGCGTGCGCAGCACCACCGAGGGACTCCCCCCAGACGTGCACAGCACCGAGGGACTCCCCCCAGACGTGCACAGCACCGAGGGACTCCCTCCAGACGTGCACAGCACCACCGAGGGACTCCCTCCAGACGTGCACAGCACCACCGAGGGACTCCCTCCAGACGTGCACAGCACCACCGAGGGACTCCCCCCAGACGTGCACAGCACCGAGGGACTCCCTCCAGACGCGCTCAGCACCGAGGGACTCCCTCCAGACGCGCGACGCGCTCAGCACCGAGGGACTCCCTCCAGACGTGCGCAGCAGCACCACCGAGGGACTCCCCCCAGACGTGCGCAGCAGCACCGCCGAGGGACTCCCCCCAGACGTGCGCAGCAGCACCGCCGAGGGACTCCCCCCAGACGTGCGCAGCAGCACCGCCGAGGGACTCCCCCCAGACGTGCGCAGCAGCACCACCGAGGGACTCCCCCCAGACGTGCGCAGCAGCACCACCGAGGGACTCCCCCCAGACGTGCGCAGCAGCACCACCGAGGGACTCCCCCCAGACGCGCGCACCGCCGAGGGACTCCCCCCAGACGCGCGCACCACCGAGGGAATCCCCCCAGACGCGCGCAGCACCGAGGGACTCCCCCCAGACGCGCGCAGCACCGAGGGAATCCCCCCAGACGCGCGCAGCACCGAGGGACTCCCCCCAGACGCGCGCAGCACCGAGGGACTCCCCCCAGACGCGCGCAGCACCGAGGGACTCCCCCCAGACGCGCGCAGCACCGAGGGACTCCCCCCAGACGCGCGACGCGCTCAGCACCGAGGGACTCCCCCCAGACGCGCGCAGCACCGAGGGACTCCCCCCAGACGCGCGACGCGCTCAGCACCGAGGGACTCCCTCCAGACGTGCGCAGCACCACTGAGGGACTCCCTCCAGACGTGCGCAGCACCACCACCGAGGGACTCCCCCCAGACGTGCACAGCACCACCGAGGGACTCCCTCCAGACGTGCGCAGCACCACCACCGAGGGACTCCCTCCAGACGTGCGCAGCACCACCACCGAGGGACTCCCTCCAGGCGTGCGCAGCACCACCACCGAGGGACTCCCTCCAGGCGTGCGCAGCACCGAGGGACTCCCCCCAGACGTGCACAGCACCGAGGGACTCCCTCCAGACGTGCACAGCACCACCGAGGGACTCCCTCCAGACGTGCACAGCACCACCGAGGGACTCCCTCCAGACGTGCACAGCACCACCGAGGGACTCCCTCCAGACGTGCACAGCACCACCGAGGGACTCCCCCCAGACGTGCGCAGCACCGAGGGACTCCCTCCAGACGCGCGCAGCACCGAGGGACTCCCCCCAGACGCGCGCAGCACCGAGGGACTCCCCCCAGACGCGCGACGCGCTCAGCACCGAGGGACTCCCCCCAGACGTGCACAGCACCGAGGGACTCCCTCCAGACGCGCTCAGCACCGAGGGACTCCCTCCAGACGCGCGACGCGCTCAGCACCGAGGGACTCCCTCCAGACGTGCACAGCACCACCGAGGGACTCCCCCCAGACGTGCACAGCAGCACCGCCGAGGGACTCCCCCCAGACGTGCGCAGCAGCACCGCCGAGGGACTCCCCCCAGACGTGCGCAGCAGCACCGCCGAGGGACTCCCCCCAGACGTGCGCAGCAGCACCGCCGAGGGACTCCCCCCAGACGCGCGCAGCAGCACCACCGAGGGACTCCCCCCAGACGTGCGCAGCACCGAGGGACTCCCCCCAGACGCGCGCAGCAGCACCACCGAGGGACTCCCCCCCAGACGTGCGCAGCACCGAGGGACTCCCCCCAGACGCGCGCAGCACCGAGGGACTCCCCCCAGACGCGCGCAGCACCGAGGGACTCCCCCCAGACGCGCGCAGCACCGAGGGACTCCCCCCAGACGCGCGCAGCACCGAGGGACTCCCCCCAGACGCGCGCAGCACCGAGGGACTCCCCCCAGACGCGCGCAGCACCGAGGGACTCCCCCCAGACGCGCGACGCGCTCAGCACCGAGGGACTCCCCCCAGACGCGCGCAGCACCGAGGGACTCCCCCCAGACGCGCGACGCGCTCAGCACCGAGGGACTCCCTCCAGACGCGCTCAGCACCGAGGGACAGTCCAGACATGCGCAGCACCGAGGGACTGTCACAAAACCCAGAGAATGACAACGGAGTGAGCTCTGTATATCCCACCCAGCACTGAAAGCTGGAGTCACCAGCCCTCCAGACAAGAGGGCTTTCCGCACCGTCCATGGCTCAGCCACAACCTAAGAGAGACCATATCCCTCCCCTGATAACACATGTAACTGGCCTCTCCTGGACACCAAAGCAGCTCAGCAGCGTGGTGGTCCCTGGCTCTAGCGCAGCACCCCCAATGGTCCCTGGCTCTAGCGCAGCACACCCCAATGGTCCCTGGCTCTAGCGCAGCACCCCATGGTCCCTGGCTCTAGCGCAGCACCCCCAATGGTCCCTGGCTCTAGCGCAGCACACCCCAATGGTCCCTGGCTCTAGCGCAGCACCCCATGGTCCCTGGCTCTAGCGCAGCACCCCCAATGGTCCCTGGCTCTAGCGCAGCAACCCCCCCCCCCCCCCATTGGTCCCTGGCTCTAGCGCAGCAACCCCCCCAATGGTCACTGGCACTAGTGCAGCCCCTCCATGGTCCCTGGCTCTAGCGCAGCACCCGCCCCATGGTCCCTGGCTCTAGCGCAGCACCCCCCCCCCCCAATGGTCCCTGGCACTAGTGCAGCCCCTCCATGGTCCCTGGCTCTAGCGCAGCACCCCCCCCCCAATGGTCCCTGGCACTAGTGCAGCCCCTCCATGGTCCCTGGCTCTAGCGCAGCACCCCCCCCCCCCCCCAATGGTCCCTGGCACCAGTGCAGCCCCTCCATGGTCCCTGGCTCTAGCGCAGCACCCCCCCCCCATGGTCCCTGGCACTAGTGCAGCCCCTCCATGGTCTCTGGCTCTAGCGCAGCACCCCCCCCCCATGGTCCCTGGCACTAGTGCAGCCCCTCCATAGTCCCTGGCTCTAGCGCAGCACCCCCATGGTCCCTGGCTCTAGCGCAGCGCACACGCACCCCCAATGGTCCCTAGCACTAGTGCAGCCCCTCCATGGTCCCTGGCTCTAGCGCAGCACCCGCCCCCATGGTCCCTGGCTCTAGCGCAGCACACACACCCTCCATGGTCTCTGGCTCTAGCGCAGCACCCCCCCCAATGGTCCCTGGCTCTAGCGCAGCACCCCCATGGTCCCTGGCTCTAGCGCAGCACCCCCATGGTCCCTGGCTCTAGCGCAGCACACACACACACACACCCAATGGTCCCTGGCACTAGTGCAGCCCCCCCATGGTCCCTGGCTCTAGCGCAGCACACACCCCCCCCATAGTCCCTGGCTCTAGCGCAGCACACACACCCCCCCCATGGTCCCTGGCTCTAGCGCAGCACACCCCCCCCCCATGGTCCCTGGCTCTAGCGCAGCACACACACCCCCCCCATGGTCCCTGGCTCTAGCGCAGCACACACACCCCCCCATGGTCCCTGGCTCTAGCGCAGCACACACACCCCCCCATGGTCCCTGGCTCTAGCGCAGCACACACACCCCCCCCATGGTCCCTGGCTCTAGCGCAGCACACACATCCCCCCCATGGTCCCTGGCTCTAGCGCAGCACACACCCCCCCCCCCCCATGGTCCCTGGCTCTAGCGCACCACACACCCCCCCCCCATGGTCCCTGGCTCTAGCGCACCACACACCCCCCCCCCCCATGGTCCCTGGCTCTAGCGCACCACACACCCCCCCCATGGTCCCTGGCTCTAGCGCAGCACACACCCCCCCCCCATGGTCCCTGGCTCTAGCGCAGCACACCCCCCCCCATGGTCCCTGGCTCTAGCGCAGCACACAGCCCCCCCCATGGTCCCTGGCTCTAGCGCAGCACACACACACCCCCCATGGTCCCTGGCTCTAGCGCAGCACACACACACACCCCCCCCCATGGTCCCTGGCTCTAGCGCAGCACACACACACCCCCCCCCCCATGGTCCCTGGCTCTAGCGCAGCACACACACACCCCCCATGGTCCCTGGCTCTAACGCAGCACACACACACCCCCCATGGTCCCTGGCTCTAGCACAGCACACTCACCCCCCCATGGTCCCTGGCTCTAGCGCAGCACACACCCCCCCCCATGGTCCCTGGCTCTAGCGCAGCACACACACCCCCCCATGGTCCCTGGCTCTAGCACAGCACACACACCCCCCCCCCCATGGTTCCTGGCTCTAGCGCAGCACACACCCCCCCCCCCCAATGGTTCCTGGCTCTAACGCAGCACATTTCTGTCTGTATTTATCCATATTTATTTTCAGTCATTTTATAGGCATTTATCCATATTTATTTTATGCTTTCAAAATAAACAAGAACTAAAATGGTTGATTTTCCATGTACTTAACTGATTAGCAAGCACTGACACATGTAGCGTTTTAGCAAATTAAGCGGGCAAATAACAAAACACAGTCACATATAACAAAAGGTGAATATTAGCATTATCCACAAGTACATGTCAACATATTCCAGTAGTTAAGGGAATATCGTCCCGTTTTTAAACCCTCGTGGTGTCTGCTCAGCCCTTGGTCTGGAATTAATGAAGCACAACGTTCTGTACTTGTCGCTTTTACAAACAGATTGTTTTCTGTCTGATGCCCTCTCACTGACACTGCAACAGCACAACAGCCTCCCCTGGACACTGTCACACCTCAATGCAGCCACACTGCCCTCTCACTGACACTGCAACAGCACAACAGCCTCTGCTGGACACTGTGACACCTCAATGCAGCCACACTGCCCTCTCACTGACACTGCAACAGCCCAACAGCCTCCCCTGGACACTGTCACACCTCAATGCAGCCACACTGCCCTCTCACTCACACTGCAACAGCCCAACAGCCTCCCCTGGACACTGTCACACCTCAATGCAGCCACACTGGCCTCTCACTCACACTGCAACAGCCCAACAGCCTCCGCTGGACACTGTCACACCTCAATGCAGCCACACTGGCCTCTCATTGACACTGCAACAGCACAACAGCCTCCCCTGGAGACTGTCACACCTCAATGCAGCCACACTGCCCTCTCACTGACACTGCAACAGCCCAACAGCCTCCCCTGGACACTGTCACACCTCAATGCAGCCACACTGCCCTCTCACTGACACTGCAACAGCACAACAGCCTCCCCTGGACACTGTCACACCTCAATGCAGCCACACTGCCCTCTCACTCACACTGCAACAGCACAACAGCCTCCGCTGGACACTGTCACACCTCAATGCAGCCACACTGCCCTCTCACTCACACTGCAACAGCACAACAGCCTCCCCTGGACACTGTCACACCTCAATGCAGCTACACTGCCCTCTCACTCACACTGCAACAGCACAACAGCCTCTGCTGGACACTGTCACACCTCAATGCAGCCACACTGCCCTCTCACTCACACTGCAACAGCACAACAGCCTCCCCTGGACACTGTCACACCTCAATGCAGCCACACTGCCCTCTCACTGACACTGCAACAGCACAACAGCCTCTGCTGGACACTGTCACACCTCAATGCAGCCACACTGCCCTCTCACTGACACTGCAACAGCACAGCAGCCTCCCCTTGACACTGTCACACCTCAATGCAGCCACACTGCCCTCTCACTGACACTACAACAGCCTCTCCTGGACACTGTCACACCTCAATGCAGCCACACTGCCCTCTCACTGACACTGCAACAGCACAACAGCCTCCCCTGGACACTGTCACACCTCAATGCAGCCACACTGCCCTCTCACTGACACTGCAACAGCACAACAGCCTCCCCTGGACACTGTCACACCTCAATGCAGCCACACTGCCCTCTCACTGACACTGCAACAGCACAACAGCCTCTCCTGGACACTGTCACACCTCAATGCAGCCAAACAGCCCTCTCACTGACACTGCAACAGCACAACAGTCTTCCCTGGACACTGTCACACCTCAATGCAGCCACAATACCCTCTCACTGACACTGCAACAGCACAACAGCCTCTCCTGGACACTGTCACACCTCAATGCAGCCACAATACCCTCTCACTGACACTGCAACAGCACAACAATCTTCCCTGGACACTGTCACACCTCAATGCAGCCACAATACCCTCTCACTGACACTGCAACAGCACAACAATCTTCCCTGGACACTGTCACACCTCAATGCAGCCACACTGGCCTCTCACTGACACTGCAACAGCACAACAGCCTCTCCTGGACACTGTCACACCTCAATGCAGCCACACTGCCCTCTCACTGACACTGCAACAGCACAACAGCCTCTGCTGGACACTGTCACACCTCAATGCAGCCACAATACCCTCTCACTGACACTGCAACAGCACAGCAGCCTCCCCTGGACACTGTCACACCTCAATGCAGCCGCACTGCCCTCTCACTGACACTGCAACAGCACAACAGCCTCCCCTGGACACTGTCACACCTCAATGCAGCCAAACTGCCCTCTCACTGACACTGCAACAGCACAACAGTCTTCCCTGGACACTGTCACACCTCAATGCAGCCACAATACCCTCTCACTGACACTGCAACAGCACAACAGCCTCCCCTGGACACTGTCACACCTCAATGCAGCCACACTGCCCTCTCACTGACACTGCAACAGCACAACAGCCTCTCCTGGACACTGTCACACCTCAATGCAGCCACACTGCCCTCTCACTGACACTGCAACAGCACAACAGCCTCCCCTGGACACTGTCACACCTCAATGCAGCCAAACTGCCCTCTCACTGACACTGCAACAGCACAACAGCCTTCCCTGGACACTGTCACACCTCAATGCAGCCAAACTGCCCTCTCACTGACACTGCAACAGCACAACAGCCTCCCCTGGACACTGTCACACCTCAATGCAGCCACACTGCAACAGCACAACAGCCTCCCCTGGACACTGTGATACCCCATCTTCAGCCTTCTCCCCACTTGGTACCACACCTCAAGAGAACTGCCCCCCTGAACAGCGCGAGAACTGCCCCCTCCTGAACAGCGCGAGAACTGCCCCCCTCCTGAACAGCGCCCTATCACCACCTACTCAGCCGCCGTCCCTGGGCGCAGTCCCACCGCTAATCAATCACCCGAGGCCCCCGGACATCCCCACACTATCAAGAACCCCCACTGCCCTGCCCTTAAGGCCACCAGGCCTCCACACAAACTGCCCTCTCACCAACCCAGCGGGTACCTCAATAATATCACATCAAGATCCACCCGAGTGCCAACCAATCAACAATAACCCAAAACACCCCGACCAGGTGTTAGATCCACGCCACCACTGCCCCTGACACTGCCCCAAACCCTCCCACTCGTCCACCCTCTCTCTCAGCGAGCACGTCCCTCCACCCCTCCTCCACCCTGGAACTACACCCTGCCTCTTCTTCCCCATCCGCCCGGTCCCTGCCCGTCACCCTCCCCGGGGACAGGACCCGCTTCCTCTTACCCCCTCCGGGGTGAGAACTGTCCCTCTTCCTCGTGTCCACGCTCCCTAACCCCGCCTCATACTGCCCTCTCAGCAGCCTGGGAACTGTTGCTCAACTCTGGCGTTATCTACTCAGGCTGGCACTGGCACTGCCCCTGCCCAACCACCACGGCTGCCTTCTTCCTAGGCTGGCATCGGTCTCTGTTCCATCATGCCCTCGCCCAGGCTGAGTACTGCCCCTCTCCTGCCCTCACTGCTTCTCCCATGCTGGGTACTGCCCCCTCTCCTGCCCTCACTGCTTCTCCCAGGCTGGGTACTGCCCCTCTCCTGCCCTCACTGCTTCTCCCATGCTGGGCACTGCCCCTACCCACCTCACCTCTGCAGTCATCTACCCAGGCTGGGCACTGCTCCTGCCATCCTTATCCCTGTCATATACCCAGGCTGGGCGCTGCACGTGCCCACCTCACCTCTGCTGTCATCTACCCAGGCTGGGCACTGCTCCTGCCCTCCTTATCCCTGCTGTCATCTACCCAGGCTGGGCACTGCACATGCCCACCTGCTCATGGCTGTCATCTACCCAGGCTGGGCACTGCTCCTGCCCAGTTTATCCCTACAGTCATCTACCCACACTGTGCGCTGCACGTGCCCAACTCACCTCTGCTGTCATCTACACAGGTTGGGAACTGCTCCTGCCCTCCTAATCCCTGCTGAAATCTACCCAAGCTGGGCACTGCCTCTGCCCTCCTATCATCTACCCAGGCTGGGCACTGCCTCTGCCCTCCTATCATCTACCCGGGCTGGGGACTGCAAGTGCCCACCTCATCTCTGCTGTTATCTACCCAGGCTAGGCCCTGCTCCTGCCCTCTTTATCCCTGCTGTCATCTACACAAGCTGAGAACTGCCCCTGCCACCCTTAACGAGGCAGTTCTCTCCCAAGACTGAGTACTGCCCGTGACTCGCTCCCCATGCTGTCCTCTCCAGGTGTGATGCTGCTCCTCTCCCATGCAGTGTACTGCCCTTCACACCCACTCCCCTCTGCTGTCCTTCCCCGGGATGAGTATTGTCCCAGCCCCATGCAGTCGTCTACGCAGGCCCCACTGCCCGGCCTGAATACTGCCTTTGCCTCCCTTACCATGCTGTCCTCCTCTACCCAGGCTGAGCTCTACCCTATCACACTCTGCCAAGCTGGATACTACCCTCTCACACCCCGCCAGGCTGGATACTACCCTCTCACGCCCCGCCAGGCTGGATACTGCCCTCACATACCCTGCCAGGCTGGATACTGCCCTCACACACCCCGCCAGGCTGGATACTGCCCTCACACACCCTGCCAGGCTGGATACTGCCCTCACACACCCTGCCAGGCTGGCTACTGCCCTCACACACCCCGCCAGGCTGGCTACTGCCCTCTCTCACTCTGCCAGGCTGGATACTACCCTCTCACACCCCGCCAGGCTGGATACTGCCCTCTCTCACTCTGCCAGGCTGGATACTGCCCTCACACACCCTGCCAGGCTGGATACTGCCCTCACACACCCTGCCAGGCTGGATACTGCCCTCACACACCCTGCCAGGCTGGATACTGCCCTCACACACCCTGCCAGGCTGGACACTGCCCTCACACACCCTGCCAGGCTGGACACTGCCCTCACACACCCTGCCAGGCTGGACACTGCCCTGAGCTCTGCCAGTCCTGCCCCCTCACACCCCGGACACTGCCCTGAGCTCTGCCCCTCACACCCTGCCAGGAGAGATACTGCCCTCTCACACCCTGCCAGGCTGGATACTGCCCTCTCTCACTCTGCCAGGCTGGATACTGCCCTCACACACCCTGCCAGGCTGGATACTGCCCTCACATACCCTGCCAGGCTGGATACTGCCCTCACACACCCTGCCAGGCTGGATACTGCCCTCACACACCCTGCCAGGCTGGATACTGCCCTCACACACCCTGCCAGGCTGGATACTGCCCTCACATACCCTGCCAGGCTGGATACTGCCCTCACACACCCTGCCAGGCTGGACACTGCCCTGAGCTCTGCCAGTCCTGCCCCCTCACACCCCGGACACTGCCCTGAGCTCTGCCCCTCACACCCTGCCAGGAGAGATACTGCCCTCTCACACTCTGCCAGGCTGGATACTGCCCTCTCTCACTCTGCCAGGCTGGACACTGCCCTGAGCTCTGCCCCTCACACCCTGCCATGAGAGATACTGCCCTCTCACACCCTGCCAGGAGAGATACTGCCCCTCACACCCTGCCAGGAGAGATACTGCCCCTCACACCCTGCCAGGAGAGATACTGCCCTCACACACCCTGCCAGGCTGGATACTGCCCTCTCACACTCTGCCAGGCTGGATACTGCCCTCACACACCCTGCCAGGCTGGATACTGCCCTCTCTCACTCTGCCAGGCTGGACACTGCCCTGAGCTCTGCCCCTCACACCCTGCCATGAGAGATACTGCCCTCTCACACCCTGCCAGGAGAGATACTGCCCCTCACACCCTGCCAGGAGAGATACTGCCCTCTCTCACTCTGCCAGGCTGGATACTGCCCTCTCACACTCTGCCAGGCTGGATACTGCCCTCACACACCCTGCCAGGCTGGATACTGCCCTCTCACACTCTGCCAGGCTGGATACTGCCCTCACATACCCTGCCAGGCTGGATACTGCCCTCACACACCCTGCCAGGCTGGATACTGCCCTCACACACCCTGCCAGGCTGGATACTGCCCTCACACACCCTGCCAGGCTGGATACTGCCCTCACACACCCTGCCAGGCTGGATACTGCCCTCACACACCCCGCCAGGCTGGATACTGCCCTCTCTCACTCTGCCAGGCTGGATACTACCCTCTCACACCCCGCCAGGCTGGATACTACCCTCTCATACCCTGCCAGGCTGGATACTGCCCTCACACACCCTGCCAGGCTGGATACTGCCCTGAGCTGTGCCCCTCACACCCTGCCAGGAGAGATACTGCCCTCTCACACTCTGCCAGGCTGGACACTGCCCTATCATACTCTGCCAGGCTGGACACTGCCCTGAGCTCTGCCCCTCACACCCTGCCAGGAGAGATACTGCCCTCTCACACTCTGCCAGGCTGGACACTGCCCTGAGCTCTGCCCCTCACACCCTGCCAGGCTGGATACTGCCCTCTCTCACTCTGCCAGGCTGGATACTGCCCTCTCTCACTCTGCCCTCTCACACTCTGCCAGGCTGGACACTGCCCTGAGCTCTGCCCCTCACACACTGCCAGGACAGATACTGCCCTCAGACCCCAGCAGACTCAGCGCCGCCCCCCCAGCGCCTCGGGTCCCACCTGCAGGGGGCGCAGCTGCTCTCCCCCGGTGTCCGCCGCTCCCCGTCCGCTGGCTCCGCTCCTCCGGTGCTGCGCCCGCTTCCTTCCCGCCCTGCCCCGCCCGAGAGACTCTCTGTCCCGCCCCCGACTCTCGCTGCTCCCGCAGGCGAACTTCAGCGCAGGGCGAGGCGGCGGCCGCGGCGCATGCGCATGACCCCGGGGCAGGGGGACGCCCGCGCCGCCATCTTGGTTCCTGGCAGGAAGCCTGCGCGCATGCGCGGCACCCAGGCGCGGGGACGTGTAAGGTTGTATGTGGTTCCATTCTCGGAGTGTGCGCGTGCCGCGCCTGCGCGCGCCGCTCGAGCACAATGTATCTTCTGCCAATCCGCACCTGGTCCCTGCGTCGGTACAGCCGCGCGCTCAGGTCCCAGGCAGGGCTTTAAGTGGGCCGGTGCTGTCCGGTACGGAGTACCTGCGCTTATTTAACTGGAAAGGGCGAGTACCTGCGCTTCCCAGCACTGCTGAAATACCTTTAATGGGAGAGTACCTGCGCTGCTGCAATACATTTCATGGGAGAGTACCTGCGCTTCCCAGCGCTGCTGCAATACATTTCATGGGAGAGTACCTGCGCTGCTGCAGTACCTTTAATGGGAGAGTACCTGCACTTCCGAAGCACTGCTGCAATACATTTCATGGGAGAGTACTGCACTTCTCAGCACTGCTACAATACCTTTAATGGGAGAGTACCTGCACTTCTCAGCACTGCTGCAGGACATTTAATGGGAGAGTACCTGCACTTCTCAGCACTGCTGCAGGACATTTAATGGGAGAGTACCTGCACTTCTCAGCACTGCATCAATACCTTTAATAGGAGAGTGCCTTCACTTGTCAGCACTGCTACAATACATTTCATGGGAGAGTACTGCACTTCTCAGCACTGCTACAATACCTTTAATAAGAGAGTACCTGCACTTCTCAGCACTGCTTCAATACATTTAATGGGAGAGTACCTGCACTTCTCAGCACTGCTGCAGGACATTTAATGGGAGAGTACCTGCACTTCTCAGCACTGCATCAATACCTTTAATGGGAGAGTGCCTTCACTTGTCAGCACTGCTACAATACATTAAATGGGAGAGTACCAGGACTTCTCAGTACTGCTGAAGTACATTTAATGGGAGAGTACCTGCACTTCTCGGCACTACTGCACTACATTTAATGGGCGAGTACTTTCACTTCTCAGCACGGGGAACATCCAGAACAACGACTCCAGAACCACGTCATTGTGGTTAATGCAAGCCGGATCGCGCTTGCGTTAATGACTCCCTTTTTCTCTGCCTTAACCATGCATGTGCTGAACAACGCACATGCGTGGTTAAGGCAGAGAAAAAGGGAGTCAGCATTGGGAGAGGACGCCTCAGGTAAGTGGGGCTGGGGCAGTGTTGGGGGTAGTTTTTAGGAGTAGGAGTGGATTGAGGGCTTGGAGTGGGGGAGGTCGGGTATTTTTTTTTTTTAGGGGTGCGGGGATCAGGGTAGTTCTGGTTTTCAGGGGCGGGGGATCAGGGCAGTTCTGTTTTTAGAGGCGGGGTGGAGGGTCAGGTAGTTGTGTTTTGGGGGGCGGGGGGTCAGGGTACTTTTGTTTTTGGGGTGGGGAGATCGGGGTATTTTGGTTTTTGGGGGTGGGGTGGTGAGGTCCATGGTTTTTGGTGGTGGGGGTCTAGTAGTTTAGTTTTTTGGGGTAGAGGGTCAGGTAGTTTAGTTTTGGGGTTGGGTAGTTTGGTGTTTGGGGGTTGGGTGGGGGATCGGGGTAGTTTGGTTTTTGGGGCGGGGTGGGGGATCGGGGTAGTTTCCTTTTGGGGGCAGGGGGGTTGGGGTAGTTAGTGTTTTTGGGGTGGGGTCGGGATAGTTTGGTTTTTGGGGGTGGGGGATAGGTTGGTTTTTGGGGTGGGGGTTCATTGTTTTTTAGGGTGGGATGGGGATCTGGGTAGTTTGGTTTTTTAGGGGTGGGGGTTGGTGTAGTTTGGTTTTTGGGGTGGGGGTCGGGGTAGTTAGGTTTTTGGGGGTAGGAGATCAGGGTAGTTAGGGTTTTGGGATGGGGTTATCAGGGTAGTTTTGTTTTTGGGGGTGGGGGTCGGGTAGTTAGTGTTTTTGGGGGTGGGAGGTGGGGGGGTTGGGATAGTTTGGTTTTTGGGGATGGGTGGATTGGGGCAGTTTGGTTTTTGGGGGTGCGGGGGTCATTGGTTTTTGGGGGTGGGGGTCGGGGTAATTTTAGTTTTTAAGGGCGGGGTACTTTTATTTTTGGGGGTGCGGTTGGTTGATTTTTAGGGCCGGTTGGGGTATGTTTTAGGGCTCAGGGTGGGTGGGGGTATCAGGGTAGTTGTATTTTTAGGGCGGGTGGGGGAGATGGCATGCGAAAACCATGCATGCCGTTCCACATATGCCTTTACTAGTCATGCCTTTACAATGAAAAATCGTAAAGGCATGCGTGGTAAAGGCATTTGTGGAAACAACGCGGTCGTTGTTCCGACCGCGTTGTTCAGGCATCTGCGGTTGGTGCATGCGTTGTTCCAGCATATATTCCTCAGCACTGCTGCAAAACATTTGATGGGAAAGTACTAGCATTTCCCAGCACTGCTGCAGTACATTTAATGGGAGAGTACCTGCGCTTCTCAACACTGCTGCAGTACATTTAATGGGAGAGTACCTGCACTTCCCAGCGCTACTGTGATACATTTAATGGGAGAGTGCTGCACTTCTCAGCACTGCTGCAATACATTTAATGGGAGAGTACCTGCACTTCTTTAACTTGAAAGGGAGAGTAGCTGCACTGCTCAGTGCTGCTGCAGTACATTTAATGGGAGAGTACCTGCACTTGATAGCTTTAATACAATACATTTAATGGGAGAGTACCTGCACTTCTCAACACTGCTGCAGTACATTTAATGGGAGAGTACTGCACTTCTCAGCACTGCTTCAATACCTTTTATGGGAGAGAACCTGCACTTCTCACATTGCTGCGATACATTTAGTGGGAGAGTACCTGCACTTCTCAGTGCGGCTGCGATACATTTAATGGGAGAGTACTGGCACTTCTCACATTGCTACAATACATTGTATGAGAGAATACTGGCACTTCTCAGGAGCAAGCAGGTACTGTAGAACGTGAGTATCTGCATTTCTCCATTTAAAGCGCTGGTTCAAGGTAATGGTAGTTTGCTCAGTAATGTAATGACAGCGGTTAGAGTAGTTTACCACTGACTCTCCTTGAACTGGTCATGTTTCCTGTGGGCTCTGTATATACTTGGCCATGAATAAAGTCTTCTCATAATCTCTTGGTCTTGTGGCATCACATTTTTTGGGAGAAACATCTTTAGAACAATTTGGCGACGAGTTTTAGGAAAATAATTTAAAAATAATTCACCAAAAGGTACCCGTAGTGGATGATGCGGGTCACCTATCGCTTCCTTTCCTTGGGACATCATTGATTGCCTCCCTCTGCGGCGGTGGAGACCCCAGGAGTGTATGCACACAGCACTGCAGTGTCTGGGACCAGGAGAGTTCCCATTGGGTGCTCGCATGTGCATTGCTGACCAATGCAGTTTTTGTGTCTGTACCAAGTCAGCGCACCAATCCCTCGGCGATTGTTTCTGTGGGGGCGGCGGTTGAAGAGCACCCTGAGAGCATCCCTCTCCATTTTGACAGAAGGTTTGCAAACACTTCTATCTGGACGGCAAGCCTTCAGACAAGCAACATGGGATCTTGCTAAAAAGCCTGCGCCTTCGGTGATAGGCACACCAACTTAACAGTAAATATTTTATGTGCCTGCTTATTCATGACTGGATTCAAGCTAGCCTGGCTGACGTGGGGTAATGCCCCAAAACCGGTCTCAGGATGCTTGTGTCTGCTCCAGGCAGGACCTGGCCTGGCAGTTTGGGCTGGACTGTTACCATGGGGAACAGGGTCAAGACGGGGAACATTACAACGGTCTACGTTGTTAACGCAAGCAGAACCACGCTTGCATTAACAACGATTCCCTTTTTCTCTGCTTTAACCACGCATGTGCTGAACAATGCACATACGTAGTTAAGGCAGAGAAAAAGGGAGAATGCATCGCGAGAGAAGGACGCGGTCGCGTAAGTGGGTCTGGGTTGCGGTCGTTTTTAGGGATAGGGGTGGATTAAGGGTTTGAGGCTGGGGGTGGTCAGGGTAGTTTGTATTTTTAGAGGCGGGGTGGGGGAATCAGGGTAGTTCTTGTGAGAAGGTAGCCTCTTTCTAGCCTTGTTACCCCCACTTTTGGCCTGTTTGTGAGTGTATGTCGGGGTTTTGTCACTGTTTTCACTGTCTCACTGGGATCCTGATAGCCAGGCCTCAGTGCTCATAGTGAAAACACTATGTTTTCAGTATGTTTGTTATGTGTCACTGGGATCCTGCTGGTCAGGACCCCAGTGCTCATAAGTTTGTAGCCTATATGTATGTGTCACTGGGACCCTGTCACACAGGGCCCCAGTGCTCATAGGTGTGCATGTATATGTTCCCTGTGTGGTGCCTAACTGTCTCACTGAGGATCTGCTAACCAGAACCTCAGTGGTTATGCTCTCTCATTACTTCCAAATTGTCACTGACAGGCTAGTGACCATTTTTACCAATTTACATTGGCTTACTGGAACACCCTTATAATTCCCTAGTATATGGTACTGAGGTACCCAGGGTATTGGGGTTCCAGGAGATCCCTATGGGCTGCAGCATTTCTTTTGCCACCCATAGGGAGCTCTAACAATTCTTACACAGGCCTGCCACTGCAGCCTGAGTGAAATAACGTCCACGTTATTTCACAGCCATTTTACACTGCACTTAAGTAACTTATAAGTCACCTATATGTCTAACCTTTACCTGGTAAAGGTTAGGTGCAAAGTTACTTAGTGTGAGGGCACCCTGGCACTAGCCAAGGTGCCCCCACATTGTTCAGAGTCAATTCACTGAACTTTGTGAGTGCGGGGACACCATTACACGCGTGCACTACATATAGGTCACTACCTATATGTAGCTTCACCATGGTAACTCCGAATATGGCCATGTAACATGTCTATGATCATGGAATTGCCCCCTCTATGCCATCCTGGCATTGTTGGTACAATTCCATGATCCCAGTGGTCTGTAGCACAGACCCTGGTACTGCCATACTGCCCTTCCTGGGGTTTCTCTGCAGCTGCTGCTGCTGCCAACCCCTCAGACAGGCAGCTGCCCTCCTGGGGTCCAGCCAGGCCTGGCCCAGGATGGCAGAACAAAGAACTTCCTCTGAGAGAGGGTGTGACACCCTCTCCCTTTGGAAAATGGTGTGAAGGCAGGGGAGGAGTAGCCTCCCCCAGCCTCTGGAAATGCTTTGTTGGGCACAGATGTGCCCAATTCTGCATAAGCCAGTCTACACCGGTTCAGGGACCCCTTAGCCCCTGCTCTGGCGCGAAACTGGACAAAGGAAAGGGGAGTGACCACTCCCCTGACCTGCACCTCCCCTGGGAGGTGTCCAGAGCTCCTCCAGTGTGCTCCAGACCTCTGCCATCTTGGAAACAGAGGTGCTGCTGGCACACTGGACTGCTCTGAGTGGCCAGTGCCACCAGGTGACGTCAGAGACTCCTTGTGATAGGCTCCTTCAGGTGTTAGTAGCCTTTCCTCTCTCCTAGGTAGCCAAACCTTCTTTTCTGGCTATTTAGGGTCTCTGTCTCTGGGGAAACTTCAGATAACGAATGCATGAGCTCAGCCGAGTTCCTCTGCATCTCCCTCTTCACCTTCTGATAAGGAATCGACCGCTGACCGCGCTGGAAGCCTGCAAACCTGCAACATAGTAGCAAAGACGACTACTGCAACTCTGTAACGCTGATCCTGCCGCCTTCTCGACTGTTTTCCTGCTTGTGCATGCTGTGGGGGTAGTCTGCCTCCTCTCTGCACCAGAAGCTCCAAAGAAATCTCCCGTGGGTCGACGGAATCTTCCCCCTGCAACCGCAGGCACCAAAAAGCTGCATTTCCGGTCCCTTGGGTCTCCTCTCAGCACGACGAGCGAGGTCCCTCGAATCCAGCGACACCGTCCAAGTGACCCCCACAGTCCAGTGACTCTTCAGCCCAAGTTTGGTGGAGGTAAGTCCTTGCCTCCCCTCGCTGGGCTGCATTGCTGGGAACCGCGACTTTGCAAGCTACTCCGGCCCCTGTGCACTTCCGGCGGAAATCCTTCGTGCACAGCCAAGCCTGGGTCCACGGCACTCTAACCTGCATTGCACGACTTTCTAAGTTGGTCTCCGGCGACGTGGGACTCCTTTGTGCAACTTCGGCGAGCACCGTTTCACGCATCCTCGTAGTGCCTGTTTCTGGCACTTCTCCGGGTGCTACCTGCTTCAGTGAGGGCTCTTTGTCTTGCTCGACGTCCCCTCTCTCTGCAGGTCCAATTTGCGACCTCCTGGTCCCTCCTGGGCCCCAGCAGCGTCCAAAAACGCCAAACGCACGATTTGCGTGTAGCAAGGCTTGTTGGCGTCCATCCGGCGGGAAAACACTTCTGCACGACTCTCCAAGGCGTGGGGGATCCATCCTCCAAAGGGGAAGTCTCTAGCCCTTGTCGTTCCTGCAGTATTCACAGTTCTTCAGCCTAGTAAGAGCTTCTTTGCACCAACCGCTGGCATTTCTTGGGCATCTGCCCATCTCCGAGCTGCTTGTGACTTTTGGACTTGGTCCCCTTGTTCCACAGGTACCCTCAGACAGGAATCCATCGTTGTTGCATTGCTGATTTGTGTTTTCCTTGCATTCTCCCTCTAACACGACTATTTTGTCCTTAGGGGAACTTTGGTGCACTTTGCACTCACTTTCCAGGGTCTTGGGGAGGGTTATTTTTCTAACTCTCACTATTTTCTAATAGTCCCAGCGACCCTCTACAAGGTCACATAGGTTTGGGGTCCATTCGTGGTTCGCATTCCACTTCTGGAGTATATGGTTTGTGTTGCCCCTATCCCTATGTTTCCCCATTGCATCCTATTGTAACTATACATTGTTTGCACTGTTTTCTAAGACTATACTGCATATTTTTGCTATTGTGTATATATATCTTGTGTATATTTCCTATCCTCTCACTGAGGGTACACTCTAAGATACTTTGGCATATTGTCATAAAAATAAAGTACCTTTATTTTTAGTATAACTGTGTATTGTGTTTTCTTATGATATTGTGCATATGACACTAAGTGGTACTGTAGTAGCTTCACACGTCTCCTAGTTCAGCCTGAGCTGCTTTGCTAAGCTACCATTATCTATCAGCCTAAGCTGCTAGACACCCTATACACTAATAAGGGATAACTGGGCCTGGTGCAAGGTGCAAGTACCCCTTGGTACTCACTACAAGCCAGTCCAGCCTCCTACAGTTCTGGTTTTTAGGGGCGGGGGATCGGGGCAGTTCTGTATTTAGGGGGGGTGGGAGGTCGGGTAGTTTTGTTTTGGGGGTTGGTGGATCAGGTGCTTTTGTTTTTGGGGGTAGGAATCAGGGTAGTTTGTTATTTGGGGGTGGGGGAATCGGGGTGTTTTTTTTTTTTGGGGGGTGGGTGGGTAAGGGTAGTTTGGTTTTTGGGGGTCAGGTTGGGCGATCGGGATAGTTTCGTTTTTGGTGGGGTCGGCTAGTTAGTGCTTTTGGGGGTGGGGGGTCGGGGTAGTTTGGTTTTTAGGGGTGGGGAGTCAGGGTAGATTGGTTTTTGGGGTGGGGGGTCGGGGTAGTTAGTGTTTTTGGGGGTGAGGGGCCGGGGTAGTTTGGTTTTTGGGGGTGGAGGGGTCAGGGTAGTTTGTTTTTTTGGGGTGGTGTGGGGGGGTCGGTTATTTTTAGGGCAGGTGAGTGAGGTCGGGGAAGGGTTTACGGCTCAGGGTGGGTGGAAGGTATCCGGGGTAGTTTTGTTTTAGGGGTGCGGGTGGGGTAGTTTTAGGATTAAGGGTGGGTTACTTCTGGGCCTTCGGACAGTTGAGGGGTCGCATGCCAGAACCACGCATGCTGCTCCCAGACATGCCTTTACTAGGCTTGCTTTTTCGAAGAAAAATCGTTGTAAAGGCATGCGTGGAGCAGCTTAGGCTGAACTAGGAGACGAGTGAAGCTCCTACAGTACCACAAGTGTCACTTGCACAATATCATAAGAAAACACAATACACAGTTATACTAAAAATAAAGGTACTTTATTTTTATGACAATATGCCTAAGTATCTCAGAGTGTACCCTCAGTGAGAGGATAGGAAATATACACAAGATATATGTACACAATACCAAAAATATGCAGTATAGTCTTAAACTTCCGGCCCATCTCTCTCCTACTGTTCCCCGCCAAAGTGATTGAGAAAATCGTCAACGCTCAACTCACCACCGCCCTGGAAACCAACGACTCCCTCGACCCCACACAGTTCGGTTTCAGGGCCAACCACAGCACCGAAACCGCCCTCATCGCAGCCACGGACGACATCCGAGCCCTGACCGACAAGGGAGAAACCGTGGCCCTCATACTCCTGGACCTCTCTGCAGCCTTCGACACGGTCTGCCACCGCACCCTGATATGCCGCCTCAGCAACGCCGGCATCAGAGACAAGGCCCTGGAATGGATCGTCTCCTTCCTCTCCGGAAGGACGCAGAGAGTCCGCCTGCCCCCCTTCAGATCCACAGCCACGGAGATCATCTGCGGCGTACCCCAAGGATCCTCCCTCAGCCCCACTCTCTTCAACGTCTACATGACCCCCCTGGCGAACATCGCACGCAAACACGGACTCGACCTCATATCCTACGCCGACGACACCCAGCTCATCTTATCCCTCACCAACGACCCCACCTCAGCAAGGACCAGACTACATGACGGCATGAAGGAAGTAGCGAACTGGATGACAGACAGCCGGCTGAAACTGAACACAGATAAGACGGAGGTCCTCATCCTCGGCCCCACTCCCACCGCATGGGACGACTCCTGGTGGCCCCCCGCTCTTGGCAGCACTCCCCAACCCACCGACCACGCACGCAACCTCGGCTTCATCCTGGACTCATCCCTCTCCATGACCAGACAGGTCAACTCTGTGACCTCGGCATGCTTCAACACCCTCCGCATGCTCCGCAAAATCTTCCGCTGGATCCCCACCGACACCAGGAAGACCGTCACCCACGCCCTCGTCACCAGCCGCTTGGACTACGGGAACACTCTGCACGCCGGCATCACCTCCAAGCTGCAGAGGAAACTTCAACGGATCCAGAACGCTGCCGCACGACTCATCCTGGACATACCCCGCCACCACTACATCTCCGGACACCTGAAGAGACTCCATTGGCTCCCTGTCAACAAAAGAATCACCTTCAGACTCCTCACCCACGCACACAAAGCCCTTCACAACCTCGGACCCAAACTCATCAACAACCGCGTCTCCTTCTACACTCCTCCGCGCACCCTACGCTCTACCGGACAGGCCCTGGCAGCCATACCCCGCATCCGCAAAGCCACCGCCGGAGGAAGATCCTTCTCTTTCCTGGCAGCGAAGACCTGGAACTCTCTGCCCAGCCACCTTCGCACCATACCTGATCACCTCTCCTTCAGAAGGCAGCTCAAGACCTGGCTCTTCGAGCACTGACCCCCCCCCCCCTCCAGCGCCTTGAGACCCTTTATGGGTGAGTAGCGCGCTTTATAAATGCGAATGATTGATTGATTGATTGAGAAAACAGTGCAAACAATGTATAGTTACAATAGGATGCAATGGGGACACATAGGGATAGGGGCAACAAAAACCATATACTCCAAAAGTGGAATGCGAACCACGAATGGACCCCAAACCTATGTGACCTTGTAGAGGGTCGCTGGGACTATTAGAAAATAGTGAGGGTTAGAAAAATAGCCCACCCCAAGACCCTGAAAAGTGAGTGCAAAGTGCACTAAAGTTCCCCCAAGGACAAAGAAGTTGTGATAGAGGAATAATGCAGGAAATACACAAACCAACAATGCAACAACGATGGATTTCCAATCTAGGGTACCTGTGGAACAAGGGGACCAAGTCCAAAAGTCACAAGCAAGTCGGAGATGTGCATATGCCCAGGAAATGCCAGCTGTGGGTGCAAAGAAGCTTCTACTGGACAGAAGAAGCTGAGGTTTCTGCAGGAACGAAAAGGGCTAGAGACTTCCCCTTTGGTGGACGGATCCCTCTCGCCGTGGAGAGTCGTGCAGAAGTGTTTTCCCGCCGAAAGAACGCCAACAAGCCTTGCTAGCTGCAAATCGTGCGGTTAGCGTTTTTGGATGCTGCTATGGCCCAGGAGGGACCAGGATGTCGCAAATTGCGTCAGGAGGGAGAGGGGACGTCGAGCAAGACAAGGAGCCCTCTCAGCAGCAGGTAGCACCCAGAGAAGTGCCAGAAACAGGCACTACGAGGATGCGTGAAACGGTGCTCACCCGAAGTTACACAAAGGAGTCCCACGTCGCCGGAGACCAACTTAGAAAGTCGTGCAATGCAGGTTAGAGTGCCGTGGACCCAGGCTTGGCTGTGCACAAAGGATTTCTGCCGGAAGTGCACAGGGGCCGGAGTAGCTGCAAAAGTCGCGGTTCCCAGCAATGCAGTCTAGCGAGGTGAGGCAAGGACTTACCTCCACCAAACTTGGACTGAAGAGTCACTGGACTGTGGGAGTCACTTGGACAGAGTTGCTGGATTCGTGGGACCTCGCTCGTCGTGCTGAGAGGAGACCCAAGGGACCGGTAATGCAGCTTTTTGGTGCCTGCGGTTGCAGGGGGAAGATTCCGTCGACCCACGGGAGATTTCTTCGGAGCTTCTAGTGCAGAGAGGAGGCAGACTACCCCCACAGCATGCACCACCAGGAAAACAGTCGAGAAGGCGGCAGGATCAGCGTTACAGAGTTGCAGTAGTCGTCTTAGCTACTTTGTTGCAGTTTTGCAGGCTTCCAGCGCGGTCAGCAGTCGATTCCTTGGCAGAAGGTGAAGAGAGAGATGCAGAGGAACTCTGATGAGCTCTTGCATTCGTTATCTAAAGTTTCCCCAGAGACAGAGACCCTAAATAGCCAGAAAAGAGGGTTTGGCTACCTAGGAGAGAGGATAGGCTAGCAACACCGGAAGGCGCCTATCAGAAGGAGTCTGTGACATCACCTGGTGGCACTGGCCACTCAGAGCAGTCCAGTGTGCCAGCAGCACCTCTGTTTCCAAGATGGCAGAGGTCTGGAGCACACTGGAGGAGCTCTGGACACCTCCCAGGGGAGGTGCAGGTCAGGGGAGTGGTCACTCCCCTTTCCTTTGTCCAGTTTCGCGCCAGAGCAGGGCTAAGGGGTCCCCTGAACCGGTGTAGACTGGCTTATGCAGAATTGGGCACATCTGTGCCCAAGAAAGCATTTCCAGAGGCTGGGGGAGGCTACTCCTCCCCTGCCTTCACACCATTTTCCAAAGGGAGAGGGTGTAACACCCTCTCTCAGAGGAAGTCCTTTGTTCTGCCATCCTGGGACAAGCCTGGCTTGACCCCAGGAGGGCAGAAACCTGTCTGAGGGGTTGGCAGCAGCAGCAGCTGCAGTGAAACCCCAGGAAAGGCAGTCTGGCAGTACCAGGGTCTGTGCTACAGACCACTGGGATCATGGGATTGTGCCAACTATGCCAGGATGGCATAGAGGGGGCAATTCCATGATCATAGACATGTTACATGGCCATATTCGGAGTTACCATTGTGAAGCTACATATAGGTAGTGACCTATATGTAGTGCACACATGTAATGGTGTCCCCGCACTCACAAAGTCCGGGGAATTGGCCCTGAACAATGTGGGGGCACCTTGGCTAGTGCCAGGGTGCCCTCACACTAAGTAACTTTGCACCTAACCTTTACCAGGTAAAGGTTAGACATATAGGTGACTTATAAGTTACTTAAGTGCAGTGTAAAATGACTGTGAAATAACGTGGACGTTATTTCACTCAGGCTGCAGTGGCAGGCCTGTGTAAGAATTGTCAGAGCTCCCTATGGGTGGCAAAATAAATGCTGCAGCCCATAGGGATCTCCTGGAACCCCAATACCCTGGGTACCTTAGTACCATATACTAGGGAATTATAAGGGTGTTCCAGTAAGCCAATGTAAATTGGTAAAATTGGTCACTAGCCTGTTAGTGACAATTTGAAAGAAATGAGAGAGCATAACCACCGAGGTTCTGGTTAGCAGAGCCTCAGTGAGACAGTTAAGCATCACACAGGGAACACATACCTATAGGTCACAAACTTATGAGCACTGGGGTCTTGACTAGCAGGGTCCCAGTGACACATAACAAACATACTGAAAACATAGGGTTTTCACTATGAGCACTGGGCCCTGGCTAGCAGGATCCCAGTGAGACAGTGAAAATACCCTGACATACACTCACAAACAGGCCCAAAGTGGGGGTAACAAGGCTAGAAAGAGGCTACTTTCTCACAGTAATGTAATGCGTTCCTACTCAAAGAGCATCGAAGCGCTGGGAAGAAAGCACGTAGTAAAAAATAAAAAGAGAATAAAAAAATAACAGGAATAATAAAGATAGAAAAACATCCAGTAAAGAAAAAACAAACTAATTCAAAACCCTGATCTTGATGTACCAAAAAAGTTAGTGAGGAAAGAGCCAAGTTTTTACCATTTTCCTAAATTTCATATAACCTGGTTCTTGTCTAATATTCAGAGGGAGAGAGTTCCATCCTCTGGCTGCAGCCACTGTAAAAGCTTTGTCTCCCCATTTGGCTTTATGTGTGCGAGGGACCTTAATCAAGTGAGCTTGGGAAGACCTCAGGCTCTTTTAGGTACATGCAGGAGGAGTCTGGAAGTCAAGTACTGTGGTCCTGTTCCATGAACTGCCTTAAAAGTGAGACAGAGCGACTTAAACTGGATACGCTGCGCCACTGGTAACCAATGTAATTTCCTAAGACTCTCTCTAGCTGATATGCATCGCAGGAGATTAAGGATCGCTCTGACAGTGAAATTTTGAACTAATTGGAGTCTTTTTATCAGCCCCTTATCCAGATTAAGGAACAGTGCATTACAGTAGTCTATCTTGGACATCACCAGTGCCAGGATAGCAGATACTCTCCATTCATGTAACAGATAGGGGAAGATTTTTCTGAGCATTTTAATTGACCATAAACTGATGTTTACCACATGATTAATGACATATGACATTAGTGACTGGCCATCTGCTGTAGAACTCTCAGTTATCATGGGGGGTAATACTTCGGGAATGATCTGGGTATCAAAGTTGCTATGTATTTGCAATATCTTATTTACAAAGTGAAAAGCAACTTTGTCACAGAAATCCTGAGAGTTTTCTAGACCAGCAGGCTTCATGGGCACAGTTAGGGCCTTAATAGTCCTAAAAAGTTCCCTGGGGGCATTAATTGCCTCCTTTACTTTGGTAGTATAAAATTTAGATTTAGCCATAAATTGTGCTGCTTTATAGGTCTTTAGGGTGGACTTAAGGGCCACCCTTTCCTCAGGTACTGGATTAAGTTTCCACCGTCTTTCCTGCTGTTGGTACTTTCTTTGAAGGAGTTTAAGGTCTTTTGTAAACCAAGGGTTACCTGGTTTCTTCTGACTATTGGGTCTTCTAGTTACAAGGGGTACCATTTCTCCCATGGTCATTTCCACTCCTTTCAGAAAGCTGTCAATCAGGGGCAAGGCCATAGTTTTAGCCTTATCCCAGCCAGCTTCTAAGGCTGGGCCTAATTCCTCTACTTTAACCTGTTTCCATAACCTGACTACCTTGTTCATTTCCACGTTAGCAACACCAACATTCTTTGAGGCGAGTTTAAATTTCAGCAAATAATGATCCGTCCAACTCAACTATATCATGGTTACCTCCACCTGTTGAGTAGCTCGTGTAAACACCCCATCCAGAATATGCCCTGCAACCCTGTGGTAACAATGCAGTCGTTGTTCCATCATACATTCGGTCAAGACTGGTTTGCTTATAGCTGGGTCCAAACTGTGGTGGCATGGTGAGCAAAACAAACCAATGGATTAAAGTTTCAGCACTCTGAAAAATCTCCACATAAAACTGTAGAAGATTTAATTTCAGCCTTAAGAGCTTCAGCAACGACTTGTCATTTTGGTGCAGTGCTAGAAACTTTCTTACGTGATCAATTTGTCTATAGTTATTATTAAAAAAAATTCAAGAGAGGCTGTTGAGTTGCAGGGATCCGTCGTTAAGTGAAGTCATACCTTTAGCAAAAAGTATTGAGAGATTTTTGGTATCATCACGTATTATTTCACAAGAATGTACTAATTCATCCTCGAGTTCTGTAAATGCAATTAATGAGGAAGAACATGTAGAGTTAGTTTGCATCAAGGATAAGAGTGTTAAATTTAACTATATGAAGAGAAAGCAGTTTTGTTTTAGATGTGGTTCTAAAACACATTTAGGCTAGTCACCACAATGCCCATCTCAAGGACAATTTTTAATTAACTGTAAAAAATTAGGCCATTTTTACAGTGTATGTAAAAGTCGTACAAATCTTAAGGTACATAGTATTGCGTTAAAAGAAAATGAGAATGTACTGTATTTTTCTAATTTGGTTCTCAGTTTAGAGATTGATAAAAATTCAGATGTAAGGATCAAAGACCTGGGAAATTTGCACACTATTAACATGATGTGTGACTTAGGAGCTCTAAATACAGTTATTTCAGACACATTATTCAATTTTGATTGAAGAGGAATGTTGAAATTAGAAAAAACTGATGTTCATCTCAAAGCATATGGGGATCAAGATGTAGATATGGTTGGTTACTTTGAAGAAAAAATATGCTGTTTAGGCAGGAGTGATTCTACAAAAATGTATGTTGCCATTAAAATAGACACATCATTGGATCGCGTGATTTAGCCAAGTTAGGGCTCATACTGGTACCTGCGGCAGATCCTCCACTGTGTGTGGGTAACATTCCTATTTCCATGGTTCTACTTCAGGATAAATTGTCTGTGGATAGCATTTGTCAGGCATATCTTGAACTATTCAATACTTCTTTTGGGTGCATAAACTACTATACACATTCGATCAAATAAAAAATAAAAACTCAATTCCAGTAGTTCATAGTTTGCCCAGTACCTATCAGTATCAGAACAGAGTTACAAAAATTGCTTGATCAAATTGTGAATGAAAGTATCAGCAAAGAGGCTGGCCTTCTGTATGGGTCAGTACCATAGTTATTGTTTTAAAAAAAGATGGCGACATACGACTGTGTGCTGATCTTTGCACCCTAAATAAAAACCTTATGCCAATTAGGCCTCTTGTGCTTTCAATGGATAGTAGTTGGGGAATGAGTTTAACTTTCTGCATCTGACAAGTGCAGGCTGAGATAATTGGGCACTCAATAGGCTTTTAGCAGAGGTGGAGGGTGGGAGACAGGGACCAAAATTAATGCACTAGAACTTTAGTTTTGTCAACACCATTTAATTTTCAGCCAATTTTTATCCATCCAAACTTTTATTTTGCAGAGGTATGTCCTCCAGGTTGGAAAATACCCTTGTTAAGTGAAACAGCTTTCTGTGTGCTATCAGCATATGTTTAGAAATGTAATTCACTTTTCCTGATCAGCTTAAAGTGATGTTGAGCATTGATGTTAAAAAGGCATGGGGACAATATTGAGCCTATTGCCGGCAGTGGTGATGTAAAAGGTCACATAGTGACTTTCTGGGTTCTGTCCTTTAAAAAAAGAGGAGAACCAGTTGAATACACTTCCCAACAGTCTGCATGCAGTACATTGGGAAAGTAGTCCTTGTGGTGGACCGTATCTGATGCAGCTAATATATCTAGCAAGATCCAGGCGCCAGTATCATTTGAGTCTGCTGACATCCATAGATCATCTAAGGCTGCAGTCATGGCTAATTAATATACATTTTGAGTTAAATCCTACTTGCACATCATTGAAGATCGGATTATCTTCTAGGAAAATTGGGAGTTGTTTTGCTGCACTGCTGTCTAGAAACCTGGAGTCAGCCAGAATTAAGGAATTAAAAATGGTATTGAGTTTAAGATAAAGTTTTTTAATCAAAGACCTCACTGTGCCTTGGGGGCGTGGCCAAGCTGCCAAACATGGCGGACGTGAGCTTTTAGAGCTCCGCACCGCGTCCGGTTAATCCGACTCAAATCAAGGTGGGCGAGGGGGCATCCCACTCCCCCGAGGCTTGAAATGGAACGGGTGAGGCTTGACGAGCCGAAGGCGCCGAGAATGGACCCTCGGCGCTCCGCAGAGGTGAATCGGCGCTGCAGCCGCGAGGGCCGCGCTCAGGGCCGGGGCTCCGGGCTCTGGGCCTTGGCACTGGAGGAGCAAGGAACTCTTTAAATATATACAGAAGTGGCCTTGTGACCTCCCGAACCACACCCGACCCCTGAACTGTAAACGGGAGCGGCTACGAGAAGGAGGAGACGCGCGACTCAGGACCTCTCTGACTGCACGGACTCTGTCCGGAGCCTGGAAGTAAGATCGGGCCCTGCGGATCTGGGGTGCTGGACATGCCGGCGGTGGATTTCCTGGCGCTTTCAATAACTGGATAGCGCTATACTTTCGCAGGTCAGAAGAAGAAGGGAGGGCCGGGGCGTCCCTTACCGGGCTATGGCCGGACCCTAAGCCGTGAGTCGAAGCGGCCTGCGACCACGAGGACAACACACGAGGGCCCGAGATCGGAGCGGAACTAAAAAGTCATAAAGGACGGAAACCTGAGGGCCTGCAGCGGGGCAACGATATTTCGCCCCTGAGGACCACATTGCAGGCAAGTGATTCGAATGCTTGAGGAACCGATGACCTCCTAGAATAAAAAGGCATCTGACACAGAACTTTCTCAACCAAGCAGTGACCGCCCCCACACGCCGGAACAGCTACTGGAGCCAGAACACACGGGAGGCCCCTCCGTAACACCGGCAACGGCCGATGAAGTCTTTTAAAAAATAAAGAGGAGGGGAAAAAAGAAAATGAAACTTAGAACAATGCTTAGAAAACTACACACAGCAGGAGTCGCCAGGCTAATGACACTCATACTGGCGTAATTTAAGAGATATGAGGCATTTGACCCACTCCCTGTGCGCACACACTAGCCGGCAACCAATAATACAAGCGTTGGGTCCGTGGCCCCCCCGGCCCCTAGACACTATACCCGGGGGAGGGGGAGGCCCCCCTTCCATGCCCCCTATCTTCCCGCCTTTAACTGCCATATCCGGACCGGACAAGGTGCATGCCCAAGACACTCCTTTTGGTCTAACTCTGACCTACCCCCAAGCTCCTATCAGTGGAGACAAATAATGTACAGGTGTGTGTTGACACATTGCTGTTTCTGTTGTTTGATTTGGGTGGTGACCTGTTGTCTATCTCTTCCAATGGCATTAGTTATGTTTTGGTTCTGCCGGCCGACACTTACTGAATCCTTTACACCTATCGGAAAAAGGGAAAACAATGACGAGCTCCGGCCTGAAAGGACAGGGCAGGGAGTTATATCAGATAATCCAAAGTTTCCAGCATGGCTACATACACAACAATCACCTGGAACGTGAGAAGTATTCACACCCCAAAACGACGATACGCTATTTACTCCTACCTCAAACGTCACTCTGTTCACATAGCTCTCTTACAGGAGACACACTTAACGAGCCTAGAGATCCCCCGCCTACGTCGGCGCTGGAGAGGACAATTATATGCAACAGGGCACTCAGCATACGCTAAAGGTGCGCTAATTTGGATTAGAGCTGGCATCCCCTTTAAGGTAGAGGAGCAGATTGTAGACCCACAGGGCAGATTTGTGCTAGTTAGAGGAAAACTTGCAGGTCATATTGTTGTACTAGGAACAATATACGCCCCAAACACAGACCAAACCACTTTCCTACACAGGCTTTCCCACCAATTGGCGGGTTGGAGTGGCCTCCCATGGTTTCTCGGAGGGGATTACAATAGTGTAATTGATGTGACAATGGACCGCTCCTACCCCCCTGCTGCCTACATCGCCAGTGGTAGCGGCATCAAAGGGCCTAGTGAACTGGCCCCAGCAATGGCAACTGGTAGATGTGTGGAGAGAACGTCATAAGTTGGACAGTGTAGGAAGTTGGCTCTGTATGTGCTATTTCAAAGTAAGGAATAGCATGCACAGAGTCCAAGGGTTCCCCTTAGAGGTAAAATAGTGGTAAAAATAGATAATACTAATGCTCTATTTTGTGGTAGTGTGGTCGAGCAGTAGGCTTATCCAAGGAGTAGTGTTAAGCATTTGTTGTACATACACATAGACAATAAATGAGGTACACACACTCAGAGACAAATCCAGCCAATAGGTTTTTATATAGAAAAATATCTTTTCTTAGTTTATTTTAAGAACCACAGGTTCAAATTCTACATATAATATCTCATTCGAAAGGTATTGCAGGTAAGTACTTTAGGGACTTCAAATCATCAAAATTGCATGTATACTTTTCAAGTTATCGACAAATAGCTGTTTTAAAAGTGGACACTTAGTGCAATTTTCACAGTTCCTAGGGGAGGTAAGTTTTGATTAGTTTTACCAGGTAAGTAAGACACTTACAGGGTTCAGTTCTTGGTCCAAGGTAGCCCACCGTTGGGGGTTCAGAGCAACCCCAAAGTCACCACACCAGCAGCTCCGGGCCGGTCAGGTGCAGAGTTCAAAGTGGTGCCCAAAACACATAGGCTAGAATGGAGAGAAGGGGGTGCCCCGGTTCCGGTCTGCTTGCAGGTAAGTACCCGCGTCTTCGGAGGGCAGACCAGGGGGGTTTTGTAGGGCACCGGGGGGGACACGAGTCCACACAGAAATTTCACCCTCAGCGGCGCGGGGGCGGCCGGGTGCAGTGTAGAAACAAGCGTCGGGTTCGCAATGTTAGTCTATGAGAGATCTCGGGATCTCTTCAGCGCTGCAGGCAGGCAAGGGGGGGATTCCTCGGGGAAACCTCCACTTGGGCAAGGGAGAGGGACTCCTGGGGGTCACTTCTCCAGTGAAAGTCCGGTCCTTCAGGTCCTGGGGGCTGCGGGTGCAGGGTCTCTCCCAGGCGTCGGGACTTTAGGTTCAAAGAGTCGCGGTCAGGGGAAGCCTCGGGATTCCCTCTGCAGGCGGCGCTGTGGGGGCTCAGGGGGGACAGGTTTTGGTACTCACAGTATCAGAGTAGTCCTGGGGTCCCTCCTGAGGTGTTGGATCGCCACCAGCCGAGTCGGGGTCGCCGGGTGCAGTGTTGCAAGTCTCACGCTTCTTGCGGGGAGCTTGCAGGGTCCTTTAAAGCTGCTGGAAACAAAGTTGCAGCTTTTCTTGGAGCAGGTCCGCTGTCCTCGGGAGTTTCTTGTCTTTTCGAAGCAGGGGCAGTCCTCAGAGGATGTCGAGGTCGCTGGTCCCTTTGGAAGGCGTCGCTGGAGCAGGATCTTTGGAAGGCAGGAGACAGGCCGGTGAGTTTCTGGAGCCAAGGCAGTTGTCGTCTTCTGGTCTTCCGCTGCAGGGGTTTTCAGCTAGGCAGTCCTTCTTCTTGTAGTTGCAGGAATCTAATTTTCTAGGGTTCAGGGTAGCCCATAAATACTAAATTTAAGGGCGTGTTTAGGTCTGGGGGGGTTAGTAGCCAATGGCTACTAGCCCTGAGGGTGGGTACACCCTCTTTGTGCCTCCTCCCAAGGGGAGGGGGTCACAATCCTAACCCTATTGGGGGAATCCTCCATCTGCAAGATGGAGGATTTCTAAAAGTTAGAGTCACCTCAGCTCAGGACACCTTAGGGGCTGTCCTGACTGGCCAGTGACTCCTCCTTGTTATTCTCATTATTTTCTCCGGCCTTGCCGCCAAAAGTGGGGCCTGGCCGGAGGGGGCGGGCAACTCCACTAGCTGGAGTGTCCTGCTGGGTTGGCACAAAGGAGGTGAGCCTTTGAGGCTCACCGCCAGGTGTGACAATTCCTGCCTGGGAGAGGTGTTAGCATCTCCACCCAGTGCAGGCTTTGTTACTGGCCTCAGAGTGACAAAGGCACTCTCCCCATGGGGCCAGCAACATGTCTCGGTTTGTGGCAGGCTGCTAAAACTAGTCAGCCTACACAGATAGTCGGTTAAGTTTCAGGGGGCACCTCTAAGGTGCCCTCTGTGGTGTATTTTACAATAAAATGTACACTGGCATCAGTGTGCATTTATTGTGCTGAGAAGTTTGATACCAAACTTCCCAGTTTTCAGTGTAGCCATTATGGTGCTGTGGAGTTCGTGTTTGACAGACTCCCAGACCATATACTCTTATGGCTACCCTGCACTTACAATGTCTAAGGTTTTGTTTAGACACTGTAGGGGTACCATGCTCATGCACTGGTACCCTCACCTATGGTATAGTGCACCCTGCCTTAGGGCTGTAAGGCCTGCTAGAGGGGTGTCTTACCTATACTGCATAGGCAGTGAGAGGCTGGCATGGCACCCTGAGGGGAGTGCCATGTCGACTTACTCGTTTTGTCCTCACTAGCACACACAAGCTGGTAAGCAGTGTGTCTGTGCTGAGTGAGAGGTCTCCAGGGTGGCATAAGACATGCTGCAGCCCTTAGAGACCTTCCTTGGCATCAGGGCCCTTGGTACTAGAAGTACCAGTTACAAGGGACTTATCTGGATGCCAGGGTCTGCCAATTGTGGATACAAAAGTACAGGTTAGGGAAAGAACACTGGTGCTGGGGCCTGGTTAGCAGGCCTCAGCACACTTTCAATTGTAAACATAGCATCAGCAAAGGCAAAAAGTCAGGGGGCAACCATGCCAAGGAGGCATTTCCTTACACAACCCCCCCCCAAACGAAAGAGGATGAGACTAACCTTTCCCAAGAGAGTCTTCATTTTCTAAGTGGAAGAACCTGGAAAGGCCATCTGCATTGGCATGGGCAGTCCCAGGTCTGTGTTCCACTATAAAGTCCATTCCCTGTAGGGAGATGGACCACCTCAACAGTTTAGGATTTTCACCTTTCATTTGCATCAGCCATTTGAGAGGTCTGTGGTCAGTTTGAACTAGGAAGTGAGTCCCAAAGAGGTATGGTCTCAGCTTCTTCAGGGACCAGACCACAGCAAAGGCCTCCCTCTCAATGGCACTCCAACGCTGCTCCCTGGGGAGTAACCTCCTGCTAATGAAAGCAACAGGCTGGTCAAGGCCATCATCATTTGTTTGGGACAAAACTGCCCCTATCCCATGTTCAGAGGCATCAGTCTGCACAATGAACTGCTTAGAATAATCTGGAGCTTTGAGAACTGGTGCTGAGCACATTGCCTGTTTCAGGGTGTCAAAGGCCTGTTGGCAGTCCACAGTCCAGTTCACTTTCTTGGGCATTTTCTTGGAGGTGAGCTCAGTGAGGGCTGTCACAATGGATCCATATCCCTTCACAAACCTCCTGTAGTACCCAGTCAAGCCAAGGAATGCCCTGACTTGAGTCTGGGTTTTTGGAGCTACCCAGTCCAGAATAGTCTGGATCTTGGGTTGGAGTGGCTGAACTTGGCCTCCACCTACAAGGTGTCCCAAGTAAACCACAGTTCCCTGCCCTATCTGGCATTTGGATGCCTTGATAGAGAGGCCTGCAGATTGCAGAGCCTTCAAAACCTTCCTCAGGTGGACCAGGTGATCCTGCCAGGTGGAGCTAAAGACAGCAATATCATCAAGATAAGCTGTGCTAAAGGACTCCAAGCCAGCAAGGACTTGATTCACCAACCTTTGGAAGGTGGCAGGGGCATTCTTTAAACCAAAGGGCATAACAGTAAACTGATAATGCCCATCAGGTGTGGAGAATGCTGTCTTTTCTTTTGCTCCAGGTGCCATTTTTATTTGCCAGTACCCTGCTGTCAAGTCAAAGGTACTTAGGAATTTGGCAGCACCTAATTTATCAATGAGCTCATCAGCTCTTGGAATTGGATGAGCATCTGTCTTGGTGACAGAATTGAGCCCTCTGTAGTCCACACAAAACCTCATCTCTTTCTTTCCATCTGTGGTGTGAGGTTTGGGGACTAAGACCACTGGGCTAGCCCAGGGGCTGTCAGAGCGCTCAATGACTCCCAATTCCAGCATCTTGTGGACTTCCACCTTGATGCTTTCCTTAACATGGTCAGACTGTCTAAAGATTTTGTTCTTGACAGGCATGCTGTCTCCTGTGTCCACATCATGGGTACACAGGTGTGTCTGACCAGGGGTTAAGGAGAAGAGTTCAGGAAACTGTTGTAGGACTCTCCTACAATCAGCTTGCTGTTGGCCAGAGAGGGTGTCTGAGTAGATCACTCCATCTACTGTACCATCTTTTGGGTCTGATGACAGAAGATCAGGGAGAGGTTCACTCTCTGCCTCCTGATCCTCATCTGTTACCATCAACAGATTGACATCAGCCCTGTCGTGGAAGAGCTTAAGGCGGTTTACATGGATCACCCTTTTGGGGCTCCTGCTTGTGCCCAGGTCCACCAAGTAGGTGACCTGACTCTTCCTCTCTAGTACTGGGTAAGGGCCACTCCATTTGTCCTGGAGTGCCCTGGGAGCCACAGGCTCCAGAACCCAGACTTTCTGCCCTGGTTGGAACTCAACCAGTGCAGCCTTTTGGTCATACCAAAACTTCTGGAGCTGTTGGCTGGCCTCAAGGTTTTTGGTTGCCTTTTCCATGTACTCTGCCATTCTAGAGCGAAGGCCAAGTACATAGTCCACTATGTCCTGTTTAGGCTCATGGAGAGGTCTCTCCCAGCCTTCTTTAACAAGGGCAAGTGGTCCCCTTACAGGATGACCAAACAGAAGTTCAAAGGGTGAGAACCCTACTCCCTTCTGTGGTACCTCCCTGTAAGCGAAAAGCAGACATGGCAGGAGGACATCCCATCTCCTTTTGAGTTTTTCTGGGAGCCCCATGATCATGCCTTTTAATGTCTTGTTGAATCTCTCAACTAAGCCATTAGTTTGTGGATGGTAAGGTGTAGTGAATTTATAAGTCACTCCACACTCATTCCACATGTGCTTTAGGTATGCTGACATGAAGTTGGTACCTCTGTCAGACACCACCTCCTTAGGGAAACCCACTCTGGTAAAGATACCAATGAGGGCCTTGGCTACTGCAGGGGCAGTAGTCGACCTAAGGGGAATAGCTTCAGGATACCTGGTAGCATGATCCACTACTACCAGGATATACATATTTCCTGAGGCTGTGGGAGGTTCCAGTGGACCAACTATGTCCACACCCACTCTTTCAAAGGGCACCCCCACCACTGGAAGTGGAATGAGGGGGGCCTTTGGGTGCCCACCTGTCTTACCACTGGCTTGACAGGTGGGGCAGGAGAGGCAAAACTCCTTAACCATGTTGGACATATTGGGCCAGTAGAAGTGGTTGACTAACCTCTCCCACGTCTTGGTTTGTCCCAAATGTCCAGCAAGGGGAATGTCATGGGCCAATGTTAGGATGAACTCTCTGAACAGCTGAGGCACTACCACTCTCCTAGTGGCACCAGGTTTGGGGTCTCTGGCCTCAGTGTACAGGAGCCCATCTTCCCAATAGACCCTATGTGTTCCATTTTTCTTGCCTTTGGACTCTTCAGCAGCTTGCTGCCTAAGGCCTTCAAGAGAGGGACAGGTTTCTTGTCCCTTACACAGCTCTTCCCTTGAGGGTCCCCCTGGGCCTAAGAGCTCAACCTGATAAGGTTCAAGTTCCAAAGGCTCAGTTCCCTCAGAGGGCAGAACTTCTTCCTGAGAAGAGAGGTTCCCTTTCTTTTGCTGTGTTGCAGTTGGTTTCCCAACTGACTTTCCTGTTCTCTTGGTAGGCTGGGCCATTTTTCCAGACTCCAGCTCTACTTTTTCACCCTGTGCCTTGCACTGTGCTCTTGTTTTCACACACACCAGTTCAGGGATACCCAGCATGGCTGCATGGGTTTTTAGCTCTACCTCAGCCCATGCTGAGGACTCCAGGTCATTTCCAAGCAGACAGTCCACTGGGATATTTGAGGAGACCACCACCTGTTTCAGGCCATTGACCCCTCCCCATTCTAAAGTAACCATTGCCATGGGATGTACTTTTCTCTGATTGTCAGCGTTGGTGACTGTGTAAGTTTTTCCAGTCAGGTATTGGCCAGGGGAAACCAGTTTCTCTGTCACCATGGTGACACTGGCACCTGTATCCCTCAGGCCCTCTATTCTAGTCCCATTAATTAAGAGTTGCTGTCTGTATTTTTGCATGTTAGGCGGCCAGACAGCTAGTGTGGCTAAATCCACCCCACCCTCAGAAACTAGAGTAGCTTCAGTGTGGACCCTGATTTGCTCTGGGCACACTGTTGATCCCACTTGGAGACTAGCCATACCAGTGTTACCTGGATGGGAGTTTGGAGTGGAACCTTTCTTGGGACAGGCCTTGTCTCCAGTTTGGTGTCCATGCTGTTTACAGCTATGACACCAGGCCTTTTTGGGATCAAAGTTTTTACCCTTGTACCCATTGTTTTGTGAAGAGGCTCTGGGCCCACCCTCCTGTGCAGGTTTTTGGGGGCCTGTAGAAGACTCTTTACTATTTTTAGTTTTGGTTGCCTCATCACCCTTCTGCTGGGGAGTCTTTGTGACCCCTTTCTTTTGGTCACCCCCTGTTGAAGTCTTGGACACCCTTGTCTTGACCCAATGGTCCGCCTTCTTTCCCAATTCTTGGGGAGAAATTGGTCCTAGGTCTACCAGATGCTGATGCAGTTTATCATTGAAACAATTACTTAACAGGTGTTCTTTCACAAATAAATTGTACAGCCCATCATAATTATTTACACCACTGCCTTGAATCCAACCATCTAGTGTTTTCACTGAGTAGTCAACAAAGTCAACCCAGGTCTGGCTCGAGGATTTTTGAGCCCCCCTGAACCTAATCCTGTACTCCTCAGTGGAGAATCCAAAGCCCTCAATCAGGGTACCCTTCATGAGGTCATAAGATTCTGCATCTTGTCCAGAGAGTGTGAGGAGTCTATCCCTACACTTTCCTGTGAACATTTCCCAAAGGAGAGCACCCCAGTGAGATCTGTTCACTTTTCTGGTTACACAAGCCCTCTCAAAAGCTGTGAACCATTTGGTGATGTCATCACCATCTTCATATTTAGTTACAATCCCTTTGGGGATTTTCAACATGTCAGGAGAATCTCTGACCCTATTTATGTTGCTGCCACCATTGATGGGTCCTAGGCCCATCTCTTGTCTTTCCCTCTCTATGGCTAGGATCTGTCTTTCCAAAGCCAATCTTTTGGCCATCCTGGCTAACTGGATGTCCTCTTCACTGGAGTTATCCTCAGTGATTTCAGAGTTGTTGGTCCCTCCTGTGAGGGAACCAGCATCTCTGACTATTATTTGTGGAGTCAGGGCTTGAGAAGCCCTGCTCTCCCTAAGTAGGACTGGAGGGGGGGAATTTCCCTCCAAGTCACTATCTTCATCCTCTGAGTTGCCATCCTCAGAGGGGTTGGCCTTTTCAAACTCTGCCAAAAGCTCCTGGAGCTGTACTTTGGTAGGTTTGGGGCCCATTGCTATTTTCTTTAGTTTACAGAGTGACCTTAGCTCTCTCATCTGTAGATGGAGGTAAGGTGTGGTGTCGAGTTCCACCACATTCACATCTGTGCTAGACATTATGCTTCTAAAAGTTGGAATACTTTTTAAGAAACTAAAACTGGTTCTAGAATCTAATTCAAACTTTTACCAAACTTTTAAACTCTAAAAGAAATGCTAAACAGGATCTAACACAAGGCCCTAGCAGGTCTTTTAAGAATTTAGAAAACTTTTCAAATTGCAAAAATCAATTTCTAATGACAATTTTGGAATTTGTCGTGTGATCAGGTATTGGCTGAGTAGTCCAGCAAATGCAAAGTCTTGTACCCCACCGCTGATCCACCAATGTAGGAAGTTGGCTCTGTATGTGCTATTTCAAAGTAAGGAATAGCATGCACAGAGTCCAAGGGTTCCCCTTAGAGGTAAAATAGTGGTAAAAATAGATAATACTAATGCTCTATTTTGTGGTAGTGTGGTCGAGCAGTAGGCTTATCCAAGGAGTAGTGTTAAGCATTTGTTGTACATACACATAGACAATAAATGAGGTACACACACTCAGAGACAAATCCAGCCAATAGGTTTTTATATAGAAAAATATCTTTTCTTAGTTTATTTTAAGAACCACAGGTTCAAATTCTACATATAATATCTCATTCGAAAGGTATTGCAGGTAAGTACTTTAGGGACTTCAAATCATCAAAATTGCATGTATACTTTTCAAGTTATCGACAAATAGCTGTTTTAAAAGTGGACACTTAGTGCAATTTTCACAGTTCCTAGGGGAGGTAAGTTTTGATTAGTTTTACCAGGTAAGTAAGACACTTACAGGGTTCAGTTCTTGGTCCAAGGTAGCCCACCGTTGGGGGTTCAGAGCAACCCCAAAGTCACCACACCAGCAGCTCCGGGCCGGTCAGGTGCAGAGTTCAAAGTGGTGCCCAAAACACATAGGCTAGAATGGAGAGAAGGGGGTGCCCCGGTTCCGGTCTGCTTGCAGGTAAGTACCCGCGTCTTCGGAGGGCAGACCAGGGGGGTTTTGTAGGGCACCGGGGGGGACACGAGTCCACACAGAAATTTCACCCTCAGCGGCGCGGGGGCGGCCGGGTGCAGTGTAGAAACAAGCGTCGGGTTCGCAATGTTAGTCTATGAGAGATCTCGGGATCTCTTCAGCGCTGCAGGCAGGCAAGGGGGGGATTCCTCGGGGAAACCTCCACTTGGGCAAGGGAGAGGGACTCCTGGGGGTCACTTCTCCAGTGAAAGTCCGGTCCTTCAGGTCCTGGGGGCTGCGGGTGCAGGGTCTCTCCCAGGCGTCGGGACTTTAGGTTCAAAGAGTCGCGGTCAGGGGAAGCCTCGGGATTCCCTCTGCAGGCGGCGCTGTGGGGGCTCAGGGGGGACAGGTTTTGGTACTCACAGTATCAGAGTAGTCCTGGGGTCCCTCCTGAGGTGTTGGATCGCCACCAGCCGAGTCGGGGTCGCCGGGTGCAGTGTTGCAAGTCTCACGCTTCTTGCGGGGAGCTTGCAGGGTCCTTTAAAGCTGCTGGAAACAAAGTTGCAGCTTTTCTTGGAGCAGGTCCGCTGTCCTCGGGAGTTTCTTGTCTTTTCGAAGCAGGGGCAGTCCTCAGAGGATGTCGAGGTCGCTGGTCCCTTTGGAAGGCGTCGCTGGAGCAGGATCTTTGGAAGGCAGGAGACAGGCCGGTGAGTTTCTGGAGCCAAGGCAGTTGTCGTCTTCTGGTCTTCCGCTGCAGGGGTTTTCAGCTAGGCAGTCCTTCTTCTTGTAGTTGCAGGAATCTAATTTTCTAGGGTTCAGGGTAGCCCTTAAATACTAAATTTAAGGGCGTGTTTAGGTCTGGGGGGGTTAGTAGCCAATGGCTACTAGCCCTGAGGGTGGGTACACCCTCTTTGTGCCTCCTCCCAAGGGGAGGGGGTCACAATCCTAACCCTATTGGGGGAATCCTCCATCTGCAAGATGGAGGATTTCTAAAAGTTAGAGTCACCTCAGCTCAGGACACCTTAGGGGCTGTCCTGACTGGCCAGTGACTCCTCCTTGTTATTCTCATTATTTTCTCCGGCCTTGCCGCCAAAAGTGGGGCCTGGCCGGAGGGGGCGGGCAACTCCACTAGCTGGAGTGTCCTGCTGGGTTGGCACAAAGGAGGTGAGCCTTTGAGGCTCACCGCCAGGTGTGACAATTCCTGCCTGGGAGAGGTGTTAGCATCTCCACCCAGTGCAGGCTTTGTTACTGGCCTCAGAGTGACAAAGGCACTCTCCCCATGGGGCCAGCAACATGTCTCGGTTTGTGGCAGGCTGCTAAAACTAGTCAGCCTACACAGATAGTCGGTTAAGTTTCAGGGGGCACCTCTAAGGTGCCCTCTGTGGTGTATTTTACAATAAAATGTACACTGGCATCAGTGTGCATTTATTGTGCTGAGAAGTTTGATACCAAACTTCCCAGTTTTCAGTGTAGCCATTATGGTGCTGTGGAGTTCGTGTTTGACAGACTCCCAGACCATATACTCTTATGGCTACCCTGCACTTACAATGTCTAAGGTTTTGTTTAGACACTGTAGGGGTACCATGCTCATGCACTGGTACCCTCACCTATGGTATAGTGCACCCTGCCTTAGGGCTGTAAGGCCTGCTAGAGGGGTGTCTTACCTATACTGCATAGGCAGTGAGAGGCTGGCATGGCACCCTGAGGGGAGTGCCATGTCGACTTACTCGTTTTGTCCTCACTAGCACACACAAGCTGGTAAGCAGTGTGTCTGTGCTGAGTGAGAGGTCTCCAGGGTGGCATAAGACATGCTGCAGCCCTTAGAGACCTTCCTTGGCATCAGGGCCCTTGGTACTAGAAGTACCAGTTACAAGGGACTTATCTGGATGCCAGGGTCTGCCAATTGTGGATACAAAAGTACAGGTTAGGGAAAGAACACTGGTGCTGGGGCCTGGTTAGCAGGCCTCAGCACACTTTCAATTGTAAACATAGCATCAGCAAAGGCAAAAAGTCAGGGGGCAACCATGCCAAGGAGGCATTTCCTTACACAACCCCCCCCCAAACGAAAGAGGATGAGACTAACCTTTCCCAAGAGAGTCTTCATTTTCTAAGTGGAAGAACCTGGAAAGGCCATCTGCATTGGCATGGGCAGTCCCAGGTCTGTGTTCCACTATAAAGTCCATTCCCTGTAGGGAGATGGACCACCTCAACAGTTTAGGATTTTCACCTTTCATTTGCATCAGCCATTTGAGAGGTCTGTGGTCAGTTTGAACTAGGAAGTGAGTCCCAAAGAGGTATGGTCTCAGCTTCTTCAGGGACCAGACCACAGCAAAGGCCTCCCTCTCAATGGCACTCCAACGCTGCTCCCTGGGGAGTAACCTCCTGCTAATGAAAGCAACAGGCTGGTCAAGGCCATCATCATTTGTTTGGGACAAAACTGCCCCTATCCCATGTTCAGAGGCATCAGTCTGCACAATGAACTGCTTAGAATAATCTGGAGCTTTGAGAACTGGTGCTGAGCACATTGCCTGTTTCAGGGTGTCAAAGGCCTGTTGGCAGTCCACAGTCCAGTTCACTTTCTTGGGCATTTTCTTGGAGGTGAGCTCAGTGAGGGCTGTCACAATGGATCCATATCCCTTCACAAACCTCCTGTAGTACCCAGTCAAGCCAAGGAATGCCCTGACTTGAGTCTGGGTTTTTGGAGCTACCCAGTCCAGAATAGTCTGGATCTTGGGTTGGAGTGGCTGAACTTGGCCTCCACCTACAAGGTGTCCCAAGTAAACCACAGTTCCCTGCCCTATCTGGCATTTGGATGCCTTGATAGAGAGGCCTGCAGATTGCAGAGCCTTCAAAACCTTCCTCAGGTGGACCAGGTGATCCTGCCAGGTGGAGCTAAAGACAGCAATATCATCAAGATAAGCTGTGCTAAAGGACTCCAAGCCAGCAAGGACTTGATTCACCAACCTTTGGAAGGTGGCAGGGGCATTCTTTAAACCAAAGGGCATAACAGTAAACTGATAATGCCCATCAGGTGTGGAGAATGCTGTCTTTTCTTTTGCTCCAGGTGCCATTTTTATTTGCCAGTACCCTGCTGTCAAGTCAAAGGTACTTAGGAATTTGGCAGCACCTAATTTATCAATGAGCTCATCAGCTCTTGGAATTGGATGAGCATCTGTCTTGGTGACAGAATTGAGCCCTCTGTAGTCCACACAAAACCTCATCTCTTTCTTTCCATCTGTGGTGTGAGGTTTGGGGACTAAGACCACTGGGCTAGCCCAGGGGCTGTCAGAGCGCTCAATGACTCCCAATTCCAGCATCTTGTGGACTTCCACCTTGATGCTTTCCTTAACATGGTCAGACTGTCTAAAGATTTTGTTCTTGACAGGCATGCTGTCTCCTGTGTCCACATCATGGGTACACAGGTGTGTCTGACCAGGGGTTAAGGAGAAGAGTTCAGGAAACTGTTGTAGGACTCTCCTACAATCAGCTTGCTGTTGGCCAGAGAGGGTGTCTGAGTAGATCACTCCATCTACTGTACCATCTTTTGGGTCTGATGACAGAAGATCAGGGAGAGGTTCACTCTCTGCCTCCTGATCCTCATCTGTTACCATCAACAGATTGACATCAGCCCTGTCGTGGAAGAGCTTAAGGCGGTTTACATGGATCACCCTTTTGGGGCTCCTGCTTGTGCCCAGGTCCACCAAGTAGGTGACCTGACTCTTCCTCTCTAGTACTGGGTAAGGGCCACTCCATTTGTCCTGGAGTGCCCTGGGAGCCACAGGCTCCAGAACCCAGACTTTCTGCCCTGGTTGGAACTCAACCAGTGCAGCCTTTTGGTCATACCAAAACTTCTGGAGCTGTTGGCTGGCCTCAAGGTTTTTGGTTGCCTTTTCCATGTACTCTGCCATTCTAGAGCGAAGGCCAAGTACATAGTCCACTATGTCCTGTTTAGGCTCATGGAGAGGTCTCTCCCAGCCTTCTTTAACAAGGGCAAGTGGTCCCCTTACAGGATGACCAAACAGAAGTTCAAAGGGTGAGAACCCTACTCCCTTCTGTGGTACCTCCCTGTAAGCGAAAAGCAGACATGGCAGGAGGACATCCCATCTCCTTTTGAGTTTTTCTGGGAGCCCCATGATCATGCCTTTTAATGTCTTGTTGAATCTCTCAACTAAGCCATTAGTTTGTGGATGGTAAGGTGTAGTGAATTTATAAGTCACTCCACACTCATTCCACATGTGCTTTAGGTATGCTGACATGAAGTTGGTACCTCTGTCAGACACCACCTCCTTAGGGAAACCCACTCTGGTAAAGATACCAATGAGGGCCTTGGCTACTGCAGGGGCAGTAGTCGACCTAAGGGGAATAGCTTCAGGATACCTGGTAGCATGATCCACTACTACCAGGATATACATATTTCCTGAGGCTGTGGGAGGTTCCAGTGGACCAACTATGTCCACACCCACTCTTTCAAAGGGCACCCCCACCACTGGAAGTGGAATGAGGGGGGCCTTTGGGTGCCCACCTGTCTTACCACTGGCTTGACAGGTGGGGCAGGAGAGGCAAAACTCCTTAACCATGTTGGACATATTGGGCCAGTAGAAGTGGTTGACTAACCTCTCCCACGTCTTGGTTTGTCCCAAATGTCCAGCAAGGGGAATGTCATGGGCCAATGTTAGGATGAACTCTCTGAACAGCTGAGGCACTACCACTCTCCTAGTGGCACCAGGTTTGGGGTCTCTGGCCTCAGTGTACAGGAGCCCATCTTCCCAATAGACCCTATGTGTTCCATTTTTCTTGCCTTTGGACTCTTCAGCAGCTTGCTGCCTAAGGCCTTCAAGAGAGGGACAGGTTTCTTGTCCCTTACACAGCTCTTCCCTTGAGGGTCCCCCTGGGCCTAAGAGCTCAACCTGATAAGGTTCAAGTTCCAAAGGCTCAGTTCCCTCAGAGGGCAGAACTTCTTCCTGAGAAGAGAGGTTCCCTTTCTTTTGCTGTGTTGCAGTTGGTTTCCCAACTGACTTTCCTGTTCTCTTGGTAGGCTGGGCCATTTTTCCAGACTCCAGCTCTACTTTTTCACCCTGTGCCTTGCACTGTGCTCTTGTTTTCACACACACCAGTTCAGGGATACCCAGCATGGCTGCATGGGTTTTTAGCTCTACCTCAGCCCATGCTGAGGACTCCAGGTCATTTCCAAGCAGACAGTCCACTGGGATATTTGAGGAGACCACCACCTGTTTCAGGCCATTGACCCCTCCCCATTCTAAAGTAACCATTGCCATGGGATGTACTTTTCTCTGATTGTCAGCGTTGGTGACTGTGTAAGTTTTTCCAGTCAGGTATTGGCCAGGGGAAACCAGTTTCTCTGTCACCATGGTGACACTGGCACCTGTATCCCTCAGGCCCTCTATTCTAGTCCCATTAATTAAGAGTTGCTGTCTGTATTTTTGCATGTTAGGCGGCCAGACAGCTAGTGTGGCTAAATCCACCCCACCCTCAGAAACTAGAGTAGCTTCAGTGTGGACCCTGATTTGCTCTGGGCACACTGTTGATCCCACTTGGAGACTAGCCATACCAGTGTTACCTGGATGGGAGTTTGGAGTGGAACCTTTCTTGGGACAGGCCTTGTCTCCAGTTTGGTGTCCATGCTGTTTACAGCTATGACACCAGGCCTTTTTGGGATCAAAGTTTTTACCCTTGTACCCATTGTTTTGTGAAGAGGCTCTGGGCCCACCCTCCTGTGCAGGTTTTTGGGGGCCTGTAGAAGACTCTTTACTATTTTTAGTTTTGGTTGCCTCATCACCCTTCTGCTGGGGAGTCTTTGTGACCCCTTTCTTTTGGTCACCCCCTGTTGAAGTCTTGGACACCCTTGTCTTGACCCAATGGTCCGCCTTCTTTCCCAATTCTTGGGGAGAAATTGGTCCTAGGTCTACCAGATGCTGATGCAGTTTATCATTGAAACAATTACTTAACAGGTGTTCTTTCACAAATAAATTGTACAGCCCATCATAATTATTTACACCACTGCCTTGAATCCAACCATCTAGTGTTTTCACTGAGTAGTCAACAAAGTCAACCCAGGTCTGGCTCGAGGATTTTTGAGCCCCCCTGAACCTAATCCTGTACTCCTCAGTGGAGAATCCAAAGCCCTCAATCAGGGTACCCTTCATGAGGTCATAAGATTCTGCATCTTGTCCAGAGAGTGTGAGGAGTCTATCCCTACACTTTCCTGTGAACATTTCCCAAAGGAGAGCACCCCAGTGAGATCTGTTCACTTTTCTGGTTACACAAGCCCTCTCAAAAGCTGTGAACCATTTGGTGATGTCATCACCATCTTCATATTTAGTTACAATCCCTTTGGGGATTTTCAACATGTCAGGAGAATCTCTGACCCTATTTATGTTGCTGCCACCATTGATGGGTCCTAGGCCCATCTCTTGTCTTTCCCTCTCTATGGCTAGGATCTGTCTTTCCAAAGCCAATCTTTTGGCCATCCTGGCTAACTGGATGTCCTCTTCACTGGAGTTATCCTCAGTGATTTCAGAGTTGTTGGTCCCTCCTGTGAGGGAACCAGCATCTCTGACTATTATTTGTGGAGTCAGGGCTTGAGAAGCCCTGCTCTCCCTAAGTAGGACTGGAGGGGGGGAATTTCCCTCCAAGTCACTATCTTCATCCTCTGAGTTGCCATCCTCAGAGGGGTTGGCCTTTTCAAACTCTGCCAAAAGCTCCTGGAGCTGTACTTTGGTAGGTTTGGGGCCCATTGCTATTTTCTTTAGTTTACAGAGTGACCTTAGCTCTCTCATCTGTAGATGGAGGTAAGGTGTGGTGTCGAGTTCCACCACATTCACATCTGTGCTAGACATTATGCTTCTAAAAGTTGGAATACTTTTTAAGAAACTAAAACTGGTTCTAGAATCTAATTCAAACTTTTACCAAACTTTTAAACTCTAAAAGAAATGCTAAACAGGATCTAACACAAGGCCCTAGCAGGTCTTTTAAGAATTTAGAAAACTTTTCAAATTGCAAAAATCAATTTCTAATGACAATTTTGGAATTTGTCGTGTGATCAGGTATTGGCTGAGTAGTCCAGCAAATGCAAAGTCTTGTACCCCACCGCTGATCCACCAATGTAGGAAGTTGGCTCTGTATGTGCTATTTCAAAGTAAGGAATAGCATGCACAGAGTCCAAGGGTTCCCCTTAGAGGTAAAATAGTGGTAAAAATAGATAATACTAATGCTCTATTTTGTGGTAGTGTGGTCGAGCAGTAGGCTTATCCAAGGAGTAGTGTTAAGCATTTGTTGTACATACACATAGACAATAAATGAGGTACACACACTCAGAGACAAATCCAGCCAATAGGTTTTTATATAGAAAAATATCTTTTCTTAGTTTATTTTAAGAACCACAGGTTCAAATTCTACATATAATATCTCATTCGAAAGGTATTGCAGGTAAGTACTTTAGGGACTTCAAATCATCAAAATTGCATGTATACTTTTCAAGTTATCGACAAATAGCTGTTTTAAAAGTGGACACTTAGTGCAATTTTCACAGTTCCTAGGGGAGGTAAGTTTTGATTAGTTTTACCAGGTAAGTAAGACACTTACAGGGTTCAGTTCTTGGTCCAAGGTAGCCCACCGTTGGGGGTTCAGAGCAACCCCAAAGTCACCACACCAGCAGCTCCGGGCCGGTCAGGTGCAGAGTTCAAAGTGGTGCCCAAAACACATAGGCTAGAATGGAGAGAAGGGGGTGCCCCGGTTCCGGTCTGCTTGCAGGTAAGTACCCGCGTCTTCGGAGGGCAGACCAGGGGGGTTTTGTAGGGCACCGGGGGGGACACGAGTCCACACAGAAATTTCACCCTCAGCGGCGCGGGGGCGGCCGGGTGCAGTGTAGAAACAAGCGTCGGGTTCGCAATGTTAGTCTATGAGAGATCTCGGGATCTCTTCAGCGCTGCAGGCAGGCAAGGGGGGGATTCCTCGGGGAAACCTCCACTTGGGCAAGGGAGAGGGACTCCTGGGGGTCACTTCTCCAGTGAAAGTCCGGTCCTTCAGGTCCTGGGGGCTGCGGGTGCAGGGTCTCTCCCAGGCGTCGGGACTTTAGGTTCAAAGAGTCGCGGTCAGGGGAAGCCTCGGGATTCCCTCTGCAGGCGGCGCTGTGGGGGCTCAGGGGGGACAGGTTTTGGTACTCACAGTATCAGAGTAGTCCTGGGGTCCCTCCTGAGGTGTTGGATCGCCACCAGCCGAGTCGGGGTCGCCGGGTGCAGTGTTGCAAGTCTCACGCTTCTTGCGGGGAGCTTGCAGGGTCCTTTAAAGCTGCTGGAAACAAAGTTGCAGCTTTTCTTGGAGCAGGTCCGCTGTCCTCGGGAGTTTCTTGTCTTTTCGAAGCAGGGGCAGTCCTCAGAGGATGTCGAGGTCGCTGGTCCCTTTGGAAGGCGTCGCTGGAGCAGGATCTTTGGAAGGCAGGAGACAGGCCGGTGAGTTTCTGGAGCCAAGGCAGTTGTCGTCTTCTGGTCTTCCGCTGCAGGGGTTTTCAGCTAGGCAGTCCTTCTTCTTGTAGTTGCAGGAATCTAATTTTCTAGGGTTCAGGGTAGCCCTTAAATACTAAATTTAAGGGCGTGTTTAGGTCTGGGGGGGTTAGTAGCCAATGGCTACTAGCCCTGAGGGTGGGTACACCCTCTTTGTGCCTCCTCCCAAGGGGAGGGGGTCACAATCCTAACCCTATTGGGGGAATCCTCCATCTGCAAGATGGAGGATTTCTAAAAGTTAGAGTCACCTCAGCTCAGGACACCTTAGGGGCTGTCCTGACTGGCCAGTGACTCCTCCTTGTTATTCTCATTATTTTCTCCGGCCTTGCCGCCAAAAGTGGGGCCTGGCCGGAGGGGGCGGGCAACTCCACTAGCTGGAGTGTCCTGCTGGGTTGGCACAAAGGAGGTGAGCCTTTGAGGCTCACCGCCAGGTGTGACAATTCCTGCCTGGGAGAGGTGTTAGCATCTCCACCCAGTGCAGGCTTTGTTACTGGCCTCAGAGTGACAAAGGCACTCTCCCCATGGGGCCAGCAACATGTCTCGGTTTGTGGCAGGCTGCTAAAACTAGTCAGCCTACACAGATAGTCGGTTAAGTTTCAGGGGGCACCTCTAAGGTGCCCTCTGTGGTGTATTTTACAATAAAATGTACACTGGCATCAGTGTGCATTTATTGTGCTGAGAAGTTTGATACCAAACTTCCCAGTTTTCAGTGTAGCCATTATGGTGCTGTGGAGTTCGTGTTTGACAGACTCCCAGACCATATACTCTTATGGCTACCCTGCACTTACAATGTCTAAGGTTTTGTTTAGACACTGTAGGGGTACCATGCTCATGCACTGGTACCCTCACCTATGGTATAGTGCACCCTGCCTTAGGGCTGTAAGGCCTGCTAGAGGGGTGTCTTACCTATACTGCATAGGCAGTGAGAGGCTGGCATGGCACCCTGAGGGGAGTGCCATGTCGACTTACTCGTTTTGTCCTCACTAGCACACACAAGCTGGTAAGCAGTGTGTCTGTGCTGAGTGAGAGGTCTCCAGGGTGGCATAAGACATGCTGCAGCCCTTAGAGACCTTCCTTGGCATCAGGGCCCTTGGTACTAGAAGTACCAGTTACAAGGGACTTATCTGGATGCCAGGGTCTGCCAATTGTGGATACAAAAGTACAGGTTAGGGAAAGAACACTGGTGCTGGGGCCTGGTTAGCAGGCCTCAGCACACTTTCAATTGTAAACATAGCATCAGCAAAGGCAAAAAGTCAGGGGGCAACCATGCCAAGGAGGCATTTCCTTACAGACAGGGTTTACTCCTTCTACTCTGCAACACACTCCCTACACGTACGACTAGACAGAATGTTCTGCACCATGAATCACGCCACGATAGTGGCAGATTCGGAATACCTTGGGCGCACGCACTCTGATCACAATCCCCTAATTGCACGTTTGTGTTGGGGTTCCCAACGGACGGCCATTCCCACATGGAGGTTGAGGCCGGAGTTGCTGGAAGACTCTGCTTTCCGAGCATCGTTAAGCGCCGTAATCCCAGAATTTTTCGAACAAAATGACTGCACGGCCTCCTCGGGTTTGATAGAATGGGACGCATTTAAGGTTTTCATACGTGGACATTGTCTAGGCACTCAGTGCAGCCTGCGCCGCTCTGTTGAACGGGAACTGACTAAAATAGTGCGGGATCTAATAGAACCAGAGAGGGAAGCAACCAACAACCAGCCTGATCACTTGAGACTGCCAGCAATGCGCGCTGAGCATCTATCGCTACTGAAACGTCTGCGCTGTTTGAATTACTCTGCACACTCTGCAAGAACACACACATCCACCAATAAGGCAGGCAAGCTCCTGGCCTGGCTGATTCGACAGGACTGTGAGAGGAAACCAATATTGGAAATCCTCTCGCAAACAGGGGAATTACTATACACGCCACAGGAGATACAATCTGAATTTGCAAGGCACTACAAGGCACTCTATGCCTCAAGGGCGGCCTCGACAGCGGCCCCGACCTGGACTTCCTCGCCGGAGTAGTACTACCACACACGGAGTACGAACAAGCCGAAGCCCTTGAAGCACCACTAGAACTGGAAGAAATTTGAACTAGTATCCGTGAGCTCGCATCTGGCAAAACACCAGGTCCAGACAGACTCCCAGTTGACTCCTATAAAGCTTTTGCAGTGCATCTGGTGCCCAAATTACTCGATCTCTACAAGACAGCTGAGCGAGAAGGCCATCTCTCTGCCAGTCAGAGAGAAGCACTGCTGGTCTCCCTTCCTAAACCTGGAGGTAACCCAGCAGACATGGGTTTGTATAGACCATTGGCAATGTTGAATACGGATTATAAAATATTAGCCAAATTGCTGGCAATGTGCCTTGCACCGGCTGTACCAGACCTGGTACACTCAGACCAAAATGGCTTCGTCCCAGCCAGAGACATCTCCCACAACATTAGAAGGTTATTCCGAGTTATGCAATACGCGAAACGGGACTGGCCACGAGCGGGCTGTCCCGTTTTAGACCTGGAAAAGGCCTTTGACTCATTGGAATGGCCCTACCTGTTCGGAGTCCTTCGACAATTCGGTGCGGGACCATTTTTCACTCGCCTGACTAAGTTATTATATACCAGACCACTAATCCGAGTGAAACTATGGTCTGAAATATCGGAACCAATTCGAGTGGGCAGAGGTACGAGACAGGGTTGCCCCCTTTCACCACTGCTCTTCTCACTCGCTATGGAACCCCTGGCAATAGCCATGCGCAGAGCTGGAGATGGCTGGGGTATCCCGTTAGGAGATGATACTCACATAATCTCACTATATGCTGATGACCTTCTTTTATATTTCCGAGACATCACGCGAATTCCTCCTGAGGCTGGGTTACTCCTACAACAATTCGCCCTCTCATCTGGCCTGAGAGTCAACTGGTCTAAACCCTGCCTCTTCCCATTTGACCCGGGTCTCCCTGACCCGAGACTTATTATTTCCGGAAACCCCGTCCCATGGCAACCCCATACATTCAGATACTTGGGTATACGAATATACCAGCGTGAGGAAGACATATTTGAGGGCAATCTTGTAAGACCAGTGTCCTCAGTTAAATCCCAAATGGTCTTCTGGAAAACACTACCGTTGTCAGTGGCAGGCAGGATAGCACTCCTGAAATTGGTGGTCTTACCCCGACTTCTATACTTCTTCACTAATCTTCTGCACTATGTTCCTTCTGGTTTCTTCAGGGCTCTGGAGTCGGGACTGAGGGAATTTATTTGGAACAATGGCCGCTGTAGGGTAGCCTTAAAGAAACTGTACTTGCCACCAGAGAGGGGCAGCCTAGCAGTGCCTAACTTGGAGCAATACTACCTAGCGGCTCAACTTCAATGGATAGCCAGATGGTTGGCAGATCTTCAGCGTGTAGACACGGCATCAGAAAGCAGACCCTGGACACTCCCACAGATACAGCATTTATTTCACCCACTCACGCGGGCACAAACACCCCGGCAACTCTATCTCAGGGTGGCTCACAAATGCTTTTGTCGCTCACTTCGCCTTACAAATGCACAGCTCCCTTTTGCACCGGCCTTGGCGATATCAGGTACACCAAGAGGTTCCAGAATCACCTCAGAATCAGAACTGCACACATGGCATGAGATAGAAATAGACACACTAGGAGACCTGTATGAAGACTCCCGACTGCTCCCCTTTGCCAGACTACAAGAAATGGGGCTACCACCAGGCCAATTCTTATTGCACCGCTCCCTGATAGAGGCAATGAGATCCAAATGGGGCGACATCTCTGTGGCTCCTCCCACTCACTTATTGATTCAATACTTACAGGTGATAGGCCGAGGACACCATTTAATTAGCTGGCTAGCAGATGCTTTGAGATCCCAAACTGCCCTTGACAACGAAGCGCTGCGTATGGCATGGGAAACAGACTCAGGCAAGACAATCCCAATACCAAGATGGAAAACTGCCCTTTCAAGCCATCTTAACATACCCTGCAATTCCCGATTTCGCTTAATCCAATACTACATAGTGAATAGAGCATACCTCACACCGGCTCGAGTGAATAGATACTTTGCTCGCACAGATGCAGCATGCCCCAGATACCAGGTAGTCGAAGCAGACTTATTACACATGCTCTGGTCCTGTCCTACCTTGAGCTCCTACTGGAGAGCAGTATATGAAAGCATATCCGACTGTATAGCGCTACAAATACCCTTTACGTGGGAGGCATGCATACTAGGTTTACTTCCCAGAAGCAAGCATCATAGAGCAGAGATACGCTTCGCTGACCTGGGACTTATAGTAGCAAATCGATTAGTGACCCGCAGATGGAAATCGCCTGACCCGCCACCGATACAGGCCTGGAAGCGTTCTTTCGAGGTTTGGGCAGGAGCTGAGGGCACAGCGCTGGCGCGGGAGGAGGTTTTAGGGCTGAGGCAGTTTCCATTGTCTGCTAGCTGGGAGGGAATGTTATTGCGGCTGCGAGATGAGGAAATGCACCCATCAGAAGAGGAAGCGGAGTAATACAGGAGGACGCCCTCCTGACAAGAAAAAACAATGCATGGGGGAACTGAATAAGAAAAGTTAGCCAGATATACCTTGACACTGGAATTAAAAATGACAATGCTTATTTAACCTGACACCTGACCCAGCCCTCCTATTAGTAAACTGCTCCGCAACAATATAATCCCATCCCGACTGGAAATAATCACATAAGTGTATTCCACATAAGTGTCCATTGCCGACAAATGTTGAATGTTAATCTTTTTCTCCCTTGTTGTTTTACACCCTCCTCCTCAATCCCAAATAAGCATATATACGAAGCTCATGATTCCTTTCCTTTCTCCCCTCTATACCTAATCAGATCACTCCAATTGAACACACATACTAGAAATAAATTTAAATCAACATACACTGTATGAGCATGCTGATAAGCATCACAAACCTTATGGGGCCATTACTCCTGCAAACCTACTAGGGGTTGATAAAGCTAAAGCACATCAAGTAACAGGTACAACATGATGTGATAACCTTGGATGTCGTAACAACAGAAATGTATAACTGAATAATTACAAATATATACCAAGTGATATATTGCAGTAATGCATATTATATACAATATCAGTTATGTAATGATTTAAGAACACATGCCATGCTGTATGTAACGTAAACAAAAATAGCAACATGAAGCAAAGTAAAGTTGAAAAATGGCAATAAATAAATTTGTGAAAAAAAAAAAAAGACCTCACTGTGCCTTGTTTTAATTCTACTGGCAAAGATGCAGATTCTAGTGAGAGGCGAATCATGTTACCTATAATGTGTGCATGATCAGCAATGCATTGATGGAATACATTGATAGGGACTGGGTGTAGAGGAATTGAGTTTGTATTTCTTGATGGTTTTATGTAAGGTAGTGGTTCTCAACGTTTTGACTTTTGTGGACCCCACTTTATCATTACTGGAACTTGGGGAAACCCCACTGAAACATTATTGGAATCTGGGGACCACCCCACTGGGTCACTACTGGAAGCTGAGGACCCCGGCCTAAACATTGTCGATGCTTTGACCCCCAAAACAGTACACACAAAAATAAAGCAACAAGGATTTATCAGACACATATACAAATGAAAACACATTTTATTTAATTTGGAAACAAATATAAATTAAAAATATAAAACACATGATCCATATTATATTCTGTTTGATGCAGCTGCCCTGCTCCCACAAATCAATCTGAGAATACTGATTTATTTTTTAGCCCCCAATTTCACATTTCTTGACATTTACAGTATGTTTTAAAATTTTCAATTGTACATTTAGCCACTTTATTTATATGCACTTTATTAATCTGTTAATATTATTTAATTTGATAATACCGTTAATATTATATAGGGCCAGATGTATCAAAGCTTTTTGCATTCGCAACCGGTGCGAATGCCCATTTGCAAATGCAAAACGCCATTTCAGAATGTATCAAAGCCATTCTGAATGCAATTTTAAGGAATTGCTAAAATAGCGATTCCTTAAAATTGTGACCCTGTTTAGAGAGTCGCAAATTGTGACTCTCTAAATAAGAAATCGCAAATAAGGAATCCTTATTTGCGATTTCTAGAGCACATGTAAGAAGCAATTCCTTAATGCGAATTCGGCATTAAGGAATCGCTATTTATAACTGTAGGAGGCTGGCCTGGTTTGTAGTGGGTACCAAGGGGTACTTACACTCTGCACCAGGTCCAGGTATCCCTTATCAGTGTAGAAGAGGTGTTCTAGCAGCTTAGGCTGATAGAAAAGGTAGCTTAGCAGAGCAGCTTAGGCTGAACTAGGAGACATGCAAAGCTCCTACTATACCACTGGTGTCATATGCACAATATCATAAGAAAACACAATACACAGATATACTAAAAATAAAGGTACTTTATTTTTATGACAATATGCCAAAAGTATCTCAGTGAGTACCCTCAGTATGAGGATGCCAAATATACACAAGATATATGTACACAATACCAAAAATATGCAGTAATAGCAATAGAAAGCAATGCAAACAATGTACAGTCACAATAGATTGCAATGAGAGCACATAGATATAGGGGCAACACAAACCATATACTCCAAAAGTGGAATGCGAACCACGAATGGACCCCAAACCTATGTGAGCTTGTAGAGGGTCGCTGGGACTGTAAGAAAACAGTGAGGGTTAGAAAAATAGCCCACCCCAAGACTCTGAAAAGTAGGTCTAAAGTGCACCTAAGTTCCCCAGAGAGCACAGAAGTCGTGTTAGGGGAATTCTGCAAGGAAGACCAACACCAGCAATGCAACAACGATGGATTTCCAGACGAGAGTACCTGTGAAACAAGGGGACCAAGTCCAAGAGTCGCGACAAAGTCGAGATTGGGCAGATGCCCAAGAAATGCCAGCTGAGGGTGCAAAGAAGCTGCCACCGGCTGGTAGAAGCTGTAGATTCTGCAAGAACGAAGAGTACTAGGAACTTCCCCTTTGGAGGATGGATGTCCCACGTCGTGAAGAAGCTTGCAGAGGTGTTCCCACGCAGAGAGACCGCAAACAAGCCTTGCTAGCTGCAAGGGTCGCGGTTAGGGTTTTTGGATGCTGCTGTAGCCCAGGAGGGACCAGGATGTCGCCACTTGCGTGAGGAGACAGAGGGGGCGCCCAGCAAGACAGGGAGCCCTCACAGAAGCAGGCAGCACCCGCAGAAATGCCGGAACAGTCACTACGAAGGGGAGTGAACCGGAGCTCACCCAAAGTCAAAAAAGGAGATCCAAACGACGCCGGAGGACAACTCAGGAGGTTGTGCACTGCAGGTTAGAGTGTCGGGGACCCAGTCTTGGCTGTGCACAAAGGAAATCCTGGAAGAGTGCACAGGAGCCGGAGCAGCTGCAAATCACGCGGTACCCAGCAATGCAGTCTAGCGTGGGGAGGCAAGGACTTACCTCCACCAAACTTGGACTGAAGAGTCTCTGGACTGTGGGAGTCACTTGGACAGAGTTGCTGAGTTCCAGGGACCACGCTCGTCGTGCTGAGAGGGGACCCAGAGGACCGGTGTTGCAGTTCTTTTGGTGCCTGCAGTTGCAGGGGGAGGATTCCGTCGTCCCACAGGAGATTTCTTCGGAGCTTCTAGTGCAGAGAGGAGGCAGACTACCCCCACAGCATGCACCACCAGGAAAACAGTTGAGAAGGCGGCAGGATCAGCGATACAAGGTTGCATTAGTCGTCTTTGCTACTTTGTTGCGGTTTTGCAGGCTTCCTGAGCAGTCAGCGGTCGATTCCTTGGCAGAAGGTGAAGAGAGAGATGCAGAGGAACTCTGATGAGCTCTTGCATTCGTTATCTAAGGAATTCCCCAAAGCAGAGACCCTAAATAGCCAGAAAAGGAGGTTTGGCTACCTAGGAAGGAGGATAGGCTAGCAACACAGGTAAGAGCCTATCAGAAGGAGTCTCTGACATCACCTGCTGGCACTGGCCACTCAGAGCAGTCCAGTGTGCCAGCAGCACCTCTGTTTCCAAGATGGCAGAGGTCTGGAGCACACTGGAGGAGCTCTGGGCACCTCCCCTGGGAGGTGCAGGCCAGGGGAGTGGTCACTCCCCTTTCCTTTGTCCAGTTTCGCGGCAGAGCAGGGCTGGGGGATCCCTGAACCGGTGTAGACTGGCTTATGCAGAGATGAGCACCATCTGTGCCCATCAAAGCATTTCCAGAGGCTGGGGGAGGCTACTCCTCCCCAGCCCTGACACCTTTTTCCAAAGGGAGAGGATGTAACACCCTCTCTCTGAGGAAGTCCTTTGTTCTGCCTTCCTGGGCCAAGTCTGGCTGGACCCCAGGAGGGCAGAAACCTGTCTGAGGGGTTGGCAGCAGCAGCAGCTGCAGTGAAACCCCGGGAGCGGCAGTTTGGCAGTACCCGGGTGTAGGAGGCTGGACTGGCTTGTAGTGAGTACCAAGGGGTACTTGCACCTTGCACCAGGCCCAGTTATCCCTTATTAGTGTATAGGGTGTCTAGCAGCATAGGCTGATAGATAATGGTAGCTTAGCAGAGCAGCTTAGGCTGAACTAGGAGACGAGTGAAGCTCCTACAGTACCACTAGTGTCACTTGCACAATATCATAAGAAAACACAATACACAGTTATACTAAAAATAAAGGTACTTTATTTTTATGTCAATATGCCAAAGTATCTCAGAGTGTACCCTCAGTGAGAGGATAAGAAATATACACAAGATATATGTACACAATACCAAAAATATGCAGTATAGTCTTAGAAAACAGTGCAAACAATGTATAGTTACAATAGGATGCAATGGGGACACATAGGGATAGGGGCAACACAAACCATATACTCCAAAAGTGGAATGCGAACCACGAATGGACCCCAAACCTATGTGACCTTGTAGAGGGTCGCTGGGACTATTAGAAAATAGTGAGGGTTAGAAAAATAGCCCACCCCAAGACCCTGAAAAGTGAGTGCAAAGTGCACTAAAGTTCCCCAAAGGACAAAGAAGTCGTGATAGGGGAATACTGCAGGAAAGACACAAACCAGCAATGCAACAACGATGGATTTCCAGTCGAGGGTACCTGTGGAACAAGGGGACCAAGTCCAAAAGTCACAAGCAAGTCAGAGATGGGCAGATGCCCAGGAAATGCCAGCTGTGGGTGCAAAGAAGCTTCTACTGGACAGAAGAAGCTAAGGTTTTTGCAGGAACGACAAGGGCTAGAGACTTCCCCTTTGGAGGACGAGTCCCGCACGCCGTGGAGAGTCGTGCAGAAGTGTTTTCCCACCGAAAGACCGCCAACAAGCCTTGCTAGCTGCAAATCGTGCGGTAAGCGTTTTTGGATGCTGCTGTGGCCCAGGAGAGACCAGGATGTCGCAAATTGCGTCAGGAGAGAGAGGGGACGTCGAGCAAGACAAGGAGCCCTCTCAGCAGCAGGTAGCACCCGGAGAAGTGCCAGAAACAGGCACTACGAGGATGCGTGAAACGGTGCTCACCCGGAGTTACACAAAGGAGTCCCACGTCGCCGGAGACCAACTTAGAAAGTCTTGCAATGCAGGTTAGAGTGCCGTGGACCCAGGCTTGGCTGTGCACAAAGGATTTCCGCCGGAAGTGCACAGGGGCCGGAGTAGCTGCAAAAGTCGCGGTTCCGAGCAATGCAGTCTGGCGTGGGGAGGCAAGGACTTACCTCCACCAAACTTGGACTGAAGAGTCACTGGACTGTGAGGGTCACTTGGACACAGTTGCTGGATTCGAGGGACCTCGCTCGTCGTGCTGAGAGGAGACCCAAGGGACCGGTAATGCAGCTTTTTGGTGCCTGCAGTTGCAGGGGGAAGATTCCGTCGACCCACGGGAGATTTCTTCGGAGCTTCTAGTGCAGAGAGGAGGCAGACTACCCCCACAGCATGCACCACCAGGAAAACAGTCGAGAAGGCGGCAGGATCATCGTTACAGAGTTGCAGTAGTTGTCTTTGCTACTATGTTGCAGTTTTGCAGGCTTCCAGCGCGGTCAGCAGTCGATTCCTTGGCAGAAGGTGAAGAGAGAGATGCAGAGGAAGTCTGATGAGCTCTTGCATTCGTTATCTAAAGTTTCCCCAGAGACAGAGACCCTAAATAGCCAGAAAAGAGGGTTTGGCTACCTAGGAGAGAGGATAGGCTAGCAACACCTGAAGGAGCCTATCAGAAGGAGTCTCTGACGTCACCTGGTGGCACTGGCCACTCAGAGCAGTCCAGTGTGCCAGCAGCACCTCTGTTTCCAAGATGGCAGAGGTCTGGAGCACACTGGAGGAGCTCTGGACACCTCCCAGGGGAGGTGCAGGTCAGGGGAGTGGTCACTCCCCTTTCCTTTGTCCAGTTTCGCGCCAGAGCAGGGCTAAGGGGTCCCCTGAACTGGTGTAGACTGGCTTATGCAGAATTGGGCACATCTGTGCCCAAGAAAGCATTTCCAGAGGCTGGGGGAGGCTACTCCTCCCCTGCCTTCGCACCATTTTCCAAAGGGAGAGGGTGTAACACCCTCTCTCAGAGGAAGTCCTTTGTTCTGCCATCCTGGGACAAGCCTGGCTTGACCCCAGGAGGGCAGACACCTGTCTGAGGGGTTGGCAGCAGCAGCAGCTGCAGTGAAACCCCAGGAAAGGCAGTTTGGCAGTACCAGGGTCTGTGCTACAGACCACTGGGATCATGGGATTGTGCCAACTATGCCAGGATGGCATAGAGGGGGCAATTCCATGATCATAGACATGTTACATGGCCATATTCGGAGTTACCATTGTGAAGCTACATATAGGTAGTGACCTATATGTAGTGCACGTGTGTAATGGTGTCCCCGCACTCACAAAGTCCGGGGAATTGGCCCTGAACAATGTGGGGGCACCTTGGCTAGTGCCAGGGTGCCCTCACACTAAGTAACTTTGCACCTAACCTTTACCAGGTAAAGGTTAGACATATAGGTGACTTATAAGTTACTTAAGTGCAGTGAAAAATGGCTGTGAAATAACGTGGACGTTATTTCACTCAGGCTGCAGTGGCAGGCCTGTTTAAGAATTGTCAGAGCTCCCTATGGGTGGCAAAAGAAATGCTGCAGCCCATAGGGATCTCCTGGAACCCCAATACCCTGGGTACCTCAGTACCATATACTAGGGAATTATAAGGGTGTTCTAGTAAGCCAATGTAAATTGGTAAAATTGGTCACTAGCCTGTTAGTGACAATTTGAAAGAAATGAGAGAGCATAACCACTGAGGTTCTGATTAGCAGAGCCTCAGTGAGACAGTTAGTCACTACACAGGTAACACATTCAGGCACACTTATGAGCACTGGGGCCCTGGAGAACAGGGTCCCAGTGACACATACAACTAAAACAACATATATACAGTGAAAAATGGGGGTAACATGCCAAGCAAGATGGTACTTTCCTACACACCCCCCCCCCCCAAACGAAGGACAATAAGACTAGTCATTCCCTGATGGGTCTTCATTGTCTAAGTGGAAATATCTGGAGAGTCCATCTGCATTGGAGTGGCTACTCCCAGGTCTATGTTCCACTGTATAGTCCATTCCCTGTAGGGATATGGACCACCTCAACAATTTAGGATTTTCACCTTTCATTTGTTTTAGCCAAAGTAGAGGTTTGTGGTCTGTCTGAACAATGAAGTGAGTGCCAAACAGGTATGGCCTCAACTTCTTCAGTGCCCAGACCACAGCAAAGGCCTCCCTCTCAATGGCAGACCAACGCTTTTCTCTAGGGGTCAACCTCCTACTAATAAAAGCAACAGGTTGATCCTGGCCCTCAGAATTAAGTTGTGATAGGACTGCCCCTACTCCTAATTCAGATGCATCAGTCTGGACATAGAATTTTTTAGAGTAACAAGGGCTTTTCAGGACAGGTGCAGAGCACATGGCCTGCTTCAGCTCCTCAAAAGCTTTCTGACAGTTTGCTGTCCATAATACCTTTTTAGGCATTTTCTTGGATGTGAGGTCATTAAGAGGGGCTGCAATGGAGCCATAGTTCTTAATGAACCTCCTGTAATACCCAGTGAGGCCTAGGAAGGCTCTCACCTGAGTCTGAGTGGTAGGGGGAACCCAATCAATAATTGTTTGGATTTTCCCCTGTAGTGGTGCAATCTGTTCCCCACCAACAAGGTGTCCCAGATAAACCACCTTACCCTGCCCTATCTGGCACTTTGAAGCCTTGATAGTGAGGCCTGCCTTTTGCAGGGCCTCCAAAACTTTCCATAGGTGGACCAGGTGATCATCCCAGCTGGAGCTAAAGACAGCTATATCGTCCAGATATGCTGCACTGAAAGCTTCCAGCCCTTGCAGGACTGTGTTCACCAACCTCTGAAAAGTGGCAGGTGCATTTTTCAACCCAAAAGGCATTACAGTGAACTGGTAATGTCCTCCAATGGTTGAAAATGCTGTTTTAGGTTTAGCATCTTCTGATAATTTGATCTGCCAATACCCTGCAGTCAAATCAAAAGTGCTTAGATACTTGGCAGATGCCAGTGTATCTATGAGCTCATCTGCCCTGGGTATAGGGTGAGCATCAGTTTCGGTTACCAGGTTGAGACCTCTATAGTCTACACAAGACCGCATTTCCTTCTTTCCATCTTTGGAATGGGGTTTTGGTACAAGTACCACAGGAGAAGCCCATGGACTTTCAGAGTGCTCAACCACTCCTAGTTCTAACATTTTCTGCATTTCTTGCTTTATGCAGTCCCTGACATGGTCAGGCTGCCTATAGATCTTACTTTTGACAGGCAAGCTGTCTTCAGTATCTATAGTGTGCTCACACCAAGAAGTGGTACCTGGCACAGTAGAGAAGAGTTCAGAGAATTGATCTAGGAGATTTATGCAATGGTCTTTCTGCTCAGCAGTAAGACAATCAGCCAAAACTACACCTTCCACAAGAGCATCTTGTTCTGTGGAAGAAAAGAGATCAGGTAGAGGATCACTGTCTTCTTCCTGTCCCTCATCAGTTGCCATGAGCAGGGTGAGATCAGCCCTGTCATAGTAGGGTTTCAGGCGGTTGACATGGAGCACCCTAAGGGGACTCCTGGCAGTGCCTAAGTCAACTAAATAGGTGACTTCACCCTTTTTCTCAACAATTGTGTGGGGTCCACACCATTTATCTTGGAGTGCTCTTGGGGCCACAGGCTCCAAGACCCACACTTTCTGCCCTGGTTTGTACTGAACCAAAACAGCCTTCTGGTCATGCCATTGCTTCTGGAGCTCTTGGCTGGCCTGAAGGTTTTTACTGGCCTTTTTCATATACTCAGCCATCCTTGATCTGAGGCCAAGTACATAATCCACAATATCTTGTTTTGGAGCTTTTAGAGGTTGTTCTCAACCCTCCTTGACAAGTGTGAGTGGACCCCTAACAGGGTGTCCAAAAAGAAGTTCAAAGGGGCTGAAGCCCACTCCTTTCTGGGGTACCTCCCTGTAGGCAAAAAGGAGGCATGGTAGAAGGATATCCCATCTCCTGCAGAGTTTTTCAGGGAGACCCATAATCATGCCTTTGAGAGTTTTGTTAAATCTCTCCACCAGTCCATTTGTTTGTGGATGATAGGGTGTAGTGAATTTATAAGTTACACCACACTCCTTCCACATGGCCTTTAAGTATGCAGACATGAAATTGCTTCCCCTGTCTGATACTACTTCCTTTGGGAAGCCCACCCTGGAAAATATTCCCAGGAGGGCCTTTGCCACTACAGGAGCTGTAGTGGTCCTTAAAGGAATAGCTTCAGGATATCTTGTGGCATGGTCCACTACCACCAAGATAAACCTATTGCCTGAAGCAGTAGGAGGGTCAAGGGGGGCAACTATGTCAACCCCTACCCTTTCAAAGGGAACCCCAACCACAGGCAGTGGAATAAGGGGTGCCTTTGGTGTGCCACCTGTTTTGCCACTGGCTTGACAGGTTTCACAGGACTTATAAAACTCTTTTGTGTCCTCAGACATTCTAGGCCAATGAAACAAGGGAACAAGTCTGTCCCAAGTTTTCATTTGTCCCAGATGTCCAGCTAGGGGAATGTCGTGGGCAAGAGTTAGGAGGAACTTTCTATACTCCTGAGGAATCACTAATCTCCTGGCAGCTCCAGGTTTAGGATCCCTTGCCTCAGTGTACAAGAGGTTGTCCTCCCAGTAAACTCTGTGAGAGTCACTGACATCCCCATTAGCCTGTTTGACAGCTTGCTGTCTCAGACCCTCTAATGTGGGACAGGTTTGCTGTGCCACACTCAGCTCCTCCCTGGCAGGCCCCCCTTCACCCAAAAGGTCAGCAGTGTCTGCTTCAAGCTCCTCTGGTGTAGGTTCTGCACAGGGAGGGAATTCTTCTTCCTCAGAAGTTGAATCCACTGTAGAGGGAGGGATAGTAGGAAGTGGTTTGCTTCTACTAGCCCTAGCTTTAGGGAGCACTTGGTCCATTGTTCCAGGATCCAAGCTTCCCTGTCCTTTTTGCTTTTTGGCCTGAGCCCTGGTTAAAGCAAAAATATGCCCTGGGATGCCCAGCATTGCTGCATGGGCCTCCAACTCCACCTCTGACCAAGCTGATGTCTCCAAATCATTTCCTAGTAGACAGTCTACAGGTAAATCTGTGGCTACCACAACTTTCTTTGGACCAGTAACCCCCCCCCAGTTGAGATTTACAACAGCCATGGGGTGGCTAAGTGTGTTGTTGTGAGCATCGGTTACTTGGTACTGGTGACCAAGTAGGTGTTGTTCAGGGTGGACCAGTTTCTCTATGACCATAGTCACACTGGCACCAGTGTCCCTGTAGGCCTGAACCTCAACACCATTTATTAGGGGTAGCTGCTTGTACTTATCCATATTAAGGGGACAAGCAACTAAGGTGGCTAAATCAATAGCCCCCTCAGAGACTAACACAGCCTCTGTGGTCTCCCTAACAAGACCAACCCCAACTAAGTTACCAAAAGTGAGCCCAGCTACTCCCTTGGGTTGGCTATTAGTAGGTTTGCTCCCACCACCACTGCTATTAGTAGGGACACTAGGGGTAGCAGTAGGGGTTGTAGTGGTAGGAGGCTTGGTGCTTTTCTTTGGACAACTGGGATCTGTTGTCCAATGGCCTATTACTTTACATAAATAGCACCATGGTTTCTTTTCTTTGTTTTGATTAAAAGAGGATTTGGGCCCACCACCCCCACCAGAGTGTTTTTGTGGGCCTGATGAAGACTCATTTTTAGATTTGTCCCCACCCTTGTCAGAAGACTTACCATCCTTCTTTTTGTTGCCATCTTTGTCACCCCCTGTATGAACTTTTCTGTTCACCCTTGTTCTGACCCATTTGTCTGCCTTCTTTCCCAATTCTTGGGGAGAGGTCAGATCAGAGTCCACCAAGTACTGGTGCAACAAATCAGACGCACAATTATTAAGAATATGCTCTCTCAGGATCAAGATATACAGGCTGTCATAATCAGTAACTTTACTGCCATGTAACCACCCCTCCAAGGCCTTCACTGAATGGTCAATGAAATCAACCCAGTCTTGTGAAGACTCCTTTTTGGTCTCTCTGAACTTTATCCTGTATTGTTCAGTGGTTAAGCCATAACCATCCAGGAGTGCATTCTTAAGTACTGTAAAAGTATTGGCATCACTTTCTTTCACAGTAAGGAGCCTATCCCTACCTTTTCCACTAAATGATAGCCATAGGATAGCAGCCCACTGCCTTTGAGGGACATCCTGTACAACACAGGCCCTCTCAAGTGCAGCAAACCACTTGTTAATGTCATCCCCCTCCTTATAAGGGGGAACTATCTTATGCAGATTCCTGGAATCATGCTCTTTTGCAGGATGACTATGGGGAATACTGCTGCTGCCACCATGGGTTTCTAAACCCAACTTCTGTCTTTCCTTCTCTAGTTCTAAAGACTGTCTATCCAAATCCAGCTGTTGCTTTTTAAGCTTCAGTCTGGTTTGTTCCACCCTCAATTTATTGAGTTCCCTTTCTAACAATCTGTCATCAGGGTTGGTGGGAGGGACATTTCTAGATACAGAGGTATGATGGGAATGAACAGAAGGAGACCTGTCCCTTACAGAGGGCACCCTAACAGCTTGGCTGACAGTGTAATGTGAGAGCACATCATCTGTATGATGTGACTCCACCTCAGTACCAACTATGCTAGACTGTCTAGTAATGGACAGGCTAAGAAGTTTCTTTCCTGAACCTTTTCCTGGGGGAGTCCCTGGATCAGATTGGGAACCATCAGCTACTTTTTCAACAGATGGGGCACTTTTAGCCTTATCTTGTTCTCTAAGCATGTTAAGTAACAATTCCAAGGAAGGATTCTTCCCTACACTCAAACCTCTCTCTACACAGAGACTCCTTGCTCCTTTCCAGCTAAGGTGATCATATGCAATTTTAGACAGGTCAACATTTTGGCCTGTGCCAGACATTTTTCGAGAGAGTTAAAGTGTTAGAAAAAGAAAAAAAAATACAAGTTTTCAGAACTTTTTGGAAAGACAGAAAAAACTTTTAAAACTTTTAAGAACTTTTTGAAAGTTTAGAAGTACTTTTCAGCACTTTAGAAAAGAGTGAAAAGAGGAAATGCAAAACTTTTTAGCTATGTGTACACACACTGAACTTGTTTTGTATATTTTTCTCTTATGAAAAGTACAATGACAAGAGTGGTAAGTAGTCTCAAAGCACTTATCCCACCGCTGCACAACCAATGTAGGAGGCTGGACTGGCTTGTAGTGAGTACCAAGGGGTACTTGCACCTTGCACCAGGCCCAGTTATCCCTTATTAGTGTATAGGGTGTCTAGCAGCATAGGCTGATAGATAATGGTAGCTTAGCAGAGCAGCTTAGGCTGAACTAGGAGACGAGTGAAGCTCCTACAGTACCACTAGTGTCACTTGCACAATATCATAAGAAAACACAATGCACAGTTATACTAAAAATAAAGGTACTTTATTTTTATGACAATATGCGAAGTATCTCAGAGTGTACCCTCAGTGAGAGGATAGGAAATATACACAAGATATATGTACACAATACCAAAAATATGCAGTATAGTCTTAGAAAACAGTGCAAACAATGTATAGTTACAATAGGATGCAATGGGGACACATAGGGATAGGGGCAACACAAACCATATACTCCAAAAGTGGAATGCGAACCACGAATGGACCCCAAACCTATGTGACCTTGTAGAGGGTCGCTGGGACTATTAGAAAATAGTGAGGGTTAGAAAAATAGCCCACCCCAAGACCCTGAAAAGTGAGTGCAAAGTGACTAAAGTTCCCCAAAGGACAAAGAAGTTGTGATAGGGGAATACTGCAGGAAAGACACAAACCAGCAATGCAACAACGATGGATTTCCAGTCGAGGGTACCTGTGGAACAAGGGGACCAAGTCCAAAAGTCACAAGCAAGTTGGAGATGGGCAGATGTCCAGGAAATGCCAGCTGTGGGTGCAAAGAAGCTTCTACTGGACAGAAGAAGCTAAGGTTTCTGCAGGAACGACAAGTGCTAGAGACTTCCCCTTTGGAGGACGAGTCCCTCACGCCGTGGAGAGTCGTGCAGAAGTGTTTTCCCGCCGAAAGACTGCCAACAAGCCTTGCTAGCTGCAAATCATGCCATAAGCGTTTTTGGATGCTGCTGTGGCCCAGGAGAGACCAGGATGTCGCAAATTGCATCAGGAGAGAGAGGGGACGTCGAGCAAGACAAGGAGCCCTCTCAGCAGCAGGTAGCTCCCGGAGAAGTGCCAGAAACAGGCACTACGAGGATGCGTGAAACGGTGCTCACCCGGAGTTACACAAAGGAGTCCCACGTCGCCGGAGACCAACTTAGAAAGTCGTGCAATGCAGGTTAGAGTGCCGTGGACCCAGGCTTGGCTGTGCACAAAGGATTTCCGCCGGATGTGCACAGGGGCCGGAGTAGCTGCAAAAGTCGCGGTTCCCAGCAATGCAGTCTGGCGTGGGGAGGCAAGGACTTACCTCCACCAAACTTGGACTGAAGAGTCACTGGACTGTGGGGGTCACTTGGACACAGTTGCTGGATTCAAGGGACCTCGCTCGTCGTGCTGAGAGGAGACCCAAGGGACCGGTAATGCAGCTTTTTGGTGCCTGCGGTTGCAGGGGGAAGATTCCGTCGACCCACGGGAGATTTCTTCGGAGCTTCTAGTGCAGAGAGGAGGCAGACTACCCCCACAGCATGCACCACCAGGAAAACAGTCGAGAAGGCAGCAGGATCAGCGTTACAGAGTTGCAGTAGTCGTCTTTGCTACTATGTTGCAGTTTTGCAGGCTTCCAGCGCGGTCAGCAGTCGATTCCTTGGCAGAAGGTGAAGAGAGAGATGCAGAGGAACTCTGATGAGCTCTTGCATTCGTTATCTAAAGTTTCCCCAGAGACAGAGACCCTAAATAGCCAGAAAAGAGGGTTTGGCTACCTAGGAGAGAGGATAGGCTAGCAACACCTGAAGGAGCCTATCAGAAGGAGTCTCTGACGTCACCTGGTGGCACTTGCCACTCAGAGCAGTCCAGTGTGCCAGCAGCACCTCTGTTTCCAAGATGGCAGAGGTCTGGAGCACACTGGAGGAGCTCTGGACACCTCCCCTGGGAGGTGCAGGTCAGGGGAGTGGTCACTCCCCTTTCCTTTGTCCAGTTTCGCGCCAGAGCAGGGCTAAGGGGTCCCCTGAACCGGTGTAGACTGGCTTATGCAGAATTGGGCACATCTGTGCCCAAGAAAGCATTTCCAGAGGCTGGGGGAGGCTACTCCTCCCCTGCCTTCACACCATTTTCCAAAGGGAGAGGGTGTAACACCCTCTCTCAGAGGAAGTCCTTTGTTCTGCCATCCTGGGACAAGCCTGGCTTGACCCCAGGAGGGCAGACACCTGTCTGAGGGGTTGGCAGCAGCAGCAGCTGCAGTGAAACCCCAGGAAAGGCAGTTTGGCAGTACCAGGGTCTGTGCTACAGACCACTGGGATCATGGGATTGTGCCAACTATGCCAGGATGGCATAGAGGGGGCAATTCCATGATCATAGACATGTTACATGGCCATATTCGGAGTTACCATTGTGAAGCTACATATAGGTAGTGACCTATATGTAGTGCACACGTGTAATGGTGTCCCCGCACTCACAAAGTCCGGGGAATTGGCCCTGAACAATGTGGGGGCACCTTGGCTAGTGCCAGGGTGCCCTCACACTAAGTAACTTTGCACCTAACCTTTACCAGGTAAAGGTTAGACATATAGGTGACTTATAAGTTACTTAAGTGCAGTGAAAAATGGCTGTGAAATAACGTGGACGTTATTTCACTCAGGCTGCAGTGGCAGGCCTGTGTAAGAATTGTCAGAGCTCCCTATGGGTGGCAAAAGAAATGCTGCAGCCCATAGGGATCTCCTGGAACCCCAATACCCTGGGTACCTCAGTACCATATACTAGGGAATTATAAGGGTGTTCCAGTAAGCCAATGTAAATTGGTAAAATTGGTCACTAGCCTGTTAGTGACAATTTGAAAGAAATGAGAGAGCATAACCACTGAGGTTCTGATTAGCAGAGCCTCAGTGAGACAGTTAGTCACTACACAGGTAACACATTCAGGCACACTTATGAGCACTGGGGCCCTGGAGAACAGGGTCACCGTGACACATACAACTAAAACAACATATATACAGTGAAAAATGGGGGTAACATGCCAGGCAAGATGGTACTTTCCTACACAACCCCCCACCCCCAAACGAAGGACAATAAGACTAGTCATTCCCTGATGGGTCTTCATTGTCTAAGTGGAAATATCTGGAGAGTCCATCTGCATTGGAGTGGCTACTCCCAGGTCTATGTTCCACTGTATAGTCCATTCCCTGTAGGGATATGGACCACCTCAACAATTTAGGATTTTCACCTTTCATTTGTTTTAGCCAAAGTAGAGGTTTGTGGTCTGTCTGAACAATGAAGTGAGTGCCAAACAGGTATGGCCTCAACTTCTTTAGTGCCCAGACCACAGCAAAGGCCTCCCTCTCTATGGCAGACCAACGCTTTTCTCTAGGGGTCAACCTCCTACTAATAAAAGCAACAGGTTGTTAGGGTTTGTGCACAGCAAAGAGCATGTCCCCTCTCACTGCACTAGTGGGTTCTGTAATAGCTCCCTTTTAAACTTACTATTGAAAGCCTTTCTTGTTATCTCACCTCCCCCCCCACCCCCCTAGGCTTCTGTGTATGTTGTTTAATGTGCTGTTTTGTTTACACATTGGGCCTTGCTTTTACCAAGGCTTCTTTAAAACACTCCTCTCTAGGCCATGTGTTAATTTAACTCATTTGCATAATAACTGAAACTCTGCACACCTTTCAAGAACATGTGCAGCATGTGAGGACCACACCCAGCCCTGTCTATAAAAGGCAGCCCCCGAGCCTCACCCAGTGCTTGTGCTCGTCTACCTCCCGCTTACCTGAGGACAGATCCCTCGGCGCTGGCACTCCTGCTCTCTACAGACTTTCATTGGCTTCAATGGGCGCAGCTGCTGGCTCTTCCTTCTTCTGGTTTCCGGTTCCTCCTTGCCTTAGCCTCTCTCCTACAAGCAACCTGCAAAAGAGAAAGAAGACAAGGTTAGACTGATCAGTATCTCTTGCCAGCAACAAGTAAGTGCAAAACTTTTATTACCTGAAAGAACTTTGACAACAATTTCTGGATTCGTGTATAGACAATTTGAAACAAGATACCTTCCACGAACATTGTGATTCAAACTCTTTGTTACAAGAATACTTTGCGGAACTTTGTGAAGCAAACATTTTTTTATTTTTTTTATGGAACTTTTAAGAATCGAACCGTGGAAACCATTAACAGCAAGGCAAACAGTAAATCAAGGACTTGCACAAATTACATGCTGTATTTTGACGTAAAAGTACAGTATTTGTTTTATAAAAGATTCTGGAAATATGGGAAAAGTGAGTCTGCTATTGGGAATTTAGGCTTTAGTTATATTAAGATGAATGTTTGATATTGGTAATTCTGATAACGGTATTTGTTTAATGTTTTAGAAGCTTTAGAGTAATAGAAAGAACATCCCAGAGCAGTAACACATTCCAAACCTGGAAACTAGAGACCAGGATCCAAGAGGTACTTTTAGAAGAACATTTCTAATAAATAAAGGGATAGTCAGGAACCCAGTTAGGAATAGGTTGTACTTATCTGTTCTTTGTTTATGTTTCATTAGGCACCAGTTTCTACAAAAGTCAGAGAGGGCCGCAGATTTGGGCAGCACTTCAACAGTGGAAACGCAAGAACGGTGTTGTCTCTTTATTTTATTTTATCCACTTCCCCCCTTCCCTTGAGCTTCTGTTCTTAGTGCACTGTTTTAAAAACTAGTGTGCTGGAACAAGCAGTTTCAGGGTGGGGTCGGATTGTCTTCAACCTCCATCAGAACTGAACAAGGACTCAGGTGAGCTGGGCTTTGACAGAAGCACAAGCCTTAAAAAAAAAAAAATCAGTTCTGGTGGACGATGAATATCGGGGAAGAAATAGAGGGCATTGACGTCACGGATATGGCGCAGGCCCTAAATGAGGACTTGGCTCATAATGAATCAGTGTCTGGCATCTTGCAACATATGCAAGAGGAAATAGAGAGATTAAAGATGGAGAATACCTCTTTAAAACAGGATTTAAGCAGGTATAAATTTAGGGTATCTCAGTGGAACACAGCTTTTACGCCTTTGTTTAAAACCTCCACAGAGACAGGGGCGCCATCAAAACATACAACTTTGCCTCTCCCAGTTGAGGTCACTGTTAATGTTCCTAATGCAGTGCCCTTAGCAGCACCTGAACGTTTTCATGGAGATAGTAACAAATTCCATGTTTTTATCAATCAATGTCAATTACACTTCGTTTGTAAGCCACAACAGTTCCCTACTGATGCTACGAAAGTGGCATTCGTCTTGTCTTATTTGGGTGGCACAGCAGCCAATTGGTCAATTCCTTTCGTGGAGAGAGATGATCCCATCCTCCATAATTGGAATCAATTTAAACGTACCATGACCAGCCTTTTTGCAAAACACACTTTCATGCAGGCAAGTGATAATGAGCTTTTAAATCTTAAACAAGGTAACAAGGATTTATTGACCTATCTCACTAGTTTTAATCGTTTACTCACCGAGACACAGTGGCCAGAAGAAAAGCGTGTCTCCCTTTTCTATAAAGGTTTGAGAGACGAGTTAAAAGACGCGCTTGCTCATATCGTTGATTTGCCAGAAGACTATTCGGACTTTGTAGATTTAGTTGTGAAATTAGAACATAGACTAGGAGAAAGAAAGGGAGATAAATACAAACTGGAATCACGGTTAACTTTTATTAGACACGAGAAGAAAGACCCAGATAATAAACTCCCTGAACCTGAGCCTATGCAAATAGGGACACTCAGAGGTCCACTCACATCAGAGAAAAAGAAAGAAGGAGAAAACTTCAATTATGTTTATATTGTGGAAGGGCAGGTCACTTTGCCAGAGGATGTCCAGTAAAGCCTAAAAATCAACGAAAGGGTGCTGTTTCCTCCACCTCCTCAACTGAATCGGGAAACGATTAAGCTTGACAAGGAGAGAGGTTACTTGTTCGAGAAAACATCTTAATCAAACCTCTAATGCTGCAGCCTTCATGGTACCGCACATACCTAGACATTTCATAATTCAGGTCGTTTTAATTGTTACTACCCAAGTGAGGCATTCTCTCCCTGTCCTACTGGACTCAGGCGCGACAGGAAATTTTGTGGATAATAAGTTAGCTGAAAACTTAGGACTTCCTATGTGCCTAAAGCCTTGTGCAGAAGCAGTATGTGCAGTGGATGGGTCAGAATTGACCTCTGGATTAATCACAAAACAAACAAGTCCACTTGTTATGGTCTGTCAGAACGGGCACACAGAGGTGATTAGCTTTGATCTGATAGATACTCCTAATTTTGGTTTGATTCTCGGGGTACCCTGGTTAACAACTCATAACCCAAAAATTGATTGGGTGAATAGAACTGTTACTTTGGATTCCTCTTTCTGTAGTACCAATTGCTATCAAGAAGCAGGTACAGAACAGAGCACAGTATTACACTGTGCTAGTGTTACACAAGATGAACCAAGTCTCCCTCCTGAATATTCTGACTTTAAAGACGTCTTTGATCCAGTAAAGGCTAGTGTGCTGCCCCCACATAGGTCTTATGACTGTCGTATAGATCTCATCCCAGGGGCCCCTTTACCTAATAACAGAGTATATGCTTTGACTGACGAAGAAACCAAATACTTAAGAACCTACCTAGATGACCTACTACAGTCTGGGTTCATCCGTCATTCCACATCTCCGGTGTCATCTCCACTCTTTTTTATCCCGAAGCCGGATAAACCCCTGCGCGCGTGTATCGATTATAGAGGACTACATAAGGCTACAATAAAGAATAAATATCCTCTTCCTCTAATACCTGTGTTGTTGGATCAATTAAGACATTCTACTGTATACACTAAACTAGATCTGCGGGGAGCTTACCACCTGGTCCGAGTAAAAGAGGGGGATGAGTGGAAGACAGCTTTCAAGACAAAGTTTGGTTTATTTGAGTACACAGTAATGCCCTTTGGGTTATGTAATGCCCCTGCGGCCTTTCAGTTCTTTATAAATGAGGTCCTACACGAATTCCTGGACGTTTGTGTCATAGTATACATAGACGACATCCTCATTTACTCTAAGAACTCAGAAGAACATACCCAACATGTTCGTGCAGTATTATCAAAGTTAAAAGAAAATCATCTTTTTGCTAGGTTAGGAAAGTGTACTTTTAATGTCAGCAAGGTGGACTTTTTAGGATACTGCCTGTCACCTCAAGGAATAACTATGGATGTAAAGAAAATCAGTGCTATTGCTGATTGGCCAGAACCATCCTCTGTAAAAGATATTCAGAAATTTCTGAGTTTCGCCAATTTTTATAGGAGGTTTATTGCACATTTTGCAGACATTGCGGCCCCAATAACTACCTTGTTGCGGAAAGGGCAACGATTTCTTTGGACTGATGAGGCGGCACACGCCTTTCAACTCCTAAAACAAAAGTTCACTTCAGCCCCAATTCTGAAACATCCTGATCCTGACTTGCCTTTTTTTGTTGAAGCGGATGCTTCACAAGTAGCTTTAGGAGGAGTTCTCTCTCAACGAGATGCAGTAGATGGCCAGTTACATCCTATAGCCTTCTATTCCAAAAAGTTATTACCAGCTGAACAAAATTACACTGTGGCTGAAAGGGAACTACTAGCTATCAAAGTAGCCTTTTCAGAATGGAGGCACCATTTAATGGGAGCCAAGTACCCAGTTACAATCTTTTCTGACCATAGGAACCTACAGTTTTTTGGATCACTTAAAGCACTAACACCACGTCAGATGCGCTGGTTAATTTTTTTTAGCACATTTGACTTTGTAATAACCTATAGACCAGGTGCACAACAAATTCAATCTGATGTGTTATCTAGATACGGACATACCTCAGACATGAAACAAGATAAAATAGGAGAACCCATTATTCCTCCCCAAAAGTTTTTGGCACCAGTACAACAGAAGGATTTCATCACAGATCTATATAATGCACACATGCAAATAGCACCTCAGGATTGGTTAAAGGATTCCCATAACACAATACAACGAGGTTTATTGTATCACGACAACATGCTGTTAGTGCCCACCTCTGAATTACAAACACAGGTGATAATTTGGCATCACGCCTCACCGTTGGCAGGTCATCCTGGTTGGGTAAAAACCCTGAAAAATGTGCAAAAACACTTTTGGTGGGACACTATAAGAAAGGACATTAAGCAATTTGTCACTACCTGTCCAATTTGTGCAAGACATAAATCTTCTCATAAGGCCCCTGACGGCTTGTTAATACCAATGCCAACACCCAAACAACCTTGGCACACTGTGAGCGTAGACTTTATTGTAGGTTTACCACCTGTAAAATCTTTCACAACAGTGTTGGTTATAGTGGATTTTTTATCTAAAATGGCACATTTTGTACCATTACGGAAATTACCCACGGCGGCAGAATTTACCGATATTTTTATAAGGGAAATTGTGCGTTTACATGGTTTGCCAAGCAAAGTGGTGTCAGACCGAGGGAGCCAGTTCAACTCTAAATTTTGGAAAAAATTATGTAAAAAACTGAAAATAGATGTGGCATTATCCACTGCTTTCCACCCAGAGACAGATGGACAGACTGAACGACTGAACCAAACCTTACTTCAAACGCTATGTTGTTTATTGGCTGATTATTCTAGTGAATGGTTGGAAGCTCTCCCTGTAGCGGAGTTTGTTTATAATAATACTGAGCATTCAGCTCTACTTTGCTCACCATTCTATTTCTTGCAGGGGTATCATCCAAGAGCTATACCCATTTTGTTAGAAGATTCTCTGTTACCTACAGTAACGGATAGACTAACGAGGTTAGGTAACATACAAGACAAAGCCAGGAAACATTTATTAAAGTACAAGGAAAGCATGAAAAGACAAGCAGACAAACACAGATCTGAGGCCCCAATGTATAAAATCGGTGACAAGGTATGGCTCTCCACAAAGAACCTAAACATAGAGGGATCCCGAAAGCTGCAACCACGTTTCATTGGACCCTTTAGTATAACTGCCATAGTAAACCCGGTAACAGTAAACTTAGATTTACCAAAAGAATATCCAGTACATACTACATTCCATGTGTCCTTGCTTAAGCCGTACAATCCAAAAACCCGACCTGAACCACCACCTCCACCCATACCAATTAAGGGAAATCTAGAATATGAAGTGAAAAGCATAAAAGACTCAAAAAGAATTAGTGGACGTCTGTTTTATTTAGTAGAATGGAAAGGATATGATGAATCTGAGAATTCATGGGAACCAGCATCATATGTACATGCCCCACAGCTGATTAGACGGTTTTATTTAAAAAATCCAGGAAAACCCCGTCCTGTAGGAGGGCCTTTGAGGGGGGCAACTGTTAGGGTTTGTGCACAGCAAAGAGCATGTCCCCTCTCACTGCACTAGTGGGTTCTGTAATAGCTCCCTTTTAAACTTACTATTGAAAGCCTTTCTTGTTATCTCTCCTCCCCCCCCAGGCTTCTGTGTATGTTGTTTAATGTGCTGTTTTGTTTACACATTGGGCCTTGCTTTTACCAAGGCTTCTTTAAAACACTCCTCTCTAGGCCATGTGTTAATTTAACTCATTTGCATAATAACTGAAACTCTGCACACCTTTCAAGAACATGTGCAGCATGTGAGGACCACACCCAGCCCTGTCTATAAAAGGCAGCCCCCGAGCCTCACCCAGTGCTTGTGCTCGTCTACCTCCCGCTTACCTGAGGACAGATCCCTCGGCGCTGGCCCTCCTGCTCTCTACAGACTTTCATTGGCTTCAATGGGCGCAGCTGCTGGCTCTTCCTTCTTCCGGTTTCCGGTTCCTCCTTGCCTTAGCCTCTCTCCTACAAGCAACCTGCAAAAGAGAAAGAAGACAAGGTTAGACTGATCAGTATCTCTTGCCAGCAACAAGTAAGTGCAAAACTTTTATTACCTGAAAGAACTTTGACAACAACTTCTGGATTCGTGTATAGACAATTTGAAACAAGATACCTTCCACGAACATTGTGATTCAAACTCTTTGTTACAAGAATACTTTGCGGAACTTTGTGAAGCAAACATTTTTTTTTTTTTTTTATGGAACTTTTAAGAATCGAACCGTGGAAACCATTAACAGCAAGGCAAACAGTAAATCAAGGACTTGCACAAATTACATGCTGTATTTTGACGTAAAAGTACAGTATTTGTTTTATAAAGGATTCTGGAAATATGGGAAAAGTGAGTCTGCTATTGGGAATTTAGGCTTTAGTTATATTAAGATGAATGTTTGATATTGGTAATTCTGATAACGGTATTTGTTTAATGTTTTAGAAGCTTTAGAGTAATAGAAAGCACATCCCAGAGCAGTAACAGATTCCAAACCTGGAAACTAGAGACCAGGATCCAAGAGGTACTTTTAGAAGAAAATTTCTAATAAATAAAGGGATAGTCAGGAACCCAGTTAGGAATAGGTTGTACTTATCTGTTCTTTGTTTATGTTTCATTAGGCACCAGTTTCTACAAAAGTCAGAGAGGGCCGCAGATTTGTGCAGCACTTCAACAGTGGAAACGCAAGAACGGTGTTGTCTCTTTATTTTATTTTATCCACTTCCCCCCTTCCCTTGAGCTTCTGTTCTTAGTGCACTGTTTTAAAAACTAGTGTGCTGGAACAAGCAGTTTCAGGGTGGGGTCGGATTGTCTTCAACCTCCATCAGAACTGAACAAGGACTCAGGTGAGCTGGGCTTTGACACAGGTTGATCCTGGCCCTCAGAATTAAGTTGTGATAGGACTGCCCCTACTCCTAATTCAGATGCATCAGTCTGGACATAGAATTTTTTAGAGTAACAAGGGCTTTTCAGGACAGGTGCAGAGCACATGGCCTGCTTCAGCTCCTCAAAAGCTTTCTGACAGTTTGCTGTCCATAATACCTTTTTAGGGATTTTCTTGGATGTGAGGTCATTAAGAGGGGCTGCAATGGAGCCATAGTTCTTAATGAACCTCCTGTAATACCCAGTGAGGCCTAGGAAGGCTCTCACCTGAGTCTGAGTGGTAGGGGGAACCCAATCAATAATTGTTTGGATTTTCCCCTGTAGTGGTGCAATCTGTTCCCCACCAACAAGGTGTCCCAGATAAACTACCTTACCCTGCCCTATCTGGCACTTTGAAGCCTTGATAGTGAGGCCTGCCTTTTGCAGGGCCTCCAAAACTTTCCATAGGTGGACCAGGTGATCATCCCAGCTGGAGCTAAAGACAGCTATATCGTCCAGATATGCTGCACTGAAAGCTTCCAGCCCTTGCAGGACTGTGTTCACCAACCTCTGAAAAGTGGCAGGTGCATTTTTCAACCCAAAAGGCATTACAGTGAACTGGTAATGTCCTCCAATGGTTGAAAATGCTGTTTTAGGTTTAGCATCTTCTGATAATTTGATCTGCCAATACCCTGCAGTCAAATCAAAAGTGCTTAGATACTTGGCAGATGCCAGTGTATCTATGAGCTCATCTGCCCTGGGTATAGGGTGAGCATCAGTTTTGGTTACCAGGTTGAGACCTCTATAGTCTACACAAAACCGCATTTCCTTCTTTCCATCTTTGGAATGGGGTTTTGGTACAAGTACCACAGGAGAAGCCCAGGGACTTTCAGAGTGCTCAACCACTCCTAGTTCTAACATTTTCTGCACTTCTTGCTTTATGCAGTCCCTGACATGGTCAGGCTGCCTATAGATCTTACTTTTGACAGGCAAGCTGTCTCCAGTATCTATAGTGTGCTCACACCAAGAAGTGGTACCTGGCACAGTAGAGAAGAGTTCAGAGAATTGATCTAGGAGATTTATGCAATGGTCTTTCTGCTCAGCAGTAAGACAATCAGCCAAAACTACACCTTCCACAAGAGCATCTTGTTCTGTGGAAGAAAAGAGATCAGGTAGAGGATCACTGTCTTCTTCCTGTCCCTCATCAGTTGCCATGAGCAGGGTGAGATCAGCCCTGTCATAGTAGGGTTTCAGGCGGTTGACATGGAGCACCCTAAGGGGACTCCTGGCAGTGCCTAAGTCAACTAAATAGGTGACTTCACCCTTTTTCTCAACAATTGTGTGGGGTCCACTCCATTTATCTTGGAGTGCTCTTGGGGCCACAGGCTCCAAGACCCACACTTTCTGCCCTGGTTTGTACTGAACCAAAACATCCTTCTGGTCATGCCATTGCTTCTGGAGCTCTTGGCTGGCCTGAAGGATTTTACTGGCCTTTTTCATATACTCAGCCATCCTTGATCTGAGGCCAAGTACATAATCCACAATATCTTGTTTTGGAGCTTTTAGAGGTTGTTCCCAACCCTCCTTGACAAGTGTGAGTGGACCCCTAACAGGGTGTCCAAAAAGAAGTTCAAAGGGGCTGAAGCCCACTCCTTTCTGGGGTACCTCCCTGTAGGCAAAAAGGAAGCATGGTAGAAGGATATCCCATCTCCTGCGGAGTTTTTCTGGGAGACCCATAATCATGCCTTTGAGAGTTTTGTTAAATCTCTCCACCAGTCCATTTGTTTGTGGATGATAGGATGTAGTGAATTTATAAGTTACACCACACTCCTTCCACATGGCCTTTAAGTATGCAGACATGAAATTGCTTCCCCTGTCTGAAACTACTTCCTTTGGGAAGCCCACCCTGGAAAATATTCCCAGGAGGGCCTTTGCCACTGCAGGAGCTGTAGTGGTACTTTAAGGAATAGCTTCAGGATATCTTGTGGCATGGTCCACTACCACCAAGATAAACCTATTGCCTGAAGCAGTAGGAGGGTCAAGGGGGCCAACTATGTCAACCCCTACCCTTTCAAAGGGAACCCCAACCACAGGCAGTGGAATAAGGGGTGCCTTTGGTGTGCCACCTGTTTTGCCACTGGCTTGACAGGTTTCACAGGACTTACAAAACTCTTTTGTGTCCTTAGACATTCTAGGCCAATGAAACAAGGGAACAAGTCTGTCCCAAGTTTTCATTTGTCCCAGATGTCCAGCTAGGGGAATGTTGTGGGCAAGATTTAGGAGGAACTTTCTATACTCCTGAGGAATCACTAATCTCCTGGCAGCTCCAGGTTTAGGATCCCTTGCCTCAGTGTACAAGAGGTTGTCCTCCCAGTAAACTCTGTGAGAGTCCCTGACATCCCCATTAGCCTGTTTTGACAGCTTGCTGTCTCAGACCCTCTAATGTGGGACAGGTTTGCTGTGCCACACTCAGCTCCTCCCTGGCAGGCCCCCCTTCACCCAAAAGCTCAGCAGTGTCTGCTTCAAGCTCCTCTGGTGTAGGTTCTGCACAGGGAGGGAATTCTTCTTCCTCAGAAGTTGAATCCACTGTAGAGGGAGGGATAGTAGGAAGTGGTTTGCTTCTACTAGCCCTAGCTTTAGGGAGCACTTGGTCCATTGTTCCAGGATCCAAGCTTCCCTGTCCTTTTTGCTTTTTGGCCTGAGCCCTGGTTAAAGCAAAAATATGCCCTGGGATGCCCAGCATTGCTGCATGGGCCTCCAACTCCACCTCTGACCAAGCTGATGTCTCCAAATCATTTCCTAGTAGACAGTCTACAGGTAAATCTGTGGCTACCACAACTTTCTTTGGACCAGTAACCCCCCCCCCCAGTTGAGATTTACAACAGCCATGGGGTGGCTAAGTGTGTTGTTGTGAGCATCGGTTACTTGGTACTGGTGACCAAGTAGGTGTTGTTCAGGGTGGACCAGTTTCTCTATGACCATAGTCACACTGGCACCAGTGTCCCTGTAGGCCTGAACCTCAACACCATTTATTAGGGGTAGCTGCTTGTACTTATCCATATTAAGGGGACAAGCAACTAAGGTGGCTAAATCAATAGCCCCCTCAGAGACTAACACAGCCTCTGTGGTCTCCCTAACAAGACCAACCCCAACTAAGTTACCAAAAGTGAGCCCAGCTACTCCCTTGGGTTGGCTATTAGTAGGTTTGCTCCCACCACCACTGCTATTAGTAGGGACACTAGGGGTAGCAGTAGGGGTTGTAGTGGTAGGAGGCTTGGTGCTTTTCTTTGGACAACTGGGATCTGTTGTCCAATGGCCTTTTACTTTACATAAATAGCACCATGGTTTCTTTTCTTTGTTTTGATTAAAAGAGGATTTGGGCCCACCACCCCCACCAGAGTATTTTTGTGGGCCTGATGAAGACTCATTTTTAGATTTGTCCCCACCCTTGTCAGAAGACTTACCATCCTTCTTTTTGTTGCCATCTTTGTCACCCCCTGTATGAACTTTTATGTTCACCCTTGTTCTGACCCATTTGTCTGCCTTCTTTCCCAATTCTTGGGGAGAGGTCAGATCAGAGTCCACCAAGTACTGGTGCAACAAATCAGACGCACAATTATTAAGAATATGCTCTCTCAGGATCAAGTTATACAGGCTGTCATAATCAGTAACTTTACTGCCATGTAACCACCCCTCCAAGGCCTTCACTGAATGGTCAATGAAATCAACCCAGTCTTGTGAAGACTCCTTTTTGGTCTCTCTGAACTTTATCCTGTATTGTTCAGTGGTTAAGCCATAACCATCCAGGAGTGCATTCTTAAGTACTGTAAAATTATTGGCATCACTTTCTTTCACAGTAAGGAGCATATCCCTACCTTTTCCACTAAATGATAGCCATAGGATAGCAGCCCACTGCCTTTGAGGGACATCCTGTACAACACAGGCCCTCTCAAGTGCAGCAAACCACTTCTTAATGTCATCCCCCTCCTTATAAGGGGGAACTATCTTATGCAGATTCCTGGAATCATGCTCTTTTGCAGGATGACTATGGGGAATACTGCTGCTGCCACCATGGGTTTCTAAACCCAACTTCTGTCTTTCCTTCTCTAGTTCTAAAGACTGTCTATCCAAATCCAGCTGTTGCTTTTTAAGCTTCAGTCTGGTTTGTTCCACCCTCAATTTATTGAGTTCCCTTTCTAACAATCTGTCATCAGGGTTGGTGGGAGGGACATTTCTAGATACAGAGGTATGATGGGAATGAACAGAAGGAGACCTGTCCCTTACAGAGGGCACCCTAACAGCTTGGCTGACAGTGTAATGTGAGAGCACATCATCTGTATGATGTGACTCCACCTCAGTACCAACTATGCTAGACTGTCTAGTAATGGGCAGGCTAAGAAGTTTTTTTCCTGAACCTTTTCCTGGGGGAGTCCCTGGATCAGATTGGGAACCATCAGCTACTTTTTCAACAGATGGGGCACTTTTAGCCTTATCTTGTTCTCTAAGCATGTTAAGTAACAATTCCAAGGAAGGATTCTTCCCTACACTCAAACCTCTCTCTACACAGAGACTCCTTGCTCCTTTCCAGCTAAGGTGATCATATGCAATTTTAGACAGGTCAACATTTTGGCCTGTGCCAGACATTTTTCGAGAGAGTTAAAGTGTTAGAAAAAGAAAAAAAAAAAAAAGTTTTCAGAACTTTTTGGAAAGACAGAAAAAACTTTTTAAACTTTTAAGAACTTTTTGAAAGTTTAGAACTACTTTTCAGCACTTTAGAAAAGAGTGAAAAGAGGAAATGCAAAACTTTTTAGCTATGTGTACACACACTGAACTTGTTTTGTATATTTTTCTCTTATGAAAAGTACAATGACAAGAGTGGTAAGTAGTCTCAAAGCACTTATCCCACCGCTGCACAACCAATGTAGGAGGCTGGACTGGCTTGTAGTGAGTACCAAGGGGTACTTGCACCTTGCACCAGGCCCAGTTATCCCTTATTAGTGTATAGGGTGTCTAGCAGCATAGGCTGATAGATAATGGTAGCTTAGCAGAGCAGCTTAGGCTGAACTAGGAGACGAGTGAAGCTCCTACAGTACCACTAGTGTCACTTGCACAATATCATAAGAAAACACAATACACAGTTATACTAAAAATAAAGGTACTTTATTTTTATGACAATATGCGAAGTATCTCAGAGTGTACCCTCAGTGAGAGGATAGGAAATATACACAAGATATATGTACACAATAGCAAAAATATGCAGTATAGTCTTAGAACACAGTGCAAACAATGTATAGTTACAATAGGATGCAATGGGGACACATAGGGATAGGGGCAACACAAACCATATACTCCAAAAGTGGAATGCGAACCACGAATGGACCCCAAACCTATGTGACCTTGTAGAGGGTCGCTGGGACTATTAGAAAATAGTGAGGGTTAGAAAAATAGCCCACCCCAAGACCCTGAAAAGTGAGTGCAAAGTGCACTAAAGTTCCCCAAAGGACAAAGAAGTCGTGATAGGGGAATACTGCAGGAAAGACACAAACCAGCAATGCAACAACGATGGATTTCCAGTCGAGGGTATCTGTGGAACAAGGGGACCAAGTCCAAAAGTCACAAGCAAGTCGGAGATGGGCAGATGCCCAGGAAATGCCAGCTGTGGGTGCAAAGAAGCTTCTACTGGACAGAAGAAGCTAAGGTTTCTGCAGGAACGACAAGGGCTAGAGACTTCCCCTTTGGAGGACGTGTCCCTCACGCCGTGGAGAGTCGTGCAGAAGTATTTTCCCGCCGAAAGACCGCCAACAAGCCTTGCTAACTGCAAATCGTGCGGTAAGCGTTTTTGGATGCTGCTGTGGCCCAGGAGAGACCAGAATGTCGCAAATTGTGTCAGGAGAGAGAGGGGACGTCGAGCAAGAGAAGGAGCTCTCTCAGCAGCAGGTAGCACCCGTAGAAGTGCCAGAAACAGGCACTACGAGGATGCGTGAAACGGTGCTCACCCGGAGTTACACAAAGGAGTCCCACGTCGCCTGAGACCAACTTAGAAAGTCGTGCAATGCAGGATAGAGTGCAGTGGACCCATGCTTGGCTGTGCACAAAGGATTTCCGCCGGAAGTGCACAGGGGCCGGAGTAGCTGCAAAAGTCGCGGTTCCCAGCAATGCAGTCTAGCGTGGGGAGGCAAGGACTTACCTCCACCAAACTTGGACTGAAGAGTCACTGGACTGTGGGGGTCACTTGGACACAGTTGCTGGATTCAAGGGACCTCGCTCGTCGTGCTGAGAGGAGACCCAAGGGACCGGTAATGCAGCTTTTTGGTGCCTGCGGTTGCAGGGGAAAGATTCCGTCGACCCACGGGAGATTTCTTCGGAGCTTCTAGTGCAGAGAGGAGGCAGACTACCCCCACAGCATGCACCACCAGGAAAACAGTCGAGAAGGCAGCAGGATCAGCGTTACAGAGTTGCAGTAGTCGTCTTTGCTACTATGTTGCAGTTTTGCAGGCTTCCAGCGCGGTCAGCAGTCGATTCCTTGGCAGAAGGTGAAGAGAGAGATGCAGAGGAACTCTGATGAGCTCTTGCATTCGTTATCTAAAGTTTCCCCAGAGACAGAGACCCTAAATAGCCAGAAAAGAGGGTTTGGCTACCTAGGAGAGAGGATAGGCTAGCAACACCTGAAGGAGCCTATCAGAAGGAGTCTCTGACGTCACCTGGTGGCACTGGCCACTCAGAGCAGTCCAGTGTGCCAGCAGCACCTCTGTTTCCAAGATGGCAGAGGTCTGGAGCACACTGGAGGAGCTCTGGACACCTCCCAGGGGAGGTGCAGGTCAGGGGAGTGGTCACTCCCCTTTCCTTTGTCCAGTTTCGCGCCAGAACAGGGCTAAGGGGTCCCCTGAACCGGTGTAGAGTGGCTTATGCAGAATTGGGCACATCTGTGCCCAAGAAAGCATTTCCAGAGGCTGGGGGAGGCTACTCCTCCCCTGCCTTCACACCATTTTCCAAAGGGAGAGGGTGTAACACCCTCTCTCAGAGGAAGTCCTTTGTTCTGCCATCCTGGGACAAGCCTGGCTTGACCCCAGGAGGGCAGACACCTGTCTGAGGGGTTGGCAGCAGCTGCAGTGAAACCCCAGGAAAGGCAGTTTGGCAGTACCAGGGTCTGTGCTACAGACCACTGGGATCATGGGATTGTGCCAACTATGCCAGGATGGCATAGAGGGGGCAATTCCATGATCATAGACATGTTACATGGCCATATTCGGAGTTACCATTGTGAAGCTACATATAGGTAGTGACCTATATGTAGTGCACACGTGTAATGGTGTCCCCGCACTCACAAAGTCCGGGGAATAGGCCCTGAACAATGTGGGGGCACCTTGGCTAGTGCCAGGGTGCCTTCACACTAAGTAACTTTGCACCTAACCTTTACCAGGTAAAGGTTAGACATATAGGTGACTTATAAGTTACTTAAGTGCAGTGAAAAATGGCTGTGAAATAACGTGGACGTTATTTCACTCAGGCTGCAGTGGCAGGCCTGTGTAAGAATTGTCAGAGCTCCCTATGGGTGGCAAAAGAAATGCTGCAGCCCATAGGGATCTCCTGGAACCCCAATACCCTGGGTACCTCAGTACCATATACTAGGGAATTATAAGGGTGTTCCAGTAAGCCAATGTAAATTGGTAAAATTGGTCACTAGCCTGTTAGTGACAATTTGAAAGAAATGAGAGAGCATAACCACTGAGGTTCTGATTAGCAGAGCCTCAGTGAGACAGTTAGTCACTACACAGGTAACACATTCAGGCACACTTATGAGCACTGGGGCCCTGGAGAACAGGGTCCCAGTGACACATACAACTAAAACAACATATATACAGTGAAAAATGGGGGTAACATGCCAGGCAAGATGGTACTTTCCTACACAACCCCCCCCCCCCAAACGAAGGACAATAAGACTAGTCATTCCCTGATGGGTCTTCATTGTCTAAGTGGAAATATCTGGAGAGTCCATCTGCATTGGAGTGGCTACTCCCAGGTCTATGTTCCACTGTATAGTCCATTCCCTGTAGGGATATGGACCACCTCAACAATTTAGGATTTTCACCTTTCATTTGTTTTAGCCAAAGTAGAGGTTTGTGGTCTGTCTGAACAATGAAGTGAGTGCCAAACAGGTATGGCCTCAACTTCTTCAGTGCCCAGACCACAGCAAAGGCCTCCCTCTCAATGGCAGACCAACGCTTTTCTCTAGGGGTCAACCTCCTACTAATAAAAGCAACAGGTTGTTAGGGTTTGTGCACAGCAAAGAGCATGTCCCCTCTCACTGCACTAGTGGGTTCTGTAATAGCTCCCTTTTAAACTTACTATTGAAAGCCTTTCTTGTTATCTCACCTTCCCCCCCCCCCCTAGGCTTCTGTGTATGTTGTTTAATGTGCTGTTTTGTTTACACATTGGGCCTTGCTTTTACCAAGGCTTCTTTAAAACACTCCTCTCTAGGCCATGTGTTAATTTAACTCATTTGCATAATAACTGAAACTCTGCACACCTTTCAAGAACATGTGCAGCATGTGAGGACCACACCCAGCCCTGTCTATAAAAGGCAGCCCCCGAGCCTCACCCAGTGCTTGTGCTCGTCTACCTCCCGCTTACCTGAGGACAGATCCCTCGGCGCTGGCCCTCCTGCTCTCTACAGACTTTCATTGACTTCAATGGGCGCAGCTGCTGGCTCTTCCTTCTTCTGGTTTCCGGTTCCTCCTTGCCTTAGCCTCTCTCCTACAAGCAACCTGCAAAAGAGAAAGAAGACAAGGTTAGACTGATCAGTATCTCTTGCCAGCAACAAGTAAGTGCAAAACTTTTATTACCTGAAAGAACTTTGACAACAATTTCTGGATTCGTGTATAGACAATTTGAAACAAGATACCTTCCACGAACATTGTGATTCAAACTCTTTGTTACAAGAATACTTTGCGGAACTTTGTGAAGCAAACATTTTTTTTTTTTTTTATGGAACTTTTAAGAATCGAACCGTGGAAACCATTAACAGCAAGGCAAACAGTAAATCAAGGACTTGCACAAATTACATGCTGTATTTTGACGTAAAAGTACAGTATTTGTTTTATAAAGGATTCTGGAAATATGGGAAAAGTGAGTCTGCTATTGGGAATTTAGGCTTTAGTTATATTAAGATGAATGTTTGATATTGGTAATTCTGATAACGGTATTTGTTTAATGTTTTAGAAGCTTTAGAGTAATAGAAAGCACATCCCAGAGCAGTAACACATTCCAAACCTGGAAACTAGAGACCAGGATCCAAGAGGTACTTTTAGAAGAAAATTTCTAATAAATAAAGGGATAGTCAGGAACCCAGTTAGGAATAGGTTGTACTTATCTGTTCTTTGTTTATGTTTCATTAGGCACCAGTTTCTACAAAAGTCAGAGAGGGCCGCAGATTTGTGCAGCACTTCAACAGTGGAAACGCAAGAACGGTGTTGTCTCTTTATTTTATTTTATCCACTTCCCCCCTTCCCTTGAGCTTCTGTTCTTAGTGCACTGTTTTAAAAACTAGTGTGCTGGAACAAGCAGTTTCAGGGTGGGGTCGGATTGTCTTCAACCTCCATCAGAACTGAACAAGGACTCAGGTGAGCTGGGCTTTGACACAGGTTGATCCTGGCCCTCAGAATTAAGTTGTGATAGGACTGCCCCTACTCCTAATTCAGATGCATCAGTCTGGACATAGAATTTTTTTGAGTAACAAGGGCTTTTCAGGACAGGTGCAGAGCACATGGCCTGCTTCAGCTCCTCAAAAGCTTTCTGACAGTTTGCTGTCCATAATACCTTTTTAGGGATTTTCTTGGATGTGAGGTCATTAAGGGGGGCTGCAATGGAGCCATAGTTCTTAATGAACCTCCTGTAATACCCAGTGAGGCCTAGGAAGGCTCTCACCTGAGTCTGAGTGGTAGGGGGAACCCAATCAATAATTGTTTGGATTTTCCCCTGTAGTGGTGCAATCTGTTCCCCACCAACAAGGTGTCCCAGATAAACTACCTTACCCTGCCCTATCTGGCACTTTGAAGCCTTGATAGTGAGGCCTGCCTTTTGCAGGGCCTCCAAAACTTTCCATAGGTGGACCAGGTGATCATCCCAGCTGGAGCTAAAGACAGCTATATCGTCCAGATATGCTGCACTGAAAGCTTCCAGCCCTTGCAGGACTGTGTTCACCAACCTCTGAAAAGTGGCAGGTGCATTTTTCAACCCAAAAGGCATTACAGTGAACTGGTAATGTCCTCCAATGGTTGAAAATGCTGTTTTAGGTTTAGCATCTTCTGATAATTTGATCTGCCAATACCCTGCAGTCAAATCAAAAGTGCTTAGATACTTGGCAGATGCCAGTGTATCTATGAGCTCATCTGCCCTGGGTATAGGGTGAGCATCAGTTTTGGTTACCAGGTTGAGACCTCTATAGTCTACACAAAACCGCATTTCCTTCTTTCCATCTTTGGAATGGGGTTTTGGTACAAGTACCACAGGAGAAGCCCATGGACTTTCAGAGTGCTCAACCACTCCTAGTTCTAACATTTTCTGCACTTCTTGCTTTATGCAGTCCCTGACATGGTCAGGCTGCCTATAGATCTTACTTTTGACAGGCAAGCTGTCTCCAGTATCTATAGTGTGCTCACACCAAGAAGTGGTACCTGGCACAGTAGAGAAGAGTTCAGAGAATTGATCTAGGAGATTTATGCAATGGTCTTTCTGCTCAGCAGTAAGACAATCAGCCAAAACTACACCTTCCACAAGAGCATCTTGTTCTGTGGAAGAAAAGAGATCAGGTAGAGGATCACTGTCTTCTTACTGTCCCTCATCAGTTGCCATGAGCAGGGTGAGATCAGCCTTGTCATAGTAGGGTTTCAGGCGGTTGACATGGAGCACCCTAAGGGGACTCCTGGCAGTGCCTAAGTCAACTAAATAGGTGACTTCACCCTTTTTCTCAACAATTGTGTGGGGTCCACTCCATTTATCTTGGAGTGCTCTTGGGGCCACAGGCTCCAAGACCCACACTTTCTGCCCTGGTTTGTACTGAACCAAAACAGCCTTCTGGTCATGCCATTGCTTCTGGAGCTCTTGGCTGGCCTGAAGGATTTTACTGGCCTTTTTCATATACTCAGCCATCCTTGATCTGAGGCCAAGTACATAATCCACAATATCTTGTTTTGGAGCTTTTAGAGGTTGTTCCCAACCCTCCTTGACAAGTGTGAGTGGACCCCTAACAGGGTGTCCAAAAAGAAGTTCAAAGGGGCTGAAGCCCACTCCTTTCTGGGGTACCTCCCTGTAGGCAAAAAGGAGGCATGGTAGAAGGATCTCCCATCTCCTGCGGAGTTTTTCAGGGAGACCCATAATCATGCCTTTGAGAGTTTTGTTAAATCTCTCCACCAGTCCATTTGTTTGTGGATGATAGGGTGTAGTGAATTTATAAGTTACACCACACTCCTTCCACATGGCCTTTAAGTATGCAGACGTGAAATTGCTTCCCCTGTCTGATACTACTTCCTTTGGGAAGCCCACCCTGGAAAATATTCCCAGGAGGGCCTTTGCCACTGCAGGAGCTGTAGTGGTACTTAAAGGAATAGCTTCAGGATATCTTGTGGCATGGTCCACTACCACCAAGATAAACCTATTGCCTGAAGCAGTAGGAGGGTCAAGGGGGCCAACTATGTCAACCCCTACCCTTTCAAAGGGAACCCCAACCACAGGCAGTGGAATAAGGGGTGCCTTTGGTGTGCCACCTGTTTTGCCACTGGCTTGACAGGTTTCACAGGACTTACAAAACTCTTTTGTGTCCTTAGACATTCTAGGCCAATGAAACAAGGGAACAAGTCTGTCCCAAGTTTTCATTTGTCCCAGATGTCCAGCTAGGGGAATGTCGTGGGCAAGAGTTAGGAGGAACTTTCTATACTCCTGAGGAATCACTAATCTCCTGGCAGCTCCAGGTTTAGGATCCCTTGCCTCAGTGTACAAGAGGTTGTCCTCCCAGTAAACTCTGTGAGAGTCACTGACATCCCCATTAGCCTGTTTTGACAGCTTGCTGTCTCAGACCCTCTAATGTGGGACAGGTTTGCTGTGCCACACTCAGCTCCTCCCTGGCAGGCCCCCCTTCACCCAAAAGCTCAGCAGTGTCTGCTTCAAGCTCCTCTGGTGTAGGTTCTGCACAGGGAGGGAATTCTTCTTCCTCAGAAGTTGAATCCACTGTAGAGGGAGGGATAGTAGGAAGTGGTTTGCTTCTACTAGCCCTAGCTTTAGGGAGCACTTGGTCCATTGTTCCAGGATCCAAGCTTCCCTGTCCTTTTTGCTTTTTGGCCTGAGCCCTGGTTAAAGCAAAAATATGCCCTGGGATGCCCAGCATTGCTGCATGGGCCTCCAACTCCACCTCTGACCAAGCTGATGTCTCCAAATCATTTCCTAGTAGACCGTCTACAGGTAAATCTGTGGCTACCACAACTTTCTTTGGACCAGTAACCCCCCCCAGTTGAGATTTACAACAGCCATGGGGTGGCTAAGTGTGTTGTTGTGAGCATCGGTTACTTGGTACTGGTGACCAAGTAGGTGTTGTTCAGGGTGGACCAGTTTCTCTATGACCATAGTCACACTGGCACCAGTGTCCCTGTAGGCCTGAACCCCAACACCATTTATTAGGGGTAGCTGCTTGTACTTATCCATATTAAGGGGACAAGCAACTAAGGTGGCTAAATCAATAGCCCCCTCAGAGACTAACACAGCCTCTGTGGTCTCCCTAACAAGACCAACCCCAACTAAGTTACCAAAAGTGAGCCCAGCTACTCCCTTGGGTTGGCTATTAGTAGGTTTGCTCCCACCACCACTGCTATTAGTAGGGACACTAGGGGTAGCAATAGGGGTTGTAGTGGTAGGAGGCTTGGTGCTTTTCTTTGGACATCTGGGATCTGTTGTCCAATGGCCTTTTACTTTACATAAATAGCACCATGGTTTCTTTTCTTTGTTTTGATTAAAAGAGGATTTGGGCCCACCACCCCCACCAGAGTGTTTTTGTGGGCCTGATGAAGACTCATTTTTAGATTTGTCCCCACCCTTGTCAGAAGACTTACCATCCTTCTTTTTGTTGCCATCTTTGTCACCCCCTGTATGAACTTTTCTGTTCACCCTTGTTCTGACCCATTTGTCTGCCTTCTTTCCCAATTCTTGGGGAGAGGTCAGATCAGAGTCCACCAAGTACTGGTGCAACAAATCAGACGCACAATTATTAAGAATATGCTCTCTCAGGATCAAGTTATACAGGCTGTCATAATCAGTAACTTTACTGCCATATAACCACCCCTCCAAGGCCTTCACTGAATGGTCAATAAAATCAACCCAGTCTTGTGAAGACTCCTTTTTGGTCTCTCTGAACTTTATCCTGTATTGTTCAGTGGTTAAGCCATAACCATCCAGGAGTGCATTCTTAAGTACTGTAAAATTATTGGCATCACTTTCTTTCACAGTAAGGAGCCTATCCCTACCTTTTCCACTAAATGATAGCCATAGGATAGCAGCCCACTGCCTTTGAGGGACATCCTGTACAACACAGGCCCTCTCAAGTGCAGCAAACCACTTGTTAATGTCATCCCCCTCCTTATAAGGGGGAACTATCTTATGCAGATTCCTGGAATCATGCTCTTTTGCAGGATGACTATGGGGAATACTGCTGCTGCCACCATGGGTTTCTAAACCCAACTTCTGTCTTTCCTTCTCTAGTTCTAAAGACTGTCTATCCAAATCCAGCTGTTGCTTTTTAAGCTTCAGTCTGGTTTGTTCCACCCTCAATTTATTGAGTTCCCTTTCTAACAATCTGTCATCAGGGTTGGTGGGAGGGACATTTCTAGATACAGAGGTATGATGGGAATGAACAGAAGGAGACCTGTCCCTTACAGAGGGCACCCTAACAGCTTGGCTGACAGTGTAATGTGAGAGCACATCATCTGTATGATGTGACTCCACCTCAGTACCAACTATGCTAGACTGTCTAGTAATGGGCAGGCTAAGAAGTTTTTTTCCTGAACCTTTTCCTGGGGGAGTCCCTGGATCAGATTGGGAACCATCAGCTACTTTTTCAACAGATGGGGCACTTTTAGCCTTATCTTGTTCTCTAAGCATGTTAAGTAACAATTCCAAGGAAGGATTCTTCCCTACACTCAAACCTCTCTCTACACAGAGACTCCTTGCTCCTTTCCAGCTAAGGTGATCATATGCAATTTTAGACAGGTCAACATTTTGGCCTGTGCCAGACATTTTTCGAGAGAGTTAAAGTGTTAGAAAAAGAAAAAAAAAAAAAAGTTTTCAGAACTTTTTGGAAAGACAGAAAAAACTTTTTAAACTTTTAAGAACTTTTTGAAAGTTTAGAACTACTTTTCAGCACTTTAGAAAAGAGTGAAAAGAGGAAATGCAAAACTTTTTAGCTATGTGTACACACACTGAACTTGTTTTGTATATTTTTCTCTTATGAAAAGTACAATGACAAGAGTGGTAAGTAGTCTCAAAGCACTTATCCCACCGCTGCACAACCAATGTAGGAGGCTGGACTGGCTTGTAGTGAGTACCAAGGGGTACTTGCACCTTGCACCAGGCCCAGTTATCCCTTATTAGTGTATAGGGTGTCTAGCAGCATAGGCTGATAGATAATGGTAGCTTAGCAGAGCAGCTTAGGCTGAACTAGGAGACGAGTGAAGCTCCTACAGTACCACTAGTGTCACTTGCACAATATCATAAGAAAACACAATACACAGTTATACTAAAAATAAAGGTACTTTATTTTTATGACAATATGCGAAGTATCTCAGAGTGTACCCTCAGTGAGAGGATAGGAAATATACACAAGATATATGTACACAATAGCAAAAATATGCAGTATAGTCTTAGAACACAGTGCAAACAATGTATAGTTACAATAGGATGCAATGGGGACACATAGGGATAGGGGCAACACAAACCATATACTCCAAAAGTGGAATGCGAACCACGAATGGACCCCAAACCTATGTGACCTTGTAGAGGGTCGCTGGGACTATTAGAAAATAGTGAGGGTTAGAAAAATAGCCCACCCCAAGACCCTGAAAAGTGAGTGCAAAGTGCACTAAAGTTCCCCAAAGGACAAAGAAGTCGTGATAGGGGAATACTGCAGGAAAGACACAAACCAGCAATGCAACAACGATGGATTTCCAGTCGAGGGTACCTGTGGAACAAGGGGACCAAGTCCAAAAGTCACAAGCAAGTCGGAGATGGGCAGATGCCCAGGAAATGCCAGCTGTGGGTGCAAAGAAGCTTCTACTGGACAGAAGAAGCTAAGGTTTCTGCAGGAACGACAAGGGCTAGAGACTTCCCCTTTGGAGGACGTGTCCCTCACGCCGTGGAGAGTCGTGCAGAAGTGTTTTCCCGCCGAAAGACCGCCAACAAGCCTTGCTAGCTGCAAATCGTGCGGTAAGCGTTTTTGGATGCTGCTGTGGCCCAGGAGAGACCAGGATGTCGCAAATTGTGTCAGGAGAGAGAGGGGACGTCGAGCAAGACAAGGAGCCCTCTCAGCAGCAGGTAGCACCCGTAGAAGTGCCAGAAACAGGCACTACGAGGATGCGTGAAACGGTGCTCACCCGGAGTTACACAAAGGAGTCCCACATCGCCGGAGACCAACTTAGAAAGTCGTGCAATGCAGGTTAGAGTGCCGTGGACCCAGGCTTGGCTGTGCACAAAGGATTTCCGCCGGAAGTGCACAGGGGCCGGAGTAGCTGCAAAAGTCGTGGTGCCAGCAATGCAGTCTGGCGTGGGGAGGCAAGGACTTACCTCCACCAAACTTGGACTGAAGAGTCACTGGACTGTGGGGGTCACTTGGACACAGTTGCTGGATTCAAGGGACCTCGCTCGTCATGCTGAGAGGAGACCCAAGGGACCGGTAATGCAGCTTTTTGGTGCCTTCGGTTGCAGGGGGAAGATTCCGTCGACCCACGGGAGATTTCTTCGGAGCTTCTAGTGCAGAGAGGAGGCAGACTACCCCCACAGCATGCACCACCAGGAAAACAGTCGAGAAGGCAGCAGGATCAGCGTTACAGAGTTGCAGTAGTCGTCTTTGCTACTATGTTGCAGTTTTGCAGGCTTCCAGCGCGGTCAGCAGTCGATTCCTTGGCAGAAGGTGAAGAGAGAGATGCAGAGGAACTCTGATGAGCTCTTGCATTCGTTATCTAAAGTTTCCCCAGAGACAGAGACCCTAAATAGCCAGAAAAGAGGGTTTGGCTACCTAGGAGAGAGGATAGGCTAGCAACACCTGAAGGAGCCTATCAGAAGGAGTCTCTGACGTCACCTGGTGGCACTGGCCACTCAGAGCAGTCCAGTGTGCCAGCAGCACCTCTGTTTCCAAGATGGCAGAGGTCTGGAGCACACTGGAGGAGCTCTGGACACCTCCCAGGGGAGGTGCAGGTCAGGGGATTGGTCACTCCCCTTTCCTTTGTCCAGTTTCGCGCCAGAGCAGGGCTAAGGGGTCCCCTGAACCGGTGTAGACTGGCTTATGCAGAATTGGGCACATCTGTGCCCAAGAAAGCATTTCCAGAGGCTGGGGGAGGCTACTCCTCCCCTGCCTTCACACCATTTTCCAAAGGGAGAGGGTGTAACACCCTCTCTCAGAGGAAGTCCTTTGTTCTGCCATCCTGGGACAAGCCTGGCTTGACCCCAGGAGGGCAGACACCTGTCTGAGGGGTTGGCAGCAGCAGCAGCTGCAGTGAAACCCCAGGAAAGGCAGTTTGGCAGTACCAGGGTCTGTGCTACAGACCACTGGGATCATGGGATTGTGCCAACTATGCCAGGATGGCATAGAGGGGGCAATTCCATGATCATAGACATGTTACATGGCCATATTCGGAGTTACCATTGTGAAGCTACATATAGGTAGTGACCTATATGTAGTGCACACGTGTAATGGTGTCCCCGCACTCACAAAGTCCGGGGAATTGGCCCTGAACAATGTGGGGGCACCTTGGCTAGTGCCAGGGTGCCCTCACACTAAGTAACTTTGCAACTAACCTTTACCAGGTAAAGGTTAGACATATAGGTGACTTATAAGTTACTTAAGTGCAGTGAAAAATGGCTGTGAAATAACGTGGACGTTATTTCACTCAGGCTGCAGTGGCAGGCCTGTGTAAGAATTGTCAGAGCTCCCTATGGGTGGCAAAAGAAATGCTGCAGCCCATAGGGATCTCCTGGAACCCCAATACCCTGGGTACCTCAGTACCATATACTAGGGAATTATAAGGGTGTTCCAGTAAGCCAATGTAAATTGGTAAAATTGGTCACTAGCCTGTTAGTGACAATTTGAAAGAAATGAGAGAGCATAACCACTGAGGTTCTGATTAGCAGAGCCTCAGTGAGACAGTTAGTCACTACACAGGTAACACATTCAGGCACACTTATGAGCACTGGGGCCCTGGAGAACAGGGTCCCAGTGACACATACAACTAAAACAACATATATACAGTGAAAAATGGGGGTAACATGCCAGGCAAGATGGTACTTTCCTACACAACCCCCCCCCCCCCCCCCCAAACGAAGGACAATAAGACTAGTCATTCCCTGATGGGTCTTCATTGTCTAAGTGGAAATATCTGGAGAGTCCATCTGCATTGGAGTGGCTACTCCCAGGTCTATGTTCCACTGTATAGTCCATTCCCTGTAGGGATATGGACCACCTCAACAATTTAGGATTTTCACCTTTCATTTGTTTTAGCCAAAGTAGAGGTTTGTGGTCTGTCTGAACAATGAAGTGAGTGCCAAACAGGTATGGCCTCAACTTCTTCAGTGCCCAGACCACAGCAAAGGCCTCCCTCTCAATGGCAGACCAACGCTTTTCTCTAGGGGTCAACCTCCTACTAATAAAAGCAACAGGTTGTTAGGGTTTGTGCACAGCAAAGAGCATGTCCCCTCTCACTGCACTAGTGGGTTCTGTAATAGCTCCCTTTTAAACTTACTATTGAAAGCCTTTCTTGTTATCTCACCTTCCCCCCCCCCCCCCTAGGCTTCTGTGTATGTTGTTTAATGTGCTGTTTTGTTTACACATTGGGCCTTGCTTTTACCAAGGCTTCTTTAAAACACTCCTCTCTAGGCCATGTGTTAATTTAACTCATTTGCATAATAACTGAAACTCTGCACACCTTTCAAGAACATGTGCAGCATGTGAGGACCACACCCAGCCCTGTCTATAAAAGGCAGCCCCCGAGCCTCACCCAGTGCTTGTGCTCGTCTACCTCCCGCTTACCTGAGGACAGATCCCTCGGCGCTGGCACTCCTGCTCTCTACAGACTTTCATTGGCTTCAATGGGCGCAGCTGCTGGCTCTTCCTTCTTCCGGTTTCCGGTTCCTCCTTGCCTCAGCCTCTCTCCTACAAGCAACCTGCAAAAGAGAAAGAAGACAAGGTTAGACTGATCAGTATCTCTTGCCAGCAACAAGTAAGTGCAAAACTTTTATTACCTGAAAGAACTTTGACAACAATTTCTGGATTCGTGTATAGACAATTTGAAACAAGATACCTTCCACGAACATTGTGATTCAAACTCTTTGTTACAAGAATACTTTGCGGAACTTTGTGAAGCAAACATTTTTTTTTTTTTTTATGGAACTTTTAAGAATCGAACCGTGGAAACCATTAACAGCAAGGCAAACAGTAAATCAAGGACTTGCACAAATTACATGCTGTATTTTGACGTAAAAGTACAGTATTTGTTTTATAAAAGATTCTGGAAATATGGGAAAAGTGAGTCTGCTATTGGGAATTTAGGCTTTAGTTATATTAAGATGAATGTTTGATATTGGTAATTCTGATAACGGTATTTGTTTAATGTTTTAGAAGCTTTAGAGTAATAGAAAGCACATCCCAGAGCAGTAACACATTCCAAACCTGGAAACTAGAGACCAGGATCCAAGAGGTACTTTTAGAAGAAAATTTCTAATAAATAAAGGTATAGTCAGGAACCCAGTTAGGAATAGGTTGTACTTATCTGTTCTTTGTTTATGTTTCATTAGGCACCAGTTTCTACAAGAGTCAGAGAGGGCCGCAGATTTGTGCAGCACTTCAACAGTGGAAACGCAAGAACGGTGTTGTCTCTTTATTTTATTTTATCCACTTCCCCCCTTCCCTTGAGATTCTGTTCTTAGTGCACTGTTTTAAAAACTAGTGTGCTGGAACAAGCAGTTTCAGGGTGGGGTCGGATTGTCTTCAACCTCCATCAGAACTGAACAAGGACTCAGGTGAGCTGGGCTTTGACAGAAGCACAAGCCTTAAAAAAAAAAAAAATCAGTTCTGGTAGACGATGAATATCGGGGAAGAAATAGAGGGCATTGACGTCACGGATATGGCGCAGGCCCTAAATGAGGACTTGGCTCATAATGAATCAGTGTCTGGCATCTTGCAACATATGCAAGAGGAAATAGAGAGATTAAAGATGGAGAATACCTCTTTAAAACAGGATTTAAGCAGGTATAAATTTAGGGTATCTCAGTGGAACACAGCTTTTACGCCTTTGTTTAAAACCTCCTCAGAGACAGGGGCGCCATCAAAACATACAACTTTGCCTCCCACAGTTGAGGTCACTGTTAATGTTCCTAATGCAGTGCCCTTAGCAGCACCTGAACGTTTTCATGGAGACAGTAACAAATTCCATGTTTTTATCAATCAATGTCAATTACACTTCGTTTGTAAGCCACAACAGTTCCCTACTGATGCTACGAAAGTGGCATTCGTCTTGTCTTATTTGGGTGGCACAGCAGCCAATTGGTCAATTCCTTTCATGGAGAGAGATGATCCCATCCTCCATAATTGGAATCAATTTAAACGTACCATGACCAGCCTTTTTGCAAAACACACTTTCATGCAGGCAAGTGATAATGAGCTTTTAAATCTTAAACAAGGTAACAAGGATTTATTGACCTATCTCACTAGTTTTAATCGTTTACTCACCGAGACACAGTGGCCAGAAGAAAAGCGTGTCTCCCTTTTCTATAAAGGTTTGAGAGACGAGTTAAAAGACGCGCTGGCTCATATCGTTGATTTGCCAGAAGACTATTCGGACTTTGTAGATTTAGTTGTGAAATTAGAACATAGACTAGGAGAAAGAAAGGGAGATAAATACAAACTGGAATCACGGTTAACTTTTATTAGACACGAGAAGAAAGACCCAGATAATAAACTCCCTGAACCTGAGCCTATGCAAATAGGGACACTCAGAGGTCCACTCACATCAGAGGAAAAAGAAAGAAGGAGAAAACTTCAATTATGTTTATATTGTGGAAGGGCAGGTCACTTTGCCAGAGAATGTCCAGTAAAGCCTAAAAATCCACGAAAGGGTGCTGTTTCCTCCACCTCCTCAACTGAATCGGGAAACGATTAAGCTCGACAAGGAGAGAGGTTACTTGTTCGAGAAAACATCTTAATCAAACCTCTAATGCTGCAGCCTTCATGGTACCGCACATACCTAGACATTTCATAATTCAGGTCGTTTTAATTGTTACTACCCAAGTGAGGCATTCTATCCCTGTCCTACTGGACTCAGGCGCGACAGGAAATTTTGTGGATAATAAGTTAGCTGAAAACTTAGGACTTCCTATGTGCCTAAAGCCTTGTGCAGAAGCAGTATGTGCAGTGGATGGGTCAGAATTGACCTCTGGATTAATCACAAAACAAACAAGTCCACTTGTTATGGTCTGTCAGAACGGGCACACAGAGGTGATTAGCTTTGATCTGATAGATACTCCTAATTTTGGTTTGATTCTCGGGGTACCCTGGTTAACAACTCATAACCCAAAAATTGATTGGGTGAATAGAACTGTTACTTTGGATTCCTCTTTCTGTAGAACCAATTGCTATCAAGAAGCAGGTACAGAACAGAGCACAGTATTACAGTGTGCTAGTGTTACACAAGATGAACCAAGTCTCCCTCCTGAATATTCTGACTTTAAAGACGTCTTTGATCCAGTAAAGGCTAGTGTGCTGCCCCCACATAGGTCTTATGACTGTCGTATAGATCTTATCCCAGGGGCCCCTTTACCTAATAACAGAGTATATGCTTTGACTGACGAAGAAACCAAATACTTAAGAACCTACCTAGATGACCTACTACAGTCTGGGTTCATCCGTCATTCCACATCTCCGGTGTCATCTCCACTCTTTTTTATCCCGAAGCCGGATAAATCCCTGCGCGCGTGTATCGATTATAGAGGACTAAATAAGGCTACAATAAAGAATAAATATCCTCTTCCTCTAATACCTGTGTTGTTGGATCAATTAAGACATTCTACTGTATACACTAAACTAGATCTGCGGGGAGCTTACCACCTGGTCCGAGTAAAAGAGGGGAATGAGTGGAAGACAGCTTTCAAGACAAAGTTTGGTCTATTTGAGTACACAGTAATGCCCTTTGGGTTATGTAATGCCCCTGCGGCCTTTCAGTTCTTTATAAATGAGGTCCTACACAAATTCCTGGACGTTTGTGTCATAGTATACATAGACGACATCCTCATTTACTCTAAGAACTCAGAAGAACATACCCAACATGTTCGTGCAGTATTATCAAAGTTAAAAGAAAATCATCTTTTTGCTAAGTTAGAAAAGTGTACTTTTAATGTCAGCAAGGTGGACTTTTTTAGGATACTGCCTGTCACCTCAAGGAATAACTATGGATGTAAAGAAAATCAGTGCTATTGCTGATTGGCCAGAACCATCCTCTGTAAAAGATATTCAGAAATTTCTGGGTTTCGCCAATTTTTATAGGAGGTTTATTGCACATTTTGCAGACATTGCGGCCCCAATAACTACCTTGTTGCGGAAAGGGCAACGATTTCTTTGGACTGATGAGGCGGCACACGCCTTTCAACTCCTAAAACAAAAGTTCACTTCAGCCCCAATTCTGAAACATCCTGATCCTGACTTGCCTTTTTTTGTTGAAGCGGATGCTTCACAAGTAGCTTTAGGAGGAGTTCTCTCTCAACGAGATGCAGTAGATGGCCAGTTACATCCTATAGCCTTCTATTCCAAAAAGTTATTACCAGCTGAACAAAATTACACTGTGGCTGAAAGGGAACTACTAGCTATCAAAGTAGCCTTTTCAGAATGGAGGCACCATTTAATGGGAGCCAAGTACCCAGTTACAATCTTTTCTGACCATAGGAACCTACAGTTTTTTGGATCACTTAAAGCACTAACACCACGTCAGATGCGCTGGTTAATTTTTTTTAGCACATTTGACTTTGTAATAACCTATAGACCAGGTGCACAACAAATTCAATCTGATGTGTTATCTAGATACGGACATACCTCAGACATGAAACAAGATAAAATAGGAGAACCTATTTGTAAAGAAATGGCTCCCTGTTGCAGTTACCCCCCACTTTTTGCCTGATACTGATGCTGACTTGACTGAGAAGTGTGCTGGGACCCTGCTAACCAGGCCCCAGCACCAGTGTTCTTTCACCTAAAATGTACCATTGTTTCCACAATTGGCACAACCCTGGCACCTAGGTAAGTCCCTTGTAACTGGTACCCCTGGTACCAAGGGCCCTGATGCCAGGGAAGGTCTCTAAGGGCTGCAGCATGTCTTATGCCACCCTAGGGACCCCTCACTCAGCACAGACACACTGCTTGCCAGCTTGTGTGTGCTGATGGGGAGAAAATGACTAAGTCGACATGGCACTCCCCTCAGGATGCCATGCCAACCTCCCACTGCCTGTGGCATAGGTAAGTCACCCCTCTAGTAGGCCTTACAGCCCTAAGGCAGGGTGCACTATACCACAGGTGAGGGCATATGTGCATGAGCACTATGCCCCTACAGTGTCTAAGCAAAACCTTAGACATTGTAAGTGCAGGGTATCCATAAGAGTATATGGGCTGGGAGTCTGTCAAAAACGAACTCCACAGCTCCATAATGGCTACACTGAATACTGGGAAGTTCAGTATCAAACTTCTCAGAATAATAAACCCACACTGATGCCAGTGTTGGATTTATTAAAAAATGCACACAGAGGGCATCTTAGAGATACCCCCTGTATTTTACCCAATTGTTCAGTGCAGGACTGACTGGTCTGTGCCAGCCTGCTGCTGAGAGACGAGTGTCTGACCTCATGCGGTGAGAGCCTTTGTGCTCTCTGAGGACAGAAACAAAGCCTGCTCTGGGTGGAGGTGCTTCACACCTCCCCCCTGCAGGAACTGTAACACCTAGCAGTGAGCTTCAAAGGCTCAAGCTTCGTGTTACAATGCCCCAGGGCACTCCAGCTAGTGGAGATGCCCGCCTCCTGGACCCAGCCCCCACTTTTGGCGGCAAGTCCAGGAGAGATAATGAGAAAAACAAGGAGGAGTCACTGGCCAGTCAGGACAGCCCCTAAGGTGTCCTGAGCTGAGGTGCCTCTGACTTTTAGAAATCCTCCATCTTGAAGAAGGAGGATTCCCCCAATAGGGATAGGAATGTGACCCCCTCCCCTTGGGAGGAGGCACAAAGAGGGTGTACCCACCCTCAGGGCTAGTAGCCATTGGCTACTAACCCCCCAGACCTAAACACGCCCTTAAATTTAGTATTTAAGGGCTTCCCTGAACCTAAGAATTTAGATTCCTGCGACAACAAGAAGAAGGACTGCCCAGCTGAAAACCCCTGCAGAGGAAGACCAGAAGACAACAACTGCCTTGGCTCCAGAAACTCACCGGCCTGTCTCCTGCCTTCCAAAGAACTCTGCCCCAGCGACGCCTTCCAAAGGGACCAGCGACCTCTGAATCCTCTGAGGACTGCCCTGCTTCGACGACGACCAGAAACTCCGGAGGACAGCGGACCTGCTCCAAAAAGACTGCAACTTTGTTTCAAGGAGCAGCTTTAAAGACCCCTGCAACTCCCCGCAAGAAGCGTGAGACTTGCAACACTGCACCCGGCGACCCCGACTCGGCTGGTGGAGAACCAACACCTCAGGGAGGACCCCCGGACTACTCTCCGACTGTGAGTACCAAAACCTGTCCCCCCTGAGCCCCCACAGCGCCGCCTGCAGAGGGAATCCCGAGGCTTCCCCTGACCGCGACTCTCTGAAACCTAAGTCCCGACGCCTGGAAAAGACCCTGCACCCGCAGCCCCCAGGACCTGAAGGACCGGACTTTCACTGGAGGAGTGACCCCCATGAGTCCCTCTCCCTTGCCCAAGTGGAGGTTTCCCCGAGGAAGCCCCCCCTTGCCTGCCTGCAGCGCTGAAGAGATCCGTTGATCTCTCATAGACTAACATTGCAAACCCGACGCTTGTTTCTACACTGCACCCGGCCGCCCCCGCGCTGCTGAGGGTGAAATTTCTGTGTGGGCTTGTGTCCCCCCCGGTGCCCTACAAAACCCCCCTGGTCTGCCCTCCGAAGACGCGGGTACTTACCTGCTGGCAGACTGGAACCGGGGCACCCCCTTCTCTCCATTGAAGCCTATGCGTTTTGGGCACCACTTTGAACTCTGCACCTGACCGGCCCTGAGCTGCTGGTGTGGTAACTTCGGGGTTGCTCTGAACCCCCAACGGTGGGCTACCTTGGACCAAGAACTGAACCCTGTAAGTGTCTTACTTACCTGGTAAAACTAACAAAAACTTACCTCCCCCAGGAACTGTGAAAATTGCACTGTGTCCACTTTTGAAATAGCTATTTGTCAATAACTTGAAAAGTATACATGCAATTGAAATGATTCAAAGTTCCTAATGTACTTACCTGCAATACCTTTCAAACAAGATATTACATGTTAAATTTGAACCTGTGGTTCTTAAAATAAACTAAGAAAATATATTTTTCTATAACAAAACCTATTGGCTGGATTTGTCTCTGAGTGTGTGTACCTCATTTATTGTCTATGTGTATGTACAACAAATGCTTAACACTACTCCTTGGATAAGCCTACTGCTCGACCACACTACCACAAAATAGAGCATTAGTATTATCTATTTTTACCACTATTTTACCTCTAAGGGGAACCCTTGGACTCTGTGCATGCTATTCCTTACTTTGAAATAGCACATACAGAGCCAACTTCCTACACCATTATTCCTCCCCAAAAGTTTTTGGCACCAGTACAACAGAAGGATTTCATCACAGATCTATATAATGCACACATGCAAATAGCACCTCAGGATTGGTTAAAGGATTCCCATAACACAATACAACGAGGTTTATTGTATCACGACAACATGCTGTTAGTGCCCACCTCTGAATTACAAACACAGGTGATAATTTGGCATCACGCCTCACCGTTGGCAGGTCATCCTGGTTGGGTAAAAACCCTGGAAAATGTGCAAAAACACTTTTGGTGGGACACTATAAGAAAGGACATTAAGCAATTTGTCACTACCTGTCCAATTTGTGCAAGACATAAATCTTCTCATAAGGCCCCTGACGGCTTGTTAATACCAATGCCAACACCCAAACAACCTTGGCACACTGTGAGCGTAGACTTTATTGTAGGTTTACCACCTGTAAAATCTTTCACAACAGTGTTGGTTATAGTGGATTTTTTATCTAAAATGGCACATTTTGTACCATTACGGAAATTACCCACGGCGGCAGAATTTGCCGATATTTTTATAAGGGAAATTGTGCGTTTACATGGTTTGCCAAGCAAAGTGGTGTCAGACCGAGGGAGCCAGTTCAACTCTAAATTTTGGAAACAATTATGTAAAAAACTGAAAATAGATGTGGCATTATCCACTGCTTTCCACCCAGAGACAGATGGACAGACTGAACGACTGAACCAAACCTTACTTCAAACGCTATGTTGTTTATTGGCTGATTATTATAGAGAATGGTTGGAAGCTCTCCCTGTAGCGGAGTTTGTTTATAATAATACTGAGCATTCAGCTCTACTTTGCTCACCATTCTATTTCTTGCAGGGGTATCAACCAAGAGCTATACCCATTTTGTTAGAAGATTCTCTGTTACCTACAGTAACGGATAGACTAACGAGGTTAGGTGACATACAAGACAAAGCCAGGAAACATTTATTAAAGTACAAGGAAAGCATGAAAAGACAAGCAGACAAACACAGATCTGAGGCCCCAATGTATAAAATCGGTGACAAGGTATGGCTCTCCACAAAGAACCTAAACATAGAGGGATCCCGAAAGCTGCAACCACGTTTCATTGGACCCTTTAGTATAACTGCCATAGTAAACCCGGTAACAGTAAAATTAGATTTACCAAAAGAATATCCAGTACATACTACATTCCATGTGTCCTTGCTTAAGCCGTACAATCCAAAAACCCGACCTGAACCACCACCTCCACCCATACCAATTAAGGGAAATCTAAAATATGAAGTGAAAAGCATAAAAGACTCAAAAAGAATTAGTGGACGTCTGTTTTATTTAGTAGAATGGAAAGGATATGATGAATCTGAGAATTCATGGGAACCAGCATCATATGTACATGCCCCACAGCTGATTAGACGGTTTTATTTAAAAAATCCAGGAAAACCCCGTCCTGTAGGAGGGCCTTTGAGGGGGGCAACTGTTAGGGTTTGTGCACAGCAAAGAGCATGTCCCCTCTCACTGCACTAGTGGGTTCTGTAATAGCTCCCTTTTAAACTTACTATTGAAAGCCTTTCTTGTTATCTCACCTTCCCCCCCCCCTAGGCTTCTGTGTATCTTGTTTAATGTGCTGTTTTGTTTACACATTGGGCCTTGCTTTTACCAAGGCTTCTTTAAAACACTCCTCTCTAGGCCATGTGTTAATTTAACTCATTTGCATAATAACTGAAACTCTGCACACCTTTCAAGAACATGTGCAGCATGTGAGGACCACACCCAGCCCTGTCTATAAAAGGCAGCCCCTGAGCCTCACCCAGTGCTTGTGCTCGTCTACCTCCCGCTTACCTGAGGACAGATCCCTCGGCGCTGGCCCTCCTGCTCTCTACAGACTTTCATTGGCTTCAATGGGCGCAGCTGCTGGCTCTTCCTTCTTCCTGTTTCCGGTTCCTCCTTGCCTTAGCCTCTCTCCTACAAGCAACCTGCAAAAGAGAAAGAAGACAAGGTTAGACTGATCAGTATCTCTTGCCAGCAACAAGTAAGTGCAAAACTTTTATTACCTGAAAGAACTTTGACAACAATTTCTGGATTCGTGTATAGACAATTTGAAACAAGATACCTTCCACGAACATTGTGATTCAAACTCTTTGTTACAAGAATACTTTGCGGAACTTTGTGAAGCAAACATTATTTTTTTTTTTTTATGGAACTTTTAAGAATCGAACCGTGGAAACCATTAACAGCAAGGCAAACAGTAAATCAAGGACTTGCACAAATTACATGCTGTATTTTGACGTAAAAGTACAGTATTTGTTTTATAAAAGATTCTGGAAATATGGGAAAAGTGAGTCTGCTATTGGGAATTTAGGCTTTAGTTATATTAAGATGAATGTTTGATATTGGTAATTCTGATAACGGTATTTGTTTAATGTTTTAGAAGCTGTAGAGTAATAGAAAGCACATCCCAGAGCAGTAACACATTCCAAACCTGGAAACTAGAGACCAGGATCCAAGAGGTACTTTTAGAAGAAAATTTCTAATAAATAAAGGGATAGTCAGGAACCCAGTTAGGAATAGGTTGTACTTATCTGTTCTTTGTTTATGTTTCATTAGGCACCAGTTTCTACAAAAGTCAGAGAGGGCCGCAGATTTGTGCAGCACTTCAACAGTGGAAACGCAAGAACGGTGTTGTCTCTTTATTTTATTTTATCCACTTCCCCGCTTCCCTTGAGCTTCTGTTCTTAGTGCACTGTTTTAAAAACTAGTGTGCTGGAACAAGCAGTTTCAGGGTGGGGTCGGATTGTCTTCAACCTCCATCAGAACTGAACAAGGACTCAGGTGAGCTGGGCTTTGACACAGGTTGATCCTGGCCCTCAGAATTAAGTTGTGATAGGACTGCCCCTACTCCTAATTCAGATGCATCAGTCTGGACATAGAATTTTTTAGAGTAACAAGGGCTTTTCAGGACAGGTGCAGAGCACATGGCCTGCTTCAGCTCCTCAAAAGCTTTCTGACAGTTTGCTGTCCATAATACCTTTTTAGGGATTTTCTTGGATGTGAGGTCATTAAGAGGGGCTGCAATGGAGCCATAGTTCTTAATGAACCTCCTGTAATACCCAGTGAGGCCTAGGAAGGCTCTCACCTGAGTCTGAGTGGTAGGGGGAACCCAATCAATAATTGTTTGGATTTTCCCCTGTAGTGGTGCAATCTGTTCCCCACCAACAAGGTGTCCCAGATAAACTACCTTACCCTGCCCTATCTGGCACTTTGAAGCCTTGATAGTGAGGCCTGCCTTTTGCAGGGCCTCCAAAACTTTCCATAGGTGGACCAGGTGATCATCCCAGCTGGAGCTAAAGACAGCTATATCGTCCAGATATGCTGCACTGAAAGCTTCCAGCCCTTGCAGGACTGTGTTCACCAACCTCTGAAAAGTGGCAGGTGCATTTTTCAACCCAAAAGGCATTACAGTGAACTGGTAATGTCCTCCAATGGTTGAAAATGCTGTTTTAGGTTTAGCATCTTCTGATAATTTGATCTGCCAATACCCTGCAGTCAAATCAAAAGTGCTTAGATACTTGGCAGATGCCAGTGTATCTATGAGTTCATCTGCCCTGGGTATAGGGTGAGCATCAGTTTTGGTTACCAGGTTGAGACCTCTATAGTCTACACAAAACCGCATTTCCTTCTTTCCATCTTTGGAATGGGGTTTTGGTACAAGTACCACAGGAGAAGCCCATGGACTTTCAGAGTGCTCAACCACTCCTAGTTCTAACATTTTCTGCACTTCTTGCTTTATGCAGTCCCTGACATGGTCAGGCTGCCTATAGATCTTACTTTTGACAGGCAAGCTGTCTCCAGTATCTATAGTGTGCTCACACCAAGAAGTGGTACCTGGCACAGTAGAGAAGAGTTCAGAGAATTGATCTAGGAGATTTATGCAATGGTCTTTCTGCTCAGCAGTAAGACAATCAGCCAAAACTACACCTTCCACAAGAGCATCTTGTTCTGTGGAAGAAAAGAGATCAGGTAGAGGATCACTGTCTTCTTCCTGTCCCTCATCAGTTGCCATGAGCAGGGTGAGATCAGCCCTGTCATAGTACGGTTTCAGGCGGTTGACATGGAGCACCCTAAGGGGACTCCTGGCAGTGCCTAAGTCAACTAAATAGGTGACTTCACCCTTTTTCTCAACAATTGTGTGGGGTCCACTCCATTTATCTTGGAGTGCTCTTGGGGCCACAGGCTCCAAGACCCACACTTTCTGCCCTGGTTTGTACTGAACCAAAACAGCCTTCTGGTCATGCCATTGCTTCTGGAGCTCTTGGCTGGCCTGAAGGTTTTTACTGGCCTTTTTCATATACTCAGCCATCCTTGATCTGAGGCCAAGTACATAATCCACAATATCTTGTTTTGGAGCTTTTAGAGGTTGTTCCCAACCCTCCTTAACAAGTGTGAGTGGACCCCTAACAGGGTGTCCAAAAAGAAGTTCAAAGGGGCTGAAGCCCACTCCTTTCTGGGGTACCTCCCTGTAGGCAAAAAGGAGGCATGGTAGAAGGATATCCCATCTCCTGCGGAGTTTTTCAGGGAGACCCATAATCATGCCTTTGAGAGTTTTGTTAAATCTCTCCACCAGTCCATTTGTTTGTGGATGATAGGGTGTAGTGAATTTATAAGTTACACCACACTCCTTCCACATGGCCTTTAAGTATGCAGACATGAAATTGCTTCCCCTGTCTGATACTACTTCCTTTGGGAAGCCCACCCTGGAAAATATTCCCAGGAGGGCCTTTGCCACTGCAGGAGCTGTAGTGGTACTTAAAGGAATAGCTTCAGGATATCTTGTGGCATGGTCCACTACCACCAAGATAAACCTATTGCCTGAAGCAGTAGGAGGGTCAAGGGGGCCAACTATGTCAACCCCTACCCTTTCAAAGGGAACCCCAACCACAGGCAGTGGAATAAGGGGTGCCTTTGGTGTGCCACCTGTTTTGCCACTGGCTTGACAGGTTTCACAGGACTTACAAAACTCTTTTGTGTCCTCAGACATTCTAGGCCAATGAAACAAGGGAACAAGTCTGTCCCAAGTTTTCATTTGTCCCAGATGTCCAGCTAGGGGAATGTCGTGGGCAAGAGTTAGGAGGAACTTTCTATACTCCTGAGGAATCACTAATCTCCTGGCAGCTCCAGGTTTAGGATCCCTTGCCTCAGTGTACAAGAGGTTGTCCTCCCAGTAAACTCTGTGAGAGCCACTGACATCCCCATTAGCCTGTTTTGACAGCTTGCTGTCTCAGACCCTCTAATGTGGGACAGGTTTGCTGTGCCACACTCAGCTCCTCCCTGGCAGGCCCCCCTTCACCCAAAAGCTCAGCAGTGTCTGCTTCAAGCTCCTCTGGTGTAGGTTCTGCACAGGGAGGGAATTCTTGTTCCTCAGAAGTTGAATCCACTGTAGAGGGAGGGATAGTAGGAAGTGGTTTGCTTCTACTAGCCCTAGCTTTAGGGAGCACTTGGTCCATTGTTCCAGGATCCAAGCTTCCCTGTCCTTTTTGCTTTTTGGCCTGAGCCCTGGTTAAAGCAAAAATATGCCCTGGGATGCCCAGCATTGCTGCATGGGCCTCCAACTCCACCTCTGACCAAGCTGATGTCTCCAAATCATTTCCTAGTACACAGTCTACATGTAAATCTGTGGCTACCACAACTTTCTTTGGACCAGTAACCCCCCCCCAGTTGAGATTTACAACAGCCATGGGGTGGTTAAGTATGTTGTTGTGAGCATCGGTTACTTGGTACTGGTGACCAAGTAGGTGTTGTTCAGGGTGGACCTGTAGGCCTGAACCTCAACACCATTTATTAGGGGTAGCTGCTTGTACTTATCCATATTAAGGGGACAAGCAACTAAGGTGGCTAAATCAATAGCCCCCTCAGAGACTAACACAGCCTCTGTGGTCTCCCTAACAAGACCAACCCCAACTAAGTTACCAAAAGTGAGCCCAGCTACTCCCTTGGGTTGGCTATTAGTAGGTTTGCTCCCACCACCACTGCTATTAGTAGGGACACTAGGGGTAGCAGTAGGGGTTGTAGTGGTAGGAGGCTTGGTGCTTTTCTTTGGACAACTGGGATCTGTTGTCCAATGGCCTTTTACTTTACATAAATAGCACCATGGTTTCTTTTCTTTGTTTTGATTAAAGGAGGATTTGGACCCACCACCCCCACCAGAGTGTTTTTGTGGGCCTGATGAAGACTCATTTTTAGATTTGTCCCCACCCTTGTCAGAAGACTTACCATCCTTCTTTTTGTTGCCATCTTTGTCACCCCCTGTATGAACTTTTCTGTTCACCCTTGTTCTGACCCATTTGTCTGCCTTCTTTCCCAATTCTTGGGGAGAGGTCAGATCAGAGTACACCAAGTACTGGTGCAACAAATCAGACGCACAATTATTAAGAATATGCTCTCTCAGGATCAAGTTATACAGGCTGTCATAATCAGTAACTTTACTGCCATGTAACCACCCCTCCAAGGCCTTCACTGAATGGTCAATGAAATCAACCCAGTCTTGTGAAGACTCCTTTTTGGTCTCTCTGAACTTTATCCTGTATTGTTCAGTGGTTAAGCCATAACCATCCAGGAGTGCATTCTTAAGTACTGTAAAATTATTGGCATAACTTTCTTTCACAGTAAGGAGCCTATCCCTACCTTTTCCACTAAATGATAGCCATAGGATAGCAGCCCACTGCCTTTGAGGGACATCCTGTACAACACAGGCCCTCTCAAGTGCAGCAAACCACTTGTTAATGTCATCCCCCTCCTTATAAGGGGGAACTATCTTATGCAGATTCCTGGAATCATGCTCTTTTGCAGGATGACTATGGGGAATACTGCTGCTGCCACCATGGGTTTCTAAACCCAACTTCTGTCTTTCCTTCTCTAGTTCTAAAGACTCTCTATCCAAATCCAGCTGTTGCTTTTTAAGCTTCAGTCTGGTTTGTTCCACCCTCAATTTATTGAGTTCCCTTTCTAACAATCTGTCATCAGGGTTGGTGGGAGGGACATTTCTAGATACAGAGGTATGATGGGAATGAACAGAAGGAGACCTGTCCCTTACAGAGGGCACCCTAACAGCTTGGCTGACAGTGTAATGTGAGCACATCATCTGTATGATATGACTCCACCTCAGTACCAACTATGTTAGACTGTCTAGTAATGGGCAGGCTAAGAAGTTTTTTTCAACAGATGGGGCACTTTTAGCCTTATCTTGTTCTCTAAGCATGTTAAGTAACAATTCCAAGGAAGGATTCTTTCCTACACTCAAACCTCTCTCTACACAGAGACTCCTTGCTCCTTTCCAGCTAAGGTGATCATATGCAATTTTAGACAGGTCAACATTTTGGCCTGTGCCAGACATTTTTCGAGAGAGTTAAAGTGTTAGAAAAAGAAAAAAAAAAAAAAGTTTTCAGAACTTTTTGGAAAGACAGAAAAAACTTTTTAAACTTTTAAGAACTTTTTGAAAGTTTAGAACTACTTTTCAGCACTTTAGAAAAGAGTGAAAAGAGGAAATGCAAAACTTTTTAGCTATGTGTACACACACTGAACTTGTTTTGTATATTTTTCTCTTATGAAAAGTACAATGACAAGAGTGGTAAGTAGTCTCAAAGCACTTATCCCACCGCTGCACAACCAATGTAGGAGGCTGGACTGGCTTGTAGTGAGTACCAAGGGGTACTTGCACCTTGCACCTTGCACCAGGCCCAGTTATCCCTTATTAGTGTATATGCAGTATAGTCTTAGAACACAGTGCAAACAATGTATAGTTACAATAGGATGCAATGGGGACACATAGGGATAGGGGCAACACAAACCATATACTCCAAAAGTGGAATGCGAACCACGAATGGACCCCAAACCTATGTGACCTTGTAGAGGGTCACTGGGACTATTAGAAAATAGTGAGGGTTAGAAAAATAGCCCACCCCAAGACCCTGAAAAGTGAGTGCAAAGTGCACTAAAGTTCCCCAAAGGACAAAGAAGTCGTGATAGGGGAATACTGCAGGAAAGACACAAACCAGCAATGCAACAACAATGGATTTCCAGTCAAGGGTACCTGTGGAACAAGGGGACCAAGTCCAAAAGTCACAAGCAAGTCGGAGATGGGCAGATGCCCAGGAAATGCCAGCTGTGGGTGCAAAGAAGCTTCTACTGGACAGAAGAAGCTAAGGTTTCTGCAGGAACGAAAAGGGCTAGAGACTTCCCCTTTGGTGGACGGATCCCTCTCGCCGTGGAGAGTCGTGCAGAAGTGTTTTCCCGCCGAACGAACGCCAACAAGCCTTGCTAGCTGCAAATCGTGCGTTTGGCGTTTTTGGACACTGCTGGGGCCCAGGAGGGACCAGGAGGTCGCAAATTGGACCTGAAGAGAGAGGGGACGTCGAGCAAGACAAAGAGCCCTCACTGAAGCAGGTAGCACCCGGAGAAGTGCCAGAAACAGGCACTACGAGGATGCGTGAAACAGTGCTCGCCGAAGTTGCACAAAGGAGTCCCACGTTGCCGGAGACCAACTTAGAAAGTCGTGCAATGCAGGTTAGAGTGCCGTGGACCCAGGCTTGGCTGTGCACAAAGGATTTCCGCTGGAAGTGCACAGGGGCCAGAGTAGCTGCAAAGTCGCAGTTCCCAGCAATGCAGCCCAGCGAGGTGAGGCAAGGACTTACCTCCACCAAACTTGGCTGAAGAGTCACTGGACTGTGGGGGTCACTTGGACAGAGTCGCTGGATTCGAGGGACCTCGCTCGTCGTGCTGAGAGGAGACCCAAGGGACCGGTAATGCAGCTTTTTGGTGCCTGCGGTTGCAGGGGGAAGATTCCGTCGACCCATGGGAGATTTCTTCGGAGCTTCTGGTGCAGAGAGGAGGCAGGCTACCCCCACAGCATGCACCACCAGGAAAACAGTCGAGAAGGCAGCAGGATCAGCGTTACAGAGTTGCAGTAGTCGTCTTTGCTACTATGTTGCAGGTTTGCAGGCTTCCAGCGCGGTCAGCGGTCGATTCCTTATCAGAAGGTGAAGAGAGAGATGCAGAGGAACTCGGCTGAGCTTATGCATTCGTTATCTCAAGTTTCCCCAGAGACAGAGACCCTAATTAGCCAGAAAAGAGGGTTTGGCTACCTAGGAGAGAGGATAGGCTAGCAACACCTGAAGGAGCCTATCAGAAGGAGTCTCTGACGTCACCTGGTGGCACTGGCCACTCAGAGCAGTCCAGTGTGCCAGCAGCACCTCTGTTTCCAAGATGGCAGAGGTCTGGAGCACACTGGAGGAGCTCTGGACACCTCCCAGGGGAGGTGCAGATCAGGGGAGTGGTCACTCCCCTTTCCTATGTCCAGTTTCGCGCCAGAGCAGGGCTAAGGGGTCCCCTGAACCGGTGTAGACTGGCTTATGCAGAATTGGGCACATCTGTGCCCAAGAAAGCATTTCCAGAGGCTGGGGGAGGCTACTCCTCCCCTGCCTTCACACCATTTTCCAAAGGGAGAGGGTATAACACCCTCTCTCAGAGGAAGTCCTTTGTTCTGCCATCCTGGGACAAGCCTGGCTTGACCCCAGGAGGGCAGACACCTGTCTGAGGGGTTGGCAGCAGCAGCAGCTGCAGTGAAACCCCAGGAAAGGCAGTTTGGCAGTACCAGGGTCTGTGGTACAGACCACTGGGATCATGGGATTGTGCCAACTATGCCAGGATGGCATAGAGGGGGCAATTCCATGATCATAGACATGTTACATGGCCATATTCGGAGTTACCATTGTGAAGCTACATATAGGTAGTGACCTATATGTAGTGCACGCATGTAATGGTGTCCCCGCACTCACAAAGTCCGGGGAATTGGCCCTGAACAATGTGGGGGCACCTTGGCTAGTGCCAGGGTGCCCTCACACTAAGTAACTTTGCACCTAACCTTTACCAGGTAAAGGTTAGACTTATAGGTGACTTATAAGTTACTTAAGTGCAGTGAAAAATGGCTGTGAAATAACGTGGACGTTATTTCACTCATGCTGCAGTGGCAGGCCTGTGTAAGAATTGTCAGAGCTCCCTATGGGTGGCAAAAGAAATGCTGCAGCCCATAGGGATCTCCTGTAACCCCAATACCCTGGGTACCTCAGTACCATATACTAGGGAATTATAAGGGTGTTCCAGTAAGCCAATGTAAATTGGTAAAATTGGTCACTAGCCTGTTAGTGACAATTTGAAAGAAATGAGAGAGCATAACCACTGAGGTTCTGATTAGCAGAGCCTCAGTGAGACAGTTAGTCACTACACAGGTAACACATTCAGGCACACTTATGAGCACTGGGTCCCTGGGTTACCAGGGTCCCAGTGACACATACACTAAAACAACATATATACAGAGAAAAATGGGGGTAACATGCCAGGCAAGATGGTACTTTCCTACACCGGGTCTGTGCTAGAGACTCGCAGTCACCCCAATGCCAGAATGGCATTTGGGTGACAATTCCATGATCTTAGACATGTTACATGGCCATGTTCGGAGTTACCATTGTGACGCTATACATAGGTAGTGACCTATGTATAGTGCACGTGTGAAATGGTGTCCCCGCACTCACAAAGTTCGAGGAATTTGCCCTGAACGATGTGGGGGCACCTTGGCTAGTGCCAGGGTGCCCACACACTAAGTAACTTAGCACCCAACCTTTACCAGGTAAAGGTTAGACATATAGGTGACTTAGAAGTTACTTAAGTGCAGTGGTAAATGGCTGTGAAATAACGTGGGCGTTATTTCACTCAGGCTGCAGTGGCAGGCCTGTGTAAGAATTGTCAGAGCTCCCTATGGGTGGCAAAAGAAATGCTGCAGCCCATAGGGATCTCCTGGAACCCCAATACCCTGGGTAACTCAGTACCATATACTAGGGAATTATAAGGGTGTTCCAGTATGCCATTGTGAATTGGTGAAATTGGTCACTAGCCTGTTAGTGACAATTTGGAAAGCAGAGAGAGCATAACCACTGAGGTTCTGGTTAGCAGAGCCTCAGTGAGACAGTTAGGCACCACACAGGGAACACATACATATAGGCCACAAACTTATGAGCACTGGGGTCCTGTCTAGCAGGGTCCCAGTGACACATAACAGACATACTGAAAACATAGGGTTTTCACTATGAGCACTGGGCCCTGGCTAGCAGGATCCCAGTGAGACAGTGAAAACACCCTGGCATACACTCACAAACAGGCCAAAAGTGGGGGTAACAAGGCTAGAAAGAGGCTACTTTCTCACAGCGTGGTGGCAGTTTACAGTGTTTTGTAAGTCCATGTTTTTAACTCTGTCACCTCAGTGGAGGCCCAATGGCCCACTCGTAAATTTCTGCTTCTATGTGTAGGCTGTGCATGTTTATGTATGTGACCTGTGTGGTAAATGCATTATGTAGACAAAGGAATGGGAGTACGAGAGCCCCCTTGGTTGAGGTTTGGAAGTCACTGACCTGTCCATGTGCAGCAGGTGGATGTGAGGACCGCGGACATGTATGGTGGACACTTGTGAAGCTGGAGGGAGGAGAGCTAGACACTGAAGTGACAACAGAGGAGATAATGCTCCTTTAGAAATGAAATTAGGTCCCCCTGTAGCCCTACCATTTGGTAGATAGTGGGGGTGAAGTGAGCGACTCCACTCTTTGTTGTTGATGGTGAATGGAGTCCTTCAGGGGAGGCCTGACTTTTGTTTCTTTCCTCATCACTGTTCCTTCTGGCTGTTGATAGCCAAGTGCTGAAAGCTCACACCTGTCTGTGCTTCTGTTGTGGGGACTGCAGCTGTACGATCACCTGGAGCCTCACCTTGCTGAAGAGCTGTACCCCTGACCTGAAGCACGTGTAGGCCAACCTGCCCGCTGAGAGAGGGAAGGACCCTGCCACCCTTGGAGGAGGTGTATCTGCCCAGTGAGTGCCAGCCAACCAGGCCCTGATGCTGTTGGGTCAACCAAGCCATGGATGACTGTGGGGAACAGTTTCTAGGCACTAGAAATGTGGGCCCAGCCTCTACAGGAGTGCGGCTCTCAATGAGATTCACAAATTGTCCCCAAACCCCAGAGCTGTGCCGTAGCGGACGCTGCCCCAGAACATTTTCTCATAGTGGGCATTGCCAGTGGAAGCAAAAACTGTACGCATAGTAGTTCTACCCATTAAAGGAAAAAAATGGAATGACAGTTTCTGCCAACAGATTTCTAGAGTGCACCCCATGGCTGCCATCATGTACTTGTTACCCCAATCTGTTTGTCGCCTCATCTGCTGTTCAGCGTCGGGTGACCCAGCAGTGGATCTGACGTCCTCCAAGGTTGGGAATCAAGGGCACATCTGCCCCCTCTCCTCCCAGAAATGAGGGGGATCAGAGACAGTGGTCCTGGAGTTCCTACCAGCAGCTGAAAGATCAGGGAGACCTCCAGTGTGGTGAGACTGTATCAAGGGGACTCTCCTGGACTGAGCTCTTTCAGTTTCTGCATGACGTTTTTGGTATTTCCCTTCCCCAAATAAAAGACAAAGTCATTGCTTAAAAGTTTCGTGAAAATTTTTCCTGAAGTTTCGAATGTTCACAATCTGAGATTCTTTCTAGTCCTCTGACGAACTTTCATGTAGTTTTCTAGTGTAGAATTAATTCAAACACTTAGACACCGCACCTGTTTTGAACTCTGCACAGAGTTCCCTCTGAATTCTGAAACCTTCTTGACTCTGTGTGTCATATCCTGAAATTGATTCAGATCAGCCACAAACAGTACCATGCCATTGGCCTATAGTCTAATACTTAGATCTGCCTCAAAATGAAATACAGGAAACAATTCCTGCTCTGATTTTGTAGCTAAATATACTGAGATGGTGATAAGGGCAGTGGTTAATTTGTAAATAAAAAGGTGCCGGTGCCCAAAGTCGTCCTCCTAAACATGCAGCTGCTGCATTTAAATGTGCGAGAATGGAATACTGATGCAGCGTCATCCTAAAGCCATCTCGGGCCTCTTCAATCCATTTACAGCCACTCCCTGCCCCTTCACCTCACTCTTGCAGCTTTGTGCTTTTCCCCTTTATGACCCTTTTTTGTTTTTCTCTTCCTCCGTCTTTCCCATGTGTGTCTTTTGCTCACATTAAATGCCTGAAGCAGAAGACTAAGCACTGGCCCTGAAAAATAACTGCCGGTGTTTAGTACCGGAAACAACAAGCACAAATTAAGCACTGGATAAGGGACACCCTTGGCATGTGCCCCTTGATATCTCTATTTCCCCTAGTCAGATGGCCAAGAAGAAGAACAGAGGTTGCTGGAAATTATCATGGAGCTTCTTTGGTACCAATGCATTCTGTACTCATTGTGCACTCAACGTTCAACCTTGTCAAGGGCCTTTTCTGAGTTGAATGTTGAGGTCAAGTCAATGCGAGCTAATACTTTGGATTTGTGTTTCTGTGGTGGCTTATTTATAATGAAATCCTTGTAGAACTACATACATCAACATAAATACAACATCACTCAGGCCATTGGTGAGAAGTTTGGCAGATACTTTCAAGCTAGCAGTCTGTAGAGACTGCACAGGTTTGTTTCTTTATTTAATTTTAATATATTGGTTCCATTGGCATCGACCAGTGCCCATGGAGCTGAGATCTGATGGCTGGAGTTGGAAAAGTCATGGAGAACCCTTAGGGGGGTGGAGGGGTGCAACCCTCAGCCTCAGGGAATGCAAGTGGAATCCCATCTTAAACATGGGGAACAATGACTCTTTGAGCTAAACAATCAAGCCACTCTTTGCAAGCAGGGATAGGACCATGTCCCTGTGAAGTCCCATGCTGCCTGGTTTTGTTATGTATTCTTGCTGGTCACAACAATTTTGTAAATCTCTCCAGCGCATGTTTCTGTTTACAAAACAATGATTTGGTCTATCTGTTTATAATTCATGTTCAACCACTATCTGTGTTGGACGTTTCAATAAACAATGTTTTTTTGTGATGCACCCACATATCTTTACACACACACAAGGGGTTCATTGGCTACCACCATTTTCTATTCTGTAAATCTGTGATCATTACGAAGTTCGGTGGAAACTTTCTGTGTGTCCAGTAATCACTGCCGTGGAAGCATTTACGCCTCCCGTGCTCCTCCAAAAAGTAATGCAATAGTCGTGAGAGACCAGTGCACGTCTGGTGAGGGCCATGTTTGGAGAAGATGTCACATTGTATCTTCTCCCTGCCACGTACACGTCGATGCACTCACTCACGAGTCGCTCAGGGAGACGCACACACAGAGGTAAGTCCTGTCTGGGAATTGACGGTCGCATTCACTCTCTTGGCTGACTCTTACCTCAAAGTTATTTTTAACTACATTTTTGGTTCCCTCTATTTAGAGTAGTGTCTGGTGTGGATGCAAAATCATTTACTCACAGCAAACGCACTATGCCTATCAGAGAGATGAGTGGGGCGAAGTACTTTTTCATACTCTCTCCAGTCGAGTATTTACTCAGAGTAGGAGGCTGGCCTGGCTTGTAGTGGGTACCAAGGGGTACTTACACCTTGTGCCAGGTCCAGTCATCCCTTATTAGTGTAGAAGAGGTGTTTCTAGCAGCTTAGACTGATAGAAGGTAGCTAAAGCAGCTTAGGCTGAACTAGGAGACATGCAAAGCTCCTACTATACCACTTATATCATATAGCACTATATCATAAGAAAACGCAATACTCAGAGTTACTAAAAATAAAGGTACTTTATTTTTATGACAATATGCCAGAAGTATCTCGGAGGATATTCTCCCTTAGGAGGTAAGTAAAATATACACACAACACTGCAAAAAGAGAGTCCCACGAAGCCGGAGGTCAACTCAGGGAGTTGAGAAATGCAGTACAGAGTGCTGGAGACCTGGACTTGGCTGTGCACGAAGGATTCCTTGGAAATGTGCACAGAAGCCCTAACAGCTGCAGTTCACGCGGTGCACAGGAATACTGTCTGGCGTGGGAGGCAAGGACTTACCTCCACCAAATTTGAACAGAAGGACCACTGGACTGTCGGGGTCACTTGGATCCAGCTCTTGTGTTCCAGGGACCATGCTCGTCAGGATAAGAGGGGACCCAGAGGACCGGTGAAGCAGAAGTTTGGTGCCTGCGTTGGCAGGGGGAAGACTCCGTCAACCCGCAGGAGATTTCTTCTTGGCTTCCAGTGCAGGGTGAAGGCAGGCAGCCCTCAGAGCATGCACCACCGGGAAACAGTCGAGAAAGCCGGCAGGATGAGGCGCTACAATCGATCTTTGGCAAAAGTCGAAGAGAGAGATGCAGAGGAACTCTGGTGAGCTCTTGCATTCGTTATCTAACGAGAAACCCAAAGGAGAGACCCTAAATAGCCCTCAGAGAAGGATTGGCCACCTAGCCATGTAAGCAACTATCAGGACGTCACCTGCTGGCACTGGCCACTCAGAGGTCTCCATTGTGCCCTCACACCTCTGCATTCAAGAAGGCAGGGGTCTGGGACACACTGGAGGAGCTCTGGGCACCACCCCTGGGGTGGTGATGGACAGGGGAGTGGTCACTCCCCTTTCCTTTGCCCCCTCCACCAAACTCGAAATCAGGCCCTTTGCCTCTTTTTTCGCCTCAGATCTCATTCACTGCTAATAATGAAAGGGAAGTCGCCTGGGGGGACACTCCGGAGGGAGAGGGGGGAGCCGCCCCTGTGACTGGACAGAACCGGGGTCCCTGGGCTCTGACAGAGCTAGGCTCGCACTGAGGAGTGAGGGAGCAGAGCACCAGGGGGCAGACTGATTCACCCAGGTGCTGTCAGGGCCCGATACCTGGTGGTGCCTCCTTCACCCTGAGGGCAGGGCAGCCTGGCTACGGGCGCTCTCAGGGGCATCCAAGGGCTCAGCAGGAGCTCGGGCATCCTTCGGGCTCGGGGTCGTGGGTGGGATTGTGCAGTGTCAGCTCAGTGTGTCACCCTTGATTGCGCCCCACTTCCTTCCTCCTTCGTGGGGTGTGCACTCAGCAGTATTCTCGCCTAGCGTCACTGGTGCCTGGTGCTGCTTGCGTGCCCAGTGCCCACCCTGGCACCTGTGGCGCCCCGTTACCCCGGGACCCCTGCCGGACGCGTCCCATCCTCCGGTGACCCCTCTTTGGGCGGGGGCGCACGGATCCTGCCTCCTCCCTGGGTGCGCCGCCCCGTCCGGGTGATGTGCACAATGTGGGGGTCTGTGTGCCAGGCGCGGTGTGTGACCCACAACACCATACCTGCACCCTGTGGGCATCACACCGGGCATGGAAACACGTCCCGGGCAGGCGCCAGAGCAGAACAACACCGTCCCAGCAGACCCCGTGCCTGGTGTGGCGCCTATCCGTGCAGGGAAGTGCCTAGGCGCCCCACACGGGGAGGGGAAGCGCTATACTAGTGATACACTCCAATATAACAACTGCCGGCCTCGGAGCAGACTCAGATCCACAGTCCATCCTACCGGCCTATGTGCAGACTGAGATCCACAGTCCGTCCTACCAGCCTATGTGCAGACTCAGATCCACAGTCCATCCTACCGGCCTATGTGCGGACTGAGATCCACAGTCCGTCCTACCAGCCTATGTGCAGATTCAGATCCACAGTCCATCCCACCAGCCTATGTGCAGACCCAGATCCACAGTCCATCCCACCAGCCTATGTGCAGGCTCAGATCCACAGTCCGTCCCACCAGCCTATGTGCAGACCCGGATCCACAGTCCATCCTACCAGCCTGTGTGCAGACTCAGATCCACAGTCCGTCCTACCAGCCTGTGTGCGGACTCAGATCCACAGTCCATCCCACCAGCCTATGTGCAGATTCAGATCCACAGTCCATCCCACCAGCCTATGTGCAGACTCAGATCCACAGTCCATCCCACCAGCCTATGTGCAGACTCAGATCCACAGTTCATCCTCCCAGCCTATGTGCGGACTCAGATCCACAGTCCGTCCTACCAGCCTATGTGCAGACTGAGATCCACAGTCCATTCTACCAGCCTATCTGCAGACTCAGACCCACAGTCCGTCCTACACAGTCCATCCTACCAGCCTATGTGCAGACCCAGATCCACAGTCCATCCTACCAGCCTGTGTGCAGACTCAGATCCACAGTCCGTCCTCCCAGCCTATGTGCAGACTCAGATCCACAGTCCTTCCCACCAGCCTATGTGCAGATTCAGATCCACAGTCCATCCTACCACCCTATGTGCAGACTCAGATCCACAGTCCATCCTACCAGCCTGTGTGCAGACTCAGATCCACAGTCCGTCCTCCCATCCTATGAGCAGACTCAGATCCACAGTCCACCCTACCAGCCTATGTGCAGACTCAGATCCACAGTCCATCCTGCCAGCCTATGTGCAGACTCAGATCCACAGTCCATCCCACCAGCCTATGTGCAGACTCAGATCCACAGTCCATCCTGCCAGCCTATGTGCAGACTCAGATCCACAGTCCATCCTACCGGCCTATGTGCGGACTCAGATCCACAGTCCATCCTACACAGTCCATCCTACCGGCCTATCGGCAGACTCAGATCCACAGTCCATCCTACACAGTCCATCCCACCAGCCTATGTGCAGACTCAGATCCACAGTCCATCCTACCGGCCTATGTGCGGACTCAGATCCACAGTCCATCCCACCAGCCTATGTGCAGACTCAGATCCACAGTCCATCCTACCAGCCTATGTGCAGACTCACATCCACAGTCCATCCTACCAGCCTATGTGCGGACCCAGATCCACAGTCCACCCTACCAGCCTGTGTGCGGACTCAGATCCACAGTCCATCCCACCAGCCTGTGTGCGGACTCAGATCCACAGTCCATCCTACCAGCCTATGTGCAGACTCAGATCCACAGTCCACCCTTCCAGCCTATGTGCGCACTCAGATCCACAGTCCATCCTACCGGCCTATGTGCGGACTCAGATCCACAGTCCATCCTACCAGCCTATGTGCGGACTCAGATCCACAGTCCATCCTACCAGCCTATGCGCAGACTCAGATCCACAGCCCGTCCTACCAGCCTATGTGCAGACTCAGATCCACAGTCCATCCCACCAGCCTGTGTGCAGACTCAGATCCACAGTCCATCCTACACAGTCCATCCTACCAGCCTATGTGCAGACTCAGATCCACAGTCCATCCTACCAGCCTATGTGCAGACCCAGATCCACAGTCCACCCTACCAGCCTGTGTGCAGACTCAGATCCACAGTCCGTCCTACACAGTCCATCCTACCAGCCTATGTGCAGACCCAGATCCACAGTCCATCCTACACAGTCCATCCTACCAGCCTATGTGCGGATTCAGATCCACAGTCCATCCCACCAGCCTATGTGCAGACTCAGATCCACAGTCCGTCCTACCAGCCTATGTGCGGATTCAGATCCACAGTCCATCCTACCAGCCTATGTGCAGACTCAGATCCACAGTCCATCCCACCAGCCTATGTGCAGACTCAGATCCACAGTCCATCCTACCAGCCTATGTGCAGACTCAGATCCACAGTCCATCTACCAGCCTGTGTGCGGACTCAGATCTACAGTCCATCCCACAGACTCAGATCCACAGTCCATCCCACCAGCCTGTGTGCGAACTCAGATCCACAGTCCATCCCACCAGCCTATGTGCAGACTGAGATCCACAGTCCATCCTACCAGCCTATGCGCAGACTCAGATCCACAGTCCATCCCACCAGCCTGTGTGCGGACTCAGATCCACAGTCCATCCTACCAGCCTATGTGCAGACTCAGATCCACAGTCCATCCCACCAGCCTATGTGCAGACTCAGATCCACAGTCCATCCTACCAGCCTATGTGCAGACTGAGATCCACAGTCCGTCCTACCAGCCTATGTGCAGACTGAGATCCACAGTCCGTCCTCCCAGCCTATGTGCAGACTCAGATCCACAGTCCATCCTACACAGTCCATCCTACCAGCCTATGTGCAGACTCAGATCCACAGTCCATCACACCAGCCTATGTGCAGACTCAGATCCACAGTCCGTCCTACCAGCCTATGTGCAGACTCAGATCCACAGTCCGTCCTACCAGCCTATGTGCAGACTCAGATCCACAGTCCACCCTACACAGTCCATCCTACCAGCCTATGTGCAGACTCAGATCCACAGTCCATCCTACACAGTTCATCCTACCAGCCTGTGTGCAGACTCACATCCACAGTCCATCCTACCAGCCTATGTGCAGACTCAGATCCACAGTCCATCCCACCAGCCTATGTGCAGACCCAGATCCACAGTCCACCCTACCAGCCTGTGTGCAGACCCAGATCCACAGTCCACCCTACCAGCCTGTGTGCAGACTCAGATCCACAGTCCGTCCTCCCATCCTATGTGCAGACTCAGATCCACAGTCCATCCCACCAGCCTATGTGCAGACTCAGATCCACAGTCCATCCTCCACAGTCCACCCTACCAGCCTATGTACAGACTCAGATCCACAGTCCATCCTACCAGCCTATGTGCAGACTCAGATCCACAGTCCATCCCACCAGCCTATGTGCAGACTGAGATCCACAGTCCGTCCTACCAGCCTATGTGCAGACTCAGATCCACAGTCCATCCCACCAGCCTATGTGCAGACTCAGATCCACAGTCCGTCCTACCAGCCTATGTGCAGACTCAGATCCACAGTCCATCCTACACAGTCCACCTTACCAGCCTATGTACAGACTCAGATCCATCCCACCAGCCTATGTAGAGACCCAGATCCACCGTCCACCCTACCAGCCTGTGTGCAGACCCAGATCCACAGTCCACCCTACCAGCCTGTGTGCAGACTCAGATCCACAGTCCGTCCTCCCATCCTATGTGCAGACTCAGATCCACAGTCCACCCTACCAGCCTATGTGCAGACTCAGATCCACAGTCCATCCCACCAGCCTATGTGCAGACTCAGATCCACAGTCCATCCCACCAGCCTATGTGCAGACTCAGATCCACAGTCCATCCTCCACAGTCCATCCTACCAGCCTATGTGCAGACTCAGATCCACAGTCCATCCCACCAGCCTATGTGCAGACTCAGACCCACAGTCTATCCCACCAGCCTATGTGCAGACTCAGATTCACAGTCCGTCCTACACAGTCCATCCTACCAGCCTATGAGCAGACTCAGATCCACAGTCCATCCTACACAGTCCATCCTACCAGCCTATGTGCAGGCTCAGATCCACAGTCCGTCCCACCAGCCTATGTGCAGACCCGGATCCACAGTCCATCCTACCAGCCTGTGTGCAGACTCAGATCCACAGTCCGTCCTACCAGCCTATGTGCAGACTCAGATCCACAGTCCATCCTACCAGCCTATGTGCAGACCCAGATCCACAGTCCATCCTACCAGCCTATGTGCAGACCCAGATCCACAGTCCATCCCACCAGCCTATGTGCTGACCCAGATCCACAGTCCATCCTACCAGCCTGTGTGCAGACTCAGATCCACAGTCCATTCTACCAGCCTATCTGCAGACTCAGATCCACAGTCCATCCTACCAGCCTATGTGCAGACTCAGATCCACAGTCCATCCTACCAGCCTATGTGCAGACCCAGATCCACAGTCCATCCCACCAGCCTATGTGCAGACTCAGATCCACAGTCCATGCTACACAGTCCATCCTACCAGCCTATGTGCAGACTCAGATCCACAGTCCATCCTACCAGCCTACGTGCAGACTCAGATCCACAGTCCGTCCTACACAGTCCATCCTGCCAGCCTATGTGCAGACTCAGATCCACAGTCCATCCCACCAGCCTATGTGCAGACTCAGATCCACAGTCCATCCCACCAGCCTATGTGCAGATTCAGATCCACAGTCCATCCTACCACCCTATGTGCAGACTCAGATCCACAGTCCATCCTACCAGCCTGTGTGCAGACTCAAATCCACAGTCCGTCCTCCCATCCTATGAGCAGACTCAGATCCACAGTCCACCCTACCAGCCTATGTGCAGACTCAGATCCACAGTCCATCCTGCCAGCCTATGTGCAGACTCAGATCCACAGTCCGTCCTCCAGAGTCCATCCTGCCAGCCTATGTGCAGACTCAGATCCACAGTCCACCCTTCCAGCCTATGTGCGCACTCAGATCCACAGTCCATCCTACCGGCCTATGTGCGGACTCAGATCCACAGTCCATCCTACCAGCCTATGTGCGGACTCAGATCCACAGTCCATCCTACCAGCCTATGCGCAGACTCAGATCCACAGCCCGTCCTACCAGCCTATGTGCAGACTCAGATCCACAGTCCATCCCACCAGCCTGTGTGCAGACTCAGATCCACAGTCCATCCTACACAGTCCATCCTACCAGCCTATGTGCAGACTCAGATCCACAGTCCATCCTACCAGCCTATGTGCAGACCCAGATCCACAGTCCACCCTACCAGCCTGTGTGCAGACTCAGATCCACAGTCCGTCCTACACAGTCCATCCTACCAGCCTATGTGCAGACCCAGATCCACAGTCCATCCTACACAGTCCATCCTACCAGCTTATGTGCGGATTCAGATCCACAGTCCATCCCACCAGCCTATGTGCAGACTCAGATCCACAGTCCGTCCTACCAGCCTATGTGCGGATTCAGATCCACAGTCCATCCTACCAGCCTATGTGCAGACTCAGATCCACAGTCCATCCCACCAGCCTATGTGCAGACTCAGATCCACAGTCCATCCTACCAGCCTATGTGCAGACCCAGATCCACAGTCCACCCTACCAGCCTGTGTGCAGACTCAGATCCACAGTCCATCCTACACAGTCCATCCTACCAGCCTATGTGCAGACCCAGATCCACAGTCCATCCTACACAGTCCATCCCACCAGCCTATGTGCGGATTCAGATCCACAGTCCATCCTACCAGCCTATGTGCAGACTGAGATCCACAGTCCATTCTACCAGCCTATCTGCAGACTCAGATCCACAGTCCATCCCACCAGCCTATGTGCAGACTCAGATCCACAGTCCATGCTACACAGTCCATCCTACCAGCCTATGTGCAGACTCAGATCCACAGTCCGTCCTACCAGCCTATGTGCAGACTGAGATCCACAGTCCATTCTACCAGCCTATCTGCAGACTCAGATCCACAGTCCATCCTACACAGTCCATCCTACCGGCCTATGTGCGGACTCAGATCCACAGTCCATCCTACCGGCCTATGTGCGCACTCAGATCCACAGTCCATCCTACCAGCCTATGTGCGAACTCAGATCCACAGTCCATCCTACCAGCCCATGCGCAGACTCAGATCCACAGCCCGTCCTACCAACCTATGTGCAGACTCAGATCCACAGTCCATCCCACCAGCCTGTGTGCAGACTCAGATCCACAGTCCATCCTACCAGCCTATGTGCAGACTCAGATCCACAGTCCATCTACCAGCCTATGTGCAGACCCAGATCCACAGTCCACCCTACCAGCCTGTGTGCAGACTCAGATCCACAGTCCATCCTACACAGTCCATCCTACCAGACTATGTGCAGACCCAGATCCACAGTCCATCCTACACAGTCCATCCCACCAGCCTATGTGCGGATTCAGATCCACAGTCCATCCTACCAGCCTATGTGCAGACTGAGATCCACAGTCCATTCTACCAGCCTATCTGCAGACTCAGATCCACAGTCCATCCTACACAGTCAATCCTACCGGCCTATGTGCGGACTCAGATCCACAGTCCATCCTACCGGCCTATGTGCGGACTCAGATCCACAGTCCATCCTACACAGTCCATCCTACCGGCCTATCGGCAGACTCAGATCCACAGTCCATCCTACACAGTCCATCCCACCAGCCTATGTGCAGACTCAGATCCACAGTCCATCCTACACAGTCCATCCTACCGGCCTATGTGCGGACTCAGATCCACAGTCCATCCCACCAGCCTATGTGCAGACTCAGATCCACAGTCCATCCTACCAGCCTATGTGCAGACTCACATCCACAGTCCATCCTACCAGCCTATGTGCGGACCCAGATCCACAGTCCACCCTACCAGCCTGTGTGCGGACTCAGATCCACAGTCCATCCCACCAGCCTGTGTGCGGACTCAGATCCACAGTCCATCCTACCAGCCTATGTGCAGACTCAGATCCACAGTCCACCCTTCCAGCCTATGTGCGCACTCAGATCCACAGTCCATCCTACCGGCCTATGTGCGGACTCAGATCCACAGTCCATCCTACCAGCCTATGTGCGGACTCAGATCCACAGTCCATCCTACCAGCCTATGCGCAGACTCAGATCCACAGCCCGTCCTACCAGCCTATGTGCAGACTCAGATCCACAGTCCATCCCACCAGCCTGTGTGCAGACTCAGATCCACAGTCCATCCTACACAGTCCATCCTACCAGCCTATGTGCAGACTCAGATCCACAGTCCATCCTACCAGCCTATGTGCAGACCCAGATCCACAGTCCACCCTACCAGCCTGTGTGCAGACTCAGATCCACAGTCCGTCCTACACAGTCCATCCTACCAGCCTATGTGCAGACCCAGATCCACAGTCCATCCTACACAGTCCATCCTACCAGCTTATGTGCGGATTCAGATCCACAGTCCATCCCACCAGCCTATGTGCAGACTCAGATCCACAGTCCGTCCTACCAGCCTATGTGCGGATTCAGATCCACAGTCCATCCTACCAGCCTATGTGCAGACTCAGATCCACAGTCCATCCCACCAGCCTATGTGCAGACTCAGATCCACAGTCCATCCTACCAGCCTATGTGCAGACCCAGATCCACAGTCCACCCTACCAGCCTGTGTGCAGACTCAGATCCACAGTCCATCCTACACAGTCCATCCTACCAGCCTATGTGCAGACCCAGATCCACAGTCCATCCTACACAGTCCATCCCACCAGCCTATGTGCGGATTCAGATCCACAGTCCATCCTACCAGCCTATGTGCAGACTGAGATCCACAGTCCATTCTACCAGCCTATCTGCAGACTCAGATCCACAGTCCATCCCACCAGCCTATGTGCAGACTCAGATCCACAGTCCATGCTACACAGTCCATCCTACCAGCCTATGTGCAGACTCAGATCCACAGTCCGTCCTACCAGCCTATGTGCAGACTGAGATCCACAGTCCATTCTACCAGCCTATCTGCAGACTCAGATCCACAGTCCATCCTACACAGTCCATCCTACCGGCCTATGTGCGGACTCAGATCCACAGTCCATCCTACCGGCCTATGTGCGCACTCAGATCCACAGTCCATCCTACCAGCCTATGTGCGAACTCAGATCCACAGTCCATCCTACCAGCCCATGCGCAGACTCAGATCCACAGCCCGTCCTACCAACCTATGTGCAGACTCAGATCCACAGTCCATCCCACCAGCCTGTGTGCAGACTCAGATCCACAGTCCATCCTACCAGCCTATGTGCAGACTCAGATCCACAGTCCATCTACCAGCCTATGTGCAGACCCAGATCCACAGTCCACCCTACCAGCCTGTGTGCAGACTCAGATCCACAGTCCATCCTACACAGTCCATCCTACCAGACTATGTGCAGACCCAGATCCACAGTCCATCCTACACAGTCCATCCCACCAGCCTATGTGCGGATTCAGATCCACAGTCCATCCTACCAGCCTATGTGCAGACTGAGATCCACAGTCCATTCTACCAGCCTATCTGCAGACTCAGATCCACAGTCCATCCTACACAGTCAATCCTACCGGCCTATGTGCGGACTCAGATCCACAGTCCATCCTACCGGCCTATGTGCGGACTCAGATCCACAGTCCATCCTACACAGTCCATCCTACCGGCCTATCGGCAGACTCAGATCCACAGTCCATCCTACACAGTCCATCCCACCAGCCTATGTGCAGACTCAGATCCACAGTCCATCCTACACAGTCCATCCTACCGGCCTATGTGCGGACTCAGATCCACAGTCCATCCCACCAGCCTATGTGCAGACTCAGATCCACAGTCCATCCTACCAGCCTATGTGCAGACTCACATCCACAGTCCATCCTACCAGCCTATGTGCGGACCCAGATCCACAGTCCACCCTACCAGCCTGTGTGCGGACTCAGATCCACAGTCCATCCCACCAGCCTGTGTGCGGACTCAGATCCACAGTCCATCCTACCAGCCTATGTGCAGACTCAGATCCACAGTCCACCCTTCCAGCCTATGTGCGCACTCAGATCCACAGTCCATCCTACCGGCCTATGTGCGGACTCAGATCCACAGTCCATCCTACCAGCCTATGTGCGGACTCAGATCCACAGTCCATCCTACCAGCCTATGCGCAGACTCAGATCCACAGCCCGTCCTACCAGCCTATGTGCAGACTCAGATCCACAGTCCATCCCACCAGCCTGTGTGCAGACTCAGATCCACAGTCCATCCTACACAGTCCATCCTACCAGCCTATGTGCAGACTCAGATCCACAGTCCATCCTACCAGCCTATGTGCAGACCCAGATCCACAGTCCACCCTACCAGCCTGTGTGCAGACTCAGATCCACAGTCCGTCCTACACAGTCCATCCTACCAGCCTATGTGCAGACCCAGATCCACAGTCCATCCTACACAGTCCATCCTACCAGCTTATGTGCGGATTCAGATCCACAGTCCATCCCACCAGCCTATGTGCAGACTCAGATCCACAGTCCGTCCTACCAGCCTATGTGCGGATTCAGATCCACAGTCCATCCTACCAGCCTATGTGCAGACTCAGATCCACAGTCCATCCCACCAGCCTATGTGCAGACTCAGATCCACAGTCCATCCTACCAGCCTATGTGCAGACTCAGATCCACAGTCCATCTACCAGCCTGTGTGCGGACTCAGATCTACAGTCCATCCCACAGACTCAGATCCACAGTCCATCCCACCAGACTGTGTGCGAACTCAGATCCACAGTCCATCCCACCAGCCTATGTGCAGACTGAGATCCACAGTCCATCCTACCAGCCTATGCGCAGACTCAGATCCACAGTCCATCCCACCAGCCTGTGTGCGGACTCAGATCCACAGTCCATCCTACCAGCCTATGTGCAGACTCAGATCCACAGTCCATCCCACCAGCCTATGTGCAGACTCAGATCCACAGTCCATCCTACCAGCCTATGTGCAGACTGAGATCCACAGTCCGTCCTACCAGCCTATGTGCAGACTGAGATCCACAGTCCGTCCTCCCAGCCTATGTGCAGACTCAGATCCACAGTCCATCCTACACAGTCCATCCTACCAGCCTATGTGCAGACTCAGATCCACAGTCCATCACACCAGCCTATGTGCAGACTCAGATCCACAGTCCGTCCTACCAGCCTATGTGCAGACTCAGATCCACAGTCCGTCCTACCAGCCTATGTGCAGACTCAGATCCACAGTCCACCCTACACAGTCCATCCTACCAGCCTATGTGCAGACTCAGATCCACAGTCCATCCTACACAGTTCATCCTACCAGCCTGTGTGCAGACTCACATCCACAGTCCATCCTACACAGTCCATCCTACCAGCCTATGTGCAGACTCAGATCCACAGTCCATCCCACCAGCCTATGTGCAGACCCAGATCCACAGTCCACCCTACCAGCCTGTGTGCAGACCCAGATCCACAGTCCACCCTACCAGCCTGTGTGCAGACTCAGATCCACAGTCCGTCCTCCCATCCTATGTGCAGACTCAGATCCACAGTCCATCCCACCAGCCTATGTGCAGACTCAGATCCACAGTCCATCCCACCAGCCTATGTGCAGACTCAGATCCACAGTCCATCCTCCACAGTCCACCCTACCAGCCTATGTACAGACTCAGATCCACAGTCCATCCTACCAGCCTATGTGCAGACTCAGATCCACAGTCCATCCCACCAGCCTATGTGCAGACTGAGATCCACAGTCCGTCCTATCAGCCTATGTGCAGACTCAGATCCACAGTCCATCCCACCAGCCTATGTGCAGACTCAGATCCACAGTCCGTCCTACCAGCCTATGTGCAGACTCAGATCCACAGTCCATCCTACACAGTCCACCCTACCAGCCTATGTACAGACTCAGATCCATCCCACCAGCCTATGTAGAGACCCAGATCCACCGTCCACCCTACCAGCCTGTGTGCAGACCCAGATCCACAGTCCACCCTACCAGCCTGTGTGCAGACTCAGATCCACAGTCCGTCCTCCCATCCTATGTGCAGACTCAGATCCACAGTCCACCCTACCAGCCTATGTGCAGACTCAGATCCACAGTCCATCCCACCAGCCTATGTGCAGACTCAGATCCACAGTCCATCCCACCAGCCTATGTGCAGACTCAGATCCACAGTCCATCCTCCACAGTCCATCCTACCAGCCTATGTGCAGACTCAGATCCACAGTCCATCCCACCAGCCTATGTGCAGACTCAGACCCACAGTCTATCCCACCAGCCTATGTGCAGACTCAGATTCACAGTCCGTCCTACACAGTCCATCCTACCAGCCTATGAGCAGACTCAGATCCACAGTCCATCCTACACAGTCCGTCCTACCAGCCTATGTGCAGGCTCAGATCCACAGTCCGTCCCACCAGCCTATGTGCAGACCCGGATCCACAGTCCATCCTACCAGCCTGTGTGCAGACTCAGATCCACAGTCCGTCCTACCAGCCTATGTGCAGACTCAGATCCACAGTCCATCCTACCAGCCTATGTGCAGACCCAGATCCACAGTCCATCCTACCAGCCTATGTGCAGACCCAGATCCACAGTCCATCCCACCAGCCTATGTGCTGACCCAGATCCACAGTCCATCCTACCAGCCTGTGTGCAGACTCAGATCCACAGTCCATTCTACCAGCCTATCTGCAGACTCAGATCCACAGTCCATCCTACCAGCCTATGTGCAGACTCAGATCCACAGTCCATCCTACCAGCCTATGTGCAGACCCAGATCCACAGTCCATCCCACCAGCCTATGTGCAGACTCAGATCCACAGTCCATGCTACACAGTCCATCCTACCAGCCTATGTGCAGACTCAGATCCACAGTCCATCCCACCAGCCTATGTGCAGACTCAGATCCACAGTCCATCCCACCAGCCTATGTGCAGATTCAGATCCACAGTCCATCCTACCACCCTATGTGCAGACTCAGATCCCCAGTCCATCCTACCAGCCTGTGTGCAGACTCAAATCCACAGTCCGTCCTCCCATCCTATGAGCAGACTCAGATCCACAGTCCACCCTACCAGCCTATGTGCAGACTCAGATCCACAGTCCATCCTGCCAGCCTATGTGCAGACTCAGATCCACAGTCCGTCCTCCAGAGTCCATCCTGCCAGCCTATGTGCAGACTCAGATCCACAGTCCACCCTTCCAGCCTATGTGCGCACTCAGATCCACAGTCCATCCTACCGGCCTATGTGCGGACTCAGATCCACAGTCCATCCTACCAGCCTATGTGCGGACTCAGATCCACAGTCCATCCTACCAGCCTATGCGCAGACTCAGATCCACAGCCCGTCCTACCAGCCTATGTGCAGACTCAGATCCACAGTCCATCCCACCAGCCTGTGTGCAGACTCAGATCCACAGTCCATCCTACACAGTCCATCCTACCAGCCTATGTGCAGACTCAGATCCACAGTCCATCCTACCAGCCTATGTGCAGACCCAGATCCACAGTCCACCCTACCAGCCTGTGTGCAGACTCAGATCCACAGTCCGTCCTACACAGTCCATCCTACCAGCCTATGTGCAGACCCAGATCCACAGTCCATCCTACACAGTCCATCCTACCAGCTTATGTGCGGATTCAGATCCACAGTCCATCCCACCAGCCTATGTGCAGACTCAGATCCACAGTCCGTCCTACCAGCCTATGTGCGGATTCAGATCCACAGTCCATCCTACCAGCCTATGTGCAGACTCAGATCCACAGTCCATCCCACCAGCCTATGTGCAGACTCAGATCCACAGTCCATCCTACCAGCCTATGTGCAGACTCAGATCTACAGTCCATCTACCAGCCTGTGTGCGGACTCAGATCTACAGTCCATCCCACAGACTCAGATCCACAGTCCATCCCACCAGCCTGTGTGCGAACTCAGATCCACAGTCCATCCCACCAGCCTATGTGCAGACTGAGATCCACAGTCCATCCTACCAGCCTATGCGCAGACTCAGATCCACAGTCCATCCCACCAGCCTGTGTGCGGACTCAGATCCACAGTCCATCCTACCAGCCTATGTGCAGACTCAGATCCACAGTCCATCCCACCAGCCTATGTGCAGACTCAGATCCACAGTCCATCCTACCAGCCTATGTGCAGACTGAGATCCACAGTCCGTCCTACCAGCCTATGTGCAGACTGAGATCCACAGTCCGTCCTCCCAGCCTATGTGCAGACTCAGATCCACAGTCCATCCTACACAGTCCATCCTACCAGCCTATGTGCAGACTCAGATCCACAGTCCATCACACCAGCCTATGTGCAGACTCAGATCCACAGTCCGTCCTACCAGCCTATGTGCAGACTCAGATCCACAGTCCACCCTACACAGTCCATCCTACCAGCCTATGTGCAGACTCAGATCCACAGTCCATCCTACACAGTTCATCCTACCAGCCTGTGTGCAGACTCACATCCACAGTCCATCCTACACAGTCCATCCTACCAGCCTATGTGCAGACTCAGATCCACAGTCCATCCCACCAGCCTATGTGCAGACCCAGATCCACAGTCCACCCTACCAGCCTGTGTGCAGACCCAGATACACAGTCCACCCTACCAGCCTGTGTGCAGACTCAGATCCACAGTCCGTCCTCCCATCCTATGTGCAGACTCAGATCCACAGTCCATCCCACCAGCCTATGTGCAGACTCAGATCCACAGTCCATCCCACCAGCCTATGTGCAGACTCAGATCCACAGTCCATCCTCCACAGTCCACCCTACCAGCCTATGTACAGACTCAGATCCACAGTCCATCCTACCAGCCTATGTGCAGACTCAGATCCACAGTCCATCCCACCAGCCTATGTGCAGACTGAGATCCACAGTCCGTCCTACCAGCCTATGTGCAGACTCAGATCCACAGTCCATCCCACCAGCCTATGTGCAGACTCAGATCCACAGTCCGTCCTACCAGCCTATGTGCAGACTCAGATCCACAGTCCATCCTACACAGTCCACCCTACCAGCCTATGTACAGACTCAGATCCATCCCACCAGCCTATGTAGAGACCCAGATCCACCGTCCACCCTACCAGCCTGTGTGCAGACCCAGATCCACAGTCCACCCCACCAGCCTGTGTGCAGACTCAGATCCACAGTCCGTCCTCCCATCCTATGTGCAGACTCAGATCCACAGTCCACCCTACCAGCCTATGTGCAGACTCAGATCCACAGTCCATCCCACCAGCCTATGTGCAGACTCAGATCCACAGTCCATCCCACCAGCCTATGTGCAGACTCAGATCCACAGTCCATCCTCCACAGTCCATCCTACCAGCCTATGTGCAGACTCAGATCCACAGTCCATCCCACCAGCCTATGTGCAGACTCAGACCCACAGTCTATCCCACCAGCCTATGTGCAGACTCAGATTCACAGTCCGTCCTACACAGTCCATCCTACCAGCCTATGAGCAGACTCAGATCCACAGTCCATCCTACACAGTCCGTCCTACCAGCCTATGTGCAGGCTCAGATCCACAGTCCGTCCCACCAGCCTATGTGCAGACCCGGATCCACAGTCCATCCTACCAGCCTGTGTGCAGACTCAGATCCACAGTCCGTCCTACCAGCCTATGTGCAGACTCAGATCCACAGTCCATCCTACCAGCCTATGTGCAGACCCAGATCCACAGTCCATCCTACCAGCCTATGTGCAGACCCAGATCCACAGTCCATCCCACCAGCCTATGTGCTGACCCAGATCCACAGTCCATCCTACCAGCCTGTGTGCAGACTCAGATCCACAGTCCATTCTACCAGCCTGTGTGCAGACTCAGATCCACAGTCCGTCCTACCAGCCTATGTGCAGACTCAGATCCACAGTCCATCCTACCAGCCTATGTGCAGACCCAGATCCACAGTCCATCCCACCAGCCTATGTGCAGACTCAGATCCACAGTCCATGCTACACAGTCCATCCTACCAGCCTATGTGCAGACTCAGATCCACAGTCCATCCTACCAGCCTACGTGCAGACTCAGATCCACAGTCCGTCCTACACAGTCCATCCTGCCAGCCTATGTGCAGACTCAGATCCACAGTCCATCCCACCAGCCTATGTGCAGACTCAGATCCACAGTCCATCCCACCAGCCTATGTGCAGATTCAGATCCGCAGTCCATCCTACCACCCTATGTGCAGACTCAGATCCACAGTCCATCCTACCAGCCTGTGTGCAGACTCAAATCCACAGTCCGTCCTCCCATCCTATGAGCAGACTCAGATCCACAGTCCACCCTACCAGCCTATGTGCAGACTCAGATCCACAGTCCATCCTGCCAGCCTATGTGCAGACTCAGATCCACAGTCCGTCCTCCAGAGTCCATCCTGCCAGCCTATGTGCAGACTCAGATCCACAGTCCATCCTACACAGTCCATCCTACCAGCCTATGTGTAGACCCAGATCCACAGTCCACCCTACCAGCCTATGTGCGGATTCAGATCCACAGTCCGTCCTACCAGCCAATGTGCAGGCTCAGATCCACAGTCCGTCCTACACAGTCCGCCCTACCAGCCTATGTACAGACTCAGATCCACAGTCCATCCTACCAGCCTGTGTGCGGACTCAGATCCACAGTCCATCCTACCAGCCTATGTGCAGACTCAGATCCACAGTCCATCCCACCAGCCTATGTGCAGACTGAGATCCACAGTCCGTCCTACCAGCCTATGTGCAGACTCAGATCCACAGTCCATCCCACCAGCCTGTGTGCAGACTCAGATCCACAGTCCGTCCTCCCATCCTATGTGCAGACTCAGATCCACAGTCCACCCTACCAGCCTATGTGCAGACTCAGATCCACAGTCCATCCCACCAGCCTATGTGCAGACTCAGATCCACAGTCCATCCCACCAGCCTATGTGCAGACTCAGATCCACAGTCCATCCTACACAGTCCATCCTACCAGCCTATGTGCAGACTCAGATCCACAGTCCATCCCACCAGCCTATGTGCAGACTCAGACCCACAGTCTATCCCACCAGCCTATGTGCAGACTCAGATTCACAGTCCGTCCTACACAGTCCATCCTACCAGCCTATGAGCAGACTCAGATCCACAGTCCATCCTACACAGTCCGTCCTACCAGCCTATGTGCAGGCTCAGATCCACAGTCCGTCCCACCAGCCTATGTGCAGACCCGGATCCACAGTCCATCCTACCAGCCTGTGTGCAGACTCAGATCCACAGTCTGTCCTACCAGCCTATGTGCAGACTCAGATCCACGGTCCATCCTACACAGTCCATCCTACCAGCCTATGTGCAGACTCAGATCCACAGTCCATCCTACCAGCCTATGTGCAGACCCAGATCCACAGTCCATCCCACCAGCCTATGTGCTGACCCAGATCCACAGTCCATCCTACCAGCCTGTGTGCAGACTCAGATCCACAGTCCATTCTACCAGCCTATCTGCAGACTCAGATCCACAGTCCATCCTACACAGTCCATCCTACCAGCCTATGTGCAGACTCAGATCCACAGTCCATCCTACCAGCCTATGTGCAGACCCAGATCCACAGTCCATCCCACCAGCCTATGTGCAGACTCAGATCCACAGTCCATGCTACACAGTCCATCCTACCAGCCTATGTGCAGACTCAGATCCACAGTCCATCCTACCAGCCTATGTGCAGACTCAGATCCACAGTCCGTCCTACACAGTCCATCCTGCCAGCCTATGTGCAGACTCAGATCCACAGTCCATCCCACCAGCCTATGTGCAGATTCAGATCCACAGTCCATCCTACCACCCTATGTGCAGACTCAGATCCACAGTCCATCCTACCAGCCTGTGTGCAGACTCAGATCCACAGTCCGTCCTCCCATCCTATGAGCAGACTCAGATCCACAGTCCACCCTACCAGCCTATGTGCAGACTCAGATCCACAGTCCATCCTGCCAGCCTATGTGCAGACTCAGATCCACAGTCCGTCCTCCACAGTCCATCCTGCCTGCCTATGTGCAGACTCAAATCCACAGTCCATCCTACACAGTCCATCCTACCAGCCTATGTGCAGACCCAGATCCGCAGTCCACCCTACCAGCCTATGTGCGGATTCAGATCCACAGTCCGTCCTACCAGCCAATGTGCAGGCTCAGATCCACAGTCCGTCCTACACAGTCCACCTTACCAGCCTATGTACAGACTCAGATCCACAGTCCATCCTACCAGCCTGTGTGCGGACTCAGATCCACAGTCCATCCTACCAGCCTATGTGCAGACTCAGATCCACAGTCCATCCCACCAGCCTATGTGCAGACTGAGATCCACAGTCCGTCCTACCAGCCTATGTGCAGACTCAGATCCACAGTCCATCCCACCAGCCTATGTGCAGACTCAGATCCACAGTCCGTCCTACCAGCCTATGTGCAGACTCAGATCCACAGTCCATCCTACACAGTCCACCCTACCAGCCTATGTACAGACTCAGATCCACAGTCCATCCTACACAGTTCATCCTACCAGCCTGTGTGCAGACTCACATCCAAAGTCCATCCTACACAGTCCATCCTACCAGCCTATGTGCAGACTCAGATCCACAGTCCATCCCACCAGCCTATGTGCAGACCCAGATCCACAGTCCACCCTACCAGCCTGTGTGCAGAACCAGATCCACAGTCCACCCTACCAGCCTGTGTGCAGACTCAGATCCACAGTCCGTCCTCCCATCCTATGTGCAGACTCAGATCCACAGTCCATCCCACCAGCCTATGTGCAGACTCAGATCCACAGTCCATCCCACCAGCCTATGTGCAGACTCAGATCCACAGTCCATCCTCCACAGTCCACCCTACCAGCCTATGTACAGACTCAGATCCACAGTCCATCCTACCAGCCTATGTGCAGACTCAGATCCACAGTCCATCCCACCAGCCTATGTGCAGACTGAGATCCACAGTCCGTCCTACCAGCCTATGTGCAGACTCAGATCGACAGTCCATCCCACCAGCCTATGTGCAGACTCAGATCCACAGTCCGTCCTACCAGCCTATGTGCAGACTCAGATCCACAGTCCATCCTACACAGTCCACCCTACCAGCCTATGTACAGACTCAGATCCACAGTCCATCCTACACAGTTCATCCTACCAGCCTGTGTGCAGACTCACATCCACAGTCCATCCTACACAGTCCATCCTACCAGCCTATGTGCAGACTCAGATCCACAGTCCATCCCACCAGCCTATGTGCAGACCCAGATCCACCGTCCACCCTACCAGCCTGTGTGCAGACCCAGATCCACAGTCCACCCTACCAGCCTGTGTGCAGACTCAGACCCACAGTCCGTCCTCCCATCCTATGTGCAGACTCAGATCCACAGTCCACCCTACCAGCCTATGTGCAGACTCAGATCCACAGTCCATCCCACCAGCCTATGTGCAGACTCAGATCCACAGTCCATCCCACCAGCCTATGTGCAGACTCAGATCCACAGTCCATCCTACCAGCCTATGTGCAGACTCAGAACCACAGTCCATTCCACCAGCCTATGTGCAGACTCAGACCCACAGTCTATCCCACCAGGCTATGTGCAGACTCAGATCCACAGTCCGTCCTACACAGTCCATCCTACCAGCCTATGAGCAGACTCAGATCCACAGTCCATCCTACACAGTCCGTAATACCAGCCTATGTGCAGGCTCAGATCCACAGTCCGTCCTACCAGCCTATGTGCAGACTCAGATCCACAGTCCATCCCACCAGCCTATGTGCAGATTCAGATCCACAGTCCATCCCACCAGCCTATGTGCAGACTCAGATCCACAGTCCATCCTACCAGCCTATGAGCAGACTCAGATCCACAGTCCATCCTACACAGTCCGTCCTACCAGCCTATGTGCAGACTCAGATCCACAGTCCATCCCACCAGCCTATGTGCAGACTCAGATCCACAGTCCATCCTCCACAGTCCATCCTACCAGCCTTTGTGCAGACCCAGATCCACAGTCCATCCTACACAGTCCATTCTACCAGCCTATCTGCAGACCCAGATCCACAGTCCATCCTACACAGTCCATCCCACCAGCCTATGTGCAGACTCAGATCCACAGTCCATTAGATCGGCTCTCTACAAACGCTCAGGTCCACAGACCTTCTTTTCTGCCTCTCTGCAGAGAACCAGAGCCACAATCCACCTCATCTACCTATCTGCAGAGATCCAGATCATCTATTATATTGTATTGTAATCGTATTTATATAGCGCTTACTACCCCTGACGAGGCGTTGAAGCGCTTTTCGATGAGTAGCACGCTACTCTGGAACCCAACAAGAATTAGTGATGGATTAGTATGGGGGAATAATGAGTACAGTTTTAGTATTATTATGAGTTAATTTGAGCTGCGGATATGAGAGTTTGTTAGTTAGATTGACTGGAGTAATGGAGGGGTGGAGGAAGAAAGAAATCCAGAAGTGTTAATTGGGAGTATATCCTTCATTTACTCAACCCAAAGGCTTGGGATGAGTAAAGGTGGGTGGAGGGGAGAAGAGTATGTGGAAGGGTTAGGGAGAGCATAGAAGCAGGGTGAGATAAATGCGGCAGAATTTAGTAGGGTTGTGTGGGAGGTCATGGTAGTAGAGTGAGGTTTGGTGAGTTAGATGTAGAAGCGGAGGGAAGAGCTTAGGCAGAGTTACTTAGGAGATGAAAGTAGTAGAAAGGATTTGGGATGAGTCAGAGTGAGAATGGAGGATAGTTTGATAGAGACATGACATATGATGATGGGTAGATAAGTGTGATAAGATGAGAGCACCCAGGAGCCATGCAATGACCCACAAACATGCCAAGCACAGAAACAACATATATACATAGATATATAGATATATACACACACACGAATACACACACATATGCACATACAATACATAATTAGAACCGTGTTTCGTCACACCAGTGACTTTTTCAAGGCCGAGAGTTTGCGGAAAGAGTTTTGCGAGCAAAAAGTCCACTGCGTCTTAGAAGCTTTATGAAGTCCAAATAATACTTAGTTTTCTTTAAGTAGTTTTTTCCAACGCCAAAAATAGGCGATTCAAGGGAAACGAGGGAAATGATCCATCTATGGTAAGGGACCCTGGTAAGTCCGCATGTGATTTTCAATGGTTGAGAAAGGGGCAGCCGCCCAGTCCGTGTGCCGGTGTTGTGATCTCTGAAGCTTCAAACTCTCTGCCTTGAAAAAGTCACTGGTGTGACGAAACACGTGTTGGCTGCTTGGCTGTTTTTGGAAAAACGGTTTCTGTCTCACTGAACGTTACTTCGTTCTGAATAAATGAACTTTTCTCTGAAGACAAGACTCTAACTCTTATCTGTTTGACCATTTCATACAACGACAAAATATCTTAATCTTGTTGATGTTTTACTACTGTATACTGTGTGCTGTGATCTCTCTTGTATTATATTAATTGTGTACCAACCCTACACAGTATTGTTGCCTAAGGGTAGTAGGGCATATGATCACTTGCACCTCACCCTACTTTCAAGACTTATAACTCATATGTACACTCGCCATGAGTGCGGCCGCTTTGCACCCTGACTACCCATTATATACCAGTTCTTGGTGGCGTGACACTGAAAAGCAAAGGTATCGCCTTGGATTCACTCTGGAGGATGCAAATTATCACATTTGTTGTTGAACGGTTTCTAGACCGACATACTGAGCATCATTTCACTAACTAGTGTTTAGCTTCGGAAAAGCATCTGAATAAGCGTTTGTGGGAGGCCGACCACAGGCAGCACCGAAAGGACTCACAATGATGTTGACTATAAACCCACTCCACTCCACAATGTAATCACCACCTTTAGATTGTGGTTTCCCTGATGGTAATGTGATACAATCTGTGAGGAAGAATGGCCAAAGTGTGTGACTGAACACTAGAGGTGTTAGAGTTTAATTTGTGGACAATTGGGAGGCTTTGTGTCAATCTACAATTGCTTCAAACTGCAAACCTCTTCCTACACATAATTAGCTTTCTTTGCAGCAAGATCCTGTACTAGATCCACATGCAGTTCATCAGTTGTGTAGCAGTGTTCACTTAGGGAGGTGGGTGTGAAATACAAGGAAGCAGCAAACAAATATTTCAGAACTGTCTCCCCTAGTGTTGCTTTTTGACGTGGCTGAACATCCACGAAATAATGCTTGCGTTTCAACCGATGACCATGTACCAGCCTTACAGACATCATTTAAAGACACGTCATCAATAAAAACAATGGGAGCTCTCTGCTTCCCCTTCTGTGGAGTGTGCGCTTAACTTAACCTGTGAGAATGTTTCTCCTAACAGTAACACAACCAAACAATCCATCCACCAACTCTTCCCTTTGGCCACTCGTCTTCCCCAATATCTGTGGCATATGTGATAAGAACAGTTGCTGTATTTGCCTTAAGAGGTTTGTAGCACCTGCTGTATACCAGACACAACAACACAATCAATACTTTCATTTACATGAAAATATGATACACGCTTGGCCGTGGATATCCTAACTCGAATAACGATCGGATTGAACTGCACTATTTAACAAGCATTGGCAATGCAACGGGTCTCGCTTTACTTCGAGTTAGAGCTATTAGCGTTGTCCTAACCGGACTTTTCTTGCCACATTAAATGAAAAACAAAAACGAGCGTGATCGCATCACACTGCGAAATAAACAGAAAAAGTAGTCCAGAAACCATACGGAAAACACGGAGCCTTGTATGTTTGCAGTAGTTTACCGGTGCTCTGGAGAAGGGCTACACCCCAGAAAAGGCATGACGTGTGCATTCCTTCCACTAATGAAATCAAGCGGATTTTAAAAGGCAATACCACGAGCCATTGAAAGTGATTGATGTAAAATGGGCGTGGTTAAAATCCCTCTAAAGAGAGATTAGAATAGGGACAGAGCGCTTTGCAAATTTCAGTTATTAGAGTACAAATATAGGGATTCACATTTTATCATGCGATTTCATTCCACCACCAGGGTGTCGTTTAAGTGGAGATCACAGTTTTAGGTCTACTGCAGTGCTCGCAGAGTACTACATAAAAAAAACAAGCATTGGCAATGCCAATAAATCCAGCTTTAAAGGAATGTCATATAGTAATGTGAAGTATTACAAGCAAATAGAATGTGAATGGATATGTAATCGCGTGGAAGCAAAGAGGTGTACCTCTCTGGAGAGACTCAGATCCACAGTGCATCTCATCTACCCCTCTGCAGAGACTCAGACCCACAGACCGTCTCATCTACCTCTCTGGAGAGACTCAGATCCACAGTGCATCTCATCTACCCCTCTGCAGAGACTCAAACCCACAGACCGTCTCATCTGGCTCTCCCCAGAGACCCAGATCCACAGACCATCTCATCTGCCTCTCCCCAGAGACCCAGATCCACAGACCGTCTCATCTGCCTCTCCCCAGAGACCCAGATCCACAGACCGTCTCATCTACCTCTCTGGAGAGACTCAGATCCACAGTGCATCTCATCTACCCCTCTGCAGAGACTCAGACCCACAGACCGTCTCATCTGGCTCTCCCCAGAGACCCAGATCCACAGACCGTCTCATCTGCCTCTCCCCAGAGACCCAGATCCACAGACCGTCTCATCTACCTCTCGTCACAGATTCAGACCCACAGACCAGCTCATCTACCTCTCCCCAGAGACCCAGATCCACAGACCGTCTCATCTACCTCTCTGCACAAGGCCAGACCCACAGTCCATCTTATCTACCTCTCCCCAGAGACCCAGATCCACAGACCATCTCATCTACCCCTCTGCAGAGACTCAGACCCACAGACCGTCTCATCTACCTCTCTGGAGAGACTCAGATCCACAGTGCATCTCATCTACCCCTCTGCAGAGACTCAAACCCACAGACCACCTCATCTACCTCTCCCCAGAGACCCAGATCCACAGACCATCTCATCTACCCCTCTGCAGAGACTCAAACCCACAGACCGTCTCATCTGGCTCTCCCCAGAGACCCAGATCCACAGACCGTCTCATCTGCCTCTCGTCACAGATTCAGACCCACAGACCAGCTCATCTACCTCTCCCCAGAGACCCAGATCCACAGACCGTCTCATCTGCCTCTCCCCAGAGACCCAGATCCACAGACCATCTCATCTACCTCTCTGCACAAGGCCAGACCCACAGTCCATCTTATCTACCTCTCCCCAGAGACCCAGATCCACAGACCATCTCATCTACCTCTCTGCACAAGGCCAGACCCACAGTCCATCTTATCTACCTCTCCCCAGAGACCCAGATCCACAGACCGTCTCATCTGCCTCTCCCCAGAGACCCAGATCCACAGACCAGCTCATCTGCCTCTCCCCAGAGACCCAGATCCACAGACCATCTCATCTACCTCTCCCCAGAGACCCAGATCCACAGACCATCTCATCTACCTCTCCCCAGAGACCCAGATCCACAGACCGTCTCATCTGCCTCTCCCCAGAGACCCAGATCCACAGACCGTCTCATCTACCTCTCCCCAGAGACCCAGATCCACAGACCGTCTCATCTACCTCTCGTCACAGATTCAGACCCACAGACCAGCTCATCTACCTCTCCCCAGAGACCCAGATCCACAGACCGTCTCATCTACCTCTCCCCAGAGACCCAGACCCACAGACCATCTCATCTGCCTCTCGTCACAGATTCAGACCCACAGACCAGCTCATCTACCTCTCTGCAGAGACTCAAACCCACAGACCGTCTCATCTACCTCTCTCCAGAGACCCAGATCCACAGACCGTCTCATCTACCTCTCTCCAGAGACCCAGATCCACAGACCGTCTCATCTACCTCTCCCCAGAGACCCAGATCCACAGACCGTCTCATCTGCCTCTCCCCAGAGACCCAGATCCACAGACCACTCCATCTACCTCTCTGCAGAAACACAGACTACCCATCTACCTCTCTGCAGAGAACCAGATCCACAGACCGTCTCATCTGCCTCTCCCCAGAGACCCAGATCCACAGACCGTCTCATCTACCTCTCCCCAGAGACCCAGATCCACAGACCGTCTCATCTACCTCTCGTCACAGATTCAGACCCACAGACCAGCTCATCTACCTCTCCCCAGAGACCCAGATCCACAGATCATCTCATCTACCTCTCCCCAGAGACCCAGATCCACAGACCATCTCATCTGCCTCTCCCCAGAGACCCAGATCCACAGACCGTCTCATCTACCTCTCGTCACAGATTCAGACCCACAGACCAGCTCATCTACCTCTCCCCAGAGACCCAGATCCACAGACCATCTCATCTACCTCTCCCCAGAGACCCAGATCCACAGACCGTCTCATCTACCTCTCCCCAGAGACTCAGATCCACAGACCGTCTCATCTACCTCTCCCCAGAGACCCAGATCCACAGACCGTCTCATCTACCTCTCGTCACAGATTCAGACCCACAGACCAGCTCATCTACCTCTCCCCAGAGACCCAGATCCACAGACCATCTCATCTACCTCTCGTCACAGATTCAGACCCACAGACCAGCTCATCTACCTCTCCCCAGAGACCCAGATCCACAGACCGTCTCATCTGCCTCTCCCCAGAGACCCAGACCCACAGACCATCTCATCTACCTCTCTGCACAAGGCCAGACCCACAGTCCATCTTATCTACCTCTCCCCAGAGACCCAGATCCACAGACCATCTCATCTACCTCTCCGCAAAGAATGAGACCCACAGTCCATCTCATCTGCCTCTCCCCAGAGACCCAGACCTTCTTTTCTGCCTCTCTGCACAGGCTCGGACCCACAGTCCATCTAATGTACCTCCCTGCACAGACTCAGACCCACAGACCACTCCATCTACCTCTCTGCAGAGAACCAGACCCACAGACCATCTCAGGTGCCTCTCTGTACAGACCAACACTCACAGACCATTGCATGGGCCTCTCTAAACAGAGTCAGACCCACAGGCCACCCCAGCTACCCCACTGTAGAGACTCAGACCCTCAGACCAACTCATCTACCTCTCCGCACAGACTGAGACCCACAGACCAGCTCATTGGCCTCTTTGCAAAGAGTCAGACCCACAGACTACCCATCTACCTCTCCCCAGAGACCCAGATCCACAGACCACTCCATCTACCTCTCTGCAGAAACACAGACTATCCCATCTACCTCTCTGCAGAGACTCATATTCATAGTCCATCTCATCTACCTCTCTGCAGAGACCCAGACCCACAGACCATCCATCCCATGGACCTCTGCACAGACTCAGTCCCACAGACCACCCATCCCACGGACCTCTCTGCACAGTCCCACAGTCCAGCTTATCGGCCTCCGTTCAGACCCACAGACCATCCATCTCATGGACCTCTCTGCACAGACTCAGACCCACAGACCACCAATCCCATGGGCCTCTTGCAAAGACACACAACCACAGTCCAGCCCATGGGCCTCTCTGCACAGACCCAGACCCACAGTCCCGCTCATCGGCCTCTGGGCACACTCCACAGACCCTTACAAGGCGCCTGTTTGGGGTGAACAGAAGAACTCGTCAAAAACTTTCCCTTAAATATCAGGAATGTGTCCAAAGTCTCGTGAGCATCACTGGACAATCTCCAGAAGGCACTGGAGCACCGCAGGCAGCAGCTGCTCTCACTCCTGGGGGAGGGGAGGGGGTGTAGCGCCTGGACACCCCCCCGGGGGGCGGCTGCTGCATGAGGACTCCAGGGTGAAACTGCAGAGCCCGGCTACCAGGTCCCAGCTTTACTTGTGCCCACGCCTCAGTCACCCCTGGGAGGGGTCCAGGACTCACCACCCATTTAATATAGAAATATATTTTATCCACGATCACTACAACCCCCTTAACCCCCCCAACCACAACTCCACTGCAAGGTTCCCGATCACCGCCCACAGTCTGACATCTCAGTCTCCCTGCTGCAAGTGCTTGTCCTTAGGAACAGACTTCCGGTCTAAGAAACAGACTTCCGGTCCAAGGTGTGATTCAGAGGTTTAGTAACTGCGGTTTGTTTAGTCTTCACTCCATCCACTGCACCCGAGGGTTCACCTTCTGTCAGTGTTCGCCTTGCACCCTACACGGCCTCCCGCCTTCATTCATCTGCCCAGATGTGCCTCCAGCAAGGGGCACAGCTTTCTAGAGTGGCCTCCAGACCTGGGCACTAAACTCTTACTGAGCCCCTGGACTGGCCTCCAGTGCAGGACACAATACTGCATACCCGGGCTCAGTGCTGCAGTGTGGCCCGTAGATTGGACACAGTATCCTATACTGGGCCTCCAGTGCAGGACACAATACTGCATACCCGGACTCAGTGCTGCAGTGTGGCCCGTAGATTGGACACAGTATCCTATACTGGGCCTCCAGTGCAGGACACAATACTGCATACCCGGACTCAGTGCTGCAGTGTGGCCCGTGCACTGGACACAGTATCCTATACTGGGCCTCCAGTGCTGGACACAATACTGCATACCCGGACTCAGTGCTGCAGTGTGGCCCGTGCACTGGACACAGTATCCTATACAGGGCCACCGGTGCAGGACACAATACTGCATACCCGGGCTCAGTGCTGCAGTGTGGCCCGTAGATTGGACACAGTATCCTATACTGGGCCTCCAGTGCAGGATACAATACTGCATACCCGGACTCAGTGCTGCAGTGTGGCCCGTGCACTGGACACAGTATCCTATACTGGGCCTCCAGTGCTGGACACAATACTGCATACCCGGACTCAGTGCTGCAGTGTGGCCCGTGCACTGGACACAGTATCCTATACAGGGCCACCGGTGCAGGACACCATACTGCATACCCGGGCTCAGTGCTGCAGTGTGGCCCGTAGATTGGACACAGTATCCTATACTGGGCCTCCAGTGCAGGACACAATACTGCATACCCGGACTCAGTGCTGCAGTGTGGCCCGTGCACTGGACACAGTATCCTATACAGGGCCTCCAGTGCAGGGCACAATACTGCATACCCGGGCTCAGTGCTGCAGTGTGGGCCGTAGACTGGACACAGTATTGTATACAGGGCCTCCAGTGCACGACACAATACTGCATACCTGGACTCAGTGCTGCAGTGTGGCCCGTGCACTGAACACAGTATCTATACTGGGCCGGACTCAGTGCTGCAGTGTGGCCCGTGCACTGGACACAGTATCCTATACTGGGCCTCCAGTGCAGGACACAATACTGCATACCCGGACTCAGTGCTGCAGTGTGGTCCGTAGACTGGACACAGTATCCTATACTGGGCCTCCAGTGCAGGACACAATACTGCATACCCGGACTCAGTGCTGCAGTGTGGCCCGTGCACGGGACACAGTATCCTATACTGGGCCTCCAGTGCAGGACACAATACTGCATACCCGGGCTCAGTGCTGCAGTGTGGCCCGTAGATTGGACACAGTATCCTATACTGGGCCTCCAGTGCAGGACACAATACTGCATACCCGGACTCAGTGCTGCAGTGTGGCCCGTGCACTGGACACAGTATCCTATACTGGGCCTCCAGTGCTGGACACAATACTGCATACCCAGACTCAGTGCTGCAGTGTGGCCCGTGCACTGGACACAGTATCCTATACAGGGCCACCGGTGCAGGACACAATACTGCATACCCGGACTCAGTGCTGCAGTGTGGCCCGTGCACTGGACACAGTATCCTATACAGGGCCTCCAGTGCAGGGCACAATACTGCATACCCGGGCTCAGTGCTGCAGTGTGGCCCGTAGACTGGACACAATGTCCTATACAGGGCCTCCAGTGCAGGACACAATACTGCATACCCGGACTCAGTGCTGCAGTGTGGCCTGTGCACTGGACACAGTATCCTATACAGGGCCTCCAGTGCAGGGCACAATACTGCATACCCGGGCTCAGTGCTGCAGTGTGGGCCGTAGACTGGACACAGTATTGTATACAGGGCCTCCAGTGCAGGACACAATACTGCATACCTGGACTCAGTGCTGCAGTGTGGCCCGTGCACTGAACACAGTATCTATACTGGGCCGGACTCAGTGCTGCAGTGTGGCCCGTGCACTGGACACAGTATCCTATACTGGGCCTCCAGTGCAGGACACAATACTGCATACCCGGACTCAGTGCTGCAGTGTGGTCCGTAGACTGGACACAGTATCCTATACTGGGCCTCCAGTGCAGGACACAATTCTGCATACCCGGACTCAGTGCTGCAGTGTGGCCCGTGCACGGACACAGTATCCTATACTGGGCCTCCAGTGCAGGACACAATACTGCATTCCTGGACTCAGTGCTGCAGTGTGGCCCGTGCACTGGACACAGTATCCTATACTGGGCCTCCAGTGCAGGACACAATACTGCATACCCGGACTCAGTGCTGCAGTGTGGCCCCTGCACTGGACACAATATTGTATACAGGGCCTCCAGTGCAGGACACAATACTTCATACCCGGACTCAGTGCTGCAGTGTGGCCCGTAGACTGGACACAGTATTGTATACAGGGCCTCCAGTGCAGGACACAATACTGCATACCCGGACTCAGTGCTGTAGTGTGGCCCGTGCACTGGACACAGTATCCTATACTGGGCCTCCAGTGCAGGACACAATACTGCATACCCGGACTCAGTGCTGCAGTGTGGCCCGTGCACGGAACACAGTATCCTATACTGGGCCTCCAGTGCAGGACACAATACTGCATACCCGGACTCAGTGCTGCAATGTGGCCCGTACACTGAACACAGTATCCTATACTGGGCCTCCAGTGCAGGACACAATACTGCATACCCGGGCTCAGTGCTGCAGTGTGGCCCGTGCACTGAACACAGTATCTATACTGGGCCTCCAGTGCAGGACACAATACTGCATACCCGGGCTCAGTGCTGCAGTGTGGCCCGTGCACTGGACACAGTATCCTATACTGGGCCTCCGTTGTGTTGTGTTTCCCCGCTGTTGGACTGATGCGGGAAACACTTGCAAAAAGTAATTAACGCTGGCACCAAGGTATGTCGCAGTTTGTGATCATAGGGATGTGGCCTGCTGGGCTCAGCGGACCACCAGGTCTGTGATTGCTTTCAAATAAAACAATCTTTTCTTTTCTTTAAATGTGTTTAAAAAAGAAAATTTAAAAGGGACCACTGCCTGCTCTTAAATGTTTTTTTTTGCGTGCATTAACAAAGGGGAAGAGGGCCATTGGGGGCCCCTTCCCCTTTGCAAATGGGTTACCACCAATTTGAAATTTCATTTGAGGATTTTCTTTTGGAAAATAAAGAAAGAAAACTGTTTGGTGCAGGATTGCATCATGCTGACACAGCCCCGCATTGACAGGATCCACTGACAGTCTGCTTGGTGGTCATTTATAAATTTGATGGCCACCATGGGGACGGGCTAATTTAAAAACTTAAATCTGGCTCTTAGGCCCTAATTATGACATTGGTGGTAAAAACCGCCTACCGCCACAGTGACCGGTTCCAAAAGACTGCCACCTCGGCTACCATCTGTCTACCAGAATATGACCACAACCGGACATCCGCCACAAGAAGGGCAGAAATCCAGCCGTGGTCATACTGGTGGATGGTGGTAAGGTGGCGCTGCTACCACCAGCAGCGCCACGCCAGTAGACCGCCGCCAAACAAATTATGACACATAATACGGCCTGGCGGTGTTCTGCTGGGGGCGCTGCTGGCGGTAGCAGCGTCCCGTCAGGTTCCCTGCAGGAAGAGCACCTGGATGCAGGTAAGTTGGGCTTCCGACAGGATAGGGGGTGGGGTGTTGTTGTGTGTGTGGGGGGGGTTGTGTGCATGAATGTGTAAGTGTGTGCATGAATGCATCTGTGTGTGTAGTGTTGTCTGCGTGGGTGTATGTGTGTGTGTGAATGCATGTAAGTATGGATATGTGAATGCGTGTATACATGTCAGTGTGAATGTGTGTATGGATGCGTGTGAGAATGAATGGATGCATGCGTGTATGAATGGGTGTCTGCCAGTGTGGGTGAGTAGGTGTATGCGTGGTGCGTGTCTGTGAGTGTGTGAGTGTATGGGGGTGGGAGAGCAGAAGGGGGGAGCTTGGATGGAGGGGTGGTGGGGGTCATCTGGGGAGTGTTTGGGGGGTGCGTGGGCCTCATACCAGTGACAAGGAGGGAATTCCCTGTCACTGGTAGGGCCTACCACCATGGTTTTCGTGGCATTGCTAATGCCACGAAAACAATGGTGGTGGGCTGGGTCCTAATGCCGTCCAGCATATAATAGCGGCCGCCGGGCTGGTGATTGTTGTCTCCGGCCCAGCGGCTGCTACCACCATGGCGGTAGGAATGGTAAATTGGCAGGTTGGCTGCAGCCAACCCACCAATGTCATAATGTGGCAATATGTACCCCCAGCCTGTTGGCGGTACTACCACCACATTATCACCTACCGCCGGGGTCACTCAGGACTCAGTACTAACTCAGACTGGGTCCATGTGCTGGTTCAAGATCACTGGAACCTTTTTGTCCCTGAGGCTCTATCAGGAGGCCAGCCAACTAGTCCTTGGAGTCACTCTGGAAGTCCTGAGTTCAAGCAGAAAAGCAGATCTCGAACGGCAGGGCAGTCCTCTGAGGGCACAAGGATGCTTCAGGCAGCAGACAGTCATCCTGGTGCATCAGGGCAGTCCTCTTAAATATTCAGGAAGCCACAGGCAGCAGGGTAGTCCTCTGAGAGTCTGCCACAGATCCAGATGTGAACTAAAGAGGGGGGGTCTGAGGGTCCTAATTTTATACCTGCTGCAATCTTTGAAGTGGGAGATATGTCTGCGCTACCCCCCCTCAGACATATCTGGAATTTCCTGCTACCCTGTCCTAGTTCCAGGATGTTTGGAGCCATAAAAGGCTTGTGTGAAGTTCTTTGTGTGTGCTGAGGCAGGGTCTTTGAAATGCAAGTGGGGCTGTGCCAGCTCCACTCACCCATCCTGCCAGGATGGCTCATCCTGCCAAAACCCAATCTCCCTAATGTGTGGTTGTCTGTGAGGAATACACAGAGGCCAACTGCAAAATACTTCAAGTAATGTGACCCAGGAAACAGACTGGGAAATCGATAGGACAAGGAAATGCCAACTTTCTAAATGTGCCATTTTTAGAATTGTGAATTAAAATTAACTGTACCAACTTGATAGATATGACACATTCCTGCCGTCTCCCTTTCACTCAGCGCAACACGGTCTCTGCTGTGTTGCATGAAAAAATAATAAATATGGCCCTGTTTGTCTTCTGTCACTCACTGAATGACTCAAACTATCTCAGACTTTACAGAGACAAGACAGATGTTCTCATGTTTGGCAAACAATTGTTGATCTGGTCACCATCCTTGAGGCCAGATGAGTTGGGATCTCCTCCAATTCCAGTCAGCTCTGCTAAATGTCTGGGCTTCATCTTTGAGAATAGTTTCTGCCTGAATGAGCCGCATGTCTACTGCTTATTTACAAATACTTTGTATCCTTTGTACAATCCTTCCATTGCTTTTCTGTCTTCTCATAGGGGTGTAGCGCAGGCCCTCACCTCCTCTAGACATCCCAGAGTCCAGGTAACAGCTTCAGAGGACTAACCTTCAGCACTCATCCTACAGGAATGCAATGTTTGTGTATGAAGCACCCCTGCACTGGGAAGCAGACATGCATCTGCTGAGCTGCTGTACTGCACTTGCTGCAAACAGGGGAAGCTGTCCTGTTGTTTGCTGTGTACACCTGTGGCCAATATGGACCTTTCTACTGATCGTCTGACACCAAGGATTGTAGGAAGTAGGCCAGGCTTGCGGCAATGAAAGGAGAAGGAAATATCTCCTGGCTCTGCCAATCCACCTGGGCACATAGGGCTGCTCATGGGCTGCTGCAAGGAGAAGGAAATACCACACCGTGGGTCTGCCATCCACCGGGCCACATAGACCTGCTCACCTTCCTGTCGTGGAGAGTCAGGCACTCACCTTCAACACTTCTCTGTAGGAAGACGTAACTGCTTACTTACAGTCAGCCTTCCAAGGACTCCAACAGTAGCCACCTACATAGGTAAGAGTCCTACAGGAGTTTGTAAAGCCTATGCCATGAGTGGGCCTTGTAGATTGGTTCTGCTATCATAGTCGACCCACCCCTTGCAAACGCTCATAAGTGGAGAGAATGACCCTTGGAGGTCACCTTGAGTTGTTACTGCCACTGCAAACAAGTCTATGCTACAGTATTGGTTGGACAACCCGACTTCTTTCATGGTGGATTGCGGAACATCTTCTGAATCTTCACACACAAGGCCTCTGTGCTTCTGGTGTTTCACAGTCCCCCTGTTTCTCTCCTGAAAGAACAAGTAAAGCTGCTCCACTGCACAGTTAAATGACAAATAAACCAATTAGTCTCTCTTTTTGTTCCAGATCAACATTTATCTGAGTTAGGCATCTAAGTAGCTGTCCTCAGTACAAGTTGGTAGTTCTCAGACTCAGATGCAGTGACATGAATGAATGAAAAAAAGATTTATATATTGTTCCAGTGTCTGACAGTCAGATAGGAGAGGGATTCCCTCCCTGTCTACACAGTCTCCAAGGTGTGATGATAAGAGGCTGAGAAGTGGGGACGACAATGGTGATATTGAGTCAATTTCTTCCTGATGTAAAGGAGTCCTGAATTGTTCAAAGCTTTATGGATAAAACACAAGTGACCCTGTCACCAGGCAGGTCGCTCCCCCCATCTGCCACGCAGGCCCCTGTGGGTTGAACCTCCGTTGCCACTTTTGCCGCCTGACTACTCGCTCCCTTTTTTCTATTCCCCTGAGCTTGTGCTTCTGTGCCACTTGTTTTTTCCATTCTGTGCCCCTGTGTTTTGCTTCTGTACCCCTGTGCTCTGTTGTCCCTCTCCCGCCGTCTTTTCCCGCCGTTTTTTCCCCGGGTTTTCCCCTGGGTTTTTCCCCGGGTTTTTTCCCTTGCTGCTGAGCCCCTGCTGCCCCGCCCCCTTCACACCCATTGGCCGCCCCGCTCCCACCTCCCAGCTGCTCCTCCCTCCCTCTGCCCTCATATGGAGGCCGCGAAGCGGGCGCGCCGCTGGCGCGCCGAAGGAGCGCCTAAGGCAAGCCCGTCTGCGCCCGTCCGCGCCTGGACCGCACCCAGCACCAGAACCCCTGGAACCCGCACCCCCCGCAACGCCAGACTGCACTACGACGCAAGCACCCTCCACGCACTCAACACCAGACGAGACCAGCCCTGCTACCGGGCCACCCCGAAACTCACCCAGGGGCCTTTCACCTGCCGGAACTGCAGATTCTCCAGCATCCAACCCTCCACACCACCAGCCAGAGAACCCAACCACCTCCGCTGCATCCTCCTCAACACCCGCTCTGCTCGCAAGCACGCCATCGAACTTTGGGACCTCCTAGACTCCACTGCCCCTGACGTTGCCTTCCTGACGGAGACCTGGCTGAACGCCACCTCAGCACCAGACATTGCCATAGCCATCCCACAGGGCTACAAGATCTCCCGCAGAGACCGCACCAACGGAGTGGGAGGAGGAATCGCCATCATCCACAAAGACTCCATCAAAATCTCAACGAACACCGATGACACCCTCACCACCGCCGAGCACATGCACTTCCAGATCCACACCGACCCCAACACCACCCTCAGAGGAACTCTCATCTACAGACCTCCCGGACCCCGCCCACAGTTCAGTGACACCATCGCTGACCTCATCAGCACCCACGCCCTCGCTTCCACGGACTACATCCTCCTCGGGGACCTGAACTTCCACCTCGAGAACAACAACAACGCCAACTCCACCGCCCTGATCGACAACCTCGCCAACCTCGGACTCAAACAGCTAGTAACGACACCCACTCATGCCGCTGGACACACGCTTGACCCCATCTTCTCCGCAAGCCCCCACGTCTCCTTCAACCACACCACCGAACCACACTGGACCGACCACAGATGCGTCCACTTCACCTTCAGAAAACCCACCACACACCACCGCACCCAACAGCTACCACGCCGCTGCTGGGGCAAGGTCACCGGGGACCAACTGACTACCGCCCTCGCCCTGAGACCACCCACCAACCCCACCGACCCAGACACTGCCGCGACCAACCTCACACAGTGGATCAACGACTGCGCCAACACCCTCGCCCCTCTCAAGACCTTTACAACCAACCACACCAACAAGAAAGCCGCCTGGTTCACCGAGGACCTCCGTATCTCCAAGCACACCTGTCGGAAGCTGGAGAAGAAATGGCTCCACGACCGAACACCAGACAACCACACAGCCCTCAAGAGTGCCACCCGCAGACATCACCAACTCATCAGGACCGCCAAGAAGACCGCCTTCAAGGACCGCCTAGACAACAACGCACACAACACCAAAGAGCTCTTCAGCATTGTGAAAGAACTCTCCAACCCCAGCTCCATCACCAATGACATCCCGCCATCTCAAGACCTGTGCGACTCCCTGGCCATCTTCTTCCACCGCAAGATCAGCTTCAACCCCGACACCCCCTCACCCACCACCGAGTCCACCACCCCTGTGACTACCACTCGCACCAGTCGCCTGACCGCCTGGTCCAGCGTCAGCGACGAAGACACCATCAAAACCATGAACTCCATCCACTCCGGATCCCCATCGGACCCCTGCCCTCACCACGTCTTCAACAAAGCCAGCGCAGCCATCGCGCCCCACCTCCGGAAAACAATCAACTGTTCCTTCGAGACAGCAACCTTCCCAGAAAGCTGGAAGCACGCCGAGATCAACGCCCTTCTGAAGAAGCCCAAGGCGGACCCCAAGGACCTCAAGAACTTCCGTCCCATCTCCCTGCTCCCTTTCCCGGCAAAAGTGACCGAGAAGATTGTCAACAAACAGCTGACCCGCTACCTCGAAGTCAACAACATCCTGGACCCGTCCCAATCTGGTTTTCGCAGTAACCACAGCACCGAGACCGCCCTCATCGCCGCCACTGACGACATCCGGACCCTGATGGACAAAGGAGAAACAGCTGCGCTCATCCTCCTGGACCTATCAGCAGCCTTTGACACGGTCTGCCACCGCACCCAATCAGCACGCCTCCATGACGCCGGTATCCAAGAGAAGGCCCTGGCCTGGACCACATCCTTCCTCTCCGGCAGAACCCAGAGCGTCCGCCTCCCACCCTTCCGCTCCAAAACCACTGAGATCATCTGCGGCGTCCCACAGGGATCCTCCCTCAGCCCGACACTGTTCAATATCTACATGGCCCCCCTCGCCCACGTCGCACGACAACACAACCTCAACATCATCTCCTACGCCGACGACACCCAGCTGATCATATCCCTCACCGAAGATCCCGACACCGCCAAAGCTAACCTCCACCGAGGAATGAAGGCCATAGCCGACTGGATGAAGGACAGCAGACTGAAGCTGAACTCAGACAAGACGGAGGTCCTAATTCTCGGACCCACCCCATCAGCCTGGGACGACTCTTGGTGGCCCACGTCACTAGGCACAGCCCCGGAACCCACGGACCACGCACGCAACCTGGGGGTCATCCTCGACTCCACTCTCTCCATGACCAGGCAAGTCAACGCCATCTTCGCGTCCTGCTTCAACACCCTCCGTATGCTCCGCAGGATCTTCAAATGGATCCCCCTTGACACAAGAAAAACCGTTACCCAGGCCCTCATCACCAACAGACTCGACTACGGGAACGCCCTCTACTCAGGAACTACAAACAAGCTCCTGAGACGACTCCAACGCATCCAGAACGCCTCGGCCCGACTCATCCTCGATGTCCCCCGCCGCAGCCACATCACACTCCACCTAAGAGGCCTGCACTGGCTCCCCATCAACAAAAGGATCACCTTCAAGCTCCTGATCCACGCACACAAAGCACTGCACAACACCTGACCCACCTACCTCAACAACCGACTCAGCTTCCACACCCCCACCCGAAGCCTCCGCTCAGCCAACCTCGCCCTCGCCACAGTCCCCCACATCCGAAAAACCACAGCCGGCGGCAGATCCTTCTCCTACCTCGCCGCCAAGACCTGGAACACTCTCCCCACCATCCTACGACAGACCCAGGACCTGCTGGCCTTCAGAAGACTCCTCAAGACCTGGCTCTTCGACCAGTAGCACCCCCCCTCCCCAGCGCCTTGAGACCCTTGCGGGTATGTAGCGCGCTTTACAAATGCAGTGATTGATTGATTGATTGAATGTAACATTTGTGCACTAGGAGCTGTGTAAGGCTTCCAGGTGCACCATGACAGAGGTATACTGTGGGGTGTTGAGTATGAGACATCAACTGAGTTCTGCACTAACTGAAGATGCTGAAGGAGATGTTGTGGAGCACCTAAGTAGAGTGAGTTCCTGTAGTCAACACGAGAAGAGATGAGGGCCTGAACTACACCCCTATGAGAAGACACCACAAGCAATGGAAGGAACTCACAGAGGCTACAAAGTATGTGCAAAGAAGCAGTAGACATGCTGTCCATTCAAGCAGAAATTATTCTCAAAGATGAAGCCCAGACGTTTAGCAGAACTGACTGGAGTTGGAGGAGATCCCAATTCATCTGGCCTTAAGGATGGTGACCAGATCAACAATGACCAGATCAACAATTATTTGTAAACATGAGAACATCTGTCTTGTCTCTGTAAAGTCTGAAGCAGTTTGACTCATCCATCGAGTGACAGAAGACAAACAGGGATATGTTGATCATTTTTTCATACAATGCAGCAAGACACCTGTGAAAGGGAGACGGCAGGAATGTGTCGTATCTATCAAGGTTTGGTGCTTTTTTGCTCTCGTGCAGCACTAACACTCAAACTGCTGCTTAGTGCCAACACAGGCAGTCTTGCACCATGATGAAAGGGTGCCCGAGTTGCAGGTAGGATTCTTTTTGTGCAGGAATGGAGTCTCCTTTGAGGCCTTTTCCTCTTTCTATGTGTGCTGCAGAACGCAGCACACATAGAGCGGGGAAAAATGATGTTTCTGTGGATTCTAGACATGCTCGCAAAGTTAGCCTACCTAGGAGATTTAAGGATTTTTGAATGCATCAACAACTCACCTCGGGCCACATGTAGGTAGTTCTGATTTTGCGAATCGGAAATTGCGACTCGTGTGACTCGCAATTTCCGATTTGCAAAATCGGATGCAGAACGGTGTCTCAGACACCGTCTGCGAGTCGCTGTGGGGTCGCAAAGACCCACCTCATTAATATTAATGAGGTGGGTCACATAGCGAGTCCCTGCACTCCCAGGGATGGTGGCCTGCTGGAGACAGCAGACCTCCATGTCTGTGACTGCTTTTTAAATAAAGCAGTTTTTATTTTTTATTTTGCAGCCCGTTTTCCTTAATGGAAAACAAGTTGCAAAATAAAAAAAATACCGAAACCATTTGGTTTCGTTTTTTCAGAGTAGGCAGTGGTCCATTGGACCACTGCCTGCTCCGAAAAAACATTTTGGGCAGCATTCACAAAGGGGAAGGGGTCCAATGGGGATCCCTTCCCTTTTGCGAATTGGTTACCACCAGTGTGACACTGCTGGTAACTGCGAATTGCTTTGCGACCGCATTCGCGGTCACAAAGTAATTTAGCATAGCGATGCGAGTCGCAAATAGGAAGGGGACACCCCTTCCTATTTGAGAGTCGCGCTCACATTTTGCGAGTCGGTACCGACTCGCAAATTGTGAATGTGCATCCCTATGGGAACTTTGCATGGCGCAAACTGCAATTTTCGCAGTTTGCACCATGCAAAATGCTTCCTACATCTGGCCCGTAGTTTTGAAACTAGGTATGCATTTGTGATGTGTAATACTAATAATACCAGGATGTACATGTGCCAAACATATCTTATGACAAAAGGGGGAGTTTAAGAGAACTTGGGCAGATTAAACGTTAAGGAAAAGGGTAAACACCTAGAAAACGCATGGACGGGTGTCGAATGGTAAAATAAAGGAAGTAAATATTACAATCTTGTCAAATATGATTTGAGTAGATTTGTGATTCGACACACAGAACAAAGTACATACAATTAAAGCCACATTATGACTCGAAACAGTTTGTGATGAGATAGGCTGTTATAGTGTAAAATGTTGACCGGAACACATTTCTTAATATGTTGAACAGAATGATGCATACTTTGAGCATTCCAAAAGGTATTACATAGTAGAATATAGCTAAATGTCGTAAACAAGCAACACCATGAACACTTTGGCCCATATTTATACTTTTTGACGCAAAACTGCGCTAACGCAGTTTTGCGTCAAAAAAATTAGCGCTGGCTAACGCCATTCTGAAGCGCCATGCGGGCGCCGTATTTATTGAATGACGTTAGCCGGCGTTAGCCGCCGGCGCCGTCTGGTGTGCGTTAAAAAAAATGACGTACACCAGGGAGCGCCGGCGTAGGGGGATATGGGGCTTGGGCGTCAAGAAATGGGGCAAGTCAGGTTGAGGCAATTTTTTCGCCTCAACCCGATTTGCGCCATTTTTTTTCACTCCCAACCCCCATAGAAATGACTCCTGTCTTAGCAAAGACAGGAGTCATGCCCCCTTGCCCAATGGCCATGCCCAGGGGACTTCTGTCCCCTGGGCATGGTCATTGGGCATAGTGGCATGTAGGGGGGCACAAATCAGGCCCCCCTATGCCACCAAAAAAAATTAAAAAAAACACTTACCTGAACTTACCTTAATGTCCCTGGGATGGGTCCCTCCAGCCTTGGGTGTCCTCCTGGGGTGGGCAAGGGTGACAGGGGGTGTCCCTGGGGGCATGGGAGGGCACCTCTGGGCTCCTTCAGAGCCCACAGGTCCCTTAACGCCTGCCTTTTGCAGGCGCTAAAAAACTGCGCAAAAGCGGCCGTACGTCATTTTTTTTGACCCGCCCACTCCCGGGCGTGAATTTTGCCCGGGAGTATAAATCCGACGCACATGCCTCGGAGTCGGTTTTTTAGACGGGAACGCCTACCTTGCATATAATTAACGCAAAGTAGGTGTCCACGCTAAAAAATGACGCTAACTCCATGGACTTTGGCGCTAGACGCGTCTAACGCCAAAGTATAAATATGGAGTTAGTTTTGCGTCGAAATTGCGTAAAAAAAAACGACGCAATTCCGGCGCAAACGGAGTATAAATATGCCCCTATATCCCATAGTTATATGTGCGATCTTGTTCTGAGTGCATTTTATGTAGAACTAAAGAAATACATCAATTCCGAGGCTCAGGGCGTCCTATGGGGCCGTAGTTAACAATAGTGTTATATTTTTCTTTATCACAGCTTTCTCATTTGGTTAGAGGGGATCTGAATCTGGTGGGACTGCCCCCTCTAACTAACTTAGGAATCAGAAAAAGTACACAGTTGTAGTCCGGACCAGTTAACCACACAGAGCAAATCCTGGATCAGAAACACATTTTTTATACGTTTTAAATAGTGTGTGAACGTCATATGCTTTGATAGACTCAAGGAGTGATAACAAACTCATTGTATAAATAGTAACTGAATTTAAAACAACACTACGCAGGGGAATTAAGTAGTGTGTAGGTGTCACATTTCTTCCCTTTTTTCGTCCTTCATTGCTATGACAAGTGCAAAGTTTTCACCTTTCCAAATGTTTCTAAGTGGGTGATATTTCCTCAGAGAATTCTTCTTCAAAAGGGTAGGGTGCATGTTTTTTTCTGGCAAAAAACAATATCTGCCGGTTACTGCCCTGCAATTTTAAAAACAACTTTGCTGCCTGCTACCTTTGTGAAGTTTGAAAAACACTTTTTAATATTGGTAAAAAACAATTTAGCAAATGTGACAAGATGATAATAGTAGAAGTGTTACTCTACTCGCCTAACATGAAAAACTCTACATTTCAAAACCCAAACCGAAAAGGAAAAATACCAGTTTGAATTCAGTATCATGCTCTGCATTCATTTTATTGTTCCCATATTTTAATTTGCTTAAAATGTGTTGTGTTGACACTGAATGTGTCCAAGTTATGGTCCAAATTTTTTAATATTTAAATTTGTGAATCAGATTCAGGTTAGATTTATTACTGCAATAAATTCACACAATATGACCATATGGTTGTAAATTGTTTTATGCCTGTGTAAACTATTACTGCATAATGTTACTGAGGAATACATCCTATTCAATGAGTGGTGAGTGTGCCTGTCAAGTTACAGCTAGCCTTCAACATTGTGGTCTTCCACAAATTTGTCTTTGACACTTTCCCTCCATGCACAAGGTCAGAGATTTAGGGCCAGATGTAGGTAGGAAAATATTTGCAAAATGGGATCCAAGAAAAAAAAGCAACATCAATTTGCGACTCGCAAATGATGTTGCACCACATTTTGCAAATTCGCTTTTAGCGAGGTCGTTTTTTGCGACCTCGCTAAAAACGAACTCACAATTTGCGAGGTGGGTGTCGCAAATTTCGACTGGCCCGCAAATTGCATGCAGGTGCAGCAGAACAGTTGGAAAAACACTTCCTGGCTCTTGCTGATGACATAAGAAACAGGAAGTAATTAAATACACCTGGGAGGAGGGAGGACCACACCCTTTTCAAACTGCTGAGCCACACCCAGGGGAGAGGAGCTACTGCTACCATGGAGGACACAGGCAGTGCAGGAAGGAAAAGAAAACTCAAGTTTTCAGAGAAAGAGTTAAGGTGCTAACAGAAGAATGCTGCCAGCACCTTGACCAACTTTTTGGCAAGGCAGCCCTGAGTGTCCCAGACACGGAGAAGAAGACGATCTGGCTGCAAATCCAGGACTGGATCAATGCCATTGGGGTGAGCCACCGATTCCTGGATGAAAGTAAAAAAAGGTGGTACGACCTGCGCTCCAGAACAAAGGAGAGGGTAGCAGAGCGCCTCAGGGAAATGAGGGGCACAGGAGGAGGCCCATCCACCATCCCACCACCCACAGCGATGGAAGAATTGGTGGAGCAGACCCTGGAGCCTGAGGCCGTGTCAGGAATTGGAGCATTGGACACTTCTGCGCAAGGGACATCCAAAATTGAGTACCATGAAATATGCATTCACACATATAAATGCAGTATCCACACTCTCCCAGTACACAGCAGCAGGCACAACCAGACTAGCTCCATTCCAGACTAGCAAACACCAGAATGGTGCATTATGGGCAATGTACTACAGTAGTCAGCAGATAGGCAAATGTTTATTATGAGGCATACAACAGATGTGAGAGACTGACAGTGTGTTCCCTATGTCCCACAGGTCTCCCACACGACACCCCCAGCAGCCACACCATCCAGGGAGGATACAACAGGCCACAGGCAGTGCAGGAGTGTAGGAGGCTGGACTGGCTTGTAGTGAGTACCAAGGGGTACTTGCACCTTGCACCAGGCCCAGTTATCCCTTATTAGTGTATAGGGTGTCTAGCAGCTTAGGCTGATAGATAATGGTAGCTTAGCAGAGCAGCTTAGGCTGAACTAGGAGACGTGTGAAGCTCCTACAGTACCACTTAGTGTCATATGCACAATATCATAAGAAAACACAATACACAGTTATACTAAAAATAAAGGTACTTTATTTTTATGACAATATGCCAAAGTATCTCAGAGTGTACCCTCAGTATGAGGATAGCAAATATACACAAGATATATATACACAATACCAAAAATATGCAGTATAGTCTTAGAAAACAGTGCAAACAATGTATAGTTACAATAGGATGCAATGGGGACACATAAGGATAGGGGCAACACAAACCATATACTCCAAAAGTGGAATGCGAACCACGAATGGACCCCAAACCTATGTGACCTTGTAGAGGGTCGCTGGGACTATTAGAAAACAGTAAGGGTTAGAAAAATAGCCCACCCCAAGACCCTGAAAAGTGAGTGCAAAGTGCACTAAAGTTCCACAAAGGACATAGAAGTCGTGATAGGGGAATTCTGCAGGAAAGACACAAACCAGCAATGCAACAATGATGGATTTCCAGTCGAGGGTACCTATGGAACAAGGGGACCAAGTCCAAAAGTCACAAGCAAGTCGGAGATGGGCAGATGCCCAGGAAATGCCAGCTGTGGGTGCAAAGAAGCTGCTACTGGACAGTAGAAGCTTAGGTTTCTGCAAGAACGACAAAGGCTAGAGACTTCCCCTTTGGAGGATGGATCCCTCACGCCGTGGAAAGTTGTGCAGAAGTGTTTTCCCGCCGAAAGACCGCCAACAAGCCTTGCTAGCTGCAAATCGTGTGGTAAGGGTTTTTGCACGCTGCTGTGGCCCAGGAGGGACCAGAATGGCGCAAATTGCGTCAGGAGACAGAGGGGACGTCGAGCAAGACAAACAGCCCTCTCAGCAGCAGGTAGCACCCAGAGAAGTGCCAGAAACAGGCACTACGAGGATGCGTGAAACAGTGCTCACCCGAAGTCGCGCAAAGGAGTCCCACGTCGCCGGAGAACAACTTAGGAGGTCGTGCAATGCAGGTTAGAGTGCCGTGGACCCAGGCTGGACTGTGCACAAAGGATTTCCACCGGAAGTGCACGGAGGCCGGAGTAGCTGCAAAAGTCGCGGTTCCCAGCAATGCAGTCTGGCGTGGGGAGGCAAGGAGTTACCTCCACCAAACTGGGACTGAAGAGTCACTGGACTGTGGGAGTCACTTGGACAGAGTTGCTGGATTCAAGGGACCTCGCTCGTCGTGCTGAGAGGAGACCCAGGGGACCGGTGATGCAGTTCTTTGGTGCCTGCGGTAGCAGGGGGAAGATTCCGTCGACCCACGGGAGATTTCTTCGGAGCTTCTAGTGCAGAGAGGAGGCAGACTACCCCCACAGCATGCACCACCAGGAAAACAGTCGAGAAGGCGGCAGGATCAGCGTTACAGAGTTGCAGTAGTCGTCTTTGCTACTATGTTGCAGTTTTGCAGGCTTCCAGCGCGGTCAGCAGTCGATTCCTTGGCAGAAGGTGAAGAGACAGATGCAGAGGAACTTGGATGAGCTCTTGCATTCGTTATCTAAAGTTTCCCCAGAGACAGCGACCCTAAATAGCCAGAAAAGAGGGTTTGGCTACCTAGGAGAGAGGATAGGCTAGCAACACCTGAAGGAGCCTATCAGAAGGAGTCTCTGAGGTCACCTGGTGGCACTGGCTACTCAGAGCAGTCCAGTGTGCTAGCAGCACCTCTATTTCCAAGATGGCAGAGGTCTGGAACACACTGGAGGAGCTCTGGGCACCTCCCAGGGGAGGAACAGGTCAGGGGAGTGGTCACTCCCCTTTCCTTGGTCCAGTTTCGCGCCAGAGCAGGGCTAAGGGGTCCCTGAACCGGTGTAGACTGGCTTATGCAGAAATGGGCACCAAATGTGCCCATGAAAGCATTTCCAGAGGCTGGGGGAGGCTACTCCTCCCCTGCCTTCACACCATTTTCCAAAGGGAGAGGGTGTAACACCCTCTCTCAGAGGAAGTCCTTTGTTCTGCCATCCTGGGCCAGGCCTGGCTGGACCCCAGGAGGGCAGAAGCCTGTCTGAGGGGTTGGCAGCAGCAGCAGCTGCAGTGAAACCCCTGAAAAGGCAGTTTGGCAGTACCAGGGTCTGTGCTACAGACCACTGGGATCATGGGATTGTGCCAACTATGCCAGGATGGCATAGAGGGGGCAATTCCATGATCATAGACATGTTACATGGCCATATTCGGAGTTACCATTGTGAAGCTACATATAGGTAGTGACCTATATGTAGTGCACGAGTGTAATGGTGTCCCCGCACTCACAAAGTCCGGGGAATTGGCCCTGAACAATGTGGGGGCACCTTGGCTAGTGCCAGGGTGCCCTCACACTAAGTAACTTTGCACCTAACCTTTACCAGGTAAAGGTTAGACATATAGGTGACTTATAAGTTACTTAAGTGCAGTGTAAAATGGCTGTGAAATAACGTGGACGTTATTTCACTCAGGCTGCAGTGGCAGGCCTGTGTAAGAATTGTCAGAGCTCCCTATGGGTGGCAAAAGAAATGCTGCAGCCTATAGGGATCTCCTGGAACCCCAATACCCTGGGTACCTCAGTACCATATACTAGGGAATTATAAGGGTGTTCCAGTAAGCCAATGTAAATTGGTAAAATTGGTCACTAGCCTGTTAGTGACAATTTGAAAGCAATGAGAGAGCATAACCACTGAGGTTCTGGTTAGCAGAGCCTCAGTGAGACAGTTAGGCACCACACAGGGAACACATACATATAGGCCACAAACTTATGAGCACTGGGGTCCTGACTAGCAGGGTCCCAGTGACACATAACAAACATACTGAAAACATAGGGTTTTCACTATGAGCACTGGGCCCTGGCTAGCAGGATACCAGTGAGACAGTGAAAACACCCTGACATACACTCACAAACAGGCCAAAAGTGGGGGTAACAAGGCTAGAAAGAGGCTACTTTCTCACAAGGAGGCTGCAGCAGCTATTCCAGGGCCCAGCACAACACCACCACAGTCCCCTCCAGAACAAATGCAGGACATAGAGGAAGGAAACACGACACCTGGCCCCAGCCACACAGTGAGACATCCAGAGCCAACAGTAGAACCGCGTCGCAGATGCAGAGGCCAAGTCCAGGCGGTGCCCCAGGAGGAGATAGGGGAGGCAGCAATGTCTGTAGTAGAGGCATCCCTCCTTACCGGTCAGCGCCTGCAAACAAGACAATTACGGTTGATATCAGGTGCTTTGCACAGACTTGAAAATAACATGACACATGGCCTGGCTGATGTGAACTCGCAGTTCACAAGACTCAATGACAATGTGAGCGAACTCACCCAGTCAATCTGCCAACTAGTGACGGAACTGGTGGCTGATAGAGCCAGGAGCGCCACCTAGTCACAAGATTTGACCGCATAGCAGCGTCCATTGGGTGTCTTGCCACAAACACTACAGGCCTGTCAAGATGGACCGTGAGACTGCAGGTCGAGCTTGACCACTTTGCAGAGGATGTGGCACGGGGACTGGGCCGCATCAGCCATGCAGTGGACATGTTGGAGGCCAGGCAGGTGGCAAGGGGCACAGGTGAGACCCCTCAGGACAGTGAGGAGGGGTCCACTATCAGCAGTGTGTCTGCAAGTGACTCACGTGTACTGAGGAGTGGAAGTGCATGGCAGGGGTCAGCAGACCCACCTGGGATGAGCCATGCTGGGCGCACCAGGAGGAGGATGTAGGCAAGAACACAGCAGGACTCATGAGGCACATGAAGTTAATGTGTCCTCATAAAAAGTGGATATGTGCAGCCCCTTACGGACGGATATATACTTTCAACATTTGGTTCACAAATAAAAAGGTTTTGTTTGTTCCACTACACAACTGGGCTCTGTTTGTGTGACATCAGTGAGTGTGGTGACAGCTGCCACATACCTGCCAAAGTAATGGGTCGCAATGTGGTCCCGTCTCTGTCTGCTGTGATTAGCAATGCTTCTATCTCCAGGCTGCCGATGTGGTAGCTCTTGCTCCTCATCCTCTGAATCTGTGTCTTCAGGGGTGTGATGTAGCCCACGTCTGGTGGCAATGTTGTGTAGGATCGCGCATGCGCCAACGATCTTTAATGCTGTTACTGGGGCATACTGGAGCGCACCTCCACTTCTGTGGAGGCATCGGAATCTTGCCTTTAACAGTCCAAAGGTCCTCTCTATGACATTTCTGGTCCGCCGATGTGCACTGTTATATCGCCTCTCATTCTCATTGTCAGGTGTTAGGTGCGGGTTAACTATCCATGGTCGTAGCGCATATGCACTGTCACCTGTTTGGCAAAAATAAGCCATTCTAGCAGAACATGGATGGTTTCTACAGTGACCTGTATGGATGGCTTCAGGGTGTCTTCAGCAATACCTAAGAGATATACGTCTCCAAACTCCCCACGTTCTAGGCGTTGGTGTATCCCACTGTGCCTGAACATGTATGAGTCATGTGTACTCCCTGGGAATTTGGCTACAATGTCAGTGATGACATTATGGGCGTCACATACTGTAGGAGGCTGGCCTGGCTTGTAGTGGGTACCAAGGGGTACTTACACCTTGCACCAGGTCCAGGTATCCCTTATTAATGTAGAGGGGTGTCTAGCAGCTTAGGCTGATAGAAAAGGTAGCTTAGCAGAGCAGCTTAGGCTGAACTAGGAGAAGAGTGAAGCTCCTACAGTACCACTAGTGTCATATGCACAATATCATAAGAAAACACAATACACAGATATACTAAAAATAAAGGTACTTTATTTTTATGACAATATGCCAAAAGTATCTCAGTGAGTACTCTCAGTATGACGATAGCAAATATACACAAAGATATATGTACACAATACCAAAAATATGCAGTAATATCAATAGAAAGCAATGCAAGCAATGTACAGTCACAATAGATTACAATGAGAGCACATAGGTATATGGGCAACACAAACCATATACTCCAAAAGTGGAATGCGAATAACGAATGGACCCCAAACCTATGTGACCTTGTAGAGGGTCGCTGGGATTGTAAGAAAACAGTGAGGGTTAGAAAAATAGCCCACCCCAAGACCCTGAAAAGTGGGTGCAAAGTGCACCTAAGTTCCCCAGAGAGCACAGAAGTTGTGATAGGGGAATTCTGCAAGGAAGACCAACACCAGCAATGCAACAACGATGGATTTCCAGACGAGAGTACCTGTGGAACAAGGGGACCAAGTCCAAGAGTCACAATCAAGTCGGGAGTGGGCAGATGCCCAGGAAATGCCAGCTGTGGGTGCAAAGAAGCTGCCACTGGATGGTAGAAGCTGTAGATTCTGCAAGAACGAAGAGGGCTAGAAACTTCCCCTTTGGAGGATGGATGTCGCACGTTGTGAAGAAGCTTGCAGAGGTGTTTCCGTGCAGAAAGACCGCAAACAAGCCTTGCTAGCTGCAAGGGTTGCGGTTAGGGTTTTTGGATGCTGCTGTGGCCCAGGAGGGATCAGGATATCGCCAATTGTGTGAGGAGACAGAAGGGGTGCCCAGCAAGACAAGGAGCCCACTCAGAAGCAAGCAGCACCAGCAGAAGTGCCGGAACAGGCACTACGAAGTAGAGTGAACCGGAGCTCACCCAAAGTCACAAAAGAAGGTCCCACGACCCCGGAGGACAACTCAGGAGGTCGTGCACTGCAGGTTAGAGTGTCGGGGACCCAGGCTTGGGTGTGCACAAAGGAAATCCTGGAAGAGTGCACAGGAGCCGGAGCAGCTGCAAATCACGTGCTGCCCAGCAATGCAGTCTAGCGTGGGGAGGCAAGGACTTACCTCCACCAAACTTGGACTGAAGAGTCACTGGACTGTGGGAGTCACTTGGACAGAGTTGCTGAGTTCCAGGGACCACGCTTGTCGTGCTGAGAGGGGACCCAGAGGACCGGTGATGCAGTCTTTTGGTGCCTGCGGTTGCAGGGGGAAGATTCCGTCGACCCACAGGAGATTTCTTCGGAGCTTCTAGTGCAGAGAGGAGGCAGACTACCCCCACAGCATGCACCACCAGGAAAGCAGTCAAGAAGGAGGCAGGATCAGCGATACAAGGTTGCAGTAGTCACCTTTGCTACTTTGTTGCGGTTTTGCAGGCTTCCAGCGCGGTCAGCAGTCGATTCCTTGGAAGAAGGTGAAGAGAGAGATGCAGAGGAACTCTGATGAGCTCTTGCATTCGTTATCTAAAGAATTCCCCAAAGCAGAGGCCCTAAATAGCCAGAAAAGGAGGTTTGGCTACTTAGGAGAGAGGATAGGCTAGCAACTCCTGGAGGAGCCTATCAGAAGGAGTCTCTGACGTCACCTGCTGGCCCTGGCCACTCAGAGCAGTCCAGTGTGCCAGCAGCACCTCTGTTTCCAAGATGGCAGAGGTCTGGAGCACATTGGAGGAGCTCTGGGCACCTCCCAGGGGAGGTGCAGGTCAGGGGAGTGGTCACTCCCCTTTCCTTTGTCCAGTTTCGCGCCAGAGCAGGGCTGGGGGATCCCTGAACCGGTGTAGACTGGCTTATGCAGAGATGGGCACCATCTGTGCCCATCAAAGCATTTCCAGAGTCTGGGGGAGGCTACTCCTCCCCAGCCCTGACACCTTTTTCCAAAGGGAGAGGGTGTAACACCCTCTCTCTGAGGAAGTCCTTTGTTCTGCCTTCCTGGGCCAAGCCTGGCTGGACCCCAGGAGGGCAGAAACCTGTCTGAGGGGTTGGCAGCAGCTGCAGTGAAACCCTGGGAAAGGTAGTTTGGCAGTACCCGGGTCTGCATCAGTACCGGATGGCATTGGGGGGGCAATTCCATGATCTTAGACATGTTACATGGCCATATTCGGAGTTACCATTGTGAAGCTATACATAGGTAGTGACCTATGTATAGTGCACACGTGTAATGGTGTCCCCGCACTCACAAAGTCCGGGGAATTTACCCTGAACAATGTGGGGGCACCTTGGCTAGTGCCAGGGTGCCCACACACTAAGTAACTTAGCACCCAACCTTTAGCAGGTAAAGGTTAGACATATAGGTGACTTATAAGTTACTTAAGTGCAGTGTAAAATGGCTGTGAAATAACGTGGACGTTATTTCACTCAGTCTGCAGTGGCAGGCCTGTGTAAGAATTGTCAGAGCTCCCTATGGGTGGCAAAAGAAATGCTGCAGCCCATAGGGATCTCCTGGAACCCCAATACCCTGGGTACCTCAGTACCATATACTAGGGAATTATAAGGGTGTTCCAGTATGCCAATGTAAATTGGTGAAATTGGTCACTAGCCTGTTAGTGACAATTTGGAAAGAAATGAGAGAGCATAACCACTGAGGTTCTGGTTAGCAGAGCCTCAGTGAGACAGTTAGTCATCACACAGAGAACACATACAGGGCACACTTATGAGCACTGGGGCCCTGGCTGGCAGGGTCCCAGTGACACATAGAACTAAAACAACATGTATACAGTGAAAATATGGGGGTAACATGCCAGGCAAGATGGTACTTTCCTACACATACCACCTGGATGTTCAGTGAGTGGGTACATTTCCTATTGCAGAACAGATATTCCAGATTTGCAGGAGGGCAGATTTGTATATGTGTCCCATCCACACACCCTATTACATGTGGGAAGTTGGCAATCCTGTAGAATTCCAACTTGGTGCTGTTAATTTCTGCCTCATTCCTGGGTAGGTATATGTATCTGGACATGTGTGTGAGTAAGGCATCTAGGAATGCTCTGAAGAACCGTGAGAGTGCACTTTGGGATACCCCACCTGCCACGGCAATGACCCCCTGATAGCTCCCTGAGGCCAAGAGGTGCAGTGAGCATAGCACTTGCACATGTGTGGGGATGGTGCTGCTGCACATTGTCTGTTGTTAAAGCTGCGGATTGAGTAGATCTATTATTTCTAATATTGCTGCACTGCTGAGTCTGTATTTGTAATAAATCTCCTCCTCAGTTTGTTGAAATAGTTTCTGTCTTGTTCTGTAAATCTTCTCCTGTCTCTGGCTCCTCCTCCTCCTCTGCTGGGCGGCGTGGGCTCTCCTCCTCCTTGGTATCACGTATACTTCAGCCATTTTGAGTAGCCCAGATGCCTTCTGGGTCTCCTTTTATACTTTGGTTATGGTTACCACCTGCTCTGAGTTAGTGGTAATTTGGGTGTGAAAAATGGGATTTTTGTGACTAGTCGCAATTTGCGAGTGGCTTTTTTATATGGTTTGCGACTCGCAAATTGTGACTTCCTATTTGTGGGTCTCAAAATCAGGTCGCTATTTTTGCGAGTCGGTAATGGCTCACATCGCAATTTGCAATTCGGACATGGGATTTTTGCATCCCATTTCCGATTTTGCAGTGTCGCAAATTGCGAATCGGGCCATTTGCGACTCGCAAAACTTTGCTACATCTGGCCCCTTGTGCCTTTGTTTTTGAGTTTTGTTTTGTAAGGGGGAAGGTGATATACCAATAGAGTTCTTTTGTTCTATGTACTCAGCTTGTGCTGTGTTTTCTGCTTCAGCTGCTTACCTGGCATTCCATGCTCGCTGCTGGCATTCCATGCACGCTGCTGGCGTTCCATGCTCGCTGCTGGCGTTCCATGCTCGCTGCTGGCGTTCCATGCTCGCTGCTGGCGTTCCATGCTCGCTGTTGGCGTTCCATGCTCGCTGCTGGCGTTCCATGCTCGCTGCTGGCGTTCCATGCTCGCTGCTGGCGTTCCATGCTCGCTGTTGGTGTTCCATGCTCGCTGCTGGTGTTCCATGCTCGCTGCTGGTGTTCCATGCTCGCTGCTGGCGTTCCATGCTCGCTGCTGGCGTTCCATGCTCGTTGCTGGCGTTCCATGCTCGCTGCTGGTGTTCCATGCTCGCTGCTGGTGTTCCATGCTCGCTGTTGGTGTTCCATGCTCGCTGCTGGTGTTCCATGCTCGCTGCTGGCGTTCCATGCTCGCTGCTGGCATTCCATGCTCGCTGCTGGCGTTCCATGCTCGCTGCTGGCGTTCCATGCTCGCTGTTGGTGTTCCATGCTCGCTGCTGGTGTTCCATGCTCACTGCTGGTGTTCCGGGGCAGCTCTGTTCCAGCACAGTGTCAGTTGGAGGAGAATTTCCTTGGAGTCACAGGTGCTGGACGTGGGCTCCTATTTCTTCCCAATAAACCTGGATTCAGCCAGCAATTTTTGGTTTTATCTTTACTTTCAAACCTGGGAAGGCATACTATTTAGAAACATTCCCAGGTTTACTATTCATTTTAAATCTGTGAATGCGTCAACATCCATGAGTGGATGAGTGGGAACACCCACGCTCCAAACATGAATTGCCTCCCTGCAGCAGAGTCTTGCAAGGAAGAGACTTGGGCTGCCTTGATTTACTCTAGATTTATCAGGCATCAGAGGGCCACACAAGGTGGCCTTCTGTGGCTTGGTAAATCTCATCTAGGTTTTGCATCACCCTTGCTTTATCTTACGTGGCACAAGGGTGATGCAAAACTTTGATAAATATGCCCTACAATTGTTGGATATTTACTTCAGCAGTGTATGGCTCTCTGGAGTGGATACAATATTTCAAGTGCCATCTTTATAGGAAATTCCAAAAGATGTAAACAGAGATGCTAGAAGAGAATTGTATACATTAAACAGAGTTGGACTCAAGGACGTACCTGGAGGCACTTTGCAATGAGAGGTAAATGGTGAAGACCGGAAGGAGGAACAAGTAACAGCCCTGGTTTTGTCAGACGAGAACGAGTGAAGCCATCTGAGAGCCTGTTTGCAGTGTGAATGGTAAATCTGCCAGGTGCAATGTAAGCATCAAATGAGAGATGGTGTCAAAAGGCATAGAGAGCTCTAAGAGGACCAGTGCAGCTGTCCCGCTCTGCTCTAAGATACATCTAAGGTCATTCGCCATGGACAGCGGAGCAGGTTCAGTGGTGTGCCGCCGCCTGAAGCCGTATTGCAATGAGTCCAGCGGAGTGCTTTCCTCCCTAAATGTTGGCAATTGCAAGTTGGCTGCTTTGTCTATAATTCTGAATGGCAGTGGAACAACAAGATGGGTCCATAGGTGAGTACTTGGGTGGAATCCGCATGAGGCATTTTAAGAGATCATATCGGAGCCTTCTTCTGGGCTGAAGGGACCAGCGCAGTTTCCAATGACACAAACTCCAAAGTATGGATTAGGTATGGACATTGATTAATTTGTAAAAAAAGAAGGGCCAGGACTTGACAGGAGGCCACGACAGCTTGCACCACCCATTGCCTCTACCAGTGCTGCCAATAACCCTACCAACACAGCTACCAACCACCAGACTTCTATAATTGTGATGATTCAGACTATTCCAGGCCTCCAAAGCCATATAAATGGTGTGAGTGGCAGGCCATTTTTAATTAATAAACACCACTTGTTGTGCTCGTTCCAAAATTAGACAGACAGCACCATCATGTGGTGGACTGTCATAAGTGCTGGTTAAGATAAATAACTGCCGAGCACCAGAAACCACCGGCTCAAATTAAGCACTGGAACATGGATCAAGATGGGAGCTGAATTTGTACAGTCATTCTCATAGTCATAAGACCTTTAAAAGTAAGGGCAAGGAATCCATCATAGAAGTCCTGGTTAGAGAGGTAAACATTTCAGGAAGCAGTGATGGAAGGTCAGTTGTAGGAGGTGTCGTAAACCCAAATAGATTTTCTTGGATACTACAGCAGCCCTTCATGTTTGTCCATCCAGTCATCCATCTAACTGCATGCACAACTCTTTCTGTGGCCGCCATTAAAAAAATGCAAATAAGAGGACAATGGACAAAAATAAAAAGGATCGTAAATCTAATCATTGCAGGTTTCATCCTACATTTTAACATTCCAAATGGATTTCAAAACTTTTGCCAAATCTCAAAAACCCCTTGTGTAATTATGGAAATGTTTACAAATGGGTTTTGTATGATTGTGCTCGCTGCCCCATAATTTACTCATGCACAGCAGACAATTTACACCAGTAAGTGTAGTGGTAATGTTCATTCCAAGTGGAGAAAGTCCTTCTGTACCTGCCTGACATATGTGTTTGTTTGGGTGTTTTTACACCCAGTTTGCACATTAACTTTTGTTCTTTTGGCACAAAGGTTAAGTTGTTTTAAAACACTGGGGAAGTTTTTGACTACATATGTGGGTATTCACTGCTTTCAGAAAAGCCTCCCATCACCACCTCTGTGATGCTTAGTTTTACAATGTGATTTGTATAGGTGTGTGCAATGGTTATCTTTATATGACCTTTCTTTTTCATTTTTAGGTCGAGCATGTGTTGGTATCTATGTGGGATTTTAACCCCGCCCACCTCACGCCCATCAATTTCACTTATTCGTAGGCTTGCCTTTCAAAAATCCTTTGATGATATTGGTAAATGCTTTACGTTTGTCCCTCCTTGGGGCGGTTTTGTTACCGCCTTGGGGACTGACCCTGTTACATGGATAATTGCACGTTTGCCGATATGTTTCACTGCGAGCGAACTTCTTTTTCCTTTTGTGTCTCTCCTTTACGCTCACACTCATGGTGGCCGTGGCACTTGGAATTGACTTGCTTATGTCAACTGCTTTACTTTTAATTTTCAATTTATGTGGCAAGAAAAGTCCAGTCAGGAATTTACAATGCTAATAGCCCTAATTCAAGGAAACGCGCGACCCATTGCATTGCAAATGCTTGTTTATTTTATTTTTTTCAAAAGTGGTTTGTACAGTATGCAATATTGAAATGTATATGAACATTTTTTCCAATTATTTTTTTATTTATTCCAGTTATTATATTTTGTATTTATTTATTTTTGCATTTGTACAATGGGGCCATGTGGGTTTTTGCAATGTCTTAAGTAGTATGACCTTTTTTTACGTCGAGCATAAGCGTACAACCTCTTGTATACTTTTAAGTATACTTCTTCTGTCGGCTTCCAACTATTTCATTTGTTAGTTTCAGTGTCATTTAAAAATCTTTGTTTGCTAGTGGTCAGTCATGCCTCCTTCTCCCTCCTTCTCCTATGTGGGAGCAGGGACCAACTACTATGTAATTACACTTTGTCCTGTTTATCTGGTCTGCAGGGGACTTTTTTTATTTTGTTTCCTGCTCCTGTCCAGGAAAGCTTCCCTTTTCATTTGCAGAACATTCTTCCTCTGAGCTTAGCTGTAAACAAGGCTATAAATCAGGCTGTTATCTTGGTCACATTTGGTCTTTATGGGCTATCTGCACCCTCTCTCAGCTGCCTGGCTCCTGCCCTTCCTTGGCTTGGATTTTCTTTACCAAGTGTGCCTGCTTGTGTGCTGAGAGCAAGGGCAGAGGATCGCTTGTAATTGTTTATAGTCTAGTCACCCAGCTCTACCAGGGTTCTGCAATCTTTAGAGACAGTGTACACTTCTGCTCCATACTGGGATCCCACCTGCAGCTCCATCAGTGCTCCTCAGTTCACAAACTTCAAGCCCACAGCTGTGCCAGTGCCAGAACCCCACACCTGCTGTCTGTCAGTACACTCTGCTGCTGCAGTACCGGGACCTTGGGCGCAGCTCGATCAGTGCACCGCAGTTCACACACTCCAAGCCCTCAGCCGTGCCAGGAACCCCACATACGCTGCCTGCCAGAGAATCTCAGTTCTTGCAGTCAGTACACTCTGCTGCTGCAGTACTGGGACCTTGGGCGCAGCTCCATCAGTGCACCGCAGTTCACACACTCCAAGCCCTCAGCCGTGCCATTGTCTGAAACCCCACACACGTAGTCTGCCAGAGCACCTCAGTTCTTGCAGTCAGTAAACTCTGCTGCTCCAGGACTGGGACCTCTGGCGCAGCTCCGTCAGTGCACCACAGTTCACACACTCCAAGCCCTCAGCTGTGACACTGCCAGGAACTCCACACACGCTTTCTGTCAGAGCACCTCAGTTCTTGGAGTCAGTACACTCTGCTGCTCCAGTACTGGGACCTCGGGCGCAGCTCCATCAGTGCACGTCAGTTCACACACTCCAAGCCCCCAGGCATGCCAGTGCCAGGAACCTCACACACGCTGTCTGCCAGAGCACATCAGTTCTAGGGAGCTCTTTCAGCTCTGATACCAACATGCAGCCCAGCCAAAGCACCTCCTTACAAGCACTCTGTGCCTACTGCTGTTCTGGTGCCAGGACCCCTCAACCAGCACTACCAGGGCTCCACAATCCTTAGAGACACAGCCCACTTCTGCTTCGTACTGGGATCCCACTCACAGCTCCATCAGCGCACCTCAGTTCACAAACTCCAAGCCCTCAGCAGTGCCATTGCCAGGACCCCACACACTGTCTTCCAGAGCACATCAGTTCTTACAGTCCTTAAACTCTGGGACCTCATGTGCAGCTCCATAGTGCACCTCAGTTCACACACTCCAAGCCCTCAGCCGTGCCACAACCCGACACACGCTGTCTGCCAGAGCACCTCCGTTCTTACAATCCATACACTCTGCTGTTCCAGTACTAGGACCTCGGGCGCAGCTCCATCAGTGCACCTCAGTTCTACCCCAGCGAGGTCACTTCCTTTTCTATACTGGGACCCGCTCACATACAGTTCCATTACAGCAGGTCAATTCTAATATTCATTCCCACTGCCAAGCCAATACTGGACCCAAAAGAGCAAAACACAGCTCAGCCAGTGACCTCAAGTCAAACACCCAACACCACTGTTGATGTGAATCACCACAGCTCTGCCAGAAACCATCAATTCTAACATTCAGTGCACATTTCTTCTCAGTAATAAGGGTCACACATGCCCTCCAGGACTCCTCGCTTCTGTGGTTCAGAGGCAATGCCACTCCCATACTGGGACCCACTCGCATCTTCACCAGGGCACCTCCAGGCTAACACTCGGCAGCACGACAATACTAGGTTCCACAAATAGCTCCATTAAGATACCTCACTTCCGACCTTGTGTGGCCGTTACTATTCTAGTTCTGCATCCGACATACAACTCTGTCAGTGCACCTCAACCCTAACCTGCAGCGCCTCATTATTTCTGTAGGAAAGTACCCTCTTCTTGGCATGGTTACCCCCACTTTTTGCCTGCTGTCAGTGTGTTTTGACTGTGTTCACTGGGATCCTGCTAGCCAGGACCCCAGTGACTGTGCTCTCTCCTTCTAAATTTGGTTGCTTGGGACTTCACACACCCCACATTTGTCATACTGGTGCCCCCCTGTAAGTCCCTAGTATATGGCAACCAGGTACCCAGGGCATTAGGGCAGCAAGGGTTCCCCATGGGCTGCAGCATGTATTATGAAACCCATGGGAGCCCATGTAAGATGTGTCTGCAGGCCTGCCATTGCAGCCTGCGTGAAAAGGTGCATGCACCATTTCACTTCAGGTCACTACACCAGGTCACTGTCAATCACCCTGATGGTAGGCCCTCCTAGCCCAGGCGGCAGGGTGCAAGGACCTGTGTGTGAAGGCACCCCTGCATGAGCAGAGGTGCCCCTACAAACACCAGCTCCATTCTCCAGGACTTCATAAGTGCGGGGACGCCATTTTACACGTGTACTGGACACAGTAGTGACTTGTGTCTAGCTACATAACTCGTAACTCCAAACCTAGGCATGGTTGCTATCAAACATGTCAGAATCATAACCTAATACTTTTGCCAGTATTGGTTGTATGATTCCATGCACTCTGGGTGCTACTTAGAGGACCCCCAGCATTGCTCCTACCAGTTTGTAAGGTTTCCCAGGCAGTCCGCACTGCTGCCATCCTGCAGATGGGTTTCTGCCCTCCTGCTGATTGACTAGCTCAAGCCCAGGAAGGCAGGACAAAGGATTTCCTTTGGGAGAGGGAGGCAACACCATCAGTGTTCCCTTTGGAAATAGGTGTGACTGGCTTGGGAGGGGTAGCCTTCCCAAGCCACTGGTATGCTCTGAGGGCACATTTGGTGCCCTCCTTGCATAAACCAGTTTGCACAGTCCAGGGACCACCAGTCCCTGCTCTGGCAGGAAACTGCACAATGGAAAAGGGAGTGACCACTCCCCTGTCCATCACCACCCCAGGGGTGGTGCCCAGAGCTCCTCCAGGTGGCCACTTGATTCTGCCATCTTGAATCCAAGGTGGGCAGAGGCCTCTGGGAGCATCTGAGTGGCAAGGTCAGGCAGATGACATCCCAGCCCCCTCCTGATAGATGGTCACCCTGCTAGGTGACCAATCCCCCTTTTAGGGCTATTCAGGGACTCCCCCTTGGGTGGGTCCTTGGATTTGACATGCTAGATTCCAGCAGAACTCCTCTGCAATGTTTACTTTGACTTCTGGCCACTGGAACCGGAATTGGACTTCACAGGAACCCACAAACTGCAGCTCCAGCGACGTCTTCGCTCTGCAACATTGTTTCTCCAACTCCTTTCAGCAACTGCAACATTTCCCCAGCTGTGCATCATCTGAGGGTGGCAAGTCTTCAGTCTGCACCAAGATGCAAGAAGGAATCTTCCTTGGAGTGAAGGAGTCACTCCCCTGCATCCGCAGGCACCAACTGCATCGATGACTGGCTGCGTGGATCCTCTCTCCTGCAACTCTGCATGGATCCTGCAACACAGGTGGAAGTCTTGAGTGGTCATCTTGGCCCCCTCTACCAGCTGTCTAATTGGGGAGGTGGTTAGTCTTTGCCTCTCCTTGCAGCACACTACCCCTGTGCACGGTGACTCTTGCAGCTAAAAAGGCTTGTTGGCTCTTCTTCCAAGGGATCTTCAGGCTCCGTGTAGCCCTGGCCTCCAGCACTCTTCTCTGCAATGTGTAGCCTCCGGCCTGCTGCTCCAGCGATGTGGGACTCCTTTCCAGGTGTGCTGAGTGGGCCTCACTGCAACTCCTGTGCCTGCTGCCTGTGGGGGCTGCATCCTCGACTTCTGACTCTCCTCACTGCTGATGGTCGCATGGGACTCCCCTCCTTGGGTTGAGTCCCCTCAGAGCTTCCTGTTCCCCAGCAGGTCTCCAACTCTTCTTCTGCAACTCTTGCCTTTGCCAAGGCTTGCTGGTGGTTTTTCCACACCACTGATGGACCGCAACTCTTCCTCCGACGTGGGACATCAACTGCATCACTTTTGGATCTCCTCTTCTGCTCCTGTCCTGCATAGCCGACTCCTGGTCCCCACTGTCGACCTGGTCCTGCATCAGTGGGTAGTGGCTGATGCCCCAACCGGACACTTCAACTGGAACTGGACTTGGTGCCCTTCATTTGCAGGGCCCCCTTTGTCAGGTTTCACCTTCTGTTTCTTTCAGTCTTGCTTGGGTCTTGCACAGTCCTTTTACAAAGTTTACCTGTGGGTTTGGGAAAAACCGGGAACTTACCTTTCCTCTCCTGGTCGTTGGGGGGAGCTCTGGTACTTATCTTTCAGGGTTCCTAGTTCCTCCAGCTCCCCTCTACAGATTCCACCTACCTGGGTGGGTGTCTGCCTTTCACATTCCATTTTTTTAGTATATGGTTTGGACTTCCCCTAGGGTCACTGTAACCGGTCGTCTCCCGACGCCGGTTTTCAGGAAGACGCGGAAACTGACAAGGAATACCCCGGGGCCGCCCGAGGATCTCTGGACGTCATGACGTCAAACGTCATGTACGTCAGAGAGGAAACCGGAAGAAAAACCGCCCACAGAGAGAGAGAAAAAAACGCCAAGGGGGACGCCGACAGAAACGCCGACCGAGGCGCGAGAGACGTGACGGAGAGAATCCTGGGGAAAACCTCACGGGAAGGAGCCGAACGGGAAGACGCGCACCCGAACGAAGCACGTTCCCAACCAACGGGCGAGCCCCGCCGACGAAGAGAGACACTGAGGGAGCCTCCCGCCCCTGATCCAGCAAAGTCGGGAGACTACCAGGAAGCCGGCCGCGTCCCAGGAGGGGCGTGGCCTCCCGAGGTACGATCACCCCGTAAATGGGAGAGGGGTGCCGGGTGGTTCTTGGGGCTTTTGGGAAATAAGGGAAAAGGGCTCATTTCCCCTAAGGGAGGGGAAATAGTGTAAAACGGGAGATAACACAACCTCTAACAGCACCGAACCCCTTACCTAATTACCGCTTGACAGGTAGAGGAAAAGGGACTTCACAAGCGTACCTCGATATAGAGAAGGCACGAATAAAGTAGACCCCTCACTCCTACACTCCCGCCGACCCTCACCAACCTACTAAACCTAAACGACCGTTTACAAATATTTAATCTCCACTTACCTGTATTCTTTTCTTCTTTATTTTGGGGAGCCTGGGCCGCTGACATACGGGAAGATCGGAACTCCTTAAAGCTGGACCAGACACCGCCCCGAACCTTATCAGAAGCCTAAAAGAGAAGATAAAACAAAAAGGGGACTCTTATTAAATTTTGTTGAAAGACTATATCAACCCTGTCATTGGTGAAGATGATGAATTCACCCTAGACCCGGACCAAAATAAACTCCTTAAACCCTTGAGCACGCGTCTGTCGCCTTAATCCAATATCCCTTCAACCCGGGATAAAGAACCCATCACAGTGGTGTCAGAAGTGGGATATTGGACCAGGCGGCAGACAGTCCACGACCATGGAGGAGAAACCCACGATATCGGATATGATGCAGCAGCTGGCCGAGGGGCAGAGGCACCTACAAATAGTGTGGGAGGAACAACAGAAGGAGGCTAAGGTAGAGAGGGAGGCCCTACAAAGCGCGCTCAAAAGTCAGGCCACTATCATGGCCAACAATCAATTGGTTCATGAGACTGCCATCAAAAACCTCACGGATACCATTGCTGCTACCCGGGTACATCCGAACGTGCCCAGTTCGGTCTTACAACGGTACCAGGAAGGTGAAGACCCGGATGCCTTCTTCACCAATTTCGAGCGAGTTGCCACTTCCGCTACCTGGCCCCAAGAACGATGGGGTCAATATATTGCCCCATTATTAACAGGAACCCTACAAGCGGCTTATCAAGCCGTGAACCCCGGCGGAATAACTCCCTATCCGGACATTAAAAAGAGCATCCTAGAACGGGTGGGGTTTGATTCAGAACATTACAGAGTTCGGTTTAGAAAAGCCAAGTGGGGGCCTTCCGAGAACCCCCGAGCCCTATACTTCCGGATCAAAGATTTGGGCCTCAAATGGTTAGGTCCCATTGGAAGCAATAGGGAAGACATCATTGAGGTCGTCCTGTTGGAACAATACCTAGACGCCCTACCCCCCAACACACGTCACTGGATCAAACAACATCCAAATCCAGACACTAACACCACCATCGAGCTAGCCTGTGCCTTTCACCGCTCCCTCGAGTTCAAACCCCCCCCCCCCCTAGGTCAACGCCTAGCCCCGTTCGTCCGAGTCCCGGTTCATCCTTATCAGTGGGTCGAAGGTCCAACGATGATGTGGGGAAGATGCGAGGATTGGAGAAGCCGTATGTTCAACAACCACAGTGTTTTAGTTGTGGTGAATGGGGACACATAGCCCGGGTTTGTCCCTTAAAAACAGATAAACCCGAACCAATGGAGATAGGAATTACTAGGGGAAGAGTCTTTTATACCGGGGGAAGGGACACCCCCTATAAAAAGAAACTTGTTATTAATGGAAGGCCCACCCTAGCCCTCATTGATTCAGGATGTAGTCAGTCCGTAATCCGGGCTGACCTACTTGACAACCTTACCTTTCCTACAGGTCTTATGGTGTCCATCTGCTGTATTCATGGCGAAACCAAGGAATATCCTCTAAGATGGACGACTCTATCGTGGGAAGGAAAGGAAAATCCCATAAGGATGGGGGTACTGGAACAGCTAGTGGAAGAAGCTATAATTGGAACGGATTTCTCAAAATTTTCGGAGCTCCTGGATAGTACCCGACATTTTGAAAAATGTAATACCTGGTGGAAAAGTGCTCCCTTCTATGATATACCTATACCTTCTCCATTAGACCGGTACAAACCCTCCCGAAGCGAAAAAAGAGCAACCAGAAAGGCATACGCAAAGGAAAACACGAGTCCCGGGAAGGTAATTTCACCGGTTCTTACCCTTACTAACCTGCCCCCTTTTCGGAATTGCCAAAGAGAGGATCCAAGTTTGACTCATGCCTGGAAAAATGCAAGACCCCGGACCCGCCAAGATAAAGCGCCATCGTTCACAATAGTCAAAAACCTATTATATCGAGTCACTAGCAATGACCGAGAAGAGAAGAGACAATTATTAGTCCCCGAACCCTATAGACAACAAGTTCTACACTTAGCCCACAGTCAGCCAGGGGGTGGTCACTATGGGAGGGAAAAGACGGAAGAATATCTGTTGAGGAGGTTCTATTGGCCGGGTGTCTTTTCTCAAATTAGGAAATTCTGTCAACAATGTCCCAAATGCCAAATGATTGATCCTGGTACAAGAAGAAGAGCCCCGTTGCAACCACTTCCAATCATAGATATTCCCTTCTCACGAATAGGAATGGACATTGTTGGTCCTCTCCTACCCTCTTCCCGAGGGTACCGTTACATATTAGTGTTGGTAGATTACGCTACTAGGTACCCCGAGGCCATCCCTCTTAGTAGTATTAACACCAAGAGTGTTGCCCACGCCATGATAGGGTTCTTCTCCCGAGTCGGATTTCCCCGAGAAATCTTAACGGACCAAGGCACCCAATTCATGTCCTCTTTGATGACCCAAATATGTCAACTTTTGGGGATCAAACAATTGCGAACGTCGGTTTATCATCCACAGACTGATGGCCTGGTGGAAAGGTACAACCGAACACTGAAAAATCTTCTAAAAAAATCTATCTCTGAGACAGGGAGGGACTGGGACAGGAAACTCCCCTTAGTATTGTACGCGGTCAGAACCCATGAGCAAGCGTCTACGGGCCACAGTCCGTTTGAACTGTTGTTCGGGCGACAACCCCGGACCTTGTTAGACATGGCGGCGGAGTTATGGGAGGAGGAGGATGGGGAAAAACCCCTTCTGAAATATACCCAGGAATTAAAAAACCACCTACACACGGTGTGGGAAAACGTGAGAAAAAACATGGAGGAAGCTCAAGAAAAACAGAAAAAGTATTATGATAGAAATGCCCAGTTGAGGTCTTTTTCCATAGGGGATAAAGTCTTAGTACTTCTCCCCAGTTCGGACAACAAGCTGTTAGCAAAGTGGCAGGGGCCATATAGAGTGACAGGAATAATAACACCAGTGACCTATAAACTCCAGCTCACCGGTGGACCCACTAGGTGTAAGGAAATGCCTCCTTGGCATGGTTGCCCCCTGACTTTTTGCCTTTGCTGATGCTATGTTTACAATTGAAAGTGTGCTGAGGCCTGCTAACCAGGCCCCAGCACCAGTGTTCTTTCCCTAACCTGTACTTTTGTATCCACAATTGGCAGACCCTGGCATCCAGATAAGTCCCTTGTAACTGGTACTTCTAGTACCAAGGGCCCTGATGCCAAGGAAGGTCTCTAAGGGCTGCAGCATGTCTTATGCCACCCTGGAGACCTCTCACTCAGCACAGACACACTGCTTGCCAGCTTGTGTGTGCTAGTGAGGACAAAACGAGTAGGTCGACATGGCACTCCCCTCAGGGTGCCATGCCAGCCTCTCACTGCCTATGCAGTATAGGTAAGACACCCCTCTAGCAGGCCTTACAGCCCTAAGGCAGGGTGCACTATACCATAGGTGAGGGTACCAGTGCATGAGCATGGTACCCCTACAGTGTCTAAACAAAACTTTAGACATTGTAAGTGCAGGGTAGCCATAAGAGTATATGGTCTGGGAGTCTGTCAAACACGAACTCCACAGCACCATAATGGCTACACTGAAAACTGGGAAGTTTGGTATCAAACTTCTCAGCACAATAAATGCACACTGATGCCAGTGTACATTTTATTGCAAAATACACCCCAGAGGGCACCTTAGAGGTGCCCCCTGAAACTTAACCGACTGTCTGTGTAGGCTGACTAGTTCCAGCAGCCTGCCACACTAGAGACATGTTGCTGGCCCCATGGGGAGAGTGCCTTTGTCACTCTGAGGCCAGTAACAAAGCCTGCACTGGGTGGAGATGCTAACACCTCCCCCAGGCAGGAGCTGTAACACCTGGCGGTGAGCCTCAAAGGCTCACCCCTTTGTCACAGCCCAGCAGGGCACTCCAGCTTAGTGGAGTTGCCCGCCCCCTCCGGCCACGGCCCCCACTTTTGGCGGCAAGGCTGGAGGGAACAAAGAAAGCAACAAGGAGGAGTCACTGGCCAGTCAGGACAGCCCCTAAGGTGTCCTGAGCTGAAGTGACTCTAACTTTTAGAAATCCTCCATCTTGCAGATGGAGGATTCCCCCAATAGGGTTAGGATTGTGACCCCCTCCCCTTGGGAGGAGGCACAAAGAGGGTGTACCCACCCTCAGGGCTAGTAGCCATTGGCTACTAACCCCCCAGACCTAAACACGCCCTTAAATTTAGTATTTAAGGGCTACCCTGAACCCTAGAAAACTAGATTCCTGCAACTACAAGAAGAAGGACTGCCTAGCTGAAAACCCCTGCAGAGGAAGACCAGAAGACGACAACTGCCTTGGCTCCAGAAACTCACCGGCCTGTCTCCTGCCTTCCAAAGACCCTGCTCCAGCGACGCCTTCCAAAGGGACCAGCGACCTCGACATCCTCTGAGGACTGCCCCTGCTTCGAAAAGACAAGAAACTCCCGAGGACAGCGGACCTGCTCCAAGAAAGGCTGCAACTTTGTTTCCAGCAGCTTTTAAAGAACCCTGCAAGCTCCCCGCAAGAAGCGTGAGACTTGCAACACTGCACCCGGCGACCCCGACTCGGCTGGTGGCGATCCAACACCTCAGGAGGGACCCCAGGACTACTCTAAGACTGTGAGTACAAAAACCTGTCCCCCCTGAGCCCCCACAGCGCCGCCTGCAGAGGGAATCCCGAGGCTTCCCCTGACCGCGACTCTTTGAATCCTAAGTCCCGACACCTGGGAGAGACCCTGCAACCGCAGCCCCCAGGACCTAAAGGACCGGACTTTCACTGGAGGAGTGACCCCCAGGAGTCCCTCTCCCTTGACCAAGTGGAGGTTTCCCCGAGGAACCCCCCCCTTGCCTGCCTGCAGCGCTGAAGAGATCCCTAGATCTCCCATTGACTTCCATTACAAACCCGACGCTTGTTTCTACACTGCACCCGGCCGCCCCCGCGCTGCTGAGGGTGAAATTTCTGTGTGGGCTTGTGTCCCCCCCGGTGCCCTACAAAACCCCCCTGGTCTGCCCTCCGAAGACGCGGGTACTTACCTGCAAGCAGACCGGAACCGGGGCACCCCCTTCTCTCCATTCTAGCCTATGTGTTTTGGGCACCACTTTGAACTCTGCACCTGACCGGCCCTGAGCTGCTGGTGTGGTGACTTTGGGGTTGCTCTGAACCCCCAACGGTGGGCTACCTTGGACCAAGAACTAAGCCCTGTAAGTGTCTTACTTACCTGGTTAACTTAACAAATACTTACCTCCCCTAGGAACTGTGAAAATTGCACTGTGTCCACTTTTAAAACAGCTATTTGTGAATAACTTGAAAAGTATACATGCAATTTTGATGATTTCAAGTTCCTAAAGTACTTACCTGCAATACCTTTCGAATGAGATATTACATGTAGAATTTGAACCTGTGGTTCTTAAAATAAACTAAGAAAAGATATTTTTCTATATAAAAACCTATTGGCTGGATTTGTCTCTGAGTGTGTGTACCTCATTTATTGTCTATGTGTATGTACAACAAATGCTTAACACTACTCCTTGGATAAGCCTACTGCTCGACCACACTACCACAAAATAGAGCATTAGTATTATCTATTTTTACCACTATTTTACCTCTAAGGGGAACCCTTGGACTCTGTGCATGCTATTCCTTACTTTGAAATAGCACATACAGAGCCAACTTCCTACACTAGGTCACAGATTTTTCACATTAATCTATTAAAAAAATGGGAAGAACCGGTGGCTGACCCAGTCCCAGGATGTCTGGTCAACACCGTCAAGGAATTGGAAATAGGGTGGTGTCCGACTGACAGCCCTAGCGGGCACGAGGTACCGGTCATCAATACAGACCTCTCGGTTCAACAGCATGAGCAGTTAAACAAACTCCTCTATGAACATTCACAGATATTCTCTCTGGTACCCGGAAGAACCAAGCTGGTACACCATCAGATCATAACCCCTCCGGGCAAAATAGTGCGGTTACGACCTTATCGTATCCCCGAAGCTAGGAAGACCCTAGTAGAAAGTGAAATAAAGAAAATGCTAGACCTAGATATTATAGAACCTTCTCAAAGCCCCTGGTGTTCACCTGTGGTATTGGTGCCCAAACCGGATGGGTCTATACGTTTTTGTATTGACTTTAGACAAGTCAATTCCATCTCCCAGTTTGATACATATCCGCTTCCAAGAGTAGACGAACTTTTAGAGAAATTGGGGAAGGCCAAATACATGTCTACTCTCGATTTAACAAAAGGTTACTGGCAGATCCCCCTCGCCCCAGAAGATAGAGAAAAAACGGACTTTGTTACCCCCTCCGGACTGTATCATTTTAATGTTCTCCCTTTTGGGTTGCATGGGGCACCCGCCACCTTCCAACGCCTAATTGACACAATTCTACGACCTCATACCAGTTATGCTGCCGCATATCTGGATGACATCGTCATATTTAGTGAGACATGGGAAGACCATTTAACACACATAGGTAGAATCTTTACCGTATTACGAAAGACTGGTCTGACAGCCAATCCATCTAAGAGTCGACTGGCCTTTAATGATATTTCTTACCTGGGCTATCACATAGGGAAAGGTGTACTAAGGCCCCAAATGAATAAAATTGAAGCCATTCTACGCATCAATGCTCCCACCTCGAAAAAGGAGGTCCGTTCCTTTTTAGGCCTGGTAGGATACTACCGACGGTTTATACCCCATTATTCCACCTTGGCCACCCCCCTGACCGACCTTCTGAGAAAAGGACAACCCAAAACCATCACTAGACTAACCCCGGGGCAATATCATAGTTATCGTACCCTACAGAGATGCCTCACTACTCAACCAATCTTGAAATGTCCTGAGTTCAATAAGCCCTTCCATCTTCAAACGGATGCCTCCGACGTAGGATTGGGGGCCGTACTTTTTCAGAAAGATGAAGCCGAAGTAAATCATCCCGTGGTCTTTATTAGCCGTAAATTGTTTCCCAGAGAACAGAGATATCCCATTGTCGAGCGTGAGTGTCTTGCCATTAAATGGGCAATCGAGAGCCTACAATATTACCTTCTGGGAAGGTCCTTCCTACTGTATACGGATCATGCTCCCCTTACCTGGCTCTCGAGGTATAAAAACACCAACAATCGTATTCTGAGATGGTTTATCGAGCTTCAACCTTTCTCCTTTCAGGTTTGCCACCTCCCTGGTGATCTTATGGGTCAAGCCGACTATTTATCGCGATTCCCGGGACCTGTGGGACTCGACCAGCCCCATTCAAGTGAGGGGATGTGTAACCGGTCGTCTCCCGACGCCGGTTTTCAGGAAGACGCGGAAACTGACAAGGAATACCCCGGGGCCGCCCGAGGATCTCTGGACGTCATGACGTCAAACGTCATGTACGTCAGAGAGGAAACCGGAAGAAAAACCGCCCACAGAGAGAGAGAAAAAAACGCCAAGGGGGACGCCGACAGAAACGCCGACCGAGGCGCGAGAGACGCGACGGAGAGAATCCTGGGGAAAACCTCACGGGAAGGAGCCGAACGGGAAGACGCGCACCCGAACGAAGCACGTTCCCAACCAACGGGCGAGCCCCGCCGACGAAGAGAGACACTGAGGGAGCCTCCCGCCCCTGATCCAGCAAAGTCGGGAGACTACCAGGAAGCCGGCCGCGTCCCAGGAGGGGCGTGGCCTCCCGAGGTACGATCACCCCGTAAATGGGAGAGGGGTGCCGGGTGGTTCTTGGGGCTTTTGGGAAATAAGGGAAAAGGGCTCATTTCCCCTAAGGGAGGGGAAATAGTGTAAAACGGGAGATAACACAACCTCTAACAGCACCGAACCCCATACCTAATTACCGCTTGACAGGTAGAGGAAAAGGGACTTCACAAGCGTACCTCGATATAGAGAAGGCACGAATAAAGTAGACCCCTCACTCCTACACTCCCGCCGACCCTCACCAACCTACTAAACCTAAACGACCGTTTACAAATATTTAATCTCCACTTACCTGTATTCTTTTCTTCTTTATTTTGGGGAGCCTGGGCCGCTGACATACGGGAAGATCGGAACTCCTTAAAGCTGGACCAGACACCGCCCCGAACCTTATCAGAAGCCTAAAAGAGAAGATAAAACAAAAAGGGGACTCTTATTAAATTTTGTTGAAAGACTATATCAACCCTGTCATTGGTGAAGATGATGAATTCACCCTAGACCCGGACCGAAATAAACTCCTTAAACCCTTGAGCACGCGTCTGTCGCCTTAATCCAATATCCCTTCAACCCGGGATAAAGAACCCATCACAGTCACTATTGTCTATTGTCCTTTCACTGTTTTCTATTGCTTTCTATGCCCATTCCTGATTACTAAGGTGTATATAATAGTGTGTTTACTCACCCGCTAGTAGAGTATTGCCTATACAGTATTTTAGCATTTGTGTCTGTAGGAAAGTACCCTCTTTCTTGGCTTGGTTAACCCCATTTTCTGCCTGTTGTCAATGTGTTTGACTGTGTTCACTGGGATCCTGCTAACCAGAACCCCAGTGATTATGCTCTCCCCCTTCCAACTTGTTTACTTGTGCCATTTTCATCCCACATCTGGCATACTGATGCCCCCATGTAAGTCCCTAGTATATAGTACCCAGGGCATTGGGATACCAGGGGATCCCCATGGGCTGCAGCATGTATTATGCCACCTATATGGAGCCCATGCAAAGGGTATCTGCAGGTCTGACATTGCAACCTGCATGAAAGAATCATGGGGGCGTGGCCTGACGCCGATCAAGATGGCCGCAGCCTAGTGCAGCTCTGCATCTCCATAGCCTCATCCCCCACCATCCTCTCAATTATCAGCATAAAAATGCACTAAACTTAAACCCCTGCAGTCCGGTCGATTCGGCCGTGGTGCGGGGATCGCTCTCCTGGACCCATGGTGGACTGGAGGCGGAGATGCGGCAATGACGACTGCTCGGCCGCGGTGCTTGCGGGCCAGCCTACAGCGTAGGAGGGCTGAATACGGCCTGGTGGCCAGGCGGAAGAGCGAGATCCAGGCCTCCACAGTGCTGAGGGGCTGAGATGTGACAGACAGCGCACCGCCTGGAGCGTGGAGGCCTAGGGGGCTGGCCGGTGCTGCGAGTGCTGTGGCACCCTGGGGCCACGAGGAGCAACAGGACCGAGGCTCTCTGAGCCTGAAGGGGCCCTGACCACAGACGCTGGTGTGCAGGCTCTGAGGAGGGCCTGTACGCTAGACTGAGGCATTGAACCCAGGACCTCGCATATGGAGTGTGTCACCCCGAGGTCCCTGGAGGTGGTGGCGGCGAGTACGGCCTAGCCCCTGGACACAGAGAAGGAGAAGGTGAGGTGGCCTGGGGGCACACCTGGTGAAGAGGAAAAGGGGAAGACCTGATGCCCTGATAAGGAGTGGCTGCTGGAAGAGAGCCAGCAGGGATCTGGTGAGCCGATGGAAGAGTTGTCTTGGGCAGTGGTGCCCTGTGTCTAGGTGGGTCACTGCCTTGGGGCTTTGGGGCATTCGCTGGAGCCCTCCCCTCTCAACTTTGGGTGACTTATAGGACCCCGGGGCCACGATTCGAGGAGTGTGGGGGACTGAGGCTGCTTAGCGGGGAGACGGGCCGGTCAGGCCCTTGGCGCAGGCGGGACGTATGCTCAGGGCCCAGGTGCATTGAGCTTCTCTGCAGGAACTTCTTGGCGGCCCAGAGGAGGGTCGCAGAACAGGTGGCAGAGCAAAGAAGGAAAGATCTACTTGAACAACATTTGGCCCACCGGGGCACAATATGGAAGGGTAAGACAGGGGGCCATTGCTATAGATATCTGGAGTTGGGTGCCGGTATGCGGATGATACCATGAGGAGGTGCAGCCGGGGGTAAATAGCGACCCTTGGGGTGCATGGAGGCATACGAATTTGACGGTGCGGTATCGGTGTCCTATCTGCAACCACAATGGTGCGCAAGAAAACAGCAGGCACGCCGGCAGAGCAACAGCAACAAAAAACTGACAAATATGCCAAGTAAAATATCCCCGGGAATGAAGTGGAAGCAGCAGGTGGGGCCCCTGAACTAGAGAGCGCTGCCCAATCAGCGACTATCCTGCAGGCCATTGGAGATTTGAAGGTCACTATGGAAGGAAAAATGGCAGACCTAAAAGTAGACTTAACTGTCATCAGACAGGATCTCCGAAATACCATGCACAGGGTTACAGAGGTGGTGGGGTGCATAAAGGAGACGGAGGATATGGTTAAATTGCAGGGGGGGGGGGCGTTTGGCGCACCTGCAGTGGTTGGTAAATCAACTAGAGGCAAAAACAGAAGATGCAGTTGGCAGGTGCAGGAGGAACATTCTACGAGTAGTGGGAATACCTGAAGGTACGGAAGGCGCCACACCTACTAAATTCATATGGGATTGGCTGATGAGTTGGGTCCCCAAGGACGAAGTCTCGACATGTTTTATAGTAGAGTACGCACAAAGGGCACTGACGGCTAGACCTCCAGTGGGTGCCCCGCCAAGGCAGTTCATAGTGCGGCTGCTCAATTACGCTGACAGAGATACAGTCCTTAGGACGATGAGACGTGTGGAACCCCTGACGTGCCAGTTCAGCACGTCATGATTTTTCCGGACTACACTCTAAAAGTACAGCAGCAACGCAGTTCATTCCTAGAGGCCAAAGCTAAGCTGAGAACGATAGGACTTAAGTACATGCTTTTGTTTCCAGCAAGACTCAAAATAATTTACCTGGACAAAACCTTTTTCTTCGACACACAAGAGGCAGTTTGGCAATGGATTGAGGAACGAGCACACAAAATGCTACCCTCCCAATCCAAAATCCAAGGTGGAGGTCCTATGACATCGGGATGGGAATGGCGCACAGCACTAAGACAGCGGACGCGGAGAAAAGGACACTGCACTTGTTCCCTAGACCATGGGGCGGCCAGAGAAAAGGACATTGCTACATCTCCGGCGAGTCCCGGGTCCTTGGCCGACAAAATGAATCCAGTGCAGAGGTCGCTGCCGACTGCACAGCAGAAAGATTGGTCATTTGGTGGACGGTGACCGGAGATTAAGTTTGCATGCTTTGGGGGATGCAGGGAGGAGGTGGGGGACAAAATGTAGATTACTGTTTTTCCTGTTGGGGTGGTGTTTATTTACATTAGGGGGGGAGCATTAGTGCAAGGTGTGCTACAGGTCACAGTTTAGCCCGGTTGGCTAGGTCCCTTGACATAACACAACATGTACTTCTAGTTTGGGAAGTATAGGGAGAGAGTTGGGACAGGGGGGCGGGGAGCAGGGGGGGTTTGGTCTTCCTTTTGTAAGTTCATGAGGAGAAGGCAACATGGTACAATATACACCACAGAATGGCGTGCACAGGGCTCAGATCAATTTCTCGATGGTAGACACCAACGCGATGGGAGCACAGACAACTCCCTGCAGGGCAGACGCACTCAAAATACTGTCTTGGAGTGTGAACGGAATTCTGGACAAAGTCAAAAGGGGAGCGGTCCTCTGCTCGGCATTGAGAACTGAGGCGGGTATTGTACTTCTCCTAGAAATGCATTTAATGGGCAATCATTGCCCTTTTTTGGTCTGCAAGCGATACTTGCAGGCTTACCATATGGGATTTCACAGGAGTTCCAGAGGCACAGCGATACTGATTAGAAAATGTACTCCACTGGTGGTCACACGCACCTGGACAGATGATATGGGTCGGTATGTGGTGGTTAACGGGACTCTTCAGGGCCAGTCCATATCAATTATAAACATCTACGCCCCAGGGCTACCTAGGGACCTGCCAGAGGCCCTGTGGGTGTTGGAAGGAAACTTAAATGGTGTATGTAACCTCCATATGGATGATCCTTGGCCGGGGTGGGGGGTGAGTGGGTCCATCCAGTTGGCAACCTTTCTACGTAATCTGAATCTTGTAGATGTATGGAGGGTGCAACATCAATCCAAGAGAGGCTATACCTTCTACTCAGGGGCCCGCCGCACATTTTCTAGGCTGGATTACTCTCTCATGCCCGCAAAGGAGTACCATAGTGTGGCAGAGGTGAGACACTTAACGAGAGGATTGTCAGACCATTCTCCAATAGAGATGTGCCTGACTTGGGGAGAGGGGGGAATACGGGCTGGATGGAGGAAGGACAGGTGGTATCTTCAGCGGGAGGAATTCAAAGACCTGACCAGGTAAAGCAGTGAGCGCTATTTTACTGACAATCAGGGTTCTGTGGCCTCACGGGAGGTGGTATGGGAGGCCCAGAAGGCCTGCTTGTGGGGCCAGATCATCAGCTATGTGAAAGGACACAGAAAGGAGAACAGACAAAAGATCCGGGATCTAGAGGGGTGCATTTTGGACCCTGAGGCCGTCTTGTCTCCCCACCTCAGGATCACCTCCTGCGGGGATGTAGAACATACGCAGAGATTGTTAAGACAGGAACTTACACAAGTAGCAAGAGAAGCTTGGAAGGCCACCCACAGTTGAATCTACCAATGGGGGATAAAGCTAGTAAAACCCTACACTGGCTGTGCACGCCTAGGGCAGGATTGGCTGTCATACCATATTTGCAATGAGGGATAGCTCGAGGGTGACGGGTCATGGGTCGATGGCTCAGGCATTTGCTGATTATTATCGGGACCTCTTTTGTTTAGACCGGGAGGGCCCAAATTCAGATCTCCCCCAGTTTGTGCAGGATCTGCCAGTCCCAAGTCTCTCAGTGGAAGATAGGGCTTCCTTAGAGGCAGATATTTCATTTGAGGAGTTGAGGCCAGCCCTGACCCAGCTAAATCCAGGGAAAGTGCCTGGACCAAATGGCTTCCCACCTTAGCACTGGCGTCTGCTGTGGCGACAGGTCAGCCAGCCTATGCTGGAAATGTTCCAAGAGGCCGTGGGAAAGGGTAAATTACCCCTGGATCTTCGGACAGAAGACATTGTGGTGGTACCCAAGCCGGTTACTGACAGCCATTCTTGCGAGGACTTTCACCCCATTTTGCTCTTAAACACAGGGATTAAGGTGTGGGCGAGGATGATGGCCAACTGAGTGGGAAAGATCATTACTCATCTGGTACACTCAGACCAGCCCAGGTTTATGCCGACACGAGCCACAAGGCACAATTTGAGATGAGTGCATAATGCTATTGCTCTCAGTGAAGCAGCAGAGGAACACAGGGCCCTGCTTTCTGTTGATTTCAGAAAGCTTTTGACTCACTTGACTGGGCGTACATACTCGCCCTTTTTGAGCGAATTGGTAGCGGACCCCGGTTTTGCAGCTGTATGCACTGACCTCGGGCTAGGGTGCGCATGGGGGGACAGGTTTCAGCGTAGTTTCCAGTGGAGAGGGGTATGTGCCAGGGATGGCCCCTATCTCCCTTGTTATTTGCAGTAGTAATAGAGTGGGCCTATTATATAGAGGCTTTCAATGGGATGATGCAGTATGTGACAGAATATCATTATATGCTGACAATGTGCTCCTGCATTTGGGCAACCCAGAGGAATCTGGACAGAGGGCATTGGAAATCCTGGGAATTTTTGGGGAGTACTCGGGCTTCGTATGAACCCACGAAGTCTGTGATCTACCCCATAGCCCAACTGACAGTGGGCGATGGCCTCACAATTCAAACAGAAGGGGTCAAATACCTGGGGGTGTTTGTTACAGGGAATGGAAATCGTTCCTATGAAAGGAACTTGATGCCACTTCTAGACAGACTGTCCATAGACGTTCTATTCTGGAAGGCGATCTCGTTGTCCCTAATGGGGCGCCCAGCCATATTAAAGATGGTGGCCCCGCTGTGCCTTTTGTACCAGCAACAGAACCACCCGTTTCACATTTATAGGTCCTTTTTTAAGAAAGTGAACTCCCAGTTGTGCGCGTTGCTGTGGAAGAGTGGGTGCCACGGATATCCCCAGAAAAATGCTGTTGACTGATGTTTGAGAGGGGCATTGCCACATCGGATATTAGGCTGTACTGCTGGGCAGCACACCTTCTTCTAATTAATGACTGGTGGTTTGAGGGGTTCACAGACCCGGCCTGCGCTCTTGAGAGAATGGTCATAGAGGTGCGGGTCTCCCACATCTGTTGTATGGGGGGCTGCGTGGAGGGGGCTACCTCCTGCTACGCGGGTGGTGTTGGAGGTATGGGAAGAAGCAAAAAAAGTTACAGGCTGGAAAAACAGACTGACTTCAGAAACACCATTATGGCACGGCACTTACCTCCCTCAGGTCACGGCCATGCAGGCTATTGCGGACTGGTATCTGGTGGGAATTTTAACCCTAGGGGATATACTGGAAAATGGCATATTGAAATCCTTTCAAGACTTACAGAGGCACTTTGCACTACATCGCACACAATTTTGTAAAGACCTACAACTCTGGCATGCCCTGAGGCACACACTTCAGGGGCTTCCGGGGACCCCAGAATTGCCATCCCTAGAGGCCAAGCTCCTGTTGACACATATGAAAGACCATAAGCTATCAAGATATAAAATGCTCCTCAGGAATGTAGCAGACCCCATGGAGATGGTGCGTAGGGCCTGGGAGAAGGACGTGGGGGATTGGAGGGAGGCACTGGAGGTGCCTAAGGTGGCAGCTATACAATACCAGTTCAGGAACATTCAGCTTAAACTGCTACATCGCACTGATTATACCAGGGCCCGCCTTCACCGCATGGGGTTTCTGCTTGACACCGGGAAATTTAATTCAGACATTTTGGCATGCATTGCCCTGCTCTCTCTGGTTTCTGGAACAGGGTTCTGGGACAGTTGGAGGTGGTCTTGGATTGGAAAATCCCAAGGGATCCCAAACTGAATCTTCTGCACATCACTGACAGACTGGGAGGCACAAGGCATCAAAAAGCTCTCCTGTGGCTACGGTTGGTTCTGGCCAAAAGAGATCTTGCCAAGGCATGGAAGGCGACACACGCCCCCTCAGTTGAGGGTTGGACCCAAGGCATGGATTTCTGCATGGAACTGGAGAAGCCCATATGCGCAGCAAGGGGATGCCCCCAAAGTACTATAAAATTTGGACTGGCTGGGTGGAGGCACAGGGGATACACCTGGATCCAATTCCAGATAATCCATGGACACTTAGGCCCTCATTACAACATTGGCGGTAAATGCCGCTTACCGCCGTGCAGAAGACCGCCAACACACCGCTGCGGCCGCGGAAATCCGCTACAGCTATTAGGAGTCACAGCTCGGAATCTGCCAAAATCACCCACACAAGTCCGCCACACCAAAGGTCAGTGATAAACTGGCGATAACAAAACCTCCACCGTCACGCCAACAGGAATACGCCCACACTATCACGACCCACGAATCCACGCAGCGGTCTTTCAACCGCGGTATTCCATTGGCGGTACACACCGCTGCACTCAAAATACACACACATTTACAAAACACAACCACATTGGGCAATTCGAAATACACACACCTGATACACATACACACACCACTCCCACACACCCAATACAATATAAAACACACACCCACATCACCCACAAACCCTTACGACCAGAATTGCGAAAGAAGGCCAGAGAGAGACACCACCATCAACAAACTAGCATCCACAGGCACTCAACACCATCACTCACACAACATCCACGCACCTCACACAACACACACAAACACATCCCCTCACATATCACAACACACACCACCTCACACATCATCCACACCACCCCATGGCACCGCAAAAACACCCCAGGTTTTCTGAGGAGGAGCTCAGGGTCATGGTGGAGGAAATCGTCCGGGTAGAGCCACAGCTATTCGGATCACAGGTGCAGCACACTTCCATAGCTAGGAAGATGGAGCTATGGCGCAGAATCGTGGACAGGGTCAACGCAGTGGAACTGCATCCAAGAACTAGGGATGACATCAGGAAGAGGTGGAACGACCTACGGGGGAAGGTGTGTTCTGTGGTCTCAAGACACCAGATTGCAGTTCAGAGGACTGGCGGCGGATCTCCACCTCCTCCCCCACAACTAACAACATGGGAGGAGTAGGTCTTGGCTACACTGCATCCTGAGGGCCTCGCAGGAGTAGCTGGAGGAATGGACTCTGGTAAGTCAAACAGGGCTGCCAGTGTCCCAAGGAGCGAGGCCAAGGACATTCCCCCACCGCCAAAACAGAAAAAGTTGCCCACATCCCGGAGGGAGAAGGCCAAAACACCTGCCACCAAGGGCTCAGGCAAGACAATTGTTGGAAGTGGCAAGACAGCTGCGCCACCATCCAAGGTGGGGAAGGGCCTGAAAATGAAAGGCAAGTCAACGTCGCCGCCAACCTGCACGGCGGACAAGACCGCCACTGCCACATGCACCGCCGCCACGGACACCGCCGGCAGCACCCCAGGTACTGAGTCTGCCACCAGCACCGCCGCTACTGATACCGCCGCCAGCACCACAGTCAGTGAGCCCGCCACCAGCACCGCCACTACTGACACCACTGCCAGCACCCCGGTCAGTGAGCCCGCCACCAGCACCGCCGCTACTGACACCACCGCCAGCACGGCAGTCAGTGAGCCAGCCACCAGTACGGCAGTCAGTGAGCCAGCCACCTGCACCGCCAGCGGCCCGCGACATCCTGAGCGAGTGGCACCACCTCAGACATGGCTGCCATCCCCAGTGGTCATTCGTACGAGGCTGGTGGTCAGTTCCAGGGGCCTGGGCAGCTTGCATATTGCACCACCGTCAGTGGAGTGTCACATCCACTACCTCAGTCCTTGGCAGGATGAAGCACTCTGGGCACAAAGCTCCCTCCAGAACCAGTGGAGAGATACATCCACTACCTCTGTCCTTGGCAGGATGAAGCACTCTGGGCACAAAGCCCCCTCCAGAACCAGTGGAGAGATACATCCACTACCTCTGTCCTTGGCAGGATGAAGCACTCTGGGCACAAAGCCCCCTCCAGAACCAGTGGAGAAAGACATCCACTACCTCAGTCCTTGGCACGATGAAGCACTCTGGGCACAAAGCCCCCTCCAGAACCAGTGGAGAAAGACATCCACTACCTCAGTCCTTGGCAGGATGAAGCACTCTGGGCACAAAGCCCCCTCCAGAACCAGTGGAGACTGTTATCCACTTGAGAGACTGTGGCTTTGCACTCCCCAGGATAAAGCAGTGGACAACCCACCCACTGGAGAGACTTCAGAGACTGTGGCTTTGCACTCCCCAGGATGCAGCAGTGGGCGACCCACCCACTGGAGAGACTTGAGAGACTGTGGCTTTGCACTCCCCAGGATAAAGCAGTGGACTAACCACCCTCTGGAGAGACTTGAGAGACTGTGGCTTTGCCCTCCCCAGGATAAAGCAGTGGGCTACCCACTGGAGAGACTTGAGAGACTGTGGCTTTGCACTCCCCATGATAAAGCAGTGGGCTAACCACCCACTGGAGAGACTTGAGAGACTGTGGCTTTGCACTCCCCATGATATAGCTGTGGGCTAAATACCCACTGGAGAGACGTGTGAGACTGTGGCTTTGCACTCCCCAGGATAAAGCAGTGGGCAAACCACCCACTGGAGAGACTTGTGAGACTGTGGCTTTGCACTCCCCACGATAAAGCAGTGGGCAAACCACCCACTGGAGAGACTTGAGAGACTGTGGCTTTGCACTCCCCAAGATAAAGCAGTGGGCAAACCACCCACTGGAGAGACTTGTGAGACTGTGGCTTTGCACTCCCCAGGATAATGCAGTGGGCAAACCACCCACTGGAGAGACTTGTGAGACTGTGGCTTTGCACTCCCCAGCATACATCAATGGGCATGGAGCCCCCTCGTGGAGCTGGTGTTGTGCACTCATCCGGCTGAGGTGCCCCGCCTTCTCTTCCCCCTGAGGTGCCTGTTTTATTTTGATCTGATACCCCTGCAGTGTTCTCTCCGTTTCGATTGGGCATCGAGTGTGGGCCTCGCCCATGCATTTTGGGCCCAGTGGTCCACCGACTATATAGGTGCAGTACCTGGACTTGAATTCTTGGTGTACATAATTGTTTATAGTGTATATACATTTTTGACTAATGGATTATTCTTGATTACAATGGTTACAATCATTTCCTTTTGTCATTGCGTTCTTCCAGGGGGGTGGGGGGTGTAGATGTAATGTTGCAGCATGTATTTGTGTGTATGTTGTTGTGGGTGAGGGTGGGGGTGGGGGTGTTGCGTGTTGCTTGTGTGTGTCACTCTCTTTTCCCTCCCCCTCCCCTGTGTTGTAGGTGCAGTACTCACCGTGGCTGTCGCCGCCATCGTTCGTGCTCCTCGGAGAGGAGCAGGAAGACCATCACAGGGAGGATTTGGAGTTCAGGCTCCATGGCGTCCTGGTTCCTCGTGGGGTGTGTAGAGGTGAGTGTTTTCCCTTCCAAGTCCTGTTTCCGCCGTGTTTGGCCTGTCATAATGGTGTGGGCGGTACATTGTCTTCCGTCTGTCTGTTGGCGGTGACCGCCATGCTGTTTATTTGTACCGCTGTGGCGGTCGGAGTGTTAAAGTGGCTGTCTATGTTGGCGGTTTCCGCCATGGTCATAATTCCATTTTTTTTTACCGCTGACTTGTTGGTGGTTTTACCGCCGCTTTACCACCGACCGCCAGGGTTCTAATGAGGGCCTTAATAATTAATGCAGGGCACTCATGGACATTGGAAACGAGGAGGCATCACTGCCCATCGGGGGGAAAGAGGAAACATCTGCATTGTCTTTGTCCATCAATGGCACCAATGATGTTGGGGATATGTCCTAGGGCATAAAAGTCAGCTTTCACTGTGGCCAAATCCTCTACCTGGGGGAATACGATGTAGCTGCAGATGTGTTTCAGCAGGGCAGACAACACACTGGTCAACACTTTGGACAACATTGGCTGAGACATCCCTGATGCCATGGCCACTGTTGTTTGAAAGGAACCACTTGCCAGGAAATGGAGCACTGACAGGACCTGCACTAGAGGGGGGATACCTGTGGGCTGGCGGATAGCTGACATCAGGTCTGGCTCCAACTGGGCACACAGTTCCTGGATTGTGGCATGATCAAGTCTGTAGGTGACTATTACATGTCTCTCTTCCATTGTCGACAGGTCCACCAGTGGTCTGTACACCAGAGGATGCTGCCATCTCATCACCTGCCCCAGCGGACGTGCCCTATGGATGAGAACAGCGAGCACAGAGTCAGCCAACACTGAGGTAGTAAAAAAACAATTTTATTGCACACATTTGTCAATCCGCTATGTGCCTGTCTTTGTGTGTGTGCAAGGCCTAGACATGAGTGACGTATTAAAAATTAATGCCATTTGGCCCCCTGAAATGGCGGCTTCCTGACCTGTTATGTGGGACAAGAGGATATGAGGTAACTGCGCTTGCGTTGTACACCGTCGCAGTAGGTGGTCGAAGACCGCAGCGCAGTCCTGCATTGGTTAACATTGGGCCCTATGGGTCCCAGGAGCCAATGACTATGTACGCCAGTCCGGTGGTGACGGTACGCACCGCTGCGGATGTGTCTGCCATTTTCTGTCTGTTCACTTACTTGATACCTGATCTTCAACAGGAGAGGACCTACACTGCAAGTGCTGCTGTGACCTCAGTCTGGAAGCGACGATGGCTCATGTGTCTGGGGAAAGGGCCCCTGCCTTCACATCGGAAGAGTTGGATAAACTAGTGGATGGGGTCCTCCCCCAATACACGCTACTCTACGGTCCTCCTGACAAACAGGTGAGTACACTGTGAGCATGCTGTATGGGCAATGCCTGCTTGGAGTGGTGTGGATGGAAGATACGGGGGTGAGGCCTGCATGATCGGAGTGTATGTGCATCAGGGCAAGGGTGGGAACGTGGGACAATGACTGTGACGGTCCGGACGGTTAAAGTTTTTCCTTTTCCCCTGTACTATTCCTGTAGGTCAGCGCCCACCAGAAGAAGGATATTTGGCGTGCCATTGCCAAGGACGTCCGGACCCTGGGGGTCCACCACAGACAGAGCACCCACTGCCGGAAAAGATGGGAGGACATTCGCCGCTGGAGCAAGAAGATGGCGGAGGCCCAGCTAGGGATGGCCTCCCAACGTGGGAGAGGTGCCCGTCGCACCATGACCCCCCTGATGTTCCGGATCCTGGCGGTGGCGTAACCGGAGTTGGATGGGCGCTTGAGGGCATCACAGCAGCCACAAGGGGGTGAGTACCGTCACATCCATCTGACTCTGCGCGCATTGGAGGTGTCTGGGTGGAGGAGGTGGGCAGTGGGTTCCCCTAGGCTAGGGTGAGCTTTGTAGGCAAGGACCCTTTGTGAGGCAGGCTATGTGGCACCCCAACCCCACCAGTGGTAAGAGCCATATACACCTAGTCAGGCTCCTGTGACTTCCATGTGTACAGCAATCGGGCATAGGCCATGTACCCCATGTCCCTGTGATTACTTAGGGAACTCTAAGTGCATGGTGTAGTGCAGAGGGCTGCTGTGTCTGTAGTGTCCGCCAACGGTAGCGGTATTGCATGCACTGAACATGTCTTTCTTCTTTCCCCCCCCTTTTTGTGGTCTCCCTGTTCTTGTGTGCATTAGCATCATCAAGTGGAGGAGCTGTGCCACCGGAGCAGGAGGGAGCTGCATCCCACATGGCCCAGGAGGGCGAGACAACGGAGTCTGAAGTCACCAGTGGGACGGAGGGCGAGGGGAGCTCCACGGCGCGGACAGGAGCAGAGACCAGCGACACCGACTCCTCCTCTGATGGGAGCTCCCTTGCGGTGGTGGGCCCCTCTGTGCCCACCGCATCTACAGGTACAGCCGCCACCCCCCTACCCGCACCGCCCTCCCAGCAGCCTCTGAGCGTGTGTCCCGTGGCAGCTCACCCAGGAAGGTGGGCATCTCCTTCGCCCCAGGCACCTCAGGCCCTGCCCCAGTCAGCCCTGCTGCCGTCAGTGAGTAGGCCATTGACCTCCTGAGATCCCTCACTGTTGGGCAGTCTACCATTCTGAATGCCATCCAGGGTGTAGAGAGGCAGTTGCAACAGACAAATGCATACCTGGAGAGCATTCATTCTGGCCAGGCAGCCCAACAGTGAGCTTTTCAGGCTCTGGCCTCTGCACTGATGGCAGCCATTGTCCCTGTGTCCAGCCTCCCCCTGTGGGAGGCTGGACTGGCTTGTAGTGAGTACCAAGGGGTACTTGCACCTTGCACCAGGCCCAGTTATCCCTTATTAGTGTGTAGGGTGTCTAGCAGCTTAGGCTGATAGATAATGGTAGCTTAGCAGAGCAGCTTAGGCTGAACTAGGAGACGTGTGAAGCTACTACAGTACCACTTAGTGTCATATGCACAATATCATAAGAAAACACAATACACAGTTATACTAAAAATAAAGGTACTTTATTTTTATGACAATATGCCAAAGTATCTTAGAGTGTACCCTCAGTGAGAGGATAGGAAATATACACAAGATATATATACACAATAGCAAAAATATGCAGTATAGTCTTAGAAAACAGTGCAAACAATGTATAGTTACAATAGGATGCAATGGGGACACATAGTGATAGGGGCAACACAAACCATATACTCCAAAAGTGGAATGCGAACCACGAATGGACCCCAAACCTATGTGACCTTGTAGAGGGTCGCTGGGACTATTAGAAAATAGTGAGAGTTAGAAAAATAACCCTCCCCAAGACCCTGAAAAGTGAGTGCAAAGTGCACCAAAGTTCCCCTAAGGACAAAGAAGTCGTGTTAGAGGAATAATGCAGGAAAGACACAAACCAACAATGCAACAACTGTGGATTTCCAATCTAGGGTACCTGTGGAACAAGGGGACCAAGTCCAAAAGTCACAAGCAAGTCGGAGATGGGCAGATGCCCAGGAAATGCCAGCTGCGGGTGCAAAGAAGCTTCCACTGGACAGAAGAAGCTGTGGTTTCTGCAGGAACGAAAAGGACTAGAGACTTCCCCTTTGGTGGACGGATCCCTCTCGCGGTGGAGAGTTGTGCAGAAGTGTTTTCCCGCCGAAAGAACGCCAACAAGCCTTGCTAGCTGCAAATAATGCGGTTAGCGTTTTTGGATGCTGCTGTGGCCCTGGAAGGACCAGGAGGTCGCAAATTAGACCAGGAGAGAGAGGGGACGTCGAGCAAGACAAGGAGCCCTCTCAGCAGCAGGTAGCACCCGGAGAAGTGCCAGAAACAGGCACTATGAGGATGCGTGAAACGGTGCTCACCCAAAGTCGCACAAAGGAGTCCCACGTCGCCGGAGACCAACTTAGAACGCCGTGCAATGCAGGTTAGAGTGCCGTGGACCCAGGCTTGGCTGTGCACAAAGGATTTCCGCCGGAAGTGCACAGGGGCCGGAGTAGCTGCAAAAGTCGCGGTTCCCAGCAATGCAGCCCAGCGAGGTGAGGCAAGGACTTACCTCCACCAAACTTGGACTGAAGAGTCACTGGACTGTGGGGGTCACTTGGACAGAGTCGCTGGATTCGAGGGACCTCGCTCGTCGTGCTGAGAGGAGACCCAAGGGACCGGTAATGCAGCTTTTTGGTGCCTGCGGTTGCAGGGGGAAGATTCCGTCGACCCACGGGAGATTTCTTCGGAGCTTCTGGTGCAGAGAGGAGGCAGACTACCCCCACAGCATGCACAAACAGGAAAACAGTCGAGAAGGCGGCAGGATCAGCGTTACAGAGTTGCAGTAGTCATCTTTGCTACTTTGTTGCAGTGTTGCAGGCTTCCAGCGCGGTCAGCAGTCGATTCCTTGGCAGAAGGTGAAGAGAGAGATGCAGAGGAACTCGGCTGAGCTCTTGCATTCGTTATCTAAAGTTTCCCCAGAGACAGAGACCCTAAATAGCCAGAAAAGAGGGTTTGGCTACCTAGGAGAGAGGATAGGCTAGCAACACCTGAAGGAGCCTATCACAAGGAGTCTCTGACGTCACCTGGTGGCACTGGCCACTCAGAGCAGCCCAGTGTGCCAGCAGCACCTCTGTTTCCAAGATGGCAGAGGTCTGGAGCACACTGGAGGAGCTCTGGACACCTCCCAGGGGAGGTGCAGGTCAGGGGAGTGGTCACTCCCCTTTCCTTTGTCCAGTTTCGCGCCAGAGCAGGGCTAAGGGGTCCCCTGAACCGGTGTAGACTGGCTTATGCAGAATTGGGCACATCTGTGCCCAAGAAAGCATTTCCAGAGGCTGGGGGAGGCTACTCCTCCCCTGCCTTCACACCATTTTCCAAAGGGAGAGGGTGTCACACCCTCTCTCAGAGGAAGTTCTTTGTTCTGCCATCCTGGGCCAGGCCTGGCTGGACCCCAGGAGGGCAGATGCCTGTCTGAGGGGTTGGCAGCAGCAGCAGCTGCAGCGAAACCCCAGGAAGGGCAGTTTGGCAGTACCAGGGTCTGTGCTACAGACCACTGGGATCATGGGATTGTGCCAACTATGCCAGGATGGCATAGAGGGGGCAATTCCATGATCATAGACATGTTACATGGCCATATTCGGAGTTACCATTGTGAAGCTACATATAGGTAGTGACCTATATGTAGTGCACGCGTGTAATGGTGTCCCCGCACTCACAAAGTCAGGGAAATTGGCCCTGAACAATGTGGGGGCACCTTGGCTAGTGCCAGGGTGCCCTCACACTAAGTAACTTTGCACCTAACCTTTACCAGGTAAAGGTTAGACATATAGGTGACTTATAAGTTACTTAAGTGCAGTGTAAAATGGCTGTGAAATAACGTGGACGTTATTTCACTCAGGCTGCAGTGGCAGGCCTGTGTAAGAATTGTCAGAGCTCCCTATGGGTGGCAAAAGAAATGCTGCAGCCCATAGGGATCTCCTGGAACCCCAATACCCTGGGTACCTCAGTACCATATACTAGGGAATTATAAGGGTGTTCCAGTAAGCCAATGTAAATTGGTAAAAATGGTCACTAGCCTGTTAGTGACTATTTGGAAAGAAATGAGAGAGCATAACCACTGAGGTTCTGATTAGCAGAGCCTCAGTGAGACAGTTAGGCACCACACAGGGAACACATACATATAGGCCACAAACTTATGAGCACTGGGGTCCTGACTAGCAGGGTCCCAGTGACACATAACAAACATACTGAAAACATAGGGTTTTCACTATGAGCACTGGGCCCTGGCTGGCAGGATCCCAGTGAGACAGTGAAAACACCCTGACATACACTCACAAACAGGCCCAAAGTGGGGGTAACAAGGCTAGAAAGAGGCTACTTTCTCACACAACCCCCCCCCCCCCAAACGAAGGACAATAAGGCTAACCTTGGCCAGTTGAGACTTTATTGTCTAAGTGGTGATAAGTAGAGAGTAGCTCTGCAATAGACTGGTTACTCCCTTTATCATCCACTATATGGTTACTTCCCTGTGGGGATGTAAACCACCCTGTTTGAAGTTTTTTAGCTAAGCAACAATGTGAAGATGTATTTTCAGAGTTTCTATCAGTAAGTTTTAGTTTAGAGCAGTGGGAATTGTCCACTGAACCTATTTGTAGTGATGGAAATGCCAGACAGGGATGCTGTCTCAGGAAAGCCATAGCTGGGCAAAAACTTTGTCCACATGGCTGGAAGAGAGAACAGGGATGCTGTTTCTCTTGAGTTGGAGCAGGGCAGGGATGCTCTCCTATGAGCTCCACACTAGGGCAGGGATGCTGTCCTAAGTGTTGTGAGGCAGTGCAGGGTTTCTGCACTAAAGTTTCTCTGGGAGGGTTGGAGGGATGCTCCATGTTAACTAAAATGGTGATCTTTTTCTCACCAATGTTAGTTATCCCACAGAGAGGTACTTCTACCTCAGGGACTACAGTTTTGCCAACTGATGATTCCCTTGGAACAGGTGCCACCCCAGGAGAGGTTTCTCCCACCACAGGAATGGTATCCTGAATGGTAGGGTGGTTAGGGGATACTGTGATACCCTTTTTACCTGTTGTTGGAGAGGGATCCTGAGTTTTCAGGCCTTCTCTCCTTTGCTTTTTCATTTCAGTAGAAATGAGAGGGAACAATTCCTCAGGGATGCCCAGCATGGCTGCATGGGCATAAAACTCTACATCAGCCCAACCTGAGGCCTCTAGGTCATTACCTAAGAGACAATCTACAGGTAAGCTAGGTGATACCACCACCTGCTTAGGGCCAGTAACTCCACCCCAACTAAACTGAATTATAGCTAAGGGAAGAAACTTAGTGGAGTTATGGACATCAATAATCTTATACTGTTGTCCAATGATGTGTTGATCAGGGTGCACTAGGTTTTCAGTCACCAAAGTGATACTGGCACCTGTGTCCCTGTAGGCCAAGGCCTCAACACCATTTATTGAAACTGTCTGCCTGTACTTATCCATTGTAAGGGGACAAGCAGCCAGTGTGGCAAGGCCAGTGCCACTAGGTGTGACAGAAACTGTCTTGGGACTGACTACCCCAGTTTCTACTATGGACCCATAAGTGAACCCAACTACACCCTTAACTTGACTGTTGCCAGCAGTCCCACCACTAGTACCACTACTGCTAGGGGCACTAGAGCTTGATGTATTAGTGGTGGTAGGCTCAGGGGGTTTACCTGGACAGGACTTATCCCCTGGCCTATGGCCTCTGTTTTTACACACAAAGCACCAAGGCTTTTTAAATTGTGTAGGTTGAGAAGAAGAAGAATTTGTTTTATCCCCACCCCCTGAAGAGTGTTTAAGATTTGAAGTGGGATCTTTGGTTTTACCCTTGTCCCCATGCTTATCTTGAGATTTTTCACCATCTTTCTTCTTGTTGTTCTCTTTGTCACCACCTGTATGAACTTTTCTGTTCACCCTTGTTCTGACCCATTTGTCTGCCTTCTTTCCCAATTCTTGGGGAGAGGTCAGATCAGAGTCCACCAAGTACTGGTGCAACAAATCAGACACACAATTATTAAGAATATGCTCTCTCAGGATCAAGTTATACAGGCTGTCATAATCAGTAACTTTACTGCCATGTAACCACCCCTCCAAGGCCTTCACTGAATGGTCAATGAAATCAACCCAGTCTTGTGAAGACTCCTTTTTGGTCTCTCTGAACTTTATCCTGTACTGTTCAGTGGTTAAGCCATAACCATCCAGGAGTGCATTCTTAAGAACTGTAAAATTATTGGCATCACTTTCTTTCACAGTAAGGAGCCTATCCCTACCTTTTCCACTAAATGATAGCCATAGGATAGCAGACCACTGCCTTTGAGGGACATCCTGTACAACACAGGCCCTCTCAAGTGCAGCAAACCACTTGTTAATGTCATCCCCCTCCTTATAAGGGGGAACTATCTTGTGCAGATTCCTGGAATCATGCTCTTTTGCAGGATGACTATGGGGAATACTGCTGCTGCCACCATGGGTTTCTAAACCCAACTTCTGTCTTTCCTTCTCTAGTTCAAAAGACTGTCTATCCAAATCCAGCTGTTGCTTCTTAAGCTTCAGTCTGGTTTGTTCCACCCTCAACTTATTGAGTTCCCTCTCTAACATTCTGTCATTAGGGTTGGTGGGAGGGACATTCCTAGATACAGAGGTATGATGGGAATGAACAGAAGGAGACCTGTCCCTTACAGAAGCCACCCTAACAGCTTGGCTAACAGAAACATTACTACCAGTATGGTGAGAATAAATGCTTTTGCTATGATGTGAGACAACACTATTTGTATGGTGTGGCTCATCATCATTACCAACTATGCTATACTGTCTAATAATGGGCAGGCTAGGAAGTTTATTTCCTGAATCTTTTTCTGGGGGAGTCCCTGAATCAGATTGGGAACTATTAGGTACTTTTTCAACAGATGGGGCACCTATAGCCTTATCTTGTTCTGTAAGCATGTTAAGTAACAGTTCCAAGGAAGGATTCTTCCCTACACTCAAACCTATCTCTATGCAGAGACTCCTTGCCCCTTTCCAGCTAAGGTGGTCATATGCAAGTTTGGACAGATCAACATTTTGGCCTGTGCCAGACATTTTTAGAGAGAGTTAAAGTGATAGAAAAAGAGAAAAAAGTTTTCAGAACTTTTTAGAAAGACAGAAAAAAAACTTTTTAAACTTTTAAGAACTTTTTGAAAGTTTAGAAGTACTTTTCAGCACTTAGAAAAGAGTGAAAAGAGGAAATGCAAAACTTTTTGGCTACGTGTATATACACTGACCTTGTTTTGTATATTTTTCTCTTATGAAAAGTACAATGACAAGAGTGGTAAGTAGTCTCAAAGCACTTATCCCACCGCTGCACAATCAATGTAGGAGGCTGGACTGGCTTGTAGTGAGTACCAAGGGGTACTTGCACCTTGCACCAGGCCCAGTTATCCCTTATTAGTGTATAGGGTGTCTAGCAGCTTAGGCTGATAGATAATGGTAGCTTAGCAGAGCAGCTTAGGCTGAACTAGGAGACGTGTGAAGCTACTACAGTACCACTTAGTGTCATATGCACAATATCATAAGAAAACACAATACACAGTTATACTAAAAATAAAGGTACTTTATTTTTATGACAATATGCCAAAGTATCTCAGAGTGTACCCTCAGTGAGAGGATAGGAAATATACACAAGATATATATACACAATAGCAAAAATATGCAGTATAGTCTTAGAAAACAGTGCAAACAATGTATAGTTACAATAGGATGCAATGGGGACACATAGGGATAGGGGCAACACAAACCATATACTCCAAAAGTGGAATGCGAACCACGAATGGACCCCAAACCTATGTGACCTTGTAGAGGGTCGCTGGGACTATTAGAAAATAGTGAGAGTTAGAAAAATAACCCTCCCCAAGACCCTGAAAAGTGAGTGCAAAGTGCACCAAAGTTCCCCTAAGGACAAAGAAGTCGTGTTAGAGGAATAATGCAGGAAAGACACAAACCAACAATGCAACAACTGTGGATTTCCAATCTAGGGTACCTGTGGAACAAGGGGACCAAGTCCAAAAGTCACAAGCAAGTCGGAGATGGGCAGATGCCCAGGAAATGCCAGCTGCGGGTGCAAAAAAGCTTCCACTGGACAGAAGAAGCTGCGGTTTCTGCAGGAACGAAAAGGGCTAGAGACTTTCCCTTTGGTGGACGGATCCCTCTTGCCGTGGAGAGTTGTGCAGAAGTATTTTCCCGCCGAAAGAACGCCAACAAGCCTTGCTAGCTGCAAATCGTGCGGTTGGCGTTTTTGGACGCTGCTGTGGCCCTGATGGGACCAGTGGGTTGCAAATTGGACCAGGAGAGAGAGGGGACGTCGAGCAAGACAAGGAGCCCTCTCAGCAGCAGGTAGCACCCGGAGAAGTGCCAGAAACAGGCACTACGAGGATGCGTGAAATGGTGCTCACCCGAAGTCGCACAAAGGAGTCCCACGTCGCCGGAGACCAACTTAGAACGTCGTGCAATGCAGGTTAGAGTGCCGTGGACCCAGGCTTGGCTGTGCACAAAGGATTTCCGCCGGAAGTGCACAGGGGCCGGAGTAGCTGCAAAAGTCGCAGTTCCCAGCAATGCAGCCCAGCGAGGTGAGGCAAGGACTTACCTCCACCAAACTTGGACTGAAGAGTCACTGGACTGTGGGGGTCACTTGGACAGAGTCGCTGGATTCGAGGGACCTCGCTCGTCGTGCTGAGAGGAGACCCAAGGGACCGGTAATGCAGCTTTTTGGTGCCTGCGGTTGCAGGGGGAAGATTCCGTCGACCCACAGGAGATTTCTTCGGAGCTTCTGGTGCAGAGAGGAGGCAGACTACCCCCACAGCATGCACAAACAGGAAAACAGTCGAGAAGGCGGCAGGATCAGCGTTACAGAGTTGCAGTAGTCGTCTTTGCTACTTTGTTGCAGTGTTGCAGGCTTCCAGCGCAGTCAGCAGTCGATTCCTTGGCAGAAGGTGAAGAGAGAGATGCAGAGGAACTCGGCTGAGCTCTTGCATTCGTTATCTAAAGTTTCCCCAGAGATAGAGACCCTAAATAGCCAGAAAAGAGGGTTTGGCTACCTAGGAGAGAGGATAGGCTAGCAACACCTGAAGGAGCCTATCACAAGGAGTCTCTGACGTCACCTGGTGGCACTGGCCACTCAGAGCAGCCCAGTGTGCCAGCAGCACCTCTGTTTCCAAGATGGCAGAGGTCTGGAGCACACTGGAGGAGCTCTGGACACCTCCCAGGGGAGGTGCAGGTCAGGGGAGTGGTCACTCCCCTTTCCTTTGTCCAGTTTCGCGCCAGAGCAGGGCTAAGGGGTCCCCTGAACCGGTGTAGACTGGCTTATGCAGAATTGGGCACATCTGTGCCCAAGAAAGCATTTCCAGAGGCTGGGGGAGGCTACTCCTCCCCTGCCTTCACACCATTTTCCAAAGGGAGAGGGTGTCACACCCTCTCTCAGAGGAAGTTCTTTGTTCTGCCATCCTGGGCCAGGCCTGGCTGGACCCCAGGAGGGCAGATGCCTGTCTGAGGGGTTGGCAGCAGCAGCAGCTGCAGTGAAACCCCAGGAAGGGCAGTTTGGCAGTACCAGGGTCTGTGCTACAGACCACTGGGATCATGGGATTGTGCCAACTATGCCAGGATGGCATAGAGGGGGCAATTCCATGATCATAGACATGTTACATGGCCATATTCGGAGTTACCATTGTGAAGCTACATATAGGTAGTGACCTATATGTAGTGCACGCGTGTAATGGTGTCCCCGCACTCACAAAGTCAGGGAAATTGGCCCTGAACAATGTGGGGGCACCTTGGCTAGTGCCAGGGTGCCCTCACACTAAGTAACTTTGCACCTAACCTTTACCAGGTAAAGGTTAGACATATAGGTGACTTATAAGTTACTTAAGTGCAGTGTAAAATGGCTGTGAAATAACGTGGACGTTATTTCACTCAGGCTGCAGTGGCAGGCCTGTGTAAGAATTGTCAGAGCTCCCTATGGGTGGCAAAAGAAATGCTGCAGCCCATAGGGATCTCCTGGAACCCCAATACCCTGGGTACCTCAGTACCATATACTAGGGAATTATAAGGGTGTTCCAGTAAGCCAATGTAAATTGGTAAAAATGGTCACTAGCCTGTTAGTGACTATTTGGAAAGAAATGAGAGAGCATAACCACTGAGGTTCTGATTAGCAGAGCCTCAGTGAGACAGTTAGGCACCACACAGGGAACACATACATGTAGGCCACAAACGTATGAGCACTGGGGTCCTGACTAGCAGGGTCCCAGTGACACATAACAAACATACTGAAAACATAGGGTTTTCACTATGAGCACTGGGCCCTGGCTGGCAGGATCCCAGTGAGACAGTGAAAACACCCTGACATACACTCACAAACAGGCCCAAAGTGGGGGTAACAAGGCTAGAAAGATGCTACTTTCTCACCCCCCCCTCCAACTTCCTCCACCCAGGCCCAATCCCCAGTACCTCAGCCTATCCCAAGCACACCTTCAGACCAGCATTCACCAAAATCACCACACAAAAGTGGCTCAGGGAAACAGAAGCACCACACTTCATCTCATAGGAACTCACACAAGCACCATACCCATGCAGACACACCAACATCCACTGCCTCCACTGTGTCCCCCTCCTCCTCTTCGTCCACCTCCCTCCCAGTAGCGTCTCCACTCACACCTGCATGCACTACATCCTCATCCACTACCTCCATCACCAGCACGCCCATCACAACACACCCCTCACGAGCAGTCACAACCCCCACAACCATGCACACGTCCCCTCTGTCCTCTGTGTCTGTGTCTGTGACCCCTCCTCCCACAGTAAACAAACGCAAGCACCCACCCACCCAACAGCCATCCATCTCCCAACAGCATCCAGCCCATGCACCTGCACCCAAACTCAGCAGACACCTCCTACAACCACTCCCTCTTCCTCCACTCCCAAACCCTCTCCCTAGTCCCGCCCCAGTGTGTCTAAGAAGCTTTTCCTGGCAAACAATGACCTCTTCCCTACCCCCCGTCCTTCCTCTAGGACCAGGGTGTCCAGAACCCAGGCCAGCACCTCAGCCACCAAGTTGGCGTCCGCTGTGGTACCTGCAACTCACAGAGGCTCACAGGGGGCACCTGTCAGCCCAGCCAGTGTGCCACTAACCCCTGCAAAAGACAAAAGCATTCCACCACCTGCCAAGGTGAAGAAGGGGCCACCATGTAGAAAGGGCAAGGAGCGCGAACCACCCAGCAAGGTCTCCTCAAAAACACCAGCTGCCAGAGCCAAAGTCACACCACCATTTCCCAAGGTGAGGAAGGGGCAGAAAACACCAGGCAAGGCACTTCAGCCGTCGGAGGCAGCTGTGAAGGCCTGGTGGCTACTAGCACAACTGCCAGCCCTGCCACCTGCACCGCGACCAGCACCGCCAGCAGTCCCGCCGCAAGCACCACCACAAGCACCGCCACCTGCACCACCACCTGCCCCACCACTAGCACCACGACTGTAAGCAGCAGCAGCCCCAGTGGGCAGCCGTCCGAGGGTGCGCTGCAGGAGAAGGGCTGGAAGCTCCCTCCACCACTGGCAGCACCAGCACCTGTACCACGGCCAGCACCGCCATATGCACCGCCGAAGGCCCCTCCGCAAGCACCACCACCTGCCCCGCTGACAGTAGGGCCACTACCAGCACCAGCAGCCCCAGTGGGCAGCCATCCGAGGCTGCAGGAGATGAGCTGGAGCCTACCACCACCACGGGCAGCACCCCCACCAGCACCGGCACTACCACCAGTTTGCAGCCTTAGCCGCCACAGGATGGAGTCTAACCCTGCCTCCAAGGACTCTCATGCAAATCTCGTGCCTCAGACACCCAGGTGAGGGAATGTAAACAGCCACACCCCAAGTGTTTCTTCACTGGGCACAAAGCCCCCTCCAGAACCAGTGGAGAAAGGCATCCACTCACCCCCTCCTTGGCAGGATGTGGCACACTGGGCACACAGCCCCCTCCAGAACCAGTAGAGAAAGGCATCCACTCACCCCCTCCTTGGCAGGATGTGGCAGACTGGGCACACAGCCCCCTCCAGAACCAGTGGAGAAAGGCATCCCCTCACCCCCTCCTTGGCAGGATGAAGCAGACTGGGCACAAAGCCCCCTCCAGAACCAGTGGAGAAAGGCATCCACTCACACAATCCTTGGCAGGACCAAGCAGTGGGCAAACCACCCACTTGAGAGACTGTGGCTTTGCACTCCCCAGGATATCGCTGTGGGCATGGAGCCCCCTTGAGGAGCAGTGGCATTATTCCAACATCCGGCTGAGGTGCCCCCCTTCCTAGTCCCCCTGAGGTGCCTGTGTGTTTACGACCTGGTGCCCCTGCAGTGTTCTCTCTGTATTGAGGCAGGAGTCAAGTTTGGGCTTGGCCAATGATTTTTGGCCCTGTGGCCCACGGACATTTTGCATGGACAATGTACGGCCTTATGCACATATTGTATATTTTTGTAAATACTGTTTCTCAAATTGTAACGTATATCTGCCTATTTCTAATATATCAATGATTTAACTCAATTCCTTTTGTCCTTGCGTACTGCCAGGGGTTACGGGGTGTAAGTGTAATGTTGCTGCATTTGTTTGTGTGTGTGGTGTTGGGGGTATGGGTGGGGGTGTTGGATGTTGCGTGTGTGTGTCACTCTCTTTTACCTCCCCCCCTCCCCTGTTTGATAGTTGCAGTACTCACCGTGGTTGAAGCCGCCGCCTTTTGTATTCCTGGTAGATGAGGTAGACCAGCATGGGCAGGACCTGTAGCTCGGGCTCCATGGCATCCTGGTTCTTCGTTGAGTGTCGAGAGGTGAGTGGTTTCCCTTCCAATTCCTGGCAGTGCTTTTGATGGCGTTGGTACCGCCCCCGAAAAACTGGCGGCTAGGCGGGTTGTGATGTGGTGAGCGGTACATTGTCTTCCGCCTGACTGTTGGCGGTGACCGCCACAGTGTTTGTTGCTACCGCCATGGCGGTCAGTGTGTTAAAGTGACTGGCTGTGTTGGCGGTTTCCGCCGTGGTCCTGATCCCATTTTTTTTACCGCCGGCCTGTTGGCGGTATTACCGCCGCTTTAACACCGACAGCCAGGGTTGTAATGAGGGCCAAAGTATTAGGGATCTGTGGCCAGATGTACAAAGCATTTTTCTAGTCGCAAAGGGACTGATTCGCAGAATCGGCCCGTTTGCGACTAGAAAAATGCTTTTTGGGATGTACAAAGGCCAAACTGCAATTCGTTAACTTGTTACCGAATCGCAGTTTGGGTTTTGCGATTTAGTATTAGGAAGGGGCATCCCTTCCTAATACCGAATCTAAATGGTATGTATGATTGTTTTGTGACCGCGAATGCGGTCGCAAAACAATTGCAGTTAGCACCAATTTCAAATTGGTGGTAACCCATTTGCAAAAGGGAAGGGGTTCCCATAGGACCCCTTCCCCTTTGTGAATGCATGCGAAAACATTTTTTCAGAGCAGGCAGAGGTCCCACGGACCACTGCCTGCATTGAAAAAATAAAAAGAAACCTTTTAATTTTGTTTTCGAAAAGCACTCCGTTTTCCTTTAAGGAAAACGGGCTGCATTAAAAAGAAATACTGCTTTATATAAAAGCAGTCACAGACATGGTGGTCTGCTGACACCAGCAGGCCTCCATCCCTGTGAGTGCCGCCATTCCCACTGGGTTCGCAAATTGCGACCTACCTCGTGAATATTCATGAGGTAGGTCATTTGCGACCCCGTTGCAAATCGTAGACAGTGTCATTGACACTGATGTCCATCCGGTTTTGCGACTCGTGTGTCGCAAAACCAGATCTTCACACATGTGGCCCCTAGTCTCCTAAGTTTGGGTAAGCGAGGGTCTGGCACAGCCTTGCTCCAAACTTTGCTGGGAGCCTAGTGGTTAGATTAGTTAGGGTCACTTACACCACTCTAGCTAGACATGACGTATTCAGTAGAGCTCACCTCTCAGGCCCTGGACTCTCAGCATGGGGGTCTAACTTTCCAAGAGTTGAGAGATGTGTGCTGAGAGGAAACTAAAGACTGGGAGGAATCCCAACAAGAGTCTGTTTCTGGGCTTTCTCAACCAGCTGCTCATGGTACTGCCGATAGCCAGGAGGAGGGAGAGGGAGCAGAGTCCGATCCACCAGTCCTAGATGGGATAGATCAGGCACACACTGGGGATCCCCGAGCCCGGGCAGGAGGCTGGTAGGGAGTGAGAAGGGGTCACACTAGTAGGACCACCTTTACTCCTAGAGGCCTGGTTCAGAGGGTCGCCACTAGCAGGAATAGATCCTCCTCTGCTAACTCTCACCTAACCTCAGCATCTGAGGGGACCCACTCATCCGGTTCAGGAGAGGATTCCCTAGATAGGGAATTGAGGCAACTGAGATTGGAGGAGGCTAAGTTGAGGCTGCAGCAGCAACAGCTTGCCCTGGATAGGGAAGCTCTGGCAGTGGAGAGAGAGAGGCAGGGTTGGGGGTTAGTACCCCATGGTGGCAGCAGTTTCAGGTTCGGGGACACCAGGCTCAGGGAGGGCTCTTTTGACTCTAGGAACCTGAACAAGATAGTCCCATCTTACAAGGTGGGTGATGACATCTATAAGTGGTTCACTGCTTTGGAGAGGGCCTGTAAGGTACAGAGGGTCCCTCAGAAGCAGTAGGCAGCTATATTGTGGCTCTCCTTCTATGACAAATGTAGAGACAGGCTCCTCACTGTCAGAGACAAGGATGCAGACAATTATACAGTTTTCAAATCAGCAGTTAGATGGGTTTGGTCTGCCTACTGAGCAGTATAGGATCAAGTTTAGAGAGACCAGGAAAGAGTCCTCCCAAGATTGGGTAGATTTTGTGGATTGCTCTGTTAAAGCTTTGGAAGGCTGGTTACATGGGATCAAAGTTGGTGACTACCAGGGCTTGTATAACCTAATTCTAAGAGAGTACATTTTCAATAATTGTGTATCTGATCAGCTGCATCAGTACCTGGTGGACTTTGATCTGACCTCTCCCGAACAATTTAGAAAGAAGGCAGACAAATGGGTCTGCACCAGGGTGAGAAGGAAGACTCACACAGAGGGTGACCACAAAAAGAAGGAACTAGGTAAGTTTCAAGATAAGAGTGGGGACAAAGATAAACACAAAGAGTCTTCATCAGGCACACAAAACTCCACTGGGGGTGGGAAAAATTCCTCTTCCTCTTACAACAAGTTACCTTGGTGCTACATAGGTAGGCAACCAGGCCACAGGGCACATGAGAGCTCTGGCCCTAAAAATAGCACCAAGCCTGCTACCACCACCACTACCACTAGTACCCTAGCAGTAGTAACAACAGTGGTAGCAGTAGTCATTCCAAAAGTGTAGCTGGGTTCACCTTTGGGACTGTAGTGGGCCCTGGGGTAGACATAGAAACCCCTGAGACAACTTTTGTCTCTAACGGTAGCACGGGCCTGCTGGTCCCCTTAATATGGATAAATACAAGCAGCACATCCTGGTAAATGGTGTTGAGGCTGAGGCCAACAGGGTCACAGGTGCCAGTGTCACCACAGACACTGAACAACTAGTGTCACCTGAACAACACCTACTTGATGACAAGTACCAAGTCACTGATGTGAATAACTCCACTCAGTCCCTCCCCACAGCTAAGGTAGTGTTGTAGTCTCTTCTACCTACCTGTAGAGCACCTCCTGGGTAATGGCCCGGAGACCTCAGCTTGGGCTGAAGTAGAGTTCCTAGCCTATGCAGCCATGCTGGGTATCCCTAGACACCTCCTTGACTTAACCTCAAAACAGGCTAAAGGACAAAGAGGGCAAGGAACCCTGGAGCCTGCAATAGTGGCCCAGGACACTCCTAAAATCACAGACAGGCAGGATAGAGTTAGCTCCTGTCCACACTCCCGCTGAGGATCCCACTCCTCTGAGGGAGGAAACCACCTCCAGGGTGGAACCTGTACCACAGGAACCAAAAGCTACAACAGCCGAACTCCTAGGGGTACAAGAATCGCTCTGCGAGGAATCTAAGATAGAACAGCAACCCTGCCCTATCTTAGAAAACGTGAAACAGCCCTCCTGTCCTTCCATGGGCACTTTGGGGCAGCAACTCTGCCCCACCCCTGACAACTTAGGACAGCAATGCTGTCCTTTAGAACCTTTAGGACAGCCATCCTGTCCTGATCTACCCCATTTAGGACAGCAATCCTGTCCACCTCTAGAGCCTTTAGGACAGCGTCCCTGCCCTGCTCTACACCTCTTAGGACAGCAACCCTGCCCTACTATGGAGCCCCAGGGACAGCCATCCTGCCCTGCTCTATCAGCTTTAAGTCCACAACCTTCAACTAGGGAAATAGAAGGCCCAGTGGAAAGGCAGGTCACAGGTCAGAAACCCAGACTGATAGGGTGGCCACTTCCCCCAGAGGGAAGGGGCCATATATTGGAAAATAATACTGGGAGTAACCACTCCAATGTAGAGGTACTCTCCAGGTATTTCAACTTAGACAATAAAGACTCATCTGGCCAAGGTTAGTCTTATTGTCCTTTGTTTGGGGGGGAGTTATGTAGGAAAGTACTCTCATTTTGGCATGGTTACCCCCACTTTTTGCCTGCTGTCAGTGTGTTTTGACTGTGTTCACTGGGATCCTGCTAACCAGGACCTCAGTGACTGTGATATCTCCCTCTAAATTTGGTTGCTTGGGACTTCACACACCCCACATTTGGCATACTGGTGCCCCCGTAAGTCCCTAGTATATGGTACCTAAGTACCCAGGGCATTGGGGCACCAGGGGTACCCCATGGGCTGCAGTATGTATTATGCCACCCATGAGAGCCCATCTGAAATGTGTCTGCAGGCCTGCCATTGCAGCCTGCGTGAAAAGGTGCATTCACCCTTTCACTTCAGGGCACTACACCAGGTCACTGTAAGTCACCCCTATAGCAGACCCTCCTAGCCCAGAGGGCAGGGTGCAGGTACCTGTGTGGAGGGCACCCCTGCATGAGCAGAGGTGTCCCTACAAACTCCACCTCCATTTTCCTGGACTTCGTCAATGCGGGGGTGCCATTTTAAGTGTGTACTGGACACAGGTCACTACTTGTGTCCAGCTACATAATGGTAACTCCGAACCTGGGCATGTTTGGTATCAAACATGTTGGAATCATACCCCAATACTGTTGCCCCTATTGGTTGTATGATTCCATGCACTCTGAGGGCTCCTTAGAGGACCCCTAGCATTGCTCCTACCAGTTTGCAGGGTTTTCCAGGCAGCCCGCACTGCTGCCATCCTACAGACGGGTTTCTGCCCTCCTGCTGCTTGAGCAGCTCAAACCCAGGAAGGCAGAACAAAGGATTTCCTTTGGGAGAGGGAGGCAACACTTTGGAAATAGGTGTTACAAGGCTTGGGAGGGGTAGCCTCCTCAAGCCACCGGTATGCTTTGAAGGACACATTTGGTGCACTCCTTGCATCAACCAGTTTGCACCAGTCCAGGGACTAGTGAAAAACTGTACAATGGAAAGGAGAGTGACCACTCCCCTGTCCATCACAACCCCAGGGTGGTGCCCAGAGCTCCTCCAGGTGGCCACTTCATTCTGCCATCTTGAATCCAAGGTTGGCAGAGGCCTCTGGGAGCATCTGAGTGGCCAGGTCAGGCAGGTGACGTCACAGCCCTTGCTAGGTTACCAATCCCCCTTTTAGGGCTATTTAGGGTCTCCCCCTTGGGTGGGTCCTTGGATTAAACATGCAAGATTCCAGCAGGAATCCTCTGCAACATTTACTTTGACTACTGGCCACTGAAACCGCAACTGGACTTCACAGGAGCCTACAATCTGCAGCTCTTGCGATGACTTAGCTCTGCAACTTTGTTTTTCCGGCTCCTTACAGCAACTGCAACATTTCCCTAGCTGTGCATCCTCTGAGGGAAGCAAGTCTTCAGTCTGCACCAAGAAGCAAGAAGGAATCTCCCTTGGAGTGAAGGAGTCACTCCCTTGCATCGGCAGGCACCAACTGCATCACCGACCAGCTGCGTGGATCCTCTCTCCTGCAACTCTGCGTGGATCCTGCAACAGAGGTGGTGGTCTTGAGTGGTCCCCTCTACCACTTTTCCAACTTGGGAGGTGGTGAGTCTTTGCTTCTCCTTGCAGGACAGTATCCCTGTACACCGCGACTCTTGCAGCTACCAAGGCTTATTGGCTCTTCTTCTAAGAGATCTTCAGGCTCCGTGTAGCGTGAGCCTTCAGCACTCTCCTCTGCAATGCTTAGTCTCCTGCCTGCTGCTCCAGCGACGAGGGACTCCTCTCCAGGTGTGCTGAGTGGGCCTCACTGCGACTCCTGTGCCTGCTGCCTGTGAGTTGCCTGTGGGGGCTGCATCCTCGACTTTTGGCTCTCTTCACTGTTGAGGGTTGCCTGGGACTCCCCTCCTTGGGTTCCTGGTCCCCAGCAGCTCTACAACTCTTGTCTTTGCCAAGGCTTGTTGGTGGTTTTTCCACACCACTGATGGACTGCAATTCTTCCTCCAGTGTGGGACATCAACTGCATCACTTTTGAAACTCCTCTTCTTCTCCTGTGCTGCACAGCCCACTCCTGCTCTCCACCGTCAACCTGGTCCTGCATCTCCAGAAGGGTGGGTAGTGGTTCCTGCCCCAACCGGGTACTCCAACTGGAAATGGTCTTGGTCCCCTTCATTTACAGGTCCTCCTCTGTCAGAATCCATCTTCTGTTTCTTTCAGTCTTGCTTGGGTCTTGCACATTCCTTTTAGAAAGTTTACCTGTGGGTTAGGGAAAAACCAGGAATTTACATTTCCTCTTCTGGTCACTGGGGGGCACTCTGGTACTTACCTTTCAGGGTTCCTAGTTCCTCCAGCTCCGCTCTACAGATTCCACTTACCTGGGTGGGGTCTGCCCTTTGCATTCCATTTGTTTAGTATATGGTTTGGTCTCCCCCTATGGTCACTATTGTCTATTGTTATTGCTTTCTATTGCTTTCTATGCCCATCCCGAGTACTAATGTGTATATAATAGTGTGTTTACTCACTTTCTAGTTGGGGTATTGCCTATACAATATTTTAGTATTGGTGTCACTAAAATAAAGTACCTTTATTTTTGTAACACTGTGTTCTTTCATGTGTGTCAGTGCTGTGTGACTACAGTGGTATTGCATAAGCGTTGCATGTCTCCTAGATAGGCCTTGGCTGCTCATCCACAGCTACCTCTAGAGGGCCCTGGCTTCCTAGAAACTAACTACACCTCACTAATAGGGGATACCTGGACCTGGTATAAGGTGATAGCACCATAGGTGCTCACCACACACCAGGCCAGCTTCCTACAGTTCCAATACCAGGAATTACGCGAAGCTCCGTTTCTCATTCCTCACCCGCTGCCTTTCTGTTATTCCAGCACTGTGCCGGGACACAGCTCTGTCTATACCCCAATCCTGATTTGAAGCGCCCCAATATTGCTATATTGGGGATTCACATACAATTCTGCTAATGCACTTCATGCTGTTCTTCAGTGCCCCCCATTGTTCCACACTCTGACTTCTGTTTGAGGATATGTGGGAGCCAATTAAATCTATTCTTATTTGCCATCTTTATTTGGGAGGGTCTATTTCACCTATTTCACTCCGTTCTTTTTTTTACTCTCAATGTTTCCTTTCTCTCTCACTTTTCTCTTTCCAGCCTCTTAAAATCCACATGTTAACAGTTTTGCTCTTTCTTTCAACTGTTTATTTCTGCTCCTCTCCCTTTTTTATTTCCCTCTTCCTCTTGCTACCTCCTCATTCAAACTTGCAAAAACATGGTTATTTTTTCTTTCCTTGTTTCGTTCCTCTCTTTTTCCTTCATCAGGCGTTCATTCTTTCACAATTTTTTTCTCTTCCCTTCATTCTTTCTTTGTCTTTTCTATTTGCTCTTTCCTTTGACTTGGTATGCATCCTTTCACTTTTTTTAGATCTTTCTTCTCTCTTTTCTCTGGTGTTTTTCTTATCTTTATCTGTCAATTCCGGTAACCACAAGTTCATTGTTGGGACCCAAAGTTTCAAAGTGGTTTTCCATTCTGTGTCTGTGGGAAATGTGTCAGTACATACATGCCCTGGTTCTTTTGCTGCTTGTTTCTCTCACCATCGCTCTTTTTTTTCTCTAATGTTCATTTTTCTTGGTTTTCATAATTCTTTCATTATTTTTTCCTTATTATCTTTCACTTGCTAGCTTTCTTCCCTTTTTTCTTTTGTCTCACATGTTCGCTCTATTGCTTCTCTTAGTTGTGTTTTTATTTTCTCGTTCTTTCTTTCCCTTTTGTCTTTTATTTCTTTGTGACCCCTTCTCTTTCTTCCTTTTGTCTGTTGTATTCCTTTTGCTTCTTTTTTTCTGCCCTGTTCGCTTTCTCTCCTAAGGCCTTGTTGTCAATAGAGCAACAGGTGCAGTGGCACCGGGGCCCAGAGACCTATAGACCTCAATCAACTCTAATTACTGCTGTATTTTCCTGCTAAAATTGCACTCAACCATTTACCTTTCTTAATCCTGGGCCCTTGACACCGATACTACGCCACTTGTCCTCTACATCTTTACTCCTGACTCTCTCTTTTCTTTCACCCTCCAATCCGTCCCTAATGGTATTTTTGTTATGGTGTTTTGAACATGACGCTCTAATGCCAAAAGTTTATTTCTGATAAAGGTTTATAAGATGATTGTAAGGAAATGCCACCTTGGCATGGTTGCTGTAGGATGCTGGACTGGCTTGTAGTGAGTACCAAGGGGTACTTACACCTTGCACCAGGCCCAGGTATCCCTTATTAGTGTATAGGGTGTCTAGCAGCTTAGGCTGATAGAAAAGGTAGCTTAGCAGAGCAGCTTAGGCTGAACTAGGAGACGTGTGAAGCTCCTACAGTACCACTAGTGTCATATGCACAATATCATAAGAAAACACAATACACAGATATACTAAAAATAAAGGTACTTTATTTTTATGACAATATGCCAAAAGTATCTCAGTGAGTACCCTCAGTATGAGGATAGCAAATATACACAAGATATATGTACACAATACCAAAAATATGCAGTATAGTATTAGAAAACAGTGCAAACAATGTATAGTTACAATAGGATGCAATGGGGACACATAGGGATAGGGGCAACACAAACCATATACTCCAAAAGTGGAATGCGAACCACAAATGGACGCCAAACCTATGTGACCTTGTAGAGGGTCGCTGGGACTGTAAGAAAACAGTTAGGGTTATAAAAATAGCCCACCCCAAGACCCTGAAAAGTGAGTGCAAAGTGCACTAAAGTTCTCCAAAGGACATAGAAGTCGTGATAGGGGAATTCTGCAGGAAAGACACAAACCAGCAATGCAACAATGATGGATTTCCAGTCGAGGGTACCTGTGGAACAAGGGGACCAAGTCCAAAAGTCACAAGCAAGTCGGAGATGGGCAGATGCCCAGGAAATGCCAGCTGTGGGTGCAAAGAAGCTGCTACTGGACAGTAGAAGCTGAGGATTCTGCAGGAACAACAAGGCCTAGAGACTTCCCCTTTGGAGGATGGATCCCCCACGCCGTGGAGAGTCGTGCAGAAGTGTTTTCCTGAAGAAAGACCGCCAACAAGCCTTGCTAGCTGTAAGTCGTGCGGTTAGCATTTTTGGATGCTGCTGTGGGCCAGGAGGGACCAGGATGTGGCCAATTGTGTTAGGGGACAGAGGGGGCGCCCAGCAAGACAAGAAGCCCTCTCAGAAGCAGGCAGCACCCGCAGAAGTACCGGAACAGGCACTACAAAGAGGAGTGAAACGGTGCTCACCCGAAGTCGCACAAAGGAGTCCCACGTCGCCGGAGGACAACTTAGAAAGTCGTGCAATACAGGTTAGAGTGCCGTGGACCCAGGCTTGGATGTGCACAAAGGATTTCCGCCGGAAGTGCACAGAGGCTGGAGTAGCTGCAAAAGTCGCGGTTCCCAGCAATGCAGTCTGGCGTGGGGAGACAAGGACTTACCTCCACCAAACTTGGACTGAAGAGTCACTGGACTGTGGGAGTCACTTGGACAGAGTTGCTGGATTCAAGGGACCTCGCTCGTTGTGCTGAGAGGAGACCCAGGGTACCGGTGATGCAGTTCTTTGGTGCCTGCGGTTGCAGGGGGAAGATTCCGTCAACCCACTGGAGATTTCTTCGGAGCTTCTAGTGCAGAGAGGAGGCAGACTACCCCCACAGCATGCACCACCAGGAAAGCAGTCGAGAAGGCGACAGGATCAGTGTTACAGAGTTGCAGTAGTCGTCTTCGCTACTTTGTTGCAGTTTTGCAGGCTTCCAGCGCGGTCAGCAGTCGATTCCTTGGCAGAAGGTGAAGAGAGAGATGCAGAGGAACTCTGATGAGCTCTTGCATTCGTTATCTAAGGAATTCCCCAAAGCAGAGACCCTAAATAGCCAGAAAAGAGGGTTTGGCTACTTAGGAGAGAAGATAGGCTAGCAACACCTGAAGGAGCCTATCAGAAGGAGTCTCTGACGTCACCTGCTGGCCCTGGCCACTCAGAGCAGTCCAGTGTGCCAGCAGCACCTCTGTTTCCAAGATGGCAGAGGTCTGGAGCACACTGGAGGAGCTCTGGGCACCTCCCAGGGGAGGTGCAGGTCAGGGGAGTGGTCACTCCCCTTTCCTTTGTCCAGTTTCGCGCCAGAGCAGGGCTGAGGGGTCCCTGAACCGGTGTGGACTGGCTTATGCAGAAATGGGCACCATCTGTGCCCATGAAAGCATTTCCAGAGGCTGGGGGAGGCTACTCCTCCCCTGCCTTAACACCTTTTTCCAAAGGGAGAGGGTGTAACACCCTCTCTCTGAGGAAGTCCTTTGTTCTGCCATCCTGGGCCAAGCCTGGCTGGACCCCAGGAGGGCAGAAACCTGTCTGAAGGGTTGGCAGCAGCAGCAGCTGCAGTGAAACCCCTGAAAAGGCAGTTTGGCAGTACCAGGGTTTGTGCTACAGACCACTGGGATCATGGGATTGTGCCAACTATGCCAGGATGGCATAGAGGGGGCAATTCCATGATCATAGACATATTACATGGCCATATTCGGAGTTACCATTGTGAAGCTACATATAGGTAGTGACCTATATGTAGTGCACGCGTGTAATGGTGTCCCCGCACTCACAAAGTCCGGGGAATTTGCCCTGAACAATGTGGGGGCACCTTGGCTAGTGCCAGGGTGCCCACACACTAAGTAACTTAGCACCCAACCTTTACCAGGTAAAGGTTAGACATATAGGTGACTTATAAGTTACTTAAGTGCAGTGTAAAATGGCTGTGAAATAACGTGGACGTTATTTCACTCAGGCTGCAGTGGCAGGCCTGTGTAAGAATTGTCAGAGCTCCCTATGGGTGGCAAAAGAAATGCTGCAGCCCATAGGGATCTCCTGGAACCCCAATACCCTGGGTACCTCAGTACCATATACTAGGGAATTATAAGGGTGTTCCAGTATGCCAATGTAAATTGGTAAAATTGGTCACTAGCCTGTTAGTGACAATTTGTAAAGATAGAGCATAACCACTGAGGTTCTGGTTAGCAGAGCCTCAGTGAGACAGTTAGGCATCACACAGGGAACACATACCTATAGGTCACAAACTTATGAGCATTGGGGTCCTGACTAGCAGGGTCCCAGTGACACATAACAAACATACTGAAAACATAGGGTTTTCACTATGAGCACCGGGCCCTGGCTAGCAGGATCCCACTGAGACAGTGAAAACACCCTGACATACACTCACAAACAGGCCAAAAGTGGGGGTAACAAGGCTAGAAAGAGGCTACTTTCTCACAGTTGCCCCCTGACTTTTTGCCTTTGCTGATGCTAAGTTTTGATTTGAAAGTGTGCTGAGGCCTGCTAACCAGGCCCCAGCACTAGTGTTCTTTCCCTAACCTGTACTTTTGTTTCCACAATTGGCACACCCTGGCATCCAGGTAAGTCTCTTGTAACTGGTACCCCTGGTACCAAGGGCCCTGATGCCAGGAAAGGTCTCTAAGGTCTGCAGCATGTCTTATGCCACCCTGGGGACCCCTCACTCAGCACAGACACACTGCTTGCCAGCTTGTGTGTGCTAGTGGGTATAAAAAGACGAAGTCGACATGGCACTCCCCTCAGGGTGCCATGCCAACCTCACACTGCCTATAGGTATAGGTAAGTCACCCCTCTAGCAGGTCTTACAGCCCTAAGGCAGGGTGCACTATACCATAGGTGAGGGCATAAGTGCATGAACACTATGCCCCTACAGTGTCTAAGCAAAACCTTAGACATTGTAAGTGCAGGGTAGCCATAAGAATATATGGTCTGGGAGTCTGTCATGCACGAACTCCACAGCACCATAATGGCTACACTGAAAACTGTGAAGTTTGGTATCAAACTTCTCAGCACAATAAATGCACACTGATGCCAGTGTACATTTTATTGTAACATACACCCCAGAGGGCACCTTAGAGGTGCCCCTGAAACCTTAACCAACTACCCGTGTAGGCTGACTGGTTTTAGCAGCCTGCCACACACCAGACATGTCGCTGGCCACATGGGGAGAGTGCCTTTGTCACTCTGTGGCTAGTAACAAAGCCTGTACTGGGTGGAGGTGCTTCACACCTCCCCCTGCAGGAACTGTAACACCTGGCGGTGAGCCTCAAAGGCTCACCCCCTTTGTTACAGCACCCCAGGGCACTCCAGCTAGTGGAGTTGCCCGTCCCCTCCGGCCACGGCCCCACTTTTGGCGGCAAGGCCGGAGGAGATAATGAGAACAACAAGGAGGAGTCACTGGCCAGTCAGGACAGCCCCTAAGGTGTCCTGAGCTGAGTTGACTCTGACTTTTAGAAATCCTCCATCTTGCAGATGGAGGATTCCCCCAATAGGGATAGGAATGTGCCCCCCTCCCCTCAGGGAGGAGGCACAAAGAGGGTGTAGCCACCCTCAGGACTAGTAGCCATTGGCTACTAATCCCCCAGACCTAAACACACCCCTAAATTCAGTATTTAGGGGCTCCCCAGAACCTAGGAACTCGGATTCCTGCAACCTAAGAAGAAGAGGACTGCTGAACAGAAAAACCTGCAGAGAAGACGGAGACACCAACTGCTTTGGCCCCAGCTCTACCGGCCTGTCTCCCCCCTTCTAAAGACACTGCTCCAGTGACGCGTTCCCAGGGTCCAGCAACCTCTGAAACCTCAGAGGACTACCCTGCATCTAGAAGGACCAAGAACTCCCGAGGACAGCGGCTCTGTTCACCAAAGACTGCAACTTTGCAACAAAGAAGCAACTTTGAAACAACACACGTTTCCCGCCGGATCGTGAGACTTTGCACTCTGCACCCAACGCCCCCGGCTCGACTTGTGGAGAACAAACACCACAGGGAGGACTCCCCGGCGACTACGAGACCGTGAGTAGCCAGAGTTGACCCCCCCTGAGCCCACACAGCGACGCCTGCAGAGGGAATCCCGAGGCTCCCCCCTGACCGCGACTGCCTGCTTCAAAGACCCGACGCCTGGTAAAGACTCTTCACCCGCAGCCCCCAGGACCTGAAGGATCCGACCTCCAGTGCAGGAGCGACCCCCAGGTGGCCCTCTCCCTTGCCCAGGTGGTGGCTACCCCGGGGAGCCCCCCCCTTGCCTGCCTGCATCGCTGAAGAGACCCCTTGGTCTCCCATTGATTCCTATTGCGAACCCAATGCTTGTTTGCACACTGCACCCGGCCGCCCCTATGCCGCTGAGGGTGTACTTTCTGTGCTGACTTGTGTCCCCCCCGGTGCCCTACAAAACCCCCCTGGTCTGCCCTCCAAAGACGCGGGTACTTACCTGCTGGCAGACTGGAACCGGGGCACCCCCTTCTCCATTGAAGCCTATGTGTTTTGGGCACCACTTTGACCTCTGCACCTGACCGGCCCTGAGCTGCTGGTGTGGTAACTTTGGGGTTGCTCTGAACCACCAACGGTGGGCTACCTTGGACCCAAACTTGAACCCCGTAGGTGGTTTACTTACCTGCAAAAACTAACAAACACTTACCTCCCCCAGGAACTGTTGAAAATTGCACTGTCTAGTTTTAAAATAGCTATATGTCATTTATGTGAAAACTGTATATGCTATTTTGCTAATTCAAAGTTCCTAAAGTACCTACCTGAAATACCTTTCATTTGAAGTATTACTTGTAAATCTTGAACCTGTGGTTCTTAAAATAAACCAAGAAAATATATTTTCCTATACAAAAACCTATTGGCCTGGAATTGTCTCTGAGTGTGTGTTCCTCATTTATTGCCTGTGTGTGTACAACAAATGCTTAACACTACCCTCTGATAAGCCTACTGCTCGACCACACTACCACAAAATAGAGCATTAGAATTATCTCTTTTTGCCACTATCTTACCTCTAAGGGGAACCCTTGGACTCTGTGCATACTATTCCTTACTTTGAAATAGTGCATAAAGAGCCAACTTCCTACAATGATTGTATATGTTTTAAGATAGAGGAAGAAGGAAAATGGAAGTGCTTTAGTTAGATGCTAGGCCACTTGAATTATATGGCAGGAAAAGATGAAATTATGAGGTAGGGTTGACCAATTTATGTGGCAAGAAAAGCCCAGTTATGAATTTACAGTGCCAATAGGTCTAACTCAAGCAAATGCTAGACTTATTGCATTGCAAATGCTTGTTTCTTTTATTTATGTTTTGTAGGTGTCAGGCTTTGTGCTGCCAGGGCTGTTCTCTGCCTCAATCATGGCAGTAGCAGGTAGTGGCAAGGCTGGGGTGTGTGACTTACTCCAGTGGTTGGTTACAGTACATTTGAGCCTGTTTTTGACCATGGTATTACTAAAATGAAATGAAGAAGTCCTATAAGGAAGGAAACTAAATCTGGCCTTTTGTGACTTAGGCCCAAGATACAGGACAGAGAGGAAGAAAATGCTGGTTGCAGCTTGGATAATTTAATTTTGTCGTGCTAGACACTCTCTTAAATAAGTTTGTGAACTATTCCAATAGGTACTACAAAGAAGTGACTTTATGGTTCGGATTCAATCAATCAATCGTAATACTTGTAAAGCGCGACTAGTCACCCACTAGGGTCTCAAGGCGCTGGGGGGCAGTAAGTGAGAGGTTGTCGATGAACGGAGGGGATCAGGTGAAGAGCCAAGTTTTGAGGTCCTTTCAGGATTGTGATAGAGTGGGGGACCTTCTGAGGTGGATAGGAAGGGAGTTCCAGGTCTTGGCGGCGTGGTGGGAGAAGGATCTTCTTCCAGCTGTGGCCTTGCAGACGCATGGGACGGCAGCAAGTGCGAGGTCGGCGGAGCGGAGCTGTCTAGTGGGCGTGTAGAAGTGGAGTCTTTGGTTGAGGTATTCTGGTCCGGCATTGTGAAGGGCTTTGTAGGCGTGCATTAGAAGCTTGAATGTGATTCTCTTGTCTATTGGGAGCCAGTGCGGGTCTCTCAGTAGAGCGAGGGTGGGGCTGTGTTTGGGGATGTTCATGATGAGACGGGTGGAGGCGTTCTGGATGCGTTGCAGTCTTTTCTGTACCTTGGTGGTGGTTCCGGCATAGAGTGCATTGCCATAGTCTAGGCGGCTGCTGATGAGGCCTGGGTGACTGTTCTTTTGGATTCGGTTGGGATCCATTTGAAGATCTTCCGGAGCATGCCCATGGTGTTGAAGCAGGCGGTTGAGCCTGTGCTGACTTGACGGTTCATCGAGAGTGCTGAGTCCAGGATGAAGCTGAGGTTGCGGGCGTGGTCGATGGGGGACGGAGTGCTTCTGAGGGCAGTGGGCCACCAGGAGATGTCCCAGGCTGAGGGATTGTTGCCGATGACGAGGACTTCTGTTTTTTCGATATAAAGCTTGAGGCAGCTCTCCTTCATCCAGGACTGTCCTCATTCCGTTGTGGAAGTGGGTTTTGGCTGTGTGCACGTCATTGGTGAGGGAGATGATTAGCTGAGTGTCATCGGCGTATGAGACGATGTTGAGTGCATGGTGTCTGGCGATGGTGGCTAGGGGGGCCATGTAGAGGATGAAGAGAGTGGGGCTCAGAGAGGAGCCTTGCAGGTGGCCTCTGAGTAGAAGGGGGGAGTCAGACTCTTTTGGTCCTGTCAGAGAGGAAGGAGGTGATCTATTCTGGTGCTTTGTCTCAGATGCTGGCATCGTGGAGATAAGTCTGTAGCGTGTGGTGGGAGATAGTATTGATGGTGGCGGACAGGTTGAGGAGGATGAGAGATGCGGTCTCACCCCTGTCTAAGAGGATGCGGATGTCGTCTGTGGCAGCAAGGAGGGCGGTCTCGGTGCTGTGGTTGCTCCAGAAGCCTGACTGTGAGGGGTGCAGGATGTTGTTGAGTTCGATGTGTCTGGTGAGTTGTCTGCTGACAGCCTTTTCAATGACCTTAGCTGGGAAGGGGAGCAGAGAGATGGGCTGGAAGTTCTTGAGGTCACCAGTGTCTGCAGTGGGTTTCTTCAGTACGGGCTTGATTTTGGTGTGTTTCCAGATTTCTGGGATGGTGGCGGTTTCGAAGGAGTGGTTGATGATGTGCCGGAGTTTGGATGCAATGGTGCTGCTTGCTTTGTTGAAGATGTGGTGGGGGTAGGGATCGGAGGGAGAGCTGGAGTGGATGGAGTTCATGATGTTGAGGGTTTCTTCGTCAGAGATGTTGGCCCAGCAGAGTAGGTGGTGGGAGTTTGGAGGAGCTTCGGTGGTGGGCTCAAATGGACAACGGTGAAACCTCGGCCCTCATCCTCCTCGACCTATCAGCCGCTTTTGACACAGTCTGCCACCGCACCCTACTGACCCGCCTCCATGAAGCCGGCATCCAAGATAAAGCCCTCAACTGGATCTCATCCTTCCTCTCCGACAGAACCCAGAGAGTCCGACTCTCCCCTTTCCGCTCCAAAGCCACCAACCTCATCTGCGGCGTCCCCCAAGGCTCCTCCCTCAGCCCTACGTTGTTCAACGTCTACATGGCCCCCCTCGCTAAACTGGCCCGCCAACATCACCTCAGCATCATCTCCTACGCCGACGACACCCAGCTCGTCCTCTCCCTGACCAAAGACCCACTCACCGCCAAAACCAACCTCCACGAGGGACTAAAAGCCATCGCCGAGTGGATGAACGACAGCCGCCTGAAGCTCAACTCCGACAAAACGGAAGTCCTCATCCTCGGGCGCACCCCTTCGGCCTGGAACGACTCCTGGTGGCCCACCGACTTCGGACCCCCACCCACCCCAGCCAGCCATGCAAGAAACCTCGGCTTCATCCTGGACTCCGCCCTCACCATGTCCAAACAGGTCAGCGCCGTCTCCTCTTCCTGCTTCAACACCCTTCGAATGCTACGCAGAATTTTCAAGTGGATCCCAACAGGAACCAGAAAGACGGTGACCCAAGCCCTCGTCAGTAGCAGACTTGACTACGGCAACGCACTCTACACAGGCATCCCAACAAAAGACATCAAACGACTCCAGCGTATCCAAAATGCATCCGCCCGCCAGATCCTCGACATACCCCGCCGATGTCACATCTCCCCTCACCTGAAGGACCTCCACTGGCTCCCCGTGGACAAGAGGATCACCTTTAAACTCCTCACCCACGCTCACAAGGCTCTACACAACACCGGACCTACCTACCTCAACTCCAGACTCAACTTTTACACCCCCACTCGTCAACTCCGCTCTGCCAATCTTGCCCTCGCCATCGTCCCCAGGATCCAGCGCAAGACCTCCGGCGGCAGATCCTTCTCCTTCCTCGCCGCCAAGACCTGGAACTCTCTCCCCACCTCACTACGCCAGACCCAGGACCTCCTCACCTTCAGGAGACTCCTCAAGACCTGGCTCTTCGACCGCTAACAGCTCACCCCCCCCTCCCCCCCAGCGCCTCGAAACCCTGACGGGTACATAGTGCGCTTTACAAATGAAATGATTGATTGATTGATTGGGCGTGAGATGGTCCTGAGTTGGGAAGCTGGCCTGGATGTCTGCTATCTTGTGGTGGAAGTAGGTGGAGAGGTTATTGCAGAGTTCTTGTGAGGTGATGATATTCGTGGAGTTCGCTCTGGGGTTGGTCAGTTCATTGATGATAGCGAAGAGTTCCTTGCTGTTGTGTGCGTTGTTATTGATGTGTTCCTGGAAGGCGGTTCTCTTGGTGGTCCTGATGAGTTGGTGGTGTGTGTTTATGGCTTTTTTGAAGGCTCTGTGGTTGGTGGAGGTCTTGTTGGTGTGCCATTTTCTTTTGAGACATCTGCAGTTTTGTTTGGACTCCTTGAGGGTGGGGGTAAACCAATTGGCTTTCATTGATGTGTGTCTGTTGGAGGGTTTGTTGATGGGGCTAAGGTGTTGGTGCAGTCTCAGATCCAGTTGATGAGGTCTCGGGCAGCTGTGTTAGTGTTGAGGACGTCTGGTGGGAGTGAGATATTGATGCCGGTGAGTAGCTGGTCCTTGGTGATCTTGTTCCATCTCCTGCGGTGGTAGGTGAGTGAGGTGTCGGTTGGAGGTTTTGCTGAAGGTAAAGTGGATACAGTGGTGTTCGGTCCATTGGAGTTCGGTGATGTGGCTAATGGAGATGTAGTTGCTGGTGGTGAAGATGGGGTCGAGTGTGTGTCCGGCGGAGTGGGTGGGCGAGGTGATGAGTTGCTTGAGTCCAAGGTTGGCGAGGTTTTCGAGCAGCGTTGTGGAGTTGGGGCTCTCCAGGTGGAAGCTGAGGTGGATGTAGTCCTTGGAAGCAAGTGCGTGGGTGGTGGCGAGGTCAGTGATGGTGTCGCAGGATGGGGGCAGGGGCCTGGTGGCCTGTAGATGAGGGGCCCGCAGAGTGGTGTTAGGGTTGGTTCCAATCTGGAAGAGGAGGAGTTCCATGTTGGTTGTGGAGTCTCCGGTGCTCGTAGAGAGCTGTAGGGAATCTTTGTGGACAATGGCAATATTTTCCCCATGGTGGTTTGTGTGGTCTTTGCGGATGATCTTGTAGCCATCTGGGATGGCGATGTCTGGAGCTGAGGAGGGGTTAAGCCAGGTTTCTGTGAGGAAGGCGGCGTCCGGAGATGCGGTGTCGATGAGGTTCTAGAGTTCGATGGCGTGCCTGTGGATTGAGCAAGTGTTGATCAGGATACATCTGAGGTTGTGTTCTGCTTTGTGGGTCCTCAGAGTGGGCTTGAGTGACGGAGGCTGGTGAATTTGCAGTGGTGACAGGTGAAGGTTCCCTTGGTGTTGCTTAGTGATGGAGATGCCTGCTTACAGTTGTTGTCATGTCCTGGGTTGAGAGGGATGAGTGCTGCTGGCGTGTAGCGGTGGTGGGCGAGAGGTCCAGGGGTCCTGGCGCTGGTCGCGGTCGAGTCGCAGACGGGCTTGCCTTAGGTGCGCCCGCTGCGCATGGCCGCACAGTGGCTGCACAGTGGCCGCCATTAAGTAGGGAGGAGGGAGGAGAGGAGAGCTGGGAGGTGGGAGTGACGCGAGAAAGAAGGGCAGGGCTGTGGGGGCAGCAGCAGCGGGGAGAATGAGAGAGAGGTGGGGGCGGGGTCGCAGGGGCCGCAGTGGTGTGGAGAGTAAGAGAGAGGAGAGAGAGATGCGAGAATGAAAAGAAAAAAACGCAGCGCGATCGCACAATGTAAACAGCAGTGCGATTGCGCTGCGTGGAAAATAAACAGATAAAGTAGTGCAGAGCCCAGGCTGAAAACATCGAGCCTCGCATGTTTTTAGTAGTTTAGCGGTGCTGTGTAGGTGGGCTAAACACCGGAAAAGGCATGACGTATGCTTGAGTTTCACAAATGAAAGCAAGCGGATTTTAAAAGGCAAGACCACAAACCAACGTTAGTGACTGACGTGACATGGGTGTGGGTAGAAGCCCAAAGAGAGATTACAGAATGGGACAGAGCGCTTTGCGGTCGCCCATAAAAACGAGGAGAAAAGAGAAAAGAGGCAGAAGGCAGCCCAACAGAGGAGCAGAGCTCTCCCACTAGGCACCAGGGATGAGGCGCAGGAACAAGCCTGCGGTGGAGGGGGGCCTCAAACTCCCGACAGAGGTCAGGTTTAAAGGGACGAAGGGCTCTACTTGCTGGGGGAGCTACGCAGTGGCAGAACAGTTCACTGACTAGGCCATTTGATGTGTGCCTCACATCCCAGGTACTTACAGGGTGTAAGTACCTGGGATGTGAGGCACACATCAAATGTCTCTGTTAGACTTCATCAGTGGCCACTGATCATCATCATTACTGCCTTTTATTCCCCCACCCCTTTTAAAAGAACAGTGCCCCACCTGCCCCAGCACAAAGGATGCCTCCGCCGCTGTGACGTGACAACAACAACCGACCAATCATGTCCTCCGAGAGAAAGCAAGTGCCACCTTCCTATAGAAAGCGACAACTGGGCCCAGCTGGCTGCATAAAGTTTTCATCCGAGCAGCCGCCGCCCAGCTGGCTTCGTCGGGTCTTGTTTGTGGTCCCTGAAGACGGGTTTGATGCTTGCATTACCTGCAGTGTTCTCTCCATGAAACTGCGCCAGATCACCGGCGGCCGCGCAGGGCTCCGCGAGCGTGACTCACTCTTAGCGCAGGCCGGCGCTTCCAAGTGTAGGTGCGCAGCGCCATCTGCTGCACAGACTCGAGAATGCACCTGGGTGAGAGTCCAGGCCCTGATTTACACGTCGGCGGACGGTGGGGACCCCATCCGTCAGGGTGGCGGAGGACCTCTACCATCTCCCCACATTTAGAGATGACCACTCATGAACCGGCCTTCTTTATACCTTGAAAGGATCTGCAGTTTGGTGGACAGCAGTAGTCGGTTTTCTCGGCTGCCCACCAAACTTTCAACAGTTTTGTTTTTTTAAGAAATAAACTTCCAGCACTAATGACACACACACCATGGGAGTATTCTCCTAGGGTCGGCGGGTCAGTATGTTTTTTTTCTGTTTCAAGGCGGGCTTTTTCCTGGTGTTGACGGACACTCCATCAACTCTAAACAGGGCGGGTGGTGTCCTTCCTCTAACGGGGGACCACTTCGGTGAGCTTTGCCAATGGGGGCTCCCTCTATGGAAAGTTTAAAGCCCCATCCCTCCATGAGACGAGCAGACCAAGGCTCTGGCATGCTTGCGATCGTGTACCCTGTCTGCCAAACTTTAAATCAGGCCTATGGTTCCAAAAGCCTTTCAAAACAAACATTGACAATGCCACTAGGTCTAGCTTGTCATTTGTGTTCTATGTAGTAATTTTAAGTTTTGTTGAAAACATTGTTGAAAGAAAAGCCTCTGGTTAGATATTTAATTTAGTTCTACATTATCTTTAAATTGTAAAAGAAAAACAATAAAATCATTGCAAGATTTTTTAAAGGAAATTGAATATAAGATAAATTGCATTTTAGAATTTAAGTATTCGTTAAGTATGTATTTAATAAAGCATTACTTGTAATTGTACAATGTAGGAAGCTGGCCTGGTGTTCAGTGGACACCTATGGTGTTCATTCCTTATACCAGCTCCACTCGACCCCTCTTAGTGAAGTGTAGGCAGTGTCTAGAAGCCAGGCTCTCTAGAGGTAGTTGTGGATGAGCAGCCAAGGCTTATCTAGGAGACATGCAAAGATCATGCAAGACCACTGTAGTCACACAGTACTTACATACATGAGAAAAAACACTCAGGTGGTCATTATGACATTAGCGGTGACTGTTAAAGTGGCGGTAATACCACCAACAGGCTGGTGGTAATTACCACCAAATTATGACCATGGCGGTGATAACTCCCATAGACAGCCAATGTACCCCACCAACCGCCAGGATGTTAACACCACTGACCACGGCGGTACCTATCAACAGCCAGGCAGAAGACAAAATACCGCCCACCATATTAAGACCTTGCAAACCAACGCGATTTACGGGCCGGTACCAACGCCATCAAAAGCCTGGCGGAAACAGAACACAAGATGAAAGATCAACCATCAGAGACACAGAGAAGATCAACGCCGCCACAGAACTTCAAGTCATCCCAATGCTCTTCTCCGCCATAGCTCCATCTTCCTGGCAATGGATATTTGCTGTACCTGTGCTCCTGTGCTCCAAACGGCTGTGGCTCTACCCTATTTCCTCGACCATGACCTGCAACTCCTCATCAGTGAAACTGGGGTGCCTTACTGGGGACATTGGTGTTGTGTGGTGTCTGTTGTGCAGAGGATGTGAAGTGATGTGGTGGGGTGCATGAAGGATGGATGGGTGTTTGTGGTGTGTAGTTGTCTTAGTGGTCTTCGTGTTAGTCTTGTGGCACTTTTAGGTATTCGTAAAGGGTTGTGTGTAATGTGGGTGTGTGGTTTATAGTTCTGTTGGTGTGTGGGTGTGGTGTGAGTATGAGTGTCAGGCGTGTGTTTCTGGTATTGACCAATGTTGTGTTGTTTTGTATTTGGGTGGCCATTCAGACCGCGCCGGTGTGTACCGCCAATGGTTTACCGCCTTTTGATGTCTGCCGTGGTGATTCGTGGGTCATAATGTGGTGGGTGTTGTTTTGTTGGCGTAACTGTATGGGTGTTCGTACTGCCACTTTAGCACTGACCTTTGGGCTGGCAGATTTGTGTATGTGGCAGTGTTCTGTCGGTTTGGTGTGTGTGTGTGTGTGTGTGTGATAATATGGCCAATGGATATTCGCCACCGCGGCGGTATAACGAGGGCCTCAGTGTTACAAAAATAAAGATACTTTATTATACAGTAGTAACACAACACTTGAGGGCCACACCATGTACTAAAATAGTGGGATGCGAAGTGAAGTCTCCCATTGAAGGATATGGAGTCATTAGCGGGAGGTTGGAAGAACTAAGGACCCCAAGAGGTGAGTACCTGAGTAACCTCGAGCGACCAGGAGAGCAGAGGTAAGTACCTGGACTTTCCAAGGACTAACAAAAGGACTTAGAAAATGGATTGTGCAGGAACAGGACGAGAACAGTGGAAACCAAAGGTGGATTCTGGAAGAAGAGAACCTGCAAAAGAAGGGGACAGAGTCCAGTCCATGATGGAGTGTCCAGACGGGCAGAAGCCCCTGCCCACCCTTCTGTAGATGAAGATCTGGGTTGACGGGAGAAGGAGTAGACCACCTCTGAAGCCCAGGAGCTGAAGAGGAGTACTTTAAGCAGTGCAGATGCTGTCCCACGTCGGTCATTGGGTTACAGATGCTCAGAGGTTTAGGAGAACCATCAACAAGCCTTGGCAAATGCAAGAAAAATCAAAAGAAGAGTTGCAAGCCTGATGAGGACCAGCAAGGTACAGGGGACTCAAACCTCGGAAGGAAGTCCAGGATGACTCTCAGCAGCTGAGAGAGCCAGTAGAAGCAGTAACAGCCCCCACAGGCAACCCACTGGCACCAGGCACAGTAAGTTGCACTAAGGCCCAATCAGCACACCTGGAGAGGAGCCCCCCGTCGCTAGAGCAGCATAGAGGAAACTGTGCTTGGTAGGATGGTGCTGGGGGCCGGGGCTACTTGAAGCCTGAAGATGTATTGGAGCAGGAGACAACAAGCCTTGTAGCTGCAACATTCGCAGTGCACAGGGGTACTGTCCTGCAAGGAGAGGCAAGGGGTCACCGTCTCCCAAGTTGGACAGCGGGCAGAGAGGACCAAGGGAACCATTCCAGACCACCCCCTGTGATGCAGGATCCATGTAGTTCCAGAGGAGAGCAGATCCATGCAGTTGGACATCATTACAGTAGGTGTCTGCAGATGCAGGGGAGTAACTCCTTCACTCCAAGGGAGATTCCTTCTTGCTTCTTGGTGCAGACCCCAGAGGATGCACAGCCGGGGAAATGTTGCAGTTACTGGAAGGAGCCAGAGAAACATTATTGCAAGACGAGGTCATCTCGGGAGGTGCAGTCTTGTCAGTTCCTGAAGAGTCCAATTCTAGTTCCAGTGGCCAGAAGTAGAAGTAAATGATGCAGAGGAGTCCTGGTGGAGTCTTGCATGTCAAATCCAGGGACCCACCCACAAGGGAGTCCCTAAATAGCCCTGGAAGGGGGATTAGTCACCTAGCAGGAGGGGGCTGTGACATCACCTGCTTGATCTGGCCACTCAGATGCTCCCAGGGGCCTCTGCCCACCTTGGGTTCAAGATGGCAGAATTGAGTGGCCACCTACGGGAGTTCTGGGCACCACCCCTGGGGTGGTGATGGACAGGGGAGTGGTCACTCCCCTTTCCTTTGTCCAGTTTCGTGCCAGAGCAGGGACCAGGGGTCCCTGCACTGGCGCAAACCAGTTTATGCAAGGAGGACACCAAATGTACCCTTCAAAGCAAACAGGTGACTTGGGGTGGCTACCCCTCCCAAGCCGTGTAACACCTATTTCCAAGGGAAAGGGTGTTGCCTCCCTCTCCCACAGGAAATCCTTTGTTTTTCCTTCCTCTGCCTGAGCCGGTCAAGCAGCAGGAGGGCAGAAACCCGTATGAGTGGTGGACTAGTAGGTGCAATGCTGGGGGTCCTCTAAGGAGCCCCAGAGTTCATGGAATCATACAACCAATACTGGCAACAGTATTGTAGTATGATTCCAACATTTTTGATACCAAACATGCCCAGGTTTGGAGTTGCCATTATGTAGTGGGACGTAGGTAGTATCCTGTGTCCAATACACGGGTACAAATGGCACTTACAAAACCCATGAAAATGGGACTGGAGTTCATAGGGCCACCTCTGCTCATTCAGGGGTTCCCTCAAACACAGGTACTTGCACCCTGCCATCTGGGCTAGCAGGGCCTACCATAGGGGTAATGGCAGGCCTGCAGACACATTTAGCATGGACTCCCATAGGTGGCATAATACATGCTGCAGCCCATGGGGAACCCTTGGTGCCCCAGTGCCCTGGGTACCCAAGCACCATATACTAGGGACAAATAAGGGGACACCAGAATGCCAATTGTGGAGTGCACAAAGGTCCTAGGCAACCAAATCTGGAGAGAGAGAGCACAATCACTGGGGCCTGGTTAGTAGGATCCCAGTGAAAACAGTCAGAGCACAATGACAACAGGCAAAAAGTGGGGGTAACCACACCAAAAAGAGTGGCGTGGTTACCCCCACTCTAACATGGGGCGATGTGTGTGTTACCGCAGTGTTGGACTGGTTTTTTGGGCAGTCTGGCCTGCCAAATGAACCAGCTTGAAATGGCTACCGTGTGGGCCTTGTTTTGTGGTCCCATCACAGCCACATCAGCAAAACAAAACTATACACTGGCCCTTTCAAGCTGACCCATCTGGCAGTGTGAGACTGGTGTGTGGTCTGCTATTCTGATGTTCTTTATTTCTGCATCAGCTGTTACACCATTTATTTAGAATTAGAATGTCTTCTAGGATTAGACTGCATAGAATGTTACTTATGTCAGTTGACATTGCACAGCCTTGGCTCCAGAGCAATGCATGTATGGTACAATAAACCTTGGAAGCTCACCTATGTGTGTGCAGTACCCTCACCAGTTTGATAACAAGATGTTTGGACCCATGCCAGGTTGGTAAAGCAGGCCAGAGCTGAGAAGTTTGAATGGGAGTCAAAAGACTCATTCTCTGCATACAGAGGAGTTCATATGCATACCGAGGGCGTCAGTTAGAACTCAGTGGAATGGTTACTCCATTACAATGGAGACAAATATCTCATCCACCAAAATATAAAATTATATCCAATGGGATTTAGATTTCGGTGGACGGGATATCGTTCACCGTTGTGATGGAGTAACCTTTCAGCGAGCTCTAAATCAGGACATTTATCAGCTCTTTGAATCAGAGGCTGCTGTCGTGATCCCTGGTTCTGCACAAAATGTAGGCTCTCATTACAACCCTGGCGGTCTAAGACCGCCAGGGCTGTTTCGTCGGATTGACCGCCAACAGGCTGGCGGTGCAATCCTGTGTATTACGACCGCAACAGAAGTGCTGCGGTCGCACTGCCTGGACTGGCAGTTTACCGCCACGTTGGTCCCGGCGGTTGTAATCCCCCAGGGCAGCGCTGCTTGCAGCGCTGCCCAGGGGATTACGAGTCCCCCTCCCACCAGCCTTTTCATGGCGGTAGGAACCGCCATGAAAAGGCTGGCGGAAAGGGGAGTCGCGAGGCCCCCTACCACGGCCCCAGAGTTTTTCACTGTGACTGTCTGAAGACTCGGTTTCCGCCCGCCGGCCCAACGGGGATGTTGTGATGGGCACCGCGGAAGAGCAGCTGCATTGGCGGCCGCGCAGCAGTTCAAGTGCCACCCGCCAAAGTTGGAATGAGGGCCGTAAACTTTACCCTTGGTTGCAGCAGGAGGTCATGGCACGTAGGGCACTCACACTCACAGCGAAGCAGTAATGTACCAGTTATTAGCCATGTCACTCTACAAGATCCGAGGTTGATGTTGGATTCTTGAAGGTGCCCTTTGACTGCTAATGCTGTGAGGAAGTGTTGGAGATATGGCAAAAGAAACCAAAATGACAATTTAATAAAATGTAGTAAAAGTCAGCATAAGCCTAAGTGTACATACCTCAGCACTCCAAGAAAAAGAAAGTATAGAAATCAATAATGGTGAATAACTGAGCACAGAGAAACCTACAGAATAAGACGGTCCTTGGGATTGTCCTGAAGAGGCCTGATAAGCATCACAAGCCCGAAACGCATCAACACTTTTAGGAGGCCAACTCACCTTGAGCAAGCATCGGCAAACCTAATAGGTTGCCCCTTTGAGAGCTATTAGCAATACTTTGTAGCCATTCTGTACAGCAGCGGGAATGCTGTGCACTGTGGCTAAACTTAATTTTAAAAAAGTGCTATTATACAGCCAGGGCTAATGTTGTTTTTTTAAAGTGCATTAGCAGATGATGCATCACAGCCATTTTTTATTAATATTTTTAGCTAGGTGCACAGCAGCCAGGCTACTACACAGCATGGCTACAAATCACTGCCAAAGGCAGCAATACCCATGCTGTACAGCATGAATAAAATCAATGGCAGAGCCAATAGTCTCAAAGCTGAGAACTGTTGGCTTTGCCAATGACTATGACATTTGCCACAAAATACTATCACATAAAGAAAGCTATTGCACCCATGTGCATGTCTTAGTGGAAATACATTTGGAAGCAGATAACATCTGTTGTCACAATAAACACCAATTTCAAATGAGAAAAGGGCTTCTTTGAAGTGCGTGGGGCATAGTAAAACAAAGCTACTAATGGCAAGAAGATCAAAAGAGACGATGACAGGAAAGAAGAAAAATAAAAGTACCTCAGTCACAGCACAATCAGCGGAAGGACAGCAATCAAGCTGAAGCAATCAGTATAAGGTCCATGCTCCAGCAGAAAGTAGAGGAAGTGAAGACAGCACATGCTGGCCAATTAGAAGGCAACAATAAAAGTGACAATGAAGCTAAGGAATGTTAAGCAATGGGCGGGCTGTAAGTCCTTTGTTGTATAAAATATCTCTCACAAGCAATAGTACGTGCAGCACATGCGCTATCACAGGAAAGACCTAAAACAATTAGGAAACCATTTATGCTGTTTCTATGTATTTGGACAAACAAGCCTCTTTCCCTTGTTGAAAAGAATATCGGCCTCAACTTTAGAATAAGCTCCAATTCTGAGCTGGATATAAGGCACTAGGCCTACTTGTGTGGGTAGGCCTAGTGCCCGCGACAGGAAACAGCCCAAAACGCAATATGGACGCAGCACATTTTTCCACCAAAAACTGACCCTCTTTTTCCGATGTGGGTAGCTCTAGATCTTGGGCCCTAGCTCAGCTGGCACCAAGGGAAACCTTGCCAACCTCTACATGTTTGAAAACCAGACACCTAGGGGAATCCAGGATGTTGTGACTTGCATGGATCCCATTAGGGTTTTTTGCCCACAATGCCCTGCAGACCTCACACTTTGCTTGAAATCACACATTTTCCTTACATTTCTGGGATGGAAACTTCTAGAATCCACAGAAATGCAAACAATTCCTACCATTCAGCATTGCCTCACCTGTGCCAATCAAAATGCTGCCCCACTTTTGTATCTGGGCCTTGTTCCGTTACAGGAAGGGATCAAACAAAGGGCAATGGGAGCCCTTGCGTGGAGACTCTTATTGACCTCAGTTGGATCCGTTTCCGTCACTGGCGCTAGGCCCAGCCTCAGCAGTGGGGAAAAGTTTCTATTAGCACAGGTGGGGCAATGCCTTGGCCTCAACTTCTGGACCCTCCCACATCACCAGCTTCCATGGTTAAGAATTTAGGTATTCTATTCAACACCAGCTTGTCATTCAATGCGCAGACAAATAGGTTAACTTCTTCATGTTTTTATCTGCTGTGCAAAATCAGGAAAGTTTTGGCATACATTCTGTTTGAGATGCATAAAACTGTGGTTGCTGCACTGGTTTTATCCAGATTGGATTATTGTAATGCCCTTCATTTGGGCATTCACCAGCATTCCTTAAACAAATTGCAATGCATCCAGAATGCAGCAGCGAGAACCTTGAAAAAAATCCCTAAATTCCATTCACTTTCAGAAACCCTAAAATAACTAAACTGGTTGCCCGTGAGGAACAGAGTTACATTTAGAGCACTGTGTCTTGTTCATAAGTCATTGTATGAGGATGCTCCCACTTATTTTAAGCAAAATATGCTCATATGTAAAACCAATCAATCATTCGAATTTGTAGAATGCGACTGCATCACCAGTGAGAGTCTTAAGATGTTGGGGGACAAACTGCCAGTTCTTCTATTGGTTAAACATCCAAGTCCTGAGGTCCTTCCTGAACTGCTGGAGTGATGGTGAGGCTCTGAGGTGTAGGGGGAGGTCATTCCAGGTCTTAGTCGCCAGGTGGGAGAAGGATCAGCCTCTGCTGTTCGTCGGGTGAATGAGACGCCCAGCTCAGGTGGCCACCATTCGTTGTTCCAGAGGGTGTCTTTGCCTTTCCCGAAGATGAGTACTTCTGTCTTATCAGTGCCGAGTTTGAGACAGTTGTTGTTCATCCAGACGGCCACGTCTTTCATGCACAATTAGAACTGTTCTTGGTGGTCTTGGGGTCATAAGCCAGGGAGAGGATGAGTTAGGTGTCTGTTTAGGAGATGATGTTAAGTCGTGGCCCTTGATGATGTTTGCCAGGGGTATCATGTATACGTTGAAGAGGGTTGGACTGAGGGATGAGCATTGGGGTACACCACAGGTGATGTTCTTGGGGAGCGAGGAGTAGGGCGGGAGGATGACCTTCTATGTTCTACCTGTGAGGTAGGATGCGATCCACTTGAGGGCTGCTCCTTGGATGCAGATCTGGCAGAGTCTGTTTAGCAGTGTATGGTGGGATACGGTATTGAAGGCTGCTGAGAGGTCGAGGAGGATGAGAGCTGCCATTTCTCTGTGGTCCAATAGCATTCTGATGTTGCCTGTGACTGCTATTAGGGCTGTCTCTGTGCTGTGGATACCTCTGAAGTCTGATTGTGAGGGATCCAGAAGGTTATGGTTCTCCAAGTGTCTGGTGAGCTGGATGTTGATGGCTTTCTCAATGGCCTTGGCTGGGAAAGGGAGGAGGGAGATGGGTTGGTGGTTCTTAGGTTCCTCTGGGTCTGTGGAAGGTTTCTTTAGCAGTGGCTTCACATTGGTGTGCTTCCATTTCTGGGGAAGTGGACGGTGGTGATTGAGGAGTTGAGGACCTTGGTGAGTTCTTTGCTGATGGGTTAATTGCTGATGTTGAAGATATGGTGTAGGCAGGGGTCTGCTGGGGCTCCGGAGTGGATGGATCTCATGATGGGTGCTCTTTCATTCTCATAGACGATGTTCCATGAGTTTAGCTGGTGTGGGTGTGCGTTGGTCAGGGTGATGCTGTTGATGGTGTCCTCGGCAGGAGGTTGGGGTTCAAAGTCTTGGTAGATGGTATTGATTTTGTTGTGAAAAGAGTTTGCAAGGGTGTCGCAGAGAGCTTGCGAGGAAGTGATTTTGTTTCCTGTTGCAGAGGGGTTGATGAATTCTTTGACCATGTTGAAGAGTTCCATACTGTTGTTGGCGCTGTCCATGATGTGGGTGGCTAAGATGGCTTTCTTTGTGTTCTTCAGGAGGTGTTGGTATCTGTTGAGGGCATCTTTGAAGAGTTTACGGTCCTCTGGGGTCTTATTGGTGTGCCATCTTCTTTCCTTCTGTCTGCACTCCAGTTTCTGGGTTTTGAGTTCCTCCGTGAACCAGTTGGGGTGTCATGTTTGTTTCTTGGGGTTGGTGTGTTTCTGCGGTGCGACTTTGTCCGTGCTTGCAGTGAGCCAGTTCTCAAGGTTGTCCGCTGCTTATTCTGTGTCTCCTGTGGTGGTGGGTAGTCGGGAGTTGAGCGCGTTGGTCCAGTGTTGCCCAGCTGTGCTATATCTGGCTGGTGGCAGAGGTGGGGGTGCTCGGCAGTTCAGAGATGACAAAGTGGGCGCTGTGGTGGTCGGTCCAGGTGAGCTCTTCGGCGTTGGTGTATTTCACTCTGTTGCTGGCGGAGAAGATAAGGTTGAATTTGTGTCCTGCAGAGTGGGAGGGGTTAGTGACCAGCTGTTTGCACCAGAGGTTGGCCATACTTTCTAGGAGGTCGGTCGTGTTGGTGTCTTCTGTGTTCTCCAGGTGGAAGTTTAGGTCTCCTAGGAAGATGTAAAGATTCGAGTCAATGTCAAGGGGGACAATGAAGTCTGGGTTGTAGTTGCAGAAGGCATGGCAGGGTCCTGGAGGTCTGTAGGTAAGGGAGCCTCCGATGGTGGTTTTGCTGTTGAGTTGGATGTTGAGGTCTTCCGTGAAGGGGCTGTGTGGCTGTGGTGATGTCTGGAGCAGATGAGGGGTTTAGCCAGGTCTCAGTGAAGAAGATGGTGTCCGGGGCATGGGTAGTGATGGTGTCCCAGATTTCTGCTGTATGTTTTCTGAGTAAGCATGCGTTGATCAGCAGGCAGTCGATCTTTCTGGAGATGTTGGGACAGCCTAGATGGTGGTTGTGTGCGATGTGGTGTAGCCGGTGGGCATGGTGTGGGTGGTTTCCTCAGTGATGCAGCATTTTTCGCAGGAAAAAGGGCCCTTGGTGGTCCTGTGTAAGACATGGGTGCAGTTGTTGTTGTCCTGGTGCCTGGGTTGAGTGCTTGAAGTTTATCCAAGGTGGAGTGGTGGCGTGCCGTGGGAGTAGGGGCTCTGGCACTGGGCATGGTTCCAGTGCGCGTGCGACGTGCCCTCTGTGTGCATCCAGCACATGGTCGGGCTGTGCTCCTCATGGTGGAGGGGGGTGCGGGTGTGGGAGGAGAGGCAGGTGGGAGAGGCGGTGGACCACTGTGGAGGGAGGGACATGGTATGCCGGAGAGGAGCAGGAGGAGGGAGAGCAGTGACTAGTGACTGAGCAGGGACATGGCTGGCCTGGAAAGAGGGCAGATGAACCGAGGGGCAGCGGTGCAGGTCTGGAAAGGCTAGGTGAGCACTGATGTGTGGCAGGCTGCTGGGGGAAAGTGGAACCGGACAGGCGGAGGGGAAAAAAACTGAGCGCGGGCACAAGCAAGGTTTATAACTTGAAGGCTGAGAAAGAGGGGTGGTCCAGCCCAGCCTCTTTCAGGCTCCGACAGGTGTGGACCAGGCATGGCTCACACGTGTCCTGCAATGCGGGAGTGGACGAGTGTTGATGAGGCTGGAAAAACCAGCAGGAACCAGTAACAGCACACCTCTCAGTGGCAGTGGCTGCTGGTAGTTGTGGTGCAGAGGAGGGTCCCAAGGAAGTCCCATGATGTAGGAGTGTGCAAGCGTTAATGAGACCGGGGGAGGTGGGAAAAACTAGCAGGAGCCAGTAACAGCACACCTCTCAGTGGCAGATGCTGCTGGGAGCTGTGGTGCAGAGGAGGTGCAGAGAAGGGTCTTAAGGGCATCCCAAAAGAGTCAACACCCAAAAGTGTCAAATGTCCTCTTGCTTGCCATTTGGATGAGATGCTTCACTGCGCAGGGGCAGCAGAAAGAATGTTGACCCCTTCAGTTGGGGTGGGGGCATAATCATACCTATTTTTTAAACTCACTGACATTTAGTGGGCTGTCTGGTCCTCGGGGGCAGATTTTACACAATATGCCCCCCAGGGGGGCAGAAAGATTTTGTCTCCATTTATTTGGGGTGAGGGCATGGCTATGACCCCACCCCTCTATCTTTAAAAAAAAATCTTCCCTGGTGTCTAATGGCAGATTGGGGGCACAATGACTGTACCCATTTTTTGGGAGGGGTCGGGGGCATTGCCTTGCCCATTCTGGCAGCCCTCACCTCCACACTAACAAAAAAATAGTCCTTGGTGTCTAGTGAGCTTTCTGCCCCCAGGGAGGGCAGATGGCAGATCAAGGGTAATAACCCCATCTGCCCCCCAGGGGGCTGAAAGGCTGTGCCCATTTCTGTTTGGGAGGGTTGGGGGCATTTGGGCATTCCCCACCCCTATGTATTAAAAAAAAAACTGGTGCCTAGTGGGTTCTGCCCCCGGGCGGGGGTAGAAATGGGGCCAGACTTTAGTCTCAATTTAATTTTGGTTGAGAGCTTGTCCTTGCCCATTGTGGGCAACCTCCCCAGCTCTTTTATTCAACCAATATATATCACTGGTGTCTAGTTGGATTTCTGCCACCACTGGGGGGCAGATCGGTGGTAATAACCCCTATCTGCCACTCAGGGGTTTGGAAAGACTGTTTCCATTTCTTTTTGGGGTGAGTGGGGGCATAGGCATGCCCATTTTGAGCAGCCCCACACCCCTGTATATGAAAAAAATACCCTGGTGCCTAGTGGGCTTTCTGCCCCCGAGGGGTGGGGAGCCGAAATATTGAATATGGCCCAAAAAAATTAAGAGGGGAGCAAAAGCCCTTGCCCAAGGGGCCACTCCCTCTTCCTGGTGCCTAATGGTGGATCCCTGCTTGGGGATCGCCCTCATGCAGTGATCCCCTAGCAGGGATCCACTGGGGAGGGGTACCATTAGAAAGGGGAGATTCTTGGGCTGCCCGGAAAACCCCAGAAGGCTGGTAGGAGTAATGCTAGGGGTCCTCTAAGGAGCCCCCAGAGTGCATGGAATCATACTTCCAATACTGGCAACAGTATTGGGGTATGATTCCGACATGTTTGATACCAAAGACGCCTAGGTTCAGAGTTATCATTATGTAGCTGGACATAGGTAGTGACCTTTCACGGAGGCTGCAATGGCACGCCTGCAGATTCACTTTGCATGGGCTCCCCATGGGTGGCATAATACATGCTGCAGCCCATGGGGATCCCCTGGTACCCCAGTGTCCTGGGTACCTGGGTACAATATACTAGGGACTTACATGGGGGCACCAGTAGGCCAAATGTGGGGTGTAAGTAACCAAGTTACCAAGTGAGAAGGGAGAAAGCATAATCACTGGGGTCCTGGTTAGCATGATCCCAGTGAACACAGTCAAACACACTGACAACAGGCAGAAAATGGAGGTAACCATGCGAAGAGAGAGGGTACTTTCCTATATATATATATATATATATATAAATATATTGTACCTACTTGTGGCCACCAGTAGGTATAGTTAGGATGTTGTTTCTATAGGAAAAGCATTTTTTTTGCCAATAAGTTTAGCCCCATTTGATGAATCTTCATGAAGTTTTAAAAACTACTACACTACTCCCTTCAGCTGATGTCTTGAAAGTTTTGGGGTGATTCATCAAGCGAGGGCCGAGGAAAAGTGCTCAAAATGCTTTTTCCCCATGCAAGGATTTTAGACATGACTACAGCCTGAACCGGGTGACGGAATTACACCAAATTTGGCAGAAAGCTAGAGCTTGGTCCAGAAAGAGTGCTTTCTGTATTTTGGTGCAAATGTCCTCAGGAGTTATTAAAGGAAAAAGAAATATAGATATCTAGGGTCTGCGGATCCTCCCCACATCTGGGTGAATTTGTGGATCCACGTGCCAACAGCAATGCTGTGATTGGATGGTCGAAACCTGAGAGGAAAGTTATGGCCGCCATTATGTTTATTGAGACTTGGTTCCCAGCAGGGAAAATAAAGGTAAAAAGTGATGGAAGGGGACTAATGGAGGGGTCTGTAAGGGACCCCTCATGGGCAAGAAATTGTCCCAAAATTTTTTTTTAGAACACACAAGAATCCACCTGGATCCTCCTGGATCCTCACAGATTCGGGTGGATTTGCGTCTCCAGATCCTAATTAAAAAACACATACACCCACACACCTACTCTCACACACACTACACACTCACAGCTACTTACACACCCACACAACCACTCACACACCCACTCACAGACCCTCAAAACCTTTTACACTCCCTCACAGACCCACACAGCACTCACACATCCACTTACAGACTCACACAACCACTTACACACCCACACAGCCACTCACACACCCACTCACAAAGCGGCTCACACACTCGCACATCCACTTACACACCCACACAACCACCCACACACCTATTCACACAACCACACAGCAATTACCACACCCACTCACAGACCCACACAGTGAGTCACAAATGCACTCATACGCCCACTGCACACTCACACACCCACTCACACATCCACACAACCACTCACATACCCACTCATACACCCATATGGCCATTCACATACCCACTCACAGACCCTCAAAACCACTCACACGCCCTCAGAGACTGACACAGCACTCACACATCCACTCATAGACCCACATAGCCAGTCACAAATGCACCCACACCCACTCACATACCCACTCACACACACCCTCACGCAACCAGGTCACATGGACATTAAAGTTAGGAAATAGCTTTAAAAACAGAACTTTACAGAAAAAAATAAAGGTTACAGGGACATTATAGTTAGGAAATAAAATGTCATAAACCCTATGAAATTCACTGAAAAAAACAAAGGTTACAAGGACGTTTTAGTTGGATTAAGATTTCACACACAAAACCATAGAAATTCAGCAGTTATAGTTATAATGATCTCACATAACTATAACTGATGCCCTAAGGTAACTATAACTCGCGTCCTCGTCGTGCACTACTAATTACACCACATATAACCTCACTCATGGCTTCTTCTATAACATATTTGATGATATCACTACATCATTTACAGTGAAAGTATTTATGAGAAAACTGTGCATGGCAGGGGTGCAAGTCATAATTACCTTAGGGCACGAGTTATAATTACTTGAGACAACTATATTGTCTCACACAGAGGATACCACACCCCCTTCTCACAACAACAAAGACAAGTGAACATTGAACGTGGCATAATGAAGAATGAATGGCAAGCGATCAGGACTAAGACAATGGTGCAACCATCTCCCAAATACCCACATGTCTCTGTCAGACTATTATTCAGCTAACAACCTGTTGGGTTGAGGAAGGGCTTGCTACCCTTCAGGGCATGAGGGAGGCTCCCAAACCTCATGCTGCACAGAAATTGTGATACAACATTCAGTTGAAGATCAAACACTTCGCCTCAGAGAAGAAGCCAGTCCCCGTCATGTGAAGCATGCTCACAGACTCCCAGTCTTATGAGGGCCAGAGCGTGGAATCCTCACCACCCCCAAGGCTAAACATTCAGGGCACAGAACATCACAATAACAAACTTCAGCTCAAACTCAACATTTTAATGACCAGACTACAACACAAAATCTGTCGACACTACAATACTCACATACTAGTGATATTCAGAGTATGAACACACAGGCCCCCTTAAATTACACAGGAAACACACACATAATCAAAGGCAGTCTCCATAGGTACAAAGCAAATCTGGACCAACACCCAAACTCCTTACATAAGCAAACTAATCTAAACCCATATATTTTGTCCACAGGACAATACCTGAAATGGAATGAGGATTTATATAGCGCGCAGGGGAGAGCAAGTGTTTTGCCGAGAAGCTCAGGATGTTGTGCCCATGCCGAGGCTGAAACCCAGACTTCCAGATCCCGAGGCTGTCGCTCTGACCACTGCACTACATCCTCTCCCTGAAGCACCACAACCATGCACACAAAAAAATCCAGACAAACACTACAACTCACAGCAGTGGACTGTCAGACTTCAGTGGCACTTCACACACAAGTTCTCTCCTGCAAGGGTCTCAGTATACAATATAATAGAAAACCATTTATAGAGGGCGCAGCTGCCTCTGAAGAGGCATCCGGTGCTAGGGGTAATGGTTCGAGACCAATGCTGCATATCACCAACCAGACTAAAGCCCTTATTATTACATTGGTGGTAAATACTGAATACCGCCGTGCTGATTGCCGCTAACATACCGCCGCGGAGGTGAACTTCCTTTTGCCATGTTATGACACACACACAAAACCGATAGAAAACAGGCACAAACACAAATCTGCCAGACCCACTGAATGTGATAAAGTGTTGGTACTACCACCCATACCATTATGCCACCAGAACAACGCCCACCAAATAATCACCCATCAACCACCACAGCGGACATTCAATGGCGGTAAACCATTGGCGATGCACACTGCCAAGGCGGATATGGCCACTCAAAAACAAAACAAGACAACATTGGCCAGACCAAAAAACTCACACCTCACACAAATATACACACCCCACACACCCAGCAACAGCACTATAAAACACCCCCCACATCACCCACAATCCTTTGCAAACACGAGAAGACCGCTACATTTTGCCACGCCAATCCCAGAGAGAACTGCGCACACATATTACAACTACACAATCATCCATCACACACTGCACACCACACAACCCACCACTTCACACATCACCTTCTGCACAACACACTCCACACAATACCCATGTTCCCACAAAGGCACCCTTGTTTCACCGATGAGGAGTTGCGGGACATGGTGGAGGAAATAGTCAGGGTAGAGCCACAGCTGTTTGGAGCGCAGGTACAGCAGATCTCCATTGCCAGGATGATGGAGCTATGGCAGAGAATTGTGGACAGGGTGAACGCCGTGGCACAACATCCATGCACAAGGGACAACATAAGGAAGAAGTGGAACGACCTACGGGGGAAAGGTGAGTTCCATTGCAGCAAGGCACCAGCTCACCATCAGGAGGACTGGTGGTGGACCTCCACCTCCACCCCCACAGCTGACACCATGGGAGGAGTAAGACGTGGCAGTACTGCATCCTGAGGGACTCAGAGGAGTAGCTGGAGGACTGGACACTGGTGAGTCAACATTCACTACCTATCAACCCCCCATACCTGCATGCCACCATGACCCCTCACCCTGACTCCCATCATCCCACTCCAGCCCATACAGTGCACCACCCCAATTACCAAACCCAAATGCCAAGCCCTGCATGCCATACCCACTGCATGTACATCCCTTCCAGCTCTGCATGCACACCCACCAACAATGCATGCGCAGCATAGAGAACTAACAATCCCACAATCCATCACCATACACTACCAAAGGTAGAAGGACAACAGCAATAACATTAAGAAAGCTAGAAATGTGGAACATGTCACAGACATGTAGGATAACACATCACTTCCATCCCCATAGGTGCCCGAGCTAATGTCAGTGGCGAGGAGGTGCCACGGCTACCCAGCCCCCCACCAAAAGATGCCCCTAATGATGACAGCAACTCTGGATCTGGATGAACTCCATGGCCCATCTGGGACCACTGGTCGGTTGGCTACCCCATCCTGCAGCCAGTCCACCACAGAGCAACCCCCTCAGAATCTAACACCACAGCAGCCAGCCAACACCCCCACACCTCTGTCCCCAGGACACGTCAATCAGTAGTGTGCCCACCGGTACAGGGACCCGAGTACATACCACACAGACAATGAGGGTCCTGGTGTCAGTGGGAGTGGGCACACCATTCAGGGGACACAGGCACAGGGGGCCAGGGACACCCGGAGGACAGCTGCGCACCAGGAGGAGGACAGGCCCAGGGAGCCGACTGCCCAGGAGGCACTCACAAATGTCCTGGGGGCATACCAACAATCCCAGGATAGGATGGGTCAGGTGCTCAACATCATGCAGGCGAACCAGCGGCTGCAGGAGGTACACCACCAGGAGGTCATGCAGCAGTTGCAGGGCCTAAATGCCAACATGGCCTCCATGGTAGGGGTCCTGGGTGACATGGCCAACAACATGTGGGAGAACAGCACACCAGCGGGCCACTTCCACTAGCCACTCCACCCGGCAGCCATCAACATCTGCTGCAGCTAGTGGATAGGAGGCCCTGCCACAGGACCCACAGGCCAGCAGCACCCCTCCCCCTGCAGAAGGTGAACCACCCCGCAAACGTTCCCTGCGACCCAGACAGACACCAGAGATAATTGCCAAGACCACAGCCAGGAAATGAGCCCCTCTTGAATGTCCCCCTTGTGTGCCACTGTGTCACCTTGTCCACTTTGAACTGCCATTGCTTCCCTTCCTATGGCCCCTTGGACATTGGACCTGGGCTACAAACAGACTGGCATACTACACTGGACTTTTCCCAACCATCACCTCACTCTATTGGACTTTGCATTGTATACCTGAATCATTAATAAACACCCTTGGACAGAACTTGAGTAATAGTGCTTTATCTGAAGTAAATGTACAATGTATTGAACTGTATTGAACTGCATGATCCGGTGTAAATGTCCAGTTATACGTTGATCCATCCTACATATGTGTCTCAGCAGTCTGTACACATCACAGCATTACACTGTTGAAAACTGCACTAACATCTGCAATAAGGGAAGGCATAGGTGACAGTCAGGTGGGATGCAGAGGTAGTGACTGGCATTATGCTACAGCCACACAGCACAACACGTAAATGGAGAAATGTTTAGTACAACAGTCTTACCTGAGTGTCATTGGAAATACTGCAGTATCATATCTGTCCTGTTGTCCACATCCTCCTCCTCTTCCTCCTCCTCTTCCTCCTCCTCACAGTCCATTGCTGCCACAGGTGCATTGTCACCCCCCTCCTCCTGCAGATAGGGCACATGGCGTCTGAGGGCCAAATTGTGCAATATGCAGCACAAACAGCAATCCTGCAGACCTTCTCAGGGGAGTTGCATAGGGATCCACCTGTCAGATGGAGGCACCTGAACCTGGCCTTCAGGAGATTGAAGGTCCTTTCAACAATTCTCGTGGTACCCCCATGAGCATTACTGTACCTATTCTCAGCCACTGTTCCCAGGTTCCTAACAGGGGTCAAGAGCCAGGACAGGTTTGGGTAGCCGGATTCACCTGGAAGAAGTGAGGGACACACATTAGCCTTGCACAATGGCATGGGGTATGACTCCTCAAGGCATACACAGACAAACCTTTGGGTGGGGACTCAGGCTCACCTATAAGCCACACTGTGTGCCTCTGTAGTTGTGCCATCAGCTGTGGGACACTGCTATTCCTCAGGACAAAGGCATCATGCACTGACCCAGGATACTTGGCAGTGATGTGGGAGATGTACTGGCAAGCAAGGCACAACATCTGGACATTGAGAGAGTGGAAACTCTTCCTATTCCTGTACATCTGTGCATTGGCCCTGGGGGGGACTAAGGTAATGTGGGTGCTGTCAATGGCCCCAATAACATGTGGTATATGTCCCATTGCATAGAATCCAGCCTTCACAGTGGGCAATTCTTCTATCTGGGGGAATGTGATGTAGCTGCACATGTGTTTGAGCGAGGCAGCCAAAACCCTTGCAAGCACAATAGAGAACATTGGCTGTGACATTCCTGCAGCCAAGCCCACAGTCACCTAGAAAGACCCAGTTGCCAGGAATGGAGCACTGATAGTACCTGCACAAGAGGGGGAATCACTGTGGTGCAATGCATAGCAGATCAGGCTCCAATTGTGCACACAGCTCTGTGATTGTGCTCCTGTGCAGACGATAGGTGAGTATGATGTGCCTGTCCTTCAGTGTAGCTAAGTCCACAAGGGGTCTGTACACGGGTGCTTACCTCCTCCTCCTACTTCTCCATAGTGGTTGGTACCTAAGCGACCCAAAAGTAAGAAGGGAATGACAACAGGAACTATGGACACACAACATCAGTGTACACAGAGCATGTTTGTATGTTGGACACTGGAATTGCCTAGGTGTGTACATTCAACACCATTGGCGCACTTTAATATCAATACATGTGTACTAGCAGTAGAAAATGGCAACCGCCTGTCCTGTATGCAGGGACAGGTGGAAGTGACCTCACTCCACCGGCGTTAGGCATCATGGGGGGAGGCGGTCTGAACCGCCGTACAATTCCTCATTGGCTAACATGGGCCTCTGTGGAGTACAGGAACCAATGATGATCAACGCCGGTGGTGACGATGTTCACTGCCGCCTACGTGACCGCCATTTTCTGTCTATCATTTCACTTGATTCCTGACTTTCCACAGGACTACCTCTCCACTGCGTGTGCTGCTGTGACCTGTGTCTAGAACCTGCCATGGCCCGTGCTATAGTGGAAAGGGCCCCAGCTTTCACGTTGGAGGAGTTTGAGAGGCTCGTGGATGGGGTCCTACCCCTGTATGGACAGTTGTATGGGCCTCCAGACCAACAGGTGAGTACATCATGGCTACGTTGCGTGTGACATGGCTGCATGTAGATGTGTGTGTGTGCTGGCAGTGTGTCATTCAGGGGGTATGGCTTGTGGCAGTGTTAATGCAGAGGTACGGGTCATGTGTGCGCCTGCTGAGGGGCAAATGCAGTGTTAGGCCATATGTGTGACAGGCTGGAATGTGTGGTTCATGGTGTCCCTCTGTCTGTGTTTCCTCTGCAGGTCAGCGCCCATCAGAAGAAAGGGTTGTGGTGTGCCATTACCAAGGACGTGCGGACCCTTGGGGTCCAAAGCCGGCGGAGCACCCACTGCAGGAAATGGTGAGAGGGCCTGAGACGCTGGGCCCGGAAGACTGCGAAGGTCCACCTGGGGATGGCCTCCCAACGAGGGAGGGGAGCCCATCGGAACCTGACCCCCCTGATGGCCCGCACACTGACCTACTCAGAGCTCTGATGGGCGCTTAAGGGCACCACAGCAGCCACAAGGGGGTGAATACAGTGTTTGTGACAACCATATTTGTTGCCTGCCATGGGTATTGGGTGCAGGGTTCTAGTCAGTGGACACCCCAATATGCCAGCCTAGACATTGCAGAGTGATCCAGTGTAGCTTTTTTGGGTGTAATGCATGCGTTTGATAGCTAGGTAGCTGGCTTTTCATGTCAGGCAGGGCTTAGTTGGTCCCAGTTGGTCCCAGTTGGTGTGTGGCAGTGGTTGGCTACTACCTGCTGTGGTACCTAGCCAATGGTATGCCAGTGTGGTCCGTACTGCCCATTCTTGGTCTCAGTGTGTAATAGTGATGTGAATGTCATCTGTGCTGTTGGTGCTGTGTAGGAAAGTACCATCTTGCCTGGCATGTTACCCCCATTTTTTACATGTGTGTCAGTTTGTTTTTCCCTGTCTCACTGGGACCCTGCTAGCCGGGACCCCAGTGCTCATAGGTGTGGCCTGAATGTGTTCCCTGTGTGGTGCCTAACTGTGTCACTGAGGCTCTGCTAACCAGAACCTCAGTGCTTATGCTCTCTCTGCCTTTAAAACTGTCACTGCAGGCTAGTGACCATTTTTACCAATTCTAATTGGCACACCGGAACATCCTTATAATTCCCTAGTATATGGTACCTAGATACCCAGGGTATTGGGGTTCCAGGAGATCCCCATGGGCTGCAGCATTTCTTTTGCCACCCATAGGGAGCTCAGACACTTCTTACACAGGACTGCCACTGCAGCCCGAGTGAAATAACGTCCACGTTATTTCACAGTCATTTTACACTGCACTTAAGTAACTTATAAGTCACCTATATGTCTAACCTTCACTTGATGAAGGTTAGGTGCAAAGTTACTAAGAGTGAGGGCACCCTGGCACTAGCCAAGGTGCCCCCACATAGTTCAGGGCAATTTCCCTGGACTTTGTGAGTGCGGGGACACCATTACACGTGTGCACTACATATAGGTCAATACTGTAGGAAAGTACCATCTTGCCTGGCATGTTACCCCCATATTTCACTGTATATATGTTGTTTTAGTTGTATGTGTCACTGGGACCCTGCCAGCCAGGGCCCCAGTGCTCATAAGTGTGCCCTATATGTGTTCCATGTGTGATGACTAACGGTCTCACTGAGGCTCTGCTAACCAGAACCTCAGTGGTTATGCTCTCTCATTTCTTTCCAAATTGTCACTAACAGGCTAGTGACCAATTTCACCAATTTACATTGGCATACTGGAACACCCTTATAATTCCCTAGTATATGGTACTAAGGTACCCAGGGTATTGGGGTTCCAGGAGATCCCTATGGGCTGCAGCATTTCTTTTGCCACCCATAGGGAGCTCTGACAATTCTTACACAGCCCTGCCATTGCAGCCTGAGTGAAATAACGTCCACGTTATTTCACAGCCATTTACCACTGCACTTAAGTAACTTATAAGTCACCTATATGTCTAACCTTTACCTGGTAAAGGTTGGGTGCTAAGTTACTTAGTGTGTGGGCACCCTGGCACTAGCCAAGGTGCCCCCACATTGTTGAGGGCAAATTCCCCGGACATTGTGAGTGCGGGGACACCATTACACGTGTGCACTATACATATGTCACTACATATGTATAGCGTCACAATGGTAACTCCGAACATGGCCATGTAACATGTCTAAGATCATGGAATTCCATGATCCCCCGAGTCTCTAGCACAGACCCTGGTACTGCCAAACTACCTTTCCCGGGGTTTCACTGCAGCTGCTGCTGCTGCCAACCCCTCAGACAGGTTTCTGCCTTCCTGGGGGTTCCAGCTAGGCTTGGCCCAGGAAGGCAGAACAAAGGACTTCCTCAGAGAGAGGGTGTTACACCCTCTCCCTTTGGAAAAAGGTGTCAGGGCTGGGGAGGAGTAGCCTCCCCTAGCCTCTGGAAATGCTTTGATGGGCACAGATGGTGCCCATCTCTGCATAAGCCAGTCTACACCGGTTCAGGGATCCCCCAGCCCTGCTCTGGCGTGAAACTGGACAAAGGAAAGGGGAGTGACCACTCCCCTGACCTGCACTTCCCCTGGGAGGTGCCCAGAGCTCCTCCAGTGTGCTCCAGACCACTGCCATCTTGGAAACAGAGGTGCTGCTGGCACACTGGACTGCTCTGAGTGGCCAGTGCCAGCAGGTGATGTGAGAGACTCTTTCTGATAGGCTCTTACCTGTGTTGCTAGCCTATCCTCCTTCCTAAGTAGCCAAACCTCCTTTTCTGGCTATTTAGGGTCTCTGCTTTGGGGAATTCTTTAGATAACGAATGCAAGAGCACATCAGAGTTCCTCTGCATCTCTCTCTTCACCTTCTGCCAAGGAATCGACCGCTGACTGCTCTGGACACCTTCAAAACTGCAACGAAGTAGCAAAGACGACTACTGCAACCTTGTATCGCTGATCCAGCCTTCTTCTCGACTGCTTTCCTGGTGGTGCATGCTGTGGGGGTAGTCTGCCTCCTCTCTGCACTAGAAGCTCCGAAGAAATCTCCCGTGGGTCGACGGAATCTTCCCCCTGCAACCGCAGGCACCAAAAGACTGCATCACCGGTCCTCTGGGTCCCCTCTCAGCATGACGAGTGTGGTCCCTGGAACTCAGCAACTCTGTCCAAGTGACTCCCACAGTCCAGTGACTCTTCAGTCCAAGTTTGGTGGAGATAAGTCCTTGCCTCCCCACGCTAGACTGCATTACTGGGTACCGCGTGATTTGCAGCTGCTCCGGCTCCTGTGCACTCTTCCAGGATTTCCTTTATGCACAGCCAAGCCTGGGTCCCGACACTCTAACCTGCAGTGCACGACCTTCTGAGTTGTCCTCCGGCGTCGTGGGACCTTCCTTTGTGACTTCGGGTGAGCTCCGGTTCACTCTTCTTCGTAGTGCCTGTTCCGGCCCTTCTGTGGGTGCTGCCTGCTTCTGAGTGGGCTCCTTGTCTTGCTGGGCGCCCCCTCTGTCTCCTCATGCAATTGGCGACATCCTGGTCCCTCCTGGGCCACAGCAGCATCCAAAAACCCTAACTGCAACCCTTGCAGCTAGCAAGGCTTGTTTGCGGTCTTTCTGCATGGAAACACCTCTGCAATCTTCTTCATGACGTGGGACATCCACCCTCCAAAGGGGAAGTTCCTAGACCTCTTCGTTCTTGCAGAATCCACAGCTTCTACTATCCGGTGGCAGCTTCTTTGCACCCTCAGCTGGCATTTCTTGGGCATCTGCCCACTCACGACTTGAGTGTGACTCTTGGACTTGGTCCCCTTGTTCCACAGGTACTCTCGTCTGGAATTCCATTGTTGTTGCATTGCTGGTGTTGGTCTTCCTTGCAGAATTCCCCTATCACGACTTCTGTGCTCTCTGGGGAACTAAGGTGCACTTTGCACCCACTTTTCAGGGGCTTGGGGTGGGCTATTTTTCTAACCCTCACTGTTTTCTTACAGTCCCAGCGACCCTCTACAAGGTCACATAGGTTTGAGGTCCATTCGTGATTCGCATTCCACTTTTGGAGTATATGGTTTGTGTTGCCCCTATACCTATGTGCTCTCACTGCAATCTATTGTGACTGTACATTGCTTGCATTGCTTTCTATTGCTATTACTGCATATTTTTGGTATTGTGTACATATATCTTGTGTATATTTGCTATCCTCATACTGAGGGTACTCACTAAGATACTTTTGGCATATTGTCATAAAAATAAAGTACCTTTATTTTTAGTATATCTGTGTATTGTGTTTTCTTATGATATTGTGCATATGACACCAGTGGTATAGTAGGAGCTTTACACGTCTCCTAGTTCAGCCGAAGCTGCTCTGCTAAGCTACCCTTTTCTATCAGCCTAAGCTGCTAGACACCTCTTCTACACTAATAAGGGATAAATGGACCTGGTGCAGAGTGTAAGTACCCCTTGGTACCACTACAAACCAGGCCAGCCTCCTACAAATACCTATATGTAGCTTTGCAGTGGTAACTCCGAATATGGCCATGTAACATGTCTAAGATCATGGAATTGTCCCCTCATGACAAATCTGGTATCCAATCCCATTCACCCCCAGGGCTCCAGCATGGACCCCCGGTACTGCCAAACCAGCTCTCTGGGGTTTTCACTGCAGATACCACTGCTGCCAACCCACAGACAGGCTTCTGCCCTCCTGGGGTCTGGCAGCCCACTCCCAGGAAGGTAGAACAAAGAATTTCCTCTGAGAGAGGGTGTTACACCCTCTTCCTTTGGAAATAGGTGTTAAGGGCTGGGGAGGAGTAGCCCTCCCCAGCCTCTGGAAATGCTTTGAAGGGCACAGATGGTGCCCTTCATGCATAAGCCAGTCTACACCAGTTCAGGGATCCCCCAGCCCCTGCTCTGGCGCGAAACTAGACAAAGGAAAGAGGAGTGACCACTCCCTTGTCCATCACCACCTCAGGGGTGGTGTCCAGAGCTCCTTCAGTGTGTCCCAGACCTCTGCCATCTTGAATGCAGAGGTGTGAGGGCACAATGGAGGCCGCTGGGTGGCCAGTGCCAGCAGGTGACGTCAGAGACCCTTCCTGATAGGTGCTTACCTGACTAGGTGGCCAATCCTCCTCTGAGGTCTATTTAGGGTCTCTCCTGTGGGCTTCTCTTCAGATAACGAATGCAAGAGCTCACCAGAGTTCCTCTGCATCTCCCTCTTCGACTTCTGCCAAGGATCGACCGCTGACTGCTCCAGGACGACTGCAAAACTGCAACAAAGTAGCAGGAAGACTACCAGTGACATTGTAGTGCCTAATCCTGCCGGCTTTCTCGACTGTTTCCTGGTGGTGCATGCTCTGGGGGCTGTCTGCCTTCACCCTGCACTGGAAGCTAAGAAGAAATCTCCAGTGGGTCGACAGAATCTTCCCCTTCCTAACGCAGGCACCAAACTTCTGCTTCACTGGTCCTCTGGGTCCCCTCTCATCATCACGAGCTTGGTCCCTGGATCACAGGAGCTAGATCCAAGTGACCCCGACAGTCCAGTGATCAATCTGTCCAAATTTGGTGGAGGTAAGTCCTTGCCTACCCACGCCAGACAGTAATCTTGTGTACTACATGAACTGCAGCTGCTAGGGCTTCTGTGCAATTTTGCAAGCAATCCTTTGTGGACAGCACAGCCCATATCCCCAGCACTCTGTCCTGCATTTCTCAACTTGCTGAGTTGACCACCAGCTTCGTGGGACCCTCTTTTGTAGTGTTGAGACGGCCGCCTTGCTCAGTTTTCTTGAACCCGTGTTCAAGTACTTCTGTGGATGCTGCCTGCATCTGCATGGGCTCTCTGTGTTCAAAGCGCCCCCTCTGTCTTCTCCTCCAAGGGGCGACCTCCTGGTCCTTCCTGGGCCCGGACAGCACCCATTTTCTTCAACTGCGACCTTTGCAGCTAGCAAGGCTTGTTTGCGGTCTTTCTGCGTGGAAACAACTCTGCATCCTCCAGCATGCCGTGGGACATCTTCTGTGCCAAGGAGAATTTCTGGCATCTTCTGTTGTTGCAGAATCTTCAGCTTCTTCCACCCGGAGGCAGCCATTTTGCACCTTCATCTGGGTTTTAGTGGGCTCCTGCCACCCCTGGACACTTTCACTACTCTTGGACTTGGTCCCCTTCCTTTGCAGGTCCTCAGGGCCTGGATTCCATCTTCAGTGCTTTGCAGTCAGTTGTGGTCTTTGAAGAATCTCCTATCACGACTTTAGTGTGTTTCTGGGGAAGTAGGGTAACTTTACTCCTACTATTCAGAGTCTTGGGGTGGGGTATCTTGGACACCCTTAGTGTTTCCTTACACTCCCAGTGACCCCCTACACACTACACTAGGCCTGGGGTCCCTAAGTGGTTTGCATTCCACTTTCTTAGTATATGGTTTGTGTTGCCCCAGGCCTATTGCATCCTATTGTGTTCTACGGTGTTTGTACTACTTTTCTAACTGTTTACTTACCTGATTTTGGTTGTGTGTATATTTTGTGTATTTTACTTACCTCCTAAGGGAGTATATCCTCTGAGATATTTTTGGCACATTGTCACTAAAATAAAGTACCTTTATTTTTAGTAACTCTGAGTATTGTAATTATTATGATATAGTGCTATATGATATAAGTGGTATAGTAGGAGCTTTGCATGCTCTGCTATAGGTACCTCTATCAGCCTAAGCTGCTAGAACACTACTAATCTACTAATAAGGGATAACTGGACCTGGCACAAGGTGTAAGTACTATCAGGTACCCACTATAAGCCAGGCCAGCCTCCTACATGCTGGGATTGACCCTGTGCTCCTGTTCTTTCTCCCCCCTCAATCAATCAATCATTAAATTTATAAAGCGCGCTATGTACCCGTTAGGGTTTCAAGGCGCTGAGGGGGGGTGGGGGGCAGCTGCTATTGGTCGAAGAGCCAGGTCTTGAGGAGTCTCCTGAAGGTGAGGAGGTCCTGGGTCTGGCGCAGGGGGGGTCGGGAGGGAGTTCCAGGTCTTGGCGGCGAGGTAGGAGAAGGATCTGCCATCGGAGGTCTTGCGTTGGAATCGGGGAACGATGGCAAGGGAGAGGTTGGCAGAGCGGAGTTGGCGGGACGGGACGTAGAAGTTGAGTTTGTTGTTCAGGTAGGCGGGTCCGGCGTTGTGTAGTGCTTTGTGCGCGTGGGTGAGGAGTTTAAAGGTGATCCTCTTGTCCACGGGGAGCCAGTGGAGGTCCATCAGGTGGTGGGAGATGTGGCATCGGCGGGGTATGTCGAGGATCAGGCGGGCGGATGTGTTCTGGATGCGTTGGAGTCGTTGGATGGCTTTTGCTGGGATGCCTGTGTAGAGTGCATTGCCGTAGTCAAGTCTGCTACTGACGAGGGCCTGGGTCACTGTTTTTCTGGTTTCCGTCGGGATCCACTTGTAGATTCTACGGAGCATGCGAAGGGTGTTGAAGCAGGAGGAGGAGACTGCGTTGACCTGTTTGGACATGGTGAGGGCGGAGTTGAGGATGAAGCCGAGGTTGCGTGCGTGGTTGGCTGGTGTGGGGGGGGTCCTAGCGCGGTGGGCCACCAGGAGTCGTCCCAGGCCGAGGGGGTACGTCTGAAGATGAGGACTTCCGTATTGTCGGAGTTTAATTTCAGGTGGCTGTTTCTCATCCATTCGGCGATGGGTTTCAATCCCTCGTGGAGGTTGGCTTTGGCGGTGTGTGGGTCATTGGTGAGGGAGATGGTGAGCTGGGTGTCGTCGGCGTAGGAGAGGATGCTGAGGTTGTGTTGACGGGCAAGTTGTGCTAGGGGTGTCATGTAGACGTTGAACAGTGTTGAGCTTAGCGAGGAGCCTTGGGGGACGCCACAGATGAGGTTGGTGGCTTCGGAGCGGAAGGGTGATAGTTGGACTCTCTGGGTTCTGCCGGATAGGAATGAGGAGATCCAGTTGAGGGCTTTGTCTTGAATCCCGGCTTTGTGGAGACGAGTTAGTAGGGTGCGGTGGCAGACCGTATCGAAGGCAGCGGATAGGTCTAGGAGGATGAGGGCTGAAGTTTCGCCGTTGTCCATTTGCTGTCTGATGTCATCTGTGGCGGCGAGGAGCACAGTCTCGGTGCTGTGATTGCGTCTGAATCCGGATTGGGAGGGGTCTAGGAGGGAGTTGTCTTCGAGGTAGTGGGTGAGCTGGGCGTCGACGATTTTCTCGATGACCTTCGCTGGGAAGGGGAGGAGGGAGATCGGGTGGAAGTTTTTGAGGTCGTTGAGGTCAGCCTTGGGTTTCTTGAGGAGGGCTTGGATGTCGGCATGCTTCCAGCTGTCTGGGAAGGTCGCAGTATCGAAGGATAGGTTGATGATCTTACGAAGTTGGGGGGCGATGGTGGAGTCGGCTTTGTTGTAGACGTGGTGTGGGCAGGGGTCTGAGGGGGATCCTGAGTGGATGGAGTTCATGGTCTTTCGGGTTTCGGTGTCATCTACGTGGGTCCAGGTGGTGAGGCGGTCGGCGTGGGAGGAGTTGTCGGGGGTGGGGTCTGGCGGAGGTGTGGTGTTGAGGCTGTCGTGGATGGCGGCGATTTTCTGGTAAAAGAAGGTGGAGAGTGCGTCGCAGAGTTTCTGGGATGGTGGGACGTCGTTGACGTTGGTGCTGGGGTTGGAGAGCTCCTTCACGATGCAGAAGAGTTCCTTGCTGTCATGTGCGTTGTTGTTTAGGCGTTCTGTGAAGTGGGAGCGCTTGGCGAGTCGGATAAGTTGGTGGTGCTTGCGGGTGGCTTCCTTGTGGGTTGCTAGGCTGTCGGGTGTGCGTTTGAGAAGCCATTTTTTCTTAAGTTTCTGTCAGGTGCGTTTGGAGGTGATCAGTTCGTCTGTGAACCAGGCTGCTTTTTTCTTTTCTTGGTTGACGGTGGGCCTCTTGAGTGGTGCGAGGGTGTTGGCGCAGTTGAGGATCCACTGTTGGAGGTTGATGGCGGCGGAGTCCGGGTCGGTAGGGTCGGTCGGCGGGTTCTTGGCGAGGGTGCTGGTTAGTTGGTCCTCAGTGACTTTGCCCCAGCGGCGGTGCGGCGGTAGTGGGGTGCGGTGGTGTTCGGTGTTTTTCTTGAATGTGAATCTCTCTCCTTTTGTCATCCTGTCCATGTGTGCATTAGCATCATCTGGTGAAGGAGCAGGGGCACCGGCGAGTGAGGAAGCTGCAGCCCACGGGACTCAGGAGGCAGAGTCAACCGACACCGAAGGTACCAGTGGGACGGAGGGCGAGGGGACCACCACAGGGGGGGGACAGGAGCTGATACAACTGACTCTGATTCCTCCTCCGATGGAGCTCCCTGGTGGTGGCGGACCCCTCCTGGATCATCCCAGCTACAGGTTCTACTGCCACCCCCCATACCAGCACTGCCCTCCCAGTAGCCCCCCACCGAGTTGCCCGTGCCCGCTCACCCAGGAGGGTGGGCGTTTCCTTTGCCCCAGGCACCTCAGGCCCTGCCCCAGTCAGCCCTGCTGTCCTCAGTGAGGAGGCTATTGACCTCCTGAGATCCATCTCTGTAGGGCAGTCAACCATAGTGAATGCCATCCAGGGGCTGGCTGTCAGGTGTTATCCGCGGCGCCTACATTGCCGATCGGGATAATGTAGTCCTTTTGGATTACATATCCCATGACGCCTAGAGGGGAAGAGGTCGCTTAAAATCACGCACATACAGGAAGTATTGTGCGTTATTCGTTTCCTAGAACCCAGTCGGATGGACAACGAGGGCTCTTGTTGACGGCGTCCGAGGTTGAGTTGTTTGCTTATGAGGTATAATTCCTCATCCGGTTTTCCTCGGAGCCTGGGACCTTCCCGATATCAGCGGGAGTCTCGAGTTATTTCCCTGGGGAACCTGACACACGAAGGAGAGGTGGTAAGCGGTGAGACGATTTGGTGCCGGAATCCCTCGCCTTTTTTTTTCCCATTATTACAGTTCGACCAGGACACTGGTAATTTCTGAAGCACGGCGGTCCTTTATTTGAGTTACCAATAAAGCACGAACGATTATCTTTAGAGCCAGAGAACATTATATATATGGCTACGACACAAGGTTAATGTTTACTTTGCGGGAATTGAACTGCCGGGACGATTTTTTCTTTTCAATACGTAATGAAGTAACACAGGGTTATTCCTACAAATTGCGTGACTATGACATGAGGCTCAGGGTATTAACTGAGTCATAGAAAGGACTACGAGATAGGTTCTTACCGTCATTAATTTTATTCCCTTTCTCTTCGTTTTTTTTCCTCATTATTTCGTGACTATCTTGTATAAGAGTGGGTGTTGAGCAACCCATAAGAGATCATCGGTGTTAGTTGTTGGCTTGTGGCGTCCATCTATGATTCAGATGGAGCACAGACAGGCGTTGGACTAGTTCTGCCCTCATGAGTTATGGGCAGGTACGGTCGTTGGTACTTTAGCGAGACATTGCGAGAGTAGACAGGCAATGTGATATTAACACTGTGTATTCCTCTCTTTACAGATATCCCGTCCCTGCTGTTCCTTCCCCTTCCTTCCCTCACCTGATTACTCCAATGCACCGTGGTTTATATAGGTGACTTGGTGGTGTCAGGAGGAGGACCTTTATTTGCATCGCACCGAGTCTGAGGAGCATCTACAGCGTGACAGAATAACGCACCCACGAATAACGCTCATCCCGCTCGGTGTGATGCAAAGATGGCATCTATGGATGATGTATTACAGGCGTTAGTAGTAGTGCAACAAGAGTTGGCTAATTCTAGGGTGGAGGCAGCGGCGTTAAAGGAAAGGGTAGAAAGGCTTACTAGGAATCCCTTCGATGCCTCAGCATCCACACCACAGGTAACCGTGAATGTCTCCCCTCCTATCCCTTTGGCCAGCCCGGAACGGTATTCAGGGGACCCCAGGAAAGTTCAGGCCTTTCTAACTCAGTTGTCTCTACAATTCTCTTGTAGACCCGCGTCTTTTCCCTCTAACCTTTCCAGGGTAATGTTCGCTATTTCTTATCTCTCGGGAGACGCAGCCAATTGGGCCGTACCATTAGTCAGGAACTATGACCCCTTGTTATCGGATTGGAATGCCTTTCGGACGGCCTTTGAGAGGGTGTTTGATCATAGAACAACCACTTTTAGTGCTGATAGGGAATTACTGGAGTTGAGACAGGGGAGGTCTGATCTGGTCTCTTATCTCACGACCTTCAATAGATTGGTGGCGGAATCAGGGTGGCCAGAGGAGAAGAGAATGTCTCTCTATTATCAAGGCTTACGAGACGACATGAAGGATATACTCGCTCAAATAGATCCGCAGCCTTCCACTTGTACAGATCTTGTGAATCTTACCCTGAGACTGAACCACAGATTAGCAGAAAGAAGGGTAGAGCGTAGAGCGGGGGATAGGCGACCAGGCATTCCAGAAAGGGAGGTGCGATCTGTTTCTACTCCCAATGATATAGGTGGGGAGCCTATGGACGTGGGAGCCGTTAGGGCACCCTTGTCGAAGTCCGAGAAGGAGAGTAGGAGGGTACAGGGGTTGTGCATGTATTGCGGCAGGAAGGGTCATTATGTAAGATAGTGTCCCCAAAAACCACGAAAGAGATTCTCCTACTCCCCCACTCAAAAGGCAGCGGTTACGGCAGGAAAAACATCGGAGAAAGAGGATTTGCCCTTTATAGAACCCCAACCGGTGTTACGGTTAACTTCCTTAGCCCTTTTTCCACAGGAGGAAAAGGCGTCCCACCTTTTGTTAGCAGTGGAGCTGGTGTCCAAAGAACAAAAGTTTCCAGTATGGGCGATGATAGACTCCGGAGCCACGGGAAATTTCATAGATGCAGGGGTGGTTAGGAGATTGGGACTTCCTAGCATTCCGAGAAAGGACCCCGAAATAGTGTTGGCGGTTGATTGTACACCGCTGAAATCTGGGCCCCTTACAGAACATACTGAGGACGTTGGGTTGATCTTCAATGGGGTATCTCCGGAACATAAAGAAAGAATCAGACTGGATATAATAGAGGCTCCTCAGTATGAAATTATTTTAGGAATGCCCTGGTTAAGAAAACACAATCCTGTTATCGATTGGCAAACCAAGACGGTTAGTTTTCAGTCCTCGAGGTGTGAGAATATCTGCTTCTTGTATGACGATTCCCCCATGTTAGCATTGGCTCAAGGGTTACAGTTGGCCACAGTGATGGAGAAAACAGTGATATTGCCCTCTGTTTATGCCGAGTTCAAGGATGTGTTCGACGAAGGTCAGGCTGAGACATTGCCACCCCATCGTGTATATGATTGCAAGATAGATCTGATTCCTGGAGCTCTCCTTCCTTCCTGTAGGGTATATGCTCTATCAGACCCAGAAACCAAGCATTTGAGAAAATACTTGGATCACTTCCTGGAGATCGGGTTCATTAGACCATCTTGTTCTCCGGCAGCCTCTCCACTCTTTTTCATAGCTAAAGCTAATAAAGAGTTGAGAACCTGCATCGATTATCGAATGCTGAACAAGAATACAGTGAGGAATAGATACCCTCTTCCTCTCATTCCAGTGTTATTGGAACAGGTGAAAGAGGCGGTAATCTATACAAGGTTGGACCTGAAGGGAGCTTACCAACTGGTCAGAATCCACGAAGGGGACGAATGGAAAACGGCGTTCAAAACCCGTTATGGTCTGTTTGAGTACTTGGTAATGCCGTTCGGGTTGTGTAACGCCCCGGCGGCATTCCAGTATTTTCTGAACGATGTTCTCAAGGAATACATAGACCGTTTCGTGATCGTTTATATAGATGACATTCTGGTGTATTCCACATCCCTGGAGCGCCACTTTGACCATGTTTCCTTAGTACTCCAAGCATTGCGACAGCATAGTCTTTTTTGCAAACTGAGCAAATGCGAGTTCCATGTCCGGAAGGTTGAGTTCTTGGGTGTGGATTTAAGCCCTGAAGGGTTTTGCATGTCGACAAGAAAAATACAGGCTGTTCAGGAGTGGCCAGTACCCACTAGTGTGAGAGACGTGCAATGCTTCCTTGGGTTTTCCAATTACTATAGAAGATTCATCTTTCATTTTTCTCACATTGTGTCACCTATAACAAGGTTACTAAGAAAGGGGGTGTCTTTTGTTTGGTCAGAGGAAGCAGAGGAGGCCTTTTGCTTTTTAAAACAGGCCTTCTGCTCCGCACCTATACTCCAACATCCACAGCCGGATGCCCCTTTTATCGTCGAAGCGGATGCCTCTGATATAGCGATTGGGGCCGTGTTATCCCAAAGAAACAAAACCACCGGACAGCTTCATCCTGTTGCGTTTTTATCTAGGAAACTATCTGCTGCGGAACTTAACTATACGGTGGCAGAAAAGGAACTGCTAGCCATCAAAAAGGCATTCCAGGAATGGCGACACTACCTATGGGGAGCTCAACACCCGGTCACGGTATATACTGATCACCGAAATCTGCAGTATATGAAGGAGGCAAGACAACTTACCCAGCGGCAAATGAGGTGGATGCTGTTTTTTTCAGAATACGAGTTTGTGGTGACCTTCCGTCCTGGGGTTGACAATCGCAAGGCAGATTCACTGTCTCGACAAGAGGACGTGAGAACCATCGCTTCAAGACCTGAGGAAGCAATCATCAAACCTGAAAGAGTGCTTTGTGCCCTTCATATCTCCCATTTCCTAGAAAAGGTTTCTAAGCATAAGTCTGCTGCTCAGTGGAAGAAATGGGCAGAGTTAAGTCAGGACCGTACCCTTAAGCATGGAATACCGTTGCAATGTAATCGTTTGTATTTACCAACACGTGAACTCCGAGTGCAAGCCTTTAATTGGTGTCATGATGCGGTAACGGCTGGTCATCCTGGTTACACCAAAACGGCGCAAATAGTTCAACGACATTTCAGGTGGGAAGGTTGGGCTAAAGACGTTGCGGCCTGGGTGGCTCGGTGTGAGATATGTGCACGGGCCAAGGGAGAAAACGCGAAGAGCCAGGGCAGACTGATACCTTTGCCCACTCCGGATAAACCATGGCAAACCATTAGCGTGGATTTTGTGGTAGGATTACCAATGGATCAGGGGTACAACGCTATCATGGTGGTAATCGACAGCCTTACCAAGATGGGTCATTTTCTCCCTTGTAGAAATCTGCCTACAGCCAGTCAAACCGCCCATCTAATTTTGTCTCAAGTGGTGCGGTTACATGGTCTACCGAGAACCATTATTTCGGACAGAGGCCCCCAGTTTGTTGCTAGGTTTTGGCGCATGTGGTGCAAGGTCCTGCGCATTGAATCCGCACTGTCCACCAGTTTCCACCCACAAACCGATGGCCAGACGGAGCGCCTCAATCAAACCCTGAAAAAATATCTGAGGTGCTATGCAAAGGACGCTCAAGAATCCTGGGTTTCGTTGCTATGGCTGGCAGAACTATCATACAACAATGCTTGGCATAGCTCGATACGGGAATCTCCTTTTCGTGCTAACACGGGGTTCCACGCGGAAATGTTGCCCATAATCATACCTAGGGAAGTCACGGATCAACCTACTGTTCATGCCATGATTAAGAATCTTCAATCCGTGCAAAAGAAGATACGACTCAATCTGGAGAAGGCCAAAGAACAGTATAAAAAATGGGGTGATGAACATCGGCGTGAGGGGCCGGCATATCAGCCAGGCGATAGAGTGTGGCTTTCCACCAAGTATATACGCTTCAAGATGCGTAGCGTCTTTCATCCTCGTTACATTGCTCCCTATGAGGTGTTACGCAAGATAAACCCTGTGGCTTATCGTCTCAACTTACCTGCTTCCTTAAGGATCCATCCGGTGTTTCATTGCAGCCTTTTGAAACCGGCTCTTTCAGCGACCCGGCAGGCGGTGCCTCCGGTGGTCAGAGATGGGCAGCTGGAGTACGAGGTGCGCAGAGTGTTGGATTCCAAACGACGGGGGGGTAAGCTGTGGTACTTGGTTTCATGGAAGGGGTACAATGCCGAGGATGATTCATGGGAGCCGGAAAGCAATGTCCATGCCCCTAGGGCTGTGCGGCTGTTTCATGCCCGTCATCCCTCTAAACCTGGTCCTAGGAGGCGCTTTGGAGGCGGGCGTACTGTCAGGTGTTAGCCGCGGCGCCTACATTGCCGATCGGGATAATGTAGTCCTTTTGGACTACATATCCCATGACGCCTAGAGGGGAAGAGGTCGCTTAAAATCACGCACATACAGGAAGTATTGTGCGTTATTCGTTTCCTAGAACCCAGTCGGATGGACAACGAGGGCTCTTGTTGACGGCGTCCGAGGTTGAGTTGTTTGCTTATGAGGTATAATTCCTCATCCGGTTTTCCTCGGAGCCTGGGACCTTCCCAATATCAGCGGGAGTCTCGAGTTATTTCCCTGGGGAACCTGACACACGAAGGAGAGGTGGTAAGCGGTGAGACGATTTGGTGCCGGAATCCCTCGCCTTTCTTTTTCCCATTATTACAGTTCGACCAGGACACTGGTAATTTCTGAAGCACGGCGGTCCTTTATTTGAGTTACCAATAAAGCACGAACGATTATCTTTAGAGCCAGAGAACATTATATATATGGCTACGACACAAGGTTAATGTTTACTTTGCGGGAATTGAACTGCCGGGACGATTTTTTCTTTTCAATACGTAATGAAGTAACACAGGGTTATTCCTACAAATTGCGTGACTATGAAATGAGGCTCAGGGTATTAACTGAGTAATAGAAAGGACTACGAGATAGGTTCTTACCGTCATTAATTTTATTCCCTTTCTCTTCGTTTTTTTCCCTCATTATTTCGTGACTATCTTGTATAAGAGTGGGTGTTGAGCAACCCATAAGAGATCGTCGCTGTTAGTTGTTGGCTTGTGGCGTCCATCTATGATTCAGATGGAGCACAGACAGGCGTTGGACTAGTTCTGCCCTCATGAGTTATGGGCAGGTACGGTCGTTGGTACTTTAGCGAGACATTGCGAGAGTAGACAGGCAATGTGATATTAACACTGTGTATTCCTCTCTTTACAGATATCCCGTCCCTGCTGTTCCTTCCCTCACCTGATTACTCCAATGCACCGTGGTTTATATAGGTGACTTGGTGGTGTCAGGAGGTGGACCTTTATTTGCATTGCACCGAGTCTGAGGAGCATCTACAGCGTGACACTGGCATCCCAGATGCAGCAATGCAATGCAATGCCTTCCTGGAGGGCATTCACAGTGGCTTGGAGGCCCTACAGAGATCTTTTCAGGCTCTGGCCTCCTCTCTGATCGTAGCCAGTGTCCCTATTTCTTCCGTCCCCCCTCCAACTATCACTTCCCTGTCCCAGTCTCCTCTCCCCAAACCCATCCCACACACACATTCTGACAAGCATGCACCCAAAACAAAATATAAGACTTGCACAGACAAACACAGGCAGCACACTTCAGTCCACAAGCACTCACACTGCCAACACACAGATGCACACACAACATGTATCCAATGTCTCCACTGTCTCCCACTCCCCTCCCCCCTCATAGTCACATCAGCAATCACACCTGCATGCACTTCATCAATAGCCCCAGAAACTGCCACCTGCACAGCCTTGCCCACAGTCACCACAACAGCAGACCCGCAGACATGCACCCCACACACCACATGCGCAGTCACCAGCACTACCATCACCACCTCATGCAGCACACCCACCTCACTTGCAGACACCACCACAACATCCATCCAATGTCCTGTTTGACCTCCCCCACCCTGTCTGTCCCCCTCCAAAGAAACAAATGCTCACACTCAGACCCCCAACAGCCATCCACCTCACACATTATCCATGCACCTGCACCCAAGTCCAGCATACCTCCTCCTCCTACAACCACTCCCTCTACCTCCACTCCCACACCTCCTCCCACAGCCCATCCCACTGGTCCTAAAAATCTTTTCCTTTCCCGCCTTGACCTCTTCCCTCCCCCCCATCCTGCCCGTGAGAGAAAGGTCCCACCCCGCCCAGTACCTCCAGCACCAAATCTAGCCCTGTTCCACCCCCTAAGACTTCAGCTGCCACTAAGGGGCACATGAGTGGAACTCCGGCCCCCCGCCCCAAGCCCACTCCTCTGCCCCCAAAACGAAAGGGTAAACACCTGCCCTCTCCCAAACCCAAGGATCCCCCTCCCCAAAAGATGCACCCCCAACCCCCTAAGGTGCCTGCCTATTTCCAACATGATGCCCCTGCACAGTGGAGTCCCGATGTCAAGTTGGGGCTTGGACTTTGCCCTGTGGGCATTTTCAGACTTTGGACTGGCCAATGGCCCTGCATGTATGTGTACAATTCTGTATTTGTTTGGATTTTGACTCTTCATCCAGCTGGATTACAGTGGTTGGAACAGAGGTATGTGTGCTGGCTTTCTTTGCTCGCGGGTCTTCTTGTTACTGTTGATTTACTCTGCAGATGGTTCTGGGTGTGTGGTGTGTGTGTATGGTATGTATTGTGCGTGTGTGTGCCACTCTCCCCTCCATCCCTCCTTTGTGTATTAGGCGGCTGTACTAACCGTGTTCATCTTCGTCGGCGTTGGTGCTTCAGGGTGGCCATGGCGTGGTACAGCATCGGGAAGACTTCCAGTTCTGGTTCCATGGCGGCTACGGATTCCTCTGTGTCCCTGGAGGTTAGCGTCTCCTTTTATATGATGTGTTTCCGCCAGGCTTTTGGTGGCGTTGCTAATGCCCCGGAAATCCTGGCGGTGTGCTATGTCATAACATGGTGGGCTGATCCTTGTCTTCTGTCTGCCTGTGAGTGGCTACTGCCGTGTTCAGTGGTCGTACCACACTGGCGGATGGGGTGGTGCATTGGCTGTCTGTGGGAGGGATCACTGCAATGGTCATTATTTGGCGGTCATTACCACCGGCCTGGCGGCGGTACTACCGCCATCGCCGGCATGGCGTCACCTGACCGCCAATGTCATAATGACCACTTAAATGATCACAGCCAAGAGTTAAACAGGAAGTCTTTCTGAAAGTATTTTCTGAGGAACTACTTCAAAAGCTGAGAGGGAAAGCATTCCATACCTTAGATGCAAGGAACTTATGCCCTGCACACTAGACTGGATAGGTTTCTGTGCTCCAAGAAACTTTGTCGATACATTATCACTATGGAATATCTGGGCCAATCTTTCTCGGACCACAGCCTATTGCTGATGGGATTGTGGCTGGTGGAGTGCAGGCCGGCAATCCCAATGTGGCGCCTCCACCTGGTTATAGGGATACTCTGCGGACCGCTATTGTATAATTTTTTATAAAAATCAGGACACTGCGTTATCCACCCTCCTGGAGTGGGAGGCCTTTAAAGTCATCACGAGAGGCTTTTGCATGTGGCAGTCCACAGGAGTTTGTAGAGCCCTTAACATGGAACTGGGAAAATAGAGGCCACATTACATACACTAGATAATGCTCAGGGAATAGATTTTACTACTCACCAGCTCCTGGTGGATACCAAAGAGCAGTACTATGCTGTGCTGGAGAAATTGTGTTGTCACAACTATAAAACATACATACCCACCACGAGGAAGGCAAATCAGGAAGGCTGCTGGCATGGTTGATCTGCCCTGAGGCAAGGGGGCCACCCATAATGCATTTGACATCAGATATGGGAGCACACCTCTATTCCCCTGGGGACATAATTTTGGCAGTACTATGGGCCAGATGTACGAAAGGATTTTACCCATTCTGTGTCTATGGGAAAAAGCTTTCGTACATGTGGCCCTATGGCCCTCATCACAACTTTGGCGGTAACTGCTGCCTACCACCATGGTGACTGCTGCCAACATACCGTCGCTGTGGCTACCAGTCGCCAACCTGCATCATGACCGTAGACGGAATTCCGCCAGAAGGCTGGCGGAATACCGTCGACAATCATGGTGGTGGATGGCGGTAAGGTGGCGCTGCTGCCAGCAGCAGCGCCACTCTAGCAAAACACCACCGACCGTATCATGAGCCATGATACGGCCTGGCGGTGTTTTGCTGGTGGATGCTGCTGCTGGCACCAGCGCCACGTCCCGTCTCCTGCCGGAGGACCCCCTGCAAGCAGGTAAGCCGGGTTCTCCGACAGGAGAGGGGGGTGGGGGTGCGTGTGTGGGGTGTTGTGTGTGTGGGTGTGTGTGCGTTATTGAATGTGTGCATGCAGGTGTGAGTCACGTTGAATGCATGTGTGAACGACTGAATGTGAGTGTACGTGTATGTTGTGTGTTGTGAATGAGTGTGTGCGACAATGTCTGTTGGTGTGTGTTGCGGTGTGTGGGTATGTATGTGTGCCTGCGTTGGTGGATGTGGGTATGCGTGTGTGTATGATTGTGTATGGGGGCGAGTGTGGGTGTGTAAATGTGGGAGGAGCAGGAGAGGGAGAACTCTGGGGAGGTGGAGGGGGGCGGGGGAGACCCCTATTAGTATCAGGGAACGGAAGTCCCTAGCACTGGTAGTGCCTACCGCCATGGTTTTTGTGGCGGTACTCTTGCCACGAAAACCCGAGTGTGCTGTTACAGACAACTTTGCGTTGTTGGACCCGAAGTTTAATGAAGACAGGAAGGGCCCCACTGTATGGGCCGGCCATACTGCTGGTCGGTTCACCTCATGGGACACCGATTGGATAACGTCAGCCCGGCTCCGAGCCTGGACCTCGGCTGGTGCGACCACAGTTGGGGACTGTTATTAAGGGAATACCCTTCTGTCAAGGGAAAAGATGCAGGAGCGACTTGATTTGCCCAGTGGTCCATTTCTCAGTTATGTGCACATACATGGAGCTCTGGGGGAGGGGAAGAGCTGTCTCACAATGCGGTTCTGTAGTTGATGCTCTCTCTTGGCTCGGCAGGGCGGCAAGTGACATGGCTATACAAGGCTCTACACGGTCAATTGGGAACCCTCAGAGACAGATGGTCGGCTTTCTTAGACTGTGAAATAACAAACAAGGAATGGGACAGGATGTTGGCCTACCCCCAAAACAATTTCACGCAGCTCCTGGTTAAAATATATACAGTTCAATCTCCTACACATGACGTATCTCACTCTGCAGAGATTGTGACTTATGTACTGAAGGGAGGACTTAAGGTGTCCGAGGTGCCCATTCCTGGACGTGGATTTTTGCCACATGCTTTGGGGCTGCCCAGTGTTGCAGACCTTGCAGACTGCAGTCCTGATGAGGCTCGGCGTAACCAGATTTTTAGATTTGGCCCTGGCATTGGCCCGGCGCAGAATCGCACTGAGGGGGAAATCTCAGACAGGCCCAATTATTGAGACATGGGAACGGGATATTACTACCTGGGCTAGAGCAGAAGAAAGCGTACTTCATGAGAAAGATGCCAGGGGCATCCGGAGGTGCCCAGTGGCTCAACTATGGATGGGGGTGCTGGAGCGCTTGGAATACCCGGACCTAGACTCGGGCCCTGATCTAATGGAAGTCGACAAGAGGGATGGAGATATGGATGGAATGATTTGAGAACCGCAGAAGTGGTAGAAAGGTCCCCTGTGAACTGATGAGTACCTACGGTTACAGGTCGCTCACACATGTACACTGAGCACAGCACGTTGGCCTCAGCTGATGGGTGCCCTGACACTGTGGTTTGAACCCACCCTCCACCATAAAGACCCATTATGTACAGAAGTGTGCTGACACTGAAGTTGCTAGACTGTCCCCTCGGGAGATGAGCCGGAATGTATGGACAAAGACCTTACCTCGGAGACCCTTGAGTTATTTGTTTGATTTTCTTTTGTTTCCTATTCATATCTTATGGTACCCTTTTTGGGGATGGACTCAATGCTTTATACACAGCTTGTATACTCTGCGTATGCAATAGATGCTAACTCAGCCACGATTGATTTGGTATCCTGTGAGAGATTCTTGAGACTCGTATTTAGTCACATACATAAATGCCCGCTCATTCTATAGGCCTCTCCCACCTTAGACCACGCAACTTAGGTAACTGCATTTGTAGTAATGGAGAACCTTGTGATTAGGGTATTATGTATAACTGGGCACATTATACAGAGAATTGGCATAGAACTGTAAGAGTCATGTGTACAATATGTAAATGAGGCGTGATCCTTCAAAAATGTCTATGACCTCTTACGAGAAAAAACAATAAGGATATGTTTTAAAAAAAATCTTAGAAGCAAGGAACCTCTCCTAGCCTTTCAAATCCAAGGCAATGGGAGACGTTTAAAGTTGTTGGATCTCAGTGATCTGACTTTAGTGATCTGCGGTCAGTTAGACCGTTCTAGCTTATTGTCTTCCTAATTCCAAGGCGACCACAGATAGATTAAATGTAATTCCATAAAATGCATCTCAGGGACTACAGATGATTGGGTTGGGACTACTGCTTCCCTCTTAGACCAGTGTCTAAGTGTCTGAAGAAATAAGGGGGGGGTGTCAGATACTACGAGGTTAAAGGACATCTCACCTACCTAGCAATAGAGACAAAAACAAATCCAGAAATCACTGAGCCAATCAAAGGTTGGGTGATACCTTCAGTTGTTCCTATTGCGTTATCTGCGGCTAAGAGAGACTAAGAACCACAACTTCCGCTGTGGTTTATCTGAGGTCTTTGTGCCCTTTAGAAACTTGATAGAGGATCAATCCTGGGAAGTTCCGGGAGAATAAAGTCCACACCATGGGTATAGAACAGGTATCCGTACCCTGTACAGTCCAGGTCGGTGATGTCAGCCAGTACATTATAACTTCTACACAGCTCAATGATCTTGGAAGAAACCATTAGTGATTGGATTAAAATGTTCTAATTGGAAGGCAACCCAGATATTGGACCTTGTGTAAGATCTCCGAAGGTGTAAGGCTCCTCCCACACCTTGCCAATATCAAATAAGAATGACATGTTCAGAAGAATACAATTGTTACATATTTAGAGTAAAGTAGATTCGTATGCCACACACACACAACTGAACATAGATGTTATTATATAACTGAAAAAGTGGCCCATAAGAAAAGAACTTAAGGGAGTAATTCTAAGTATAGTTATTTCAGCAGTAGACCGGTTTTAGTGTTAAGGGTAAAATGAAATGCAATGAGAGCGAGCCGACTCAGAAATGATTTAAGAAAGAGACAATAGAAGTGAATATTGGGGGCATTGAATCAATGATGCACATTACTGTAATAAATAGAAAACATGCAATTTCTTCAAAGACAAATGTCATGCACCAATTAGTTCACAGCTTGTTGTCATAAAGGGAGAAGTCAGAATTAGCGTTAGATCAAATCACCAGTCAACAAGTTTGTGAACTGCTTGCAACTAATACGATAGATGTCCGTTAGAGCAAATGCAAAGAGAATGGAGGATGTCCCAATGAAAACAACAATCTTGATGAAATTGATATCCAGTAGGAGATCACTCGTCCATTATTGTGCTATACTAGAAGATGAAAGAATGTAGAACATGCTTAATGTTTGATTCAGTGTGGCTGGAATAAAGTTATTCTAGGTCAAGAGCTTCACTGTTTGCCAAAAGGGGTAGGTTGAGCAAAGGGCAAGTAATAAAACAACTGCTTTCCTGAGACGTCAAAGCAAACAGAGGTTGTCTAGTTGTAGGTATGACTGACTGATTGGAATGCAATTGCTGATACCTGCAGGATAAGGTGAGAGAGTTTCTGAATTCATTTATAGCTGTTAGCAAACATTTGTTACCTGCTTTCCCTTCTAAGTAAGGCAATGTCAGACTTATTTTTTATGACAAATTTGATTGAGTTTCATGGTAATAAATAGGCCAAGCAGGCCAACAAGTACGCAGGAGGAATAAATGCTCTCAGTTGTAAACATAAAAGCATAAAGATTGCACAGAAGAACTACCCCGCCCCACCCCACCGCCTGACCATGTGCATCAAGATATTTATCAAATGTCATTATGCAACCAAACATCCTGCCTGCTATCCACCCGCCCATACACTCTAATCTCATCATATAATAGTGAATGCTCTGTGGAGGTATATTGCAGAGTAATCCCTGGGTAACTTACATCAGACGTAAAAAAACATTTCTGATTCACAGTGAAAACCATATATGTTGTTGGTCACAATGGAAGTGAAATCCCTTCACACTAGTATTGGATGATAAGTTGGCATTCAGTGCTTGCACTATTACCTGCCCACAATTACTGCTAACCGTTTAATGCATAGTGATATGCTCTTGGATCTAACAAAATTTGTTGTGACATATAACAATTTTTCTATGCTCCATCGTATGCCTCCCTCTTCAAGGGTCACTTTGAGACTAACTGCCTGACAAGAAATTACCTACTAGATTTGAGAGTCAGCTTTCACTTTAACTGAGGTATATTGATGACATGTGTGTCATATGGAAAGGCAAAAGCGGAAAATGATTAGAGGTCCACTAAAAACTCAGTCTTAATGACTATAATATAGAGCTTTCATTGATGCACAGTGCTTCCAACATTACATTCCTGACACAAAAACATAAATAGCTCAGAATAAAATTCAAAGTAGATCACTCAGAAAGTCCACTTCAGTGAACAGTACATTGAATGCACCTCAGCTCATCCTAAACACCAAAAGAAAAACATCACATTTGGGGAATATCTTTGAGCTTGTAGGCTGTGTAGCATGGATTGGAATTTCACCAAGGAAACACAGATCACTGAAGGCAACTTTCTACAAAGAGGCTATACAAAAAAATATAAATTATTAATTTTGCCAAAAAACATGTGTAGGAAGCTGGCCTTGTGTATGGTTGGTACCTACGGTACTTACACCTTTTACACAAGTACTTACACCTTATACCAGGTCCCCTATTAGTGTAGGTAGTGTCTAGAAGACAGGCTCTCGAGAGGTAGCTGTGGGTGAGCAGCCAAGGCTTATCTAGGAGACATGCAAAGCTCATGCAAAACCACTGTAGTCACACAGCACTGATACACATGAAAGAAAACACTCAGTTGTACAAAAATAAAGGTACTTTCTTTTTGGAACACAATACCACAAAATACTAGAAGGGCAATCCTCCAATAGGAGGTAAGTAATGCACGAATTATATACACTAGTAATCAGAAACAGGCACAGAAATGGTTAGAAAACAGTGCAAATAGCAATCACCAATATTGACCCTAGGGGGAGCCCAAACCATATACTAAAAAAATGGAATGCAAACACAGGGCCCCCACCTAGGTAAGTGGAATGTGTAGAGGGGAGCTGGGGGTACTAGGAAACCCCAAAGGTAAGTACTACAGTGCCACCTAGCGACCAGGAAGAAAGGAGTAAGTTACTGGATTTTCCCCAAACCACCCAAGAGGAAGGAAAAGAAGAAAATGCAACACCCAGACAAGACTGCAAGAAACCAGTGGTGGATTCCTGAAGGGGAAGACCTGTGGAAGAAGGGGACCAAGTCCAGAAGTAACAGAAGAGTCCCGGAGGAGCAGGAGCTACTACCCACCCAGCTGTGGTTGCAGGAGTTGATGGACAGTAGGACGAAGACGGTCAGGAATGCAGCCCTGGAGCAGTTGAGGAGTTCCTGAAGGATGCAGTCAATGTCCCGTCCCATGCTGGATGGATGGTTGCAGTCGGTCAGTGGAGTGGAAAAGCCACCAACAATCCTTGGCAAAGGTAGAAGTCGCAGTGAAGCACAAAGTGGAGCTGCCGGGGACCAGCAAGGTCCAGTGGGACTCAACCCACCTGGGGAGTCCTATGGGGACCCTCAGCAAGGCCGACAGTCCACAGAAGAAGAGGCAGCCCCCACAGGAGACCCACTGGCCGAGGAACCAGGAGTCCCAGAAGAGCCCACGCATCACTACTGGAGAAGGGTCCCACACCGCAGGAGAAGCACGCAGAGGGCTGTGCGTTGCAGGAAGAAGTTCTGGGGCTACAGAGAGCCTGAATATCCCTTGGAGGAGATGCAATCAAGCCTTGGTAGATGCAAGAGACACAGTGCATGGGGGTACTGTTCTGCGTGGGAAATACTAAGGCTTACCTCCACCAAAGTTGGACAGCTGGCAAAGAAGACCAAGAGGACCACTCCGGACCACCACCCGTGATGCAGGATCCACACAGCTCAGAATGAGAGGAGATCCACGCATTCGGTCATCGTTGCAGTTGGTACCTGCCGGGGAGTGACCCCTTCACTATCAAGGGAGATTCCTTCTTCCTTCTCAAGCAGACTGAAGACTTGCCGCCCTCAGAGGATGCACAGCTGAGCAAATGTTGCAGAAGTTGGAAGGAGCCGTGGAAACAATGGTGCAAGCAGAGTCTTTATCGTGGATGCAGATTGTCGGTTCCTGTAGGGTCCAGTCGCGGTTCCAGTGGCTAGAAGTCAAAGTAGAGGTTGTAGAGGAGTTGTGATAAGGCAACAGCTTTCCCAAGTAGGACATCAGCATGGGAAAGCTGATGCCTTATGCCGTTTAGGTCATGATCCAGGATTACAAGACTCTGAAAGTCCTCTCATAAAACCACCAGAATGTATTTTAGGGGCTGTGATTTCAGAGAAAACTTTTTAAACTGAAGTTGAGATGGCACAACACAGTGATACAGCTCAGGAAGTACTATGCAAACATGAAAGTAAGACCATTAATAACCTACAATATATATAAGGCAGATTGTTCATTCCTAGTCCAGAGTTACATCAACAGGCACTACAATGGTGTCATTCTTCTATCTTGGGTGGGCACCCAAGAGAAAAGAAGACTATAGAGTTGGTTAGACATCATTTTTGGTGGCCTACATTAGTTGAAGACACTAAAACATTCGTACAAAGATGTGCCATATGTGCTCGAAACAAGACTTCTCATCAGGCATCTGCAAGGTTGTTTCACCCTTTACTAACTCCTCCGCATCACTGGCATCCTGTGTGTAGGAAGTTGGCTCTGTATGTACTATTTCAAAGTAAGAAATAGTGTGCACAGAGTCCAAGGGTTCCACTTAGCGGTAAGATAGTGGAAAAAGCAGATAATTCCAATGCTCTATTTTGTGGTAGTGTGGTCGAGTAGTAGGCTTATCAGAGGGTAGTGTTAAGCATTTGTTGTACACACAGAGGCAATACATGAGGAAAACACACTCAAAGACTTACTCCAGGCCAATAGGTTTTTATATTGAAAAATATATTTTCTTAGTTTATTTTAAGAACCACAGGTTCAAGATTTACAGTAAACACGTTAAATGTAAGGTACTTCACTCAGATACTTTAGGAACTTTGAATGAAAACAATATAATGTACAGTCTTTGTAAAAATGGCAATAAGCTATTTTCAAAGTGGACACTGCAAAAATCAACAGTTCCTGGGGGAGGTAAGTAAAGGTTAGATTAGGAGGTAAGCAAAACACTTACAAGTCTCAGTCTTGGGGCAAAGGCAGCCCACCATTGGGGGTTCAAGGCAACCCCAAAGTTACCACAGCAGCAGCTCAGGGCCGGTCAGGTGCAGAGGTCAAAGAGGTGTCCAAAACACATAGGCACTGTAGGAGGCTGGCCTGGCTTGCAGTGGGTACCAAAGGGTACTTACACTTTGTGCCAGGTCCAGTTATCCCTTATTAGTGTAGAAGAGGTGTTTCTAGCAGCTTAGACTGATAGAAGGTAGCTATGGAAGAGCAGCTTAGGCTGAACTAGGAGACATGTAAAGCTCCTACTATACCACTGGTGTCATATACACAATATCATAAGGAAACACAATACACAGATATACTAAAAATAAAGGTACTTTATTTTTATGACAATATGCCAAAAGTATCTCAGTGAGTACCCTCAGTATGAGGATAAGTTATATACACAAGATATATGTACACAAACCAAAATTATGTAGTAAATAGCAAAAGGAAGTAATGCAATCAATGTAAAGTTACAGTAGATTGCAATAGGAGCACATAGGTATAGGGGCAACACAAACAATATACTCCAAAAGTGGAATGCGAACCACGAATGGACCCCAAACCTATATGAGCTTGTAGAGGGTCGCTGGGACTGTAAGAAAACAGTGAGGGTTAGAAAAATAGCCCACCCCAAGACCCTGTAAGGTAGGTGTAAAATGCACCTACAACCCCCAGAGAGCACAGAAGTCGTGATAGGGGGATTCTGCAAGGAAAACGAACACCAGCAATGCAACAACAGTGGATTTCCAGACCTGGGTACCTGCAAGAGAAGGGGACCAAGTCCAAGAGTCGCGACAATGTCGAGAGTGGGCAGGAGCCCAAGAAATGCCAGCTGAGGGTGCAAGGAGGCTGCCACCTGTTGGAAGAAGGTTGCTGTTCTGCAAGAACGAAGAGGACTAGGAACTTCCCCTTTGGAGGATGGATGTCCCACGTCGTGAAGAAGCTTGCAGAGGTGTTTCCATGCAGAAAGACCGCAAACAAGCCTTGCTAGCTGCAAGGGTCGGCGTTTAGGGTTTGTGGATGCTGCTGTGGCCCAGGAGGGACCAGGATGTCGCCACTTGGATGAGGAGACAGAGGGGGCGCCCAGCAAGTCAGGGAGCTCTCAAACAAGCAGGCAGCACCCGCAGAAGTACCTGGTCAGGCACTTAGAAGGGGAGTGAACCGGAGTCCACCCGAAGTCACAAAAGGGAGTCCCACGACGCCGGAGGACAACTCAGAAGGTTGTGCACTGCAGGTTAGAGTGTCAGGGACCCAGGCTTGGCTGTGCACGAAGGAAATCCTGGAAGAGTGCACAGGAGCTGGAGCAGCTGCAAATAACGCGGTACCCAGCAATGCAGACTAGCATGGGGAGGCAAGGACTTACCTCCACCAAACTTGGACTGAAGAGTCACTGGACTGTGGGAGCCACTTGGACAGGGTTGCTGAGTTCCAGGGACCATGCTCGTCGTGCTGAGAGGGGACCCAGAGGACCGGTGATGCAGTCTTTTGTTACCTGCGGTTGCAGGGGGAAGATTCCGTCGACCCACAGGAGATTTCTTCAGAGCTCCTGGTGCAAGAAGGAGGCAGGCTACCCCCAGAGCATGCACCACCAGGAAACAGTCGAGAAAGCCGGCAGGATGAAGCGATACAAGGTTGCAGTAGTCGTCTTTGCTACTTTGTTGCGGTTTTGCAGGCGTCTTGAGCAGTCAGCGGTCGATCCTTTGGCAGAAGGTGAAGAGGGAAATGCAGAGGAACTCTGGTGAGCTCTTGCATACGGTATCTGAAGAATTCCCCAAAGCAGAGACCCTAAATAGCCAGAAAAGGAGGTTTGGCTACCTAGGAAGGAGGATAGACTAGTAAGAAAGGTAAGAGCCTATCAGAAGGAGTCTCTGACGTCACCTGCTGGCCCTGGCCACTCAGAGCAGTCCAGTGTGCCAGCACACCTCTGAATCCAAGCTGGCAGAGGTCTGGGGCACGCTGGAGGAGCTCTGGGCACCTCCCCTGGGAGGTGCAAGTCAGGCGAGTGGTCACTTCCCTTTCCTTTGTCCAGTTTCGCGCCAGAGCAGGGCTGGGGGATCCCTGAACCGGTGTAGACTGGCTTATGCAGAGATGGGCACCATCTGTGCCCATCAAAGCATTTCCAGAGGCTGGGGGAGGCTACTCATCCCCGCCCTGACACCTTTTTCCAAAGGGAGAGGGTGTAACACCCTCTCTCTGAGGAAGTCCTTTGTTCTGCCTTCATGGGCCAGGCCTGGCTGGACCCCAGGAGGGCAGAAACCTGTCTGAGGGGTTGGCAGCAGCAGCAGCTGCAGTGAAACCCCGGGAAAGGCAGTTTGGCAGTACCCGGGTCTGTGCTAGAGACATGTTACATGGCTATGTTCGGAGTTACCATTGTGACGCTATATGTAGGTATTGACCTATGTATGGTGCACGCGTGAAATGGTGTCCCCGCACTCACAAAGTCTGGAGAATTTGCCCTGAACGATGTGGGGGCACCTTGGCTAGTGCCAGGGTGCCCACACCCTAAGTAATTTTGCACCCCACCTTCACCAGGTGAAGGTTAGACATATAGGTGACTTATAAATTACTTAAGTGAAGTGGTAAATGGCTGTGAAATAACGTGGATGTTATTTTACTCAGGCTGCAGTGGCAGGCCTGTGTAAGAATTGTCAGAGCTCCCTATGGGTGGCAAAAGAAATGCTGCAGCCCATAGGGATCTCCTGGAACCCCAATACCCTGGGTACCTCAGTACCATATACTAGGGAATTATAAGGGTGTTCCAGTATGCCAATGTAAATTGGTGAAATTGGTCACTAGCCTGTTAGTGACAAGTTGGAAAGCAGAGAGAGCATAACCACTGAGGTTCTGGTTAGCAGAGCCTCAGTGAGACAGTTAGTTATCACACAGGGAACACATACAGGGCACACTTATGAGCACTGGGGCCCTGGCTGGCAGGGTCCCAGTGACACATACAGTAAAACAACATATATACAGTGAAATATGAGGGTAACATGCCAGGCAAGATGGTACTTTCCTACAGGCGCCTACGGAGAACAGGGGTGCTCCGGTTCCAGTCTGCCAGCAGGTAAGTACGTGCGTCCTCGGGGAGCAGACCAGGGGGGTTTTGTAGAGCACTGGGTGGGACACAAGTAGGCACACAAAACACACCCTCAGCGGTACAGGGGCGGCCGGGTGCAGTGTGCAAAGCAGGCATCGGGTTTCAGGTAGGAAACACTAGAGGGACCCGGGGGTCACTCTAGCGGTGCAGGAAGGCACAGGGGGGGCTTCCCGGGACAGCCACCACCTGAGCAAGGCAGAGGGTCGCCTGGGGGTCACTCCTGCATCGAAGTTCAGTTCCTTCAGGTCCTGGGTGCTGCGGGTGCAGTGTTGGTTCCAGGCGTCGGGTCCCTTGTTACAGGTCAGGGTGAGCCTCTGGATTCTCTCTGCTGTGGGGGTTCAGGGGGGTCGTCTCTGGTTACTCACGGGCTCGCAGTAGCCGGGGAGTCCTCCCTGAGGTGTTGGTTTTCTGCAGGTCAAGCCGGGAGCGTCGGGTGCAGAGTGTAGAGTCTCACGCTTCCGGCGGGAAACGTAAAGTCCTTAAAAAGTTGCTTCTTTGTTGCAAAGAAGTAGCTGGTTTTGAACAGGGCCGCTGTTCACAGGAGTTTCTTGGTCCTTTAGTCCAGAGCAGTCCTCTAAGGCTTCAGAGGTCGCTGGTCCCTGTCGGATGCGTCGCTGGAGCAGGTTTTTGAAGTTGGAGACAGGCCGGTAGGGCTGGGGCCAAGTCAGTTGTCGTCTTCCTCCTCTGCAGGCTTGTAGGTCAGCAGTCCTTCTTCTTTCTTCAGGTTGCAGGGATCTGATTTCCTGGGATCTGGGGTGCCCCTAAATACTGAATTTAGGGGTGTGTTTAGGACTGGGAGGGCAGAAGCCAATGGCTACTGTCCTTGAAGGTGGCTACACCCTCTTTGTGCCTCCTCCTTGTGGGGAGGGGGGCACATCCCTAATCCTATTGGGGGAATCCTCCAAACTCAAGATGGAGGATTTCACAAGGTAGGGGTCACCTCAGCTCAGGACACCTTAGGGCTGTCCTGACTGATGGGTGACTCCTCCTTGTTTATCTCATTATCTCCTCCAGCCTTGCCACCAAAAGTGGGGGCAGTGGCCAGAGGGGCGGGCATCTCCACTAGCTGGGATGCCCCGGGGAGCTGTAACAAAAGGGGTGAGCCTTTGAGGCTCACCACCAGGTGTTACAGTTCCTGCAGGGGGAGGTGAGAAGCACCTCAACCCAGTACAGGCTTTGTTCCTGGCCACAGAGTGACAAAGGCACTCTCCCCATATGGCCAGCAACATGTCTGGTGTGTGGCAGGCTGGCAGAAACTGGTCAGCCTACACTAGAAGTCGGGTAGGTATTCAGGGGTCATCTCTAAGATGCCCTCTGGGTGTATGTTACAATAAATTGCACACTGGCATCAGTGTGCATTTATTGTGCTGAGAAGTTTGATACCAAACTTCCCAGTTTTCAGTGTAGCCATTATGGAACTGTGGAGTTCGAGTTTGACAAACTATATACTCTTATGGCTACCCTGGACTTACAATGTCTAAGGTTTTGCTTAGACACTGTAGGGGCATAGTGCTCATGCACATATGCAATCACCTGTAGTATAGTGCACCCTGCCTTAGGGCTGTAAGGCCTGCTAGAGGGGTGACTTACCTATGCCACAGGCAGTGTGAGGTTGGCATGGCACTCTGAGGGGAGTGCCATGTCGACTTAGTCATTTTCTTCCCACCAGCACATGCAAGCTGTGAGGCAGTGTGCATGTGCTGAGTGAGGGGTCCCCAGGGTGGCATAAGACATGCTGCAGCCTTAGAGACCTTCCTTGGCATCAGGGCCCTTGGTACCAGGGGTACCAATTACAAGGGACTTACCTGAGTGCCAGGGTTGTGCCAATTGTGGAGACAAAGGTACAGTTTAGGGAAAGAACACTGGTGCTGGGGCCTGGTTAGCAGACCTCAACACACTTTCAAATCATAACTTAGCATCAGCAAAGGCAAACAGTTAGGGGGTAACCATGCCAAGGAGGCATTTCCTTACACTGTGTCCTTAGATTTCATTGTGGAGTTCCCAAAGAACATACAAGGGTATACTACTATAATGGTGATCATAGATATGTTTTCCAAAATGGCCCATTTTACACCATTAACTGGTCTACCTACATCTAAAGAGTTGGCAGGCAACATCTGGTATGACTATATGGTTTGCCTTCAGTAATTGTGTCTGATAGAGCGCCTCAATTTGTTTTCAATTTCTGGAGGGCTCTATGTGCTATGTTACAAATTGATGTGCATTTGTCAACAGGTTATCACACACCATTAGATGGTCAGACAGAGAGGGTGAATCAATGTCTGGAAAAGTTTATCAGATGTCAGACATTCGTGGGCGGTAGAGTTTGCATATAATAATGCCCAGCACAGCTCTATCAAATTGTCTGCCTTCTTTTGCAATTATGGTTTTCAACCTCATTTCCTGGTGTACCCTCTGCATCTACCTCTAGTGTCCCTGTAGTACGGGACTATATGGAACATAAAAAAACTTGACAATGTCCTGCTAAGGACAACTTGAATCAAGCTTAATTGGCCTATAAACAGAACACAGATGAACATTGCAGAAATAGTCCTGATTATCAGGTGGGAGATCAAGTATGGTTATCAACGATACATCTACAATTGATAGGCCCTCGGAAATTTCAACCCCGATTTATTGGCCCGCTTTTTTTAATCCTTAAACATGTAAATGAGGTAGACATGAAATCGGATTTCTCATCTCATCTTCTCATCCACTTTCATGTACCTTTGCTAATAAAATTGAAAGAAGAGGATAATTAAGTTGAGCCACGCCGATTTAGCGAATTAAGGCTAGAATCGGATGGACAATAAGTAGTCCTGGTTCACTATATTATAAGATATGTGGATTCCATGAAATATATTTCCAAAAGACTGCGGAAATCAAGGAAAGTATTTATGCTAATATTTGGATTGGTTTGGATGATTTGATTTGGCATTAATGGAGGCTTGGTTTAATAAGTTTTGGGAGCATATTTTCTAGTTCTGAAGAAGGTGGTGAACAGGTCTGGAAGTCCACTGAAATGCGTCAACGCTATATTTTATTACTGGACCCACAGGAGGAGGCCATTATCGAATACGGATTGATGACAACAATCGATTGGCCTATGCCTACCAGAATTGGGACTGTTTAATTTTAATAGACTATTGTATATGTTTTTTATTGTCTCCCTTTTATTGAATTTATTTGGTTTTATTGATGGTTTTGATTGATGGTTTAGCTTTGTGATTATGATGATATTGGGTTTTGATTTGGGACTATATTAAATATATACCTTAGATTCCTTTGTTTTAAGATTGATCATTAGAGAGATTCATTGATTGTGAGTGTGTGGGGGGATTGTATTGCTTTTCCTTGGGGGAATTTGTTTACTTCACCTTTGCTAAAACCTATGACTCCAGGAACCGTTTTTCTGGATAAGCCCCCTGTACTGATCATGGTTGTTGTTCTTAAATAAAAGGTGGCAGCAATTTTGGACTCAAAACGTGTACGTCATAGACTTCATTTTTTGATTCATTGGAAAGGCCACAGACAGGTGGATCGCACCTGGGAACCTTCTTGCAATATGCATGCCCCCGTCTTGTGTGCCTTTTTCATCTTCGGCACCCTGACAAGCCAAAGCCTGTTGGGGGGGGTGTACTCTTAGACCGCCGCAGATCGCAGCTCCTTTAAGGGCAAGTGCGTAGCCTTAAAAACTGCGCGCTGCCCTTGATGATTGCTTATCGTCAGTTCCTGTTTCCTTTCTTCGAGCCTGATGCTCTCAGCGTCCTCGCGCCCGCCTACGGGATTCCTCTCCAATCCATAGCCGGCCATGAATTCTCTTCCCTAGTAGACCACATTTTGTGCATTCAAGTAAGAAGCAGCGTGTCTTCTGTGTCTTTTTATGAGCGCTCGGCTTTTCCAGGGCAGGTTTGTCTTTCAGCACGTTCTGACCCTGTTTTTTGGCTCGCTGCTTCCCACGTCCTCGGTTTTCTGTGATTCTGTCCTCATCCTAAATAATGGAACTTGTTTGTAAAGTCATGAATGAAGTGCAGCAAGATGTTAATTTCCATGAGCTCCTGAACTTGTTCTTAAATCTAGTCGATTTATTCTTGGACTATTGTTTTCAGTCTCCAAGGAGTTATTAGTGACTTAGCAATTGTGGACTAAAGTATTAGAGACTAATGTCTGTTACTTGAAAACTGTCAAGGTATTCTTAATTCATACATACGCTTACTGTTATTCAAGAGATATTTATATGCCAAATGACTTACCTTATATACTACTATTGCAGGAAATGAGAAAGATTGCTATCACTAAATTGTGACCATAGTTAGCATTGAGGTGACCAATACTAGATTAAATGTGTGTATAAAAATTCTCTAGACTTGCATAATATTTGTAGGGACTGGCCCTTGTTGCAGTTATCCCCTCCCCCCGACAGAAACAAAAGCTTGCTCTGGGTGGAGGTGCTTTACACCTCCCCCCTGCAGGAAATGTAACACTTGGCGTTGAGCCTCAAAGGCTCAGGCCTCCTGTTACAGTGCCCCAGTGCACTCTAGCTAGTGGAGGTGCTGCCCCCCAGACCAAGCCCCACTTTTGGCGGCAGGTACAGTGGGAGAATTAGGTAAAACAGGGTGGAGTGACCACTCCAACTTGGACCACCCCTAAGGTGTCTAGAGCTGAGGTGACCCCTCCCTGCAGAATCCTCCATCTTGGTTTGGAGGACAGGGACCAATAGGGTTAGGAGTCTGCCCTCAGGGACAGTGGCCATTGGCTACTGCCTTCTAACCCCGTAACGCCCCTAAATCTAGGATTTAATGGCTCCCCTGAACCTAGCTCACCAGATTCCTGGCGACCTCAAGACAAGAAGAAAGAAGAAGGACTGCTAAGCCAACCCCCCAGCAGTGAAGATTCCAGACGACAACTGACTTGGCCCCAGCCCTGCGGCCTGTCTGCAGCTTCAAGGACTCTGCTACCAAAAGGCGATGCATCCAGCAGGACCAGCGACCTCTCCAAACCCCAGAGGACCAAGGACTCCTGAGGACAGTGTCCCGTCAAGAAGAAACTCTCTAGGTGATTCAGATTTTGTGCTCACCCTCTGTTGACCCCTCCTGGCCAGCACGATATCGCCTGCAGCTAAAATCCAGAAGACCCCCGGACCGCGAGAGAACCAGATGAAGATTCCCAATGCCTAAAGGTACCCCTGCCCCCGCAACCCCCTGGTCTTGGAGAATCCAACCACCAGTCCAGCAACGTTCAGCAGGCAGCCCTGTGGTTTCCCAGAACCAACCCCTGGCCTCAGCCTGCAGCATCTTTGTGACCTCCACGGTCCCCATATTGAAAAGCATTGGGAGCCCGACGCTGTGTTTGCACCCTGCACCCGGCCGCCTCCGTGCCACTGAGAGTGTGAGTTTGATCCAAACCTGTGCCCCCCGGTGCTCACCTAAACGCCCAAAATCCAACACCAACTTTGACCTCTGCACCCGGCTGGCCCTGTATTGCTGGTTGTGAATGTTTTTGGGTCAATCTGAGCCTTGACCTGAGGACATTTGAACCCCCAGAGACTGGAGTACTTACCGCAAAACTGCACGAACACTTCCCCCCCACAGGACTGTGTTGAAAATTGCAGTGTGTCCACTTTTTAAAGTGAAAAGTGTTACTTACCTCTAAACCGTTTTCTTTGCCAGATCTAAACAAAGATACATATGCTTGATGCTTACTTGCCAATGCACTTATTGTTCTTAACTGCAACAAGATCCTTTTGGTTCTAGAAATACAGTAACAAAATATATTTTTGCTATATAAAAACAATTGGTCTGGAGTTAATCATTGAGCGTCTGCCTCATTTGTTGACTGTGTGTGTACAACAAATGCTTTGCACTACCCTCTGATAAGCCTAATGCCCGACCACTCCACCACAAATAGAGCATTGGTATTATCTATCATTGCCTCTGTTAGGCCTCTGGGGAACCCCTGGACTCTGTGCACACTATCTCTCACTTTGATAAAGTATATTCAGAGCCAGCTTCCTACAATATTGTTCTTGTCTATAGATGTTTATAATACCATAGTCTTTTTCTAGTTCCAGTGCTTATCAATCCAAATCCTGGACTCAGCTCCTTAAAAGAAAGGGGGAAGGGACATGAGGGCGAGATTACAATGACAACAGTAATATACAGAAGGTTTTTTACTGCAACTCTGATTTTAAAGATACTTATCCTTTGCTTTGCTGTAAAAACCATAGGTTGCACCTGTCTACCTGGTACGTCTGTCTCAGCCCTTCTGCCTAACGTCCCTTCATCCATTTGGGCCAGACTTGGCTTATCTAGACTGTGGCGGTCATTCTGACTTTGGCGGGCGGCGGAGGCCGCCCGCCAAAGTCCTGCCGTCAGAATACTGCTGCGCGGTCAGAAGACCGCCGCGGTTATTCTGAGGTTCCCGCTGGGCTGGGCGACCGCCAGAAGGACGCCCGCCAGCCCAGCGGGAAACCCCCTTCCATGAGGATGCCGGCTCCGAATGGAGCCGGCGGAGTGGAAGGGGTGCGACGGGTGCAGTTGCACCCGTCGCGATTTTCAGTGTCTGCTTGGCAGACACTGAAAATCTTGGTGGGGCCCTGTTAGGGGGCCCCTGCAGTGCCCATGCCATTGGCATGGGCACTGCAGGGGCCCCCAGGGGCCCCTCGACACCCGTTACCGCCAGCCAGGTTCTGGCGTTCAAAACCGCCAGAACCAGGCTGGCGGTAAGGGGGTCGGAATCCCCATGGCGGCGCTGCCTGCAGCGCCGCCATGGAGGATTCCCATGGGCAGCGGGACACCGGCGGGACACCGCCGGTTTCCCGTTTCTGACCGCGGCTGTACCGCCGCGGTCAGAATGCCCATGGGAGCACCGCCAGCCTGTTGGCGGTGCTCCCGTGGTCGTTGGCCCTGGCGGTCCATGACCGCCAGGGTCAGAATGACCCCCTGTATGTCTCATAGGGAGGCTGGGAACTAGGCTCACTTCCATTTAATCCCTGCAGAAAGGTACAAGTCTGACAGTGTAGGAAGCTGGCCTGGGGTGTGGTGGACACCTGTGGTGTTGGCACTTTATACCAGGTCCAGACCATCCATATTAGTGAATGTAGGCGGTGTCTAGGAAGCCCGGAATCTCTAGAGGTAGCTGTGGATAAGCAGCCAAGACATGGACTAGGAGACATGCAAAGCTTAAGCAATACCACAATAGTCACACAGCAACTTATCACACATGAAAGGAACCACACAGTGTTACAAAATGAAGGCACTTTTATACAGTAACACTACACTAGATTACTTGTAGGCAGTCCCCCAACTGTAGGTAAGTAAACACTATCTATATATATATATATACAATAGTAATCAGAGATTAGCATAGAAAACAACAAGCACTGGCAAAACTGTAGAAAAAAGTTAGGGCCCTAGAGGAAGACCAAACCATATACTAAAATTGTGGAATGCGAAGTGAAGTCCCTCACCCAAGGATATGGAGGAGCTAGAAGGGAGCTGAGAGAACTCGGGACCCCAAGAGGTGAGTACCTAACTGACCCCCAGCGACCAGGAGACCAGAGGTAAGTACCTGTTCTTCCCAAGGACTAAGAAGAGGACTTAGAAATTGAATTGTGCAAGAATAGGACCAGACTAGAAGAAACCAAACGTGGATTCTGGAAGAAGAAGTCCTGCAAACAAGAGGACAGAGTCCAGTCCACGATGGAGGGTCCAGTCAGGGCAGGAGCCACTACCCACCCTTTTGTGGATGAAGATCTGGGTCGACAGGAGAAGGAGTAGACCAGCTATGGAGCCCAGGAGCTGAAGAGAAGTCCTTGGACCAGTGCAAATGGTGTCCCACATCAGTCGATGGGTCACAGATCATCAGTGGTTTAAGAGAACCTCCACCAAGCCTTGGCAAATGCAAGAAGAAGCAAAAGAAGAGTTGCAAGTCTGAAGAGGACCAGCAAGGTCCAGGGGACTCGGCCTTTGGAGGGGAGTCTGGGCTGACCCTCAGCAGTTGAGATCTCAATCAGCATACCCGGAGAGGAGTCCCATGTCGCTGGAGCAGCAGAGAGGAGACTGTCCTTGGCAGGATGAAGTGCTGGAGGCCGAGGCTCCTCAGAGCCTGAAGGTTCCTTGGAGCAGGAGACATCAAGCCCTGGTAAATGCAACAGTTGCAGTGCACAGGGGTATTGTCCTGCAAGGAGAGGCAAGGGCTCACCGTCTTAGAGGGCAGAGAGGACCAAGGGCACCACTCTAGACCACCACCTGTGATGCAGGATCCACTGAGTTCCAGAGGAGTGCAGATCCACACAGCCAGATGTTGTTGCTGTAGGTGCCTGCAGATGCAGGTGAGTGACTCCTTCACTCCAAGGGAGATTCCTTCTGGTTTCCTAGTGCAGCTGAAGTCTTGCCGACCCCAGAGGTTGTACAGCTGTGGAAATGTTGCAGTTGCTGGAAGGAGCCGGGGAAACAACGTTGAAAGTTGAGTTTGTCTCAGGTGTTGCAGTCTTGTCGGTTCCTGAAGAGTCCAGGTGCAGTTCCGGTTGCCAGGAGCAGACGTAAATGATGCAGAGGAGTCCTGGTGGAGTCTTGCACATCAAATCTGGGGACCCACTCGCAAGGGGGTCCATAAATAGCCCTAAAAGAGGGTTTAGTCACCTTGCAAGGTAACCACCTATCAGGAGGGGTCTATGACATCACCTGGCCGACCTGGCCACTCAAATTCTCTTAGGTGCCTCTGCACGTCTTGTTTTCAAGATTCCAGAATCAAGAAGCCACCTGGAGGAGCTCTGGCCACCACCCCTGGGGTGGTGATGGACAGGGGAGTGGTCACTCCCCTTTCCTTTGTCCAGTTTTGCGCCTGAGCAGGGACCAGGGGTATGCAAGGAGGACACCAAATGTGCCATTCAAAGCATACCAGTAGCTTGGGGAGGCTACCCCTCCCAAGCCTTGAAACACCTATTTCCAAGGGAGAGGGAGTTGCCTCCCTCTCCGACAGGAAATCCTTTGTTCTGCCTTCCCCTGCCTCAGCTGGTCAAGCAGCAGGAGGGCAGAAACCTGTCTGAGGGATGGCAGCAGCGCGGCTGCCCGGAAAACCCTAGAAGGCTGGTAGGAGCAATACTTGGGGGTCATCTAAGGAGCCCCCAGAGTGCATGGAATCATACAACCAATACTGCCATTAGTATTGGGGTATGATTCCAACATGTTTGTTATCAAACATGCCCAGGTTCGGAGCTACCATTATGTAGCTGGACATAGGTAGTGACCTGTGTCCAGTACACACATAAAATGGCGTCCCCACACTTACAAAGCCCATGCAAATAGGACAGGAGTTCATAGGGACACCTCTGCTCATGCAAGGGTGCCACCACACACAGGTACTGGTACCTGCCCTCTGGGCTAGGAGGGCTTGTCATAGGGGTGACTTACAGTGATCTGTGGTGAAAGGGCGCATGCACCGTTTTACGCAGGCTGCAATGTCAGGCCTGCAGACACATTTTGCCTGGGGTCCCATAGGTGGCACAATACATGCTGCAGCCCATCAGGGACCCCTGGTGCCCTAATGCCTTGGGTACCCAAGTACCATATACTAGGGGCTTATAAGGGGACACTAGTATGGTAATTGTGGAGTGCACAAAGGTCTTCGGCAACCAATTTGGAGGGAAAGAACACAATCACTGGGGTCTGGTTAACAGGATCCCTGCGAAAACAGTCTAAGCACACTGATAGCAGGCAACAAGTGGGGCTAGCCAAGCCAAAAAGAGGGGACTTTCCTACAGACAGGTCCTTTGTAACAACATTGAAAATGGACAGTGGTATGTATGCTCCAGTGTCATGTTGGCAGCAGCAGCACCAGCTCTCTATCTCTCTCTCTCTCTCTCTCTCTGTCTCTCTCTCTCTCTAGCGCTCTCTTTCTCTCTCTCTCTCTCTCTCTCTCTCTCGTATGGTCTGTTTTCCCTGGTGCTTGAAAGTCGAAACACACTGGGCTTCTCTGCCTGAACAGCGCATCTTCCTGCAGGGCCAGGCATGCCCCTTCTCTCTCTCAACATGTTCTATCTATCGGTTTTATGACATCCTTTGGAACGAGCTGTTTGACAGTGCCTAATTGCATCACCATGGTTTATGCTGCAATAGAGGATAACAACTGCTGATGCGCTGATATATATGCTCATTAACCATTCCAATAGTTTGATGTTGGTATTCAGGTGTACCTTAGTTAAAATCACACAGCTGTCAGGTTATTTATATTACATGCTATATGTTTATAAGATGGTGGCAACAATAGCCGTCTCAAACCCATCCATAGAGTGGTGTGTTCTTAGCACTTACATAATCTGCTACGAAACATGCTGAGAGATAACAGTGCAGCCGTCACCTGGCATTTGATCGCCATGTGTCACATGCTGGGTCGTGAGACAGTTGTCCAGACTAGGGTTGCATTTCACATTGAGACACAGGTGTGACACCTGAGTGTTGTCTGTGAAGTTCTCACATACTAACCTGCACTCGGAGAGCACAAAGTTTCACCATTGAGATGTACAGTAAGCAGCTGTTTTGTAGTGAATCCTAGTTTGTTTTAATGGGATACAGGAGTTAGCTTAGCCTTTGGCTTCCAGACTCGTGCCCCCGTCACCTAGTGACTTTTACCCTACTTAGCTTGCTCTGTTTTAGCGCAATTATTTAATTATATATTTCCAAAATGGCTTCATTGTTTTTATTTAGGCCTGTGTTTTAGTTTCATGTTGTCAATGTAACCGTGCTAAGGCGTCACTGTCAAGTGACAAGGATAAACAAACTGTAGGTGTTCACATTAGGTACTTTCCCTCTTCACGCCTTTGAGGGAATTGTTTATATAAATTACCGTCCCAAGCATGTCTTGTTATCTATTGTTTGGGAACAACCTATGTCAGGGGTCCAAGTAGATCTGTATAAATACTCCTCACTTTAGCAGATAGTCAGAGGGATTCTGACCAGACGCCATCGCTGCTATCGATACTGTAAGTCGCCTTGACGCTGACCCAGTCTTTGTGTCCCTACGGAGTCTGAGCTAGAGACCTCCTTCTAAGGTAACAAGGGTTGGGGGGCTCTTCTCATGGACATGGCATTTGCAGATTAGGTTTAACACACCTAGCTCTCTTTAAGGTTAGGGGTTAGGTTCACCTTATTAGGGTATTAGGACATATTTCATATCTTATATCATTTTATGCTATGGCAAGATGGTGGGGGTCTTTGTATTTATGACTCTCGTCTTTACAGTTCTGTTTCTTGTATTATCTATCTTCCTAATCATCACAGCCCATGCAACTTATCGTAGATTGCAGTTATGTTAATAAAACCTATTGAAACCTTACTGTATCTTCTTCGTCGCCTGTGTTTGATTGAGACATGTTGTTCATGTGAGAAAGGGGTAATCTCTGTTTAACCACGGCACTCCCTGAGATGCCATACTCTTGAGTCCATGCGTAAAGGCTGCCACAAATCACCTTTTACTGTTTGGGATGTTTTGGTGAGGTACTGCAGGTGACCCGGGAGGGTTGGGACGACGGTTGTGACTTGTTGTAGGATTGGCATAGTCGCCTACAAACATAAGTACTGTCATCCTCAAACCAGCAGGCTTGCCTAGAGCAAAAGTCCAACTATGACAGTTTCACTTCCTCGCACCTCTCCTTGTTCTCCTGACACAACGTAAGGAGAAGTATTTTGTATCTAATAGTGTGATAGTGGTCTACCTGACTCACCATTGTGACTGTGGGCGCCCTGTGTTGTCAAAGGTGCTTACTGTGTGACGTATGTCGGCTGACCTAGGAAAGGAGCTGTGACTCAAGGCTACCCTGCTTGCAATCCTCTTGTTCCTGCAGGTGTTGTAATTACAAGGGTATCCTGTCCAGCTAGGTGTGTGGTCAGTCCATTTTGTAAACTTAATTTGTCACATGGAAAATTCATATTTTTCTCACGTTGGAGAACTTTGGCACATCAGAATATTACAGTGAACATGTTTGCTACTAATATCATATAAATGATGGAAAGGAGACACATTGGTCAGATTAATTGTCATGACCCGCCCCAGCTAGAACGAGCACTGCCTGAGACATACGCTGTGCCTACTTACAGAATGGCACCAGATGTGATATGACACCACTAAACACCCTGCAACACATTGGGATCGATGAACTGCAAGTTACTATCGCTGATTAGATTTTGAGATAAGCGCTTACACACTACCTTATTGAGTCCGGAAATTAATGGGCCGAAACGTGTCAACCTTATGGAAGTATAAAGAGGGAAGACATTAAAGGTTGCCACTAACTACTTGAAGAATTAATTGCTGCAACACAAACTTGTGATTTAGAACTACCCACAGTCAGAAGATGTTCAAGCTACGGCACTGGATGTCTTGTTCATCAAATTATGATATTAAGGACAGTGTAGAATTTGATGAGGATTTTATTGCATGAAGGCAAAATAATTATTGATTAAAGAAATTGCTAATAAGATGATATTTGATTAGATTTTTTTTGTCTACTCCACTAATATATGTATTAGGAGGGGGTATCATTTAGTTGAAATGCACAAACAATATGTACAAAATATGGTGTATACCCAATAATAATTGAGTGCATTATCGTGGACAAAGTACCCCAGGTGAACCCTATGTTTTGTACACTCGTTTGTGCAGACAGGCTGGCATCGCCTCCAGAGGATGGAAACCAGTTACAAAACCGGTTTCCCTGGAGGAACGTCTCATTATATTGGGTGCATACCAGGGGTGTTCCCAAGGCTTCTCACAGGAGAATAAGGCTTGCACCATCTTGAGTTCAGGTCTGGAAGGGTTTCCCAGGATTTTGTGGCCAAACCCACAGGAAGTGATGTAAAGTGGGATGGGAACTATTGCCCCATTGACTAGTGAGTTGGCCACTCCCACAGATGAGAAGGTGGCATAAAAATGGCCCCCTCGATCCACAGTCCTCAGATCACTACTGGACTAGAAGAAGACAGAAGAAGGACTGCCTGCTGCGACTGTATGTGATTTAATAGAAAATCGATTTAATGGAATACGATTACTGGGAATCCGTTTCATCGAAACTGTTTAATGGAAATTTGTAGAATGAATGGCATTTACCTTTTCGTAGAAACCAATTCATAGAATGTCTCTGTGGTTGAAAATTTGTTTTGTGTAAATGCAATGGTTGCAGGTCTTACTTTCAGAAACAATTTTCTTTGAGATATTTATTTCAGTGCTTTACTTCAAGAGACAATATTAAATATTTAGATTTTTTACACTGTCAAACAATTACTTCAGATACTTTAAGTACGCTGACCCATCACCACCCATAACTACAATCCATCAGTGACCCCTCACAACCCTTAAACACCATCAATCCCTGCCTCCTAAATTCCCACACCCCACTTAAGCTACACTCATCCCTGAAGTCTGAAAGCCGTTTCTACCCCAAAATTCACCAACCCCACTCATCCCGTACCCTTAAAACACCTCAGCACACCCACATTCCACCCAACCTTGTACCCTAAGAAACCCTCACCACCCTTAAACACCAGTAATCCATGACCTATAAGAATTCATCAACACCCTAAACTACTCATCCCTGAACCCTAAACATCCCTTTCTACATCTAAACTCCACCCATCCCTGAATCATTAAAACCTCTCACCACCCTAAACTCCACTGGTCTTGAACCCTGAAAACTCTTCACCAACCCAGCCACTACCCATACCTGAACCTTAAAAACCCTCACAAGTCCTAAAATCCACCCATCAATGAACCCTAAAATCCCTTAACACCCTTACACTCCATCCATCCCTGAAACCTAAAAAGACCTCACACTCCTAAACACCACTGCTCCCTGAACCCTAAAAGCCCCTCACCAACCCTACCCTCCACCCTTCTCTGAACCGTTTCTAGGCCTGAACCCCAGTTATGCCTGACCTCTCAAAACCCCTCTTCACCCTAAACATTACCCCGTGCCCAGAAACCTCACAGTGCTCTTAAATTTCGCCCAGGTCTAATGTAATTTTGGATTTTTCCTTAAAATTATGTTTCCTTTTAAACGTTTCCTTTAATTTTTTATTTTTTTGTATTTCCTTAAATTGTATTCCCTTAAATGGGGTTTCCATGATTTAGGGCCAGATATATCATTTTTCACAATAACCATCACCTAATTGCGATTTTTAGTGAATCGCAATTAAGTAATCGCTATTGGAATATTTGAAACTCCAGGAGTTTCATACTACGATTCGCAAGGGATTTCAAATTGACCTACCTCATTAATATTCATGAGGTAGGTCGCAATTTGCGAGCCATTGTGAATGGCTACAATCACAGGGTTGGTGGCCTGCTGGGCTCAGCAGACCACCATGTCTGTGATTGCTTTTTAATAAAGCAATCTTTTTTTTAAAATGAAAACAGGATGCATTTGAAAATGACAAATGAAAAGTTTTCTTTTCATTTTTTAAGAGTAGGCATTGGTACGTGGTTGTGCCTTTTTAGCTTGCTGTTATTCCGCTTTTCGCCCCTTGTGCGCTCCCCCTTGCCGTTTCTCCCTGCCGCTGCCTCCCTGCGGCCCCGCCCCCCTCGCGCCCCCATTCGCCGCTCCCTCCCGCCTCCCAGCTGCTTCTCCCTCCCCCCTCCCTTCTTAATGGCTGGCGCTGCGTGTCGAGGGTGAGCGACCTCTGACCTGATTTCGGTCAAGAGCTCGCACCCCCACGTCCGCAGCACCACCCTGCTGTGTCCGTGTCCCTGACCCTCGCCCACGCTGCTGCTAGCGTGTTCGAGGCCCTCCTCCACCCGCAGGCATCCACCTGCGCCTCATCCCTGGTGTCTAGTGGGCTTCTGGTAAGCGTCGCTAGAATCGTGTGCATTGTGCAGTTTTCACCGTATTTGTGACTGTTTTTTCTGTATTCTGTGCCTTGCTTTTTTGCGCTTCTTGCCTCCAATTGTGCCTTCTTAGACTGTTGTAATCTGCTTTTGCCGCTTTTGCCCCTTGTGCGCCCCCCGCCGCTTGTCGCTAGACTCGTGTGCATTGTGCCGTTGTTCACCGTATTCGTGACTGTATTCAGTATTTAGTGCCTTGCTTTTTTGTGCTTTGTGCTTCCAATTGTGCCTTTTTAGCTTGCTGTTATTCCGCTTTTTGGCCCTTGTGCGCTCCCCCTTGCCGTTTCTCCCTGCCGCTGCCTCCCTGCGGCCCGCCCCCATCACGCCCCCATTCGCCGCTCCCTCCCGCCTCCCAGCTGCTCCTCCCTCCCCCCTCCCTTCTTAATGGCTGGCGCTGCGCCCAGCGCCACCCCCCCTGGTCCGCACGACCCCCGCACCAACAGACGCCGCTACTCGGCCAACGAGCTCATCGCCCTCAACCCCGGCTCCTCCACAACATGCTTCCAGGCCTCACCGAAGAACACCAAAGGACCCTTCTCCTGCCGCGCCTGCAGTTTCATCTGCAACAGAACAAGGAAACCCGCAACAACCAGCACAAACCACCTCCACTGCATACTCCTCAACACACGCTCCGCACGAAAGCACGCCATCGAGCTCTGGGACCTGCTCGACACTACCGCCCCAGACGTAGCCTTCCTGACCGAAACCTGGTGGAACGACTCCTCAGCACCTGACATCGCCATAGCCACCCCGGACGGCTACAAGATCACCAGAAGAGATCGCCCCAACGGAATCGGAGGAGGAATAGCCATCGCCCACAAATCCACCCTCAAAATCCACACCCACATGGACGACACGCTCAAGACCACCGAACACCTGCACTTCCGGATCCACACTGACCCCAACACCACCCTCAGGGGAACGCTCATCTACCGACCCCCAGGACCACGAGCACCCTTCATCGACTCCATTGCCGACCTCACGAGCACCCACGCCCTCACCTCTACGGACTACATCCTCCTTGGAGACCTCAATTTCCACTTGGAGAACAACAACAACGCCAACACCACATCCCTGATCGACAACCTCTCCAACCTCGGCCTCAGACAACTGGTCAACACACCCACCCACATTGCCGGCCACACGCTCGATCCGATCTTCTCCGCAAGCAACCACGTCACCTTCAACCACACCACCGAACTCCACTGGACCGACCACCACTGCATCCACTTTACATTGAAGAAGCACATCGAACATCACCGCACCCAACTACCACCCCACCGCCGCTGGAGCAAAGTCACCGAAGACCAACTGACCAGCACCCTCGCCCAGAACCCGCCCACCGACCCCACCGACCCAGACACCGCCGCTCTCAACCTACGTCAGTGGATCAATGACTGCGCCAACACCCTCGCACTCCTCAAGAGGCCCACCGACAACCAAGGAAAGAAAAAAGCCGCCTGGTTCACGGACGAACTCCTCACCTCCAAACGCACCTGCCAGAAACTAAAGAAGAAATGGCTCCTCGAACACACACCCGACAGCCTAGCAGCCCACAAGGAAGCCACCCGCAAGCACCACCAGCTAATCCGACTCGCCAAACGTTCCCACTTCACAGAACGCCTGAACAACAACGCACACGACAGCAAAGAACTCTGCTGCATCGTGAAAGAGCTGTCCAACCCCAGCGCCAACGTCAATGACATCCCACCATCCCAAGAACTCTGCAACGCCCTGTCCACCTTCTTCTACCAGAAGATCGCCGACATCCACGACAGCCTCAACACCACGCCTCCGCCAGACCCCACCCCGACAGCTCCACCTGCACCAACCGCCTGACCGCCTGGACCCCCATAGACGACACGGAAACCTGCAAGATCATGAACTCCATCCACTCAGGATCCCCTTCAGACCCATGCCCCCACCACGTTTACAACAAAGCCGACTCTACCATCGCCCCCCAACTTCAAAAGGTCATCAACTTATCCTTCGAAACCGCAACCTTCCCGGAAAGCTGGAAGCACGCCGAAATCCACGCCCTCTTCAAGAAACCCAAGGCAGACCCCAACGACCTCAAAAACTTCCGCCCGATCTCCCTCCTCCCCTTCCCGGCGAAGGTCATCGAGAAGATCGTCAACGCTCAGCTTACCCACCACCTCGAGGACAACTCCATCCTGGACCCCTCCCAGTACGGTTTCAGACGCAACCACAGCACCAAGACTGCACTCCTCGCCGCTACAGATGACATCAGACAGCAAATGGACAACGGCGAAACATCAGCCCTCATCCTCCTGGACCTTCCCGCAGCCTTTGACACGGTGTTCCACCACACCCTACTAACACGCCTCCACGAAGCCGGAATACAAGAAAAAGCCCTCAACTGGATCTCCTCTTTCCTCTCCGGCAGAACCCAGAGAGTCCGACTCCCACCCTTCCGCTCCGGAGCCACCAACATCATCTGCGGCGTACCCCAAGACTCCTCCCTAAGCCCAACGCTGTTCAACGTCTACATGGCCCCCCTCGCACAACTGGCCCGTCAGCACAACCTCAACATTCTCTCCTACGCCGACGACACCCAGCTCATCCTCTCCCTCACCAAAGACCCACACACCGCCAAAGCCAACCACCACGAGGGAATGAAGTCCATCGCCGAATGGATGAGAAATAGCTGCCTAAAATTGAACTCCGACAAGACGGAGGTCCTCATCCTCGGACGCACCCCCTTGGCCTGGGACGACTCCTGGTGGCCCACCGCGCTGGGCCCCCCTCCAACGCCAGCCAACCACGCACGCAACCTGGGTTTCGTCCTCGACTCTGCCCTCACCATGTCCAAGCAGGTCAATGCAGTTTCCTCCTCCTGCTACAACACCCTCCGCATGCTCCATAGAATCTACAAATGGATCCCGACGGAAACCAGAAAAACAGTGACCCAGGCACTTGTCAGCAGTAGACTAGACTACGGCAACGCACTCTACACAGGCATCCCAGCAAAAGACATCCGACGCCTCCAACGCATCCAAAACGTCTCCGCCCGACTGGTCCTCGACGTACCCTGACGATGCCACATCTCCCACCACCTGAAAGACCTCCACTGGCTCCCCGTGGACAAGAGGATCACCTTCAAGCTCCTCACCCACGCTCACAAGGCACTCCACAATGCTGGACCAGCCTACCTGAACAACAGACACAACTTCTACGTCCCCTCCCGCCAACTCCGCTCCGCCAACCTCGCCCTCGCCATCGTTCCCCGCTTCCAGCGCAAGACCTCCGGCGGCAGATCCTTCTCCTATCTCGCCGCCAAGACCTGGAACGCCCTCCCGACCCCCCTGCGGCAGACCCAGGACCTTCTCACCTTCAGGAGACTCCTCAAGACCTGGCTCTTCGACCAGTAGCAGCAGCCCCCCCCCCCCCTCAGCGCCTTGAAACCCTAACGGGTACGTAGCGCGCTCTATAAATATTTTTGATTGATTGATTGCCTGCTCTTAAAAAACGTTTTTGCATGCATTCGCAAAGGGAAAGGGGTCCCTTGGGGGCCCCTTCCCCTTTACGAATGGGTTACCACCTACTTGAAGTAGGTGGTAACTGCGATTGTTTTGCAATGCATTCACGGTCACAAAACAATCATACATACCTCTGTGATTCAGTATTAGGAAGGGACGCCCTTGACACGCCCCTTCCTAATACCGAATCGGTATGTAGTCGCAAATCCAACAAGTTACCGAATCGCAAATTGGACTTGTTACATACCTAAAAGCATTTTTGCAATTGCAAACGGCCCAAAATGTTTGATACAGCTGGCCCTTAGTTTTCTCCATAGTGGTTTCTCAGTTGTTGTTTCCATGAATTCACACACATCCCCCAGCTACTCCCTGGAATAAGCAAACAGAGGCTGAACCAAAGACTGTATTGCACCTGTTGCACCCTAGGGACCAGCAACGAGGAATGTGCCTGCTATGCCCTCTCATGGAAAAGAGCTCCACTTCTGCTAGGATGGAAGAAGTGACTCCAAGGACTACGAGGCTGGCCTTCTGTTGAGCTTCAGGGCCACCAAAGGCTCAAGGAACCTCAGCGTGTCGAAAGCCCCGCTTCCAGGAACGCCTGTATGCGCTGGACGATGAAGTGCATGCTGGGGGATCAAGTCCAGACTTTTCCAAGGTGTTCCGCATCCTTTGGGGCGCATAGACGAAGTTGAAGTGGACACAGGTCCCTGACAGAAAAGGATTTACTTACCTGTAAATGACTGGTGAACCTGCTGTAACTTGGATACCAGCTGACACGTGGCAACTGGATATGCACTGGTCTCCCCTGCTGCAACATAGACATGGAGTCCTAAGGCTGTATGCGACCCTTGAAGTTGGTGGATCCAAAGGTGGCCACAGGAAAACTCAACGCATCTCTTCAGCATCCCTTCAGCATCTTCAACATCTCAGCATCCTTCATCCCCTTCTTGGCTAGGCCGCTTTAAAGGAGAAAAGTCTAAGACTGCTGGCTATGACAGGTAAACTCACTGCATCTCTTCAGCGTCCTTTCAGCATCTTCAACATCTCAGCATCCTTAGCATCCTTCATCCCCTTCTTGGCTAGACCACTTTGAAAGAGAAAACTACAGGGAGGAACCTAAGACTTCTGACGGTGACATGTAAACTGTATCCCTGGACCTGAGTGGTCTCTGTGAATGGCCCCTGCCGCCGTGGCCAGTCCGTGACGATTCTAACAGGTTACTAACTGCTTGCAACTTAATTGCATCCAATAGATTAAAGTTAAAGTATTTTACTTAACTACTTGCCTTTGAAAAATCACATCTCTGGTTCTTCTCTATAGATACTTGTCATTTTGGTGTCTATTTTAGGATAAAAACACTCTATTTTTATAAATTGGTCTATGATTTTTATTGTGTTATGTCTCTTGCTTATTAACTGTTTTAGTACTTCCAAATGATTTACACTTGTTCTTTTCCCTAAGCCTAACTGCTCTGAGCCACAGCCACCCAAGAATGAGCTAAGGGTTTTGTTTAAGAACCTAACTGGACCGGATAGAGTTTGTGACATTATTACATGGTGAGGTCCGCCAACCACACCACATAATATTCAGCTTTCAACATTGGTGCTTCAGCTGTGGGATCCAGAAATTGTACCTAGCAGCACCATTCATCAAAACTGGCAAATGGCAAAATAGTTTTTTATTTTTAATTGTGTTTTAATTGGGTGATTATTTATTGGGTCCCATTTTTTTTTCCAAATTACTGTTGACTTCAAGTTTTGCACTTTTATAAACTAAGGGGCTATGGAGTTGGAGTTAGACAATCTGTACTCCCTCACAATCATTGAACTGAGGGCCCTGTGCAAAGTTTGGGGAATAATTCTAAAAAAAGTCAATCTATTTAAAATGGAGATTACGACAAGGCCCTTAGGGCCTGCGATGAGGCTTGAAAAAGCCCAAACCCTCCTGTAGAGGGAGTTACCTCAGAGAGCGCAGTGGAACAGGATAACATATATCAGCACACAGTCACAGAAGTGTCTTCTAGGTCTGGAAATGAAGCAAGTTCAAATAGCACAATTGCCTCAGAGATAGACCTCGATAAAGAGAACTGGAGGTCCCATAGCCTTGGAGGAAAATAAGTTAGCACTGGCTGAGAAACAGCTAGCCTTGGAAGAGAGAGAGAAAGATCAACCTGGGTCTAAACTCCAGACATAATGGTGGCAGCACCAGAGAAGAAATGTCTACCAAAGAGTCAGAGGCCCCTGACTGCCCGAGGGTATTGTGCCATCTTTTGTGGTTGGAAATGTCACAGACACATGGTTTGCTGCATATGAGAGGGCTCTCAAGATGAGAAAGGTAGGGTCACAGCATGGGAATCTATGTTGTGGGACCTAATCCCAGTAGTGGGCGAGTGGTGGGGGTACGCGGCTAACCCTAGAAGAAGATATAGTAGAGTCCTACCACCAGATGAAAGGGGCCCTGATAGCAAAATAGGGTCTCACCCCAGAGTAATACAGGACGAAACTCTGAGAGGACCACAAAGATGCACAGGAGTCCTAGGTGGACAATACATGGGTCGACATTTCAGTAAAGGCACTAGAAGGTTGGCTAAAGCTACTGCCTACTGATAGGCTATGCAATTTAATTGCTCAAGAGTACATTCTAACTAATTGTTCCTCAGAGAAGTTGCACCAGCATCTAGTGAACTATAAGCTGTCCAGCCCCAGAGAGCTGGGTATGATATCTGGCCAGTGGATACGTACCAGGTGACCCAAGAAGTCTCAGTAGGGTGATCCTAAGAAAGGGGTTCATGCCCCGCCAGCAGGGGAATGAGGGTGGAAAAGATTAAAAGAATAAGTTTTCTAAAGGACCAAAAGTCTGCCGAAGAAGGAGAGCCCAGAGAACCATCCAACGCCAAAGGGAGGGGGTATCAAGATAAGAAAGATGACCCTTCAAATGCAGGATTGTGCTATGACAGTCCAGGAGACTCCATTTGCATTAAGAAGCCCCAGAGTGGTGAGCAGTCCAAGGGGATTCCCAGTGCAGGAAGCGGGATGGAATTTCGCCCAGAGGAAACTAGGGGTGACATGAAGGTCACATTACAGTCTGTGGGAGGTGTAGACGTTGAAGCCTTGGCAGCCTTATATTTCAGTATGGTGAAGTATAGGCAGTGGCGGGAGATCAATCGAGCCAAGGTAAAGGCTTGAAGGGGTACAGGAGCCAGTATGATCATGGTGGTGGACAGACTGGTATTCCCAGAGCAGAACATCCAGGATCTGTTACACAAGTTTGTCAACGCTGACAACGAAGTGAAACCTTCACCCAATGGCTAGGGTGAAGTATGAGTGGGAAGGAGGTACTGGCCTGAAGAAGATCGCTGTGTGCCTTGCTATCCCAGTTGAGTGCGTGCTGGGAAATGATTGGAAACCTGTACTTGGGCTGATGCTGGAAGGAGCACCGATGCAGAAATGTGGGGTGCCCCTGAAGGGGTGCGTGTGTCCACAAAGGCCCAAACTGTACTTCAGGGAATTCAGTGAAGTCTGGAACATGGAGTTATAGCCTAGAACCTGAAGAGCAAGAGAAATGGCAAGAGGGATGGAAAGCCAACCTCAGAAGATACCCAGGGCCCAGGAGGAGCTTGCAGAGCTGCAATGGGCAGAACGACCCTCTAGGGAGGACTTTTACAGGAACATTGGACCTGTCCAACGTGTGAGGGCCTTTACCAGCAAACTCAAAGGCAAGAAAAAGGAGCTGTCAGTGGTACCCACAGGGTCTACTGGAAAAGGGAAGTTCTGTATAGTGAAGTAAGGGACCCCATACCAGGGACAAATAGGAGATTGGTGGTCCTCCAGCAATATAGAGCTTTGATGACCGGGTTCCTAGGGCACCAAGGCAGTCAGGGGTTACTGGGCTCTAGTTGCATCAATTGGAGTTGTCCAGAGGCCACAGTACTATTGAACCCCAAACTGGATAACCAGTTCTCTCTACAGCGCTTGACTCTTTCAGAGTAGAGAGACAGAGAAACCCAAGGCTTACTCAACGGGGTGAGTTAGGCTAGACATTCAGAATAGAGTTTACACCTCAATACTGACTAATAAGATGAATGTCCAGTCAGTGCTTTACCTTATAAGAGAAAGGTACCTTAATACACACAAGAAAAATATACTACACATAAAACTAAAATAGACAGTGAAAACCAGAAGTCTCTACAACCCTTGGGCCAGAGTTCTGTCCCCAGACAGCCTTACAGTGCCTAGATGCTAAGCAATATCAAAACAAAGTCAACATTTCATTGTACAGACCATCATGTTGCACAGCGTTACTCTTCAAAGCCAGAGCATTCGTGCCAATACTTGCAGTGTAGTGATAGGCTTTCAGCAGTTGATATGAAGTTAAGTGTTCCTAGAACACCCACGGTTTCATCACCCAAAGTAACAGAAGTAACAACGCCGTTGAACTATGGGACCTCCTGGACTCCACTGCACCGGACATCGCCTTCATCACTGAGACCTGGATGAACGCCTCTTCGACCCCCGACATCGCCATAGCCACCCCCGATGGCTACAAGATCTCCAGGAGAGACCGCTCCAACCAAGTTGGTGGAGGAATCGCCATCGTCTTCAAGGACTCCATCAACGTCACCACCTCCACCGAAGAAACCCCCCTCGCCGCCGAACACCTGCACTTCCAGATCCACACCGACCCCAGGATCACCCTCAGAGGAACTCTCATCTACAGACCCCCTGGACCACGCGCCCTCATCAGCGACTCTATCACTGACTTCATCTCCCCGCACGCCCTTGCCTCGTCGGACTACATCCTCCTCGGTGACCTCAACTTCCACATGGAACAGAACAACGACCCCAACACCACCGCCCTGCTCGACAACCTCGCCAACCTCGCCAACCTCGGTCTAAAGCAACTGGTAAACACCCCCACCCACATCGCCGGACACACGCTCGACCCCATCTTCTCCGCCAGCAACCACGTATCCTTCAGCCACTCCTCCGTAATACACTGGACCAACCACAGATGTGTCCACTTCACCTTCCAACGCGAGACCCGCCACCTCCGCACACAATCCATCCCACGCCGACATTGGAACAAAATCCCAGCGGAACAGCTTCTCTCCACTCTCAGCGACAACCAACCCACCTTCTCCACCGACCCCAATGACGCAGCCCTCAGCCTCACGCATTGGATCACCAACTGCGCAGACATTCTCGCTCCCCTCAGACGCCTCCCAAGACAGACTAACACCAAAAAACCTCTCTGGTTCACAGACACCCTCAAGGAATCTAAAAAAACCTGCTGCACCCTCGAGAAAGCCTGGCGCAAGGACCACACCGCAGAGAACATGTCTGCCCTCAAGAACGCTACCCGCGAACACCACCAACTGATCCGCGCCACCAAAAGAAATTCCTTCACAGACAGACTGGACAAGAACACTCACAACAGCAAAGAACTCTTCAACATTGTCAAAGAGCTCTCCAACCCCAACGCCAACGCCATCACGCCCTCATAAGACCTCTGCAACTCCCTCGCCACCTTCTTCCATCGTAAGATCACCGACCTTCACGACAGCTTCGGACACCAGACCCAGCCAACCACCACAGAACCTGCAACCCAGCCATCACCCTCAACGCCTGGACTCACATCAACACGGAAGAGACCAAAGCCACCATGAACTCCATCCACTCCGGTGCCCCCTCAGACCCCTGCCCACACTTCATCTTCAACAAAGCCGACGACATCATCGCCCCGCATCTCCAGACCATCATCAACAGCTCATTTGCTTCTGCCACCTTCCCCGAGAGCTGGAAACACGCCGAAGTCAACGCCCTACTGAAGAAACCTACGGTGGACCCCAGTGACCTGAAGAACTTCCGTCCCATCTCGCTCCTCCCCTTCCCTGCCAAAGTCATAGAGAAGATCGTCAACAAGCAACTTACCAACTTCCTTGAAGACAACAACCTTCTCGACCCCTCTCAGTCTGGATTCCGAGCCAATCACAGCACAGAAACCGCCCTTATCTCAGTCACAGACGACATCAGAACTCTGATGGACAACGGAGAAACAGTCGCCCTCATCCTCCTCGACCTCTCGGCTGCCTTCGACACCGTCTGCCACCGAACCCTAATATCCCGCCTCCGCTCCACCGGGATCCAAGGACAGGCCCTGGACTGGATCACCTCCTTCCTCTCCAACCGCTCCCAAAGAGTCTACCTCCCACCTTTCCGCTCAGACCCCACTGAGATCATCTGCGGCGTTTCTCAAGGCTCCTCGCTCAGCCCGACTCTCTTCAATGTCTACACGAGCCCCCTCGCCGACATCGTACGCAAACACAACATCAACATCACCTCCTACGCCGACGACACTCAGCTGATACTCTCCCTCACCAAGGACCCCACCAGCGCCAAGACCAACCTGCAAGATGGAATGAAAGACGTCGCGGAATGGATGAAACTCAGCCGTCTGAAACTGAACTCAGACAAAACGGAAGTCCTCATCCTCGGAAACACCCCATCCGCCTGGGACGACTCCTGGTGGCCCACGGCCCTTGGCACCGCACCAACCCCCTCTGACCACGCACGCAACCTCGGATTCATCCTGGACCCACTTCTCACCATGACCAAACAAGTCAACGCCGTATCATCCTCCTGCTTCCTCGCCCTTCGCATGCTCCGAAAGATCTTCGCGTTGGATCCCCGCCGACACCAGAAAGACAGTGACCCACGCCCTCGTCATGAGCCGCCTGGACTACGGCAACACCCTATACGCAGGAACCACCGCTAAACTCCAGAAACGTCTGCAGCGAATTCAAAACGCCTCCGCCCGCCTCGTCCTCGACATACCCCGCAACAGCCACTTCTCCGCCCACCTGAGACACCTGCACTGGCTTCCCATCAACAAAAGGATCACCTTCCGACTCCTCAACCACGCACAAAAAGCCCTCCACAACAAGGGACCCGAATACCTCAACCGTCGCCTCAGCTTCTACACGCCCACCCGTCAACTCCGATCCGCCAACCTCTCGCTCGCCACCATCCCTCGCATCCGCCGCACCACGGAAGGTGGGAAATCCTTCTCCTACCTGGCGGCCAAGACAAGGAATTCCCTCCCCACCAACCTCAGGACCACCCAGGACCACCTCGCATTCCGGAGGCAACTCAAGACCTGGCTCTTCGAGCAGCAGTAACCCCATCCCCCTAGCGCCTTGAGACCCGCACGGGTGAGTAGCACGTTTTATAAATGCTTGTGATTTGATTTGAAGTGCCTACCCTTCCTTAGCAAAGACACCATTCTGGTTGTGTCAGGGGTCAGAATAGGGGTACCTGGTGTCTTGGCACAGTTACTGGCTGGAGTACGACTAGTCCAGTAGACACTGTGCTTGCTGTAGGAGCGTAGTGGCTGGCCAGGGTGACAGCCTACCCTGATACCCCCATATGACACAAAAGAGGTGTGGGTCTGTACCCCAGAGCCCACTAGTGACAGTCTAGGTTTCTAAAGCAGGGCACTCATGGGGAATGTTGCTACTTGCTACCGGTGCAAGACAAGCAAGGATGAAGCTGCAGTGTATGCAAGTCCTGGGGCAGGGACCGAGAGTTCAGATGGTAAGTTCTTCAACAGGGTACTCTTCCTCCAGCTACAGGTGGTAACTGGATGCACTCACAGGCTCCCACAGGGAACAATTAAGGGGTGAAGCAGTCTCACCTTCATTTACAACATGCAGCTTCCCACATCACAATCAGTGTTGATGTGGAACAAGTTTCCTTATCTTCAGCACCTGTCTGAAGTCTCCTTGTTTTTTCCAGGACAGAAGCCTCCACAAGCCTCAATCAACTCTTTCCCTGTTTAGATGCCCCACTTGACAAGCTACAGCCCAGCTCCTTCTGTCAAGTAATCTGTCAAAGACACCTTCTCAAGTTCCACCCTATCCCCAGGTCTGAAAGTAGAGTGCAACCTTTGGACTCAACTCCTGGATCTCATCTTCCTCTGGATCCCTTGCAGGTACCTTGTCATGAAAGAGAACAGCCTTGAGCAACCAACTGGCCAATGTGGTCAGACTTTTATCAGTCCCTGACCAACAGGCTAATACAATCAGGGGATCTGCTACTTTTGTACCCTTGGTGCTCCTCCATTCATGGGGCATGATTCCTGCATGTGCCTTTCATGCTCAGACCCTGTGATGAGGGCTCTCCCAGTCTCTTGGTACCTGTCTGTCCTAATCCCAAGAAACACAACAGAATGGTTCATCATCCTCACCCATTGAACACAGTGACTCTCAATACACACATCCCACATAGGCAAGTAAGGCAGACTGCACAGACTTTACCAGGAGAGAGCTGGTAGGCAGTCCCTCCTAAAGAGTCCAAGGGTACAGGTACCCATGAGTATAGATTAATGGTGCAAACACTGTCAGTCAAGCACAGCCTAGGTAAAGAGGGCAGTAGCAACTCTCTGTAAAGAAGGGTGCACCATACATGCCCCCTCGACCTCAGAGACAAACTATAGGGTCTTAATCCATGTAAACAGGGAGACCCTGAGTGGGCATGCATGATTGTCATGTTCACCGAGGTAGGAATCAAGAAAAGCTACGGTACTTTCAAGTGACTTGCCAAGAGATCAACATAGGACAGGGAAACACGCTTTCAAGAGCCATGCAGAAGACTTCCTGTCCTGAAATATGACCCCATGCCCCTAGATAAGAATTCCCTGTTCTTACTCCCCAGTGGGGGAAGATTGGTCATCTGATTGGGTAAGTTGGCAGGAAAGGCTGCATTCCTGTGCTGTCATCCTGCCTTATGTCCCACAGTGAAACTTAGTCCATGCAGTGAAGTGGACCACTGGAACAACTTTGGTTTCCCCCCTTCATTGCTATCAATAAGGGGTTTATGCTCTGTCTGTAGCACAAACTTTGCAGTAAACAAGTAAGGCCTGAATCCCAGAAGTGCCCACACTACAGCAAAGCATTCTTTTCCAACAGCAGCCCAGTTCTGCTCCTCAATCTGCGGCTGAATAAGGCCACTGGATGCTCCCTTGCTTCTTATTGCTTCTCATTGAGCTGTGCAAGAACTGCCCTAACTCACATGTCCGAAGCATCTGCACAATGGATGTCTGTAATTAGGGGTCTTCAACACAGATACATTGCATAGTGCTGCCTTCAAGTCATGAAATGCCTTCTGACAGACACTCTTCAGACCAGGTCACCTTGCTAGGATGCTTCTTAGAGGTCATGGCTGTCAAAGGGACAACTAAGGTCTCATAGTTGGTCACAAAGTTCCAATGATAACTAGTAAGGCCCAAAAAGCCACTTACTTGCCATTTGGGTACGTCACACAGAACCCTTTCAAGCATCAAAACACATGGTTGACTAGGCGCTGGACCAAAGGCATAACCTTAAATTGGTAGAGGCCCTCTGGTATTGAAAATGGCATCTTCTCCTTGGCCACAGGGGCTAAGGTTATCTGTCAGTAGCCACTGGTCAGACCAAAGGTACTATGGTATTTGGTGCACCCAACTTATCCACCAGCTCATTGGCTCAGTCGATAGGATGGGGATCAGTTTTAGTCACCGCATTTAGGCCATGATTGTTCACACAGAAGGGTAGGTCAACTGCCTTTGCTTAGTCACTAACACCACTGGGCTGGCCCAGGGACTACGTGAATGCTCAGTAACACCCAGGTCCAGCCTCTTGGCCACTTCAGTCTTGAGGCACTCTTGAGCCTGGTCTGACATCCTATGTGTCTTGCTATTAACATGTGGTGTACCCAGTACCTATGTCGTGAACACAAACAGGTGTCAGCCCTGGGGTAAGCGAGAAGAGATGGGAAAATCGTCCCAGCTACTCTTTACACTCTGCATGCTGTTCAGGTGTTAGTGCAGAGGAGAGCTTAACTCCCTCAACTGAACCATCTTTCTCATCACCTTGCAATAAATCATGGAGCGGCTCACTCTTCTCATCTACTGCTTCAGCCGTTGCAAGTATGGAAACTGTTTATTCCTTGCAGGGCCATGGCTTCAGCCGATTAGGATGGAACATCCTCTGAGACTCCCATGTTGCGCCTGTGTCAACTAGTGAACACCAGAAATCTTCCTGACAACTTTGTAAGGGACATACACCACTAGTCCTCCAGAGCCCTGGGACTGATTGCTTTCAGGACCCAAACTTCCTGGCCCTCCTGGTACCCAGTCAGCATAGCCTTCTGGTCATACCACTTTTTCATCAGATCCTGGCTGACTTGAAGATTGTCCTTCGCTTTACTCATGAGTTAGGCCATCCTCCAGAGGCCCAGTACACAGTTCACTACATCACGTTTATGGCCCTCTTAGAACAAAGTCAGGGGACCTCAGAATGGATGTTCAAAGAGGAGTTCAAAGGGACTGAACCCTATTCCTTTCTGTAGTATCTCCCTCTAAGCAAACAAAAGGCATGGCAAGAGTAGATCCCACTTCTTCTGGAGGGGTTCAGCCAGAGTCCCCATCGTGCTCTTTAGGGTCTTATTAAATCACTCCACCAAACCATTAGTCTGGGCATGGTAAGCAGTGGAGAAGTGTTAAGTCACACCTACCTCTTCCCACATGGCCTTCATATAGAAATAAATTAAGCTCATCCCCCCATCGGAAACCACAGTCTGGGGAAATCCAACCCTGGAAAAAGATCCCTAGAAGAGCCCTAGCAACCACCTTGGCAGTAGTGCTTCTCAAAGCCATCGCCTTAGGATACTTGGTGGCATTATCCATCACAACAGTCAAAATGGGGAGCACCCTGTCTTCCATTCCAGCATTTGTGACCCCAAGGCATCATGGTAAATGCAGTCATTAGCACGAATTTGAACAGAGTTTTAAAAGTTTTTCACCATAAGTTGGTGCGGCGAGTGCCGTATCTTCGGACACGTGTTTCTGGCTATTTGGCCGTCGTCAGCGAAGAGCAACGTGTAGCTGGCGGGGTTGCTTGAAATGCCGCCTTGAAAGTATTCACAGGTTTAAGTACCACTCAAGAAGGCGCACAGGTGCTTCACCCGAGCTCGTCAGCTCAGAGGCTCACGGGAGCCTTAATTACAACAGTCAAAATGGGGAGCACCCTGTCTTCCATTCCAGCATTTGTGACCCCAAGGCATCATGGTAAATGCAGTCATTAGCACGAATTTGAACAGAGTTTTAAAAGTTTTTCACCATAAGTTGGTGCGGCGAGTGCCGTATCTTCGGACACGTGTTTCTGGCTATTTGTCCGTCGTCAGTGAAGAGCAACGTGTAGCTGGCGGGGTTGCTTGAAATGCCGCCTTGAAAGTATTCACAGGTTTAAGTACCACTCAAGAAGGCGCACAGGTGCTTCACCCGAGCTCGTCAGCTCAGAGGCTCACGGGAGCCTTAATTACAACAGTCAAAATGGGGAGCACCCTGTCTTCCATTCCAGCATTTGTGACCCCAAGGCATCATGGTAAATACAGTCATTAGCACGAATTTGAACAGAGTTTTAAAAGTTTTTCACCATAAGTTGGTGCGGCGAGTGCCGTATCTTCGGACACGTGTTTCTGGCTATTTGGCCGTCGTCAGCGAAGAGCAACGTGTAGCTGGCGGGGTTGCTTGAAATGCCGCCTTGAAAGTATTCACAGGTTTAAGTACCACTCAAGAAGGCGCACAGGTGCTTCACCCGAGCTCATCAGCTCAGAGGCTCACGGGAGCCTTAATTACAACAGTCAAAATGGGGAGCACCCTGTCTTCCATTCCAGCATTTGTGACCCCAAGGCATCATGGTAAATGCAGTCATTAGCACGAATTTGAACAGAGTTTTAAAAGTTTTTCACCATAAGTTGGTGCGGCGAGTGCCGTATCTTCGGACACGTGTTTCTGGCTATTTGGCCGTCGTCAGCGAAGAGCAACGTGTAGCTGGCGGGGTTGGTTGAAATGCCGCCTTGAAAGTATTCACAGGTTTAAGTACCACTCAAGAAGGCGCACAGGTGCTTCACCCGAGCTCGTCAGCTCAGAGGCTCACGGGAGCCTTAATTACAACAGTCAAAATGGGGAGCACCCTGTCTTCCATTCCAGCATTTGTGACCCCAAGGCATCATGGTAAATGCAGTCATTAGCACGAATTTGAACAGAGTTTTAAAAGTTTTTCACCATAAGTTGGTGCGGCGAGTGCCGTATCTTCGGACACGTGTTTCTGGCTATTTGGCCGTCGTCAGCGAAGAGCAACGTGTAGCTGGCGGGGTTGCTTGAAATGCCGCCTTGAAAGTATTCACAGGTTTAAGTACCACTCAAGAAGGCGCACAGGTGCTTCACCCGAGCTCGTCAGCTCAGAGGCTCACGGGAGCCTTAATTTCAACAGTCAAAATGGGGAGCACCCTGTCTTCCATTCCAGCATTTGTGACCCCAAGGCATCATGGTAAATGCAGTCATTAGCACGAATTTGAACAGAGTTTTAAAAGTTTTTCACCATAAGTTGGTGCAGCGAGTGCCGTATCTTCGGACACGTGTTTCTGGCTATTTGGCCGTCGTCAGCGAAGAGCAACGTGTAGCTGGCGGGGTTGCTTGAAATGCCGCCTTGAAAGTATTCACAGGTTTAAGTACCACTCAAGAAGGCGCACAGGTGCTTCACCCGAGCTCGTCAGCTCAGAGGCTCACGGGAGCCTTAATTACAACAGTCAAAATGGGGAGCACCCTGTCTTCCATTCCAGCATTTGTGACCCCAAGGCATCATGGTAAATGCAGTCATTAGCACGAATTTGAACAGAGTTTTAAAAGTTTTTCACCATAAGTTGGTGCGGCGAGTGCCGTATCTTCGGACACGTGTTTCTGGCTATTTGGCCGTCGTCAGCGAAGAGCAACGTGTAGCTGGCGGGGTTGCTTGAAATGCCGCCTTGAAAGTATTCATTATCCATCACAACAAGAATGTATTTGTTGCCTGAGGATGATGGAGGGTCAAATGGACCAACTATATCAATTCCCACCCTCTCAAAGGGTACCCCCACAGCAGGTGGGGGCACCAACGGTGCCTTTGTTTGACCACCAGACATGCCACTGGCCTGACAGATCAGACAGGTACTACAAAACTTCTCCACATCCTGACCAACTCCTGGCTCGTAAAACAGAGGTGATAACCTGTCTTTTGTCTGATGCCCAGGTGCCCCGCTAAGGGTACTTCACGGGCTAGCTGCAACAGGAAATTCCTGTGTACCTGAGGAACCACCAACCTTTGGCTCTGGGTCAGCGGGCTCACTGCAAAGGAGTACATCTTCCCAAGCCACCTTGTGCTTTCTGACTACTCCAGTAGAAACCTGTTCCTGAGCAGTCTTCCGCAGACCCGCAAGCAAAGGACACTCTGCATGTGCCCTACAAAACTGCTTATGGGACAGTCCTCCTGCCACAAGGAGCTCCTGCAGCATGAACCGGGACCCAGACTCCAACACCTTATTGGACTCTGCATGCTCACCCTCCTCTCCAACTGGAGCAGACACCAAGACAGCTGCCATCTCAGAATCTGCCCTTGGTTCTTATTCTGGCCTATTACCCTCTAGTTTCTCTTTCTCTAGAGTGGTCCCCACCTCACTAGAAAGTGGTTTTACAGACTGCGCCCTAATGAGCACAGCTGATGGAATCCAGGCCATATAGACCTCAGGGCCTGGTACTAACCCACGTTCAACCAGACCATTCCCCAGAAAGCACCCAGCGCCCTGCTTCTCCCGCACCCCTACACCAACCATGGCCTTCTTGCCATTCACCTCTACCTCCACTCTGGCAAGAGGGTACTCCATGTCATCACCACTAATTTCAAGTCCATACCCCTTGGAACCAGGGATGATCTCCTCGGGTTTGAGATATTTCAGATCAACCATAGTCCTGTGGGCACCAGTATCCCTCATTGCAGGAACGTTCCTACCATTGATTCTAGCCACACTCATATACCCCCTCGAGTTAGGGTGAATATGCTTAAGTGCCTCTGGTTCAAGTTCCCAGATGTCCCTGGAGATTAAGTTAAACTCAGCTGAGCCTCCCTTCACGGCTGCCCCCCCTGAAAGCACACTTCCTATCACAGGTGCCACTGCACCACATCCTTCCTGTGCAGTCTGGCTTTGAGTGTCCCTTTTGGTGACAATTATAGCATTTAATCACCTTGGGAGTGAAAAGACCCTTCCCTCCTTTCCCCATCTGGCGCTGACTAGAGGTCTTGTTCACCCTAGACTTAATGCTTGGCTGAAAGCCTTGGGAACTGTTCTGGCTCTTCCCCTCTGGTTTAGGTCCCGGCTGCTGGGAGTTCTTCTCCCCCTTGGGCTTGGAACTGTGGTGCTCCTGCTCCTTGTTCACTCTATTGGTCAGACTCTCATCAGCCAACACTCTTGATCCCTCTCACCAAGGTCAGACAAATACTGTCTGAGTGGGTTAAAGCACTCCTCCCGGAGGTACTCTGCTATCATCACCTGATTCAGGAAATGGTAATCATCTGCTTCCATCCCTTTCAACCACTCTTTGCATTCTCTCACTATGTCATGGACCCAATTCTCAAAAGGAACTCCATTCGCCTTCTTGTTCTCATGGAACATCCTTAAGTACTGGGCTGGTTTTAACCCAAACCGTCTAATCAAAGCATCCCTCATGCACTCATATGTCAGAGTGTCTTTCTCGGGCATCCTTTCAATGACCTCAGTCCCATCCCGTGGGAGGCAACTCAGTAGAGTTGTTGCTTTGGACTGACCATTCAGGCATTGAGTCTTACCTGTAAGATCAAAAGCACGCATCCAGCTGAGAATGTCAGTGCCTAAGACATACATGTGTATCAATTCCTTTAGCACCTTGGTGGTATTTTCCTTGCCCTTGGACTTTGAAGAGGGCTCACTGTCCTCAGAGCTAAGCCCTCTCTCTCTCCGCTGCCAACTTCAGCTTTTCTTTCCCAGAGCTATCTGCTCTTTTTATATTTCCCTGTCCTGTTCTTTCTCCTACCTTTCCTTCTCCTTCTCCTTCTCCTGTCTCTCCCTCTCTTTCTCCTTCCAAGCCCACTCGTCCTGTCTGGCCCTTCGCTGCTCCTCTTCTGCCTGATGGGCCATCCTCAGCTTCTCCCTCACAAATTTCCCATGGGAATTTCTCCCCTGATAAATCCTTAGCTTCTTGGAGTTTCAGCTGGAGTTTCAGGGTCTCAGCTAAGTCAGGCCCTCCTAAGGAGGCGAATCCTGGGGAAGGGGAAAAGTTAGCTTTAGAGATGTGGGAGATGAAAGTATAAGGGCAGGTGTAGGGGAATGCCTAGGGGCAGGTGTAGGGGAAGCCAGCCCTGACGATCGTGGCAGGCTTGTGACAACAGTGCTCTCCACCTCCCGCACTGCAGTGACCTCTTCCTCAAAGCACCTTCTCATGTGGCTAATCTTGTGTTCCCTGTCTTTAGACCTTGGGTCCTTCCACCCGCTGTCAGCACACATTAGCTTTAATTCCTCTATGGTCAAGGTCTGCAGTTCAAATTCCCCTCCAATGCTATCTGACTTTTAACATATACCTTATGAGTATCTGCTGGACTTATCAACTGACATAAGTGTCCACTGAGCCTGAAGTCTGGTGATCCAACACCACTTACCACTAATATTAGACCTAGTTTCCTGGGCACCAGGGCACCCAGGGGCTATCCCGCTCCAATTGCATCAACTGTAGTGTCCCCCACTGGTGTCCTGGGGCCTCAGTACTAGTGGACCCAAAACTGGTTACCTCTCCAGCACCTGACTCTCTCAGGGTAGCAAGACAGCACAGTCCTGGGTTTACTCAAGGAGGTGAGGTGGGTTTAGACATTCAGAATACAGGGTACGTTGTACTACCAGCTAAGAAGCCATTGTTCAGTCAGTGTTTTACTTTATAAAAAGATAATCACCTTAATACACAAGAGAGAAATATACCACACACAAAACTAGGATAAACACTGAAAACCAGACATCTCTACAACACTCTGGGCCAGAATTCTGACCCCAAACACTAATATAGCACCTAGACATTAAGCACTATACAAACACAGTTAGCATGTAGACATACAATTAGCATTGCATATTACAGACCATGTTGCACAGGGTTGCTCTCATTCGCTAGAGCCAGGTTACCATTACTTTTGTGGCAATGGTGTAGTTTCAGTATATGATGTGACGTACATGTTCCAGATCAGCCCCAGAACTCACCACCAAAAGAGCAGAAGTCCCCTCCCGTCCTTAGCAAGGACACCGCTCTGGTGGTGTCAGGGATCTCATCACAGGTGCCTGATGTGTTGGCACAGTTTACTGGAGTCCCACTAGACCAGTAGCTACTGGCTAACTGTAGGAGAGTACTAGCTGGCCAGAGTGCCAGTACACTCTGTACCCCCATGTTTCACAAAGAGAACGGTAGGGGCCAATACCACAGGACACTCTTCCCCAGCTACAGACTGTAACTGTAAGTATCATAGACTCCAACAGCACAGGGGAGGTGACTGGGCAGAAGTAACCCCATTTTCAAATGGCTGGTGGAATTAAGCTTCCCCATCACCCTCTGTCTCTGTGCTGCAAGCTTCTTTATCTGAGCAGCTGTTGGCAATCCTCTTGTCTTCCAAGCCGATGCTCGACAAGCCCCACAAACAGCTGGTCCTCTGAGTCTGCATTCAGGCTGCTGACTGATCCTTATGCTCTTTCACAGCTGACAAATTCCTACACAGCAGAATCCATCCATCACTGAGAAAACTCTCAAGTGCAGATGCAGTGAGAAAGCTTCCTTGCCTTTACACCGCGAGCCCACAGCTGGCTTCTGTAGATGTTTGTTAGAACCAAAGACCAATCTTGAACAACCACTGACCACTCAGGCCAGACTTTCATCACCTGTGATTGATAGGCTGATCCAATCAGAGGGTCTGCTACTTTTGAATCCTGGGTACCCCTCCAATCATGAGACCTAGCTGTCTCATACTCACTGCATGTGCAAGGCATGTACAGAATGAGTTACTGTGCTTCAGGACAGGCTCTTGGTATCAGCCCAGGCTAGTCCCCAGAGAGGAATTTTAATTAACTCCAGACCAGGAGGCACTGACCATCATCGAACTGAAAAAAGGGGAAGGGTCCCTCCTAGCAGTTACTGCAGCTAAACACAGATAAGAACAAGTGTCTACTCGAGCCCACCAAGCTTCTCCAAGGTATAGGGAGGAGCACGGGGAGCTAGATGGTCAAGCAGAACAGCGCAGCTCACATTAAACACAATGGCTCATCTCACCATTCTCCCCTAGGGAACCTACTGGCTCTCAAACACACATCCCAGGTAGACTAAGGCAACAGAACCACAGGCAAAGAAGACCGCACAGACTTGATCAGAAGGGTAGCTAGTAGCCCCCCCCACCAAGGGTAAAGAACACAGGTATCCCTGACTAGAGATTTATTGTTGCCACCACTGTCAGTCTACCACTGCCTTGGTAGATAGGGCTTTAGCCACTCTCTGTGAAATAGAGGTGCACTATGCAGGCCCCCCTCAACGTCAGAGCTAAGGTCTAGGGTCTCAGTCCATGTAAACAGGGAGATCCTCACTGGACATATAAGTCTGTCATGTTCACTGAGGTAGGGATCCAGAAACCATACAGTAACTTTTAAGTGAGTTGTAGATCACCATAAAGCAGGGGAAGCACACTCTCCAGAGGACTTACCATCCCAACATTGGGACACACAGATATATATATAAATTCCTTTGGTACTTTGGTGGTGTTTTCCTTGGTCTTGGAGGGTCACCAGTTCGCCGACCCCTTTCTCTGCTGCCAACCTAAGCTTCTCTTTTTCCAGGGCTATCAGCTCCTTCTCCAGTTCCAGCTCCTTTTCCTTCTCCTTCCATGTCCACTTTTCATGCCTATTCCATCACTGCTCCTCATCTGTCTAGCGGCCCATCCTAAGCTTCTCCCTCTCAAATTCCCTTGCCTTCTCCTCTGCTAAATATTTAGCTTTCTGGAGTTTCAGGATCTCTGCTAGGTCAGTCCCTTCACAGGAGGGGAATCCCAGGGCCAAGGAAAAGTTAACTCTAGAGACATTGGGGCTTATTTACAAGAAAGTGGCACATCAGCATTGATGCACCACTTTTCTTGCGTCCCCTGCACCCCCCTACTGGCACCAAGGGTGCGTCATGTTTACAATATGGTGCACCATGGCGCACAATACCACAATAGCGTCAAAGGTTTTGGCGCAATTATGGTCCTTGTAGGGGGCTGGCCTGGCTTGTAGTGGGTACCAGAGGTCCTTACACCTTGTGCCAGGTCCAGTTATCCCTTATTAGTGTAGAAGAGGTGTTTCTAGCAGCTTAGGCTGATAGAAGGTAGCTATAGCAAAGCAGCTTAGGCTGAACTAGGAGACGTGTAAAGCTCCTACTATACCACTGGTGTCATATGCACAATATCATAAGAAAACACAATACACAGAGTTACTAAAAATAAAGGTACTTTATTGTTATGACAATATGCCAAAAGTATCTCAGTGAATACCCTCAGTATGAGGATAAGTTATATACACAAGATATATGTACACAAACCAAAATTATGCAGGTAATAGCAAGAAAAGTAATGCAAGCAATGTAAAGTTACAGTAGATTGCAATAGGAGCACATAGGTATAGGGGCAACACAAACCATATACTCCAAAAGTAGAATGCGAACCACGAATGGACCCCAAACCTATGTGAGCTTGTAGAGGGTCGCTGGGACTGTAAGAAAACAGTGAGGGTTAGAAAAATAGCCCACCCCAAGACCCTGAAAGGTAGGTGTAAAGTGCACCTACTACCCCCAGAGAGCACAGAAGTCGTGATAGGGGGATTCTGCAGGAAGAACACACACCAGCAATACAACAACAGTGGATTTCCGGACCTGAGTACCTGTAAGACAAGGGGACCAAGTCTAAGAGTCGCGACAGTGTCGAGAGTGGGCAGGAGCCCAGGAAATGCCAGCTGCGGGTGCAAGGAAGCTGCCACCTGTTGGAAGAAGCTTGGTGTTCTGCAAGAACAAAGAGGACTAGGAACTTCCCCTTTGGACGATGGATGTCCCACATCGTGAAGAAGCTTGCAGAGGTGTTCCCACGTAGAAAGACCGCAAACAAGCCTTGCTAGCTGCAAGGGTTGCGGTTAGGGTTTTTGGATGCTGCTGTGGCCCAGAAGGGACCAGGATGTCACCACTTGGATGAGGAGACAGAGGGGGTGCCCAGCAACGTAGGGAGCCCTCACAAAAGCAGGCAGCACCTGCAGAAGTACCTGAACAGGCACTTAGAAGAAAAGTGAACCGGAGTCCACATGAAGTCACAAAAGGGAGTCCCATGACACCGGAGGACAACTCAGAAGGTTGTGCACTGCAGGTTAGAGTGCCGGGGACGCAGGCTTGGCTCTGCACGAAGGAAATCCTGGAAGAGTGCACAGGAGTCGGAGCAGCTGCAAATCACGCGGTACCCAGCAATGCAGTCTAGAGTGGGAAGGCAAGGACTTACCTCCACCAAACTTGGACTGAAGAGTCACTAGACTGTGGGAGTCACTTGGACAGAGTTGCTGAGTTCCAGGGACCACGCTCATCATGCTGAGAGGGGACCCAGAGGACCGGTGATGCAGTCTTTTGTTGCCTGCGGTTGCAGGGGGACGATTCCGTCGACCCACAGGAGATTTCTTCAGAGCTCCTGGTGCAGAGAGGAGGCAGGCTACCCCCAGAGCATGCACCACCTGGAAACAGTTGAGAAAGCCGGCAGGATGAAGCGATACAAGGTTGCTAGTAGTCGTCTTGCTACTTTGTTGCGGTTTTGCAGGCGACCTGAGCAGTCAGCGGTCAATCCTTTGGCAGAAGGTAAAGAGGGAGATGTAGAGGAACTCTGGTGAGCTCTTGCATTCGTTATCTGGTGAGATCCCCAAAGCAGAGGCCCTAAATAGCCAGAAAAGGAGGTTTGGCTACCTAGGAAGGAGGATTGGCTACCAAGAGAGGTAAGAGCCTATCAGAAGGAGCCTCTGACATCACCTGACGGCACTGGCCACTCAGAGCAGTACAGTGTGCCAGCAGCACCTCTGTTTCCAAGATGGCAGAGGTCTGGAGCACACTGGAGGAGCTATGGGCACCTCCCCTGGGAGGTGCAGGTCAGGGGAGTGGTCACTCCCCTTTCCTTTGTCGAGTTTCGCGCCAGAGCAGGGCTGGGGGATCCCTGAACCGGTGTAGACTGACTTATGCAGAGATGGGCACCATCGGTGCCCATCAAAGCATTTCCAGAGGGCATTCCCGTAGTCCAGTCAACTGGTGACAAGAGCTTGGGTGTTGGTGCATCTTGTGTTTAGTGGAAGCCACTTGAAAATATTTTGTAGCACGCGCAGGGTGAAGAAGCTGGAGGATGACATGATATTGACTTGGGATCTCATAGTGAGTCTGCCGTCCATAATGATGCTGATATTTCTAGCGTACTCCACTGAGGTTGAAGTGGGATCTAGTTCTGTGGGCCACCAGAAGGAGTCCCGGAGGAGTTGTTGCTGTGAAGATCAGGACCTCCATCTTGTCCGTGTTGAGATTAAAACAGTAGTCCCTGTTACAAATGGGGTCTTTGGTTGGCAGTCAGGTTACCCCCGTCCATGCAAGGACCCTCTCTCTAGTTAGGGTAAATCACACACAATCCAAATTATCCTGTGCCTACCCCCTGGTAGCTTGGCACTGAGCAGTCAGGCTTAATTTAGAAGGCAATGTGTAAAGTATTTGTGCAATAAATCATGCAATAACACAGTATAACACCACAAAAAATACACCACACAGTATTTAGAAAAATATAGAATATGTATCTGGTTATATGCAGGTCAAAACAATCAAAATTTAATAAGTACAAGTTGAAATATCACTTAGAAAATGAAAAAAAGAGTCTTTAGTATTTAAAAGGCAACACGTGTGTCTTGCAAGCAAAGTACCTGGTTTGCGTTCAAATTCTCCTCAAGGGACCGCAGAGGAGGGGATGCATGGAAAATGGGGAGGTGTGCGTCGGTTTCTCCGGGCGCACACAGACGATGCGTCCATAATTTTCCACGCAAGGAAGGCTTTGCGTCGATTTCCGATTTGCACTGACTTCGATCCTCTTTGGGTTGCGGGGTATTCGGACGCCCTGGGGATGATGTAGAGAAATCCTGTGCATGCAGACTGAAGTCACAGGAGCTGCATCGATCCGGTGGGCGATGTGGGGAAATTTCTGTTGCACGGCAGCAACTGTGTCTTTTCTTCTCAGGGAGTTGGGCTGCATCATTCCGGCTTGGCTATGCGTCGGTCAAGTGGGCGGTGCATCGAAGTTCCGGTTGCAATGCTGGCGCTGTGACGATCTCCACTCGGGTAGCCGGGCTGCATCGATCCAGTACGGCATGCGGTGATTTTCACACCGCGATGGTGGCGGTGCATCATTTCTGGCAGGCTGTGCGTCAAATTTTCGCCGCACATGGAGTTCTTTGCAGGATGAAGTCTTTTTGGCCCTGAGACTTCAAGGAACAGGAGGCAAGCTCTATCCAAGCCCTGGGAGAGCACTTCTCAGCAGAGCCAGAGGGCAGCAAAACAGCAGGGCAACAGCAGGGCAGCAGTCCTTTGCAGAAAAGCAGTCAGGTGAGTCCTTTGGGCAGCCAGGCAGTTCCTCTTCGCTGGCTGCAGGTTCTGGTTCAGGGATTCTTTTCCAGTGGCATCTTGTCCAGATGTTTCTGAGTTGGTAGGGTCAGGGACCCTGCCTAAATACCCAAATGTGCCTTTGAAGTGGGGGGGCTTCAAAGAGTGGCTTAGAAGTGCACAAGGTCCCCTTTCAGTTTCATCCTGTCTACAGGGTCCCAGTAGGGTGTTTGGCAGTCCTTTGTGTGAGGGCAGGCAACTGTCCTTTGACATGTAAGTGTCAGGCCCTCCACCCTCCCAGTCCAGGAAGATCCATTCTGCATGCAGATGTGTGCAAGAGTGACTGAGCATCCTGTGTTTGGGGTTGTCTGAGTGAAATGCACAAGGGAGCTGTCAACTGAACCCAGCCAGACGTGGATTGGAGACAGGCTGTAAGGCACAGAAGGATTTGAGTGTAGAGAAATACTCACTTTCTAAAAGTGTCATTTCTAGAAAATCAATATTAAATCCAACTTCACCAATAAGCAGGATTTTCTATTACCATTCTGGCCATACTAAATATGACCTGGTTACACCTTTCAGATCAGAATCTACCACTCAAACAGTATATGAGGGTAGCCCTAATGCTATCCTATGAAAGGAGCAGGCCTCACAGTAGTGTAAAAACGAATTTAGGAGTTCTACACTACCAGGACATATAGAACACATGTTCCTGTCCTGCCTTTTACCTATACAGCACCCTGCCCTATGGGCTACCTAGGGCCTACATTAGGGGTGACTTATATGTAGAAAAAAGGGAGTTTGACGCTTGGCAATTATTTTTAAATGCTAAGTCGAGGTGGCAGTGAGACATGGTTAAGGGGCTACTTAGGTGGGTGGCACAACTAGTGCTGCAGCCTACTAGTAGCATTTAATTTACAGGCCCTGGGCACATGTAGTTTACTGGACTAGGGACTTACAAGTAAATTAAATAAGCCAATTGGGTATGAGCCAATTGAAACTGCACACAGATGCCTATCAGTGGCAGGCCCGAGACACGGTTAAGGGGCTACTTATGTGGGTGGCACAACCAGTGCTGCAGCCCACTAGTAGCATTTAATTTACAGGCCCTGGGCACATGTAGTTCACTTGACTAGGGACTTACAAGGAAATTAAATAAGCCAATTGAGTATGAGCCAATGTCACCATGGTTTAAGGAGAGAGCGTATGCACTTTAGCAGTGATTAGCAGTGGTAAAGTGCACAGAGTCCTAAAGCCATCAAAAATGAGGTCAGAAAAAGAGAAGGAGGAAGGCAAAAAGTTTGGGGGTGACCCTACAGAAAGGCCATTTCCAACATCCCTCATCCAGCTGGCGACGCTGGTCATGCCTTGGTGGAAATTGATTCTGGCAGTGGCGGTGTTTTCAGAGAGGGACAGTGTATGAGATTGCCTCTTTTGACATGTTCAATCCCCCCACACGTTTTGCCTGGTTTCTGGTGTAATTTCGATTGAAAGTGCACTGGGTCCCTGTTAATCAAGTTCCCAGTGCCAGATCTCTTTCCCCAAAACTGCACAGTCGTTTTTCCCCAATTGGCAAAACCTTTAGCCACCACTGTAAGTCCCTCAGTAAATGGTAACCCTGGTACCTAGGGCCTGGGGTACAAAAGAGGGTCCCTGAGGGCTGCAGCACGAATTGTGACACTCTCAGAGAGCCCTAACCAAGCACACATCTGTAGGAGGCTGGCCTGGCTTGTAGTAGGTACCAAGGGGTACTTACACTTTGTACCAGGTCCAGTTATCCCTTATTAGTGTAGAAGAGGTGTCTAGCAGCTTAGGCTGATAGAAAAGGTAGCTTAGCAGAGCAGCTTAGGCTGAACTAGGAGACATGTAAAGCTCCTACTATACCACTGGTGTCATATGCACAATATCATAAGAAAACACAATACACAGATATACTAAAAATAAAGGTACTTTATTTTTATAACAATATGCCAAAAGTATCTCAGTGAGTACCCTCAGTATGAGGATGCCAAATATACACAAGATATATGTACACAATACCAAAAATATGCAGTAATAGCAAAAGGAAGTAATGCAAGCAATGTAGTTACAGTAGATTGCAATAGGAGCACATAGGTACAGGGGCAACACAAACCATATACTCCAAAAGTGGAATGCGAACCACAAATGGACCCCAAACCTATGTGAGCTTGTAGAGGGTCGCTGGGACTGTAAGAAAACAGAGAGGGTTAGAAAAATAGCCCACTCCAAGACCCTGAAAAGTAGGTGTAAAGTGCACCTATATTCCCCAGAGAGCACAGAAGTCGTGATAGGGGAATTCTGCAAGGAAGACCAACACCAGCAATGCAACCAAAGTGGATTTCCGGACCTGAGTACCTGTAAGACAAGGGGACCAAGTCCAAGAGTTGCGACAGTGTCGAGAGTGGGCAGGAGCCCAGGAAATGCCAGCTGAGGGTGCAAGGAAGCTGCCACCGGATGGAAGAAGCTTGGTGTTTTGCAAGACCGAAGAGGACTAGGAACTTCCCCTTTGGAGGATGGATGTCACACGTCGTGAAGAAGCTTACAGAGGTGTTCCAACGCAGAAAGACCGCAAACAAGCCTTGCTAGCTGCAAGGGTCGCGGTTAAGGTTTTTGGATGCTGCTGTGGCCCAGGTGGGACCAGGATGTCGCCACTTGGATGAGGAGACAGAGGGGGTGCTCAGCAAGTCAGGGAGCCCTCACAGAAGCAGGCAGCACCCACAGAAGTACTGGATCAGGCACTTAGAAGAGGAGTGAACCGGAGTCCACCCGAAGTCAGAAAAGGGAGTCCCACGACGCCGGAGGACAACTCAGAAGGTTGTGCACTGCAGGTTAGAGTGTCGGGGACGCAGGCTTGGCTGTGCACGAGGGAAATCCTGGAAGAGTGCACAGGAGCCGGAGCAGCTGCAAATCATGCAGTACCCAGCAATGCAGTCTAGCGTGGGGAGGCAAGGACTTACCTCCACCAAACTTGGAGTGAAGAGTCACTGGACTGTGGGAGTCACTTGGACAGAGTTGCTGAGTTCCAGGGACCACAGTCATCGGGCTGAGGGGGACCCAGAGGACCAGTGATGCAGTCTTTTGTTGCCTGCGGTTGCAGGGGGAAGATTCTGTCGACCCACGGGAGATTTCTTCAGAGCTCCTGGTGCAAGAAGGAGGCAGGCTACCCCCAGAGCATGCACCACCAGGAAACAGTCGAGAAAGCTGGCAGGATGAAGTGATACAAGGTTGCAGTAGTCGTCTTTGCTACTTTGTTGCGGTTTTGCAGGCGTCCTGAGCAGTCAGCGGTCGATCCTTTAGCAGAAGGTGAAGAGGGAGATGCAGAGGAACTCTGGTGAGCTCTTGCATTCGGTATCTGAAGAATTCCCCAAAGCAGAGACCCTAAATAGCCAGAAAAGGAGGTTTGGCTACCTAGGAAGGAGGATAGGCTACCAAGAAAGGTAAGAGCCTATCAGAAGGAGCATCTGACTTCACCTGCTGGCACTGGCCACTCAGAGCAGTCCAGTGTGCCAGCAACACCTCTGTTTCCAAGATGGCAGAGGTCTGTGGCACACTGGAGGAGCTCTGGGCACCTCCCAGGGGAGGTGCAGGTCAGGGGAGTGGTCACTCCCCTTTCCTTTGTCCAGTTTCGCGCCAGAGCAGGGCTGGGGGATCCCTAAACCGGTGTAGACTGGCATATGCAGAGATGGGCAGCATCTGTGCCCATCAAAGCATTTCCAGAGGCTGGGGGAGGCTACTCCTCCCCAGCCATCACACCTATTTCCGAAGGGAGAGGGTGTTACACCCTCTCTCAGAGGAAATCCTTTGTTCTGCCTTCCTGGGCCAGGGCTGCCAGGACCCCAGGAGGGCAGAAACCTGTCTGAGGGGTTGGCAGCAGCTGCAGTGGAGACCCCGGAAAGGCAGGTTGGCAGTACCCGGGTCTGTACTAGAGACCCGGGGGATCATGGAATTGTCCGCCCAATGCCAGAATGGCATTGGGGTGACAATTCCATGATCTTAGACATGTTACATGTCCATGTTCGGAGTTACCATTGTGACGCTATACATAGGTAGTGACCTATATATAGTGCACATGTGTAATGGTGTCCCCGCACTCACAAAGTCTGGGGAATTTGCCCTGAACAATGTGGGGGCCCACACACTAAGTAACTTGGCACCCAACCTTCACTAAGTGAAGGTTAGACATATAGGTGACTTATAAGTTACTTATGTGGAGTGGTAAATGGCTGTGAAATAACGTGGACGTTATTTCACTCAGGCTGCAGTGGCAGGCCTGTGTAAGAATTGTCAGAGCTCCCTATGGGTGGCAATAGAAATGCTGCAGCCCATAGGGATCTCTTGGAACCCTAATACCCTGGGTACCTCAGTACCATATACAAGGGAATGATATGGGTGTACCAGTATGCCAATGTGAATTGGTAAATTTAGTCACTAGCCTGTTAGTGACAAATCTGGAAAGCAGAGAGAGCATAACCACTGAGGTACTGGTTAGCAGAGCCTCAGTGAGACAGTTAGGCACCACACAGGGAACACATACAGGGCACATACTATGAGCACTGGGGCCCTGCCTGGCAGGGTCCCAGTGACACAAGGACTAAAACAACACATATACAGTGAAATATGAGGGTAACATGCCAGGCAAGATGGTACTTTCCTACAATAGGGTAATATGGGGATTATCTTGAAATATCTCTTAAGTGTAATTTCCCAATGGGAGCAGATAGTGATATGGAGTTTGGGGTTTCCAAACTCACAATTTAAAAATACATCTTTTGTTGAAGTTGTTTTTTAGATTGTAAGTTTGAAAATGACACTTTTAGAAAGTGGTCATTTTCTTGCTTAACCATTCTATGCCTCTGCTTGTCTGCTGGAATACTTGCCTGGGTCAGGATGAAAGTTGGGCTGTTTATGAATTCACTTTAGGCAGTCACGCAAAGGGAGCTGAGGTGTGCCCTGCATTTCCTGGTGGTTCTTCCTGGGTTAGAGTGGTGGGAGCAGAGGACACTTGCACCTGAATAGGGATGTGCCTGTCCTTATGCAAAGCAGTCTCCAACCCCCTGGAGTGTGTCTGGGGCCAGGAGAGGGACCGGCAGGGTCCTGTGCACTACAAAGACTTTCCTTTGAAGTTTGCCTACTTCAAAGGCAGAAATTAGTATAAGTATTGGACCCCAGAACTTTAGAATCCTTATGGACTGAGAACATTCTGCCAGGAAGAAGAGCTGGATGCTGTAGGAGATCCTGCCACTCGGTCTGTTGCTTTGCTGTGCTGTGCTGGCCTGCTGCTTCTGTCTTGGGAGTGAAAGGAATGGACTTTGCTTTCTACAGCCAACTTACAATAGTTCTCCACTGGCTTGGACTGAGCTTGCCTCCTGTTAGAACTTTCAGGGACATCAGAGACTTCATCTGCCCGCGCCTGGGCTCTCTTGCTGAGAATCCTGGCTCACCAAGTGGTGCCAAATCCAGTTCCTGGGCCTTTGGGAGTGAGTTCTGGTGAAACCAGAAGAAACCAAGTACATCCACTTAAGAGCGACTTCGGAACTGGTGCAGCTCTCTGGCTCTGCGCCGCTGCCTGCACTGAAGCTGTGTTCCCCGCTGAGTGCAATAACCATGACCGACACTGCAGGCCCGACGCTGTTGCAGCACCTCCAAAGTCCTGCCACAGCGTGAGTCCTGAGTGCTGTGTCCCCAACATTTGGGACACCCAACTCCAACTCCTCCGCAGAACCTGTGGCTCCGTGGTGTGATCATGACTCTGTGAAGTCGACACCTTGGGGGTGATTCTGACCCCGGCGGTACTAGACCGCCGGGGCCAGGGTCGGCGGGAGCACCGCCAACAGGCTGGCGGTGCCCCGCAGAGCATTCTGACCGCGGCGGTTCAGCCGCGGTCAGAAGAGGAAAACCGGCGGTCTCCCGCTGGTTTTCCGCTGCCCTTCTGAATCCTCCACGACGGCGCAGCTCGCTGCGCCGCCATGGGGATTCAGACACCCCATACCGCCATCCTGTTCCTGGCGGTTCGCCCGCCAGGAACAGGATGGCGGTATGGGGTGTCGTGGGGCCCCTGGGGGCCCCTGCAGTGCCCATGCCAATGGCATGGGCACTGCAGGGGCCCCCGTAAGCGGGCCCCACTTTGAATTTCACTGTCTGCATTGCAGACAGTGAAATTCGCGACGGGTGCAACTGCACCCGTCGCACCTTCCCACTCCGCCGGCTCAATTCTGAGCCGGCGTCCTCGTGGGAAGGGAGTTTCCCACTGGGCTGGCGGGCGGCCTTTTGGCGGTCGCCCGCCAGCCCAGTGGGAAACCCAGAATCACCGCAGCGGTCTAATGACCGCGGAGCGGTGTTCTGGAGGGGGGAACTCTGGCGGGCGGCCTCCGCCGCCCGTCAGAGTTAGAATGATCCCCCTTGTGTCTTGACCTGCTGGATTCAGCGACCCCACCCGATTGTAAGGAACCGACGCCTTGCCACTGATGTGCATCCCCTCCACTGCAACCGTAAGGACCCGACGCATCACCTCCCCTGCCTAGCATTAAGGAACTGATGATTCACCTCCCCAGTAGCAGTCAAGAACTGACAATGCCCCAGCACCAGCAAAGCCTCACCTCCCTGACTCAGTGCAACGTCTTTGTGTCATTGTTTTCAAAGGTATGGTACCTGGGGTCCGTGCGACTCTGTAACTGTCCCGCACTCCCTCGAGAGTGGCGTTGGACTGTTTGGAATGACTCCGCCAAAACGTTGTGATAGCCCCAGTTGGAGCTATTGTGTTTCTAAGTGCTACATTGAAGTTTAATCTTTGAAAATGTATATCTCTGCTTTTGTATGTCGGATTTTTGTTGTCTTGGTCTTGTTTTATTCAGATAAATATTGGCTATTTTTCTAAACTGGTGCAGAGTACTTTTGTGGTGTTTTCACTGTGTTACTGTGTGTGTGTACAAATACTTTTCACATTGCCTCCGAGATAACCTGACTGATTGAGCCAAGCTACCAAGGGGTTATCTTGACTGTGTGACTCCCTTACCCTGACTAGAGTGAGGGTCCCTACTTGGACAGGGTTCAAACTGACTGCCAACCAAGACCCCATTTCTAACAGGGAGAAGTAAAGCACATTGAGCCTCTGCCAGACCTTCTGTCAAGTAATGCCAAAGATGGCTCAGCAGATGGAGTTGTGTTCTCCCCCACTGTAATTGAACAGCAGCAGATGGACTGTCGCCTGTTGCTGGGACAGTTTGCTGGACTGTTTCCCTAACACCAGGTCAGACCCAATGGTGTGTTTATGATATAGACACAGGTGACAGTTTACCTGTCAAAAGTAAAACCTACAGGTTGTCTGAACAAGTAAAGACCAGCATCAAGCTGAGGTTGCAAAGATGCCGGGGTTGGGGTGCTTGAGCGTGCAGTAGTCCTTGGGCTAGCCCAGTGGTGCTGGTGTCAAAGCCCAAACCCAAAGGTGGGAAACCTGAGATGAGGTTCTCTGTGGACTACAGGGGCCTCAATGTAGCAATACTGATGCTCACCCCCATACCAAGGGCTGATGAGCTCATTGATAAGCTGGAGGCTGCTAAGTATCTAAGCACCTTTGATTCAACTTCAGGTTACTGGTTGATAGCCCTCACCCAGGGGGCAAAGGAGAGGTCAGCCTTATCAACCCCAGAGGGCCACTTACAGTTTAAAAAGATACCCTTCGGCCTGAAAAATTCACCTGCAACCTTCTAAAGGTTGGCGAACAAGGTTCTGTCTCTCCCAAGACTCAAACCAAGGTCAGGGCCTTTTAAGGCCTCTAACAAAACAGCTAAGGAAAGTAATTGGGTCTGCAAAGTGTCTGAACGCCTTTTACTCCGTGAAGGAAGCAATGTGCCTATCCGAGAAGCACCTGACAACAGTTCATTGTTCAGACATATGCTGCTTCTGAACATGGGATTGGGGCAGTCTTGTCACAGATAAATTATGAGGGCCAGAAACAAACAGCTGCCTTTATTAGTAAGCAACTCCTCCCCAGAGAGCACTGTTGGAGTGCCATTGAGAGGGAAGGCTTTACTGTGATCTGTTCCTTGAAGAAACTAAGGCCCTACTTCTTTGGGACTCACTTCAAAGGCCTGTGGATGAGAGGCGAGAACACCAAACCACTGAGGCGGTCCATTTCCCTACAGGAAATGGACATTACAATGGATCATAGGACTGTCCATCATGCCAATGCAGATGGTCTTTTCAGGTTCTTTCACTTAAATGATGAGAAATACCCTGATAAGGATTAGCTGCTTTCAATTTTCTGTCTGGCGGGGTCGTGTAGGAAAATACCTCTTTTTGTATGATCACCCCTGACTCATCTCAAGATTTTGGACTGATGCTGCTGGTGTTTTGACTCTGTAGTGCTCTGTAACTCCAGACCTGCCATTGCAGCCTAGCCAGACACATATAAATGTGCCAACTCGACATGGAAAAATAAACCCTATTATATTCACAATAGGAGAGGAAGATGATCTATCTTCCAGCAAAGTCTCCTGTGCCACATACAAAATCACAGCAGGTGCTTGAGTAAATAATAGTGTCACTAGATATTGACACCACCGATTCAAGTACCAGTTGTGATATCATTTTCAAAATAAACCTTTTCACCAGGTCATATTCTTTCTTTTTAACATTAATAAGACACTCCTAGGGAAGGCCTTGGTAGCTCATGAGGCAAGGTGCCTAAATAGGACATGTAACTTTGCACATACCAAGCCCTGACAGTGAAAACGACAAACTCCCATTTTCACTGCAGTGAGGCCGGTGGTCCCATGGAGTTTCACCAGCCATGGCACTAAGGGCCAGATGTACATAACTAATTTATTTGCAACAAGAAAAGAAGCATTTTGGTATGTAGAAACCCAATTTTGCAATTCAGTAAACTATTTACTTCTTCCCATTTGTGAATGGGGCACCAACATTTTTTCAGAGCAGGCAGTGGTCCCACTGAAACTTTTCATTTTTTTGTAATGCATCCCATTCTCCTTTAAGGAAAATGGGCTGCAGTTAAAAAAAATGCTTTATTGAAAAAGCAGTCACAGACATGGTGGTCAGCTGTCCCCAGCAGGTCACTATCCCTGTAAATGTGGCCATTCCCATATGGGTCGCAAATTTCGACCTGCCTCACGAATATTAATTAAGCAGTTCCCTTGCGACCCATTTGAGAATTGCTAACAGTGCAATTTGTGAGTCGCAAAACCTGACCTTCATACATCTGGCCCTAAGTGCTTACATTCATTTAGGACTACCAAAGATTTCACCACAAGGTATCAAGTTAATTGCTACATTGAAGTTGACCCATTGCTGAGATTGGACTTAAGGTAACTTTTAATAGAAAGATGACTTTAGAAAGTCACCACTTTCTTGCCTAAACATTTGGTAGCCTTTCCCATTTATCTGCAGAAGTCACTTGAGACAGCATAATTCTGGCCCAGCTTCAAAGAGGCTATAGCCTCAGTGAAATAAATGGATATCACACCTTCACCTTCCCACTCCTTTTTGTAGGCAGACAGGCTCCTAGGAGGAATAGCTCATTATGCTGATTACACCCCAGTTGTGTGCTCAGGGCTCCTTACTGGGGGAAGAATGCTTGTGCCATCTTGCATTCGGGTAGAGAGAGGAATTTTGGAATTGTTTGGTGGCTAAATCCCAGGAAGAGATGTGACGGTGGCCTTGTGAGATCTATTGTCCCTTTGAGTAGTGAGTCCTCCCCTCCCACAAATGAGAAGATGGCATAAAAGTGGAAGCCTGGACCCCCAGTCGTCAGATCACTACTGGATTGGAAGAAGACAGAAGAAGGACTGCCCTGCTACTCCCTGTAACAAGCAAAGAGAGGCTGCACGAAAGACTGGATTACACCTGCTGCACCCAAGGGACCCGCATAGAGGACTGTGTCTCTTCTGCCCACTCGTGGCAAGAGTTCCACTTGTGCCAGGACAGAAGAAGTGACTCCAAGAGCTAAGTGGGTAGCCTCCTGCTAAGCTTCAGGGCCACCAAATGCTGATGAAACCTGCACAAGTCGAAAACCCAGCTGTCTGGAACACCTACCGGTGCTGGACAATGAAGTGCCTGCTGGGTGACTGAGTTTTGACCCTCCCGAGGTGTCACTGTGCCCGTGGGGCCCAATGCCAAAGTCAAAGTAAACACTGGTCACCCTTAGAAATGTATGTACTTGTAAGCAACTGCTGAAGCTGCTGTAACTGGGAGACGTGTTGTCCAGTGGCAACAGGACCAGTGCTGGAATCCACCATTGCACCATGGGCATCGGGCCTGAGGCTGGAGACAACCCCGGATGTTTGTGGACCCCAGAGTGCCCACAGGAAAACTGGGGGCATCTCTTCAGCATGCCTGCAGCATCTCAGCATCCTCAACATCTTTTATCCCAGCATTAGGCCATTTCTTGGCTGGACTGCTTTAAAGAAGCAAAGTAGAATGAGGACCCTATGACTGCTGACTACGTCAGGTAAACAGTCCCTGTATACAGTGGTTAATTTGTAAAAAATATAAGTGCCAGGAACCTCGTCAGGAGGCCACTGTAGCTTGCACCGCATATTGTTACTGTCAGCGCTGTGAATGGCAATACCTACACAACTACTAACCATTACACTGCTACAACTGTGAGAATTTATATTGTTTGAGGCCCCCAAACCAATAAGAATGGATTGGGTGGCAGGTATTAGTTGTTTACAAAGTATAATAAATAAAGTAAACAACTGTAGTTTTGCACATTTTTAAATTACAAAAAACAGTGCCACCAGGTAGCAGCTTCCAAGTTCCAGAGCCGAGCACTGGAAACCACAGGGTCAAATTAAGCACTGCAGGTATGCCATAGCAATGTGAGTCTCAAATTAAGTACCGCATGTATGCTATAGCAATGTGAGTCTCAAATCATGCACTACATGTATTCCATAGTAATAAGTGAATCCCCCACACTGGGAGGCTAAGCTGTGAATTGTCCGGGGCAGTCATAAGAGCAGTGGAAATCATGTTTCAAAGCTTCTGTGCAGGCTGTTTTCATTTTCCTGCAGTGGAGCCCATCATAAACACTCACAGTGCTGAGGAGTCCTGTAAATGCGACACAAAGGCGTTCTAGATCAGAGATGCAGACACCAGCAGTAAAATTCATTAGCCCAACGTTCTAAGGGAAAACCTGGATGCGAGAGTGCTGTGGCTTGCTAGACCACCTCTAATTTTATCTGGTTAGAGGAAGCGCTGCCTCTGCCCTGCGCACGCGTGAGAGTCACTCGTAAAGCGTGAGACTGGAGTGAGGTGGTCTACTTGAGAAGTATGTCCTCAGGTCTTTTCTCTGTGTCTATCGTTAAGTCACCTCAGGAGGCGACGAGTCCCTTTTCTGTGTCCACGCGTCGGGGTTTTCCAGGCTTGCGAGACTCGACGGGACTGTCAGCGCCTCGGGGCGCGTTGCATGCTGGGACGCGTGGTTTCTTTTGCTTCCGGCTTGTCGTGTTGGCCGGGCGGTATCCATAGTGACGGCGCGAGAGGGAACTACGAGGCCCGGCGTGCCCCGCGCGCTGACGTCATCCGTGCGGTGTTGGAAGCTGCTGAGAATCCAAGCAGGAGCCGGGCTGCGGGAGCGAGTATCGGGGTGCGGGGAGCCGGGGCCAGAGCGGGGAGCCGGGAGGAGCAGGAGCCAGCGGAGGCGAGGTGAGAGCCGAGGAGGGGGGGGAGGTGGAGAGAGGGGGGGCAGCTTCTGCTGCGGTGGATACTCTGAGGGCCAGAACCGGGGCCCCGGCTACAGGACGGTTCAGAAACTTCACAGCAGTGTGGAGGAAACCGAAGGTAGCACTGAGGGGGGGCTGGGACCAGAGGAACTTACTACAGAGCCCCCCCCAGGGAACTACAGGGAGCTGTCAGACCCAGAGGGACGCCATACAGAACCACACCCCCCCAGGGAACTACAGGGAACTGTCAGACCCAGAGGGACGCCATACAGAACCACACCCCCAGGGAACTACAGGGAGCTGTCAGACCCAGAGGGACGCCATACAGAACCACACCCCCCCAGGGAACTACAGGGAACTGTCAGACCCAGAGGGACGCCATACAGAACCACACCCCCAGGGAACTACAGGGAGCTGTCAGACCCAGAGGGACGCCATACAGAACCACACCCCCAGGGAACTACAGGGAGCTGTCAGAACCAGAGGGACGCCATACAGAACCACACCCCCCAGGGAACTACAGGGAACTGTCAGACCCAGAGGGACGCCATACAGAACCACACCCCCAGGGAACTACAGGGAGCTGTCAGACCCAGAGGGACGCCATACAGAACCACACCCCCAGGGAACTACAGGGAGCTGTCAGAACCAGAGGGACGCCATACAGAACCACACCCCCCAGGGAACTACAGGGAACTGTCAGAACCAGAGGGACGCCATACAGAACCACACCCCTCAGAACTACAGGGAACTGTCAGAACCAGAGGGACGCCATACAGAACCACACCCCACAGAACTACAGGGACCTGTCAGACCCAGAGGGACGCCATACAGAACCACCCCCCTCAGGGAACTACAGGGAACTGTCAGACCCAGAGGACGCCATACAGAACCACACCCCTCAGAACTACAGGGACCTGTCAGAACCAGAGGGACGCCATACAGAACCACCCCCCTCAGGGAACTACAGGGAACTGTCAGAACCAGAGGGACGCCATACAGAACCACACCCCCCCAGGGAACTACAGGGAACTGTCAGAACCAGAGGGACGCCATACAGAACCACACACCCCCAGAACTACAGGGAACTGTCAGACCCAGAGGGATGCCATACAGAACCAAACCCCCCAGGGAACTACAGGGAACTGTCAGACCCAGAGGGACGCCATACAGAACCACACCCCCCCAGGGAACTACAGGGAACTGTCAGACCCAGAGGGACACCATACAGAACCACACCCCCCAGGGAACTACAGGGAACTGTCAGACCCAGAGGGATGCCATACAGAACCACACCCCCCAGGGAACTACAGGGAACTGTCAGAACCACAGGTACACCATACAGAACCACACCCCTGAGGGAACTACAGGGAACTGTCAGAACCAGAGGGACGCCATACAGAACCACACCCCCCAGAACTACAGGGAACTGTCAGAACCAGAGGGACGCCATACAGAACCACACCCCCCAGGGAACTACAGGGAACTGTCAGAACCAGAGGGACACCATACAGAACCACCCCCCTCAGAACTACAGGGAACTGTCACAACCAGAGGACGCCATACAGAACCACACCCCCCAGAACTACAGGGAACTGTCAGAACCAGAGGGACGCCATACAGAACCACACCCCCCAGGGAACTACAGGGAACTGTCAGAACCAGAGGGACACCATACAGAACCACCCCCCTCAGAACTACAGGGAACTGTCACAACCAGAGGACGCCATACAGAACCACACCCCTCAGGGAACTGTCAGAACCAGAGGGACGCCATACAGAACCACACCCCTCAGGGAACTACAGGGAACTGTCAGAACCAGAGGGACTCCATACAGAACCACCCCCCTCAGAACTACAGGGAACTGTCAGAACCAGAGGGACACCATACAGAACCACCCCCCTCAGAACTACAGGGAACTGTCAGAACCAGAGGGACACCACACAGAACCACCCCCCTCAGAACTACAGGGAACTGTCAGAACCAGAGGGACACCATACAGAACCACACCCCTCAGAACTACAGGGAACTGTCAGAACCAGAGGGACGCCATACAGAACCACACCCCCCAGAACTACAGGGAACTGTCAGAACCAGAGGGACGCCATACAGAACCACACCCCCCAGGGAACTACAGGGAACTGTCAGAACCACCCCCCTCAGAACTACAGGGAACTGTCACAACCAGAGGACGCCATACAGAACCACCCCCCTCAGAACTACAGGGAACTGTCACAACCAGAGGACGCCATACAGAACCACACCCCCCTGGGGACTACTGGGAACTGTCCGAACCAGAGGGACTCAATACAGAACCACACCCCTCAGAACTACAGGGAACTGTCAGAACCAGAGGGACGCCATACAGAACCACACCCCTCAGAACTACAGGGCACTGTCAGAACCAGAGGGACGCCATACAGAACCACACCCCTCAGAACTACAGGGACCTGTCAGAACCAGAGGGACGCCATACAGAAACACACCCCTCAGAACTACAGGGACCTGTCAGAACCAGAGGGACACCATACAGAACCACCCCCCTGAGAACTACAGGGAACTGTCAGAACCAGAGGGACACCATACAGAACCAAACCCCACAGATCTACAGGGACCTGTCAGAACCAAAGGGACACCATACAGAACCACACCCCCCAGAACTACAGGGACCTGTCAGAACCAGAGGACGCCATACAGAACCACACCCCCCAGGGAACTACAGGGAACTGTCGGAACCAGAGGGACGCCATACAGAACCACACCCCCCAGGGAACTACAGGGAACTGTCAGAACCAGAGGGACGCCATACAGAACCACACCCCCAGGGAACTACAGGGAACTGTCAGAACCAGAGGGACACCATACAGAACCACACCCCCCAGAACTACAGGCAACTGTCAGAACCAGAGGGACACCATACAGAACCACACCCCCCAGAACTACAGGGAACTGTCAGAACCAGAGGACGCCATACAGAACCACACCCCCCAGAACTACAGGGAGCTGTCAGACCCAGAGGGACTCCATACAGAACCAAACCCCACAGGGAACTACAGGGAACTGTCAGACCCAGAGGGACGCCATACAGAACCACACCCCCCAGGGAACTACAGGGAACTGTCAGAACCAGAGGGACGCCATACAGAACCACACCCCCCAGGGAACTACAGGGAACTGTCAGACCCAGAGGGACGCCATACAGAACCACACCCCCCAGGGAACTACAGGGAACTGTCAGACCCAGAGGGACTCCATACAGAACCACACCCCCCCAGGGAACTACAGGGAACTGTCAGACCCAGAGGGACGCCATACAGAACCACACCCCCCAGGGAACTACAGGGAACTGTCAGAACCAGAGGGACGCCATACAGAACCACCCCCCACAGAACTACAGGGACCTGTCAGAACCAGAGGGACGCCATACAGAACCAAACCCCACAGAACTACAGGGACCTGTCAGAACCAGAGGGACGCCATACAGAACCACACCCCTCAGAACTACAGGGAACTGTCAGAACCAGAGGGACACCATACAGAACCTCACCCCCCAGGGAACTACAGGGAACTATCAGACCCAGAGGGATACCATACAGAACCACACCCCTCAGGGAACTACAGGGAACTGTCAGAACCAGAGGGACTCCATACAGAACCACACCCCCCAGGGAACTACAGGGAACTGTCAGAACCAGAGGGACGCCATACAGAACCACACCCCCCAGGGAACTACAGGGAGCTGTCAGAACCAGAGGGACGCCATACAGAACCACACCCCCAGGGAACTACAGGGAGCTGTCAGACCCAGAGGGACGCCATACAGAACCACACCCCCCAGGGAACTACAGGGAACTGTCAGAACCAGAGGGACGCCATACAGAACCACACCCCCCAGGGAACTACAGGGAACTGTCAGAACCAGAGGGACGCCATACAGAACCACACCCCCAGGGAACTACAGGGAGCTGTCAGACCCAGAGGGACGCCATACAGAACCACACCCCCCAGGGAACTACAGGGAACTGTCAGACCCAGAGGGACGCCATACAGAACCACACCCCCCAGGGAACTACAGGGAACTGTCAGAACCAGAGGGACGCCATACAGAACCACACCCCCCAGGGAACTACAGGGAACTATCAGACCCAGAGGGACGCCATACAGAACCACACCCCTCAGGGAACTACAGGGAACTGTCAGAACCAGAGGGACGCCATACAGAACCACACCCCCCAGGGAACTACAGGGAACTGTCAGAACCAGAGGGACGCCATACAGAACCACACCCCCCAGGGAACTACAGGCAACTGTCAGACCCAGAGGGACGCCATACAGAACCACACCCCCCAGGGAACTACAGGGAGCTGTCAGAACCAGAGGGACGCCATACAGAACCACACCCCCAGGGAACTACAGGGAGCTGTCAGACCCAGAGGGACGCCATACAGAACCACACCCCCCAGGGAACTACAGGGAACTGTCAGAACCAGAGGGACGCCATACAGAACCACACCCCCCAGGGAACTACAGGGAACTGTCAGAACCAGAGGGACGCCATACAGAACCCCCCCCCCCCTGGGAACTACAGGGAACTGTCAGAACCAGAGGGACGCCATACAGAACCACCCCCCCAGGGAACTACAGGGAACTGTCAGACCCAGAGGGACGCCATACAGAACCACACCCCCCAGGGAACTACAGGGAACTGTCAGACCCAGAGGGACGCCATACAGAACCACACCCCCCAGGGAACTACAGGGAACTGTCAGACCCAGAGGGACGCCATACAGAACCACACACCCCCAGGGAACTACAGGGAACTGTCAGAACCAGAGGGACGCCATACAGAACCACACCCCCCAGGGAACTACAGGGAACTGTCAGACCCAGAGGGACGCCATACAGAACCACCCCCCCCAGGGAACTACAGGCAACTGTCAGACCCAGAGGGACGCCATACAGAACCACACCCCCCAGGGAACTACAGGCAACTGTCAGAACCAGAGGGACGCCATACAGAACCACACCCCCCAGGGAACTACAGGGAACTGTCAGACCCAGAGGGACGCCATACAGAACCACACCCCTCAGGGAACTACAGGGAACTGTCAGAACCAGAGGGACGCCATACAGAACCACACCCCTCAGGGAACTACAGGGAACTGTCAGAACCAGAGGGACGCCATACAGAACCACACCCCCCAGGGAACTACAGGGAGCTGTCAGACCCAGAGGGACGCCATACAGAACCACACCCCCCAGGGAACTACAGGGAACTGTCAGACCCAGAGGGACGCCATACAGAACCACACCCCCCAGGGAACTACAGGGAACTGTCAGACCCAGAGGGACGCCATACAGAACCACACCCCCCAGGGAACTACAGGGAACTGTCAGACCCAGAGGGACGCCATACAGAACCACACCCCTCAGGGAACTACAGGCAACTGTCAGAACCAGAGGGACGCCATACAGAACCACACCCCCCAGGGAACTACAGGCAACTGTCAGACCCAGAGGGACGCCATACAGAACCACACCCCCCAGGGAACTACAGGCAACTGTCAGACCCAGAGGGACGCCATACAGAACCACACCCCCCAGGGAACTACAGGCAACTGTCAGACCCAGAGGGACGCCATACAGAACCACACCCCCCAGGGAACTACAGGGAACTGTCAGACCCAGAGGGACGCCATACAGAACCACACCCCTCAGGGAACTACAGGGAACTGTCAGACCCAGAGGGACGCCATACAGAACCACACCCCCCAGGGAACTACAGGGAGCTGTCAGACCCAGAGGGACGCCATACAGAACCACACCCCCCAGGGAACTACAGGGAACTGTCAGACCCAGAGGGACGCCATACAGAACCACACCCCCCAGGGAACTACAGGGAACTGTCAGACCCAGAGGGACGCCATACAGAACCACACCCCCCAGGGAACTACAGGGAACTGTCAGAACCAGAGGGACGCCATACAGAACCACACCCCCCAGGGAACTACAGGGAACTGTCAGAACCAGAGGGACGCCATACAGAACCACACCCCCCAGGGAACTACAGGGAACTGTCAGACCCAGAGGGACGCCATACAGAACCACACCCCTCAGGGAACTACAGGCAACTGTCAGAACCAGAGGGACGCCATACAGAACCACACCCCCCAGGGAACTACAGGCAACTGTCAGAACCAGAGGGACGCCATACAGAACCACACCCCCCAGGGAACTACAGGCAACTGTCAGACCCAGAGGGACGCCATACAGAACCACACCCCCCAGGGAACTACAGGCAACTGTCAGACCCAGAGGGACGCCATACAGAACCACACCCCCCAGGGAACTACAGGCAACTGTCAGACCCAGAGGGACGCCATACAGAACCACACCCCCCAGGGAACTACAGGCAACTGTCAGACCCAGAGGGACGCCATACAGAACCACACCCCCCAGGGAACTACAGGCAACTGTCAGACCCAGAGGGACGCCATACAGAACCACACCCCCCAGGGAACTACAGGCAACTGTCAGACCCAGAGGGACGCCATACAGAACCACACCCCCCAGGGAACTACAGGCAACTGTCAGACCCAGAGGGACGCCATACAGAACCACACCCCCCAGGGAACTACAGGCAACTGTCAGAACCAGAGGGACGCCATACAGAACCACACCCCCCAGGGAACTACAGGCAACTGTCAGAACCAGAGGGACGCCATACAGAACCACACCCCCAGGGAACTACAGCCAACTGTCAGAACCAGAGGGACGCCATACAGAACCACACCCCCAGGGAACTACAGCCAACTGTCAGAACCAGAGGGACGCCATACAGAACCACACCCCCCAGGGAACTACAGGCAACTGTCAGAACCAGAGGGACGCCATACAGAACCACACCCCCCAGGGAACTACAGGCAACTGTCAGAACCAGAGGGACGCCATACAGAACCACACCCCCCAGGGAACTACAGGCAACTGTCAGAACCAGAGGGACGCCATACAGAACCACACCCCCCAGGGAACTACAGGCAACTGTCAGAACCAGAGGGACGCCATACAGAACCACCACACCCCCAGGGAACTACAGGGAACTGTCAGACCCAGAGGGACGCCATACAGAACCACACCCCCCAGGGAACTACAGGGAACTGTCAGACCCAGAGGGACGCCATACAGAACCACACCCCCAGGGAACTACAGGGAGCTGTCAGACCCAGAGGGACGCCATACAGAACCACACCCCCCAGGGAACTACAGGGAACTGTCAGAACCAGAGGGACGCCATACAGAACAACACCCCCAGGGAACTACAGGGAGCTGTCAGACCCAGAGGGACGCCATACAGAACCACACCCCCCAGGGAACTACAGGGAACTGTCAGACCCAGAGGGACGCCATACAGAACCACACCCCCCAGGGAACTACAGGGAACTGTCAGACCCAGAGGGACGCCATACAGAACCACACCCCCCAGGGAACTACAGGCAACTGTCAGACCCAGAGGGACGCCATACAGAACCACACCCCCAGGGAACTACAGGGAGCTGTCAGACCCAGAGGGACGCCATACAGAACCACACCCCCCAGGGAACTACAGGGAACTGTCAGACCCAGAGGGACGCCATACAGAACCACACCCCCCCAGGGAACTACAGGGAACTGTCAGAACCAGAGGGACGCCATACAGAACCACCCCCCCAGGGAACTACAGGCAACTGTCAGAACCAGAGGGACGCCATACAGAACCACACCCCCCAGGGAACTACAGGGAACTGTCAGACCCAGAGGGACGCCATACAGAACCAAACCCCCCAGGGAACTACAGGGAACTGTCAGAACCAGAGGGACGCCATACAGAACCACACACCCCCAGGGAACTACAGGGAACTGTCAGAACCAGAGGGACACCATACAGAACCACACCCCCAGGGAACTACAGGCAACTGTCAGACCCAGAGGGACGCCATACAGAACCACCCCCCCAGGGAACTACAGGCAACTGTCAGAACCAGAGGGACACCATACAGAACCACACCCCCCAGGGAACTACAGGGAACTGTCAGAACCAGAGGGACGCCATACAGAACCACACCCCCCAGGGAACTACAGGGAACTGTCAGAACCAGAGAGACGCCATACAGAACCACACCCCTCAGAGCTACAGCGACCTGTCAGAACCAGAGGGACACCATACAGAACCACACCCCCCAGAACTACAGGGAACTGTCAGAACCAGAGGGACACCATACAGAACCACACCCCCCAGGGAACTACAGGGACCTGTCAGAACTAGAGGGACACCATACAGAACCACACCCCCCAGGGAACTACAGGGAACTGTCAGAACCAGAGGGACACCATACAGAACCACACCCCGCAGAACTACAGGGAACTGTCAGAACCAGAGGGACGCCATACAGAACCACACCCCCCAGGGAACTACAGGGACCTGTCAGAACCAGAGGGACGCCATACAGAACCACACCCCCCAGGGAACTACAGGGAACTGTCAGAACCAGAGGGACGCCATACAGAACCACACCCCCAGGGAACTACAGGGAACTGTCAACCAGAGGGACGCCATACAGAACCACACCCCCAGGGAACTACAGGGAACTGTCAGAACCAGAGGGACGCCATACAGAACCACACCCCCCAGGGAACTGTCAGAACCAGAGGGACGCCATACAGAACCACACCCCCAGGGAACTACAGGGAACTGTCAGACCCAGAGGGACACCATACAGAACCACACCCCTCAGGGAACTACAGGGAACTGTCAGAACCAGAGGGACGCCATACAGAACCAAACCCCATAGAACTACAGGGACCTGTCAGACCCAGAGGGACGCCATACAGAACCACACCCCCCAGGGAACTGTCAGAACCAGAGGGACGCCATACAGAACCACACCCCCCAGGGAACTACAGGGAACTGTCAGACCCAGAGGGACACCATACAGAACCACCCCCCCCAGGGAACTACAGGTAACTGTCAGAACCAGAGGGACGCCATACAGAACCACCCCCCAGGGAACTACAGGGAACTGTCAGACCCAGAGGGACACCATACGGAACCACACCCCTCAGAACTACAGGGACCTCTCAGACCCAGAGGGACGCCATACAGAACCACACCCCCCAGGGAACTACAGGGACCTGTCAGAACCAGAGGGACACCATACAGAACCACACCCCTCAGAACTACAGGGAACTGTCAGAACCAGAGGGACACCATACAGAACCACACCCCCCAGAACTACAGGGAACTGTCAGAACCAGAGGGACGCCATACAGAACCACACCCCTCAGAACTACAGGGAACTGTCAGAACCAGAGGGACGCCATACAGAACCACCCCCCCCAGGGAACTACAGGGAACTGTCAGACCCAGAGGGACGCCATACAGAACCACCCCCCCCAGGGAACTACAGGGAACTGTCAGAACCAGAGGGACGCCATACAGAACCACACCCCCCAGGGAACTACAGGGAACTGTCAGAACCAGAGGGACACCATACAGAACCACACCCCCCAGAACTACAGGCAACTGTCAGACCCAGAGGGACGCCATACAGAGCCACCCCCCCCCCAGGGAACTACAGGGAACTGTCAGACCCAGAGGGACGCCATACAGAACCACACCCCTCAGAACTACAGGGACCTGCCAGAACCAGAGGGACGCCATACAGAACCACACCCCCCAGGGAACTACAGGGACCTGTCAGACCCAGAGGGACGCCATACAGAACCACACCCCCCAGGGAACTACAGGGAACTGTCAGAACCAGAGGGACGCCATACAGAACCACACCCCCCAGGGAACTACAGGGAACTGTCAGAACCAGAGGGACGCCATACAGAACCACACCCCCCAGGGAACTACAGGGAACTGTCAGAACCAGAGGGACGCCATACAGAACCACACCCCTCAGGGAACTACAGGGACCTGTCAGAACCAGAGGACGCCATACAGAACCACACCCCTCAGAACTACAGGGACCTGTCAGACCCAGAGGGACACCATACATAACCACACCCCCCAGGGAACTACAGGGAACTGTCAGACCCAGAGGGACACCATACAGAACCAAACCCCCCAGGGAACTACAGGGAACTGTCAGAACCAGAGGGACGCCATACAGAACCACACCCCCCAGGGAACTACAGGGAACTGTCAGAACCAGAGAGACGCCATACAGAACCACACCCCTCAGAACTACAGGGACCTGTCAGAACCAGAGGGACACCATACAGAACCACACCCCCCAGAACTACAGGGAACTGTCAGAACCAGAGGGACACCATACAGAACCACACCCCCCAGGGAACTACAGGGACCTGTCAGAACCAGAGGGACACCATACAGAACCACACCCCCCAGGGAACTACAGGGAACTGTCAGAACCAGAGGGACACCATACAGAACCACACCCCGCAGAACTACAGGGAACTGTCAGAAACAGAGGGACGCCATACAGAACCACACCCCCCAGGGAACTACAGGGACCTGTCAGAACCAGAGGGACGCCATACAGAACCACACCCCCCAGGGAACTACAGGGAACTGTCAGAACCAGAGGGACGCCATACAGAACCCCACCCCCAGGGAACTACAGGAAACTGTCAGAACCAGAGGGACGCCATACAGAACCCCACCCCCAAGGAACTACAGGGAACTGTCAGAACCAGAGGGACGCCATACAGAACCACCCCCCCCAGGGAACTGTCAGAACCAGAGGGACGCCATACAGAACCACACCCCCAGGGAACTACAGGGAACTGTCAGACCCAGAGGGACACCATACAGAACCACACCCCTCAGGGAACTACAGGGAACTGTCAGAACCAGAGGGACGCCATACAGAACCCCACCCCCAGGGAACTACAGGGAACTGTCAGAACCAGAGGGACGCCATACAGAACCACACCCCCCAGGGAACTGTCAGAACCAGAGGGACGCCATACAGAACCACACCCCCAGGGAACTACAGGGAACTGTCAGACCCAGAGGGACACCATACAGAACCACACCCCTCAGGGAACTACAGGGAACTGTCAGAACCAGAGGGACGCCATACAGAACCAAACCCCACAGAACTACAGGGACCTGTCAGACCCAGAGGGACGCCATACAGAACCACACCCCCCAGGGAACTGTCAGAACCAGAGGGACGCCATACAGAACCACACCCCCCAGGGAACTACAGGGAACTGTCAGACCCAGAGGGACACCATACAGAACCACCCCCCCAGGGAACTACAGGGAACTGTCAGAACCAGAGGGACGCCATACAGAACCACCCCCAGGGAACTACAGGGAACTGTCAGACCCAGAGGGACACCATACGGAACCACACCCCTCAGAACTACAGGGACCTGTCAGACCCAGAGGGACGCCATACAGAACCACACCCCCCAGGGAACTACAGGGACCTGTCAGAACCAGAGGGACACCATACAGAACCACACCCCTCAGAACTACAGGGAACTGTCAGAACCAGAGGGACACCATACAGAACCACACCCCCCAGAACTACAGGGAACTGTCAGAACCAGAGGGACGCCATATAGAACCACACCCCTCAGAACTACAGGGAACTGTCAGAACCAGAGGGACGCCATACAGAACCACACCCCCCAGAACTACAGGGAACTGTCAGAACCAGAGGGACACCATACAGAACCACACCCCCAGGGAACTACAGGTAACTGTCAGAACCAGAGGGACACCATACAGAACCACACCCCTCAGAACTACAGGGACCTGTCAGAACCAGAGGGACACCATACAGAACCACACCCCTCAGAACTACAGGGAACTGTCAGAACCAGAGGGACACCATACAGAACCACCCCCCCCAGGGAACTACAGGGAACTGTCAGAACCAGAGGGACTCCATACAGAACCACACCCCTCAGGGAACTGTCAGAACCAGAGGGACACCATACAGAACCACCCCCCTCAGAACTACAGGGAACTGTCAGAACCAGAGGGACACCATACAGAACCACACCCCTCAGAACTACAGGGAACTGTCAGAACCAGAGGCACACCGTACAGAACCACACCCCTCAGAACTACAGGGAACTGTCAGAACCAGAGGGACACCGTACAGAACCACACCCCTCAGGGAACTACAGGGAACTGTCAGAACCAGAGGGACACCATACAGAACCACACCCCAGAGAACTACAGGGACCTGTCAGAACCAGAGGGACGCCATACAGAACCACACCCCTCAGGGAACTGTCAGAACCAGAGGGACGCCATACAGAACCACACCCCTCAGGGAACTACAGGGAACTGTCAGAACCAGAGGGACTCCATACAGAACCACCCCCCTTCAGAACTACAGGGAACTGTCCGAACCAGGGGGACACCATACAGAACCACACCCCCCAGGGAACTACAGGGACCTGTCAGACCCAGAGGGACGCCATACAGAACCACACCCCCCAGGGAACTACAGGGAACTGTCAGACCTAGAGGGACACCATACAGAACCACACCCCTCAGAACTACAGGGACCTGTCAGAACCAGAGGGACGCCATACAGAACCACCCCCCCCAGAACTACAGGGAACTGTCAGAACCAGAGGGACACCATACAGAACCACACCCCTCAGAACTACAGGGAACTGTCAGAACCAGAGGGACGCCATACAGAACCACACCCCCCAGGGAACTACAGGGACCTGTCAGACCCAGAGGGACGCCATACAGAACCACACCCCCCAGGGAACTACAGGGAACTGTCAGACCCAGAGGGACACCATACAGAACCACACCCCTCAGAACTACAGGGACCTGTCAGAACCAGAGTGACGCCATACAGAACCACACCCCCAGAACTACAGGGAACTGTCAGAACCAGAGGGACACCATACAGAACCACACCCCTCAGAACTACAGGGAACTGTCAGAACCAGAGGGACACCATACAGAACCACACCCCTCAGAACTACAGGGACCTGTCAGAACCAGAGGGACACCATACAGAACCACTCCCCTCAGAACTACAGGGAACTGTCAGAACCAGAGGGACACCATACAGAACCACACCCCCCAGGGAACTGTCAGAACCAGAGGGACTCCATACAGAACCACACCCCTCAGGGAACTGTCAGAACCAGAGGGACACCATACAGAACCACCCCCCTCAGAACTACAGGGAACTTTCAGAACCAGAGGGACACCATACAGAACCACACCCCTCAGAACTACAGGGAACTGTCAGAACCAGAGGGACACCATACAGAACCACACCCCTCAGAACTACAGGGAACTGTCAGAACCAGAGGGACACCATACAGAACCACACCCCTCAGAACTACAGGGAACTGTCAGAACTAGAGGGACACCACACAGAACGACCCCCCTCAGAACTACAGGGAACTGTCAGAACCAGAGGGACACCATACAGAACCACCCCCCTCAGAACTACAGGGAACTGTCAGAACCAGAGGGACACCATACAGAACCACACCCCTCAGAACTACAGGGAACTGTCAGAACTAGAGGGACACCACACAGAACCACCCCCCTCAGAACTACAGGGAACTGTCAGAACCAGAGGGACACCATACAGAACCACACCCCTCAGAACTACAGGGAACTGTCAGAACCAGAGGGACACCATACAGAACCACACCCCCCAGAGAACTACAGTGAACTGTCAGACCCAGAGGGACACCATACAGAACCACACCCCTCAGAACTACAGGGAACTGTCAGAACCAGAGGCACGCCATACAGATCCACACCCCCCCAGGGAACTACAGGGAACTGTCAGAACCAGAGGCACGCCATACAGAACCACACCCCTCAGAACTACAGGGAACTGTCAGAACCAGAGGGACACCATACAGAACCACACCCCTCAGAACTACAGGGAACTGTCAGAACCAGAGGGACACCATACAGAACCACACCCCCCAGGGAACTACAGGGAACTGTCAGAACCAGAGGGACTCCATACAGAACCACACCCCTCAGGGAACTGTCAGAACCAGAGGGACACCAAACAGAACCACCCCCCTCAGAACTACAGGGAACTGTCAGAACCAGAGGGACACCATACAGAACCTCACCCCTCAGAACTACAGGGAACTGTCAGAACCAGAGGCACACCGTACAGAACCACACCCCTCAGAACTACAGGGAACTGTCAGAACCAGAGGGACACCATACAGAACCACACCCCTCAGGGAACTACAGGGAACTGTCAGAACCAGAGGGACACCATACAGAACCACACCCCAGAGAACTACAGGGACCTGTCAGAACCAGAGGGACGCCATACAGAACCACACCCCTCAGGGAACTGTCAGAACCAGAGGGACGCCATACAGAACCACACCCCTCAGGAAACTACAGGGAACTGTCAGAACCAGAGGGACTCCATACAGAACCACCCCCCTTCAGAACTACAGGGAACTGTCCGAACCAGAGGGACACCATACAGAACCACACCCCCCAGGGAACTACAGGGACCTGTCAGACCCAGAGGGACGCCATACAGAACCACACCCCCCAGGGAACTACAGGGAACTGTCAGACCCAGAGGGACACCATACAGAACCACACCCCTCAGAACTACAGGGACCTGTCAGAACCAGAGGGACGCCATACAGAACCACACCCCCCAGAACTACAGGGAACTGTCAGAACCAGAGGGACACCATACAGAACCACACCCCTCAGAACTACAGGGAACTGTCAGAACCAGAGGGACGCCATACAGAACCACACCCCCCAGGGAACTACAGGGACCTGTCAGACCCAGAGGGACGCCATACAGAACCACACCCCCCAGGGAACTACAGGGAACTGTCAGACCCAGAGGGACACCATACAGAACCACACCCCTCAGAACTACAGGGACCTGTCAGAACCAGAGGGACGCCATACAGAACCACACCCCCAGAACTACAGGGAACTGTCAGAACCAGAGGGACACCATACAGAACCACCCCCCTCAGAACTACAGGGAACTGTCAGAACCAGAGGGACACCATACAGAACCACACCCCTCAGAACTACAGGGAACTGTCAGAACTAGAGGGACACCACACAGAACCACCCCCCTCAGAACTACAGGGAACTGTCAGAACCAGAAGGACACCATACAGAACCACACCCCTCAGAACTACAGGGAACTGTCAGAACCAGAGGGACACCATACAGAACCACCCCCCCCAGAGAACTACAGTGAACTGTCAGACCCAGAGGGACACCATACAGAACCACACCCCTCAGAACTACAGGGAACTGTCAGAACCAGAGGCACGCCATACAGATCCACACCCCCCCAGGGAACTACAGGGAACTGTCAGAACCAGAGGCACGCCATACAGAACCACACCCCTCAGAACTACAGGGAACTGTCAGAACCAGAGGGACACCATACAGAACCACACCCCTCAGAACTACAGGGAACTGTCAGAACCAGAGGGACACCATACAGAACCACACCCCCCAGGGAACTACAGGGAACTGTCAGAACCAGAGGGACTCCATACAGAACCACACCCCTCAGGGAACTGTCAGAACCAGAGGGACACCAAACAAAACCACCCCCCTCAGAACTACAGGGAACTGTCAGAACCAGAGGGACACCATACAGAACCTCACCCCTCAGAACTACAGGGAACTGTCAGAACCAGAGGCACACCGTACAGAACCACACCCCTCAGAACTACAGGGAACTGTCAGAACCAGAGGGACACCATACAGAACCACACCCCTCAGGGAACTACAGGGAACTGTCAGAACCAGAGGGACACCATACAGAACCACACCCCAGAGAACTACAGGGACCTGTCAGAACCAGAGGGACGCCATACAGAACCACACCCCTCAGGGAACTGTCAGAACCAGAGGGACGCCATACAGAACCACACCCCTCAGGGAACTACAGGGAACTGTCAGAACCAGAGGGACTCCATACAGAACCACCCCCCTTCAGAACTACAGGGAACTGTCCGAACCAGAGGGACACCATACAGAACCACACCCCCCAGGGAACTACAGGGACCTGTCAGACCCAGAGGGACGCCATACAGAACCACACCCCCCAGGGAACTACAGGGAACTGTCAGACCCAGAGGGACACCATACAGAACCACACCCCTCAGAACTACAGGGACCTGTCAGAACCAGAGGGACGCCATACAGAACCACACCCCCCAGAACTACAGGGAACTGTCAGAACCAGAGGGACACCATACAGAACCACACCCCTCAGAACTACAGGGAACTGTCAGAACCAGAGGGACGCCATACAGAACCACACCCCCCAGGGAACTACAGGGACCTGTCAGACCCAGAGGGACGCCATACAGAACCACACCCCCCAGGGAACTACAGGGAACTGTCAGACCCAGAGGGACACCATACAGAACCACACCCCTCAGAACTACAGGGACCTGTCAGAACCAGAGGGACGCCATACAGAACCACACCCCCAGAACTACAGGGAACTGTCAGAACCAGAGGGACACCATACAGAACCACACCCCTCAGAACTACAGGGAACTGTCAGAACCAGAGGGACACCATACAGAACCACACCCCTCAGAACTACAGGGAGCTGTCAGAACCAGAGGGACACCATACAGAACCACTCCCCTCAGAACTACAGGGAACTGTCAGAACCAGAGGGACACCATACAGAACCACACCCCCCAGGGAACTGTCAGAACCAGAGGGACTCCATACAGAACCACACCCCTCAGGGAACTGTCAGAACCAGAGGGACACCATACAGAACCACCCCCCTCAGAACTACAGGGAACTTTCAGAACCAGAGGGACACCATGCAGAACCACACCCCTCAGAACTACAGGGAACTGTCAGAACCAGAGGGACACCATACAGAACCACACCCCTCAGAACTACAGGGAACTGTCAGAACCAGAGGGACACCATACAGAACCACACCCCTCAGAACTACAGGGAACTGTCAGAACTAGAGGGACACCACACAGAACGACCCCCCTCAGAACTACAGGGAACTGTCAGAACCAGAGGGACACCATACAGAACCCCCCCCCTCAGAACTACAGGGAACTGTCAGACCCAGAGGGACACCATACAGAACCACACCCCTCAGAATTACAGGGAACTGTCAGAACCAGAGGGACACCATACAGAACCACACCCCTCAGAACTACAGGGAACTGTCAGAACCAGAGGGACACCATACAGAACCACACCCCTCAGAACTACAGGGAACTGTCAGAACCAGAGGGACACCATACAGAACTACACCCCCCAGAGAACTACAGTGAACTGTCAGACCCAGAGGGACACCATACAGAACCACACCCCTCAGAACTACAGGGAACTGTCAGAACCAGAGGCACGCCATACAGAACCACACCCCCCAGGGAACTACAGGGAACTGTCAGAACCAGAGGCACGCCATACAGAACCACACCCCTCAGAACTACAGGGAACTGTCAGAACCAGAGGGACACCATACAGAACCACACCCCCCAGAACTACAGGGAACTGTCAGAACCAGAGGGACACCATACAGAACCACACCCCCCCAGGGAACTACAGGGACCTGTCAGACCCAGAGGGACGCCATACAGAACCACACCCCCCAGGGAACTACAGGGAACTGTCAGACCCAGAGGGACACCATACAGAACCACACCCCTCAGAACTACAGGGACCTGTCAGAACCAGAGGGACGCCATACAGAACCACACCCCCCAGAACTACAGGGAACTGTCAGAACCAGAGGGACACCATACAGAACCACACCCCTCAGAACTACAGGGAACTGTCAGAACCAGAGGGACACCATACAGAACCACACCCCTCAGAACTACAGGGACCTGTCAGAACCAGAGGGACACCATACAGAACCACACCCCTCAGAACTACAGGGAACTGTCAGAACCAGAGGGACACCATACAGAACCACACCCCCCCAGGGAACTACAGGGACCTGTCAGACCCAGAGGGACGCCATACAGAACCACACCCCCCAGGGAACTACAGGGAACTGTCAGACCCAGAGGGACACCATACAGAACCACACCCCTCAGAACTACAGGGACCTGTCAGAACCAGAGGGACGCCATACAGAACCACACCCCCCAGAACTACAGGGAACTGTCAGAACCAGAGGGACGCCATACAGAACCACACCCCCCAGAACTACATGGAACTGTCAGAACCAGAGGGACACCATACAGAACCACACCCCTCAGAACTACAGGGACCTGTCAGAACCAGAGGGACACCATACAGAACCACACCCCTCAGAACTACAGGGAACTGTCAGAACCAGAGGGACACCATACAGAACCACACCCCCCAGGGAACTACAGGGAACTGTCAGAACCAGAGGGACTCCATACAGAACCACACCCTTCAGGGAACTGTCAGAACCAGAGGGACACCATACAGAACCACCCCCCTCAGAACTACAGGGAACTGTCAGAACCAGAGGGACACCATACAGAACCACACCCCTCAGAACTACAGGGAACTGTCAGAACCAGAGGCACACCGTACAGAACCACACCCCTCAGAACTACAGGGAACTGTCAGAACCAGAGGGACACCATACAGAACCACACCCCTCAGGGAACTACAGGGAACTGTCAGAACCAGAGGGACACCATACAGAACCACACCCCACAGAACTACAGGGACCTGTCAGAACCAGAGGGACGCCATACAGAACCACACCCCTCAGGGAACTGTCAGAACCAGAGGGACGCCATACAGAACCACACCCCTCAGGGAACTACAGGGAACTGTCAGAACCAGAGGGACTCCATACAGAACCACCCCCCTCAGAACTACAGGGAACTGTCAGAACCAGAGGGACACCATACAGAACCACACCCCAGAGAACTTTAGGGACCTGTCAGACCCAGAGGGACGCCATACAGAACCACACCCCCCAGGGAACTACAGGGAACTGTCAGACCCAGAGGGACACCATACAGAACCACACCCCTCAGAACTACAGGGACCTGTCAGAACCAGAGGGACGCCATACAGAACCACACCCCCCAGAACTACAGGGAACTGTCAGAACCAGAGGGACACCATACAGAACCACACCCCTCAGAACTACAGGGAACTGTCAGAACCAGAGGGACGCCATACAGAACCACACCCCCCAGGGAACTACAGGGACCTGTCAGACCCAGAGGGACGCCATACAGAACCACACCCCCCAGGGAACTACAGGGACCTGTCAGACCCAGAGGGACGCCATACAGAACCACACCCCCCAGGGAACTACAGGGAACTGTCAGACCCAGAGGGACACCATACAGAACCACACCCCTCAGAACTACAGGGAACTGTCAGAACCAGAGGGACACCATACAGAACCACACCCCTCAGAACTACAGGGAACTGTCAGAACCAGAGGGACACCATACAGAACCACACCCCTCAGAACTACAGGGACCTGTCAGAACCAGAGGGACACCATACAGAACCACACCCCTCAGAACTACAGGGAACTGTCAGAACCAGAGGGACACCATACAGAACCACACCCCCCAGGGAACTACAGGGAACTGTCAGAACCAGAGGGACTCCATACAGAACCACACCCCTCAGGGAACGGTCAGAACCAGAGGGACACCATACAGAACCACCCCCCTCAGAACTACAGGGAACTTTCAGAACCAGAGGGACACCATACAGAACCACACCCCTCAGAACTACAGGGAACTGTCAGAACCAGAGGGACACCATACAGAACCACACCCCTCAGAACTACAGGGAACTGTCAGAACTAGAGGGACACCACACAGAACCACCCCCTAAGAACTACAGGGAACTGTCAGAACCAGAGGGACACCATACAGAACCACCCCCCTCAGAACTACAGGGAACTGTCAGAACCAGAGGGACGCCATACAGAACCACACCTCCCAGGGAACTACAGGGACCTGTCAGACCCAGAGGGACGCCATACAGAACCACACCCCCCAGGGAACTACAGGGACCTGTCAGACCCAGAGGGACGCCATACAGAACCACCCCCCCCCAGGGAACTACAGGGAACTGTCAGACCCAGAGGGACACCATACAGAACCACACCCCTCAGAACTACAGGGAACTGTCAGAACCAGAGGGACACCATACAGAACCACACCCCTCAGAACTACAGGGAACTGTCAGAACTAGAGGGACACCACACAGAACCACACCCCCCAGAACTACAGGCAACTGTCAGAACCAGAGGGACGCCATACAGAACCAAACCCCTCAGAACTACAGGGAACTGTCAGAACCAGTGGGACACCATACAGAACCACACCCCCCCAGGGAACTACAGGGAACTGTCAGAACCAGAAGGACGCCATACAGAACCACACCCCTCAGAACTACAGCGAACTGTCAGAACCAGAGGGACACCATACAGAACCACACCCCCCAGGGAACTACAGGGAACTGTCAGAACCAGAGGGACACCATACAGAACCACACCCCCCAGGGAACTACAGGGAACTGTCAGAACCAGAGGGACTCCATACAGAACCACACCCCTCAGGGAACTGTCAGAACCAGAGGGACACCATACAGAACCACCCCCCTCAGAACTACAGGGAACTTTCAGAACCAGAGGGACACCATACAGAACCACACCCCTCAGAACTACAGGGAACTGTCAGAACCAGAGGGACACCATACAGAACCACACCCCTCAGAACTACAGGGAACTGTCAGAACTAGAGGGACACCACACAGAACCACCCCCCTCAGAACTACAGGGAACTGTCAGAACCAGAGGGACACCATACAAAACCACCCCCCCCAGGGAACTACAGGGAACTGTCAGAACCAGAGGGACACCATACAGAACCACACCCCCCAGAACTACAGGCAACTGTCAGAACCAGAGGGACGCCATACAGAACCAAACCCCTCAGAACTACAGGGAACTGTCAGAACCAGTGGGACACCATACAGAACCACACCCCCCCAGGGAACTACAGGGAACTGTCAGAACCAGAAGGACGCCATACAGAACCACACCCCTCAGAACTACAGGGACCTGTCAGAACCAGAGGGACACCATACAGAACCACACCCCTCAGAACTACAGGGAACTGTCAGAACCAGAGGGACACCATACAGAACCACACCCCTCAGAACTACAGGGAACTGTCAGAACCAGAGGGACACCATACAGAACCACACCCCCCAGGGAACTACAGGGAACTGTCAGAACCAGAGGGACTCCATACAGAACCACACCCCTCAGGGAACTGTCAGAACCAGAGGGACACCATACAGAACCACCCCCCTCAGAACTACAGGGATCTTTCAGAACCAGAGGGACACCATACAGAACCACACCCCTCAGAACTACAGGGAACTGTCAGAACCAGAGGGACACCATACAGAACCACACCCCTCAGAACTACAGGGAACTGTCAGAACTAGAGGGACACCACACAGAACCACCCCCCTCAGAACTACAGGGAACTGTCAGAACCAGAGGGACACCATACAGAACCACCCCCCTCAGAACTACAGGGAACTGTCAGACCCAGAGGGACACCATACAGAACCACACCCCTCAGAACTACAGGGAACTGTCAGAACCAGAGGGACACCATACAGAACCACACCCCTCAGAACTACAGGGAACTGTCAGAACCAGAGGGACACCACACAGAACCACCCCCCTCAGAACTACAGGGAACTGTCAGAACCAGAGGGACACCACACAGAACCACACCCCTCAGAACTACAGGGAACTGTCAGAACCAGAGGGACACCATACAGAACCACACCCCCCAGAGAACTACTGTGAACTGTCAGACCCAGAGGGACACCATACAGAGCCACACCCCCCAGGGAACTACAGGGAACTGTCAGAACCAGAGGGACACCGTACAGAACCAAACCCCCCAGAACTACAGGGAACTGTCAGAACCAGAGGGACACCGTACAGAACCAAACCCCCCAGAATTACAGGGAACTGTCAGAACCAGAGGAACACCATACAGAACCACACCCCCCATAGAACTACAGGGAACTGTCAGAACCAGAGGAACACCATACAGAACCACACCCCCAAGAACTACAGGGAACTGTCAGAACCACAAGTACACCATACAGAACCACCCCCCTCAGAACTACAGGGAACTGTCAGAACCAGAGAGACACCATACAGAACCACACCCCTCAGAACTACAGGGAACTGTCAGAACCAGAGGAACACCATACAGAACCACCCCCCCAGGGAACTACAGGGAACTGTCAGAACCAGAGTGCGCCATACAGAGCCACACCCCTCGGAACTACAGGGAACTGTCAGAACCACAGGTACACCATACAGAACCACACCCCTCAGGGAACTACAGGGAACTGTCCGAATGAGAGGCACGCCATACAAACCACCCCCCCCAGGGAACTACAGGGAACTGTCAGAACCAGAGGGACGCCATACAGAACCACACCCCTCAGAACTACAGGGAACTGTCAGAACCAGAGGGACGCCATACAGAACCACACCCCTCAGAACTACAGGGAACTGTCAGAACTAGAGGGACGCCATACAGAACCACACCCCTCAGAACTACAGGGAACTGTCAGAACCAGAGGGACGCCATACAGAACCACACCCCTTAGAACTACAGGGAACTGTCAGAACTAGAGGTACACCATACAGAACCACACCCCCCAGAGAACTACAGGGAACTGTCAGAACTAGAGGTACACCATACAGAACCACACCCCCCAGAGAACTACAGGGAACTGTCGGAACCAGAGGGACACCATACAGAACCACACCCCTCAGAACTACAGGGAACTGTCAAAACCAGAGGGACGCCATACAGAACCACACCCCCCAGGGAACTACAGGGACCTGTCAGAACCAGAGGGACACCATACAGAACCACACCCCTCAGAACTACAGGGAACTGTCAGAACCAGAGGGACGCCATACAGAACCACACCCCCCAGGGAAGTACAGGGAACTGTCAGAACCAGAGGGACACCATACAGAAACACACCCCCCAGGGAACTACAGGGACCTGTCAGAACCAGAGGGACGCCATACAGAACCACACCCCCCAGGGAACTACAGGGAACTGTCAGAACCAGAGGGACACCATACAGAACCACACCCCTCAGAACTACAGGGACCTGTCAGAACCAGAGGACGCCATACAGAACCACACCCCCCAGGGAACTACAGGGAACTGTCGGAACCAGAGGGACGCCATACAGAACCACACCCCCCAGGGAACTACAGGGAACTGTCAGAACCAGAGGGACGCCATACAGAACCACACCCCCCAGGGAACTACAGGGAACTGTCAGAACCAGAGGGACACCATACAGAACCACACCCCCCAGAACTACAGGCAACTGTCAGAACCAGAGGGACGCCATACAGAACCAAACCCCTCAGAACTACAGGGAACTGTCAGAACCAGTGGGACACCATACAGAACCACACACCCCCAGGGAACTACAGGGAACTGTCAGATCCAGAAGGACGCCATACAGAACCACACCCCTCAGAACTACAGCGAACTGTCAGAACCAGAGGGACACCATACAGAACCACACCCCCCAGGGAACTACAGGGAACTGTCAGAACCAGAGGGACACCATACAGAACCACCCCCCCAGGGAACTACAGGGAACTGTCAGAACCAGAGGGACTCCATACAGAACCACACCCCTCAGGGAACTGTCAGAACCAGAGGGACGCCATACAGAACCACACCCCTCGGAACTACAGGGAACTGTCAGAACCAGAGGGACGCCATACAGAACCACACCCCGCAGAACTACAGGGAACTGTCAGAACCAGAGGGACGCCATACAGAACCACACCCCCCAGGGAACTACAGTTAACTGTCAGAACCAGAGGCACGCCATACAGAACCACACCCCCCAGGGAACTACAGGGAACTGTCAGAACCAGAGGGACACCATACAGAACCACACCCCTCAGAACTACAGGGAACTGTCAGAACCAGAGGCACGCCATACAGAACCACACCCCCTAGGGAACTACAGGGAACTGTCAGAACCAGAGGCACGCCATACAGAACCACACCCCCCAGGGAACTACAGGGACCTGTCAGAACCAGAGGGACAGCATACAGAACCACACCCCCCAGGGAACTACAGGGACCTGTCAGAACCAGAGGGACGCCATACAGAACCACACCCCCCAGGGAACTACAGGGAACTGTCAGAACCAGAGGGATGCCATACAGAACCACACCCCCCAGGGAACTACAGGGAACTGTCAGAACCAGAGGGACACCATACAGAACCACACCCCTCAGAACTACAGGGACCTGTCAGAACCAGAGGACGCCATACAGAACCACACCCCCCAGGGAATTACAGGGAACTGTCGGAACCAGAGGGACGCCATACAGAACCACACCCCCCAGGGAACTACAGGGAACTGTCAGAACCAGAGGGACGCCATACAGAACCACACCCCCCAGGGAACTACAGAGAACTGTCAGAACCAGAGGGACGCCATACAGAACCACACCCCTCAGGGAACTGTCAGAACCAGAGGGACGCCATACAGAACCACACCCCTCAGGGAACTACAGGGAACTGTCAGAACCAGAGGGACGCCATACAGAACCACACCCCGCAGAACTACAGGGAACTGTCAGAACCAGAGGGACGCCATACAGAACCACACCCCCCAGGGAACTACAGGGACCTGTCAGAACCAGAGGGACGCCATACAGAACCACACCCCCCAGGGAACTACAGGTAACTGTCAGAACCAGAGAGACGCCATACAGAACCACACCCCCCAGGGAACTACAGGGAACTGTCAGAACCAGAGGGACACCATACAGAACCACACCCCCCAGAACTACAGGGAACTGTCAGAACCAGAGGGACGCCATACAGAACCAAACCCCTCAGAACTACAGGGAACTGTCAGAACCAGAGGGACACCATACAGAACCACACCCCCCCCGGGAACTACAGGGTACTGTCAGAACCAGAGGGATGCCATACAGAACCACACCCCTCAGAACTACAGCGAACTGTCAGAACCAGAGGGACACCATACAGAACCACACCCCCCAGGGAACTGCAGAGAACTGTCAGAACCAGAGGGACACCATACAGAACCACACCCCCCAGGGAACTACAGGGAACTGTCAGAACCAGAGGGACTCCATACAGAACCACACCCCTCAGGGAACTGTCAGAACCAGAGGGACGCCATACAGAACCACACCCCTCAGGGAACTACAGGGAACTGTCAGAACCAGAGGGACTCCATACAGAACCACACCCCCCAGGGAACTGTCAGAACCAGAGGGACGCCATACAGAACCACACCCCCCCCGGAACTACAGGGAACTGTCAGAACCAGAGGGACGCCATACAGAACCACACCCCCAGGGAACTACAGGGAACTGTCAGAACCAGAGGGACGCCATACAGAACCAAACCCCACAGAACTACAGGGACCTGTCAGAACCAGAGGGACGCCATACAGAACCACACCCCTCAGGGAACTGTCAGAACCAGAGGGACACCATACAGAACCACACCCCTCAGGGAACTACAGGGAACTGTCAGAACCAGAGGGACTCCATACAGAACCACACCCCCCAGGGAACTACAGGGAACTGTCAGAACCAGAGGGACGCCATACAGAACCACACCCCCCAGGGAACTACAGGGAACTGTCAGAACCAGAGGGACGCCATACAGAACCAAACCCCACAGAACTACAGGGACCTGTCAGAACCAGAGGGACGCCATACAGAACCACACCCCACAGAACTACAGGGACCTGTCAGAACCAGAGGGACGCCATACAGAACCACCCCCCTCAGAACTACAGGGAACTGTCACAACCAGAGGACGCCATACAGAACCACACCCCCCTGGGAACTGTCAGAACCAGAGGGACGCCATACAGAACCACACCCCTCAGAACTACTGGGAACTGTCAGAACCAGAGGGACACCATACAGAACCACACCCCTCAGAACTACAGGGAACTGTCAGAACCAGAGGGACGCCATACAGAACCACCCCCCTGGGAACTACTGGGAACTGTCAGAACCAGAGGGACTCCATACAGAACCACACCCCTCAGAACTACAGTGAACTGTCACAACCAGAGGACGCCATACAGAACCACACCCCCCTGGGAACTACTGGGAACTGTCAGAACCAGAGGGACTCCATACAGAACCACACCCCTCAGAACTGCAGGGAACTGTCAGAACCAGAGGGACGCCATACAGAACCACACCCCCCAGAACTACAGGGAACTGTCAGAACCAGAGGGACGCCATACAGAACCACACCCCCCAGGGAACTACAGGGACCTGTCAGACCCAGAGGGACGCCATACAGAACCACACCCCCCAGGGAACTACAGGGACCTGTCAGTCCCAGAGGGACGCCATACAGAACCACACCCCCCAGGGAACTACAGGGAACTGTCAGACCCAGAGGGACACCATACAGAACCACACCCCTCAGAACTACAGGGAACTGTCAGAACCAGAGGGACACCATACAGAACCACACCCCTCAGAACTACAGGGAACTGTCAGAACCAGAGGGACACCATACAGAACCACACCCCCCAGGGAACTACAGGGAACTGTCAGAACCAGAGGGACTCCATACAGAACCACACCCCTCAGGGAACGGTCAGAACCAGAGGGACACCATACAGAACCACCCCCCTCAGAACTACAGGGAACTTTCAGAACCAGAGGGACACCATACAGAACCACACCCCTCAGAACTACAGGGAACTGTCAGAACCAGAGGGACACCATACAGAACCACACCCCTCAGAACTACAGGGAACTGTCAGAACTAGAGGGACACCACACAGAACCACCCCCCTAAGAACTACAGGGAACTGTCAGAACCAGAGGGACACCATACAGAACCACCCCCCTCAGAACTACAGGGAACTGTCAGAACCAGAGGGACGCCATACAGAACCACACCTCCCAGGGAACTACAGGGACCTGTCAGACCCAGAGGGACGCCATACAGAACCACACCCCCCAGGGAACTACAGGGACCTGTCAGACCCAGAGGGATGCCATACAGAACCACCCCCCCCCAGGGAACTACAGGGAACTGTCAGACCCAGAGGGACACCATACAGAACCACACCCCTCAGAACTACAGGGAACTGTCAGAACCAGAGGGACACCATACAGAACCACACCCCTCAGAACTACAGGGAACTGTCAGAACTAGAGGGACACCACACAGAACCACACCCCCCAGAACTACAGGCAACTGTCAGAACCAGAGGGACGCCATACAGAACCAAACCCCTCAGAACTACAGGGAACTGTCAGAACCAGTGGGACACCATACAGAACCACACCCCCCCAGGGAACTACAGGGAACTGTCAGAACCAGAAGGACGCCATACAGAACCACACCCCTCAGAACTACAGCGAACTGTCAGAACCAGAGGGACACCATACAGAACCACACCCCCCAGGGAACTACAGGGAACTGTCAGAACCAGAGGGACACCATACAGAACCACACCCCCCAGGGAACTACAGGGAACTGTCAGAACCAGAGGGACTCCATACAGAACCACACCCCTCAGGGAACTGTCAGAACCAGAGGGACACCATACAGAACCACCCCCCTCAGAACTACAGGGAACTTTCAGAACCAGAGGGACACCATACAGAACCACACCCCTCAGAACTACAGGGAACTGTCAGAACCAGAGGGACACCATACAGAACCACACCCCTCAGAACTACAGGGAACTGTCAGAACTAGAGGGACACCACACAGAACCACCCCCCTCAGAACTACAGGGAACTGTCAGAACCAGAGGGACACCATACAAAACCACCCCCCCCAGGGAACTACAGGGAACTGTCAGAACCAGAGGGACACCATACAGAACCACACCCCCCAGAACTACAGGCAACTGTCAGAACCAGAGGGACGCCATACAGAACCAAACCCCTCAGAACTACAGGGAACTGTCAGAACCAGTGGGACACCATACAGAACCACCCCCCCCCAGGGAACTACAGGGAACTGTCAGAACCAGAAGGACGCCATACAGAACCACACCCCTCAGAACTACAGGGACCTGTCAGAACCAGAGGGACACCATACAGAACCACACCCCTCAGAACTACAGGGAACTGTCAGAACCAGAGGGACACCATACAGAACCACACCCCTCAGAACTACAGGGAACTGTCAGAACCAGAGGGACACCATACAGAACCACACCCCCCAGGGAACTACAGGGAACTGTCAGAACCAGAGGGACTCCATACAGAACCACACCCCTCAGGGAACTGTCAGAACCAGAGGGACACCATACAGAACCACCCCCCTCAGAACTACAGGGATCTTTCAGAACCAGAGGGACACCATACAGAACCACACCCCTCAGAACTACAGGGAACTGTCAGAACCAGAGGGACACCACACAGAACCACACCCCTCAGAACTACAGGGAACTGTCAGAACTAGAGGGACACCACACAGAACCACCCCCCTCAGAACTACAGGGAACTGTCAGAACCAGAGGGACACCATACAGAACCACCCCCCTCAGAACTACAGGGAACTGTCAGAACCAGAGGGACACCATACAGAACCACACCCCTCAGAACTACAGGGAACTGTCAGAACTAGAGGGACACCACACAGAACCACCCCTCTCAGAACTACAGGGAACTGTCAGAACCAGAGGGACACCACACAGAACCACACCCCTCAGAACTACAGGGAACTGTCAGAACCAGAGGGACACCATACAGAACCACACCCCCCAGAGAACTACAGTGAACTGTCAGACCCAGAGGGACACCATACAGAGCCACACCCCCCAGGGAACTGTCAGAACCAGAGGGACACCGTACAGAACCAAACCCCCCAGAACTACAGGGAACTGTCAGAACCAGAGGGACACCATACAGAACCACACCCCCCATAGAACTACAGGGAACTGTCAGAACCAGAGGAACACCATACAGAACCACACCCCCAAGAACTACAGGGAACTGTCAGAACCACAAGTACACCATACAGAACCACCCCCCTCAGAACTACAGGGAACTGTCAGAACCAGAGGGACACCATACAGAACCACACCCCTCAGAACTACAGGGAACTGTCAGAACCAGAGGAACACCATACAGAACCACCCCCCCAGGGAACTACAGGGAACTGTCAGAACCAGAGTGCGCCATACAGAGCCACACCCCTCGGAACTACAGGGAACTGTCAGAACCACAGGTACACCATACAGAACCACACCCCTCAGGGAACTACAGGGAACTGTCCGAATGAGAGGCACGCCATACAAACCACACCCCCCAGGGAACTACAGGGAACTGTCAGAACCAGAGGGACCCCATACAGAACCACACCCCTCAGAACTACAGGGAACTGTCAGAACCAGAGGGACGCCATACAGAACCACACCCCTCAGAACTACAGGGAACTGTCAGAACTAGAGGGACGCCATACAGAACCACACCCCTCAGAACTACAGGGAACTGTCAGAACCAGAGGGACGCCATACAGAACCACACCCCTCAGAACTACAGGGAACTGTCAGAACTAGAGGTACACCATACAGAACCACACCCCCCAGAGAACTACAGGGAACTGTCGGAACCAGAGGGACACCATACAGAACCACACCCCTCAGAACTACAGGGAACTGTCAAAACCAGAGGGACGCCATACAGAACCACACCCCCCAGGGAACTACAGGGACCTGTCAGAACCAGAGGGACACCATACAGAACCACACCCCTCAGAACTACAGGGAACTGTCAGAACCAGAGGGACGCCATACAGAACCACACCCCCCAGGGAAGTACAGGGAACTGTCAGAACCAGAGGGACACCATACAGAACCACACCCCCCAGGGAACTACAGGGACCTGTCAGAACCAGAGGGACGCCATACAGAACCACACCCCCCAGGGAACTACAGGGAACTGTCAGAACCAGAGGGACACCATACAGAACCACACCCCTCAGAACTACAGGGACCTGTCAGAACCAGAGGACGCCATACAGAACCACACCCCCCAGGGAACTACAGGGAACTGTCGGAACCAGAGGGACGCCATACAGAACCACACCCCCCAGGGAACTACAGGGAACTGTCAGAACCAGAGGGACGCCATACAGAACCACACCCCCCAGGGAACTACAGGGAACTGTCAGAACCAGAGGGACACCATACAGAACCACACCCCCCAGAACTACAGGCAACTGTCAGAACCAGAGGGACGCCATACAGAACCAAACCCCTCAGAACTACAGGGAACTGTCAGAACCAGTGGGACACCATACAGAACCACACACCCCCAGGGAACTACAGGGAACTGTCAGATCCAGAAGGACGCCATACAGAACCACACCCCTCAGAACTACAGCGAACTGTCAGAACCAGAGGGACACCATACAGAACCACACCCCCCAGGGAACTACAGGGAACTGTCAGAACCAGAGGGACACCATACAGAACCACCCCCCCAGGGAACTACAGGGAACTGTCAGAACCAGAGGGACTCCATACAGAACCACACCCCTCAGGGAACTGTCAGAACCAGAGGGACGCCATACAGAACCACACCCCTCGGAACTACAGGGAACTGTCAGAACCAGAGGGACGCCATACAGAACCACACCCCGCAGAACTACAGGGAACTGTCAGAACCAGAGGGACGCCATACAGAACCACACCCCCCAGGGAACTACAGTTAACTGTCAGAACCAGAGGCACGCCATACAGAACCACACCCCCCAGGGAACTACAGGGAACTGTCAGAACCAGAGGGACACCATACAGAACCACACCCCTCAGAACTACAGGGAACTGTCAGAACCAGAGGCACGCCATACAGAACCACACCCCCTAGGGAACTACAGGGAACTGTCAGAACCAGAGGCACGCCATACAGAACCACACCCCCCAGGGAACTACAGGGACCTGTCAGAACCAGAGGGACAGCATACAGAACCACACCCCCCAGGGAACTACAGGGACCTGTCAGAACCAGAGGGACGCCATACAGAACCACACCCCCCAGGGAACTACAGGGAACTGTCAGAACCAGAGGGACGTCATACAGAACCACACCCCCCAGGGAACTACAGGGAACTGTCAGAACCAGAGGGACACTATACAGAACCACACCCCTCAGAACTACAGGGACCTGTCAGAACCAGAGGACGCCATACAGAACCACACCCCCCAGGGAACTACAGGGAACTGTCGGAACCAGAGGGACGCCATACAGAACCACACCCCCCAGGGAACTACAGGGAACTGTCAGAACCAGAGGGACGCCATACAGAACCACACCCCCCAGGGAACTACAGGGAACTGTCAGAACCAGAGGGACGCCATACAGAACCACACCCCTCAGGGAACTGTCAGATCCAGAGGGACGCCATACAGAACCACACCCCTCAGGGAACTACAGGGAACTGTCAGAAGCAGAGGGACGCCATACAGAACCACACCCCGCAGAACTACAGGGAACTGTCAGAACCAGAGGGACGCCATACAGAACCACACCCCCCAGGGAACTACAGGGACCTGTCAGAACCAGAGGGACGCCATACAGAACCACACCCCCCAGGGAACTACAGGTAACTGTCAGAACCAGAGAGACGCCATACAGAACCACACCCCCCAGGGAACTACAGGGAACTGTCAGAACCAGAGGGACACCATACAGAACCACACCCCCCAGAACTACAGGGAACTGTCAGAACCAGAGGGACGCCATACAGAACCAAACCCCTCAGAACTACAGGGAACTGTCAGAACCAGAGGGACACCATACAGAACCACACCCCCCCCGGGAACTACAGGGTACTGTCAGAACCAGAGGGACGCCATACAGAACCACACCCCTCAGAACTACAGCGAACTGTCAGAACCAGTGGGACACCATACAGAACCACACCCCCCAGGGAACTGCAGAGAACTGTCAGAACCAGAGGGACACCATACAGAACCACACCCCCCAGGGAACTACAGGGAACTGTCAGAACCAGAGGGACTCCATACAGAACCACACCCCTCAGGGAACTGTCAGAACCAGAGGGACGCCATACAGAACCACACCCCTCAGGGAACTACAGGGAACTGTCAGAACCAGAGGGACTCCATACAGAACCACACCCCCCAGGGAACTGTCAGAACCAGAGGGACGCCATACAGAACCACACCCCCCCCGGAACTACAGGGAACTGTCAGAACCAGAGGGACGCCATACAGAACCACACCCCCAGGGAACTACAGGGAACTGTCAGAACCAGAGGGACGCCATACAGAACCAAACCCCACAGAACTACAGGGACCTGTCAGAACCAGAGGGACGCCATACAGAACCACACCCCTCAGGGAACTGTCAGAACCAGAGGGACACCATACAGAACCACACCCCTCAGGGAACTACAGGGAACTGTCAGAACCAGAGGGACTCCATACAGAACCACACCCCCCAGGGAACTACAGGGAACTGTCAGAACCAGAGGGACGCCATACAGAACCACACCCCCCGGGGAACTACAGGGAACTGTCAGAACCAGAGGGACGCCATACAGAACCAAACCCCACAGAACTACAGGGACCTGTCAGAACCAGAGGGACGCCATACAGAACCACACCCCACAGAACTACAGGGACCTGTCAGAACCAGAGGGACGCCATACAGAACCACCCCCCTCAGAACTACAGGGAACTGTCACAACCAGAGGACGCCATACAGAACCACACCCCCCTGGGAACTGTCAGAACCAGAGGGACGCCATACAGAACCACACCCCTCAGAACTACTGGGAACTGTCAGAACCAGAGGGACACCATACAGAACCACACCCCTCAGAACTACAGGGAACTGTCAGAACCAGAGGGACGCCATACAGAACCACCCCCCTGGGAACTACTGGGAACTGTCAGAACCAGAGGGACTCCATACAGAACCACACCCCTCAGAACTACAGTGAACTGTCACAACCAGAGGACGCCATACAGAACCACACCCCCCTGGGAACTACTGGGAACTGTCAGAACCAGAGGGACTCCATACAGAACCACACCCCTCAGAACTGCAGGGAACTGTCAGAACCAGAGGGACGCCATACAGAACCACACCCCTCAGAACTACAGGGACCTGTCAGAACCAGAGGGACGCCATACAGAACCACACCCCCCTGGGAACTACTGGGAACTGTCAGAACCAGAGGGACTCCATACAGAACCACACCCCTCAGAACTACAGGGAACTGTCAGAACCAGAGGGACGCCATACAGAACCACACCCCACAGAACTACAGGGACCTGTCAGAACCAGAGGGACGCCATACAGAACCAAACCCCACAGAACTACAGGGACCTGTCAGAACCAGAGGGACGCCATACAGAACCACACCCCACAGAACTACAGGGAACTGTCCGAACCAGAGGGACGCCATACAGAACCACACCCCTCAGAACTACAGGGACCTGTCAGAACCAGAGGGACGCCATACAGAACCACAACCCCCAGAACTACAGGGACCTGTCAGAACCAGAGGGACGCCATACAGAACCACACCCCTCAGAACTACTGGGAACTGTCAGAACCAGAGGGATACCATACAGAACCACACCCCTCAGAACTACAGGGAACTGTCAGAACCAGAGGGACGCCATACAGAACCACACCCCTCAGAACTACAGGGACCTGTCAGAACCAGAGGGACGCCATACAGAACCACACCCCTCAGAACTACAGGGAACTGTCAGAACCAGAGGGACACCATACAGAACCACACCCCTCAGAACTACAGGGAACTGTCCGAACCAGAGGGACGCCATACAGAACCACACCCCCCAGAACTACAGGGAACTGTCAGAACCAGAGGGACGCCATACAGAACCACACCCCCCAGGGAACTACAGGGAACTGTCAGAACCAGAGGGACGCCATACAGAACCACACCCCCCAGGGAACTACAGGCAACTGTCAGAACCAGAGGGACGCCATACAGAACCACACCCCCCAGGGAACTACAGGCAACTGTCAGAACCAGAGGGACGCCATACAGAACCACACCCCCCAGGGAACTACAGGGAACTGTCAGAACCAGAGGGACGCCATACAGAACCACCACACCCCCAGGGAACTACAGGGAACTGTCAGACCCAGAGGGACGCCATACAGAACCACACCCCCCAGGGAACTACAGGGAACTGTCAGACCCAGAGGGACGCCATACAGAACCACACCCCCAGGGAACTACAGGGAGCTGTCAGACCCAGAGGGACGCCATACAGAACCACACCCCCAGGGAACTACAGGGAGCTGTCAGACCCAGAGGGACGCCATACAGAACCACACCCCCCAGGGAACTACAGGGAACTGTCAGAACCAGAGGGACGCCATACAGAACAACACCCCCAGGGAACTACAGGGAGCTGTCAGACCCAGAGGGACGCCATACAGAACCACACCCCCCAGGGAACTACAGGGAACTGTCAGACCCAGAGGGACGCCATACAGAACCACACCCCCCAGGGAACTACAGGGAACTGTCAGACCCAGAGGGACGCCATACAGAACCACACCCCCCAGGGAACTACAGGCAACTGTCAGACCCAGAGGGACGCCATACAGAACCACACCCCCAGGGAACTACAGGGAGCTGTCAGACCCAGAGGGACGCCATACAGAACCACACCCCCCAGGGAACTACAGGGAACTGTCAGACCCAGAGGGACGCCATACAGAACCACACCCCCCTAGGGAACTACAGGGAACTGTCAGAACCAGAGGGACGCCATACAGAACCACCCCCCCAGGGAACTACAGGCAACTGTCAGAACCAGAGGGACGCCATACAGAACCACACCCCCCAGGGAACTACAGGGAACTGTCAGACCCAGAGGGACGCCATACAGAACCAAACCCCCCAGGGAACTACAGGGAACTGTCAGAACCAGAGGGACGCCATACAGAACCACACACCCCCAGGGAACTACAGGGAACTGTCAGAACCAGAGGGACGCCATACAGAACCACACCCCCAGGGAACTACAGGCAACTGTCAGACCCAGAGGGACGCCATACAGAACCACCCCCCCAGGGAACTACAGGGAACTGTCAGAACCAGAGGGACACCATACAGAACCACACCCCCCAGGGAACTACAGGGAACTGTCAGAACCAGAGGGACGCCATACAGAACCACACCCCCCAGGGAACTACAGGGAACTGTCAGAACCAGAGAGACGCCATACAGAACCACACCCCTCAGAGCTACAGCGACCTGTCAGAACCAGAGGGACACCATACAGAACCACACCCCCCAGAACTACAGGGAACTGTCAGAACCAGAGGGACACCATACAGAACCACACCCCCCAGGGAACTACAGGGACCTGTCAGAACTAGAGGGACACCATACAGAACCACACCCCCCAGGGAACTACAGGGAACTGTCAGAACCAGAGGGACACCATACAGAACCACACCCCGCAGAACTACAGGGAACTGTCAGAACCAGAGGGACGCCATACAGAACCACACCCCCCAGGGAACTACAGGGACCTGTCAGAACCAGAGGGACGCCATACAGAACCACACCCCCCAGGGAACTACAGGGAACTGTCAGAACCAGAGGGACGCCATACAGAACCACACCCCCAGGGAACTACAGGGAACTGTCAACCAGAGGGACGCCATACAGAACCACACCCCCAGGGAACTACAGGGAACTGTCAGAACCAGAGGGACGCCATACAGAACCACACCCCCCAGGGAACTGTCAGAACCAGAGGGACGCCATACAGAACCACACCCCCAGGGAACTACAGGGAACTGTCAGACCCAGAGGGACACCATACAGAACCACACCCCTCAGGGAACTACAGGGAACTGTCAGAACCAGAGGGACGCCATACAGAACCAAACCCCATAGAACTACAGGGACCTGTCAGACCCAGAGGGACGCCATACAGAACCACACCCCCCAGGGAACTGTCAGAACCAGAGGGACGCCATACAGAACCACACCCCCCAGGGAACTACAGGGAACTGTCAGACCCAGAGGGACACCATACAGAACCACCCCCCCCAGGGAACTACAGGTAACTGTCAGAACCAGAGGGACGCCATACAGAACCACCCCCCAGGGAACTACAGGGAACTGTCAGACCCAGAGGGACACCATACGGAACCACACCCCTCAGAACTACAGGGACCTCTCAGACCCAGAGGGACGCCATACAGAACCACACCCCCCAGGGAACTACAGGGACCTGTCAGAACCAGAGGGACACCATACAGAACCACACCCCTCAGAACTACAGGGAACTGTCAGAACCAGAGGGACACCATACAGAACCACACCCCCCAGAACTACAGGGAACTGTCAGAACCAGAGGGACGCCATACAGAACCACACCCCTCAGAACTACAGGGAACTGTCAGAACCAGAGGGACGCCATACAGAACCACCCCCCCCAGGGAACTACAGGGAACTGTCAGACCCAGAGGGACGCCATACAGAACCACCCCCCCCAGGGAACTACAGGGAACTGTCAGAACCAGAGGGACGCCATACAGAACCACACCCCCAGGGAACTACAGGGAACTGTCAGAACCAGAGGGACACCATACAGAACCACACCCCCCAGAACTACAGGCAACTGTCAGACCCAGAGGGACGCCATACAGAGCCACCCCCCCCCCAGGGAACTACAGGGAACTGTCAGACCCAGAGGGACGCCATACAGAACCACACCCCTCAGAACTACAGGGACCTGCCAGAACCAGAGGGACGCCATACAGAACCACACCCCCCAGGGAACTACAGGGACCTGTCAGACCCAGAGGGACGCCATACAGAACCACACCCCCCAGGGAACTACAGGGAACTGTCAGAACCAGAGGGACGCCATACAGAACCACACCCCCCAGGGAACTACAGGGAACTGTCAGAACCAGAGGGACGCCATACAGAACCACACCCCCCAGGGAACTACAGGGAACTGTCAGAACCAGAGGGACGCCATACAGAACCACACCCCTCAGGGAACTACAGGGACCTGTCAGAACCAGAGGACGCCATACAGAACCACACCCCTCAGAACTACAGGGACCTGTCAGACCCAGAGGGACACCATACATAACCACACCCCCCAGGGAACTACAGGGAACTGTCAGACCCAGAGGGACACCATACAGAACCAAACCCCCCAGGGAACTACAGGGAACTGTCAGAACCAGAGGGACGCCATACAGAACCACACCCCCCAGGGAACTACAGGGAACTGTCAGAACCAGAGAGACGCCATACAGAACCACACCCCTCAGAACTACAGGGACCTGTCAGAACCAGAGGGACACCATACAGAACCACACCCCCCAGAACTACAGGGAACTGTCAGAACCAGAGGGACACCATACAGAACCACACCCCCCAGGGAACTACAGGGACCTGTCAGAACCAGAGGGACACCATACAGAACCACACCCCCCAGGGAACTACAGGGAACTGTCAGAACCAGAGGGACACCATACAGAACCACACCCCGCAGAACTACAGGGAACTGTCAGAAACAGAGGGACGCCATACAGAACCACACCCCCCAGGGAACTACAGGGACCTGTCAGAACCAGAGGGACGCCATACAGAACCACACCCCCCAGGGAACTACAGGGAACTGTCAGAACCAGAGGGACGCCATACAGAACCCCACCCCCAGGGAACTACAGGAAACTGTCAGAACCAGAGGGACGCCATACAGAACCCCACCCCCAAGGAACTACAGGGAACTGTCAGAACCAGAGGGACGCCATACAGAACCACCCCCCCCAGGGAACTGTCAGAACCAGAGGGACGCCATACAGAACCACACCCCCAGGGAACTACAGGGAACTGTCAGACCCAGAGGGACACCATACAGAACCACACCCCTCAGGGAACTACAGGGAACTGTCAGAACCAGAGGGACGCCATACAGAACCCCACCCCCAGGGAACTACAGGGAACTGTCAGAACCAGAGGGACGCCATACAGAACCACACCCCCCAGGGAACTGTCAGAACCAGAGGGACGCCATACAGAACCACACCCCCAGGGAACTACAGGGAACTGTCAGACCCAGAGGGACACCATACAGAACCACACCCCTCAGGGAACTACAGGGAACTGTCAGAACCAGAGGGACGCCATACAGAACCAAACCCCACAGAACTACAGGGACCTGTCAGACCCAGAGGGACGCCATACAGAACCACACCCCCCAGGGAACTGTCAGAACCAGAGGGACGCCATACAGAACCACACCCCCCAGGGAACTACAGGGAACTGTCAGACCCAGAGGGACACCATACAGAACCACCCCCCCAGGGAACTACAGGGAACTGTCAGAACCAGAGGGACGCCATACAGAACCACCCCCAGGGAACTACAGGGAACTGTCAGACCCAGAGGGACACCATACGGAACCACACCCCTCAGAACTACAGGGACCTGTCAGACCCAGAGGGACGCCATACAGAACCACACCCCCCAGGGAACTACAGGGACCTGTCAGAACCAGAGGGACACCATACAGAACCACACCCCTCAGAACTACAGGGAACTGTCAGAACCAGAGGGACACCATACAGAACCACACCCCCCAGAACTACAGGGAACTGTCAGAACCAGAGGGACGCCATACAGAACCACACCCCTCAGAACTACAGGGAACTGTCAGAACCAGAGGGACGCCATACAGAACCACACCCCCCAGAACTACAGGGAACTGTCAGAACCAGAGGGACACCATACAGAACCACACCCCCAGGGAACTACAGGTAACTGTCAGAACCAGAGGGACACCATACAGAACCACACCCCTCAGAACTACAGGGACCTGTCAGAACCAGAGGGACACCATACAGAACCACACCCCTCAGAACTACAGGGAACTGTCAGAACCAGAGGGACACCATACAGAACCACCCCCCCCAGGGAACTACAGGGAACTGTCAGAACCAGAGGGACTCCATACAGAACCACACCCCTCAGGGAACTGTCAGAACCAGAGGGACACCATACAGAACCACCCCCCTCAGAACTACAGGGAACTGTCAGAACCAGAGGGACACCATACAGAACCACACCCCTCAGAACTACAGGGAACTGTCAGAACCAGAGGCACACCGTACAGAACCACACCCCTCAGAACTACAGGGAACTGTCAGAACCAGAGGGACACCGTACAGAACCACACCCCTCAGGGAACTACAGGGAACTGTCAGAACCAGAGGGACACCATACAGAACCACACCCCAGAGAACTACAGGGACCTGTCAGAACCAGAGGGACGCCATACAGAACCACACCCCTCAGGGAACTGTCAGAACCAGAGGGACGCCATACAGAACCACACCCCTCAGGGAACTACAGGGAACTGTCAGAACCAGAGGGACTCCATACAGAACCACCCCCCTTCAGAACTACAGGGAACTGTCCGAACCAGGGGGACACCATACAGAACCACACCCCCCAGGGAACTACAGGGACCTGTCAGACCCAGAGGGACGCCATACAGAACCACACCCCCCAGGGAACTACAGGGAACTGTCAGACCCAGAGGGACACCATACAGAACCACACCCCTCAGAACTACAGGGACCTGTCAGAACCAGAGGGACGCCATACAGAACCACACCCCCCAGAACTACAGGGAACTGTCAGAACCAGAGGGACACCATACAGAACCACACCCCTCAGAACTACAGGGAACTGTCAGAACCAGAGGGACGCCATACAGAACCACACCCCCCAGGGAACTACAGGGACCTGTCAGACCCAGAGGGACGCCATACAGAACCACACCCCCCAGGGAACTACAGGGAACTGTCAGACCCAGAGGGACACCATACAGAACCACACCCCTCAGAACTACAGGGACCTGTCAGAACCAGAGTGACGCCATACAGAACCACACCCCCAGAACTACAGGGAACTGTCAGAACCAGAGGGACACCATACAGAACCACACCCCTCAGAACTACAGGGAACTGTCAGAACCAGAGGGACACCATACAGAACCACACCCCTCAGAACTACAGGGACCTGTCAGAACCAGAGGGACACCATACAGAACCACTCCCCTCAGAACTACAGGGAACTGTCAGAACCAGAGGGACACCATACAGAACCACACCCCCCAGGGAACTGTCAGAACCAGAGGGACTCCATACAGAACCACACCCCTCAGGGAACTGTCAGAACCAGAGGGACACCATACAGAACCACCCCCCTCAGAACTACAGGGAACTTTCAGAACCAGAGGGACACCATACAGAACCACACCCCTCAGAACTACAGGGAACTGTCAGAACCAGAGGGACACCATACAGAACCACACCCCTCAGAACTACAGGGAACTGTCAGAACCAGAGGGACACCATACAGAACCACACCCCTCAGAACTACAGGGAACTGTCAGAACTAGAGGGACACCACACAGAACGACCCCCCTCAGAACTACAGGGAACTGTCAGAACCAGAGGGACACCATACAGAACCACCCCCCTCAGAACTACAGGGAACTGTCAGAACCAGAGGGACACCATACAGAACCACACCCCTCAGAACTACAGGGAACTGTCAGAACTAGAGGGACACCACACAGAACCACCCCCCTCAGAACTACAGGGAACTGTCAGAACCAGAGGGACACCATACAGAACCACACCCCTCAGAACTACAGGGAACTGTCAGAACCAGAGGGACACCATACAGAACCACACCCCCCAGAGAACTACAGTGAACTGTCAGACCCAGAGGGACACCATACAGAACCACACCCCTCAGAACTACAGGGAACTGTCAGAACCAGAGGCACGCCATACAGATCCACACCCCCCCAGGGAACTACAGGGAACTGTCAGAACCAGAGGCACGCCATACAGAACCACACCCCTCAGAACTACAGGGAACTGTCAGAACCAGAGGGACACCATACAGAACCACACCCCTCAGAACTACAGGGAACTGTCAGAACCAGAGGGACACCATACAGAACCACACCCCCCAGGGAACTACAGGGAACTGTCAGAACCAGAGGGACTCCATACAGAACCACACCCCTCAGGGAACTGTCAGAACCAGAGGGACACCAAACAGAACCACCCCCCTCAGAACTACAGGGAACTGTCAGAACCAGAGGGACACCATACAGAACCTCACCCCTCAGAACTACAGGGAACTGTCAGAACCAGAGGCACACCGTACAGAACCACACCCCTCAGAACTACAGGGAACTGTCAGAACCAGAGGGACACCATACAGAACCACACCCCTCAGGGAACTACAGGGAACTGTCAGAACCAGAGGGACACCATACAGAACCACACCCCAGAGAACTACAGGGACCTGTCAGAACCAGAGGGACGCCATACAGAACCACACCCCTCAGGGAACTGTCAGAACCAGAGGGACGCCATACAGAACCACACCCCTCAGGGAACTACAGGGAACTGTCAGAACCAGAGGGACTCCATACAGAACCACCCCCCTTCAGAACTACAGGGAACTGTCCGAACCAGAGGGACACCATACAGAACCACACCCCCCAGGGAACTACAGGGACCTGTCAGACCCAGAGGGACGCCATACAGAACCACACCCCCCAGGGAACTACAGGGAACTGTCAGACCCAGAGGGACACCATACAGAACCACACCCCTCAGAACTACAGGGACCTGTCAGAACCAGAGGGACGCCATACAGAACCACACCCCCCAGAACTACAGGGAACTGTCAGAACCAGAGGGACACCATACAGAACCACACCCCTCAGAACTACAGGGAACTGTCAGAACCAGAGGGACGCCATACAGAACCACACCCCCCAGGGAACTACAGGGACCTGTCAGACCCAGAGGGACGCCATACAGAACCACACCCCCCAGGGAACTACAGGGAACTGTCAGACCCAGAGGGACACCATACAGAACCACACCCCTCAGAACTACAGGGACCTGTCAGAACCAGAGGGACGCCATACAGAACCACACCCCCAGAACTACAGGGAACTGTCAGAACCAGAGGGACACCATACAGAACCACCCCCCTCAGAACTACAGGGAACTGTCAGAACCAGAGGGACACCATACAGAACCACACCCCTCAGAACTACAGGGAACTGTCAGAACTAGAGGGACACCACACAGAACCACCCCCCTCAGAACTACAGGGAACTGTCAGAACCAGAGGGACACCATACAGAACCACACCCCTCAGAACTACAGGGAACTGTCAGAACCAGAGGGACACCATACAGAACCACCCCCCCCAGAGAACTACAGTGAACTGTCAGACCCAGAGGGACACCATACAGAACCACACCCCTCAGAACTACAGGGAACTGTCAGAACCAGAGGCACGCCATACAGATCCACACCCCCCCAGGGAACTACAGGGAACTGTCAGAACCAGAGGCACGCCATACAGAACCACACCCCTCAGAACTACAGGGAACTGTCAGAACCAGAGGGACACCATACAGAACCACACCCCTCAGAACTACAGGGAACTGTCAGAACCAGAGGGACACCATACAGAACCACACCCCCCAGGGAACTACAGGGAACTGTCAGAACCAGAGGGACTCCATACAGAACCACACCCCTCAGGGAACTGTCAGAACCAGAGGGACACCAAACAGAACCACCCCCCTCAGAACTACAGGGAACTGTCAGAACCAGAGGGACACCATACAGAACCTCACCCCTCAGAACTACAGGGAACTGTCAGAACCAGAGGCACACCGTACAGAACCACACCCCTCAGAACTACAGGGAACTGTCAGAACCAGAGGGACACCATACAGAACCACACCCCTCAGGGAACTACAGGGAACTGTCAGAACCAGAGGGACACCATACAGAACCACACCCCAGAGAACTACAGGGACCTGTCAGAACCAGAGGGACGCCATACAGAACCACACCCCTCAGGGAACTGTCAGAACCAGAGGGACGCCATACAGAACCACACCCCTCAGGGAACTACAGGGAACTGTCAGAACCAGAGGGACTCCATACAGAACCACCCCCCTTCAGAACTACAGGGAACTGTCCGAACCAGAGGGACACCATACAGAACCACACCCCCCAGGGAACTACAGGGACCTGTCAGACCCAGAGGGACGCCATACAGAACCACACCCCCCAGGGAACTACAGGGAACTGTCAGACCCAGAGGGACACCATACAGAACCACACCCCTCAGAACTACAGGGACCTGTCAGAACCAGAGGGACGCCATACAGAACCACACCCCCCAGAACTACAGGGAACTGTCAGAACCAGAGGGACACCATACAGAACCACACCCCTCAGAACTACAGGGAACTGTCAGAACCAGAGGGACGCCATACAGAACCACACCCCCCAGGGAACTACAGGGACCTGTCAGACCCAGAGGGACGCCATACAGAACCACACCCCCCAGGGAACTACAGGGAACTGTCAGACCCAGAGGGACACCATACAGAACCACACCCCTCAGAACTACAGGGACCTGTCAGAACCAGAGGGACGCCATACAGAACCACACCCCCAGAACTACAGGGAACTGTCAGAACCAGAGGGACACCATACAGAACCACACCCCTCAGAACTACAGGGAACTGTCAGAACCAGAGGGACACCATACAGAACCACACCCCTCAGAACTACAGGGAGCTGTCAGAACCAGAGGGACACCATACAGAACCACTCCCCTCAGAACTACAGGGAACTGTCAGAACCAGAGGGACACCATACAGAACCACACCCCCCAGGGAACTGTCAGAACCAGAGGGACTCCATACAGAACCACACCCCTCAGGGAACTGTCAGAACCAGAGGGACACCATACAGAACCACCCCCCTCAGAACTACAGGGAACTTTCAGAACCAGAGGGACACCATGCAGAACCACACCCCTCAGAACTACAGGGAACTGTCAGAACCAGAGGGACACCATACAGAACCACACCCCTCAGAACTACAGGGAACTGTCAGAACCAGAGGGACACCATACAGAACCACACCCCTCAGAACTACAGGGAACTGTCAGAACTAGAGGGACACCACACAGAACGACCCCCCTCAGAACTACAGGGAACTGTCAGAACCAGAGGGACACCATACAGAACCCCCCCCCTCAGAACTACAGGGAACTGTCAGACCCAGAGGGACACCATACAGAACCACACCCCTCAGAATTACAGGGAACTGTCAGAACCAGAGGGACACCATACAGAACCACACCCCTCAGAACTACAGGGAACTGTCAGAACCAGAGGGACACCATACAGAACCACACCCCTCAGAACTACAGGGAACTGTCAGAACCAGAGGGACACCATACAGAACCACACCCCCCAGAGAACTACAGTGAACTGTCAGACCCAGAGGGACACCATACAGAACCACACCCCTCAGAACTACAGGGAACTGTCAGAACCAGAGGCACGCCATACAGAACCACACCCCCCAGGGAACTACAGGGAACTGTCAGAACCAGAGGCACGCCATACAGAACCACACCCCTCAGAACTACAGGGAACTGTCAGAACCAGAGGGACACCATACAGAACCACACCCCCCAGAACTACAGGGAACTGTCAGAACCAGAGGGACACCATACAGAACCACACCCCCCCAGGGAACTACAGGGACCTGTCAGACCCAGAGGGACGCCATACAGAACCACACCCCCCAGGGAACTACAGGGAACTGTCAGACCCAGAGGGACACCATACAGAACCACACCCCTCAGAACTACAGGGACCTGTCAGAACCAGAGGGACGCCATACAGAACCACACCCCCCAGAACTACAGGGAACTGTCAGAACCAGAGGGACACCATACAGAACCACACCCCTCAGAACTACAGGGAACTGTCAGAACCAGATGGACACCATACAGAACCACACCCCTCAGAACTACAGGGACCTGTCAGAACCAGAGGGACACCATACAGAACCACACCCCTCAGAACTACAGGGAACTGTCAGAACCAGAGGGACACCATACAGAACCACACCCCCCCAGGGAACTACAGGGACCTGTCAGACCCAGAGGGACGCCATACAGAACCACACCCCCCAGGGAACTACAGGGAACTGTCAGACCCAGAGGGACACCATACAGAACCACACCCCTCAGAACTACAGGGACCTGTCAGAACCAGAGGGACGCCATACAGAACCACACCCCCCAGAACTACAGGGAACTGTCAGAACCAGAGGGACGCCATACAGAACCACACCCCCCAGAACTACATGGAACTGTCAGAACCAGAGGGACACCATACAGAACCACACCCCTCAGAACTACAGGGACCTGTCAGAACCAGAGGGACACCATACAGAACCACACCCCTCAGAACTACAGGGAACTGTCAGAACCAGAGGGACACCATACAGAACCACACCCCCCAGGGAACTACAGGGAACTGTCAGAACCAGAGGGACTCCATACAGAACCACACCCTTCAGGGAACTGTCAGAACCAGAGGGACACCATACAGAACCACCCCCCTCAGAACTACAGGGAACTGTCAGAACCAGAGGGACACCATACAGAACCACACCCCTCAGAACTACAGGGAACTGTCAGAACCAGAGGCACACCGTACAGAACCACACCCCTCAGAACTACAGGGAACTGTCAGAACCAGAGGGACACCATACAGAACCACACCCCTCAGGGAACTACAGGGAACTGTCAGAACCAGAGGGACACCATACAGAACCACACCCCACAGAACTACAGGGACCTGTCAGAACCAGAGGGACGCCATACAGAACCACACCCCTCAGGGAACTGTCAGAACCAGAGGGACGCCATACAGAACCACACCCCTCAGGGAACTACAGGGAACTGTCAGAACCAGAGGGACTCCATACAGAACCACCCCCCTCAGAACTACAGGGAACTGTCAGAACCAGAGGGACACCATACAGAACCACACCCCAGAGAACTTTAGGGACCTGTCAGACCCAGAGGGACGCCATACAGAACCACACCCCCCAGGGAACTACAGGGAACTGTCAGACCCAGAGGGACACCATACAGAACCACACCCCTCAGAACTACAGGGACCTGTCAGAACCAGAGGGACGCCATACAGAACCACACCCCCCAGAACTACAGGGAACTGTCAGAACCAGAGGGACACCATACAGAACCACACCCCTCAGAACTACAGGGAACTGTCAGAACCAGAGGGACGCCATACAGAACCACACCCCCCAGGGAACTACAGGGACCTGTCAGACCCAGAGGGACGCCATACAGAACCACACCCCCCAGGGAACTACAGGGACCTGTCAGACCCAGAGGGACGCCATACAGAACCACACCCCCCAGGGAACTACAGGGAACTGTCAGACCCAGAGGGACACCATACAGAACCACACCCCTCAGAACTACAGGGAACTGTCAGAACCAGAGGGACACCATACAGAACCACACCCCTCAGAACTACAGGGAACTGTCAGAACCAGAGGGACACCATACAGAACCACACCCCTCAGAACTACAGGGACCTGTCAGAACCAGAGGGACACCATACAGAACCACACCCCTCAGAACTACAGGGAACTGTCAGAACCAGAGGGACACCATACAGAACCACACCCCCCAGGGAACTACAGGGAACTGTCAGAACCAGAGGGACTCCATACAGAACCACACCCCTCAGGGAACGGTCAGAACCAGAGGGACACCATACAGAACCACCCCCCTCAGAACTACAGGGAACTTTCAGAACCAGAGGGACACCATACAGAACCACACCCCTCAGAACTACAGGGAACTGTCAGAACCAGAGGGACACCATACAGAACCACACCCCTCAGAACTACAGGGAACTGTCAGAACTAGAGGGACACCACACAGAACCACCCCCTAAGAACTACAGGGAACTGTCAGAACCAGAGGGACACCATACAGAACCACCCCCCTCAGAACTACAGGGAACTGTCAGAACCAGAGGGACGCCATACAGAACCACACCTCCCAGGGAACTACAGGGACCTGTCAGACCCAGAGGGACGCCATACAGAACCACACCCCCCAGGGAACTACAGGGACCTGTCAGACCCAGAGGGACGCCATACAGAACCACCCCCCCCCAGGGAACTACAGGGAACTGTCAGACCCAGAGGGACACCATACAGAACCACACCCCTCAGAACTACAGGGAACTGTCAGAACCAGAGGGACACCATACAGAACCACACCCCTCAGAACTACAGGGAACTGTCAGAACTAGAGGGACACCACACAGAACCACACCCCCCAGAACTACAGGCAACTGTCAGAACCAGAGGGACGCCATACAGAACCAAACCCCTCAGAACTACAGGGAACTGTCAGAACCAGTGGGACACCATACAGAACCACACCCCCCCAGGGAACTACAGGGAACTGTCAGAACCAGAAGGACGCCATACAGAACCACACCCCTCAGAACTACAGCGAACTGTCAGAACCAGAGGGACACCATACAGAACCACACCCCCCAGGGAACTACAGGGAACTGTCAGAACCAGAGGGACACCATACAGAACCACACCCCCCAGGGAACTACAGGGAACTGTCAGAACCAGAGGGACTCCATACAGAACCACACCCCTCAGGGAACTGTCAGAACCAGAGGGACACCATACAGAACCACCCCCCTCAGAACTACAGGGAACTTTCAGAACCAGAGGGACACCATACAGAACCACACCCCTCAGAACTACAGGGAACTGTCAGAACCAGAGGGACACCATACAGAACCACACCCCTCAGAACTACAGGGAACTGTCAGAACTAGAGGGACACCACACAGAACCACCCCCCTCAGAACTACAGGGAACTGTCAGAACCAGAGGGACACCATACAAAACCACCCCCCCCAGGGAACTACAGGGAACTGTCAGAACCAGAGGGACACCATACAGAACCACACCCCCCAGAACTACAGGCAACTGTCAGAACCAGAGGGACGCCATACAGAACCAAACCCCTCAGAACTACAGGGAACTGTCAGAACCAGTGGGACACCATACAGAACCACACCCCCCCAGGGAACTACAGGGAACTGTCAGAACCAGAAGGACGCCATACAGAACCACACCCCTCAGAACTACAGGGACCTGTCAGAACCAGAGGGACACCATACAGAACCACACCCCTCAGAACTACAGGGAACTGTCAGAACCAGAGGGACACCATACAGAACCACACCCCTCAGAACTACAGGGAACTGTCAGAACCAGAGGGACACCATACAGAACCACACCCCCCAGGGAACTACAGGGAACTGTCAGAACCAGAGGGACTCCATACAGAACCACACCCCTCAGGGAACTGTCAGAACCAGAGGGACACCATACAGAACCACCCCCCTCAGAACTACAGGGATCTTTCAGAACCAGAGGGACACCATACAGAACCACACCCCTCAGAACTACAGGGAACTGTCAGAACCAGAGGGACACCATACAGAACCACACCCCTCAGAACTACAGGGAACTGTCAGAACTAGAGGGACACCACACAGAACCACCCCCCTCAGAACTACAGGGAACTGTCAGAACCAGAGGGACACCATACAGAACCACCCCCCTCAGAACTACAGGGAACTGTCAGACCCAGAGGGACACCATACAGAACCACACCCCTCAGAACTACAGGGAACTGTCAGAACCAGAGGGACACCATACAGAACCACACCCCTCAGAACTACAGGGAACTGTCAGAACCAGAGGGACACCACACAGAACCACCCCCCTCAGAACTACAGGGAACTGTCAGAACCAGAGGGACACCACACAGAACCACACCCCTCAGAACTACAGGGAACTGTCAGAACCAGAGGGACACCATACAGAACCACACCCCCCAGAGAACTACAGTGAACTGTCAGACCCAGAGGGACACCATACAGAGCCACACCCCCCAGGGAACTACAGGGAACTGTCAGAACCAGAGGGACACCGTACAGAACCAAACCCCCCAGAACTACAGGGAACTGTCAGAACCAGAGGGACACCGTACAGAACCAAACCCCCCAGAATTACAGGGAACTGTCAGAACCAGAGGAACACCATACAGAACCACACCCCCCATAGAACTACAGGGAACTGTCAGAACCAGAGGAACACCATACAGAACCACACCCCCAAGAACTACAGGGAACTGTCAGAACCACAAGTACACCATACAGAACCACCCCCCTCAGAACTACAGGGAACTGTCAGAACCAGAGAGACACCATACAGAACCACACCCCTCAGAACTACAGGGAACTGTCAGAACCAGAGGAACACCATACAGAACCACCCCCCCAGGGAACTACAGGGAACTGTCAGAACCAGAGTGCGCCATACAGAGCCACACCCCTCGGAACTACAGGGAACTGTCAGAACCACAGGTACACCATACAGAACCACACCCCTCAGGGAACTACAGGGAACTGTCCGAATGAGAGGCACGCCATACAAACCACCCCCCCCAGGGAACTACAGGGAACTGTCAGAACCAGAGGGACGCCATACAGAACCACACCCCTCAGAACTACAGGGAACTGTCAGAACCAGAGGGACGCCATACAGAACCACACCCCTCAGAACTACAGGGAACTGTCAGAACTAGAGGGACGCCATACAGAACCACACCCCTCAGAACTACAGGGAACTGTCAGAACCAGAGGGACGCCATACAGAACCACACCCCTTAGAACTACAGGGAACTGTCAGAACTAGAGGTACACCATACAGAACCACACCCCCCAGAGAACTACAGGGAACTGTCAGAACTAGAGGTACACCATACAGAACCACACCCCCCAGAGAACTACAGGGAACTGTCGGAACCAGAGGGACACCATACAGAACCACACCCCTCAGAACTACAGGGAACTGTCAAAACCAGAGGGACGCCATACAGAACCACACCCCCCAGGGAACTACAGGGACCTGTCAGAACCAGAGGGACACCATACAGAACCACACCCCTCAGAACTACAGGGAACTGTCAGAACCAGAGGGACGCCATACAGAACCACACCCCCCAGGGAAGTACAGGGAACTGTCAGAACCAGAGGGACACCATACAGAAACACACCCCCCAGGGAACTACAGGGACCTGTCAGAACCAGAGGGACGCCATACAGAACCACACCCCCCAGGGAACTACAGGGAACTGTCAGAACCAGAGGGACACCATACAGAACCACACCCCTCAGAACTACAGGGACCTGTCAGAACCAGAGGACGCCATACAGAACCACACCCCCCAGGGAACTACAGGGAACTGTCGGAACCAGAGGGACGCCATACAGAACCACACCCCCCAGGGAACTACAGGGAACTGTCAGAACCAGAGGGACGCCATACAGAACCACACCCCCCAGGGAACTACAGGGAACTGTCAGAACCAGAGGGACACCATACAGAACCACACCCCCCAGAACTACAGGCAACTGTCAGAACCAGAGGGACGCCATACAGAACCAAACCCCTCAGAACTACAGGGAACTGTCAGAACCAGTGGGACACCATACAGAACCACACACCCCCAGGGAACTACAGGGAACTGTCAGATCCAGAAGGACGCCATACAGAACCACACCCCTCAGAACTACAGCGAACTGTCAGAACCAGAGGGACACCATACAGAACCACACCCCCCAGGGAACTACAGGGAACTGTCAGAACCAGAGGGACACCATACAGAACCACCCCCCCAGGGAACTACAGGGAACTGTCAGAACCAGAGGGACTCCATACAGAACCACACCCCTCAGGGAACTGTCAGAACCAGAGGGACGCCATACAGAACCACACCCCTCGGAACTACAGGGAACTGTCAGAACCAGAGGGACGCCATACAGAACCACACCCCGCAGAACTACAGGGAACTGTCAGAACCAGAGGGACGCCATACAGAACCACACCCCCCAGGGAACTACAGTTAACTGTCAGAACCAGAGGCACGCCATACAGAACCACACCCCCCAGGGAACTACAGGGAACTGTCAGAACCAGAGGGACACCATACAGAACCACACCCCTCAGAACTACAGGGAACTGTCAGAACCAGAGGCACGCCATACAGAACCACACCCCCTAGGGAACTACAGGGAACTGTCAGAACCAGAGGCACGCCATACAGAACCACACCCCCCAGGGAACTACAGGGACCTGTCAGAACCAGAGGGACAGCATACAGAACCACACCCCCCAGGGAACTACAGGGACCTGTCAGAACCAGAGGGACGCCATACAGAACCACACCCCCCAGGGAACTACAGGGAACTGTCAGAACCAGAGGGATGCCATACAGAACCACACCCCCCAGGGAACTACAGGGAACTGTCAGAACCAGAGGGACACCATACAGAACCACACCCCTCAGAACTACAGGGACCTGTCAGAACCAGAGGACGCCATACAGAACCACACCCCCCAGGGAATTACAGGGAACTGTCGGAACCAGAGGGACGCCATACAGAACCACACCCCCCAGGGAACTACAGGGAACTGTCAGAACCAGAGGGACGCCATACAGAACCACACCCCCCAGGGAACTACAGAGAACTGTCAGAACCAGAGGGACGCCATACAGAACCACACCCCTCAGGGAACTGTCAGAACCAGAGGGACGCCATACAGAACCACACCCCTCAGGGAACTACAGGGAACTGTCAGAACCAGAGGGACGCCATACAGAACCACACCCCGCAGAACTACAGGGAACTGTCAGAACCAGAGGGACGCCATACAGAACCACACCCCCCAGGGAACTACAGGGACCTGTCAGAACCAGAGGGACGCCATACAGAACCACACCCCCCAGGGAACTACAGGTAACTGTCAGAACCAGAGAGACGCCATACAGAACCACACCCCCCAGGGAACTACAGGGAACTGTCAGAACCAGAGGGACACCATACAGAACCACACCCCCCAGAACTACAGGGAACTGTCAGAACCAGAGGGACGCCATACAGAACCAAACCCCTCAGAACTACAGGGAACTGTCAGAACCAGAGGGACACCATACAGAACCACACCCCCCCCGGGAACTACAGGGTACTGTCAGAACCAGAGGGATGCCATACAGAACCACACCCCTCAGAACTACAGCGAACTGTCAGAACCAGAGGGACACCATACAGAACCACACCCCCCAGGGAACTGCAGAGAACTGTCAGAACCAGAGGGACACCATACAGAACCACACCCCCCAGGGAACTACAGGGAACTGTCAGAACCAGAGGGACTCCATACAGAACCACACCCCTCAGGGAACTGTCAGAACCAGAGGGACGCCATACAGAACCACACCCCTCAGGGAACTACAGGGAACTGTCAGAACCAGAGGGACTCCATACAGAACCACACCCCCCAGGGAACTGTCAGAACCAGAGGGACGCCATACAGAACCACACCCCCCCCGGAACTACAGGGAACTGTCAGAACCAGAGGGACGCCATACAGAACCACACCCCCAGGGAACTACAGGGAACTGTCAGAACCAGAGGGACGCCATACAGAACCAAACCCCACAGAACTACAGGGACCTGTCAGAACCAGAGGGACGCCATACAGAACCACACCCCTCAGGGAACTGTCAGAACCAGAGGGACACCATACAGAACCACACCCCTCAGGGAACTACAGGGAACTGTCAGAACCAGAGGGACTCCATACAGAACCACACCCCCCAGGGAACTACAGGGAACTGTCAGAACCAGAGGGACGCCATACAGAACCACACCCCCCAGGGAACTACAGGGAACTGTCAGAACCAGAGGGACGCCATACAGAACCAAACCCCACAGAACTACAGGGACCTGTCAGAACCAGAGGGACGCCATACAGAACCACACCCCACAGAACTACAGGGACCTGTCAGAACCAGAGGGACGCCATACAGAACCACCCCCCTCAGAACTACAGGGAACTGTCACAACCAGAGGACGCCATACAGAACCACACCCCCCTGGGAACTGTCAGAACCAGAGGGACGCCATACAGAACCACACCCCTCAGAACTACTGGGAACTGTCAGAACCAGAGGGACACCATACAGAACCACACCCCTCAGAACTACAGGGAACTGTCAGAACCAGAGGGACGCCATACAGAACCACCCCCCTGGGAACTACTGGGAACTGTCAGAACCAGAGGGACTCCATACAGAACCACACCCCTCAGAACTACAGTGAACTGTCACAACCAGAGGACGCCATACAGAACCACACCCCCCTGGGAACTACTGGGAACTGTCAGAACCAGAGGGACTCCATACAGAACCACACCCCTCAGAACTGCAGGGAACTGTCAGAACCAGAGGGACGCCATACAGAACCACACCCCCCAGAACTACAGGGAACTGTCAGAACCAGAGGGACGCCATACAGAACCACACCCCCCAGGGAACTACAGGGACCTGTCAGACCCAGAGGGACGCCATACAGAACCACACCCCCCAGGGAACTACAGGGACCTGTCAGTCCCAGAGGGACGCCATACAGAACCACACCCCCCAGGGAACTACAGGGAACTGTCAGACCCAGAGGGACACCATACAGAACCACACCCCTCAGAACTACAGGGAACTGTCAGAACCAGAGGGACACCATACAGAACCACACCCCTCAGAACTACAGGGAACTGTCAGAACCAGAGGGACACCATACAGAACCACACCCCCCAGGGAACTACAGGGAACTGTCAGAACCAGAGGGACTCCATACAGAACCACACCCCTCAGGGAACGGTCAGAACCAGAGGGACACCATACAGAACCACCCCCCTCAGAACTACAGGGAACTTTCAGAACCAGAGGGACACCATACAGAACCACACCCCTCAGAACTACAGGGAACTGTCAGAACCAGAGGGACACCATACAGAACCACACCCCTCAGAACTACAGGGAACTGTCAGAACTAGAGGGACACCACACAGAACCACCCCCCTAAGAACTACAGGGAACTGTCAGAACCAGAGGGACACCATACAGAACCACCCCCCTCAGAACTACAGGGAACTGTCAGAACCAGAGGGACGCCATACAGAACCACACCTCCCAGGGAACTACAGGGACCTGTCAGACCCAGAGGGACGCCATACAGAACCACACCCCCCAGGGAACTACAGGGACCTGTCAGACCCAGAGGGATGCCATACAGAACCACCCCCCCCCAGGGAACTACAGGGAACTGTCAGACCCAGAGGGACACCATACAGAACCACACCCCTCAGAACTACAGGGAACTGTCAGAACCAGAGGGACACCATACAGAACCACACCCCTCAGAACTACAGGGAACTGTCAGAACTAGAGGGACACCACACAGAACCACACCCCCCAGAACTACAGGCAACTGTCAGAACCAGAGGGACGCCATACAGAACCAAACCCCTCAGAACTACAGGGAACTGTCAGAACCAGTGGGACACCATACAGAACCACACCCCCCCAGGGAACTACAGGGAACTGTCAGAACCAGAAGGACGCCATACAGAACCACACCCCTCAGAACTACAGCGAACTGTCAGAACCAGAGGGACACCATACAGAACCACACCCCCCAGGGAACTACAGGGAACTGTCAGAACCAGAGGGACACCATACAGAACCACACCCCCCAGGGAACTACAGGGAACTGTCAGAACCAGAGGGACTCCATACAGAACCACACCCCTCAGGGAACTGTCAGAACCAGAGGGACACCATACAGAACCACCCCCCTCAGAACTACAGGGAACTTTCAGAACCAGAGGGACACCATACAGAACCACACCCCTCAGAACTACAGGGAACTGTCAGAACCAGAGGGACACCATACAGAACCACACCCCTCAGAACTACAGGGAACTGTCAGAACTAGAGGGACACCACACAGAACCACCCCCCTCAGAACTACAGGGAACTGTCAGAACCAGAGGGACACCATACAAAACCACCCCCCCCAGGGAACTACAGGGAACTGTCAGAACCAGAGGGACACCATACAGAACCACACCCCCCAGAACTACAGGCAACTGTCAGAACCAGAGGGACGCCATACAGAACCAAACCCCTCAGAACTACAGGGAACTGTCAGAACCAGTGGGACACCATACAGAACCACCCCCCCCCCAGGGAACTACAGGGAACTGTCAGAACCAGAAGGACGCCATACAGAACCACACCCCTCAGAACTACAGGGACCTGTCAGAACCAGAGGGACACCATACAGAACCACACCCCTCAGAACTACAGGGAACTGTCAGAACCAGAGGGACACCATACAGAACCACACCCCTCAGAACTACAGGGAACTGTCAGAACCAGAGGGACACCATACAGAACCACACCCCCCAGGGAACTACAGGGAACTGTCAGAACCAGAGGGACTCCATACAGAACCACACCCCTCAGGGAACTGTCAGAACCAGAGGGACACCATACAGAACCACCCCCCTCAGAACTACAGGGATCTTTCAGAACCAGAGGGACACCATACAGAACCACACCCCTCAGAACTACAGGGAACTGTCAGAACCAGAGGGACACCACACAGAACCACACCCCTCAGAACTACAGGGAACTGTCAGAACTAGAGGGACACCACACAGAACCACACCCCTCAGAACTACAGGGAACTGTCAGAACCAGAGGGACACCACACAGAACCACACCCCTCAGAACTACAGGGAACTGTCAGAACTAGAGGGACACCACACAGAACCACCCCCCTCAGAACTACAGGGAACTGTCAGAACCAGAGGGACACCATACAGAACCACCCCCCTCAGAACTACAGGGAACTGTCAGAACCAGAGGGACACCATACAGAACCACACCCCTCAGAACTACAGGGAACTGTCAGAACTAGAGGGACACCACACAGAACCACCCCTCTCAGAACTACAGGGAACTGTCAGAACCAGAGGGACACCACACAGAACCACACCCCTCAGAACTACAGGGAACTGTCAGAACCAGAGGGACACCATACAGAACCACACCCCCCAGAGAACTACAGTGAACTGTCAGACCCAGAGGGACACCATACAGAGCCACACCCCCCAGGGAACTGTCAGAACCAGAGGGACACCGTACAGAACCAAACCCCCCAGAACTACAGGGAACTGTCAGAACCAGAGGGACACCATACAGAACCACACCCCCCATAGAACTACAGGGAACTGTCAGAACCAGAGGAACACCATACAGAACCACACCCCCAAGAACTACAGGGAACTGTCAGAACCACAAGTACACCATACAGAACCACCCCCCTCAGAACTACAGGGAACTGTCAGAACCAGAGGGACACCATACAGAACCACACCCCTCAGAACTACAGGGAACTGTCAGAACCAGAGGAACACCATACAGAACCACCCCCCCAGGGAACTACAGGGAACTGTCAGAACCAGAGTGCGCCATACAGAGCCACACCCCTCGGAACTACAGGGAACTGTCAGAACCACAGGTACACCATACAGAACCACACCCCTCAGGGAACTACAGGGAACTGTCCGAATGAGAGGCACGCCATACAAACCACACCCCCCAGGGAACTACAGGGAACTGTCAGAACCAGAGGGACCCCATACAGAACCACACCCCTCAGAACTACAGGGAACTGTCAGAACCAGAGGGACGCCATACAGAACCACACCCCTCAGAACTACAGGGAACTGTCAGAACTAGAGGGACGCCATACAGAACCACACCCCTCAGAACTACAGGGAACTGTCAGAACCAGAGGGACGCCATACAGAACCACACCCCTCAGAACTACAGGGAACTGTCAGAACTAGAGGTACACCATACAGAACCACACCCCCCAGAGAACTACAGGGAACTGTCGGAACCAGAGGGACACCATACAGAACCACACCCCTCAGAACTACAGGGAACTGTCAAAACCAGAGGGACGCCATACAGAACCACACCCCCCAGGGAACTACAGGGACCTGTCAGAACCAGAGGGACACCATACAGAACCACACCCCTCAGAACTACAGGGAACTGTCAGAACCAGAGGGACGCCATACAGAACCACACCCCCCAGGGAAGTACAGGGAACTGTCAGAACCAGAGGGACACCATACAGAACCACACCCCCCAGGGAACTACAGGGACCTGTCAGAACCAGAGGGACGCCATACAGAACCACACCCCCCAGGGAACTACAGGGAACTGTCAGAACCAGAGGGACACCATACAGAACCACACCCCTCAGAACTACAGGGACCTGTCAGAACCAGAGGACGCCATACAGAACCACACCCCCCAGGGAACTACAGGGAACTGTCGGAACCAGAGGGACGCCATACAGAACCACACCCCCCAGGGAACTACAGGGAACTGTCAGAACCAGAGGGACGCCATACAGAACCACACCCCCCAGGGAACTACAGGGAACTGTCAGAACCAGAGGGACACCATACAGAACCACACCCCCCAGAACTACAGGCAACTGTCAGAACCAGAGGGACGCCATACAGAACCAAACCCCTCAGAACTACAGGGAACTGTCAGAACCAGTGGGACACCATACAGAACCACACACCCCCAGGGAACTACAGGGAACTGTCAGATCCAGAAGGACGCCATACAGAACCACACCCCTCAGAACTACAGCGAACTGTCAGAACCAGAGGGACACCATACAGAACCACACCCCCCAGGGAACTACAGGGAACTGTCAGAACCAGAGGGACACCATACAGAACCACCCCCCCAGGGAACTACAGGGAACTGTCAGAACCAGAGGGACTCCATACAGAACCACACCCCTCAGGGAACTGTCAGAACCAGAGGGACGCCATACAGAACCACACCCCTCGGAACTACAGGGAACTGTCAGAACCAGAGGGACGCCATACAGAACCACACCCCGCAGAACTACAGGGAACTGTCAGAACCAGAGGGACGCCATACAGAACCACACCCCCCAGGGAACTACAGTTAACTGTCAGAACCAGAGGCACGCCATACAGAACCACACCCCCCAGGGAACTACAGGGAACTGTCAGAACCAGAGGGACACCATACAGAACCACACCCCTCAGAACTACAGGGAACTGTCAGAACCAGAGGCACGCCATACAGAACCACACCCCCTAGGGAACTACAGGGAACTGTCAGAACCAGAGGCACGCCATACAGAACCACACCCCCCAGGGAACTACAGGGACCTGTCAGAACCAGAGGGACGCCATACAGAACCACACCCCCAGAACTACAGGGAACTGTCAGAACCAGAGGGACACCATACAGAACCACCCCCCTCAGAACTACAGGGAACTGTCAGAACCAGAGGGACACCATACAGAACCACACCCCTCAGAACTACAGGGAACTGTCAGAACTAGAGGGACACCACACAGAACCACCCCCCTCAGAACTACAGGGAACTGTCAGAACCAGAGGGACACCATACAGAACCACACCCCTCAGAACTACAGGGAACTGTCAGAACCAGAGGGACACCATACAGAACCACCCCCCCCAGAGAACTACAGTGAACTGTCAGACCCAGAGGGACACCATACAGAACCACACCCCTCAGAACTACAGGGAACTGTCAGAACCAGAGGCACGCCATACAGATCCACACCCCCCCAGGGAACTACAGGGAACTGTCAGAACCAGAGGCACGCCATACAGAACCACACCCCTCAGAACTACAGGGAACTGTCAGAACCAGAGGGACACCATACAGAACCACACCCCTCAGAACTACAGGGAACTGTCAGAACCAGAGGGACACCATACAGAACCACACCCCCCAGGGAACTACAGGGAACTGTCAGAACCAGAGGGACTCCATACAGAACCACACCCCTCAGGGAACTGTCAGAACCAGAGGGACACCAAACAGAACCACCCCCCTCAGAACTACAGGGAACTGTCAGAACCAGAGGGACACCATACAGAACCTCACCCCTCAGAACTACAGGGAACTGTCAGAACCAGAGGCACACCGTACAGAACCACACCCCTCAGAACTACAGGGAACTGTCAGAACCAGAGGGACACCATACAGAACCACACCCCTCAGGGAACTACAGGGAACTGTCAGAACCAGAGGGACACCATACAGAACCACACCCCAGAGAACTACAGGGACCTGTCAGAACCAGAGGGACGCCATACAGAACCACACCCCTCAGGGAACTGTCAGAACCAGAGGGACGCCATACAGAACCACACCCCTCAGGGAACTACAGGGAACTGTCAGAACCAGAGGGACTCCATACAGAACCACCCCCCTTCAGAACTACAGGGAACTGTCCGAACCAGAGGGACACCATACAGAACCACACCCCCCAGGGAACTACAGGGACCTGTCAGACCCAGAGGGACGCCATACAGAACCACACCCCCCAGGGAACTACAGGGAACTGTCAGACCCAGAGGGACACCATACAGAACCACACCCCTCAGAACTACAGGGACCTGTCAGAACCAGAGGGACGCCATACAGAACCACACCCCCCAGAACTACAGGGAACTGTCAGAACCAGAGGGACACCATACAGAACCACACCCCTCAGAACTACAGGGAACTGTCAGAACCAGAGGGACGCCATACAGAACCACACCCCCCAGGGAACTACAGGGACCTGTCAGACCCAGAGGGACGCCATACAGAACCACACCCCCCAGGGAACTACAGGGAACTGTCAGACCCAGAGGGACACCATACAGAACCACACCCCTCAGAACTACAGGGACCTGTCAGAACCAGAGGGACGCCATACAGAACCACACCCCCAGAACTACAGGGAACTGTCAGAACCAGAGGGACACCATACAGAACCACACCCCTCAGAACTACAGGGAACTGTCAGAACCAGAGGGACACCATACAGAACCACACCCCTCAGAACTACAGGGAGCTGTCAGAACCAGAGGGACACCATACAGAACCACTCCCCTCAGAACTACAGGGAACTGTCAGAACCAGAGGGACACCATACAGAACCACACCCCCCAGGGAACTGTCAGAACCAGAGGGACTCCATACAGAACCACACCCCTCAGGGAACTGTCAGAACCAGAGGGACACCATACAGAACCACCCCCCTCAGAACTACAGGGAACTTTCAGAACCAGAGGGACACCATGCAGAACCACACCCCTCAGAACTACAGGGAACTGTCAGAACCAGAGGGACACCATACAGAACCACACCCCTCAGAACTACAGGGAACTGTCAGAACCAGAGGGACACCATACAGAACCACACCCCTCAGAACTACAGGGAACTGTCAGAACTAGAGGGACACCACACAGAACGACCCCCCTCAGAACTACAGGGAACTGTCAGAACCAGAGGGACACCATACAGAACCCCCCCCCTCAGAACTACAGGGAACTGTCAGACCCAGAGGGACACCATACAGAACCACACCCCTCAGAATTACAGGGAACTGTCAGAACCAGAGGGACACCATACAGAACCACACCCCTCAGAACTACAGGGAACTGTCAGAACCAGAGGGACACCATACAGAACCACACCCCTCAGAACTACAGGGAACTGTCAGAACCAGAGGGACACCATACAGAACCACACCCCCCAGAGAACTACAGTGAACTGTCAGACCCAGAGGGACACCATACAGAACCACACCCCTCAGAACTACAGGGAACTGTCAGAACCAGAGGCACGCCATACAGAACCACACCCCCCAGGGAACTACAGGGAACTGTCAGAACCAGAGGCACGCCATACAGAACCACACCCCTCAGAACTACAGGGAACTGTCAGAACCAGAGGGACACCATACAGAACCACACCCCCCAGAACTACAGGGAACTGTCAGAACCAGAGGGACACCATACAGAACCACACCCCCCCAGGGAACTACAGGGACCTGTCAGACCCAGAGGGACGCCATACAGAACCACACCCCCCAGGGAACTACAGGGAACTGTCAGACCCAGAGGGACACCATACAGAACCACACCCCTCAGAACTACAGGGACCTGTCAGAACCAGAGGGACGCCATACAGAACCACACCCCCCAGAACTACAGGGAACTGTCAGAACCAGAGGGACACCATACAGAACCACACCCCTCAGAACTACAGGGAACTGTCAGAACCAGATGGACACCATACAGAACCACACCCCTCAGAACTACAGGGACCTGTCAGAACCAGAGGGACACCATACAGAACCACACCCCTCAGAACTACAGGGAACTGTCAGAACCAGAGGGACACCATACAGAACCACACCCCCCCAGGGAACTACAGGGACCTGTCAGACCCAGAGGGACGCCATACAGAACCACACCCCCCAGGGAACTACAGGGAACTGTCAGACCCAGAGGGACACCATACAGAACCACACCCCTCAGAACTACAGGGACCTGTCAGAACCAGAGGGACGCCATACAGAACCACACCCCCCAGAACTACAGGGAACTGTCAGAACCAGAGGGACGCCATACAGAACCACACCCCCCAGAACTACATGGAACTGTCAGAACCAGAGGGACACCATACAGAACCACACCCCTCAGAACTACAGGGACCTGTCAGAACCAGAGGGACACCATACAGAACCACACCCCTCAGAACTACAGGGAACTGTCAGAACCAGAGGGACACCATACAGAACCACACCCCCCAGGGAACTACAGGGAACTGTCAGAACCAGAGGGACTCCATACAGAACCACACCCTTCAGGGAACTGTCAGAACCAGAGGGACACCATACAGAACCACCCCCCTCAGAACTACAGGGAACTGTCAGAACCAGAGGGACACCATACAGAACCACACCCCTCAGAACTACAGGGAACTGTCAGAACCAGAGGCACACCGTACAGAACCACACCCCTCAGAACTACAGGGAACTGTCAGAACCAGAGGGACACCATACAGAACCACACCCCTCAGGGAACTACAGGGAACTGTCAGAACCAGAGGGACACCATACAGAACCACACCCCACAGAACTACAGGGACCTGTCAGAACCAGAGGGACGCCATACAGAACCACACCCCTCAGGGAACTGTCAGAACCAGAGGGACGCCATACAGAACCACACCCCTCAGGGAACTACAGGGAACTGTCAGAACCAGAGGGACTCCATACAGAACCACCCCCCTCAGAACTACAGGGAACTGTCAGAACCAGAGGGACACCATACAGAACCACACCCCAGAGAACTTTAGGGACCTGTCAGACCCAGAGGGACGCCATACAGAACCACACCCCCCAGGGAACTACAGGGAACTGTCAGACCCAGAGGGACACCATACAGAACCACACCCCTCAGAACTACAGGGACCTGTCAGAACCAGAGGGACGCCATACAGAACCACACCCCCCAGAACTACAGGGAACTGTCAGAACCAGAGGGACACCATACAGAACCACACCCCTCAGAACTACAGGGAACTGTCAGAACCAGAGGGACGCCATACAGAACCACACCCCCCAGGGAACTACAGGGACCTGTCAGACCCAGAGGGACGCCATACAGAACCACACCCCCCAGGGAACTACAGGGACCTGTCAGACCCAGAGGGACGCCATACAGAACCACACCCCCCAGGGAACTACAGGGAACTGTCAGACCCAGAGGGACACCATACAGAACCACACCCCTCAGAACTACAGGGAACTGTCAGAACCAGAGGGACACCATACAGAACCACACCCCTCAGAACTACAGGGAACTGTCAGAACCAGAGGGACACCATACAGAACCACACCCCTCAGAACTACAGGGACCTGTCAGAACCAGAGGGACACCATACAGAACCACACCCCTCAGAACTACAGGGAACTGTCAGAACCAGAGGGACACCATACAGAACCACACCCCCCAGGGAACTACAGGGAACTGTCAGAACCAGAGGGACTCCATACAGAACCACACCCCTCAGGGAACGGTCAGAACCAGAGGGACACCATACAGAACCACCCCCCTCAGAACTACAGGGAACTTTCAGAACCAGAGGGACACCATACAGAACCACACCCCTCAGAACTACAGGGAACTGTCAGAACCAGAGGGACACCATACAGAACCACACCCCTCAGAACTACAGGGAACTGTCAGAACTAGAGGGACACCACACAGAACCACCCCCTAAGAACTACAGGGAACTGTCAGAACCAGAGGGACACCATACAGAACCACCCCCCTCAGAACTACAGGGAACTGTCAGAACCAGAGGGACGCCATACAGAACCACACCTCCCAGGGAACTACAGGGACCTGTCAGACCCAGAGGGACGCCATACAGAACCACACCCCCCAGGGAACTACAGGGACCTGTCAGACCCAGAGGGACGCCATACAGAACCACCCCCCCCCAGGGAACTACAGGGAACTGTCAGACCCAGAGGGACACCATACAGAACCACACCCCTCAGAACTACAGGGAACTGTCAGAACCAGAGGGACACCATACAGAACCACACCCCTCAGAACTACAGGGAACTGTCAGAACTAGAGGGACACCACACAGAACCACACCCCCCAGAACTACAGGCAACTGTCAGAACCAGAGGGACGCCATACAGAACCAAACCCCTCAGAACTACAGGGAACTGTCAGAACCAGTGGGACACCATACAGAACCACACCCCCCCAGGGAACTACAGGGAACTGTCAGAACCAGAAGGACGCCATACAGAACCACACCCCTCAGAACTACAGCGAACTGTCAGAACCAGAGGGACACCATACAGAACCACACCCCCCAGGGAACTACAGGGAACTGTCAGAACCAGAGGGACACCATACAGAACCACACCCCCCAGGGAACTACAGGGAACTGTCAGAACCAGAGGGACTCCATACAGAACCACACCCCTCAGGGAACTGTCAGAACCAGAGGGACACCATACAGAACCACCCCCCTCAGAACTACAGGGAACTTTCAGAACCAGAGGGACACCATACAGAACCACACCCCTCAGAACTACAGGGAACTGTCAGAACCAGAGGGACACCATACAGAACCACACCCCTCAGAACTACAGGGAACTGTCAGAACTAGAGGGACACCACACAGAACCACCCCCCTCAGAACTACAGGGAACTGTCAGAACCAGAGGAACACCATACAAAACCACCCCCCCCAGGGAACTACAGGGAACTGTCAGAACCAGAGGGACACCATACAGAACCACACCCCCCAGAACTACAGGCAACTGTCAGAACCAGAGGGACGCCATACAGAACCAAACCCCTCAGAACTACAGGGAACTGTCAGAACCAGTGGGACACCATACAGAACCACACCCCCCCAGGGAACTACAGGGAACTGTCAGAACCAGAAGGACGCCATACAGAACCACACCCCTCAGAACTACAGGGACCTGTCAGAACCAGAGGGACACCATACAGAACCACACCCCTCAGAACTACAGGGAACTGTCAGAACCAGAGGGACACCATACAGAACCACACCCCTCAGAACTACAGGGAACTGTCAGAACCAGAGGGACACCATACAGAACCACACCCCCCAGGGAACTACAGGGAACTGTCAGAACCAGAGGGACTCCATACAGAACCACACCCCTCAGGGAACTGTCAGAACCAGAGGGACACCATACAGAACCACCCCCCTCAGAACTACAGGGATCTTTCAGAACCAGAGGGACACCATACAGAACCACACCCCTCAGAACTACAGGGAACTGTCAGAACCAGAGGGACACCATACAGAACCACACCCCTCAGAACTACAGGGAACTGTCAGAACTAGAGGGACACCACACAGAACCACCCCCCTCAGAACTACAGGGAACTGTCAGAACCAGAGGGACACCATACAGAACCACCCCCCTCAGAACTACAGGGAACTGTCAGACCCAGAGGGACACCATACAGAACCACACCCCTCAGAACTACAGGGAACTGTCAGAACCAGAGGGACACCATACAGAACCACACCCCTCAGAACTACAGGGAACTGTCAGAACCAGAGGGACACCACACAGAACCACCCCCCTCAGAACTACAGGGAACTGTCAGAACCAGAGGGACACCACACAGAACCACACCCCTCAGAACTACAGGGAACTGTCAGAACCAGAGGGACACCATACAGAACCACACCCCCCAGAGAACTACAGTGAACTGTCAGACCCAGAGGGACACCATACAGAGCCACACCCCCCAGGGAACTACAGGGAACTGTCAGAACCAGAGGGACACCGTACAGAACCAAACCCCCCAGAACTACAGGGAACTGTCAGAACCAGAGGGACACCGTACAGAACCAAACCCCCCAGAATTACAGGGAACTGTCAGAACCAGAGGAACACCATACAGAACCACACCCCCCATAGAACTACAGGGAACTGTCAGAACCAGAGGAACACCATACAGAACCACACCCCCAAGAACTACAGGGAACTGTCAGAACCACAAGTACACCATACAGAACCACCCCCCTCAGAACTACAGGGAACTGTCAGAACCAGAGAGACACCATACAGAACCACACCCCTCAGAACTACAGGGAACTGTCAGAACCAGAGGAACACCATACAGAACCACCCCCCCAGGGAACTACAGGGAACTGTCAGAACCAGAGTGCGCCATACAGAGCCACACCCCTCGGAACTACAGGGAACTGTCAGAACCACAGGTACACCATACAGAACCACACCCCTCAGGGAACTACAGGGAACTGTCCGAATGAGAGGCACGCCATACAAACCACCCCCCCCAGGGAACTACAGGGAACTGTCAGAACCAGAGGGACGCCATACAGAACCACACCCCTCAGAACTACAGGGAACTGTCAGAACCAGAGGGACGCCATACAGAACCACACCCCTCAGAACTACAGGGAACTGTCAGAACTAGAGGGACGCCATACAGAACCACACCCCTCAGAACTACAGGGAACTGTCAGAACCAGAGGGACGCCATACAGAACCACACCCCTTAGAACTACAGGGAACTGTCAGAACTAGAGGTACACCATACAGAACCACACCCCCCAGAGAACTACAGGGAACTGTCAGAACTAGAGGTACACCATACAGAACCACACCCCCCAGAGAACTACAGGGAACTGTCGGAACCAGAGGGACACCATACAGAACCACACCCCTCAGAACTACAGGGAACTGTCAAAACCAGAGGGACGCCATACAGAACCACACCCCCCAGGGAACTACAGGGACCTGTCAGAACCAGAGGGACACCATACAGAACCACACCCCTCAGAACTACAGGGAACTGTCAGAACCAGAGGGACGCCATACAGAACCACACCCCCCAGGGAAGTACAGGGAACTGTCAGAACCAGAGGGACACCATACAGAAACACACCCCCCAGGGAACTACAGGGACCTGTCAGAACCAGAGGGACGCCATACAGAACCACACCCCCCAGGGAACTACAGGGAACTGTCAGAACCAGAGGGACACCATACAGAACCACACCCCTCAGAACTACAGGGACCTGTCAGAACCAGAGGACGCCATACAGAACCACACCCCCCAGGGAACTACAGGGAACTGTCGGAACCAGAGGGACGCCATACAGAACCACACCCCCCAGGGAACTACAGGGAACTGTCAGAACCAGAGGGACGCCATACAGAACCACACCCCCCAGGGAACTACAGGGAACTGTCAGAACCAGAGGGACACCATACAGAACCACACCCCCCAGAACTACAGGCAACTGTCAGAACCAGAGGGACGCCATACAGAACCAAACCCCTCAGAACTACAGGGAACTGTCAGAACCAGTGGGACACCATACAGAACCACACACCCCCAGGGAACTACAGGGAACTGTCAGATCCAGAAGGACGCCATACAGAACCACACCCCTCAGAACTACAGCGAACTGTCAGAACCAGAGGGACACCATACAGAACCACACCCCCCAGGGAACTACAGGGAACTGTCAGAACCAGAGGGACACCATACAGAACCACCCCCCCAGGGAACTACAGGGAACTGTCAGAACCAGAGGGACTCCATACAGAACCACACCCCTCAGGGAACTGTCAGAACCAGAGGGACGCCATACAGAACCACACCCCTCGGAACTACAGGGAACTGTCAGAACCAGAGGGACGCCATACAGAACCACACCCCGCAGAACTACAGGGAACTGTCAGAACCAGAGGGACGCCATACAGAACCACACCCCCCAGGGAACTACAGTTAACTGTCAGAACCAGAGGCACGCCATACAGAACCACACCCCCCAGGGAACTACAGGGAACTGTCAGAACCAGAGGGACACCATACAGAACCACACCCCTCAGAACTACAGGGAACTGTCAGAACCAGAGGCACGCCATACAGAACCACACCCCCTAGGGAACTACAGGGAACTGTCAGAACCAGAGGCACGCCATACAGAACCACACCCCCCAGGGAACTACAGGGACCTGTCAGAACCAGAGGGACAGCATACAGAACCACACCCCCCAGGGAACTACAGGGACCTGTCAGAACCAGAGGGACGCCATACAGAACCACACCCCCCAGGGAACTACAGGGAACTGTCAGAACCAGAGGGATGCCATACAGAACCACACCCCCCAGGGAACTACAGGGAACTGTCAGAACCAGAGGGACACCATACAGAACCACACCCCTCAGAACTACAGGGACCTGTCAGAACCAGAGGACGCCATACAGAACCACACCCCCCAGGGAATTACAGGGAACTGTCGGAACCAGAGGGACGCCATACAGAACCACACCCCCCAGGGAACTACAGGGAACTGTCAGAACCAGAGGGACGCCATACAGAACCACACCCCCCAGGGAACTACAGAGAACTGTCAGAACCAGAGGGACGCCATACAGAACCACACCCCTCAGGGAACTGTCAGAACCAGAGGGACGCCATACAGAACCACACCCCTCAGGGAACTACAGGGAACTGTCAGAACCAGAGGGACGCCATACAGAACCACACCCCGCAGAACTACAGGGAACTGTCAGAACCAGAGGGACGCCATACAGAACCACACCCCCCAGGGAACTACAGGGACCTGTCAGAACCAGAGGGACGCCATACAGAACCACACCCCCCAGGGAACTACAGGTAACTGTCAGAACCAGAGAGACGCCATACAGAACCACACCCCCCAGGGAACTACAGGGAACTGTCAGAACCAGAGGGACACCATACAGAACCACACCCCCCAGAACTACAGGGAACTGTCAGAACCAGAGGGACGCCATACAGAACCAAACCCCTCAGAACTACAGGGAACTGTCAGAACCAGAGGGACACCATACAGAACCACACCCCCCCCGGGAACTACAGGGTACTGTCAGAACCAGAGGGATGCCATACAGAACCACACCCCTCAGAACTACAGCGAACTGTCAGAACCAGAGGGACACCATACAGAACCACACCCCCCAGGGAACTGCAGAGAACTGTCAGAACCAGAGGGACACCATACAGAACCACACCCCCCAGGGAACTACAGGGAACTGTCAGAACCAGAGGGACTCCATACAGAACCACACCCCTCAGGGAACTGTCAGAACCAGAGGGACGCCATACAGAACCACACCCCTCAGGGAACTACAGGGAACTGTCAGAACCAGAGGGACTCCATACAGAACCACACCCCCCAGGGAACTGTCAGAACCAGAGGGACGCCATACAGAACCACACCCCCCCCGGAACTACAGGGAACTGTCAGAACCAGAGGGACGCCATACAGAACCACACCCCCAGGGAACTACAGGGAACTGTCAGAACCAGAGGGACGCCATACAGAACCAAACCCCACAGAACTACAGGGACCTGTCAGAACCAGAGGGACGCCATACAGAACCACACCCCTCAGGGAACTGTCAGAACCAGAGGGACACCATACAGAACCACACCCCTCAGGGAACTACAGGGAACTGTCAGAACCAGAGGGACTCCATACAGAACCACACCCCCCAGGGAACTACAGGGAACTGTCAGAACCAGAGGGACGCCATACAGAACCACACCCCCCAGGGAACTACAGGGAACTGTCAGAACCAGAGGGACGCCATACAGAACCAAACCCCACAGAACTACAGGGACCTGTCAGAACCAGAGGGACGCCATACAGAACCACACCCCACAGAACTACAGGGACCTGTCAGAACCAGAGGGACGCCATACAGAACCACCCCCCTCAGAACTACAGGGAACTGTCACAACCAGAGGACGCCATACAGAACCACACCCCCCTGGGAACTGTCAGAACCAGAGGGACGCCATACAGAACCACACCCCTCAGAACTACTGGGAACTGTCAGAACCAGAGGGACACCATACAGAACCACACCCCTCAGAACTACAGGGAACTGTCAGAACCAGAGGGACGCCATACAGAACCACCCCCCTGGGAACTACTGGGAACTGTCAGAACCAGAGGGACTCCATACAGAACCACACCCCTCAGAACTACAGTGAACTGTCACAACCAGAGGACGCCATACAGAACCACACCCCCCTGGGAACTACTGGGAACTGTCAGAACCAGAGGGACTCCATACAGAACCACACCCCTCAGAACTGCAGGGAACTGTCAGAACCAGAGGGACGCCATACAGAACCACACCCCCCAGAACTACAGGGAACTGTCAGAACCAGAGGGACGCCATACAGAACCACACCCCCCAGGGAACTACAGGGACCTGTCAGACCCAGAGGGACGCCATACAGAACCACACCCCCCAGGGAACTACAGGGACCTGTCAGTCCCAGAGGGACGCCATACAGAACCACACCCCCCAGGGAACTACAGGGAACTGTCAGACCCAGAGGGACACCATACAGAACCACACCCCTCAGAACTACAGGGAACTGTCAGAACCAGAGGGACACCATACAGAACCACACCCCTCAGAACTACAGGGAACTGTCAGAACCAGAGGGACACCATACAGAACCACACCCCCCAGGGAACTACAGGGAACTGTCAGAACCAGAGGGACTCCATACAGAACCACACCCCTCAGGGAACGGTCAGAACCAGAGGGACACCATACAGAACCACCCCCCTCAGAACTACAGGGAACTTTCAGAACCAGAGGGACACCATACAGAACCACACCCCTCAGAACTACAGGGAACTGTCAGAACCAGAGGGACACCATACAGAACCACACCCCTCAGAACTACAGGGAACTGTCAGAACTAGAGGGACACCACACAGAACCACCCCCCTAAGAACTACAGGGAACTGTCAGAACCAGAGGGACACCATACAGAACCACCCCCCTCAGAACTACAGGGAACTGTCAGAACCAGAGGGACGCCATACAGAACCACACCTCCCAGGGAACTACAGGGACCTGTCAGACCCAGAGGGACGCCATACAGAACCACACCCCCCAGGGAACTACAGGGACCTGTCAGACCCAGAGGGATGCCATACAGAACCACCCCCCCCCAGGGAACTACAGGGAACTGTCAGACCCAGAGGGACACCATACAGAACCACACCCCTCAGAACTACAGGGAACTGTCAGAACCAGAGGGACACCATACAGAACCACACCCCTCAGAACTACAGGGAACTGTCAGAACTAGAGGGACACCACACAGAACCACACCCCCCAGAACTACAGGCAACTGTCAGAACCAGAGGGACGCCATACAGAACCAAACCCCTCAGAACTACAGGGAACTGTCAGAACCAGTGGGACACCATACAGAACCACACCCCCCCAGGGAACTACAGGGAACTGTCAGAACCAGAAGGACGCCATACAGAACCACACCCCTCAGAACTACAGCGAACTGTCAGAACCAGAGGGACACCATACAGAACCACACCCCCCAGGGAACTACAGGGAACTGTCAGAACCAGAGGGACACCATACAGAACCACACCCCCCAGGGAACTACAGGGAACTGTCAGAACCAGAGGGACTCCATACAGAACCACACCCCTCAGGGAACTGTCAGAACCAGAGGGACACCATACAGAACCACCCCCCTCAGAACTACAGGGAACTTTCAGAACCAGAGGGACACCATACAGAACCACACCCCTCAGAACTACAGGGAACTGTCAGAACCAGAGGGACACCATACAGAACCACACCCCTCAGAACTACAGGGAACTGTCAGAACTAGAGGGACACCACACAGAACCACCCCCCTCAGAACTACAGGGAACTGTCAGAACCAGAGGGACACCATACAAAACCACCCCCCCCAGGGAACTACAGGGAACTGTCAGAACCAGAGGGACACCATACAGAACCACACCCCCCAGAACTACAGGCAACTGTCAGAACCAGAGGGACGCCATACAGAACCAAACCCCTCAGAACTACAGGGAACTGTCAGAACCAGTGGGACACCATACAGAACCACCCCCCCCCCAGGGAACTACAGGGAACTGTCAGAACCAGAAGGACGCCATACAGAACCACACCCCTCAGAACTACAGGGACCTGTCAGAACCAGAGGGACACCATACAGAACCACACCCCTCAGAACTACAGGGAACTGTCAGAACCAGAGGGACACCATACAGAACCACACCCCTCAGAACTACAGGGAACTGTCAGAACCAGAGGGACACCATACAGAACCACACCCCCCAGGGAACTACAGGGAACTGTCAGAACCAGAGGGACTCCATACAGAACCACACCCCTCAGGGAACTGTCAGAACCAGAGGGACACCATACAGAACCACCCCCCTCAGAACTACAGGGATCTTTCAGAACCAGAGGGACACCATACAGAACCACACCCCTCAGAACTACAGGGAACTGTCAGAACCAGAGGGACACCACACAGAACCACACCCCTCAGAACTACAGGGAACTGTCAGAACTAGAGGGACACCACACAGAACCACCCCCCTCAGAACTACAGGGAACTGTCAGAACCAGAGGGACACCATACAGAACCACCCCCCTCAGAACTACAGGGAACTGTCAGAACCAGAGGGACACCATACAGAACCACACCCCTCAGAACTACAGGGAACTGTCAGAACTAGAGGGACACCACACAGAACCACCCCTCTCAGAACTACAGGGAACTGTCAGAACCAGAGGGACACCACACAGAACCACACCCCTCAGAACTACAGGGAACTGTCAGAACCAGAGGGACACCATACAGAACCACACCCCCCAGAGAACTACAGTGAACTGTCAGACCCAGAGGGACACCATACAGAGCCACACCCCCCAGGGAACTGTCAGAACCAGAGGGACACCGTACAGAACCAAACCCCCCAGAACTACAGGGAACTGTCAGAACCAGAGGGACACCATACAGAACCACACCCCCCATAGAACTACAGGGAACTGTCAGAACCAGAGGAACACCATACAGAACCACACCCCCAAGAACTACAGGGAACTGTCAGAACCACAAGTACACCATACAGAACCACCCCCCTCAGAACTACAGGGAACTGTCAGAACCAGAGGGACACCATACAGAACCACACCCCTCAGAACTACAGGGAACTGTCAGAACCAGAGGAACACCATACAGAACCACCCCCCCAGGGAACTACAGGGAACTGTCAGAACCAGAGTGCGCCATACAGAGCCACACCCCTCGGAACTACAGGGAACTGTCAGAACCACAGGTACACCATACAGAACCACACCCCTCAGGGAACTACAGGGAACTGTCCGAATGAGAGGCACGCCATACAAACCACACCCCCCAGGGAACTACAGGGAACTGTCAGAACCAGAGGGACCCCATACAGAACCACACCCCTCAGAACTACAGGGAACTGTCAGAACCAGAGGGACGCCATACAGAACCACACCCCTCAGAACTACAGGGAACTGTCAGAACTAGAGGGACGCCATACAGAACCACACCCCTCAGAACTACAGGGAACTGTCAGAACCAGAGGGACGCCATACAGAACCACACCCCTCAGAACTACAGGGAACTGTCAGAACTAGAGGTACACCATACAGAACCACACCCCCCAGAGAACTACAGGGAACTGTCGGAACCAGAGGGACACCATACAGAACCACACCCCTCAGAACTACAGGGAACTGTCAAAACCAGAGGGACGCCATACAGAACCACACCCCCCAGGGAACTACAGGGACCTGTCAGAACCAGAGGGACACCATACAGAACCACACCCCTCAGAACTACAGGGAACTGTCAGAACCAGAGGGACGCCATACAGAACCACACCCCCCAGGGAAGTACAGGGAACTGTCAGAACCAGAGGGACACCATACAGAACCACACCCCCCAGGGAACTACAGGGACCTGTCAGAACCAGAGGGACGCCATACAGAACCACACCCCCCAGGGAACTACAGGGAACTGTCAGAACCAGAGGGACACCATACAGAACCACACCCCTCAGAACTACAGGGACCTGTCAGAACCAGAGGACGCCATACAGAACCACACCCCCCAGGGAACTACAGGGAACTGTCGGAACCAGAGGGACGCCATACAGAACCACACCCCCCAGGGAACTACAGGGAACTGTCAGAACCAGAGGGACGCCATACAGAACCACACCCCCCAGGGAACTACAGGGAACTGTCAGAACCAGAGGGACACCATACAGAACCACACCCCCCAGAACTACAGGCAACTGTCAGAACCAGAGGGACGCCATACAGAACCAAACCCCTCAGAACTACAGGGAACTGTCAGAACCAGTGGGACACCATACAGAACCACACACCCCCAGGGAACTACAGGGAACTGTCAGATCCAGAAGGACGCCATACAGAACCACACCCCTCAGAACTACAGCGAACTGTCAGAACCAGAGGGACACCATACAGAACCACACCCCCCAGGGAACTACAGGGAACTGTCAGAACCAGAGGGACACCATACAGAACCACCCCCCCAGGGAACTACAGGGAACTGTCAGAACCAGAGGGACTCCATACAGAACCACACCCCTCAGGGAACTGTCAGAACCAGAGGGACGCCATACAGAACCACACCCCTCGGAACTACAGGGAACTGTCAGAACCAGAGGGACGCCATACAGAACCACACCCCGCAGAACTACAGGGAACTGTCAGAACCAGAGGGACGCCATACAGAACCACACCCCCCAGGGAACTACAGTTAACTGTCAGAACCAGAGGCACGCCATACAGAACCACACCCCCCAGGGAACTACAGGGAACTGTCAGAACCAGAGGGACACCATACAGAACCACACCCCTCAGAACTACAGGGAACTGTCAGAACCAGAGGCACGCCATACAGAACCACACCCCCTAGGGAACTACAGGGAACTGTCAGAACCAGAGGCACGCCATACAGAACCACACCCCCCAGGGAACTACAGGGACCTGTCAGAACCAGAGGGACAGCATACAGAACCACACCCCCCAGGGAACTACAGGGACCTGTCAGAACCAGAGGGACGCCATACAGAACCACACCCCCCAGGGAACTACAGGGAACTGTCAGAACCAGAGGGACGTCATACAGAACCACACCCCCCAGGGAACTACAGGGAACTGTCAGAACCAGAGGGACACCATACAGAACCACACCCCTCAGAACTACAGGGACCTGTCAGAACCAGAGGACGCCATACAGAACCACACCCCCCAGGGAACTACAGGGAACTGTCGGAACCAGAGGGACGCCATACAGAACCACACCCCCCAGGGAACTACAGGGAACTGTCAGAACCAGAGGGACGCCATACAGAACCACACCCCCCAGGGAACTACAGGGAACTGTCAGAACCAGAGGGACTCCATACAGAACCACACCCCTCAGGGAACGGTCAGAACCAGAGGGACACCATACAGAACCACCCCCCTCAGAACTACAGGGAACTGTCAGAACCAGAGGGACACCATACAGAACCACACCCCCCAGGGAACTACAGGGAACTGTCAGAACCAGAGGGACTCCATACAGAACCACACCCCTCAGGGAACGGTCAGAACCAGAGGGACACCATACAGAACCACCCCCCTCAGAACTACAGGGAACTTTCAGAACCAGAGGGACACCATACAGAACCACACCCCTCAGAACTACAGGGAACTGTCAGAACCAGAGGGACACCATACAGAACCACACCCCTCAGAACTACAGGGAACTGTCAGAACTAGAGGGACACCACACAGAACCACCCCCTAAGAACTACAGGGAACTGTCAGAACCAGAGGGACACCATACAGAACCACCCCCCTCAGAACTACAGGGAACTGTCAGAACCAGAGGGACGCCATACAGAACCACACCTCCCAGGGAACTACAGGGACCTGTCAGACCCAGAGGGACGCCATACAGAACCACACCCCCCAGGGAACTACAGGGACCTGTCAGACCCAGAGGGACGCCATACAGAACCACCCCCCCCCAGGGAACTACAGGGAACTGTCAGACCCAGAGGGACACCATACAGAACCACACCCCTCAGAACTACAGGGAACTGTCAGAACCAGAGGGACACCATACAGAACCACACCCCTCAGAACTACAGGGAACTGTCAGAACTAGAGGGACACCACACAGAACCACACCCCCCAGAACTACAGGCAACTGTCAGAACCAGAGGGACGCCATACAGAACCAAACCCCTCAGAACTACAGGGAACTGTCAGAACCAGTGGGACACCATACAGAACCACACCCCCCCAGGGAACTACAGGGAACTGTCAGAACCAGAAGGACGCCATACAGAACCACACCCCTCAGAACTACAGCGAACTGTCAGAACCAGAGGGACACCATACAGAACCACACCCCCCAGGGAACTACAGGGAACTGTCAGAACCAGAGGGACACCATACAGAACCACACCCCCCAGGGAACTACAGGGAACTGTCAGAACCAGAGGGACTCCATACAGAACCACACCCCTCAGGGAACTGTCAGAACCAGAGGGACACCATACAGAACCACCCCCCTCAGAACTACAGGGAACTTTCAGAACCAGAGGGACACCATACAGAACCACACCCCTCAGAACTACAGGGAACTGTCAGAACCAGAGGGACACCATACAGAACCACACCCCTCAGAACTACAGGGAACTGTCAGAACTAGAGGGACACCACACAGAACCACCCCCCTCAGAACTACAGGGAACTGTCAGAACCAGAGGGACACCATACAAAACCACCCCCCCCAGGGAACTACAGGGAACTGTCAGAACCAGAGGGACACCATACAGAACCACACCCCCCAGAACTACAGGCAACTGTCAGAACCAGAGGGACGCCATACAGAACCAAACCCCTCAGAACTACAGGGAACTGTCAGAACCAGTGGGACACCATACAGAACCACACCCCCCCAGGGAACTACAGGGAACTGTCAGAACCAGAAGGACGCCATACAGAACCACACCCCTCAGAACTACAGGGACCTGTCAGAACCAGAGGGACACCATACAGAACCACACCCCTCAGAACTACAGGGAACTGTCAGAACCAGAGGGACACCATACAGAACCACACCCCTCAGAACTACAGGGAACTGTCAGAACCAGAGGGACACCATACAGAACCACACCCCCCAGGGAACTACAGGGAACTGTCAGAACCAGAGGGACTCCATACAGAACCACACCCCTCAGGGAACTGTCAGAACCAGAGGGACACCATACAGAACCACCCCCCTCAGAACTACAGGGATCTTTCAGAACCAGAGGGACACCATACAGAACCACACCCCTCAGAACTACAGGGAACTGTCAGAACCAGAGGGACACCATACAGAACCACACCCCTCAGAACTACAGGGAACTGTCAGAACTAGAGGGACACCACACAGAACCACCCCCCTCAGAACTACAGGGAACTGTCAGAACCAGAGGGACACCATACAGAACCACCCCCCTCAGAACTACAGGGAACTGTCAGACCCAGAGGGACACCATACAGAACCACACCCCTCAGAACTACAGGGAACTGTCAGAACCAGAGGGACACCATACAGAACCACACCCCTCAGAACTACAGGGAACTGTCAGAACCAGAGGGACACCACACAGAACCACCCCCCTCAGAACTACAGGGAACTGTCAGAACCAGAGGGACACCACACAGAACCACACCCCTCAGAACTACAGGGAACTGTCAGAACCAGAGGGACACCATACAGAACCACACCCCCCAGAGAACTACAGTGAACTGTCAGACCCAGAGGGACACCATACAGAGCCACACCCCCCAGGGAACTACAGGGAACTGTCAGAACCAGAGGGACACCGTACAGAACCAAACCCCCCAGAACTACAGGGAACTGTCAGAACCAGAGGGACACCGTACAGAACCAAACCCCCCAGAATTACAGGGAACTGTCAGAACCAGAGGAACACCATACAGAACCACACCCCCCATAGAACTACAGGGAACTGTCAGAACCAGAGGAACACCATACAGAACCACACCCCCAAGAACTACAGGGAACTGTCAGAACCACAAGTACACCATACAGAACCACCCCCCTCAGAACTACAGGGAACTGTCAGAACCAGAGAGACACCATACAGAACCACACCCCTCAGAACTACAGGGAACTGTCAGAACCAGAGGAACACCATACAGAACCACCCCCCCAGGGAACTACAGGGAACTGTCAGAACCAGAGTGCGCCATACAGAGCCACACCCCTCGGAACTACAGGGAACTGTCAGAACCACAGGTACACCATACAGAACCACACCCCTCAGGGAACTACAGGGAACTGTCCGAATGAGAGGCACGCCATACAAACCACCCCCCCCAGGGAACTACAGGGAACTGTCAGAACCAGAGGGACGCCATACAGAACCACACCCCTCAGAACTACAGGGAACTGTCAGAACCAGAGGGACGCCATACAGAACCACACCCCTCAGAACTACAGGGAACTGTCAGAACTAGAGGGACGCCATACAGAACCACACCCCTCAGAACTACAGGGAACTGTCAGAACCAGAGGGACGCCATACAGAACCACACCCCTTAGAACTACAGGGAACTGTCAGAACTAGAGGTACACCATACAGAACCACACCCCCCAGAGAACTACAGGGAACTGTCAGAACTAGAGGTACACCATACAGAACCACACCCCCCAGAGAACTACAGGGAACTGTCGGAACCAGAGGGACACCATACAGAACCACACCCCTCAGAACTACAGGGAACTGTCAAAACCAGAGGGACGCCATACAGAACCACACCCCCCAGGGAACTACAGGGACCTGTCAGAACCAGAGGGACACCATACAGAACCACACCCCTCAGAACTACAGGGAACTGTCAGAACCAGAGGGACGCCATACAGAACCACACCCCCCAGGGAAGTACAGGGAACTGTCAGAACCAGAGGGACACCATACAGAAACACACCCCCCAGGGAACTACAGGGACCTGTCAGAACCAGAGGGACGCCATACAGAACCACACCCCCCAGGGAACTACAGGGAACTGTCAGAACCAGAGGGACACCATACAGAACCACACCCCTCAGAACTACAGGGACCTGTCAGAACCAGAGGACGCCATACAGAACCACACCCCCCAGGGAACTACAGGGAACTGTCGGAACCAGAGGGACGCCATACAGAACCACACCCCCCAGGGAACTACAGGGAACTGTCAGAACCAGAGGGACGCCATACAGAACCACACCCCCCAGGGAACTACAGGGAACTGTCAGAACCAGAGGGACACCATACAGAACCACACCCCCCAGAACTACAGGCAACTGTCAGAACCAGAGGGACGCCATACAGAACCAAACCCCTCAGAACTACAGGGAACTGTCAGAACCAGTGGGACACCATACAGAACCACACACCCCCAGGGAACTACAGGGAACTGTCAGATCCAGAAGGACGCCATACAGAACCACACCCCTCAGAACTACAGCGAACTGTCAGAACCAGAGGGACACCATACAGAACCACACCCCCCAGGGAACTACAGGGAACTGTCAGAACCAGAGGGACACCATACAGAACCACCCCCCCAGGGAACTACAGGGAACTGTCAGAACCAGAGGGACTCCATACAGAACCACACCCCTCAGGGAACTGTCAGAACCAGAGGGACGCCATACAGAACCACACCCCTCGGAACTACAGGGAACTGTCAGAACCAGAGGGACGCCATACAGAACCACACCCCGCAGAACTACAGGGAACTGTCAGAACCAGAGGGACGCCATACAGAACCACACCCCCCAGGGAACTACAGTTAACTGTCAGAACCAGAGGCACGCCATACAGAACCACACCCCCCAGGGAACTACAGGGAACTGTCAGAACCAGAGGGACACCATACAGAACCACACCCCTCAGAACTACAGGGAACTGTCAGAACCAGAGGCACGCCATACAGAACCACACCCCCTAGGGAACTACAGGGAACTGTCAGAACCAGAGGCACGCCATACAGAACCACACCCCCCAGGGAACTACAGGGACCTGTCAGAACCAGAGGGACAGCATACAGAACCACACCCCCCAGGGAACTACAGGGACCTGTCAGAACCAGAGGGACGCCATACAGAACCACACCCCCCAGGGAACTACAGGGAACTGTCAGAACCAGAGGGATGCCATACAGAACCACACCCCCCAGGGAACTACAGGGAACTGTCAGAACCAGAGGGACACCATACAGAACCACACCCCTCAGAACTACAGGGACCTGTCAGAACCAGAGGACGCCATACAGAACCACACCCCCCAGGGAATTACAGGGAACTGTCGGAACCAGAGGGACGCCATACAGAACCACACCCCCCAGGGAACTACAGGGAACTGTCAGAACCAGAGGGACGCCATACAGAACCACACCCCCCAGGGAACTACAGAGAACTGTCAGAACCAGAGGGACGCCATACAGAACCACACCCCTCAGGGAACTGTCAGAACCAGAGGGACGCCATACAGAACCACACCCCTCAGGGAACTACAGGGAACTGTCAGAACCAGAGGGACGCCATACAGAACCACACCCCGCAGAACTACAGGGAACTGTCAGAACCAGAGGGACGCCATACAGAACCACACCCCCCAGGGAACTACAGGGACCTGTCAGAACCAGAGGGACGCCATACAGAACCACACCCCCCAGGGAACTACAGGTAACTGTCAGAACCAGAGAGACGCCATACAGAACCACACCCCCCAGGGAACTACAGGGAACTGTCAGAACCAGAGGGACACCATACAGAACCACACCCCCCAGAACTACAGGGAACTGTCAGAACCAGAGGGACGCCATACAGAACCAAACCCCTCAGAACTACAGGGAACTGTCAGAACCAGAGGGACACCATACAGAACCACACCCCCCCCGGGAACTACAGGGTACTGTCAGAACCAGAGGGATGCCATACAGAACCACACCCCTCAGAACTACAGCGAACTGTCAGAACCAGAGGGACACCATACAGAACCACACCCCCCAGGGAACTGCAGAGAACTGTCAGAACCAGAGGGACACCATACAGAACCACACCCCCCAGGGAACTACAGGGAACTGTCAGAACCAGAGGGACTCCATACAGAACCACACCCCTCAGGGAACTGTCAGAACCAGAGGGACGCCATACAGAACCACACCCCTCAGGGAACTACAGGGAACTGTCAGAACCAGAGGGACTCCATACAGAACCACACCCCCCAGGGAACTGTCAGAACCAGAGGGACGCCATACAGAACCACACCCCCCCCGGAACTACAGGGAACTGTCAGAACCAGAGGGACGCCATACAGAACCACACCCCCAGGGAACTACAGGGAACTGTCAGAACCAGAGGGACGCCATACAGAACCAAACCCCACAGAACTACAGGGACCTGTCAGAACCAGAGGGACGCCATACAGAACCACACCCCTCAGGGAACTGTCAGAACCAGAGGGACACCATACAGAACCACACCCCTCAGGGAACTACAGGGAACTGTCAGAACCAGAGGGACTCCATACAGAACCACACCCCCCAGGGAACTACAGGGAACTGTCAGAACCAGAGGGACGCCATACAGAACCACACCCCCCAGGGAACTACAGGGAACTGTCAGAACCAGAGGGACGCCATACAGAACCAAACCCCACAGAACTACAGGGACCTGTCAGAACCAGAGGGACGCCATACAGAACCACACCCCACAGAACTACAGGGACCTGTCAGAACCAGAGGGACGCCATACAGAACCACCCCCCTCAGAACTACAGGGAACTGTCACAACCAGAGGACGCCATACAGAACCACACCCCCCTGGGAACTGTCAGAACCAGAGGGACGCCATACAGAACCACACCCCTCAGAACTACTGGGAACTGTCAGAACCAGAGGGACACCATACAGAACCACACCCCTCAGAACTACAGGGAACTGTCAGAACCAGAGGGACGCCATACAGAACCACCCCCCTGGGAACTACTGGGAACTGTCAGAACCAGAGGGACTCCATACAGAACCACACCCCTCAGAACTACAGTGAACTGTCACAACCAGAGGACGCCATACAGAACCACACCCCCCTGGGAACTACTGGGAACTGTCAGAACCAGAGGGACTCCATACAGAACCACACCCCTCAGAACTGCAGGGAACTGTCAGAACCAGAGGGACGCCATACAGAACCACACCCCCCAGAACTACAGGGAACTGTCAGAACCAGAGGGACGCCATACAGAACCACACCCCCCAGGGAACTACAGGGACCTGTCAGACCCAGAGGGACGCCATACAGAACCACACCCCCCAGGGAACTACAGGGACCTGTCAGTCCCAGAGGGACGCCATACAGAACCACACCCCCCAGGGAACTACAGGGAACTGTCAGACCCAGAGGGACACCATACAGAACCACACCCCTCAGAACTACAGGGAACTGTCAGAACCAGAGGGACACCATACAGAACCACACCCCTCAGAACTACAGGGAACTGTCAGAACCAGAGGGACACCATACAGAACCACACCCCCCAGGGAACTACAGGGAACTGTCAGAACCAGAGGGACTCCATACAGAACCACACCCCTCAGGGAACGGTCAGAACCAGAGGGACACCATACAGAACCACCCCCCTCAGAACTACAGGGAACTTTCAGAACCAGAGGGACACCATACAGAACCACACCCCTCAGAACTACAGGGAACTGTCAGAACCAGAGGGACACCATACAGAACCACACCCCTCAGAACTACAGGGAACTGTCAGAACTAGAGGGACACCACACAGAACCACCCCCCTAAGAACTACAGGGAACTGTCAGAACCAGAGGGACACCATACAGAACCACCCCCCTCAGAACTACAGGGAACTGTCAGAACCAGAGGGACGCCATACAGAACCACACCTCCCAGGGAACTACAGGGACCTGTCAGACCCAGAGGGACGCCATACAGAACCACACCCCCCAGGGAACTACAGGGACCTGTCAGACCCAGAGGGATGCCATACAGAACCACCCCCCCCAGGGAACTACAGGGAACTGTCAGACCCAGAGGGACACCATACAGAACCACACCCCTCAGAACTACAGGGAACTGTCAGAACCAGAGGGACACCATACAGAACCACACCCCTCAGAACTACAGGGAACTGTCAGAACTAGAGGGACACCACACAGAACCACACCCCCCAGAACTACAGGCAACTGTCAGAACCAGAGGGACGCCATACAGAACCAAACCCCTCAGAACTACAGGGAACTGTCAGAACCAGTGGGACACCATACAGAACCACACCCCCCCAGGGAACTACAGGGAACTGTCAGAACCAGAAGGACGCCATACAGAACCACACCCCTCAGAACTACAGCGAACTGTCAGAACCAGAGGGACACCATACAGAACCACACCCCCCAGGGAACTACAGGGAACTGTCAGAACCAGAGGGACACCATACAGAACCACACCCCCCAGGGAACTACAGGGAACTGTCAGAACCAGAGGGACTCCATACAGAACCACACCCCTCAGGGAACTGTCAGAACCAGAGGGACACCATACAGAACCACCCCCCTCAGAACTACAGGGAACTTTCAGAACCAGAGGGACACCATACAGAACCACACCCCTCAGAACTACAGGGAACTGTCAGAACCAGAGGGACACCATACAGAACCACACCCCTCAGAACTACAGGGAACTGTCAGAACTAGAGGGACACCACACAGAACCACCCCCCTCAGAACTACAGGGAACTGTCAGAACCAGAGGGACACCATACAAAACCACCCCCCCCAGGGAACTACAGGGAACTGTCAGAACCAGAGGGACACCATACAGAACCACACCCCCCAGAACTACAGGCAACTGTCAGAACCAGAGGGACGCCATACAGAACCAAACCCCTCAGAACTACAGGGAACTGTCAGAACCAGTGGGACACCATACAGAACCACCCCCCCCCCAGGGAACTACAGGGAACTGTCAGAACCAGAAGGACGCCATACAGAACCACACCCCTCAGAACTACAGGGACCTGTCAGAACCAGAGGGACACCATACAGAACCACACCCCTCAGAACTACAGGGAACTGTCAGAACCAGAGGGACACCATACAGAACCACACCCCTCAGAACTACAGGGAACTGTCAGAACCAGAGGGACACCATACAGAACCACACCCCCCAGGGAACTACAGGGAACTGTCAGAACCAGAGGGACTCCATACAGAACCACACCCCTCAGGGAACTGTCAGAACCAGAGGGACACCATACAGAACCACCCCCCTCAGAACTACAGGGATCTTTCAGAACCAGAGGGACACCATACAGAACCACACCCCTCAGAACTACAGGGAACTGTCAGAACCAGAGGGACACCACACAGAACCACACCCCTCAGAACTACAGGGAACTGTCAGAACTAGAGGGACACCACACAGAACCACCCCCCTCAGAACTACAGGGAACTGTCAGAACCAGAGGGACACCATACAGAACCACCCCCCTCAGAACTACAGGGAACTGTCAGAACCAGAGGGACACCATACAGAACCACACCCCTCAGAACTACAGGGAACTGTCAGAACTAGAGGGACACCACACAGAACCACCCCTCTCAGAACTACAGGGAACTGTCAGAACCAGAGGGACACCACACAGAACCACACCCCTCAGAACTACAGGGAACTGTCAGAACCAGAGGGACACCATACAGAACCACACCCCCCAGAGAACTACAGTGAACTGTCAGACCCAGAGGGACACCATACAGAGCCACACCCCCCAGGGAACTGTCAGAACCAGAGGGACACCGTACAGAACCAAACCCCCCAGAACTACAGGGAACTGTCAGAACCAGAGGGACACCATACAGAACCACACCCCCCATAGAACTACAGGGAACTGTCAGAACCAGAGGAACACCATACAGAACCACACCCCCAAGAACTACAGGGAACTGTCAGAACCACAAGTACACCATACAGAACCACCCCCCTCAGAACTACAGGGAACTGTCAGAACCAGAGGGACACCATACAGAACCACACCCCTCAGAACTACAGGGAACTGTCAGAACCAGAGGAACACCATACAGAACCACCCCCCCAGGGAACTACAGGGAACTGTCAGAACCAGAGTGCGCCATACAGAGCCACACCCCTCGGAACTACAGGGAACTGTCAGAACCACAGGTACACCATACAGAACCACACCCCTCAGGGAACTACAGGGAACTGTCCGAATGAGAGGCACGCCATACAAACCACACCCCCCAGGGAACTACAGGGAACTGTCAGAACCAGAGGGACCCCATACAGAACCACACCCCTCAGAACTACAGGGAACTGTCAGAACCAGAGGGACGCCATACAGAACCACACCCCTCAGAACTACAGGGAACTGTCAGAACTAGAGGGACGCCATACAGAACCACACCCCTCAGAACTACAGGGAACTGTCAGAACCAGAGGGACGCCATACAGAACCACACCCCTCAGAACTACAGGGAACTGTCAGAACTAGAGGTACACCATACAGAACCACACCCCCCAGAGAACTACAGGGAACTGTCGGAACCAGAGGGACACCATACAGAACCACACCCCTCAGAACTACAGGGAACTGTCAAAACCAGAGGGACGCCATACAGAACCACACCCCCCAGGGAACTACAGGGACCTGTCAGAACCAGAGGGACACCATACAGAACCACACCCCTCAGAACTACAGGGAACTGTCAGAACCAGAGGGACGCCATACAGAACCACACCCCCCAGGGAAGTACAGGGAACTGTCAGAACCAGAGGGACACCATACAGAACCACACCCCCCAGGGAACTACAGGGACCTGTCAGAACCAGAGGGACGCCATACAGAACCACACCCCCCAGGGAACTACAGGGAACTGTCAGAACCAGAGGGACACCATACAGAACCACACCCCTCAGAACTACAGGGACCTGTCAGAACCAGAGGACGCCATACAGAACCACACCCCCCAGGGAACTACAGGGAACTGTCGGAACCAGAGGGACGCCATACAGAACCACACCCCCCAGGGAACTACAGGGAACTGTCAGAACCAGAGGGACGCCATACAGAACCACACCCCCCAGGGAACTACAGGGAACTGTCAGAACCAGAGGGACACCATACAGAACCACACCCCCCAGAACTACAGGCAACTGTCAGAACCAGAGGGACGCCATACAGAACCAAACCCCTCAGAACTACAGGGAACTGTCAGAACCAGTGGGACACCATACAGAACCACACACCCCCAGGGAACTACAGGGAACTGTCAGATCCAGAAGGACGCCATACAGAACCACACCCCTCAGAACTACAGCGAACTGTCAGAACCAGAGGGACACCATACAGAACCACACCCCCCAGGGAACTACAGGGAACTGTCAGAACCAGAGGGACACCATACAGAACCACCCCCCCAGGGAACTACAGGGAACTGTCAGAACCAGAGGGACTCCATACAGAACCACACCCCTCAGGGAACTGTCAGAACCAGAGGGACGCCATACAGAACCACACCCCTCGGAACTACAGGGAACTGTCAGAACCAGAGGGACGCCATACAGAACCACACCCCGCAGAACTACAGGGAACTGTCAGAACCAGAGGGACGCCATACAGAACCACACCCCCCAGGGAACTACAGTTAACTGTCAGAACCAGAGGCACGCCATACAGAACCACACCCCCCAGGGAACTACAGGGAACTGTCAGAACCAGAGGGACACCATACAGAACCACACCCCTCAGAACTACAGGGAACTGTCAGAACCAGAGGCACGCCATACAGAACCACACCCCCTAGGGAACTACAGGGAACTGTCAGAACCAGAGGCACGCCATACAGAACCACACCCCCCAGGGAACTACAGGGACCTGTCAGAACCAGAGGGACAGCATACAGAACCACACCCCCCAGGGAACTACAGGGACCTGTCAGAACCAGAGGGACGCCATACAGAACCACACCCCCCAGGGAACTACAGGGAACTGTCAGAACCAGAGGGACGTCATACAGAACCACACCCCCCAGGGAACTACAGGGAACTGTCAGAACCAGAGGGACACCATACAGAACCACACCCCTCAGAACTACAGGGACCTGTCAGAACCAGAGGACGCCATACAGAACCACACCCCCCAGGGAACTACAGGGAACTGTCGGAACCAGAGGGACGCCATACAGAACCACACCCCCCAGGGAACTACAGGGAACTGTCAGAACCAGAGGGACGCCATACAGAACCACACCCCCCAGGGAACTACAGGGAACTGTCAGAACCAGAGGGACGCCATACAGAACCACACCCCTCAGGGAACTGTCAGATCCAGAGGGACGCCATACAGAACCACACCCCTCAGGGAACTACAGGGAACTGTCAGAAGCAGAGGGACGCCATACAGAACCACACCCCGCAGAACTACAGGGAACTGTCAGAACCAGAGGGACGCCATACAGAACCACACCCCCCAGGGAACTACAGGGACCTGTCAGAACCAGAGGGACGCCATACAGAACCACACCCCCCAGGGAACTACAGGTAACTGTCAGAACCAGAGAGACGCCATACAGAACCACACCCCCCAGGGAACTACAGGGAACTGTCAGAACCAGAGGGACACCATACAGAACCACACCCCCCAGAACTACAGGGAACTGTCAGAACCAGAGGGACGCCATACAGAACCAAACCCCTCAGAACTACAGGGAACTGTCAGAACCAGAGGGACACCATACAGAACCACACCCCCCCCGGGAACTACAGGGTACTGTCAGAACCAGAGGGACGCCATACAGAACCACACCCCTCAGAACTACAGCGAACTGTCAGAACCAGTGGGACACCATACAGAACCACACCCCCCAGGGAACTGCAGAGAACTGTCAGAACCAGAGGGACACCATACAGAACCACACCCCCCAGGGAACTACAGGGAACTGTCAGAACCAGAGGGACTCCATACAGAACCACACCCCTCAGGGAACTGTCAGAACCAGAGGGACGCCATACAGAACCACACCCCTCAGGGAACTACAGGGAACTGTCAGAACCAGAGGGACTCCATACAGAACCACACCCCCCAGGGAACTGTCAGAACCAGAGGGACGCCATACAGAACCACACCCCCCCCGGAACTACAGGGAACTGTCAGAACCAGAGGGACGCCATACAGAACCACACCCCCAGGGAACTACAGGGAACTGTCAGAACCAGAGGGACGCCATACAGAACCAAACCCCACAGAACTACAGGGACCTGTCAGAACCAGAGGGACGCCATACAGAACCACACCCCTCAGGGAACTGTCAGAACCAGAGGGACACCATACAGAACCACACCCCTCAGGGAACTACAGGGAACTGTCAGAACCAGAGGGACTCCATACAGAACCACACCCCCCAGGGAACTACAGGGAACTGTCAGAACCAGAGGGACGCCATACAGAACCACACCCCCCGGGGAACTACAGGGAACTGTCAGAACCAGAGGGACGCCATACAGAACCAAACCCCACAGAACTACAGGGACCTGTCAGAACCAGAGGGACGCCATACAGAACCACACCCCACAGAACTACAGGGACCTGTCAGAACCAGAGGGACGCCATACAGAACCACCCCCCTCAGAACTACAGGGAACTGTCACAACCAGAGGACGCCATACAGAACCACACCCCCCTGGGAACTGTCAGAACCAGAGGGACGCCATACAGAACCACACCCCTCAGAACTACTGGGAACTGTCAGAACCAGAGGGACACCATACAGAACCACACCCCTCAGAACTACAGGGAACTGTCAGAACCAGAGGGACGCCATACAGAACCACCCCCCTGGGAACTACTGGGAACTGTCAGAACCAGAGGGACTCCATACAGAACCACACCCCTCAGAACTACAGTGAACTGTCACAACCAGAGGACGCCATACAGAACCACACCCCCCTGGGAACTACTGGGAACTGTCAGAACCAGAGGGACTCCATACAGAACCACACCCCTCAGAACTGCAGGGAACTGTCAGAACCAGAGGGACGCCATACAGAACCACACCCCTCAGAACTACAGGGACCTGTCAGAACCAGAGGGACGCCATACAGAACCACACCCCCCTGGGAACTACTGGGAACTGTCAGAACCAGAGGGACTCCATACAGAACCACACCCCTCAGAACTACAGGGAACTGTCAGAACCAGAGGGACGCCATACAGAACCACACCCCACAGAACTACAGGGACCTGTCAGAACCAGAGGGACGCCATACAGAACCAAACCCCACAGAACTACAGGGACCTGTCAGAACCAGAGGGACGCCATACAGAACCACACCCCACAGAACTACAGGGAACTGTCCGAACCAGAGGGACGCCATACAGAACCACACCCCTCAGAACTACAGGGACCTGTCAGAACCAGAGGGACGCCATACAGAACCACAACCCCCAGAACTACAGGGACCTGTCAGAACCAGAGGGACGCCATACAGAACCACACCCCTCAGAACTACTGGGAACTGTCAGAACCAGAGGGATACCATACAGAACCACACCCCTCAGAACTACAGGGAACTGTCAGAACCAGAGGGACGCCATACAGAACCACACCCCTCAGAACTACAGGGACCTGTCAGAACCAGAGGGACGCCATACAGAACCACACCCCTCAGAACTACAGGGAACTGTCAGAACCAGAGGGACACCATACAGAACCACACCCCTCAGAACTACAGGGAACTGTCCGAACCAGAGGGACGCCATACAGAACCACACCCCCCAGAACTACAGGGAACTGTCAGAACCAGAGGGACGCCATACAGAACCACACCCCCCAGGGAACTACAGGGAACTGTCAGAACCAGAGGGACACCATACAGAACCACCCCCCTCAGAACTACAGGGATCTGTCACAACCAGAGGACGCCATACAGAACCACACCCCCCTGGGGACTACTGTGAACTGTCCGAACCAGAGGGTCTCAATACAGAACCACACCCCTCAGAACTACAGGGAACTGTCAGAACCAGAGGGACGCCATACAGAACCACACCCCTCAGAACTACAGGGAACTGTCAGAACCAGAGGGACGCCATACAGAACCACACCGCTCAGAACTACAGGGACCTGTCAGAACCAGAGGGACGCCATACAGAAACACACCCCTCAGAACTACAGGGAACTGTCAGAACCAGAGGGACACCATACAGAACCACCCCCCTCAGAACTACAGGGAACTGTCAGAACCAGAGGGACACCATACAGAACCACACCCCTCAGAACTACAGGGAACTGTCAGAACCAGAGGGACACCATACAGAACCAAACCCCACAGAACTACAGGGACCTGTCAGAACCAAAGGGACACCATACAGAACCACACCCCCCAGAACTACAGGGACCTGTCAGAACCAGAGGGACGCCATACAGAACCACACCCCTCAGGAAACTACAGGGAACTTTCAGAACCAGAGGGACGCCATACAGAACCAAACCCCACAGAACTACAGGGAACTGTCAGAACCAGAGGGACACCATACAGAACCACACCCCTCAGGGAACTACAGGGAACTGTCCGAACCAGAGGGACACCATAAAGAACCACACCCCCCCAGGGAACTGTCAGACCCAGAGGGACACCATACAGAACCACACCCCTCAGAACTACAGGGAACTGTCAGAACCAGAGGGATGCCATACAGAACCACCCCCCTCAGAACTACAGGGAACTGTCAGAACCAGAGGCACACCATACAGAACCACACCCCCCAGGGAACTGTCAGGGCCAGAGGGACGCCATCCAGAACCACACCCCACAGAACTACAGGGAACTGTCAGAACCAGAGGGACACCATACAGAACCGCACTCCTCAGGGAACTACAGGGAACGGTCAGAACCAGAGGGACACCATACAGAACCACACCCCTCAGAACTACAGAGAACTGTCCGAACCAGAGGGACACCATACAGAACCACCCCCCCCAGGGAACTACAGGGAACTGTCCGAACCAGAGGGACGCCATACAGAACCAAACGCCACAGAACTACAGGGAACTGTCAGAACCAGAGGGACACCATACAGAACCACACCCCTCAGAACTACAGGGAACTGTCAGAACCAGAGGGACGCCATACAGAACCACCCCCCTCAGAACTACAGGGAACTATCAGAACCACAGGTACACCATACAGAACCACACCCCTGAGGGAACTACAGGGAACTGTCAGAACCGGAGGGACACCATACAGAACCACACCCCTCAGAACTACAGGGAACTGTCAGAACCAGAGGGACGCCATACAGAACCACACCCCTCAGAACTACAGGGAACTGTCAGAACCAGAGGGACGCCATACAGAACCACCCCCCTCAGAACTACAGGGAACTGTCAGAACCAGAGGGACGCCATACAGAACCACACCCCTCAGAACTACAGGGAACTGTCAGAACCAGAGGGACGCCATACAGAACCACACCCCTCAGAACTACAGGGAACTGTCAGAACCAGAGGGACACCATACAGAACCACACCCCCCCAGGGAACTACAGGGAACTGTCAGACCCAGAGGGACACCATACAGAACCACACCCCTCAGAACTACAGGGAACTGTCAGAACCAGAGGGACGCCATACAGAACCACCCCCCTCAGAACTACAGGGAACTGTCAGAACCAGAGGCACACCATACAGAACAACACCCCCCAGGGAACTACAGGGAACTGTCAGGGCCAGAGGGACGCCATCCAGAACCACACCCCACAGAACTACAGGGAACTGTCAGAACCAGAGGGACACCATACAGAACCACACTCCTCAGGGAACTACAGGGAACTGTCAGAACCAGAGGGACACCATACAGAACCACACCCCTCAGAACTACAGAGAACTGTCCGAACCAGAGGGACACCATACAGAACCACACCCCCCAGGGAACTACAGGGAACTGTCAGAACCAGAGGGACGCCATACAGAACCAAACGCCACAGAACTACAGGGAACTGTCAGAACCAGAGGGACACCATACAGAACCACACCCCTCAGAACTACAGGGAACTGTCAGAACCAGAGGGACGCCATTCAGAACCACCCCCCTCAGAACTACAGGGAACTATCAGAACCACAGGTACACCATACAGAACCACACCCCTGAGGGAACTACAGGGAACTGTCAGAAACGGAGGGACACCATACAGAACCACACCCCTCAGAACTACAGGGAACTGTCAGAACCAGAGGGACGCCATACAGAACCACACCCCTCAGAACTACAGGGAACTGTCAGAACCAGAGGGACGCCATACAGAACCACCCCCCTCAGAACTACAGGGAACTGTCAGAACCAGAGGGACGCCATACAGAACCACACCCCTCAGAACTACAGAGAACTGTCAGAACCAGAGGGACGCCATACAGAACCATACCCCTCAGAACTACAGGGACCTGTCAGAACCAGAGGGACGCCATACAGAACCACACCCCCCAGAACTACAGGGAACTGTCAGAACCAGAGGGACGCCATACAGAACCAAACGCCACAGAACTACAGGGAACTGTCAGAACCAGAGGGACACCATACAGAACCACACCCCTCAGAACTACAGGGAACTGTCAGAACCAGAGGGACGCCATTCAGAACCACCCCCCTCAGAACTACAGGGAACTATGAGAACCACAGGTACACCATACAGAACCACACCCCTGAGGGAACTACAGGGAACTGTCAGAACCGGAGGGACGCCATACAGAACCACACCCCTCAGAACTACAGGGAACTGTCAGAACCAGAGGGACGCCATACAGAACCACACCCCTCAGAACTACAGGGAACTGTCAGAACCAGAGGGACGCCATACAGAACCACACCCCTCAGAACTACAGGGAACTGTCAGAACCAGAGGGACGCCATACAGAACCACACCCCTCAGAACTACAGAGAACTGTCAGAACCAGAGGGACGCCATACAGAACCATACCCCTCAGAACTACAGGGACCTGTCAGAACCAGAGGGACGCCATACAGAACCACACCCCCCAGAACTACAGGGAACTGTCAGAACCAGAGGGACGCCATACAGAACCACACCCCTCAGAACTACAGGGAACTGTCAGAACCAGAGGGACGCCATACAGAACCACACCCCTCAGAACTACAGGGACCTGTCAGAACCAGAGGGACGCCATACAGAACCACCCCCCTCAGAACTACAGGGAACTGTCAGAACCAGAGGGACGCCATACAGAACCACCCCCCTCAGAACTACAGGGAACTGTCAGAACCAGAGGGACGCCATACAGAACTACCCCCCTCAGAACTACAGGGAACTGTCAGACCCAGAGGGACACCATACAGAACCACACCCCCCCAGGGAACTGTCAGACCCAGAGGGACACCATACAGAACCACACCCCTCAGAACTACAGGGAACTGTCAGAACCAGAGGGATGCCATACAGAACCACCCCCCTCAGAACTACAGGGAACTGTCAGAACCAGAGGCACACCATACAGAACCACACCCCCCAGGGAACTACAGGGAGCTGTCAGGGCCAGAGGGACGCCATCCAGAACCACACCCCACAGAACTACAGGGAACTGTCAGAACCAGAGGGACACCATACAGAACCACACTCCTCAGGGAACTACAGGGAACTGTCAGAACCAGAGGGACACCATACAGAACCACACCCCTCAGAGCTACAGAGAACTGTCCGAACCAGAGGGACACCATACAGAACCACACCCCCCAGGGAACTACAGGGAACTGTCCGAACCAGAGGGACGCCATACAGAACCAAACGCCACAGAACTACAGGGAACTGTCAGAACCAGAGGGACACCATACAGAACCACACCCCTCAGAACTACAGGGAACTGTCAGAACCAGAGGGACGCCATACAGAACCACCCCCCTCAGAACTACAGGGAACTATCAGAACCACAGGTACACCATACAGAACCACACCCCTGAGGGAACTACAGGGAACTGTCAGAACCGGAGGGACACCATACAGAACCACACCCCTCAGAACTACAGGGAACTGTCAGAACCAGAGGGACGCCATACAGAACCACACCCCTCAGAACTACAGGGAACTGTCAGAACCAGAGGGACGCCATACAGAACCATCCCCCTCAGAACTACAGGGAACTGTCAGAACCAGAGGGACGCCATACAGAACCACACCCCTCAGAACTACAGGGAACTGTCAGAACCAGAGGGACGCCATACAGAACCACACCCCTCAGAACTACAGGGAACTGTCAGAACCAGAGGGACACCATACAGAACCACACCCCCCCAGGGAACTACAGGGAACTGTCAGACCCAGAGGGACACCATACAGAACCACACCCCTCAGAACTACAGGGAACTGTCAGAACCAGAGGGACGCCATACAGAACCACCCCCCTCAGAACTACAGGGAACTGTCAGAACCAGAGGCACACCATACAGAACCACACCCCCAGGGAACTACAGGGAACTGTCAGGGCCAGAGGGACGCCATCCAGAACCACACCCCACAGAACTACAGGGAACTGTCAGAACCAGAGGGACACCATACAGAACCACACTCCTCAGGGAACTACAGGGAACTGTCAGAACCAGAGGGACACCATACAGAACCACACCCCTCAGAACTACAGAGAACTGTCCGAACCAGAGGGACACCATACAGAACCACACCCCCCAGGGAACTACAGGGAACTGTCAGAACCAGAGGGACGCCATACAGAACCAAACGCCACAGAACTACAGGGAACTGTCAGAACCAGAGGGACACCATACAGAACCACACCCCTCAGAACTACAGGGAACTGTCAGAACCAGAGGGACGCCATTCAGAACCACCCCCCTCAGAACTACAGGGAACTATCAGAACCACAGGTACACCATACAGAACCACACCCCTGAGGGAACTACAGGGAACTGTCAGAACCGGAGGGACACCATACAGAACCACACCCCTCAGAACTACAGGGAACTGTCAGAACCAGAGGGACGCCATACAGAACCACACCCCTCAGAACTACAGGGAACTGTCAGAACCAGAGGGACGCCATACAGAACCACCCCCCTCAGAACTACAGGGAACTGTCAGAACCAGAGGGACGCCATACAGAACCACACCCCTCAGAACTACAGAGAACTGTCAGAACCAGAGGGACGCCATACAGAACCAAACCCCACAGAACTACAGGGAACTGTCAGAACCAGAGGGACACCATACAGAACCAAACCCCACAGAACTACAGGGACCTGTCAGAACCAGAGGGACACCATACAGAACCACACCCCTCAGAACTACAGGGACCTGTCAGAACCAGAGGGACACCATACAGAACCACACCCCTCAGAACTACAGGGACCTGTCAGAACCAGAGGGACACCATACAGAACCAAACCCCACAGAACTACAGGGAACTGTCAGAACCAGAGGGACACCATACAGAACCAAACCCCACAGAACTACAGGGACCTGTCAGAACCAGAGAGACACCATACAGAACCACACCCCTCAGAACTACAGGGAACTGTCATTCCCTGAGGGGTGTGGTTCTGTATGGTGTCCCTCTGGTTCTGACAGGGAACTGTCAGAACCAGAGGGACACCATACAGAGCCACACCCCCCAGGGAACTACAGGGAACTGTCAGAACCAGAGGGACGCCATACAGAACCACACCCCTCAGAACTACAGGGAACTGTCAGAACCAGAGGGACATCATACAGAACCACACCCCCCAGAACTACAGGGAACTGTCAGAACCAGAGGGACACCATACAGAACCACACCCCCCAGAACTACAGGGAACTGTGAGAACCATAGGCACACCATACAGAACCACACCCCTCACAGCTACAGGGAACTGTCAGAATCAGAGGCACACCATAAAGAACCAAACCCCCCCCCGGAACTACAGGGAACTGTCAGAACCAGAGGGACACCATACAGAACCACACCCCTCAGAACTACAGGGAACTGTCAGAACCACAGGTACACTATACAGAACCACACCCCCCAGAACTACAGGGAACTGTCAGAACCAGAGGGACACCATACAGAACCACACCCCCCAGAACTACAGGGAACTGTCAGAACCAGAGGCACACCGTACAGAACCACACCCCTCAGAACTACATGGAACTGTCAGAATCAGAGGGATACCATACAGTAGGATTCTTATATGTTGTTTCTAGTTTTTTCATTTCATATTTACTTTCCTTTCTCTTTCTCCAGATGCTTTGCTCAGAAGACATGGCCGAGTTTGGCGATCAGGACCTGCTGGATTTCCTTCTGCAGGACCGGCTTTCATCCCCCGAGTTCCTGGATGAGGAAGGGAAAGCGACCGAAGACTGGGACTTACCAGAGGCTGGCGTAAGAACCTTTGAAAAGGCTAGGTTGGACTTGACAGCATAAGGAGTCTGCCAGAGTTTTTTCAGTAATACGTATTCATATAGTGGGCTTTAGGGGTGTAATTATATCTCTTCTCATGGTATTGGCTGTTTTGTTTGCTTCATTCTGCCACCAAGAAAGTGATTCCATTTCAGTGCAGTGGTGAACTCTTTCTTTTGAAAACTACAATGAAACCTCACTTTTTGTCAGGTGCATTCTGTGGTGTCGGGCATGGATTTGAAACCTAAGCAATTATTTTCATTGCAACACCGAAAAACCACTTTTTAACGTACTTATCAGGCTCTGAAGTAAGATAGCTTCCTAATATTTTGCTTTTATGCAGTCAAGTACAGCCTTACCCTAAGATGGCCAATCCAGGTCTTGTGGGACACTACTTTTTCCCTTACTTCTGCTATGGTGCAATACTTTGTTTACTTTATGTTCCTAGTGGCTTCAATGTTCTGCAGTTTGGTTGGCATTTTGTTTCTGTGCCATGAAAACCTCTCCACACGAGTGAAAATACATTTGGCTACATTAAACGTTATTTGGAGCAAGTGTACTTATAAATACACACTCAGTCATTTGTTACTACAGGGCAGAGGTCTAATCCCATGGTTGTGCTATAGTACAGCTGCATCTTCAGGGTCCGAGGGCCGGGGTCGTCTTCTATAACCTAAATGCTTCACATTACATGTAGCATGCAATAATATTATACCTGAACCTGCAAAAATACCTACGGCCTGATTTAGAGTTTGGTGGGTAGGATTACTCTGTCACAAACGGGAAGAATATCCTGTCCGCCGTATTACATTATAATCTGTGGAGATCGTAATACGGCGGACGGAATATCCGTCACGTTTGTGGCGGAGTGAACTGTCCACCAAACTCTAAATCAGGCCCTGTGTTTATAACTAATACACATGAAAGAACAGGATGGTATAAACCATACGTGCAAAAAAAAGCGGCGTTTCCCATTTTAGCTCCCCTAGGAATCTTTGCTCTCTGCTGCAGAACAGAATTAACCAAAGTTGTCATGAAAATAGAACTTTTTGCAGAAGAGTGTCCTTGCTAGGTTTGGTGTAAATCAGTTCTCTAGTTTTTGTTGGGTGCGCTTTGAAGGTGTAAAAGTTAGAAATATGATAGTTGAAAAGTTTATTTTTTATTTTTTCTCATTTACCTGCAACTCTAACACTTCTTGATGAATTTGCACAAAGTTTGGCAGCTGCTTAGCATGTTCACATTACTCTTGGCACTTTTACATTTCTGCAGACCTGCCAAGAGGGGGCACAGTTAAAAGGTTGGGGGAGCAGTCAGAAACTGCTCTTGTGCTAAGTGCTGGCATTCTTTGACAAATTGATGTGAAATTTGGTCAACATTGAGCATCTTTAGTCTTCTTTTGGTATGGAACATTTTGTGCAGATGCAGCACGGGGTGCCAAAGTAAAAAAGGAAGCGGAAACATGTTCAGGTGCTAATAACGCTGGTGGTGTTTTGGAATGGGATTGAAAAAGCTTTGATTCTAATAACATTGGCACCATTTGATGCGTTTGCATTACAGTTGTGTTGCTAGAATTGACCTCCACTTGACAACTGTATGTATGTGCAGCTGCTGGGTGGCTGTACAGTAGACTGTTTGTCATGCAGAGCGGGTTAGCCACTTTACACACCTGCTATGCACACCATCATTCACACCAAATGTACCTCACCTGTTGTAAAACTTCCAAAGCCAGGCTCCATTTTGAGCCCATTAAATTAGCGTGTCTACCTGAGGTCCACATTCAGCATGTCATTATCTTTTGCAAAACTTGTGAAAGTGTCAGTTCATCTAAACAATGACTTTGCGATCATATAAAGCGACACTTGTTTTCTACAGCGTGCGCAATATCTACATTTAAAGTTTTGACAGTAGACGTGCAGAATAAAGATGTACTACGAATTGACGATTTTCATCATACTGGTTTAGACTGGTTATGTCTCGGATAATTGGAAAGTCCCACAGTGTAGGCATTAGTCAACCCTGCATAGACTCCATGAATTGACCCTTGTATTTGAAAGGCCTTCGTACCAGGTTTTCATGAGAGGTCCTGCCAGACTGCAGTAACATCCACTCTTTTGCCAACAGTCGATGCAGAGGGGAGTGAGCCCAGATGATTGTGTTTTCTCTCCGAGGGAACACTCTTTTCAGACTGAAGTCTGATGACCACAACTGATCCTACTTGCAATGTGCTGGGCCCCTCAAAACTCTAGCGGCGACTTGGCTACTCCATGCTCTCATAGTGTAGCACATAGAAGTAGTCTTTACAGTGGTACGCTGCTAGGAACATTCTCATAATGTTAAACTTTTTCATACTATAAAAAAAAATTCAGCATTTTTATATAGCGCAACTCGACCCAAAGGAATTGGAGCGCTTTACATGAGCACCAGTTCAATTACACAAGAAACACTATTGTTGTCTTTTAGGCATGGGGCGATTGGGGGCCATATGTACCAATCATTTTACCAGTCCGCCATTTGCAGCGGGTAAAATGCTTTTTAGCATGTGCCAAAGGCAAAAACCAAGTCGGTAACTTGTTAATGACACGCTTTTTGCTTTCGTATCAGGAAGGGGCATGTTAAGGGCATCCTTTCGAATACCAAATCGCACTGGCATGTAATAATGTTTTACGACTGTAATGTGGTTGCAAAACATTCATACTTCACCAAGTCTGTGAAGGAGGCGGTAAGCCATTCACAAACTGAAAAGGTCTCCAAGGTACCCCTTCCCCGTTTGTGAATGTGGGTGTCAACATTTTTTAAGAGCAGGCAGTGGTCCTAGGGACTACAGCCTCCACTTAAAAAATGGAAAGGAGACTATTCATTTTTTTGTTTGAAGTGCATTCCGTTTTCCTTTAAGGAGAATGGTCTGCTTTTAGAAAAAATGCTTTCTTTAAAAAAGCAGTCACAGACACGATGCCCGACATTCCCAATAGGTCGCAAATTGCGACCTGCCTCATGAATATTAATGAGGCCGGTTCCTTGATTCCCATTCGGGAATCGCAAACAGTGTCTCAGACACTGTTGTACATCAGCGCGCCGCAGTCACGGAGAGTCGTACATCTGGCCCTAGATGATTTGCCCAGAATCGCAGGATCTTGAGCCAAGACTCGAACCTGGTTTCCCAGCTCCACATTCGGCACCTCTGGCCATTATGCCACATCCTCTTACCCTTCCTTCTTGCTGGTCGCAACGTGCATTAGCGCTGTTTAAGTTACATTCTGTTTGGTTGTTACTCGTGTACTAAGTTAGCAACAGGACATGACTGTTGAGATAAAACATGTTTAAACATATATAGTGTATTTTCTTAGTGTAGTGCTTGAGTGTGTTATTCTAAAGAAATTTGAGTTTGAATTACCACCACGTCCCTGACCCCTTTACTGGTCCGTCATTAACCCAGAAAGCATGGCACCACACCAGCAGGTCTTGCTCAGTGGGTTGTGTGGAGCTACAATAACCTGGACTCCCCTGCTCAAGCAATGGTGCACTGAACTCCGTCCAGGTACATGGGGGGGGGGCAAACCTTGTAGACCTGGGCTGGAATCCCAGGGCATTCAACACGTCTGATCTCACTATACTTAATAAGTAAGAGGGATTCACACCACGTCATAAAATAACAACAGAAAGTGCGTCCTGTACCCATGGTTGTTGTTTCTTCAATTAAATGGTAAAGTAATATGTTGTGTCACTAGTGAGATCACTTAGGTAATTTGTGAAATCATCTGTTGCGTCAAGGCTAACGTCATGAGTGTTGTGTTTGGTGACAAGTTACAATTTGCATGGCAGGTGTGCACTGCTATCATTGGCTGATTGATTTCACATATGACATCACTTATGACGCATTCAAATTTAAAAAAGGCACTTTCACATGGACTGGGTGCATGGCCTGGTGGGAGCATGTCCATTTGTTGTGGATCACTTTCAAAAGCCTATCACAGGCAATTTGCTCTGTGCACACTCGTCGCAGACTGCATAGTAGCTGCTTGCCCTCCAAATGGGGCATGGGTCTCTGGAGGGAGTGGGCTTTGCGCACAGTGTGGAAAAAGACTGTGCATAGTAGAGGCTTGCCCACCTAGTAGGGCTTGCGTGTCTTGAGGAGCTGGGGTCTACACACAGTCTGTGCATATAGCCCAGACTGTACGTAGTAGTGACTTGACCACCTGATGGGGATTAGGTCTCTGGAGGGAGTGGGCTCTGCGCACAGTCCGAACAATGACTGTGCATAGTAGAGGCTTGCGTGTCTTGAGGAGGTGGGATCTACGCACAGTCTGCACACATAGCCCAGACTGTACATAGTAGTGACTTGACCATCTGATAGGGATTGGGTCTCTGGAGGGAGTGGGCTCTGTGCACAGTCTGAACAAAGACTGTGCATAGTAGAGGCTTGCATATCTTGAGGAGGTGGGGTCTGCGCACATAGCGCAGACTATGTAGTAGGGACTTGCCACCTTAAAGGGGATTGGGTCTCTGGAGGGAGTGGGATCTGCGCACAGTCCGAACAAAGACTGTGCATAGAAGAGGCTTGCATGTCTTGAGGAGCTGGGGTCTACGCACAGTCTGCACACATAGCCTAGACTGTACGTAGTAGTGACTTGACTACGCACAGTCTGAACAAAGACACTGCATAGTAGAGGCTTGCATGTCTTGAGGAGGTGGGGTCTGCGCACATAGCGCAGACTATGTAGTAGGGACTTGCCACCTTAAAGGGGATTGGGTGTCTGGAGGGATTGGGCTCTACGCACAGTCTGCACACTCATTGCTGACTGTGCGTAGGATGTGCTTGCCCACCTAGTGGCTCTGGGATCTCTGGAGGGAGGGAGCTGTACTCATTGTCTCCATACTGAGCTTTAACTATGCATCGGATGGGCTTGTCCACCTAATGGGTCTTGCATGCCTGGAGGGAATGGGCTCTACACACAGTCTGCACAGTGAGCACTGACTGTGCATAGCAAGGGCTTGCCCACCTCATAGTGCTTGCGTTTCTGGAGGGAGCGGACTCTACGCTCAGTCTGCACACTGAGTGCAGACCGTACACAGTAGGGGCTTTCAAGCCTAATGGGGCTTAGGTCTCCGGAGGGAGGGGGCTCTATGGACTGTGCGCAGTAGGGCCTTGCCGCATAAGGCGGCTTCATAGTGTATCATAAGTGCACCCTTCATTTTTTTAAATAACATTTGTCAAGGGGGGAATCCTAAAGGAAGGTCTGGGAGCTATACTGCGTATTATACTATATAACAAAACCTTTATTCTTTTAATTTTTTGCAGATGTTGAATAAGAATGACATGGAAGATTTTCTCAGCTCTATACTAGGGCCCTTTGAAGATGACTTTAGCGTTGCACAACAACATTCTCCTCCAGGAAGTGACAGTGGCATATCAGAGGACAATCCACCTTTTTGCAGTCCACAAACATGGGAAGTCTCTCCCTCTTCTAGTCCCAAAATCTGCAGTTTCTTGGACAGCCCTAGGAACTCCGACATTGTACAGTTCGATCATACATATTCACTTCACCAGGATGTTCAGGAAGTGGATGAATCTGCCCTGGAGAGTGTCCGATCAGAGACATCTGAAGGTGATGTCTTCATTGATCTAGGTAAGGCTGAAATCCTAATTCATGGCTTAACTGTGGTATGTCCATCTGAGTAAAGGCATGGTCTTCAGTGTCCCTTGAGTTGCAATAGAATATTGAATGTTTCCTGGTTGAAAACTATATATGATTTTTGGCTTTTTGTAGATTTGATCTATTGTTCTAATAATCTCAGTATTTCTTGTCAAAGAGCGGTATTGGATGGACGACTGGCTGTGTTCAGAAATGACCCAGTGGAGTCTCTGATGTGGTTAGGAGGAAGTTTGTTTTGCCGTTTACTCCGATGGAATGTTTGGACTGGGAAGAGAGGAGGTGTGGTGTTCGGTGGAATGTTTGGACCAGGAAGAGAGGAGGTGTGGTGTTCGGTGGAATGTTTGGACTGGGAAGAGAGGAGGTGTGGTGTCCGGTGGAATGTTTGGACTGGGAAGAGAGGAGGTGTGGTGTTCGGTGGAATGTTTGGACTGGGAAGAGAGGAGGTGTGGTGTTCGGTGGAATGTTTGGACCGGGAAGAGAGGAGGTGTGGTGTTCGGTGGAATGTTTGGACCGGGAAGAGAGGAGGTGTGGTGTTCGGTGGAATGTTTGGACCGGGAAGAGAGGAGGTGTGGTGTTCGGTGGAATGTTTGGACTGGGAAGAGAGGAGGTGTGGTGTCCGGTGGAATGTTTGGACTGGGAAGAGAGGAGGTGTGGTGTTCGGTGGAATGTTTGGACTGGGAAGAGAGGAGGTGTGGTGTTCGGTGGAATGTTTGGACTGGGAAGAGAGGAGGTGTGGTGTTCGGTGGAATGTTTGGACTGGGAAGAGAGGAGGTGTGGTGTTCGGTGGAATGTTTGGGCTGGGAAGAGAGGAGGTGTGGTGTTCGGTGGAATGTTTGGACTGGGAAGAGAGGAGGTGTGGTGTCCGGTGGAATGTTTGGACTGGGAAGAGAGGAGGTGTGGTGTTCGGTGGAATGTTTGGACTGGGAAGAGAGGAGGTGTGGTGTTCGGTGGAATGTTTGGACTGGGAAGAGAGGAGGTGTGGTGTTCGGTGGAATGTTTGGACTGGGAAGAGAGGAGGTGTGGTGTTCGGTGGAATGTTTGGACTGGGAAGAGAGGAGGTGTGGTGTCCGGTGGAATGTTTGGACTGGGAAGAGAGGAGGTGTGGTGTTCGGTGGAATGTTTGGACTGGGAAGAGAGGAGGTGTGGTGTTCGGTGGAATGTTTGGACTGGGAAGAGAGGAGGTGTGGTGTTCGGTGGAATGTTTGGACTGGGAAGAGAGGAGGTGTGGTGTTCGGTGGAATGTTTGGGCTGGGAAGAGAGGAGGTGTGGTGTTCGGTGGAATGTTTGGACTGGGAAGAGAGGAGGTGTGGTGTTCGGTGGAATGCCCACCTAGTGATTGGGAGGGGACTGCGTTATAAGGGGTGTTTCACGTTCCGCTTTGATCGAGCTGGAAGGAAGTCTTCGAGTGAGTGTGCTGGTGCTGGATGCATTAGAGTATGCAACTGTGTGGTGTGAGTATGATAAGGATTTGTGGGGTCATTGCGTGAGTGTGTGAGGCGTCATTTTCAGAGTACGAATTTTGTTATCATTTTAATTTAGTGTTGGATGTGTTTTAGGAAACGTTTTCATTATTAGTGGTGAGAGGATGGGTGAGGGAAGGTTTGTGATTGCTTAGGAGGGGATTCTTGGCTGGGAGTTGGAGTGCAGTGATGGGAGCATCGTAGGTGAGCAGGCGTGCATTGGGCGGGGTGGTAGCGTGTTGCTGGAAGTCCCTGATTACAGTTCTGTACTGTTATTAAATACAGTCCACGGTGGAAGGATAAGCCAATGCTGGATTACAATAGCACCAGTTTGTACAAGGAAAACCCAGGTTCGATGGCATATGTTGCTGCAGATACACATGTTTGGCACAGTCCGCTGCCTGGTGTTGGGCTCGGAGTATTACAAGTTGTTTTTCTTCGAAGAAGTCTTTTTTGGTCACGGGACCGAAGGACTCCTCCCTCTTCGGCTCCATTGCGCATGGGCGTCGACTCCATCTTAGATTGTTTTTTTCCGCTGTCGGGTTCGGACGTATTCCTTTTCGCTCCGTGTTTCGGTTCGGAAAGTTAGTCAGAATCTCGGAAGAAAGCGTCGGTATTGTTCCGTTCGGTATCGGGATAGTTAGGTACATCGACACCGATCATCGGAAGACTTTGGGGTAGCTTCGATTCCCCCATCGGGGCCTGGTCGGCCCGACCGCGTGCGACATCGAAGCCGATGGAACGGACCCCGTTCCGTTTCTGCCCAAAATGTCACAGTAAGTATCCTTATACAGATCAGCACTTGGTCTGTAACTTGTGCTTGTCCCCCGAGCACAAGGAGGATACCTGTGAGGCCTGTCGAGCCTTCCGGTCCAGAAAAACACTCCGGGACCGAAGAGCCAGGCGTCTACAAATGGCGTCCACGCCGACAAAACAACGTTTCGACGACGAAGAGGAAACATTCTCGGTTCCGGAATCAGAATCCGGAGACTCCGACGTCGAACAACAGCAACAAACTGTGAGTAAGACGTCGAAAAGTAAAACCATTGAGAAAACGAAAGCCCAGGGGACGCCACTGCCAACAGGCCATGGCTCGACCCATAAAACAGGCGACCCGTCGAAGGCGCCGAAAAAGGGCACGCCCATAGCGAAGACACCCGACTCCGGTCGAGGGACCGCCATGGAGCAACCTCGGAGCCGAGATAGCGGCTCCGAGAGACAAAAACAAGATACCGGCACCGAAAAACATCGGCACCGAGACTCCATGCCGAAAGGAACAAACATTCTGTCGGTGCCGAAGCCGAAAAAAGATTCTCTCTCGGCGCCGAAAATTTCCACACCTTCATCCTACACAGAGAAACAAGGAATAAGTGGCCAGATGCACAGATTTGGACAAGAGCTCCAAAGTGTAGAATCAGACTACACACAAAAGAGACTGTACATCCAGCAAGACACAGGGAAGATATCAACCCTTCCCCCAATAATGAGGAAAAGAAGGATCGGTCTCCTCAAGGATGACGCACAACCACAAGCCAAAGTGGTTAAAAAAGTCACGCCTCCGCCCTCTCCACCACAACAGGCATCGCCGGCACGAACACCGCCACAAATGCACTCACCAGCGCAAACTACCATAAGTCAAGATAATCAGGATCAAGACGCTTGGGACCTATACGACACCCCAGTGCCGGACAATGATCCAGATTCATACCCCACAAAGCCGTCACCGCCAGAGGACAGTACCTCATACTCGCAACTGGTGGCTAGGGCTGCAGAATTCCACAATGTCCAACTGCATTCCGATCCTATAGAGGATGATTTTTTATTTAACACCCTCTCGGCTACACATAGCCAATATCAATGTCTCCCAATGCTACCAGGGATGTTACGGCACGCAAAACAAATTTTTGAAGAGCCCGTAAAATCAAGAGCCATCACCCCAAGGGTGGATAAAAAATACAAACCACCACCCACAGACCCAGTGTTTATTACTTCGCAGTTACCACCTGACTCCGTAGTAGTAGGGGCAGCTCGCAAAAGAGCAAATTCCCATACATCTGGCGACGCCCCACCTCCGGACAAAGAAAGCAGAAAATTTGATGCGGCAGGAAAAAGAGTAGCATCACAGGCAGCCAACCAGTGGCGCATCGCAAATTCTCAAGCGCTACTGGCCAGATATGACCGCGCACACTGGGATGAGATGCAACTTCTCGTAGACCATCTTCCCCAAAAATACCAAAAAAGGGCGCAGCAAATAGTTGAAGAGGGACAAACGATCTCAAACAATCAAATCCGCTCTTCACTGGACGCAGCCGATACTGCAGCGAGAACAGTCAACACTGCTGTCACCATAAGGAGACACGCTTGGCTCCGCACTTCAGGCTTCAAACCTGAAATCCAGCAGGCTGTCCTTAATATGCCCTTCAACGAAAAACAACTTTTTGGCCCTGAAGTGGACACAGCCATTGAAAAACTTAAAAAGGACACAGACACGGTCAAAGCCATGGGCGCACTCTACTCCCCGCAGAGCAGAGGCTCTTTTAGAAAAACTCCATTTAGAGGGGGGTTTCGTGGCCAACCCACAGACACCACCAGCCAACAAACAAGAACCACACCATATCAGGGTTCATTCCAAAGGGGAGGTTTCAGGGGATATAGAGGGGGTCAATTCCCAAGGAGTAGGGGAAGATTCCAGACTCCAAAAACACCTCCACCTAAACAGTGACTTTCAAGTCACGCAACCCCTTCACTCAACACCAGTGGGGGGAAGACTAAGCCAATTCTACCAATCTTGGCAACAGATTACAACAGACAATTGGGTATTAGCAATAATCCAACATGGCTATTGCATAGAATTCCACAAATTCCCACCAAACATCCCTCCCAAAACACGCAAAATGTCACCACAACATTTAGAACTTTTAGGACTAGAAGTTCAAGCACTACTGCAAAAGGATGCAATAGAGTTAGTACCAGTACAACAAAAAAACACAGGAGTTTACTCCCTGTACTTTCTAATTCCAAAAAAAGACAAAACATTAAGACCAATATTAGATCTCAGGACACTAAATACCTACATCATATCGGACCATTTTCACATGGTCACACTACAAGACATCATTCCACTGCTCAAACAGCAAGATTACATGACCACATTAGACCTAAAGGATGCGTACTTTCATATACCAATACACCCTTCTCACAGAAAGTACCTAAGGTTCGTATTCAAAGGAATACATTACCAATTCAAAGTGTTGCCATTCGGAATAACAACTGCACCAAGAGTGTTCACAAAATGTCTAGCAGTAGTAGCAGCACACATCAGGAGACAACAGATACATGTGTTCCCTTACCTAGACGATTGGCTAATCAAGACCAACACAGTAAAAAAATGCGCAAACGACACCACATATGTCATACAAACCCTTCACAGACTGGGGTTTTCCATCAACTATACAAAATCACACCTAGAACCGTGTCAGACACAACAATATCTAGGAGCAACCATCAACACATCAAAGGGAATTGCCACTCCAAGTCCACAAAGAGTGCAAGCATTCCACAAGGTAATAAGTGCTATGTTTCCAAACCAAAAGATACAAGCAAAATTTGTGCTAAAACTTCTAGGCATGATGTCATCATGCATAGCCATTGTCCCAAACGCAAGACTACACATGCGACCCTTACAACAGTGCCTAGCATCACAATGGTCACAGGCACAGGGTCAACTTCAAGATCTGGTGTTGGTAGACCGCCAAACATACCTCTCGCTTCTATGGTGGAACAGCAAAAATGTAAACAAAGGGCGGACATTTCAGGACCCAGTGCCTCAATACGTTATAACAACAGATGCTTCCATGACAGGGTGGGGAGCACACCTCAATCACCACAGCATTCAAGGACAATGGGATATACACCAAACAAAATTTCATATCAATTACCTAGAACTGTTAGCAGTATTTCTAGCGTTAAAAGCCTTTCAACCCATAATAACACACAAATACATTCTTGTCAAAACAGACAACATGACAACAATGTATTATTTAAACAAACAAGGAGGAACACACTCAACACAATTGTGCCTCCTAACAGAAAAAATATGGCAGTGGGCGATTCACAACAACATTCGCCTAATAGCACAATTTATTCCAGGAATACAAAACCAACTAGCAGACAACCTTTCGCGAGACCACCAACAAGTCCACGAATGGGAAATTCACCCCCAAGTTCTGAACAAGTACTTTCAAATTTGGGGAACACCCCAGATAGATTTGTTCGCAACAAAAGAAAACTCAAAATGCCAAAACTTCGCATCCAGGTACCCACACCGCGAATCACAAGGCAATGCTCTATGGATGAGTTGGTCAGGGATATTTGCATACGCTTTTCCCCCTCTCCCTCTCCTTCCATATCTAGTAAACAAGTTGAGTCAAAACCAACTCAAACTCATACTGATAGCACCCACATGGGCAAGACAACCTTGGTATACAACTCTACTAGACCTTTCAGTAGTACCGCATGTCAAACTACCCAACAGACCAGATCTGTTAACACAACACAAACAACAGATCAGGCATCCAAACCCAGCATCATTGAATCTGGCAATTTGGCTCCTGAAATCCTAGAATTCGGACACTTAGACCTCACACAAGAATGCATGGAGGTCATAAAACAAGCTAGAAAATCTTCCACTCGACACTGCTATGCATCTAAGTGGAAAAGATTTGTTTACTACTGCCATACCAATCAAATACAACCATTACATGCCTCTACAAAAGACATAGTAGGATACTTACTACATTTGCAAAAAGCGAATCTCGCTTTTTCATCTATAAAAATACACCTCGCAGCAATATCTGCTTACCTACAAACTACTCATTCATCGTCTCTATTTAGAATACCAGTTATTAAAGCATTCATGGAAGGGCTCAAAAGAATTATACCACCAAGAACACCACCAGTTCCTTCATGGAACCTTAACATCGTCTTAACAAGACTCATGGGTCCACCTTTCGAACCCATGCATTCCTGTGAAATGCAATATCTAACCTGGAAAGTCGCATTTCTCATTGCAATCACATCCCTCAGAAGAGTAAGTGAAATACAGGCATTTACCATACAAGAACCATTTATTCAAATACACAAAAATAAAATAGTTCTAAGAACAAATCCAAAATTTCTGCCAAAAGTAATCTCACCATTCCATTTAAATCAAACAGTAGAATTGCCAGTGTTCTTCCCACAACCAAATTCCGTGGCTGAAAGGGCACTACATACATTAGACATCAAAAGAGCACTAATGTACTACATTGACAGAACAAAGCTAATCAGGAAAACAAAACAACTGTTCATAGCTTTTCAAAAACCACACATAGGAAATCCAATCTCTAAACATGGCATTGCTAGATGGATAGTCAGATGTATTCAAACATGCTATCTTAAAGCCAAAAGAGAATTGCCTATTACACCAAAGGCACACTCAACCAGAAAGAAAGGTGCTACAATGGCCTTTCTAGGAAACATTCCTATGAGCGAAATATGTAAGGCTGCAACCTGGTCTACGCCTCATACGTTTACTAAACACTACTGTGTAGACGTACTAAATGCACAACAAGCTACAGTAGGCCAAGCTGTACTAAGAACATTATTCCAAACTACTTCAACTCCTACAGGCTAAACCACCGCTTTTAGGGGAGGTAACTGCTTTATAGTCTATGCCAAACATGTGTATCTGCAGCAACATATGCCATCGAACTGAAAATGTCACTTACCCAGTGTACATCTGTTCGTGGCATTAGTCGCTGCAGATTCACATGTACCCTCCCGCCTCCCCGGGAAGCCTGTAGCCGTTTAGAAGTAGATCTTAAATCTTAAACATTTGTACATTTGTAAATAATTATTATAAACTCTTAACATACATACATATTCACTCCATTGCATGGGCACTATTTATAGCAAACAACTCCATCCTCACCCTCTGCGGGGAAAACAATCTAAGATGGAGTCGACGCCCATGCGCAATGGAGCCGAAGAGGGAGGAGTCCTTCGGTCCCGTGACCAAAAAAGACTTCTTCGAAGAAAAACAACTTGTAATACTCCGAGCCCAACACCAGGCAGCGGACTGTGCCAAACATGTGAATCTGCAGCGACTAATGCCACGAACAGATGTACACTGGGTAAGTGACATTTTCATTCAGTGATGTTCCCAGTCGCTGAGTGAAAGGCTGTATTTTGATTAAATAAGAGTTTATCTTGGGAAGGGTTGGTGAAGACGATTCTTACAGTGGCTTGAGCGGATAGCTGTATTAAGATTGGATAGTGGAATATGCCGGCAAGGATATTAAGCTATTTGGTAGTTCACTGGTGAAGTTTATGTTCTAGATTGGTATTTGCACAAGGTTTGATTTTATATTAAGGTTGATAGTGGTATGTGCTGTGAGAGCTCCTGGGAGAGTTCTGTCCAGTGGATCTTTTAGTTCAGTTAGTGGAGGGTCCTTCAACTATGAGGTTGTGTTGTACACAAGTCATTGATAGTTTCTGTCTTCTTTTCCTTCCCCAGAACCCTGGATACCTGAGGTCGCAGAGGAGATGGACTCCAGTTCTCCCATTACAGTTTGCTCAGATGACTTCACTCCCAAGTATCCACATCAGGTAGAGAAGGCTGCAGTGGCCCCTAGAAAGTGACATCACTACATGGACGGCTCAGTCTAATCCCTTTACAATCTGCTTCCTTCACTTGCGCTTGCAAACAAGATTGTTAACAAGCCAGGTGAACTGAAATCAACTTCCAAAATATGTTTTTTGATCTTTTCATACTCCTCATTTGCGTCTTTTCTCTTGTCTGTCCCTTTTTCTCTGATACCATGAAATTCCTTTTTCTTTGAGAATTCCTTTTGGGATCGTCTCTCGCAAGGCATAAGCGTGGGTGGTTTTCACAGTCCCCTCCTTCTACCTCCTCCTCTCATGGGCTTGAGACTGGACAAGTGGGACGAAGGATTGCTTTTCTCAGACTTGATGTTTCAATCACAGGAGAACGAGGGAGTGGGCTGTGCAAGGATTGTATCCTCCCAGGCAAAAATAACTACAAAATCAAAATGAACCATCAGGATATGAGACTATCGAAATGTATGCTGTACAGTTTCTGGGTATTCTCTCTGGGAAGGTGTGAGTATCTCAAAAAATGAGGCAAACTCTTACTTGCTGACCTAGGTGGCCTGCTTCATTATCGAGGTTCTCCATATACATGCCACACTTAAGTGGCACGTATGAGCTCAGATGATTAGGAGCTCTAATGTGGAGACGTTATGCTTCCTTGTGGTAGTGTCGGGATCCAAACAGAGCATTAGATGTCCCAGTAGAGGACACAAAAGGTGTTTATTAGATGGAATCTGTGGGAATACTGAGAAGAGTGAGGTGGGGAGGTTGAGAATATCCATTGGACCTCCATCTCCCTGTATGTTTGTAATGAAAATTCACGTCACCTGAGTAGACATGTTTGGGGTGAGATGTATTTCTGGGAATATCGCATGTTTGCAGTGATGGGATGTCAGTGTGTGCACTTTTGCACTAAACAAATGCACAACGGAACCATGGCACATCGACCGTTCTGACCTGCTGTTGAAGCATGTGCCTCATGTCAGGTTCTGATAACGGAGGTACTTCTCTCAGAATGCAGCTATAATAGCTCTGTCCATAAGTGTGCGTGAGTGTGAATGTGAAGGGATCGCACTGGCACCAACCACTCAACACATGGGGTTGAATTTGGCCACAGTATAGGAAGTAATCCATTCCCTCAAGAAAGTAGTGGGCCTGTGTAGGAGGCTGGCCTGGTTTGTAGTGGGTACCTAAGGTACGTGCACCTTATACCAGGGCCAGTTTGTAGGCAGTGTTCGAGCAGCTTAGGCTGTCAAGAGGTAGCTGTAGCAGAGCAGCTTAGGCTGAACTAGGAGACGTGTGAAGCTACTACAGTACCACTTAGTGTCATATGCACAATATCATAAGAAAACACAATACACAGATATACTAAAAATAAAGGTACTTTATTTTAGTGACACAATGCCAAAAATATCTTAGAGGCAATATACCTTCTGGAGGTAAGTATTATACACAATATATACACTAGTAACCAAAATCAGGTAAGTAAACAGTCAAAGAATAGTGCAAACAGTAGAAAATACAACAGATTGCAATGGGCAACATAAACCATATACAAAAATAGTGGAATGCAAATGTCAAATTCCCCCCTAGGCAAGTGTAGTGTATAGAGGGGCACTGGGAGTGTAGGAAAACATCAAAGGTAAGTAAAGTACCCCACCCCAGAGCCCAGGAAAGTAGGAGTAAAATACTGCAAGTTTCCTCAGCACACACTGCAAGTCGTGATAAAGGATTTTGCAAGAACCAAGCAAGACTGAAAGCAACAAATGGTGGATTCCTGGACCTGAAGACCTGTGGAAAGAGGAGACCAAGTCCAGAAGTCGAAGAAGACTCCAGGAAGGACCTAGCAGAAGGTGCAAAAGTGGATTCTCCGGTCAGAAGAAACGTACAGAAGAGCACCAAAGAAGATGGCTGTGGGTTCTGCTTGGTTCAGGTGATGTCCCACGTTGAGTTGTTTGATGCAGGCTGTTTGAGTCGCTGGATTCCGCCAACAAGCCTTGGTTCAAGCAAGTACACGGTTTGCGTCAAAAAGGGGCTGCCTGGGCCCAGAAGGACCTGGGGGGGGTCTAAACTTTGACTGAGGAGACAGAGGGGGCTCTCAGCACTTCAGAGAGCCCTCAGAAGACCAGGTAAACCCCACTGGAGTCCCAGAACACTGGGACAAAGAAGATGCAAAGTGCGGTCGTCGCAGCACTACACTGGAAGGTCCCACGCTGCCGGAGAACAACTCAGGGAGCTGTGCGTCGCAGGATGGAGTGCGGGGGACCTGGGCTACGCTGTGCACAAAGGATTCTTGGAAGAAGTGCACAGAAGCCCAAGGAGCTGCAGAAGACGCAGTGCACAGGGGTACTGTCGCAGCACGTGGAGGCAAGCTCTTACCTCCGCTAAGTTTGGACAGCTGGACCTTCGGACAGTCTGGGTCTCTTCGGTCCACCACCTGTGTTCCAGGGAGCACGCTCGTCATCAGGATACGAGTCCTAAACTACCGGTTGTCGCCGCAGAAGGGTGCCTGCAGAAGCAGGGAAGTGACTCTGTCACTCCACAGGACATTCCTTCGGTTGTTCTGGTGCAGGGTGAAGACAGGCAGACCTCAGAGAGTGCACACCTTGGAAACCGTTGCAAAAGCTGGCTGGAGCTGAAGTTGAAGGTCACAGGAGTCATCCTGGATACTTTGTTGCAGTTACAGAGGTTCCTGGAGCAGTCTGCCGTTGATCCGACCGACGGTCAGAAGATGATGCAGAGGAGTCCCAGAGGAATCTTGCAAACCGAATCAAAGGAAACACCCAGAGGAGAGAACCCAAATAGCCCAGAGAGGGTGATTGGCTACCTACCGAGGTAATCACCTATCAGGAGGGGTCTTTGATGTCACCTGCTGGCACTGGCCACTCGGACATCTCCAGAGGGTCCCCACACCTTGAAATCCAAGATGGCTAACTCCAGGGACACTCTGGAGATGCTCTGGGCACCACCCCTGGGGTGGTGATGGACAGGGGAGTGGTCACTCCTCTTTCCTTTGTCCAGTTTCGGGCCAGAGCAGGGACTGGGGGACCCTGACCATGAACACTTGTAGACTGGATTATGCAAGCAGGGCACCGTTTGTGCCCTTCAAAGCATTTCCAGAGGCTCTGGGAGGCTACCCCTATGGGAGAGGGTGTAACACCCCTCTCTCAAAGGAAATGCATTGTTCTGCCTTCCTGGGATTCCTGCTGTGAGATGGCAGCAGTTGGGTCTGCAGTGGAAACCTCAGAGAGCTGGTTTGGCAGTACTGGGGGTCCATGGTGGAGCCCGCAGGGTGCATGGGATTGGCCCCCCAATACCAGATTTGGACTGGGGGGACAATTCCATGATCTTAGACACCTTACATAGCCATATTCAAAGTTACCATTGTGAAGCTACATATATGTAGTGCACGCTTATAATGGTATCCCCGCACACACGAAGTCCGGGGGATTGGCCCTGGACAACGTTGGGGCACCTTTGGTAGTGCAAGGGTGCCCTAACACCCAGTAACTTTGCACCCAGCCTTCAGAAGGTTATACAATATAGGTGACTTATAAATTACCTTAGTGCAGTGAAAAATGGCTGTGAAATAGTGTGTGCTAGTTTCACTCAGGCTGCAGTGGCAGTCCTAATGAAAGGTTTGTATGAGCTCCTTATGGGTGCCAAAAGAAATGCTGCAGTCCATAAGGATCTCCTGGAACCCCAATGCCCTGGGTACCTAGGTACCGTATACTAGGGACTTGTAAGGGGGGTCCACTGTGCGAATCAGAATTGGAATATGAAGTCACTAAAGTGTAGTGACAAATTTGGTAAGTAGAGAGAGCATAAGCACAGGAGTTCTGGTTAGCAGAACTCCAGTGACACAGTTGAGCATACTGACAACACACATAGGCCCCAAACTATGAGCACTGGGGTCCTGGCTAGCAGGATCCCAGGGGGGCAGTAAAAACACACTGACAAACGGGCCAAAAATGGGGGTAACCATGCTAGAAACAGGTTACTTTCTCACAACCGCACGTGATGCCTGAGAAATATGTTTGAAACATGTCAGCCATTCTAGGCTCATAAATTCCATCTAATAAAAATGTTTTGAATTTCTAGAGGAAGAGTTAACACACTGTTGGGATCCCAACTGTACCACGAGGAGGCAATAACTTCTCCATATAAGAGGTCCTAATTATCTGGGAGCTTCTCCCTGCCACAAAAAATGTGGTAGAGATGCAGAGCAACCCAAAGAAAAAGCATGCTACCTAGATTGGTGGGTAAGAATGTTTGGAGAAACTCGCACTGTCTCAAAGAGAATAGCCAGAAACCATCAAGGATATGGTATGATAGTCTTATGTCCGGATTGTTTATTTTGAGTTTGGGGGATTCAGCCCATAAACCTGGACTGCAGCCCCGTACCTGTAATTAATTTGCAGAAACACTAAAACTCATTCTTAGAAAATTAGATCATTGTGTTTATTTATCATTGTTGTTGTTAAATACTATCAGAGTGGTTTTAATCACATAAGTATTAGTTTCCATGTACGTATATTCCAGGTGCTGCAATAAAAAGTTACCCCTCCTGCTTTCCTCCAAACATTTCAAAACATAAAACATTATTTTTAAGGATGTTATTTTGAAATTTGAAAGATCATTTTAGAATTGCATGCATGGTTGTGAGAAACAAAATATTTTAAACAAGACGTGTAGCCTGAATACATTTTGCAATTCAAAGGTGAATTGAGCAGATTCAGATGTTAATGACTTGTAACGTACCTGAGTGTCCAACTCCTACCACCACATGAAGTGCTGGACTTTACTATGTCTTGTGACTCATATGCTTAGAGGTAGTAACTAGGTTATCTAGTTGCAGTGCATTAATGTTTTGGGTCTAAGACACAAGTGGTAAATTACCTTACCCGCAAAGGATTGTGCCATGGAATACACTCCCCCCCCCCCCAACCCCCCCCCCCCCGTGATCTGCCAATCTGCTTCTCTGAACACACTAATGAAGCCTGTCCTTTGATTCTCTTTCGTAGGCTGACTTCCCTGAGCTGATCCTTACGGAAGAGGAGAAACGTCTTTTGGGAAAGGAGGGGGTTACTTTACCTACACATCTCCCCCTGACAAAGGTAAGGATGGCAGATGAAGGGTCACGGGTCCGGTGGGAGTTATTTCTTCTTTTTTTTATTGCTCTATTTTCACAAAAGATTTGTGTTTTACATCATGAAAGTAAATGTTTGGAATTGAAACCACAGTTAACAATTAGAATTGGTTCTATTTTAAATATAATATGTATATACAGGTTATAAATTCATTTTTATGCATGAAAGCCATTGACTGCACATTGTTTGCATTCATCTTGTGACTGACATGTTTTGAGCTGCTGTAGTTGGGAGATGTTGGTGGCTGACAGAGGGACGTTACCTCTTCGACTGTCTCAGAAACTTCTCCATTTGATTCTCTCTTGCTCTTTGTAACACATTCGTCTGCGCTTTCAGTCCGAAGAACGTGTCTTAAAAAGAGTCCGAAGGAAAATCCGAAACAAGCAGTCAGCGCAAGAAAGTCGTCGCAAGAAGAAAGACTATGTGGGTGGCCTGGAGAACAGGTACTGGGAGTGTGATGTTTGTATGGCCTTTGTAGTATATTTTATATGTCTCATTCATATAGTCTTCCCCTCGCTTGTGTAATTACTTTTCCAGACTCCAAGCCAAGTTGGATAGCAATGAATGGTCTTTTTTTAGGCAAGATAGATAATTCCACACTAATACATTTTAAAACTCACACTTTTGACAACTTATGACCTTATTTAGAGTTTGGTGAATGAAATACTCCATCACAAACATGACACGTCTTGTCCCCTGATTTAGAAGTGCGCTATCGCTAATGGCACCTGTAATATTTTATGGTATGCTAGAAATCTGCCATGTTTTTACGGATTATCCTGTCCACCAAACTCTAAATAAATAAGGCCAGTAGAATTGTATTCTTTGAGGAATCGTTCTTACACCCATAGTGTATGTTTGTGATATTAAATTCAACACCACTGGGAGGGAAATGGTCCTTTTATAATATTTCTAGCTCTCTCTTATCCTCCATGTTCCTCCTCTGCACCTCCCTGCCTCCATCATTCCCTTACTCTTCCTCCCTGGAGTTGTTGATTGTCCCATTTGGGTTTCAGGCTGTTGTTTTTGCATAATTTACCACCATGTGAGGACTGAATCGGCCTCCAAAAAGAAAGTAAGTGTGGCACTGCGCAGATCCAGAACACTTTTGTTTGCACTGTAAGTGTAGTGCTGCGACTGCATGCATGCGGTTACCTCCTCCTTGGCTGTGTAACAGCTACTGAGTACCCGTGTCTGGTCTCACGCCCCCCGCCCTCCCACACACCAGACAATTGCATTCCATACATTTCAAATGATATGCTCACATGTGAAGTCCAGTCTTCTCTTCCACAGTCCAGATTTGAATTTGCAGCACATATGAACATCACTTTCTACCATCTCCTACCTCAGCCCTTTGTTTACTCTTTCCTTTCGAGGCTGTGAAAAAGGTATGACTCGTGCCCCTACTAACTATCAGAGAGTGAACTACGGGGTTGGTGGTTTGCGATCAATCCAGCTTCTAAGGGAATAGTGTCTATTGTTGCGGCTTATTTATCGGTATTGTCTTCAGTTTGTTTTTTTATTTTATTCAGCTGGTTTTGTATAAAATAATTTTCTCCCCTGATTGATGTTTGGCCTCTTTGTAAAATGAACATATCAAACACAAGCTTTATTGTAAGTGTCTTATTTTAAAGGCAACTGTATAGTGTATGCATTATTGGATGCAGGTATGGAGATGCACAGAGGGTTTGTCCCCATAGTTACACACAGTCTGCTCTGACGGATGGTGAAAGGGCCACGCCTGATTTCACGCGTCATATTAGCTGCTGCTGTTGATCGGTTCCTTCCGTGTTTTGAGTAGTGTACTGACTGGACGTTGTGAATTGCCATATGACTGTATTGAGTCCTCTAGTTCAGGTGTGGCTCGGCCTTCAGGTGAGGTGTCAGCACCTGCACATTCACCAAGCAGGTGCTGCAGGGGCATGGCTCCCTCCTGCATCTGGTCCCCGTCCCCATGCATGCAGGCGTCTTCGGGGAGTCCACGGGCGGTGTCACCATGGTGGACTCAGACACTGAAGGGCTGGGGAGCCTTGTTGGCTCCGGTGGTCCACTTTAACTCTGGTCACAGATGCCGGGTGCAGTGATGACGTCAGGTGTCGAGTTTTGGTGGTTCCAGAGGCTTCAGAGTCCTCTAAGGTTTCTAGAGTCGCAGCCACAAGACGGGTCCACTTTGGTGCAGAATTTGACGAGGGATGCAGACAGGCCGGTGGGGTTGGTACCGGGTCAGCTGCTTCTTTTCCCCTGTTCTACTTTCACGGCTCCTCTGTATCCTTGGTCCTTTTTAGTCATCAGGATTTGCTTCCCTGGTGCCAGGGGCTCCCCTAAATAATTAATTTAGGGGTGTGTGGAGTAGTGGCCAATGGGTTACTGACGCTTGGGGTCACTAAACCGCCTATATGACCACTTCCTAGAGGAAGCGGGCTTAACTCTGTCCCAGAATTCCCAAAGATGGCTACTTGTGAAAAATCGTGTCCACCTCTCAGAAGCCCACCCACGGGGTTGTGCAAGCCTGGGGGTGGCACGCCTACCTGACTAGCCAAATTGGCTTTGGATGGGGGAAATGGCTTCCTCTTCTGTTAGGGGAGCCAGATTCGCATTTCAAAGGCGGCTAATCAGTAGGTCATCCTGTGGAAGGCGGTGTTGCATCTTCCCAGGCAGGCTTTTGTTCTGGGCCTCTCGAGAGCAGAATGACTCTCGTCCTAGGGGTCCAGAACAGTGTCTCGGGCGGCAGGCTGGTAGAAACCAGTCAGTGAGCACACCAGAGGCTGGTAGGGTTTCAGGGGGCACCTCTAAGGTGCCCTCTGGGTGCATGTATTGGTAAACCCGCCATTGCCATTAGTGTTGGTTGACCAGTACGAGATGTTTGATACCAAACATCCTTAGCTTCAGGGAAGGCTTCATGCAGCTGTGGAGCTCATAGTGACCAGTGTCCAGCTCATGTTTTTAAAATGGCTTCCCTGGTCACTTACTATGTCTGAGAATCGACAAAGACATAGTAGGGGCATATCTGTTGTGCAGATATGCACTCGCATGTAATATGTAATACACCCTGACTTAGGGCTGTACGACCTGCTAGAGGGGTGACTTACATGTATTGCATGCAGAGTTAGGTGACATGGTGCACAGGCTGTGTGCCATGCCATGTTATCACTTTTGTCGCACCAAGACTCTCAGCCTGCAGTGGCAGCCCTTTAATGCTTGATGAGGGGTCCCTTAGGGTGGCACAATTCGTGCTGCAGCTTTTAGGGACCCTCTTTAGCAGCTCAGGCCCTAGGTAACCCATTTACTAGGTACTTACAGATCGTGCTAAAGGATTTATGAATTGGGGAAGCAGTTGTACAGTTCATAGAAAGAGATCTGGCACTGGGGACCTGGTTAGCAGGAATCCAGTGCACTTTCATTCAAAATCATATCGGATACAAGGTAAAAAGTGGTGGGTAATCATGTCAACAAGGGGTACTTTCCTACACTGTGCTACAGACCCTCATCTGTTTTGTACTTGCTCTCCCCTTGTCGGTATAGTCCATATTGGAAAACATCACAAAAAAAGAAAGTAATAACTGAAAAGTTCCAGTGATAAATGCACAAGTTCGTCTGTACTTGCTCTCCCACTCCCGACCCCATTTCAAACAAACATTTTCATAAATCATATGTATAGTTATGTATTGGTGGATGCAGCAAATGGGTTCCGCCCATTTACTTCCCCTGGATTATTTGCAGTTGACTACATTTTTGGACTTTTACTGTGAGTCTCACCACGCAAATCTCTTTTACTGTAAATTCACTGAGAACTGCTAATTTACAGATTTAAAGATACGCTGCTGTTGCTCAGCTAGGGTAAGAGGCACTGGATTGGTTATACATGAGCATGTGAGCACACGTGTGCGGGCTGTGTGTGTGAGACTACTGTCTTATGCGGCCCGATATCTGTGCCAAGCTTGCCTTTTTCCGAAGGGACTCTTGCAAGGATTGATACTGACCTGGAGTAGGCCTTATAACCTGAGTGGGCATTTATAGTGTAGGTCCATGGTGCCTACTGAAGGTCTGTGGTGTTTAAACTGTATTACACATTGTAGGCAAATTTGCATTAAAATACACTTTCACTCAGTTTAGGCCTACAAGGTTCAGTGAGGTACCAGCATAGGGGTAAACATGCACCTTAAGTGTACACTTACCGTCCCTAACATCATCGCTACACTCCATATCACACTTTAAGAATTGGCATCTTTCCCTGGCTCAGCTCATTATCAGATTCCAAGCCTTCGTCTCCCCTCCTGGGCGAAGGTAATAACTCGGCTCCCCCACAGGAGGGTCAAAGGCCTTCCCGCGCAGTAAAGCAATTAAGAGTGCTTGATCCAGTTCCTGGGAAAGGAAGTGGTGGGGAGGAAATCCGATTATTCGATTGCCACACTGCACCACCCAGGTCCACAGAACAAAAGAGGAGGGCCAGACCTCTGGAGTCAACACAGGAGGGGCTCACGTTTAAGTTTTGGTGGGAAGGGATCAGGCAGCTGTGTCAGCTAGGGGCAGAGCTGCGGCTCTCGGGGAAGCTGTTTGGAGAGACAACTTAGTCATCAGATTGGATTTTCCTACAGTACAGAGCAGGACTGCTGGGACCGAGTTGGAGTAATAATGTGCCTCCTTAGGATTGGCCAGGAACTTTCCACTTCAACTGAAGAAAACAAACCCTGTACAAGGCAGAGACGATGAGAAGACACTGGACTTCAGAACAGCAATGGCGACAGAATGCCCAGCTAGAAGGAGAAACCATCTGATACCCTGCAAGGAGGGCTCTAGGGCTTTGGCTCTAGCTGACCCCCAGGACTAGGATGGGTCCCTCCAAGGCCAGTGGGATTGGCCTCCTTATGCCCCGAGGAACGGTTGGAGGGGTAATGGACATGTTGGGGTTCTCTGGATGATTCCCCTGGACCTTCTGTGGACCGGCCTTTGACTCTGCTGCCGATACACAGGTGCCCTGCAAGATGGCCATGAGCATGGGGAGTGCGGCGGGTGGTTGTTCTGATTGCTGGTTGTGGAGGGGAAGATGGGGGTTGTGGTGCTTTGTGGCAACATATTCAGAATGTCCCTTAGTCGGCCAGGACCCAGAGGTGTTTTCAGCTTTAATTTGATGGGTGACATGCAGGACTCCATTCTGTGGGGCCTGGCATGAGAATGCTTTCCCAAGGTGACCCCCAAATCCCTGGGACAGCAAGGCATGACCTAGAGTGCCCATGCACCCTTAGAAATCCTGCTCCCAGGGGGACCAGACCCCAGGAGTGATGCAGAACACCTCCTCTGCTCCCCCTCTGTCTGGGGGCGCAAAGGGCCGACAGCAGCAGAACCCCCCGCACTCCACTTGAGCGAGAGAGAAGACACAAACTGCAGCTGGCTCCCATGCTGCACACCGGGAGGGACCCTGCAGCAACATAATGGAAGCCAGAGCTGTGGTGCCCCGGGACACCCAGGACTAAACAATGAACATGGTGCAAGGCTGTGTACTTATAGGACACCTCCCTGCCCTGTGAAGGAAAGCCCCTGTTTAGTTATTTATGGGCCCAACATGGAGCTCCCTACGATCCTTCCCAAGGGGGCTCATATTCGAACATCTGCTCTTTGTGGTGCTCCAGGGTAGGGCTACATGATGTGCAGCATCCCCGACTCTGCTGCTCGCAGAGGATTGAGTCCCTGACTCTGGAAGCGGTTTGCTTCCACTTGAAAGACTCCTGTAGCCTGTACGTTTGCACGGAGGCTCCACAGTGCAGGAAGCTCCAAGGGTGGGTGCTACAATTGCAGTAGCAGTCTACTTAAAGGAAAAGAAAAACTCTGGAGTACATGTGTTGAATGCAATACTTTATTTTCCAGGCAGTGGGCGACAGTGCAAAGTTTCACTGTGTAACAAACGCTTTATGCTGTTGGTGAATAATAACACATGCTCTGCTGACACCCTGACAAAGACAGTAGGTCATCCTCTTCGATAATGGCGCCCACTTACATTGTGATGCTGCATCCGGTATATGTGTGGAGTGGTAGGTTTGTGATTATAGGGTTAATGACTCACTAAGAGTGTAACTACCAAAGGTATTTCAGTATACCTGATCGTATACATTTGTAATTCAATACATTGTGTGTGTGTGTAATAAAAGTACTTCTTTTGACGAGAAACAGCTCTGACTGGACAATATTAAGCATTGCTATGCGTACCAGTGAGCTGGGGTTACTAGCTCGGAATATCTCTCCTTTGTGGGCTTTCAGCTGCTCAGCTTTGCTACCCTGACAGCGACAAGTGCTACAATGGAGTACTTGGATCCCAGTAAAAAGATAACAGTGGACTCATTACTTATGAAGTGCACACACCCTTTGCAACTGGTAACCCAGTTTCTTACAGTGGATGCCAATATTCACTCCTTAAGAAAAATAGCATTTTTTGCCCCCGCCACCATCAGCCGCCTCCATCAGTAGACCCCTCTTCCCATAAATGCATAAAGCAGGTCCTGTCCCGCTCGTCTTCTGCTCTTTCTACCCTGTCTCAGACTGCCTCATTCTATGCTCTTAATCCAAGAGAGGGGACCATAAGGCATTGTCTGCACAAAGAAATCCCCTTTCAGTGGCAGGTCCGACCAGACCGGAAGCGGTGGCCGTGGTGGTTGTCCGTACCAGAGTGTCCCTGTTCGCAGACCTTTGGGGAGGAGGATTGAAGGTGACAATCCATGGATCACCACTTCACCAGTCCAGTGTCCTCTGGTCTCGTGATCCGTGCGTGCACTGTGTCCTCTTGGGAGCCCTTCCAGGAGGGAGACACCGCCTCAGAAAAAGGGGCTTGAGATAAATAAGATGCCCTGCATCTCTGAAACACTTGCACACGGATTTCTCCCAACACTATTTGGGACGTTCTTTTTTTTTTTTTCCCTTCTCATTCCTTTCGCACACCCACTTGAATGGCAGGGATTTGGGTATTGTTACTTAACGAGCTACATTCAACACAGAAAGTTGCTCTGGACTCTCCTGTTGACCTTAGTAATGTTCATCACATGCCTTCACTTCTCTATCTACCAAATACCACATTGGTTTATTAAGTGACAACATTTGTGTTTAAAAGTCTTCAATGTCAGTCAGCCTGTCACCTCACTACATGCCACCTACAGAGTTGCCATCTAATACAGTGGTTATCAAACTTTTTAACGCTACGCACTCCAGAGGAAAAAAAAAATCATCGGGCCCCCCTCAGAATGTTTCACAATTATTCTATGAAGTTGCCAATGTTTAAATATGTCTAGACTTAAACATTGAAGATCATTTCTGTTGCCTTTTAAAAAATGCAATACATGTTTTTCTGCTTAAAACAAAGCACTGTTATCTGCAGAATGCTTCTTTTGGCGCTTGCCTCTGTTGGGTCTTTCTCAGCTGCCTCTCAGTCCAGGTCAAGTGACTTAATTCTGTATTTGAGTGGGCCTTTACAAACTCTACTCAAGTAAAATATAACTTTCCTCATCTTTTTCTTTTCTACCTATAGGGTTGCTGCCTGCACAGTACAGAACCAGGAGCTGCAGAAGAAGGTGCAGCTGCTGCAGAAACAGAACACGTAAGTCTGACTCCTGTCTCTCTGGTCTTCCAAGGTGTTGTCTGCGCTAATTTAGTTTTCTCACTTTGCTTGCAGCCTCCCTTTGTCTTTGCGTCCTTCATGAACATATGACTGCTATCGGTGTCTATTCAGATCAGAGTGTGTGTCATGAATCAGTTCCCAACTGCAGCCTCCCTGTGTCTTTACTGGCATCGATGCTTGTCTGTCACTAACCTTCAGCTCCAGTCTCTTCTGTCTGTACCTGTAGAGATGTGTCCCTCACTCACCTCTAGCTGCAGTTTCTATTTTTACTACTGTAGATGTGCGTCCATCACTAACCTTCCACTCCAGTCGACCTGTGTCCTTACTGGCATTGATGTGCGTCCATCACTAACCTTCCGCTGCGCTCGCACCGTGTCTTTACTGGCATGGATGTGTGTCCATCACTAACCTCACAGTGCAGTCCCGCCGTGTCTTTACTGGCATGGATGTGCGTCCATCACTAACCTTCCTGTGCAGTCACGCCGTGTCCTTACTGGCATGGATGTGTGTCCATCACTAACCTTCCACTCCAGTCGACCTGTGTCCTTACTGGCATGGATGTGCGTCCATCACTAACCTTCCTGTGCAGTTGCACCGTGTCCTTACTGGCATGGATGTGTGTCCATCACTAACCTCACTGTGCAGTCCCGCCGTGTCTTTACTGGCATGGATATGTGCCCATCACTAACCTTCCACTGCAGTCGAACTGTGTTGTTACTGGCATGGATGTGCGTCCATTACTAACCTTCCTGTGCAGTTGTGCCGTGTATTTACCTGCATGGATGTGTTTCCATTACTAACCTTCCTGTGTAGGAGCGCTGTGTCTTTACTGGCTTGGATGTGTGTCCATTACTAACCCCCCACTGCAGTCGCATTGCGTTGTTACTGGCATGGATGAGCGTCAATCACGAACCTTCCACTGCAGTTGCGCCGTGTCTTTACTGGCATGGATGTGTGTCCATCACTAACCTTCCACTGCAGTCGAACCGTGCCATTACTGGCATGGATGTGCGTCCATCACTAACGTTTCTGTGTAGTCGCACCGTGTCCTTACTGGCATGGATGAGCCTCCATCACTAGCCTTCCTGTGCAGTCACGCCGTGTCTTTACTGGCATGGATGTGCGTCCATCACTAACCTTCCACTGCAGGCGCGCCTGTCTTTACTGGCATGGATGTGTGTCCATCACTAACCTTCCACTGCAGTCGAACTGTGTCCTTACTGGCATTGATGTGCGTCCATCACTAACCTTCTGCTGCGCTCGCACCGTGTCTTTACTGGCATGGATGTGCATCCATTACTAACCTTCCTGTGCAGTTGCACCGTGTCCTTACTGGCATGGATGTGTGTCCATCACTAACCTCACAGCGCAGTCCCGCCGTGTCTTTACTGGCATGGATATGTGCCCATCACTAACCTTCCACTGCAGTCGAACTGTCATTACTGGCATGGATGTGCGTCCATCACAAAAGTTTCTGTGTAGTCGCACTGTGTCCTTACTGGCATGGATGAGCCTCCATCACTAACCTTCCACTGCAGATGCGCCGTGTCTTTACTGGCATGGATGTGCGTCCATCACTAACCTTCCACTGCAGTCGAACCGTGCCATTACTGGCATGGATGTGCGTCCATCACTAACGTTTCTGTGTAGTCGCACCGTGCCCTTACTGGCATGGATGAGCCTCCATCACTAACCTTCCTGTGCAGTCACGCCATGTCTTTACTGGCATGGATGTGCGTCCATCACTAACCTTCCACTGCAGGCGCGCCTGTCTTTACTGGCATGGATGTGTGTCCATCACTAACCTTCCACTGCAGTCGCACTGTGTCTTTACTGGCATGGATGTGCGTTCATCACTAACCTTCCACTGCAGTCGAACCGTGCCATTACTGGCATGGATGTGCGTCCATCACTAACGTTTCTGTGTAGTCGCACCGTGTCCTTACTGGCATGGATGAGCCTCCATCACTAGCCTTCCTGTGCAGTCACGCCATGTCTTTACTGGCATGGATGTGCGTCCATCACTAACCTTCCACTGCAGGCGCGCCTGTCTTTACTGGCATGGATGTGTGTCCATCACTAACCTTCCACTGCAGTCGAACTGTGTCCTTACTGGCATTGATGTGCGTCCATCACTAACCTTCTGCTGCGCTCGCACCGTGTCTTTACTGGCATGGATGTGCATCCATTACTAACCTTCCTGTGCAGTTGCACCGTGTCCTTACTGGCATGGATGTGTGTCCATCACTAACCTCACAGCGCAGTCCCGCCGTGTCTTTACTGGCATGGATATGTGCCCATCACTAACCTTCCACTGCAGTCGAACTGTCATTACTGGCATGGATGTGCGTCCATCACTAACGTTTCTGTGTAGTCGCACCGTGCCCTTACTGGCATGGATGAGCCTCCATCACTAACCTTCCTGTGCAGTCACGCCATGTCTTTACTGGCATGGATGTGCGTCCATCACTAACCTTCCACTGCAGGCGCGCCTGTCTTTACTGGCATGGATGTGTGTTCATCACTAACCTTCCACTGCAGGCGCGCCTGTCTTTACTGGCATGGATGTGTGTTCATCACTAACCTTCCACTGCAGGCGCGCCTGTCTTTACTAGCATTGATGTGCGCCCACCACTAAAATTCCACTGCAGTCGCCCCGTGTCTGCTTGTGTGTGGATACAAAGTATAGCTAACAGGCTGAGATGCTACTCTAGGCATAACTTGAAGAGTGTGTACGCTGTACTCTTGCTCCTATGACAATAGGGGCTTTGGGAAGCACAAAGGTCACCAGTCTCCTCTCATTCAGTTTAAGGGGCATTTAGAGGGCCGCATTATCCGAACATCTGCCAAATAGAGTCCGATACACCGCCCATTCTTTTTGTGGTTTCCCAGCCTGAGTTAGAAGTGGCATAATGGCAGTTTTTCTGAGGGTGAAACCTCACCAGGCTCCACACTGTCATGGCTAATAATTGCTGTGAAAGTAAAAAAAAGTGTGGTAAGTTCACCACTAAAAAAGTGGGAACCTTTCAAATTTTTAGGGTCAGGCACAACACAATGGTAGTTCTAAATGTTTAGAGAGAACAATGGACATGGAAGAGATACTCAACTATTGTTCTCCTCTCTGTGATAAACATCCAATTTCAATATAGTCCATGTTGGAAAACATCACAAAAAAGAAAGTAATAACTGAAAAGTTCCAGTGATCAATGCATTAGTTCGTTTGTACATTTCTTAACAGATCACAGACCATTTTGTGGTGTTATTTTGGGAAATAGAAAACAAAATAAATCCACAACAAAGCATTATGGATTGTGCATTGCAGCAAATCAGCATAGATGTCAATATCTGTGATAGATTTCAAGGGTGTTTAGGCCTTTATAGCAAACCGACAGTCAAAGCAGGAAGGGGTCATGAGTCCTTGTAAAGAGCATGTTTAGCCTAAAAGAACATGGATTATTTCCAATACTCTAAGCTGTTCAGCCCATGTGATATGGAATCAAACCCACCAATCCATTTCAGGTCCTTTCTTGAAATTGCACTTTTCGTATCACCACTGGTCTTGCAAGACCACAACTGTTCAGTGACCTGCCAACGGATGTCCTCAGCTGTGTGTTTTCAGAGTTGGTAATGTTCAATCAAAGGGGCACCAATGTCAGAATATTTAATGCAGCTCCTGTATTGGAGGATGCAATTCTTATTTGACCCACGTATATCTTGTCGAATGGGCACCATATAGCTCAGATAACATCTTAAGAATTTCATATTTAACACTACCATGATTAAAAAACCTTCTGTGCAATAGTTACAAGCTAGGCAGTGAGCACATTTGCAGTGCCCGCCACTGGAGGTAACCCCCACTGCGATTGTAAAGTGGATATGGTTGGTCTTGGTGTTGGTGCTTTGACTATAAAACCCCTTGTTGGGATCCCTTTTAAAGGATAATAGCAGGGTCTCTGGCTTGGACAGCAGGTTTTTAATTAGATCCCCGTGTCTCAGAATAATCTTTTTGACTTTATTACTAGCTGTGCTAAAAGTGTTAACACTGATCAAGCATCTCTATCTTCCTCTTGTGTATGTGGTTCCAGAAATTCTTCTCTAGGATTCTACCAAGCTCTCTTGCATGCTTCTTTTACTAGTCTTCTGGGATAACTCCTTTCAGGTATTTTTGTTATAAGTATATCTTGATTCTCTGAACAAATCTTCCCTTTTGGTACAACTCCTGCGGATACGCAGGAACTGCCTAAAGGGCAGATTGTGCCTTAGGCTCCTTCGGTGATGTCTGTGGCATTGCAACTGTAAGTTTCTTTCCGCAGGTTTTCTGTAAAGTGATGTGTATATTTTCTGCTGATCACCCTTTACCTACGAGTCCCAAAAGGTGATGGCTGTGCAGTCAGAACTCCTAGTAAACTGAATGTCTGTAGAATGTGTGTTCACTAAATAAATATGAAACTCGATCAGTCTTGTTTCAGTACCTTCCCAAATCAAAATAAACGCCTGTACATCTCACCCAGTGTGAAATATTATATTGAAAAAGATCATTAGATGCAAAGATGTATTCCTTTTTAAGGTCACTCGTTTCACTAATTGCCAGCACAGCGATGTCTCATTTGGAGCACCTCCACCGTGCAAGTTTATAGTATACCATATGAAAAATGAATATGCAACAAATTAGCCACATCCATATTTATGTATTAATGTGTAGATCATTTTATGGTGACCATAGTCTTACATCTTCCACCCAGTTAACCATTGTTATTACTTGGGGTTTAATCCGCTACCAAGCCAGGCATGTTGCATTTCCATTTTTAAAAAACCGATCTCTGCATCGGGGACTTATCTTGGGACAAGACATAAAAAAAAGCCGACAGACCATGGTAGTCCAACTGGCGTTCAGCAGTTTCACTGGAAGAACGTTTGGTGACTGTTCTCTGCTGACCATGTGCCACATTTTAACAAGACGGTTAAATGGCGCCCTAAGATTACACCCTCCGTCGGTCAGAACCACTCAGCAGGTTAGAAGGGGCTGCTGGTACCCCAAGAGGAGAAGAGATCTTTGGATCAACAAGGTACACCATGTACGGTGGGGGGTCACGTGTAGTGCTTTCTGCAGAGTTCCAAATTAGTGCCTAAATGATACACAGTGCCGTGGGGAGCACACAGCTTCATTACAATGCAGTCTCACTACTGATGTATGTGAATTATTAAATCAAGGAAACCCAATTTTAAATAAAGACAATTTTAGGGAAATAAATTAATCGAAAATTTTAAGTAAACATTTTAAAGGAAAGATAATTTTAAGGAAAAATCTAAAATCACACTAAATATGAATGAAGTTCAGAACTAGTGGGTGTTTTTTATTTTGGTTCAAAGATGATGAATGTTTAGGAGTGGTCAGGGGTTTTTAGGTGTCAGGAATGGGTGGAGTTAAGGCACAGAAAGGGGTGTTTAGGGTTCAGCGATGGGTGGAGTTTACTAGTGGCGATTTTTTTTTTCCCCTCAGGTATCAGGAATGGGTGGCGTTTAGGGCTGGTGAGGGGATTTTAGAGTTCACGGATGAGTAGTGTTTAGGGGTGTGAGGTGTCAGTAGGGCATAGGCATGGGTTGAGTGTAGGGGTGTTGAAGTGTTTTGGGGTTTCTAGATGGGTGGCATTTCGGGTTGGTTTGGGTTTTTATGGTTCAGTGCTGGGTAGACATTATCATTGGTGAAGAGTTTTTAGGGTAGGATTGGGTTAAGTTTAGGGTCCTGAAGGGTTTTAGGGATGAGTGCAGTTTAGATCTAGAAAGGGGTTTTAGAGTTCAGGAATGGGTGGAGATTAGGGGTCATGGATGGGTTTAATGCAAGAGTGTTGAGGGTTTTTAAAGCTCAGAGATGGGTAGCGTTTTAGGCTGGTGAGGAATGCAGGGGAAGGCGATCCAATAGGTCACATGTGGACCAAGATGTAGACCAAGCGCAGATCGCGGTGTCCTTTAGTGGGGTCGTCCCCTTCAGTTCAGTTGGATCGTGTTTACAGACTTGAGCAAGGATTGGTCATGAGTGCCGCGGCTGCACCCCGGCAACCAGGGCTTTACTTCATTGGCTTCTAATACGGGTGAGCGTTCACTTCCGGGCCCCCATATGACAGGGCCCCCCACACTCAGGAACCCCAAACGGGAGGAAGCAGGCAGATGGGGGAGTCACGCCTCCCCTTGATATCGCACCCTCTTTGATGCCTCCCGGGAGGGCTCAGGTACTTCATATTCAACAAGGGGGGAGGGAGCAACTCTCAGATACAGCCCTCCTCACAGGTCCAGTGTCACGTAGGTGGATTATTGCCCCCCCAGGTCGGGGCGAAGGGCTCGCCTCTGTGCATCCAGCTTTGTCACCTCTCACCCCTCCATCATCCGGTCGCTTGCTCTCACCGTTCCTCCCCCTCCGTGTCCGCGCAGGAGTCCAGGATGACCAGGCTCCACTCTCCGCCATCAGACTGCCAGTGGCGGGGTCCGCCTGTGGTACCAGCACCGAACCCCCCCAGTTACAGCTTCTCAAAATGCGTAGGTAGAAGGCGAGGTAGGGACAGTGAAAGTGCTTGCGTCCTCTGTCCGCTCTGATGTCCCTTGTCTGTGTGAACAGGGCCGATCAGGCAGTCGATAGTTCATTCACGTTTCAGGTCGCGGCCATTCCATTTAGTCAGGGACGCTCTGTTTTTCAGCAGCCTTTCATATCAACACATGGAGCCTCAGGGACATCAAAGCGCTGCCACTACAATGTTCACAGCCAGAGGTACATGGGCAGGGCTTCTAAGGGGCTGATGAGCAGCAGGGGTCCAGGGTTTTAGCCGGGCCTCGCCGGAGTTTCCGTCAGGTACTGCTACTCCGCCATCTTGTTGTCTGCCTCGCACAAGTCAATTTTGAGCAAAAAGGACCTTCTATGCATTGGTTTCTATGAAATGGTGAATGCCATTCCTTGTGACATTTCCATTAAACAGTTAAGGGGAAATGCTTTCTCAGTAATGGTATTTCTTGAAATATTTTTTTAATGAAATCACATACAACCCTCACTACTGGCTTGTGTGATGAGCAGGCTGTGCTCCCATTTGCTGTCATCTCTTCTTTGCCTTTAGATCTCTGCTGCAGCAGCTTAGAAATCTCCAGGCTCTTTTGAAACAAACTACCACAAAAACCACCACCTCTAGCACCTGTGTCATGGTGAGTTTCCTTCCTGCTCTTGGCCAAGATACCTCCTGCCTCCATCTTTTGCACCAGGAAGGGTGGTGGCGCTGTCCTAATGCCTGTGTTTGTCTTCGCAGATGCTGCTGCTCTCCTTCTGTCTCATACTGTTTCCGAGTTTTTATCCTTTTGGTACAAGAGGGCGTCAGCAGGAGCTGAGAGGAGGTAAGCGGTGGCCTTGTGGAGAGGGCATCTGCATGCGCCTGACGGGGCAAGGAGAGCTGCCAGATGGGAGCACATGAAGTAGATGTGGGGAGTGAGTGACTGGAGTGTATGTGAACTTGGCCAGATCACCTGTATGAGGTACTTGCTAAGGCACAAGCAGGCACTGTTCAGAAAGCAAGAGGCCTATCCTTTACTCCCTGAAAGGGAAGGATAGACAAGATATGTGTAGTCAGAAAAGGTAAAACAAGCAAACTTGGAAATCAGCTTCTAGTGAGTATGTCTTCATTAGCACGTACAGTAGTACTCGGGCACTGAAGGAGGGAGAGGCCAGGGTAATTATCAGGTGGCCCAGGAGGTAAAAGGCAACCACTGCAGTACTTCAGGTGGTGACATATTTATTAACAGTTTTTAAAAGGTAATCCATATTATTGTATGGAATGTCTTAATGGCAGAAAAAGGAACACTGAAGAAGCTACAAACAACTAGAGGAAGCCTGGAGCCAATGAAACGTGTCAGAGGCAAACAGTATCTGGTTGGACCCCAATAGGTAGCATGTGTGTCACTAAACCAGTGAATTAGTCAGTGGGAAGCAGATGTTGCAGGAACGCACAGCAGCAGTGGCTGGCCGCGATGACCTGGGGGTCGCAGCAAGGGCAGTGCGGGGCCCTCGCGGATTACCCTCTAAGCCCAGTACCAGTGCTGCCCACACACAAGTTAGTGGCTGCATTTGATTTTTAGGGCCCCTCTGGGTGCTCGTGGTATGTCACCTGGTGACATAAAGCGTAACATTCAAGTGAGGCTGCTGGGGCGCCTTGTAAGGCGAGGTGGTGGCAGTGGTGACATTCTGGGGAATCTTCAAGCCCTAGAGAGCTCTGCCAGCTCGGGGGGCAGCAGATGATGCAGATGTTTTCGTTGTGTAGGACCTTGCAGTTGAAGTTCATGGGACTGCAGCTAGTGAAAGGTGGCAGATCTAAGCATGTCTGTCAGAGGGGGTATATGACTCAGTACTGTGAGGACTGAGCCGCTCACATCAAGTGCTTACTCAAGAGCTTGTAATAGCCACCGCTGAAGGTTTAGGAGCTGCTGGTCATATTCTCAAGTTGACTTTCTCCTGGTTTCTGTTTCCTTGTAGTTCTGTCTCGTCAACTCCGTGAAATCCGATCAGAAGTCGGCATTCCCCAGGATCGAATCCTCAGTGTTCTGAGTGAAGCAGAAATGTATTCCGAAAAAGAAGCAATGGAGCTGAACGTGGAAATATCAAGTGCAGTGTTATCCAGCATCGTGAATGACACACCAGAGATGGACAGCATAGGGAAGGCGGAGCCTGGCTTGTCAGTCAACAGTAACTCCTCCTCCGACGTCTCTTCGGGCCCCAAAGCTGAGCAGGCACCAGCCAACCCAGTTCAGGAGACTGGAGGTGGGATGCAGGGCTCTCAGGCCATTCCTGCTGTAACCAGGAAGAAGCAGGAGTGGCCGGATCGGACAACCAGCGTGGTTATCCAGCCGCGACACTCGGATGAAATGTGACGTGCAGGCTTGGATCTGGGTCCTTGGACTGTGTAAGAACCCCATACATTGGGGTCTCTGTAAATATGTGAATGTTTCGCATCTCCTGTATATCCCAAGTGGGGCATTATTTAGGAAGGCTCTGATACTGTGCAGCTGTGGCCCAGTTGATAGGATGTGATGGCCGCCTTGGCCTACTTTGTCTGGGACAGAGTGGGTTCTGCTGTACTGGTTAATCTGATTATTTCTGCTTTCCTTGCTTTGAGTACAGCATTGATGAACTCTCACTGCCGAAAAGGGTTGAAGTCTCTGGGCCTAAAGAATCCGAAGGAAAACGCCTCGCTCGTTCTGTTGTGCAGTGCTGTCCCTCTACGTAGGGTGTCTGTCGCTCTTGCTGCTAACTTGTGTGTCTGACCACCAGATGACAAGTTTCAATTCGGTTGTTGGGGACTTGACTCGGTCCTTTCCGCTCTCTGAGGCTGATACGTTGAGTACCATTAAACGAAGTAATAGTAATACCCCTAATGCTAGAAATCTGCGGTTGCTAGCAATGTATTTCAGTAAGTTATTGTGATTAGCAGCTCAGCCTTGCTGCGGACCGGCGCTTTATGTAGGCTCCGCATCCTTCCTCATGAAGAATTCACCGGAGGTTGAGAGAGCAGTGGTGTGGCCGGCTGTGTGCTGTACCAATGGCACCAACAGACCAGCATATGCCACTCCCCCTGCACCAGCCTCCTCTGGTGGGCAGGGAGATCGTTCAGGTGTTTGTGTACCGTCCTTGATCCATATACTTGCCTCTCTTTCATGGCATCATACCGGCTCAGTGTCGCCCCTCGCGTTCGTGTTGTGCGCACTTGAGTGCGCATACGAAGACGTCTGGCTTTTCTCCTTGTTCTGCTTAAAGTGTGTATGGTCGTAAGTGCACATTGTGAGCCGGTCATCTCTAGTTTCCACTTTTCTTTGTTTCTAGCTGGCAAGTGTGCTGCTTCATAGTGCACCAGTGATGGAGACCAATATGAAAGTTGCCTTCCTGTCGGCCAAGACGGATCACCTTCAATGGTGCTGGATGCCACTGAGGTGCATGATGATTTTACTGATAGGTTGTTTAAACCTTTTATAAGTGGTTCTTTGTCTCTCTAAAAGTTGTTTAAAATGTTTCTTTGTCTTTGAATAATGTTCGCAATTTTACCCTGTGCTTGGCAGTCTCTGATTGATGTTCAACTACACTTTTTCCTCGGGTGACTACTTCTCCTTACTTCTAAGGACACTGCATAATTGTTGCATATGAGGTATATAGGATATTTGACCTGCCTCGCCAGGGAAACTGATGACCGGTATCACGTTGGGGTTTTTAGTATGTCCTTTGTGTTTTCTGCAAGCCTTCTGAGTGTATTTTAAACAGTCTCACATATATGTCACAGGTCCCAGTGTGACTGGTATTGGAGCAGGCTTTATGCTCGAGGTATCTTTTGTTGTGTCCATTGCCAGTTTACTTTATAGCTATAAATCTTTCAATGTTAACTCATTATGTGTCTCATAACTTATGCATTCAAGATCATCTCGCAGAACTGTTCTCTTTAAATTGTTTCTTTTAAGCACAGACCCTTTTCCACAGCATATTAACACTATTGTTTTGTAGAAGGGCAGCTGTGTTCTTGCAGCCTGTATCTCCTGGTTCGATGGCATCTGTCGCTGTAGATACGCATGTTTTGCAATAGCTCGCCATCTGGTGTTGGGCCGGAGTGTTACAAGTTGTTTTTCTTCAAAGAAGTCTTTCGAGTCACGGGACCGAGTGACTCCTCCTTTTGTCTCCATTGCGCATGGGCGTCGACTCCATCTTCGATTGTTATTTTCCGCCATCGGGTTCGGACGTGTTCCTGTCGCTCCGAGTTTCGGAACGGAAAGATAGCTAATTTCGGAAGATTTTCGTCGGTATTGTTGCGTTCGGGATCGGCGTAGTTAGATTCAACACCGCATCGAAGATCGAAGAGCTCCGGTGCCCTTCGGGGTAGTTTTTCGATCCCCGTCGGGGCCTGGTCGGCCCGACCGCGTGCTGAAGAACGCCGATGGAACGGACCCCGTTCCGTTTCTGCCCCAAATGCCACAATAAATACCCCTATACAGACCAACACTTGGTCTGTAACCTGTGCCTGTCACCTGAGCACAGTGAAGACACCTGCGAGGCCTGTCGTGCGTTCCGGTCCCGAAAAACACTCCGAGACCGTCGAGCCAGAAGACTTCAGATGGCGTCCGCGCCGACAGCCCACCGAGAGTTCGAGGAACAAGAAGAGGAAGGTACCTTCTCGATCCAAGACTCAGACTCCGAAGGATTCGACGATACACAAACCGTGAGTAAGACGTCGAAAACCACACAGAGGAAGATTTACAAGGCCCAGGGGACGCCACTGCCATCAGGCCATGGCTCCACCCTTAAATTCGGTGACCGACCGTCGGCACCGAAAAAGGCCCAAACAGTGCCGAGATCGTCCGACTCCGGTCGAGACACCGGCACGCAGCCTTCTCGGGACCGAGAAAATGCTGGAGACAAGCCTCGACACCGAGATGCCGGTGTGGACACGGCCCGACGCCGAGACAGCGGCACCGAAGAAGATCGACGCCGAGAGGTTTCGGCCCCGAAAAAGAAAAAAGTCACCTCGGAGCAGAAAAAACACGCAGACAGGGTTTCGGTCCCGAAACAAACTGCAAGCGACCCAGCTTCAGGCTCTTATACAGAAGAGCACTCGCTAACCTCCCAAATGCAAAAGCATAGGTTTGAGGAAGAGCTACAATCAACTGATGTGGACCATACGCAAAAGCGTATTTTCATACAGCAGGGGACAGGAAAAATAAGCACCCTTCAACCCATTAGAAGAAAGAGAAGGTTGGAGTTCCAAACTGAACAGACACCACAACCAAAAGTGGTGAAAAGAGTTACCCCACCACCCTCTCCTCCGCCCGTGATTAACGTCTCACCAGCACAAACTCCATCACACTCCCCAGCTCACACCACCATAAGCCAGGGTGACCAAGATCAAGACGCATGGGACCTATAAGACGCCCCAGTGTCAGATAACAGTCCGGAGGCATACCCTACGAAGCCATCTCCACCAGAGGACAGCACCGCGTATTCTCAAGTGGTGGCTAGAGCAGCACAATTTCACAACGTAAGCCTCCACTCAGAACAGGTCGAGGATGATTTTTTATTCAACACCCTCTCCTCCACCCACAGCTCCTACCAAAGCCTGCCTATGCTCCCTGGTATGCTCCGGCACGCAAAAGAAATCTTTAAGGAGCCGGTCAAAAGTAGGGCAATCACACCAAGGGTGGGAAAAAAGTATAAGGCGCCTCCTACAGACCCGGTTTTCATCACTACACAGCTGCCACCAGACTCTGTCGTTGTAGGAGCAGCTAGGAAAAGGGCCAACTCCCACACATCTGGAGATGCACCACCCCCAGATAAAGAAAGCCGCAAGTTCGATGCAGCTGGTAAGAGAGTCGCAGCACAAGCTGCAAACCAGTGGCGCATCGCGAACTCCCAGTCACTACTTGCGCGCTATGACAGAGCCCACTGGGACGAGATGCAACATCTCATTGAACATCTGCCCAAGGACTTACAAAATAGGGCAAAACAAGTGGTTGAGGAGGGACAGACCATTTCCAACAACCAGATCCGCTCCTCCATGGACGCTGCAGATACAGCTGCACGGACAATTAATACATCTGTAACTATCAGAAGGCATGCATGGCTCCGAACGTCTGGATTTAAACCAGAGATTCAACAAGCAGTTCTCAATATGCCTTTTAACGAAAAAGAACTGTTCGGTCCAGAAGTGGACACAGCGATTGAGAAACTCAAAAAAGATACGGACACTGCCAAAGCCATGGGCGCACTCTACTCCCCGCAGAGCAGAGGGAATTACAGCACATTCCGTAAAACACCCTTTCGAGGGGGGTTTCGGGGTCAGAGCACACAAGCCAGCACCTCACAAGCAACACCGTTCAGTTACCAGGGACAGTATAGAGGAGGTTTTCGGGGACAATATAGAGGAGGGCAATTCCCTAGGAATAGAGGAAGATTTCAGAGCCCCAAAACCCCTACTACTAAACAGTGACTCACATGTCACTCACCCCCTCCACACAACACCAGTGGGGGGAAGAATAAGTCATTATTACAAAGCATGGGAGGAAATCACTACAGACACTTGGGTTCTAGCAATTATCCAACATGGTTATTGCATAGAATTTCTACAATTCCCTCCAAACATACCACCAAAAGCACAAAATTTGACAAAACATCATTCCAATCTCCTGGAGATAGAAGTGCAGGCACTATTGCAAAAGAATGCAATCGAATTAGTGCCAAACACACAAATAAACACAGGAGTTTACTCACTGTACTTTCTGATACCAAAGAAGTACAAAACGCTGAGACCAATCCTAGACCTCAGAGTAGTGAACACTTTCATCAAATCAGACCACTTTCACATGGTCACACTACAAGAAGTATTGCCATTGCTAAAACTACACGACTACATGGCAACTTTAGACCTCAAGGATGCTTATTTCCATATACCAATACACCCATCGCACAGGAAATACCTAAGGTTTGTATTCAAGGGAATACATTACCAATTCAAGGTACTGCCTTTCGGATTAACAACCGCACCAAGAGTCTTTACCAAATGTCTAGCGGTAGTCGCTGCACACATAAGAAGGCAGCAAATACATGTGTTCCCATATCTAGACGACTGGCTAATCAAGGCCCATTCGTTAATAGAGTGCTCAAATCACACAAATCATATCATACAAACCCTCTTCAAACTAGGGTTCACCGTCAATTTCACAAAATCCAAAATTCTGCTGCGCAAGGTACAACAATACCTGAGAGCCATAATACACATCAAAAGGAGTAGCCACTCCAAGTCCACAAAGAATTCAAAATTTCAACACCATCATACAACGCATGTATCCAACACAAAGGATATAAGCAAAGATGGTACTACAACTCCTAGGCATGATGTCTTCATGCATAGCCATTGTCCCAAACGCAAGACTGCACATGAGGCCCTTACAACAGTGCCTAGCATCACAATGGTCACAAGCACAGGGTCACCTTCTAGATCTGGTGTTAATAGACCGCCAAACTTACCTCTCGCTTCTGTGGTGGAACAACATAAATTTAAACAAAGGGCGGCCTTTCCAAGACCCAGTGCCACAATACGTGATAACAACAGATGCTTCCATGACAGGGTGGGGAGCACACCTCGGTCAACACAGCATACAAGGACAATGGAACGTACATCAAACAAAACTGCATATAAATCACCTAGAACTTCTAGCAGTTTTTCAAGCACTAAAAGCTTTCCAACCAATAATAGTTCACAAATACATTCTCGTCAAAACAGACAACATGACAACAATGTATTATCTAAACAAGCAAGGGGGGACGCACTCCACGCAGTTAAGCCTGCTAGCACAAAAGATTTGGCGTTGGGCAATTCACAACCAAATAAGCCTAATAGCACAATTTATACCAGGGATCCAAAATCAACTCGCAGACAATCTCTCTCGAGATCACCAACAGGTCCACGAATGGGAAATTCACCCCCAAATTCTGAACACTTATTTCAAACTCTGGGGAACACCTCAGATAGACTTGTTTGCGACAAAGGAGAACGCAAAATGCCAAAACTTCGCATCCAGATACCCACACAAACAGTCCCAAGGCAATGCCCTATGGATGAACTGGTCAGGGATATTTGCTTACGCTTTTCCTCCTCTCCCTCTCCTTCCTTACCTGGTAAACAAACTCAGTCAAAACAAACTCAAACTCATATTAATAGCACCAACTTGGGCAAGGCAACCCTGGTACACAACGCTGCTAGACCTATCAGTAGTACCCTGCATCAAATTGCCCAACAGGCCAGATCTGTTGACACAACACAACCAAAAGATCAGACACCCAGAAACCAGCATCGCTGAATCTAGCAATCTGGCTCCTGAAATCCTAGAATTCGGGCACTTACAACTTACCCAAGAATGTATGGAAGTCATAAAACAAGCCAGAAGGCCATCCACCAGGCACTGCTATGCAAGTAAATGGAAGAGGTTTGTTTGCTACTGCCATATTAATCAAATACAACCATTACACACAACTCCAGAACATGTAGTGGGTTACTTGCTTCACTTACAAAAATCTAACCTGGCTTTCTCTTCCATTAAAATACACCTTGCAGCAATATCTGCATACCTGCAGACTACCTATTCAACTTCCCTATATAAGATACCAGTCATTAAAGCATTCATGGAGGGCCTTAGGAGAATTATACCACCAAGAACACCACCTGTTCCTTCATGGAACCTAAATGTTGTCCTAACTAGACTTATGGGTCCACCTTTTGAACCCATGCACTCCTGCGAAATACAGTTCCTAACCTGGAAGGTGGCATTTCTCATCGCCATTACTTCCCTAAGAAGAGTAAGCGAGATTCAGGCGTTTACAATACAGGAACCTTTTATACAACTACACAAGAATAAGGTCGTCCTAAGGACCAATCCTAAATTTTTGCCAAAGGTTATTTCACCGTTCCATCTAAATCAAACAGTGGAACTTCCAGTGTTCTTTCCACAGCCAGATACCGTAGCTGAAAGGGCACTACATACATTAGATGTCAAAAGAGCATTGATGTATTACATTGACAGAACAAAAAACATCAGAAAGACTAAACAACTATTTATTGCATTTCAAAAACCTCATATCCAAATCTGCTACCTTAAAGCTAAACGACAGCTGCCCATTACACCAAGGGCACACTCAACCAGAAAGAAAGGTGCTACCATGGCCTTTCTAGGAAATATCCCAATGCAAGAAATATGTAAGGCAGCCACATGGTCTACGCCTCACACATTCACCAAGCACTACTGTGTAGACGTGTTATCCGCACAACAAGCCACAGTAGGTCAAGCCGTATTAAGAACATTATTTCAGACTACTCCCACTCCTACAGGCTGATCCACCGCTTTTGGGGAGATAACTGCTTACTAGTCTATGCAAAACATGCGTATCTACAGCGACAGATGCCATCGAACTGAAAATGTCACTTACCCAGTGTACATCTGTTCGTGGCATCAGTCGCAGTAGATTCGCATGTGCCCACCCGCCTCCCCGGGAGCCTGTAGCAGTTTGGAAGTTACCTTCAACTATTTATATATGTATCATCTCAACCTTAAATAGGTGCATACTTAGTCACTCCATTGCATGGGCACTATTACTACAATTCAACTCCTACCTCACCCTCTGCGGGGAAAAACAATCGAAGATGGAGTCGACGCCCATGCGCAATGGAGACAAAAGGAGGAGTCACTCGGTCCCGTGACTCGAAAGACTTCTTCGAAGAAAAACAACTTGTAACACTCCGGCCCAACACCAGATGGCGAGCTATTGCAAAACATGCGAATCTACTGCGACTGATGCCACGAACAGATGTACACTGGGTAAGTGACATTTTCATTATGTTCCTTCCCAGCCGTCCTTTTGTGTCGTCTTCTACCTCAATGGGTGGTTGATTATCTCTGGCTCCTTCTATCCATGATGCCTGTAGAGGAGGCCTCATCGCTGTGCTCCATCTCGCTGTTCAGTAACTCCCCTTACATATTCCTCACCCTGCACAGTCACTAGTAGGCCTAACGTATATATCTGATGTTAAATATATCGTGAACCTGCTGCTCATTAATGTTCTGTAAGTAACTCTACTAAGAAGGAAGAGGGTTGCAGATGCCCAAAATGCCACAGAGCCTTCCCACGTGTCTTCAGGAATTGCATGGATTTTTCAGACTCCCAAGTGATTCGCATTCTTCAGTTGAGTTGTTCAGTCGGTGGCCCAAATTTGAACCCTGATGACCACGAGCCTTTAGGACTGCGCAGAGTGTGTGTCCCTTACAGAGGACTAGCCAGCTCTTTTGGCTGCTTAAGATTAGGGGCAAACCTTTGCAGCTAACGCTGGTGGCAGAACCTTCTAAATCCCACCCTCCTAGGATGGTCCACTAGTGTCTTGCTTTGGAAACAAAATGTCTCCGTTCAGTTGTGGATCATAACAGCGTAAGCCCAAAAGTGGAGCACAGTTTAGTGATTCTTTTCTTGTGACATTTCGCAGAAGGGGACTGTGAGTTTTCATAGGACAGGACAGCCAGTTGATCTCAGTTGGAGTTACCCCAGGATTCCCCACCGCACCACTCTGCTTTGTTGCTATTTTACACAGGCGTGTGTTGTGCTCCTGTCCCATGATCGTAGAAGGGTCTTCAGCAGAGCAGCTGTTTGACTGTGAATGATTTTAATTCTCATCAACAAGTCTATGAAGTGGGATCGGATGATTATGAGCAGTGATAGCTAAACTGATGAAGGTTTGTATTCAACAAGTTCTTCCGTGGTCAGGGGTGATTGAGCTACATCTGGTTGGAGAGGCCATTGTCTAATCTTTAAACACCACCATCATTAGCCGGTGCCCCTTTGCCTCTGCCCCCATGAGACTGTGTTTGTTTGTATGTGAAGTGTCTGGCAGAACTCTGGAATAGATCCTTTTGCTGTGTATGCACTGCATTTGTTCTTGTTTATGTGCTTCAAAATAGTTTTATGTTTTTATTATACAAGAGAAGTTTATGGGGAGGCAGGTTGGAGTGGAAATCACATTGATTTACTGCTTGATTGCTCTCTTGCCATGAGCTGCTGCTGGTCTGTCGTTTATTTGTGTTTATTGAGCTGCCCTTCTGCAGGTGACTGTTTTCTATTGCTGCTGCAGTAATGATTGATGGGAGAGAGTGGGTCTGCTATTGCTCTATTCATGCAGCCATAGCCTCTGTATCACTGGCCTACTTTTCCTTCTCATAGTGCTACTTTTTTTTTTTTTACTTTTTACAAATGCTATGATTGATTGACTGATGTGGAGAGAGAGGGTGAGGAAATGCAGATGTTCCTTCAGTTGAATTAAGCCTGTGTTGAAGGAAGGCTCTGATGATTTTGCAGGGCGAAAAAGAGTCATTTTATTACAATAAAATATGGAACAAATCTTGTTTGTCTCATTGTGTATCCTTGTCTCTTTGCCCACCCATCTGCCTTGTTAAACAGCATATTTCTCATTTGTGGGTCCTAAAATATGTACTAGACTTGTGCTTTGCTCCGTTCACTGTGGCAGTCCTTTGCAGTTTCATCTCCTGATCAATTATCATAAAACATCCAGAAATAGAAAAGTGCAGATGAAAGATGATTCTGGTAATTTTACCTCTAAACAATGTAGTGGAGGGCCAGGGTTAGTGGAGAACATTCATTTGATATGACTGGGGGGGGGGAGCAGAGTTACTAGAAAGACATCACAGGGAGTTTCAGTCACTCCTTCTCGTGAAACTTAACATGTTGAAGGCAGGGTGACCAGAAGTCCCATCCTACTGTAGTCTCAAACCTATTGTAAAAAAGCTCCAAGTGTGGAAACAAATGCTAGGATATCACTTCTATGATGGCTTCCTCTTCATATAGCCTTGGCAGGTTGTCCTAGTTCCCCCGCACTGGAATTTTAGAAAGGTTATTGTAACTTGGGAGCAATTTTTGGTACCAATTTTAACTTCACGAAAATGTATAATCTCTTTGAGAACTGCTTTCCCGGACTCCTGTCTACATTTTCCAGTTGCAGAAGAGTTCCCTCTTTCCTCTTTGTGCGCAAAAGAAATAACTATTGTAAAAAAGCTCCAAGTGTGGAAACAAATGCCTGACGAGCTGACAGCGGTTGGAGTCGTGGTCAACCACGGTGTCGCTGAGTTCAGCCCTGCCACGCTGATCACAAGTCCAGTTTCCGCCAGCCTTTTCATTGTGGGGACCCTGCCACGAAAACGCTGGCGGGAACACAGTGCAGGGTCCCCGGCTCAGCACCCTCGGAGAGTGCTGATGTGCTACGATATTGACCTTGGCTCCCGACCACCAAACTCGTAATGAGCCTCTAAGTTACTACTGCCAATAATAAACCGTAGTAAGTCCAGCACTACACATGGCCCCTCATTGAGCATCCTGCAATAGAAAATAGTGGATATAGGGACTTAAAATAAAAACACATAGAAAATAATGTTAAATTAACTCATTTAAAATAGTTGGAAATATAAATAAATATAATCTAATATTAAAAATATACAAAAATAACCCCTATTTATTACTTATTAAAAAATTAATAAACATTTACTTTTACAACATATTATTTTTACAGACATGTAATTAAACAACTTTTAATTCTAGACATCGCTTTTATTAGTTAATGCATAATAAAAACAATTTAAAATGTTTAACAATGTTCTTTTTTTTTTTTTTTTCTTGATGTGGGCATTTCTTTTTTTTAACTTAAACTGGAGAACAAATTTAATCAAATATATTTAACTTAAATAGTTAATTCAAAATTACTTGAGTTAGTAGTGCTGTAGCATTTTTGTGGTCTATATCTACAGTAAATATATGGTTCGATGGCATCTGTCGCTGTAGATACACATGTTGTGCATAGCCCGCCATCTGGTGTTGGGTCGGAGTGTTACAAGGTGTTTTTCTTCGAAGAAGTCTTTCGAGTCACGGGACCAAGTGACTCCTCCTTTTTGTCTCCATTGCGCATGGGCGTCGACTCCATCTTTGATTGTTTTCTTTCCGCCATCGGGTTCGGACGTGTTCCTGTCGCTCCGAGTTTCGGAACGGAAAGTTAGCTAGTTATCGGAAGATTTCGTCGGTATTGTTGCGTTCCGGATCGGCGTAGTTAGTTAGATTCAACACCGCATCGAAGGTCGACGCGCTCCGGTGCCCTTCGGGGTAGCTTTCGATCCCCCGTCGGGGCCTGGTCGGCCCGACCGCGTGTAGAAGCACGCCGATGGAACGGACCCCGTTCCGTTTTTGTCCCAAATGACACAACAAATACCCGTATACAGACCAACATTTGGTCTGTAACCTGTGCCTGTCACCTGAGCACAGTGAGGAGACTTGCGAGGCCTGTCGCGCGTTCCGGTCCCGAAAGACACTCCGTGACCGTCGAGCCAGGAGACTTCAGATGGCGTCCACGAGAGTTCGAGGAACAAGAGGAAGAAGAAACCTTTTCGATCCACGAATCGGACTCCGAGGAATTCGACGATCAAAGAACCGTGAGTAAGACGTCGAAAACAACACATAAGAAAAGTGACAAGGCCCAGGGGACGCCACTGCCACCAGGCCATGGCTCCACCCATAAATTCGGTGACCGACCATCGGCACCGAAAAAGGCCCAAACAGTGCCGAGATCGTCCGACTCCGGTCGAGACACCGGCACGCAGCCTTCTCAGGATCAAGAAAGTGCTGCAGAAAAACATCGACACCGAGATAGTGGTGCCGAAACGGCTCGACGCCGAGACAGCGGCACCGACGAAGATCGACGCCGAGAGGTTTCGACTCCAAAGAAGAAAAAAGTCACCTCGGAGCCGAAAAAACATACAGACAGGGTTTCGGTGCCGAAAAGACCCGCAACCGACCCAGTCTCAGGATCCTATTCAGAGGAGCACTCTGTCCTCTCAGATGCGAAAGCATAGATTTGAGGAGGAGCTGCAATCCACCGATGTGGACCATACGCAAAAACGTATTTTCATACAGGAAGGAACGGGGAAAATAAGCACCCTTCCCCCTATTAGGAGAAAGAGGAGACTGGAGTTTCAAACAGACCCAGCACCACTAACAAAAGTGGCAAAGAAGGTTACTCCGCCACCCTCTCCTCCACCTGTGGCTAACATTTCACCAGCACAAACTCCTCCACATTCTCCGGCTCACACCACCGTGAGCCAAGGTGACCAGGACCAAGACGCTTGGGACTTATACGACGCCCCAGTGTCGGACAACAGTCCGGAAGCGTATCCTACGAAGCCCTCACCACCAGAAGATAGCACAGCATATTCTCAAGTGGTGGCTAGAGCTGCAGAATTCCACAACGTAAACCTCCACTCAGAACAAGTCGAGGATGACTTCTTATTCAACACCCTCTCCTCCACCCACAGCTCCTACCAAAGCCTGCCTATGCTCCCAGGAATGCTTCGTCACGCTAAAGACATCTTCAAGGAGCCGGTCAAGAGTAGGGCAATAACAGCAAGGGTGGAAAAGAAATATAAGGCACCTCCCACGGACCCTGTTTTCATCACCACACAGCTGCCACCAGATTCCGTCGTAGTAGGAGCAGCTCGTAAGAGAGCCAACTCCCACACATCTGGGGATGCTCCACCCCCAGATAAAGAGAGCCGCAAGTTCGATGCAGCCGGAAAGAGAGTCGCAGTACAAGCTGCAAACCAATGGCGCATCGCTAACTCCCAAGCACTACTTGCGCGCTATGACAGAGCCCATTGGGATGAGATGCAACACCTCATTGAGCATCTACCCAAGGAACTACAAAAGAGGGCAAAGCAGGTAGTTGAAGAAGGACAGAACATATCGAACAATCAGATACGCTCCTCTATGGACGCAGCGGACACAGCCGCGAGGACAATTAACACAGCTGTAACTATAAGAAGGCACGCATGGCTACGAACGTCTGGGTTCAAACCAGAGATACAGCAGGCAGTGCTCAATATGCCATTCAACGAGAAACAATTGTTCGGACCAGAAGTGGACACGGCAATTGAGAAACTTAAAAAGGACACTGACACTGCTAAAGCCATGGGCGCACTCTACTCCCCGCAGAGCAGAGGAACCTACAGCACCTTCCGCAAGACACCCTTTAGAGGGGGGTTTCGGGGTCAGGCCACACAAGCCAGCACCTCACAGGCCACACCGTCCAGCGACCAGGGACAGTACAGGGGAGGATTTCGGGGCCAATACAGAGGAGGGCAATTCCCTAGGAATAGAGGAAAATTTCAAAGCCCCAAAACCCCTACAACCAAGCAGTGACTCAGATGTCACTCACCCCCTCCACACAACACCAGTGGGGGGAAGAATAGGTCAATATTACAAAGCATGGGAGGAAATAACTACAGACACTTGGGTCTTAGCAATTATCCAACATGGTTATTGCATAGAATTTCTGCAAATCCCTCCAAACATACCACCAAAAGCACAGAATTTATCAAAACAAAATTCAGACCTTCTGGAAATAGAAGTTCAAGCATTATTGCAAAAGAATGCAATAGAACTAGTACCAAAGACACAAATAAACACAGGAGTTTATTCGCTGTACTTCCTAATACCAAAAAAGGACAAAACACTGAGACCAAGAGTCTTCACAAAGTGCCTAGCAGTAGTGGCTGCACACATCAGAAGGCAGCAAATACACGTATTCCCGTATCTGGACGACTGGCTACTCAAGACCGACTCACTGACAAGGTGCTCGCACCACACAGATCAGGTCGTGCAAACCCTCTACAAACTCGGTTTCACCATCAACTATGCAAAATCACACATTCTGCCGTGCAAGGTACAACAATACCTAGGAGCCACAATAGATACAACAAAGGGAATAGCCACTCCAAGTCCACAAAGGGTTCAAAATTTCCAAAGGATTATACAACGCATGTATCCAACACAAAGAGTACAGGCGAAGGTGATATTACAACTCCTAGGCATGATGTCCTCATGCATAGCCATTGTCCCACACGCAAGGTTGCACATGCAGCCCTTACAAAAGTGCCTAGCATCACAATGGTCTCAAGCACAGGGTCAGCTTCTAGATCTGGTGTTGATAGACCGCCTAACATACCTCTCGCTTCTTTGGTGGAACAACATAAATTTAAACAAAGGGCGGCCTTTCCAAGACCCAGTGCCACAATACGTGATGATAACAGATGCTTCCATGACAGGGTGGGGAGCACACCTCAATCACCACAGCATACAAGGACAATGGGACGTACATCAAAGAAAGCTGCATATAAATCACCTCGAACTACTAGCAGTTTTCCAAGCATTAAAAGCATTTCAACCAATCATAACTCACAAATACATTCTTGTCAAAACGGACAACATGACAACAATGTATTATCTAAACAAACGAGGGGGGACACACTCAACACAGCTGTGCCTTCTGGCACAAAAACTATGGCAATGGGCAATTCACAACCACATTCGCCTAATAGCACAGTTTATTCCAGGGATCCAGAATCAACTTGCAGACAATCTCTCTCGAGATCACCAACAGGTCCACGAATGGGAAATTCACCCCCAAATTCTAAACACTTACTTCAACCGTTGGGGAACACCTCAAATAGACTTATTGCAACAAAGGAGAACGCAAAATGCCAAAACTTCGCATCCAGATAACCACACAGGCTGTCTCAAGGCAATGCCCTATGGATGAACTGGTCAGGGATATTTGCGTACGCTTTTCCCCCTCTCCCTCTCCTTCCATTTCTAGTAAACAAATTGAGTCAAAACAAACTCAAACTCATACTGATAGCACCAACATGGGCAAGGCAACCATGGTACACAACACTGCTAGACCTATCAGTAGTACCCCACGTCAAGTTGCCCAACAGGCCAGATCTGTTAACACAACACAAACAACAGATCAGGCATCCAAACCCAGCATCGCTGAATCTAGCAATCTGGCTCCTGAAATCCTAGAATTCGGACACTTAAACCTCACACGAGAATGTATGGAAGTGATAAAGCAAGCTAGAAGACCATCCACTAGACACTGCTATGCAAGCAAATGGAAAAGGTTTGTTTGCTACTGCCATCATAATCAAATTCAACCATTACACGCATCTCCAAAGGATGTAGTGGGTTACTTACTACACTTACAAAAATCGAACCTGGCCTTCTCTTCCATTAAAATACATCTCGCAGCAATATCTGCATACCTGCAGATTACCCATTCAACTTCACTATTTAGGATACCTGTCATTAAAGCATTTATGGAAGGCCTCAAGAGAATTATACCACCAAGGACACCACCTGTTCCTTCATGGAACCTCAACATCGTCTTAACAAGACTCATGGGTCCACCTTTTGAACCTATGCATTCTTGCGAAATACAATTCCTAACCTGGAAAGTTGCATTTCTCATCGCCATCACATCTCTAAGAAGAGTTAGTGAAATTCAGGCGTTTACAATACAAGAACCTTTTATCCAACTACACAAAAATAAAGTAGTCCTAAGGACCAATCCTAAATTTTTGCCAAAGGTTATTTCACCGTTCCACCTAAATCAAACGGTAGAGCTACCAGTGTTCTTCCCACAGCCATATTCCATAGCTGAAAGGGCACTACATACATTAGACGTCAAAAGAGCACTAATGTACTACATCGACAGAACTAAAAACATCAGAAAAACTAAACAACTGTTTATTGCATTTCAAAAACCTCACGTAGGAAACCCAATATCGAAACAGGGTATAGCCAGATGGATAGTTAAGTGCATCCAAATCTGCTACCTTAAAGCAAAAAGACAACTGCCCATTACACCAAGGGCACACTCCACCAGAAAGAAAGGCGCTACCATGGCCTTCCTAGGGAATATTCCAATGCACTAAATATGTAAGGCAGCCACATGGTCTACGCCTCACACATTTACCAAGCACTACTGTGTAGACGTGCTATCCGCACAACAAGCCACAGTAGGTCAAGCCGTACTAAGAACCTTATTTCAGACCACTTCCACTCCTACAGGCTGAGCCACCGCTTTTGGGGAGATAACTGCTTACTAGTCTATGCACAACATGTGTATCTACAGCGACAGATGCCATCGAACTGAAAATGTCACTTACCCAGTGTACATCTGTTCGTGGCATCAGTCGCTGAAGATTCACATGTGCCCACCCGCCTCCCCGGGAGCCTGTAGCAGTTCGGAAGTTAGCTTCAGTCTTACACATCTGTATATATATTAGTAAACCTTAAATTGGTACATTCTTACTCACTCCATTGCATGGGCACTATTACTACAACACAACTCCTACCTCACCCTCTGCGGGGAAAACAATCAAAGATGGAGTCGACGCCCATGCGCAATGGAGACAAAAAGGAGGAGTCACTCGGTCCCGTGACTCGAAAGACTTCTTCGAAGAAAAACAACTTGTAACACTCCGACCCAACACCAGATGGCGGGCTATGCACAACATGTGAATCTTCAGCGACTGATGCCACGAACAGATGTACACTGGGTAAGTGACATTTTCATTCGATGGCATGTGTAGCTGCAGATACACATGCTGTGCACATCCCGCCGCCTGGTGTTGGGCTCGGAGTGTTACAAGTTGTTTTTCTTCGAAGAAGTCTTTTCGAGTCACGAGACCGAGGGACTCCTCCCATTTCGACTCCATTGCGCATGGGCGTCGACTCCATCTTAGATTGTTTTTTTTCTGCCATCGGGTTCGGACGTGTTCCTTTTCGCTCCGTGTTTCGGGTCGGAAAGTTAGTTAGAATCTCGGAAAAAACGTCGGTATTGTTTGCGTTCGGTATCGGGTTAGTTACAACAGATCGACACCGAATTTTGAAGAGCTCCGGTGGCCCTTCGGGGTTTTTTCGATCCCCCGTCGGGGCCTGGTCGGCCCGGCCACGTGCGACTTCAAGGCTGATGGAACGGACCCCATTCCGCTTCTGTCCAAAATGCCATAACAAGTATCCGTATACGGATCAGCATCTGGTCTGTAACTTGTGCTTGTCCCCAGAGCACAAGGAAGATACTTGTGAGGCCTGTCGAGCGTTTCGGTCCAGAAAGACGTTAAGAGATCGAAGAGCCAGAAGACTGCAGATGGCCTCGACGCCGACAGGATAAGAGCTTTTCGAGGAGGAAGCTTTCTCTATCCAAGAGTCGGACTCGGAAGAGCTCGAGGCCGAAGAAATGCCGAAAACCGTGAGTAAGACGTCGAAACATAAGACTCACGAGAAGTCAACAAAAGCCCAGGGGACGCCGCCGCCAACAGGCCATGGCTTAACCCAAAAAATAGGTGACCGAGCCAAGGCACCGAAAAAGGGCACGCTGGTGTCGAAGTCATCCGACTCCGGTCGAGATACCGCCACACAGCAGTCTCGGACCCGAGACATCGGCTCAGAGAAATTTCTGCACCGTGACAGCGGCACCGAACAAATTCGGCACCGAGAAACCACCACGCCGAAAATTACAAAGGTTTCTTCGGAGCCTAAAAAGATGTCCGAAAAAGTTTCGGTTCCGAAACATCCAGCCTCGGAGCCGAAAACAGGTTCCTATACAGAGGAACAAGGATTGTCCTCCCAAATGCAAAAACATAGATTTGTAGAGGAACTTCAAGCTGTAGAGACAGACTATACTCAAAGGAGGCTCCACATTCATCAAGACACAGGGAAGATAACCACTCTTCCCCCAATTAAAATAAAAAGAAAACTTGCCTTTCAAAAAAAGGACAAGGAGCCACAGGCAAAGGTGGCAAAGAAAACAACTCCACCCCCGTCTCCACCACCATCAGTGCACACATCACCAGTAGCAACTCCTCCACTGATGCACTCCCCGACTCATACTGCCATGAGTCAAGATGATCCCGATGCATGGGACCTTTACGATGCTCCAGTATCGGACAACAGCCCAGACTCGTACCCTGCCAGGCCGTCCCCTCCTGAGGCCATACATCTTACACACAGGTGATCGCAAGGGCAGCTGCTTTCCATAACGTCACCTTGCATTCCGAGCCAATTGAGGATGACGTTTTGTTTAACACGCTATCCTCCACTCATAGCCAATACCAAAGACTACCTATGCTCCCAGGAATGCTAAAACATTAAAAACAAATCTTTCAGGATCCTGTTAAAGGCCGAGCCATAACTCCAAGGGTGGAGAAAAAGTACAAGCCACCGCCAACAGATCCTGTTTATATTACAACCCAGTTAACACCGGACTCAGTAGTTGTCGGGGCAGCTCGTAAGAGAGCGAACTCTCATACCTCGGGGGACGCACCACCTCCAGACAAAGAGAGTCGCTAATTTGATGCTACGGGCAAAAGGGTTGCAGCACAAGCAGCAAACCAATGGTGCATTGCCAATTCACAAGCACTTTTGGCAAGATATGATAGAGCTCACTGGGATGAGATGCAACATTTGATAGAACACTTACCCAAGGAGTTCCAAAAAAGAGCACAACAAGTGGTGGAAGAAGGACAAAGTATCTCTAATAATCAGGTACGGTCTTCAATGGATGCAGCAGATACGGCTGCAAGGACAGTAAATACTGCAATAACAATAAGAAGGCACGCATGGCTGCGCACGTCAGGTTTCAAGCCGGAAATTCAACAAGCCGTGCTAAATATGCCATTTAATGAACAGCAGTTGTTTGGGCCGGAAGTCGACTCTGCTATTGATAAACTCAAGAAAGACACTGATACAGCAAAAGCCAAGGGCGCACTCTACTCCCCGCAGAGCAGAGGCACATATCGCAAAACACCTTTTAGGGGAGGGTTTCGAGGACAACCTACAGAAACCACAACATCACAAACAAGGCCCACTTACCAAAGCCAATATCAGCGGGGAAGTTTTCGGGGGCAATATAGAGGGGGACAATTCCAAAAAAATAGAGGAAAATTCCAAAGCCCCAAAAGTCCTCAAAATAAGCAGTGACTTACAAGTCACACATCCCCATCACCTAACACCTGTGGGGGGAAGACTAAGCCAATTTTACAAACATTGGGAGGAGATAACAACAGATACTTGGGTACTAGCAATTATCCAGCATGGTTATTGCATAGAATTTCTCGAATTCCCTCCAATAGTCCCACCGAAAACACACAGTATGTCAAAACAACATATAAATCTTCTAGGATTAGAAGTTCAAGCATTGCTCCAAAAAGAGGCAATAGAATTAGTACCAAAACAAGAACTAAACACAGGAGTTTACTCACTGTACTTTCTGATACCCAAAAAAGACAAAACTCTAAGACCTATACTAGATCTCAGAATATTAAATACATACATCAAATCAGACCACTTTCACATGGTTACATTACAAGAAGTAATCCCACTGCTCAAACAACAAGACTACATGACAACACTGGATCTAAAGGATGCATATTTCCATATACCAATACATCCTTCACACAGAAAGTATCTAAGGTTTGTATTCCAAGGGGTACATTACCAATTCAAAGTGTTGCCATTCAGAATAATGACTGCGCCAAGAGTTTTTACAAAATGTCTAGCAGTAGTAGCTGCACATATCAGAAGGCAGCAAATACATGTGTTCCCGTACCTAGACGATTGGTTAATCAAAACCAACACGCAAATATAGTGTTCACAACACACAAATTATGTCATAGAAACCCTACACAAACTAGGTTTCTCAATCAATTACTCAAAGTCACACCTTCTGCCGTGTCAAACACAGCAATACCTAGGAGCAACAATCAACACAGTAAAAGGAATTGCCACTCCAAGTCCACAAAGAGTCCAAACATTCCACAATGTAATACAAGCCATGTATCCAAACCAAAAGATACAGGTCAAATTAGTAATGAAACTCCTAGGCATGATGTCCTCATGCATAGCCATTGTCCCAAACGCAAGGTTGCACATGCAGCCCTTACAACAGTGCCTAGCATCACAGTGGTCACAGGCACAGGTTCAACTTCTAGATCTGGTTTTGATAGACCGCCAAACATACATCTCGCTTCAATGGTGGAACAGTATAAATTTAAACCAAGGGCGGCCTTTTCAAGACCCAGTGCCACAATACGTAATAACGACAGATGCATCCATGACAGGGTGGGGAGCACACCTCAATCAGCACAGCATCCAAGGACAATGGGACATTCAGCAAAGACAGTTTCATATAAACCACGTAGAACTGTTAGCTGTGTTTCTAGCGCTCAAAGCATTTCAACCCATAATAACCCACAAATACACTCTTGTCAAAACAGACAACATGAAAACAATGTATTACCTAAACAAACAGGGAGGAACACACTCGACACAGTTGTGTCTCCTAACACAAAAAATATGGCATTGGGCGATTCACAACCACATTCGCCTAATAGCACAATTTATTCCAGGGATTCAGAATCAGTTAGCAGACAATCTCTCTCGGGATCACCAACAGATCCACGAATGGGAAATTCACCCCCAAATACTGAACACTTACTTCAGAATGTGGGGAACGCCACAAATAGATCTATTTGCAACAAAAGAAAACTCAAAATGCCAAAACTTCGCATCCAGGTACCCACAACATCAGTCTCAGGGCAATGCACTATGGATGAACTGGTCAGGGATATTTGCGTACGCTTTTCCCCCTCTCCCGCTTCTTCCATATCTAGTAAACAAGTTGAGTCAAAACAAACTCAAACTCATACTAATAGCACCAACATGGGCAAGGCAACCTTGGTACACAACACTACTAGACCTATCAGTAGTACCTCATGTCAAACTGCCAAACAGACCAGATCTGTTAACACAACACAAACAACAGATCAGACATCCAAATCCAGCATCGCTGAATCTAGCAATTTGGCTCCTGAAATCCTAGAATTCGGGCACTTAGACCTCACACAGGAATGTATGGAGGTCATAAAACAAGCTAGAAAACCTACCACTAGACACTGCTATGCAAATAAGTGGAAAAGATTTGTTTATTACTGCCATAATAATCAAATTCAACCTTTACACGCATCTGCAAAAGAGATAGTAGGATACTTACTACATTTGCAAAAATCTAAACTAGCTTTCTCTTCCATTAAAATACATCTTACGGCAATTTCAGCTTACCTGCAAATTACGCACTCAACTTCATTGTTTAGGATACCAGTCATAAAAGCGTTTATGGAAAGCCTAAAGAGAATTATACCACCAAGAACACCACCAGTTCCTTCATGGAACCTCAACATTGTCTTAACACGACTCATGGGTCCACCTTTTGAGCCCATGCACTCTTGTGAAATGCAATACTTAACGTGGAAAGTAGCATTTTTAATTGCCATCACATCTCTAAGAAGAGTGAGTGAAATTCAAGCATTTACCATTCAAGAACCATTTATTCAAATACACAAGAATAAAGTTGTTCTACGGACCAATCCTAAATTTTTACCAAAAGTAATCTCACCGTTCCACTTGAATCAAACGGTAGAATTACCAGTGTTCTTCCCACAGCCAGACTCTGTAGCCAAAAGAGCACTACATACATTAGACATCAAAAGAGCACTAATGTACTACATTGACAGAACAAAACTAATTCGAAAGACAAAACAACTATTTATCACCTTTCAAAAACCTCATACAGGAAATCCAATTTCAAAACAAGGCATTGCTAGATGGATAGTTAAGTGCATTCAAACCTGCTATCTTAAAGCTAAAAGAGAACTGCCTATTACACCAAAGGCACACTCAACCAGAAAGAAAGGTGCTACCATGGCCTTTCTAGGAAATATTCCAATGAACGAAATATGTAAGGCAGCAACAAGCCACAGTAGGCCAAGCAGTACTACGAACATTATTTCAAACTACTTCCACTCCTACAGGCTGAACCACCGCTTTTGGGGAGATAACTGCTTACTAGTCTATGCACAGCATGTGTATCTGCAGCTACACATGCCATCGAACGGAAAATGTCACTTACCCAGTGTACATCTGTTCGTGGCATTAGTCGCTGCAGATTCACATGCGCCCACCCGCCTCCCAGGGAGCCTGTAGCCGTTTAGAAGTAGATCTTAAACATTTGTACATTTGTAAATATATTACTTGAAACTTCATTATGTACATACGCATTCACTCCATTGCATGGGCACTATTACTAGCATACACAACTCCTACCTCACCCTCTGCGGGGAAAACAATCTAAGATGGAGTCGACGCCCATGCGCAATGGAGTCGAAATGGGAGGAGTCCCTCGGTCTCGTGACTCGAAAAGACTTCTTTGAAGAAAAACAACTTGTAACACTCCGAGCCCAACACCAGAGGGCGGGATGTGCACAGCATGTGAATCTGCAGCGACTAATGCCACGAACAGATGTACACTGGGTAAGTGACATTTTCCATACATTTCTTTTTTGTCTCTAATTTCTTATACGTTTAAATATTCTTTTAAAAATGTCCCTGTACTTTACAGTAGGGAGATCACCAACTCTAGTGTCGAGTCTCTTTCTGGTAAAGTGTAGGGAAAAGTAAAACAAAGAAAAAAATGTTTATTTAACTTAAGAAAAATATTTTCATGTTAACTATTAATCTAAATTATTCTTACACACTTATTTTAAATTTGGAATAAAATGTGAGCTTTACTTCAAATATATTAAATAAAATATATATATTTTTTTTTACTTCAAGTTTAAAATTATATTCCCACCGAAAGTAAAAAAGCATTATTCATTAAAAGTGATGCATATAATTAATCAAAAGTAAATGAACTATCCTATTTTAATAAAAAAATAATGTTGCATTAATTTCTAAATTAAAAATGGTTGTTTTTTTAATTGGTTAACAAATGTTCTTTTTTTAGATATTTTGTAAATAAACTATATTTCTTTTTTATAATTAACTAGTTTAAATATTTAAATTAAATTTTGCATTATGTTAAGTCCTTACCTCTATTACTCTTTATGAGAGGGTGTTGCAGTACGAGTGGTTGGCCTTGTGTGGGGCTGGACCTACTTGAGATGGAGTAATTTATGCGTGGTTTGGGTCTCTTATTGGCTGTAGTAACCTTAGAAGTGCAGTTTGTTAATAGCAGTTAGCTTACTTTTGTGGGTGGGTGCATGTCCCTCCCAAAATCCCTCCTAAGTCCTCGTTGCTCCTCTCAAAACCCCTCAAATTTAGTAGTAAATTTGCACCTTTTTCCAGCCACTTCCCTGGTCCCTCCTTCATTTACTAAGTATACTTATACATGTGTGAGGATCTCCCCGTAGAAAAGACAGGAGAGGTAGAGGTGGAGTTTTACACTCATAGGTTTGTGACTAGCATTTTCTTGTCCTTCAGGAGTACAATTGTACTACTTCTAAACCTGCTACAAAATGCAGTTTGTGACTCGGCCCCTGCATGTGAAACCAAAATATAACGGTTGAAGGGACGTGGCAAGAAGATAGATTTCTGATGGATGCTTCTAACTGCAGATTCCTCACCTTGTGAATATTTTCCCAGGCATCTGGCTGGATCTGGAAACTCAAAAGCAATACTCTTCCGTGCGAGGTGTCGTCGTGTGGCTCGGCACCAATGTTGTTCCACTCCTAGAGTTGAGTGACGAGCAGGGCAACCTAGGCGTGCTGATGTCTTTTACTTCCGAAGGCTTGTACGCACCCGCTGACACAGCCCGTCGGTAAATTGGCCTGATCTCTAGGATATTTTTTTTAAGATAGAAAAAGTAAATTTCAATGGAGGTGGGCGGGTCTATGAGGAGACTTTGATGCAATAGTGTTCACCAGAAGGAGTGTTACCAAAGGAGGTAACTTATTCCGATGCATACTTCTAACCTGGGTTCCCTCTTAAGTGAGCGCTTGAGTGCCCGCGTACCTGCCATCCTGCTGCTACGCAGAGAGAGCTCTGGAAGCTCAGAAGTCCAGGAGGAAATTATCACCCTGCCTTAAGGGCTGAATGGGCCATTAACTTCACTTCACTTAAACCATTTGGAAGACAGTTCTCGGCTGGCTTATGGCTGCATCATACTCCTGATCAGGCCTCAGTAAGGATAAACAGGTTTAAATTTCACTTTAATGTGAGGGGGCCCACACCAAGCCATGTGGGACAGAAATACCTGTGAATTCTGTTATAAAAAGTTGCTAAAAAATGCACATTTTAAGGTTGGCTTCAGCAAAATAACTTGCAGTGATCTCTTTGCCTTCATCTCTCTCTCGCACTAGGCCTTTGCGGTTTCTGCTCTGAAGTGTTAACGGTTCTTTTTTTTGTGGCAGTTGTTGTATATCGCATATTAAATTGTGTAGATTGTTATTTACCCAGAGTCCCAGAATGTTGATCCCGGGGCAGATGCAAACCTGGTTCTCTAGTTCCAAAGCAGGCAGCTCTGGCCGTGATGCCTCAACCTCTTCCCTTTCCAGTACAGTACACGGTCTCCATTTGTATTATGTATGGGTCTGTTCCAACTTCTGACTCTCGCCTACAAGGCCCTACATAGCCAAGGACCAGCATGCTTCAACCACAACTGAGCTGTCACCATCCCAGCAGACACCACCGCTCCGCCTCTCTCCACCCACCACACACCCCGCATCCGCTTGAGCAGCTCCGGAGGCCGCGCCGGCCTCTACCTGGCAGCAAAATCCTGGAACAATCTCCCGATCCACCTAAGGACCTCCCCCTCCATCCAGGAGTTTAGAAAGAAACTCAAGACCTGGCTCTCTGACTGCGACCTGTGCAGGGGACCCGACGCCTGGATCCAAGTGCGCCCTACACATTTGTGATTGATTGAAGAGAATATATACAATATACCACCACAATGTTTACTTCACATGTTCAATAAAGTTTAAGTACATTGTAAACACAGGCTCTATTTTTAAATGTAAAAAGTTTGCATTTCATTTATGTAAAAAAAATGTTGAAAAGTTTTCCTTAAAAGTGTGTGTTTTATTCTATTTTATGAATAGTTCTAACAACACCAACACCTTGCAGAAATGTTCATCAAGTCAGAAAGCAAACAATACGGTACGTTAGGGGGATGAGAAAAGACACCGCTCCAATAGTTCTCAACTTAGCAAGCTGGTGCAGTGGTTATTTAAAAAAATAGAAATTTGAAGTGCAATTGCGTATACCACAAAACTAAACAGAAGAGGAAATACCACGTGAACATGGAAGATATATGATGGTATTAAAAAAAAAAAAAAAAAAAAAAAAAAAAATATTGCATATAATTGTAATTGAACAGTACTGGTGTATCCTAGCAGACAGGTGTACATAGCACAGATTTTGACTCCCTTTTTAGCTTTAATGTACCGGACAGGAAAGTATAAGTCCTATTTGCACAGAGACTTTTGGCTTTGAGTTACTGCACCTGAATGCCTGGTTTAAACGCACATGGATGTCTTAAAAAAACAAAAGCAAGATAATGAATGGAACATAAACAAGCATTTGTAATGCAAGGCACACGCCTGCACCACCAAACAACAGCTAGAGCAACCCAGACATGCCTCCCCCAGCCAGCTGGGGCCAAGCACAGCACAGCTCTGGCCCGGGACCACAAAAACACAAGCAGTTGCAATGCAATGGGTCTCGCGTTTGCTCCAGTTAGAGCTATTAGGGTTGTAAATTCCTAACTGGAATTTTCTTCCTACATAAATTGAAAATAAAAAGTAAAACAGTTGACATAAGAGAGACGATTCAAAGTGCACAGCCGCCATCAGCATGAGGGAGCTGCTGTGGCCCAGGAGGGACCATGATGTCGCCACTTGGTGGAGGAGACAGAGGGAGCACCCAGCAACTCAGGGAGCCCTCACAGCCCTGTGTGTGTTCCCTGTATGATGCCTGACTCACTGAGGCTCTGCTAACCAGAACCTCAGTGGTTATGCTCTCTCTGCTTCCCAAATTTGTCACTAACAGGCTAGTGACTAAATTTACCAATTCACATTGGCATACTGGTACACCCACATAATTCCCTAGTATATGGTACTGAGGTACCCAGGGTATTGGGGTTCCAGGAGCTCCCTTTGGGCTGCAGCATTTCTTTTGCCACCCATAGGGAGCTCTGACAATTCTTACACAGGCCTGCCAGTGCACCCTGCGTGAAATAACGTCCACGTTATTTCACAGCCATTTACCACTGCACTTAAGTAACTTATAAGTCACCTATATGTCTAACCTTCACCTGGTGAAGGTTGGGTGCAAAGTTACTTAGTGTGAGGGCACCCTGGCACTAGCCAAGGTGCTCCCACATCGTTCAGGGCAAATTCCCCGGACTATGTGAGTGCGGGGACACCATTACACGCGTGCACTATATATAGGTCACTACCTATGTATAGCGTCACAATGGTAACTCCGAACATGGCCATGTAACATGTCTAAGATCATGGAATTGTCACCCCAATGCCATTCTGGCATTGGGGGGACAGTTCCATGATCCCCCGGGTCACTAGCACAGCACCCGGGTACTGCCAAACTGTCTTTCCAGGGTCTCCACTGCAGCTGCTGCTGCTGCCAACCCCTCAGACAGGTTTCTGCCCTCCTGGGGTCCAGGCAGCCCTGGCCCAGGAATGCAGAACAAAGGACTTCCTCTGAGGACTTTCCCTTTGGAAATAGGTGTGAAGGCTGGGGAGGAGTAGCCTCCCCCAGTCTCTGGAAATGATTGGATGGGCACAGATGGTGCCCATCTCTGCATAAGCCAGTCTGTACTGGTTCAGGGATCCCCCAGCCCTGCTCTGGCGCGAAACTGGACAAAGGAAAGGGGAGTGACCACCCCCCTGACCTGTACCTCCCAGGGGACGTGCCCAAACTCCTCCAGTGTGTCCCAGACCTCTGCCATCTTGGAAGCAGAGGTGCTTCTGGCACACTGGACTGATCTGAGTGGCCAGTGCCAGCAGGTGACGTCAGAGGCTCCTGATAGGCTCTTACCTCTCTTGGTAGCCAATCCTCCTTCCTTGGTAGCCAAACCTCCTTTTTTGGCTATTTAGGGTCTCTGCTTTGGGGAATTCTTTAGATAACTAATGCAAGAGCTCACCAGAGTTCCTCTGCATCTCCTTCTTCACCTTCTACCAAAGGATCGACCGCTGACTGCTCAGGACGCCTGCAAAACTGCAACAAAGTAGCAAGACAACTACTAGCAACCTTGTATCGCCTCATCCTGCTGGCTTTCTCGACTGTTTCCAGGTGGTGCATGCTCTGGGGGTAGCAGGCCTTCACCCTGCACCAGGAGCTCTGAAGAAATCTCCCGCTGGTTGACGGAATCTTCCCCCTGCTAACGCAGGCACCAAAAGACTGCATCACTGGTCCTCTGGTTCCGCTCTCATCCTGACGAGCGTGGTCCCTGGAACTCAGCAACTTTGTCCAAGTGACTCCCACAGTCCAGTGACTCTTCAGTCCAAGTTTGGTGGAGGTAAGTCCTTGCCTCCCCACGCTAGTCTGCATTGCTGGGTACCGCGTGGTTTGCAGCTGCTCCGGCTCCTGTGCACTCTTCCAGGATTTCCTTCGTGCACAGCCAAGCCTGGGTCCCTAACACTCTATCCTGCAGTGCACAGCCTTCTGAGTTGTCCTCCGGCATCGTGGGACTCCCTTTCGTGACTTTGCGTGGACTCCGGTTCACTTTCCTTCCAAGTGCCTGTTCAGGTACTTCTGCGGGTGCTGCCTGCTTCTGTGAGGGCTCCCTGAGTTGCTGGGTGCCCCCTCTGTCTCCTCCACCAAGTAGTGACATCCTGGTCACTCCTGGGCCACAGCAGCTCCCAAAAACCTTTACTGTGACCCTTGCAGCTAGCAAGGCTTGTTTGCAGTCTTTCTGCATTGGAACACCTCTGCGAGCTTCATCGTGACGTGGGACATCCATCTTCCAAAGGAGAAGTCCCTAGCTCTCTTCTTTCTTGCAGAACTCCAAGCTTCTTCCAACCGGTGGCAGCTTCCTTGCACCCTCAGCTGGCATTTCCTGGGCTCCTGCCCACTCTCTACACTGTCGCGACTATTGGACTTGGTCCCCTTGTCTTACAGGTACTCGGCTCCGGAAATCCACTGTTGTTGCATTGCTGGTGTTTGTTCTTCCTGCAGAATCCCCCTATCATGATTTCTGTGCACTCTGGGGGTAGTAGATGCATTTTACACCTACCTTTCAGGGTCTTGGGTGGGCTATTTTTCTGACCCTCACTGTTTTCTTACAGTCCAGTGACCCTCTACAAGCTCACATAGGTGATATTGTGCATATGACACCAGTGGCATAGTAGGAGCTTTACATGTCTCCTAGTTCAGCCTAAGCTGCTTTGCCATAGCTACCTTCTATCAGCGTAAGCTGCTAGAAACACCTCTTCTACACTAATAAGGGATAACTGGACCTGGCACAAGGTGTAAGTACCTCTGGTACCCACTACAAGCCATGCCAGCCTCCTACGGTGGTTGTGCAGCGGTGGGATAAGTACTTGCAACTACTTACCACTTTGTCATTGTGTACTTTTCATAAGAGAATAATATACAAAACAAGTTCAGTGTATGTACACCTAACCAAAAAGTTTTGCTTTTCTCCTCTTACACTTTTTACAAAGTTCTGAAAAGTTTCTCTAAACTTCTAAAAGTTTTCTAAAAGTTAGAAAAAGGTTTTTTCTCTGTTCTTTAAAAAGTCCTTGAACTTTTTCTTCCTTCTCACTGTCTCTAAACCTTTTACTATCATGTCTGTAGAAGACTCTACTCTTAAAATGGTCAATACTACTTATGACAATTTGAATTCCAAGAGCCTAAGGAGTGTCTGCTTAGAAAGAGTTTTAGTGAAAGGAAAGAACCCTACCAAAGAATTTCTATTTAACATGCTTATTGTAAATGATGAGTCCCAAGCAGGCACATCAAATGAGAGGTTAATAAAAGGTTCCCAATCTGACTCAGGGGATCTCCTTGAGGGAGGTAGGGAGGGTTCTGAACAGGATCTGCCCCTAGCAGGACACCCAGTAATGGAGGTTTCCATCACAGTATTGAAGTCTTTATTCCTAGAGGCCAAGTTGCTAGGGTCCAGTCAGTTAGGGACAGATCCCGCTCTGTTGTTTCAAACTTGTCTTCTGTGTCCAAGCATTCCCAACCCATCCACCCTGAGGATAACTTGTTAGAAAGGGAACTCAGTTGAGGGTTGAAGAGACCAGAATGAAGCTTAAACAGCAACAGCTGGCCTTAGATAGGGAATCCCTAGAAATTGAGAAGGAAAGACAGAGGTTGGGGTTAGGACCCCATGATGGCAGCAGCAGTATTCCTGATAGTAATCGTGTTAGAGAGCATGCTTCCAGGAATCTGCACAAGATAGTCCCCCTTACAAGGAGGGGGATGGCATCAACAAGTGGTTTGCTGCACTTGAGAGGGCCTGAATGGTACAGGGGGTCCCTCAAAGGCAGTGGGCTGCTATATTGTGGCTATCTTTCAATGGAAAGGGTAGGGATAGGCTCCTTACTGTTAGAGAAAGTGAAGCTAACAATTTCACAGTATTGAAGGATGCACTCTTGGATGGATTTGGCTTAACCACTGAACAATACAGGATTAAGTTCAGAGACACCAGAAAAGAGTCCTCTCAAGACTGGACAGATTTTGTGGACTGTTCAGTGAAGGCCTTGGAAGGGTGGTTACATGGCAGTAAGGTATCTGACTATGAAAGCCTGTATAATCTTATTCTGAGAGAGCATATTCTGAATAACTGTGTGTCTGACTTGTTGCACCAATACCTAGTGGACTCGGATCTGACCTCTCCCCAAGAATTGGGAAGGAAGGCAGACAAGTGGGTCAGAACAAGGGTGAACAGAAAAGTTCATACAGGGGGTGACAAGGATGGCAAGAAGAAAGATGGTAAGTCTTCTGACAAGGGTGGGGACAAAGGTAAAAATACTGAGACTTCATCAGGCCCACAAAAATCCTCTGGTGGGGGTGGTGGGTCCAAATCCTCTTCCAATAATCAACCTAAAAAGCCTTGGTGTTATTTGTGTAAAGTCAAAGGCCATTGGGCAACTGATTCCAGTTGTCCAAAGAAAAACACCAAACCGCCCACTACCACCCCTGCTGCAAATTCTAGTGCCCCTCGTAATAGCAGTGGTGGTGGGAGCAAACCTACAAATAGCCAATCCAAGGATGTAGCTGGGCTCACTATTGGCAATGTGGTTGGGGTTGGTCTTGTTAGGGAGTCCACAAAGGCTGTTTTAATCTCTGAAGGTGCCATTGATTTGGCCACCTTGGTTGCTTGTCCCCTTAATATGGATAAGTACCACCAACTTCCCCTAATAAATGGTGTTGAGATTCAGGCCTACAGGGACACAGGTGCCAGTGTTACTATGGTCATAGAGAAACTGGTCCACCCTGAACAACACCTACTTGGTCAGCAGTACCAAGTTACAGACGCTCATAACAGCACTCTTAGCCACCCCTTGGCTGTTGTGAATCTCACCTGGGGGGGGCGGTTACTGGTCCAAAGAAAGTTGTGGTTGCCTCAGATTTACCTGTAGACTGTCTATTAGGGAATGATTTATAGACATCAGCTTGGACAGAAGTGGAGTTGGAGGCTCATGCAGCAATGCTGGGCATTCCTGGGCATATTTGTGCTTTGACAAGGGCTCAGGCAAAAAAGCAAAAAGGACAGGGTAACTTGACTTGGATTTTGGAACAATGGACCAAGTGCTCCCTAAAGCTAGGGGTAGCAAGGGTAAATCCCTACCCACTACCCCTCCCTCTACAGATGATTCTCCTTCTGAGGAAGAAGAATTTCCTCCCTGTGCAGAACCTTCACCAGATGAGCTGGCAGCAGACACTGCTGAGCTTTTGGGTGGAGGGGGGCTGCCAGGGAAGAGCTGAGTGTGGCACCGCAAGCCTGTCCCACATTAGAGGGTCTCCCACAGCAAGCTGTCAAACAGCAAAATGGGGATGTCAGTGACTCACATAGAGTTTACTGGGAGGACAACCTCTTGTACACCGAGGCAAGGTACCCAAAACCTGGAGCAGCCAGGAGATTGGTCATTCCCCTGCAGTACAGAGAGTTCCTCCTAACTCTTGCACATGACATTCCTTTGGCTGGGCATTTGGGCCAGATCAAAACATGGGAAAGGTTTGTCCCCCTGTTTCACTGGCCTAGGATGTCAGAGGACACTAAAGATTTTTGCAAGTCTTGTGTGACCTGCCAAGCCATTGGCAAGACTGGTGGCACTCCAAAGGCTCCCCTTATTCCACTACCTGTGGTCGGGGTGCCCTTTGAAAGGGTAGGGGTTGACATAGTTGGCCCCCTTTACCCTCCTACTGCTTCAGGCAGTAGGTTTATCTCGGTGGTTGAGGACCATGCCACAAGATATCCTGAAGCAATTCCTCTAAGGACCACTACAGCTCCTGCAGTGGCAAAGGCCCTCCTGGGAATCTTTTCCAGGGTGGGTTTTCCTAAACAGGTTGTATCAGACAGGGGTAGCAACTTCATGTCTGGATACTTGAAAGCAATGTGGAAGGAGTGTGGTGTTACCTACAAGTTCACCACTCCTTATCACCCACAGACTAATGGACTGGTAGAGAGGTTTAATAAAACTCTCAAAGGTATGATAATGGGACTCCCCGAAAAACTCAGGAGGAGATAGGATGTCCTGTTACCTTGCCTCCTTTTTGCTTACAGGGAGGTACCCCAGAAACGAGTGGGCTTCAGCCCCTTTGAACTCCTCTTTGGACACCCTGTAAGAGGTTCACTAACTCTTGTGAAGGAGGGTTGGGAAAAACCTTTAAAAGCTCCCAAACAGGACATAGTGGACTGTGTACTTGGCCTAAGATCCAGAATGGCCGAGTACCTGAAAAAGGCCAGCAAAAACCTTCAGGCCAGCCAAGAGCTCCAGAAGCAATGGCATGAGTAGAAGGCTGTTCTGATCCAGTACCAACCAGGACAGAAGGTGTGGGTATTGGAGCCTGTGACCCTAAGAGCACTCCAGGACAAATGGAGTGGACCCCATCTAATCGTTGAGAAAACGGGTGAGGTCACCTATTTGGTAGACCTGTGCACTGCCTGGAGTCCCCTTAGGGTGATTCATGTCAACCCCCTAAAACCCTACTATGACAGGGCTGATCTCACCCTGCTCATGGCAACAGATGAGGGACAGAAAGACGAGAGTGACCCTCTCCCTGATCTCTTTTCCACCACTGAAACTGATGCTTTAGTGGAGGGAGTAGTTTTGGCAGACTGACTGCAGAACAGAAAGTCAACTGCATAAATCTCCTTGGACAATTTTCTGACCTCTTTTTCAATTGTGCCAGGTACAACATCCTGGTGTGAACACACAATTGATACTGGTGACAGCCTGCCTGTCAAGAGTAAGATTTGTAGGCAGCGTGACCATGTCAGGGACTGCATAAAACAAGAGGTACAGAATATGCTTGATCTGGGAGTGATTGAACCTTCTGAAAGCCCATGGGCGAGTCCTGTGGTGCTTGTACCAAAGCCTCACACAAATGATGGAAAAAGGGAGATGAGGTTTTGTGTAGACTACAGAGGTATCAATCAGGTAACAAAAACTGATGCTCACCCTATACCCAGGGCAGAAGAGCTCATTGATACACTGGCATCTTCCAAGTATCTTAGCACCTTCAATTTGACTGCAGGGTATTGGCAGATCAAATTGGCTGAGGATGCTAAACCAAAGACTGCATTTTCAACTATAGGAGGGCACTACCAATTTAAAGTGATGCCCTTTGGTTTGAAAAATGCACCTGCCACTTTTCAGAGGTTGGTGAACACAGTCCTGCAAGGGTTGGAGGCTTTTAGTGCAGCATATCTAGATGATATCTAGATGTTCATATTGCTTTCTTTAGCTCCACCTGGGATGAGCACCTGGTCCACCTTTGGAAAGTTTTGGAGGCCCTGCAAAAGGCAGGCCTCACTATCAAGGCCTCAAAGTGCCAGATATGGCAGGGTAAGGTGGGTTATCTGGTACACCTGGTAGGTGGAGAACAGTTTGCACCACTTCAGGGGAAAATCCAGACAATCATGGATTGGGTTCCCCCTACAATACAGACCCAGGTGAGAGCCTTCTTAGGCCTCCCAGGGTAGTACAGGAGATTCATTAAAAACTATGGCTCCATAGCAGCCCCTCTTAATGATCTCACAAGTAAGACAATGCCTAAAAAGGTATTATGGACAGCTAGCTGTCAGAAAGCTTTTGAGGAGCTCAAACAAGCCATGTGCTCTGCACCTGTCCTAAAAAGCCCATGTTACTTCAAGAAATTCATTGTTCAAACTGATGCATCTGAATTAGGGGTAGGGGCAGTCTTATTACAACTCAATTCTGAGGGCCAGGATCAACCAATTGATTTTATCAGCAGAAGGTTGACCCCTAGAGAAAAGCGTTGGTCTGCCATAGAGAGGGAGGCCTTTGCTGTGGTCTGGGCACTGAAAAAGATGAGGCCATACCTGTTTGGTACTGACTTTATTGTTCAGACAGACCACAAACCTCTACTTTGGCTAAAACAAATGAAAGGTGAAAATCCTAAATTGTTGAGGTGGTCCATACCTCTACAGGGAATGGACTATACAATGGAACATAGACCTGGGAGTACCCACTCCAATGCAGATGGACTCTCCAGATATTTCCACTTAGACAATGAAGACTCATCAGGTCATGGCTAGTCTTATTGTCCTTCGTTTGGGGGGGGAGGGTTGTGTAGGAAAGTACCATCTTGCCTGGCATGTTACCCCCATATTTCACTGTATATATGTTGTTTTAGTCTATATATCACTGGGACCCTGCCAGCCAGGGCCCCAGTGCTCATAAGTGTGTGCCCTGTATGTGTATGTGCTCCCTGTGTGATGCCTAACTGTCTCACTGAGGCTCTGATAACCAGAACCTCAGTGGTTAAGCTCTCTCTGCTTTCCAAATTTGTCACTAACAGGCTAGTGACTAAATTTACCTATTTACATTGGCATACTGGTACACCCATATAATTCCCTAGTATATGGTACTGAGGTACCCATGGTATTGGGGTTCCAGGAGATCCCTATGGGCTGCAGCATTTCTTTTGCCACCCATAGGGAGCTCTGACAATTCTTAAACAGGCCTGCCATTGCAGCCTGAGTGAAATAACGTCGACGTTATTTCACAAACATTTACCACTGCACTTAAGTAACTTATAAGTCACCTATATGTCTAACCTTCACCTGGTGAAGGTTGGGTGCCAAGTTACTTAGTGTGTGGGCACCCTGGCACTAGCCAAGTTGCCCCCACATCGTTCAGGGCAAATTCCCCAGACACCATTACACGCGTGCACTACACATAGGTCACTACCTATGTAGCGTCACAATGGTAACTCTGAACTCTGAACATAGCCATGTAACATGTCTAAGATCATGGAATTGTCACCCCAATACCATTCTGGTATTGGGGGGACAATTCCATGATCCCCCGGGTCTCTAGCACAGTACTCGGGTACTGCAAAACTACCTTTCCGGGGTGTCCACTGCAGCTGCTGCTGCTGCCAACCCCTCAGACAGGTTTCTGCCCTCCTGGGGTCCAGGCAGCCCTGGCCCAGGAAGGCAGAACAAAGCATTTCCTCTGAGAGAGGGTGTTACACCCTCTCCCTTTGGAAATAGGTGTGAAGGGCTGGGGAGGAGTAGCCTCCCCCAGCCTCTGGAAATGCTTTGATGGGCACAGATGGTGCCCATCTCTGCATAAGCCAGTCTACACCGGTTCAGGGATCCCCCAGCCCTGCTCTGGCGTGAAACTGGACAAAGGAAAGGGGAGTGACCACTCCCCTGACCAGTGTGTCCCAGACCTCTGCCATCTTGGAAACAGAGGTGTTGGGGGCACACTGGACTGCTCTGAGTGGCCAGTGCCAGCAGGTGATGTCAGAGGCTCCTTCAGATAGGCTCTTACCTCTCTTGGTAGCCAATCCTCCTAACCTGGTAGCCAAACCTCCTTTTCTGGCAATTTAGGGTTTCTGCTTTGGGGAATTCTGCAGATAACGAATGCAAGAGCTCACCAGAGTTCCTCTGCATCTCCCTCTTCACCTTCTACCAAAGGATCGACCGCTGACTGCTCAGGACCCCTGCAAAACTGCAACAAAGTAGCAAGATGACTACCAGCAAAATTGTAGCACCTAATCCTGCCGGCTTTCTCGACTGTTTCCTGGTGGTGCATGCTGTGGTGGTAGCCTGCCTTCACCCTACACCAGAAGCTCAGAAGAAATCTCCTGTGGGTCGACTGAATCTTCCCCCTACTAACGCAGGCACCAAAAGACTGCAACACTGGTCCTCTGGGTCCCCTCTCATCCTGACGAGCGTGGTCCCTTGAACACAGCAACTCTGTCCAAGTGACTCCCACAGTCCATTGACTCTTCAGTCCAAGTTTGGTGGAGATAAGTCCTTGCCTCCCCACACTAGACTGCATTGCTGTGTACTGCGTGGTTTGCAGCTGCTCCGGCTCCTGTGCACTCTTCCAGGATTTCCTTCGTGCACAGCCAAGCCTGGGTCCCCGGCACTCCTGGCTGCAGTGCACAACCCTCTGAGTTGTCCTCCGGCGTTGTGGGACTACCCTTTTGTGACTTTGCGTGGACTCCGGTTCACTCCCTGACTTGCTGGGAGCCCCCTCTGTCTCTTCCTCCAAGTGGCGACATCCTGGTCCTTCCTGGGCCACAGCAGCATCCAAAAACCTCTACCGCAACCCTTTCAGCTAGCAAGGCTTGTTTGCGGTCTTTCTGCATGGGAACACCTCTGCAAGCTTCATTGCAACGTGGGACATCAGACTTCCAAAGGAGAAGTCCATAGTCCTCTTCTTTCTTGCAGAACTCCAAGCTTCTTCCAACAGGTGGCAGCTTCCTTGCATCTTCAGCTGGCATTTTCTGGGCTCCTGCCCACTCTCGACACTGTCGCGACTAGGAGCATAGGAGGTGAGTGTGAACTGAGATGTCTAGTGGCAGTGAGTGTGCACTGAAAGGTGTAAGGTGCATAGTAGGTGAGTGTGAACTGACACTTTTAGTCACAGTGAGTATGTATTGAAAGCTGTATGGTGCATTGGAGGTGAGTGTGAACTGAGAGGTCTAGTTGCAGTGAGAGTGCACTGAGAGCTGTAAGGTGCATAGGAGCTGAGTGAACTGAGAGGTCTAATTGCAGTGATCGAGCTGAAATCTTTAGGTTGCATAGGAGGTTAGTGTGAACTGAGAGGTCTAGTTGCAGTGAGTGTGCACTGAAAGGTGTAAGATACATCGCAGGTGAGTGTGAACTGAGACTTCCAGTCACAGTGAGTGTGCACTGAAAGCTGTAGGGTGTATAGGAGGTGAGTGTGAACTGAGAGGTCTAGTTGCAGTGAGTGTGGACTGAAAGTTGTAGGACGCATAGGAGGGGAGTGTTCACTGAGAGGTCTAGTTGCAGTGAGAGGTCTAGTCGCAGTGAGCATGCATTGAATGCTCTAAGGTGCATAGGAGGTGAGTGTGAACTGAGAGGTCTAGTGGGAGTGAGTGTGCACTGGAAGCTCTAAGGTGCATAGAAGGGGAGTGTGAACTGACAGCTAGTTGCAGTGAGTGTGCACTGAGAGGTCCAGATGCAGTGAGTGTGCACTGAGAGGTCTAGTTGTAGTGAGTGTGCAGTGAGAGGTCTAGTTGCAGTGACTGTGCACTGAGAGGTCTAGTTGCAGTGAGCGTGCATTGAATGCTCTAAGGTGCATAGAAGGGGAGTGTGAACTGACAGCTCTAGTTGCAGTGAGTGTGCACTGAGAGGTCTAGTTGCAGCGACTGTGCACTGAGAGGTCTAGTTGCAGTGAGCCTGCATTGAATGCTCTAAGGTGCATAGAAGGGGAGTGTGAACTGACAGCTCTAGTTGCAGTGAGTGTGCACTGAGAGGTCCAAGTGCAGTGAGTGTGCACTGAGAGGTCTAGTTGCAGTGAGCCTGCATTGAATGCTCTAAGGTGCATAGAAGGGGAGTGTGAACTGACAGCTCTAGTTGCAGTGAGTGTGCACTGAGAGGTCTAGTTGCAGTGAGTGTGCACTGAGAGGTCTAGTTGCAGTGAGTGTGCACTGAGAGGTCCAAGTGCAGTGAGTGTGCACTGAGAGGTCTAGTTGCAGTGAGCCTGCATTGAATGCTCTAAGGTGCATAGAAGGGGAGTGTGAACTGACAGCTCTAGTTGCAGTGAGTGTGCACTGAGAGGTCTAGTTGCAGTGAGTGTGCACTGAGAGGTCTAGTTGCAGTGAGTGTGCACTGAGAGGTCTAGTTGCAGTGAGCGTGCATTGAATGCTCTAAGGTGCATAGAAGGGGAGTGTGAACTGACAGCTCTAGTTGCAGTGAGTGTGCACTGAGAGGTCCAGATGCAGTGAGTGTGCACTTAGAGGTCTAGTTGCAGTGAGCCTGCATTGAATGCTCTAAGGTGCATAGAAGGGGAGTGTGAACTGACAGCTCTAGTTGTAGTGAGTGTGCACTGAGAGGTCCAAGTGCAGTGAGTGTGCACTGAGAGGTCTAGTTGCAGTGAGCCTGCATTGAATGCTCTAAGGTGCATAGAAGGGGAGTGTGAACTGACAGCTCTAGTTGCAGTGACTGTGCACTGAGAGGTCCAAGTGCAGTGAGTGTGCACTGAGAGGTCTAGTTGCAGTGAGCCTGCATTGAATGCTCTAAGGTGCATAGAAGGGGAGTGTGAACTGACAGCTCTAGTTGTAGTGAGTGTGCACTGAGAGGTCCAAGTGCAGTGAGTGTGCACTGAGAGGTCTAGTTGCAGTGAGTGTGCACTGAGAGGTCTAGTTGCAGTGAGCGTGCATTGAATGCTCTAAGGTGCATAGAAGGGGAGTGTGAACTGACAGCTCTAGTTGCAGTGAGTGTGCACTGAGGTCCAAGTGCAGTGAGTGTGCACTGAGAGGTCTAGTTGCAGTGAGCCTGCATTGAATGCTCTAAGGTGCATAGAAGGGGAGTGTGAACTGACAGCTCTAGTTGCAGTGAGTGTGCACTGAGAGGTCCAAGTGCAGTGAGTGTGCACTGAGAGGTCTAGTTGCAGTGAGCGTGCATTGAATGCTCTAAGGTGCATAGAAGGGGAGTGTGAACTGACAGCTCTAGTTGCAGTGAGTGTGCACTGAGAGGTCCAAGTGCAGTGAGTGTGCACTGAGAGGTCTAGTTGCAGTGAGCCTGCATTGAATGCTCTAAGGTGCATCAGAGGTGAGTGGAAATCTTTCATTGGTGTTTACAATATTTGCTCAGATTGAAATGTAAAGTGATTTTTACTATAAAAGATCCTGTGCCCAGGACATTTCTTCACCAGAAGTCAGCAGAAGGAACTGACCCCTGCTGATTGCAAGGCAGGTTTTGAAATGTGTTGTTTCTGCTGCTGGGAAGTGATGGGGAAGAATCTAGTGCAGTTTCACCTTCACCGACAAAGCCTGAGCCCCGAGGTCGGCTGCCAGCTTCAGACACTGTCACGGGCACATCCTCTAAATAAGGCTGATTGCCAAGACCGAAACTGACAGGTCTCGTTGCAGTGAGCGTGCACTGAGAGGTCTAGTTGCAGTGAGCGTGCACTGAAAGCACGTGGCACAGCTCCTAAATAAGGCTGGCTAAGCAGCCCTGAGATGATGCCAGCTCCTCAGATCTAGGCACTGGCATAGCGCCTAGAGAAGGGTAACCTCATGTGTGCAGTGAGTATACATTGGAGCTGAGTGTCAACTAAGAGCTCTTGCTGTGAGTGTGCACTGAAAGCAGTAAGGTGCATAGAGGAGGTGAGTGTGAACAGCCCGGTCTAACTGTAGTGGGCGTGCACTGAAAGCTGTAAGGTGCACAGGAGTTGAGCGTCATCTAAGAACTCTTCCAGTGAGTGTGCACTGAAAGCTGGAAGGTGCATAGGAGGTGAGTGTGAACAGCCAGGTCCAACTGTAGTGAGTGTGCACTGAGAGCTGTAATGTGCTTAGCAGGAGAGTGTGAACTAAGAGCTCTTCCAGTGAGTGTGCACTGAGAGCTGTAAGGTGCATAGGAGATGACTGTGAACTGCCAGCTCTAGTTTCAGGTAGTGTGCACTGAAAGCTGTGAGAAGCATAGGAGATGACTGTGAACTGCCAGCTCTAGTTTCAGGTAGTGTGCACTGAAAGCTGTGAGAAGCATAGGAAATGACTGTGAACTGCCAGCTCTAGTTTCAGGTAGTGTGCACTGAAAGCTGTGAGAAGCATAGGAGATGACTGTGAACAGAGAGGTCTGGTTGCAATGAGCGTGCACTGGAAGCTGTACAGTGCATAGGAGGTGAGTGTGAGCTGACAGCTCTAGTTGCAGTGAACGTGCATTGAGAGCTATAAGGTCCATAGGAGGCGAGTTTGAACTGAGAGCTCTAGTTGCAGTGTGTTTGCACTGAAAGCTCTTAGGTTCATAGAAGGGGAGTGTGAACTGAGAGCTCTAGTTGCAGTGAGTGTGCACTGAGAGGTTCTAGTTGCAATGAGCGTGCATTGAAAGCTCTAAGTTGCATAGGAGGTGAGTGTGATCTGAGATGTCTAGTTGCAGTAAGTGTGCACTGAAAGGTGTAAGGTGGATAGGAGGTGAGTGTGAACTGACACGTATAGTCACAGTGAGTGTGCACTGAAAGCTGTAGGGCACATAGGAGGTGAGTGTGAACTGAGAGGTCTAGTTGCAGTGAGTGTGCACTGAAAGCTCTAAGGTTCATAGAAGAGGAGTGTGAACTGACAGCTCTAGTTGCAGTGAGTGTGCACTGAGAGGTTCTAGTTGCAATGAGCGTGCATTGAAAGCTCTAAGTTGCATAGGAGGTGAGTGTGAACTGAGAGGTCTAGCTGCAGTGAGTGTGCACTGAGAGGTCTAGTTGCAGTGACTGTGCACTGAGAGGTCTAGTTGCAGTGAGTGTGCACTGAAAGCTCTAAGGTTCATATAAGGGGAGTGTTCACTGAAAACTCTAGTTGCAGTGAGTGTGCACTGAGAGGTTCTAGTTGCAATGAGCGTGCATTGAAAGCTCTAAGTTGCATAGGAGGTGAGTGTGAACTGAGAGGTCTAAATGCAGTGAGAGTGCACTGAAAGGTGTAGGATGGATAGGAGGTAGTGTGAACTCAGAAGAACCAATAGAGTACACTGTTCCAGGATAGAAAAGCAGGGACACCTGATTCTTTAGGAGCAAGACTCCTCACACATCCCAATGGATGCTTTGCCTCATCGTCGGGAATGCTCCTCGTCAGACCGGCGCTGCAATGTCTGACCGGCTACCCAAAGGGGGGCTCTTTGCCGGAGTCCTTATATAGTGACTACCGTGAACGGCTATCTTGTGGCCAATGCTAATCTGTAGGCACTAAATAATTAGGAGAGAAGAAAAAGGTTAAAATTGGCCCTAGACCTCAATTAACATCACCAATTAATTCAGCTAGTATGAGGTATAGGCCAAGATTAAAAAACAATTGAAAGAAAGGTATGAGTGGTCATGCTCAATACTTTCAGCAAAAAAGAGAGGTCAGAAAGTATCATAGGACCTCTAATCAAGGGTCAACATGTTTCGTGTCTTGTGGTCCAGCCGGATCCATTGACGCTTCATCAGGACCAAAATGCAACTTCTCCTATAACCAAAATTGTAAATACTAATTAAACAGCCTAGTCTATGAACTAAGGAACAGTCACTTACTTTAAGTAAACTGTATGTCTGGTCAAATAAAAAAATGCAGGTCACCCTGGAAAACAAGGAATTGTTTAAATATGTCATAATCCAAGTACTGTTTATTTACCCAATATGTGGCAAGTAGTGTGCACACGTGAAGTAGGTGCTCAGTGGTAGTAGGAACTATAGTAAAAACTTACCATCCCAAATTGCGAGATGTGACCCCATTGGAAAGCGTATGCCTAGGACTGATGCTGTTGCTATCTAAAACAGTGACCATAAGTCAGATAACACATCAATAATCATCACCACCAAAATTATCAATGTTATCAATGAGAACCAAAGTCCTCTCCAAATATGTGTCGTTATTATGTCACCCCTCTAGCAGACCTTGCAGCCTTAAGGCAGGGTGCATTATACCACAGGTGAGGCCATAGCTGCATGAGCAGTATGCCCCTACAGTGTCTACGTCCATTCTTAGCCACTGTAAGTGCAGTGTGGCCATATTTAGTGCACGGGCTGGTAGTTTGTCATTACGAACTCCACAGCTCCAGGATGTCTTCACTGAAGGCTGGGAAGTTTGGTATCAAACATCTCAGCACAATGAACCCACACTGATGCCAGTGTTGGATTTATTGTAAAATGCATACAGAGGGCATCTAAGAGATGCCCCCTGCATTTTACCCAACCCTTTAGGGCGGACTGACCAGTCGGCGCCAGCCTGCCACTAACAGACAGATTTCTGACCCCATGGGGTGAGAGGTTTTGTGCTCTCTGGGGTCAGAAACAAAGCCTCCACACCTCTCTCCTGCAGTCAGTTTCAAAAGTGGTACAGTAATTGTAAATAAGTATTGGAAGAAAATGTATCAGCATAACCATTATTGTCTGTCAAACTATCCATGTATGTTTGTCAAGCTAGTATACGATCATGTAATGTGACCGAGTTGTCTCATGACTGGGAAAATACCATATAAACTATCCGTTAGTCGGAGCGTCTTAATATATTGTGTCAAGGACGCAGAAATCTATGAGGAAAGGCTAGCCGTGGAAGAATTAATACGGCCAGCGGGCATATCTAAAAATAGTATACTCACAGTGCAGCGCTCGGTCCAAGCTGTTAGGCCTACCCTCTGGCAGCGTTCCCGTATCTTAACCGTGGAGCGCTGTTGGAGCTACTTTAAACGCAGCAAGGGGCGGAAGTGAAAAGTGGCTTCCGGCTCGCACGTAACATGGAAGTAACAAAAATAGAAGATGGACGGGCCATCTCTCCATAAAGAGGTAGACACAAAAAGAGGACTACAGTGTCTAAATGTTCATAGAGTCGTTAGTAAGGCCCGCGCCTCATTAAAATAACCTCATTTAAATGGAATGGAATGTAAAGACAGGGAGACAGAAAAATACACATAAGTGAAGTAAATACAATAAGTAAAAAATACTTAGACTGGTAACAGTCGAGTTGCTTATAAAAAAATAATTGGTTGCATCTAAAAGAGTTCACACAAAATGGAAGTTAAAGTGTGGAAATGAATTGATAGTTTAAAAAAATTCCCAAATAAGCCCACTGTGTGGTAATGAAGACATAATAAGGGACATGTGACAGGTGAGAATCCAAACAAAATGGTCTGGTATAGATTATGGTGAGAGACTGATCCATGGTATCTCATCGTTCAACCCGTGTATACTAGTCCCCAATTTTAAGACCAACCGCTGTTCAAGACTAAATAGGGAACGTGAGTCGTTAGGCCGGATAATAGGTGCTTGGTCAGTGGACAAACATTACACTGGCCGCATGGACAATATCCCATGACTGGAGGGAGGTTCCACAGAGTCGTTTGTACGGAACTGTTGAGGTTGACTAATGGACGTGTAGGGACTATCATGTCTTTGATGTTAGCGGTGCGTCTGAATGCGGATAGTGGTTTGGGAATGCCCATGCCACCACTCGCCAGAATTGACCATCTTTTGTTGATCTGTGATTTGTTTGTTTTATGTGATTTGATAATGGGGTACATGTGGACACACATGTCAGACGGGTCTGTGGACCCCTTTGGCCCGTTGACAGAAGACCATCCCGATTCTTATTTCTAGCTGTTTTGTGGGCTAAATTGACAATTTTAGGTGGATAGTGGCGCTTATAGAGTTTGTGTTGAAGGTCACTAGCTTGCGTCTCGAAGGCCCGCGGTGAACTGCAATTACGTCTTGAACGTAAAAATTGGCCAAATGGTAAATTGTCACGCAGGGATTTAGGGTGGTAACTGTCATAAAGGAGCAAGCTGTTATGATCTGTTGGTTTGTGGTACGTACAAGTAGACAGTTTACCATTGTCAATGCTGATCATCAGATCTAAAAAAAGGTAGTTGTGTGGACGAAACTGCAGAAGTGAATTTCAACTAGGGATCAAGAGTGTTGATCCATTCAGTAAAAGGATCAACATCAGTCAAAGGTCCTTGTCACACAATCAATATGTCGTCAATATAACGCCGCCAAAGCTTAATGTGATTCTGAAAAGGATTTGTGGATGGCAGAATATGCTGTTTTTCAAAATCGTACATGTAGAGGCAAGCTAAACTTGGCGTGAACGTACTGCCCATGGAAGTACTGCGGATCTGGTGGAAATATTGATCCTCACATTGAATTTGTTTTTCAGTCATGGCCAATGTTGCGCATTGCATGATAAAAGAAATAGGAATAGTTAAAGGGGTAGGGCCTTCCAAGAGAGCAGTTTCTACCACTTGCAGAGTAGCCTCCCTGGGTATATTGGTGTATAATGCTTCAACATCAAGGGTAATAATGCCTTGTACGTCCCCAGTACAATTGATAAACTCTATCCGATTTAATACGTCCTTAGTGTCTTGTAAATAAGTTGAGGAACCCCTCACTAAAGACTGAAGGAAATAGTCGCAAAAAGTGTGCACTGAAAGCTGTAGCATGCATACTAGGTGAGTGTGAACTGAGAGGTCTAGTTGCAGTGAGCGTGCACTGAAAGCTGTAGGGTGCATAGGAGGTGAGTGTTAACTGAAAGCTCTAGTTTCAGTGAGCGTTCACTGAAAGCTGTAAGGTGCATAAGAGGTGAGTGTGAACTGAGAGGTCTAATTGCAGTGGGCGTGCACTGAAAGGTGGAAAGTGCATAGGAGGTGAGTGTGAGCTGACAGCTCTAGTTGCAGTGAGAGTGCACTGAAAGCTCTAAGGTGCATAGGAGGTGAGTGTGAACTCACAGCTGCAGTGACTGTGCACTGAAAGCTCTAAGGTGCATAGGAGGTGAGTGTGAACTGACAGCTGTAGTTGCAGTAAGCGTGCACTGAAAGCTGTAGGGTGCATAGGAGGTGAGTGCCAACTGACAGCTTTAGTTGCAGTGAGCCTGCACTAAAAGCTGTAAGATACATAGGAGGTGAGTGTGAACTGAGAGGTCTAGTTGCAGTGAGTGTGCACTGAAAGCTGTAAGGTGCACAGGAGGAGAGTGTGAACTGAGAGGTCTATTCACAGTGAGTGTGCACTGAAAGCTGTAGGGTGCATCGGAGGTGAGTGTGAACTGAAAGTGCACTGAGAGCTGTAAGGTGCATAGGAGGTGAGTGTAAACAGACAGGTCTAATTGCAGTGAGTGTGCACTGAGAGCTGTAAGGTGGATAGGAGGTGAGTGTGAACTGACACTTCTAGTCACAGTGAGTGTGCACTGAAAGCTGTAGGGTGGATAGGAGGGGAGTGTTCACTGAGAGGTGTAGTTGCAGTGAGTGTGCACTGAAAGCTCTAAGGTGCATAGGAGGGGAGTGTTCAATGAGAGGTCTAGTTGCAGTGAGTGCGCACTGAGATGTCTAGTTGCAGTGAGTGTGAACTGAGAGGTCTAGTTTCAATGAGTGTGCACTGAAAGCTCGAAGGTACATACGAGGTAAGTGTGAACTGAGATGTGTAGTTGCAGTGAGTGTGCACTGAGAGGTCTAGTTGCAGTGAGCGTGCACTGAAAGCTCTAAGGTGCATAGAAGGGGGGTGTGAACTGACAGCTCTAGTTGCAGTGAGTGTGCACTGAGAGGTGTAGCTGCAGTGAGTGTGCACTGAGAGGTCTAGTTGAAGTGAGCGTGCATTGAATGCTCTAAGGTGCATAGAAGGGGAGTGTGAACTGACAGCTCTAGTTGCAGTGAGTGTGCACTGAGAGGTCCAAGTGCAGTGAGTGTGCACTGAGAGGTCTAGTTGCAGTGAGTGTGCACTGAGAGGTCTAGTTGAAGTGAGCGTGCATTGAATGCTCTAAGGTGCATAGAAGGGGAGTGTGAACTGACAGCTCTAGTTGCAGTGAGTGTGCACTGAGAGGTCCAAGTGCAGTGAGTGTGCACTGAGAGGTCTAGTTGCAGTGAGTGTGCACTGAGAGGTCTAGTTGCAGTGAGCCTGCATTGAATGCTCTAAGGTGCATAGAAGGGGAGTGTGAACTGACAGCTCTAGTTGCAGTGAGTGTGCACTGAGAGGTCCAAGTGCAGTGAGTGTGCACTGAGAGGTCTAGTTGCAGTGAGTGTGCATTGAATGCTCTAAGGTGCATAGAAGGGGAGTGTGAACTGACAGCTCTAGTTGCAGTGAGTGTGCACTGAGAGGTCCAGATGCAGTGAGTGTGCACTGAGAGGTCTAGTTGTAGTGAGTGTGCAGTGAGAGGTCTAGTTGCAGTGAGTGTGCACTGAGAGGTCTAGTTGCAGTGAGCGTGCATTGAATGCTCTAAGGTGCATAGAAGGGGAGTGTGAACTGACAGCTCTAGTTGCAGTGAGTGTGCACTGAGAGGTCCAAGTGCAGTGAGTGTGCACTGAGAGGTCTAGTTGCAGTGAGTGTGCACTGAGAGGTCTAGTTGCAGTGAGTGTGCACTGAGAGGTCTAGTTGCAGTGAGCGTGCATTGAATGCTCTAAGGTGCATAGAAGGGGAGTGTGAACTGACAGCTCTAGTTGCAGTGAGTGTGCACTGAGAGGTCCAAGTGCAGTGAGTGTGCACTGAGAGGTCTAGTTGTAGTGAGTGTGCAGTGAGAGGTCTAGTTGCAGTGACTGTGCACTGAGAGGTCTAGTTGCAGTGAGCCTGCATTGAATGCTCTAAGGTGCATAGAAGGGGAGTGTGAACTGACAGCTCTAGTTGCAGTGAGTGTGCACTGAGAGGTCCAAGTGCAGTGAGTGTGCACTGAGAGGCCTAGTTGCAGTGAGCCTGCATTGAATGCTCTAAGGTGCATCAGAGGTGAGTGGAAATCTTTAATTGGTGTTTACAATATTTGCTCAGATTGAAATGTAAAGTGATTTTTACTATAAAAGATCCTGTGCCCAGGACATTTCTTCACCAGAAGTCAGCAGAAGGAACTGACCCCTGCTGATTGCAAGGCAGGTTTTGAAATGTGTTGTTTCTGCTGCTGGGAAGTGATGGGGAAGAATCTAGTGCAGTTTCACCTTCACCCTTGTTCTCGAGAAAGCCCAAGTCATTTCGTGCCCCGAGGTCGTCTGCCAGCTTCAGACACTGTCACGGGCACATCCTCTAAATAAGGCTCATTGCCAAGACCGAAACTGACAGGTCTCGTTGCAGTGAGCGTGCACTGAGAGGTCTAGTTGCAGTGAGCGTGCACTGAAAGCACGTGGCACAGCTCCTAAATAAGGCCGGCTAAGCAGCCCTGAGATGATGCCTGCTGTTCAGATCTAGGCTCTGCCATAGCGCCTAGAGAAGGCCATTCTTATGCGTGCAGTGAGTGTGCACTGAGCTGTAAGGTGCATAGGAGCTAAGTGTGAATTAAGAGCTCTTGCTATGAGTGTGCACTGAAAGCAGTAAGGTGCATAGGAGGTGAGTGTGAACTGAGAGGTCTTGTCGCAGTGAGTGTGCACTGAGCTGTAAGGTGCATAGGAGCTGAGTGTGAATTAAGAGCTCTTGCTAGGAGTGTGCACTGAAAGCTGTAAGGTGCATAGGAGGTGAGTGTGAACAGAGAGGTCTAACTGCAGTGCGGGTGCACTGAGCGAGAGCTGTAAGGTGCCTAGGAGGTGAGCGTCATCTAAGAGCTCTTACAGGGAGTGTGCACTGAAAGCTGTAAGGTGCATAGGAGGTGACTGAAAAATTCCATAGGCTCACAGTGCCTATGTTTATAGGTGCTTATTTGAGACCTGATACTTTTAACCACAGTTTGGTTTTAGTTTTCATGTAAATAGCACTGCAACACTTATACTAACACATAATTCACTCACACTGCGCCGTTATACGGGAGCGCCTCGAATACTTTAAATTGTTGAATATAAGTATCCAATAAATGTGATGTATTACCCACAAACCTCATCAGTACAGAAAGTTCTTTATGATACAACCACTGTCGTGGAGGTTAATTCATATCCTTCCCCCAGAGGGACAGTAAGAAAGTAGCCTCTTTCTAGCCTTGCTACCCCCACTTTAGGCCTGTTTCTGAGTGTAAGTCAGGGTGTTTTCACTGTCTCACTGGGATCCTGCTAGCCAGGGCCCAGTGCTCATAGTGAAAACCCTATGTTTTCAGTATGTTTGTTATGTGTCACTGGGACCCTGCTAGCCAGAACCCCAGTGCTCATAAGTTTGTGACCTATAGGTATGTGTTCCCTGTGTGATGCCTAACTGTCTCACTGAGGCTCTGCTAACCAGAACCTCAGTGGGTATGCTCTCTCTGCTTTCCAAATTTGTCACTAATAGGCTAGTGACTAAATTTACCAATTCACATTGGCATACTGGTACACCCATATAATTCCCTAGTATATGGTACTGAGGTACCCAGGATATTGGGGTTCCAGGAGATCCCTATGGGCTGCAGAATTTATTTTGTCACCCATAGGGAGCGCTGACAATTCTTACACAGGCCTGCCAGTGCAGCCTGAGTGAAATATCTACGTTAATTCACAGCCATTTACCACTGCACTTAAGTAACTTATAAGTCACCTATATGTCTAACCTTTACCTGGTAAAGGTTGGGTGCTAAGTTACTTAGTGTGTGGGCACCCTGACACTAGCCAAGGTGCCCCCACATTGTTCAGGGCAAATTCCCCGGACTTTGTGAGTGCGGGAACACCATTACACGCGTGCACTATACATATGTCACGACATATGTATAGCTTCACAATGGTAACTCCGAACATGGCCATGTAACATGTCTAGGATCATGGAATTTTCACCCCAATGCCATTGGGGAGACAATTCCATGATCCCCGAGTCTCTAGCTCAGACCCGGGTACTGCCAAACTGCCTTTCCCGGGGTTTCACTGCAGCTGCTGCTGCTGCCAACCCCTCAGACAGGTTTCTGCCCTCCTGGGGATCAGCCAGGCTTGGCCCAGAAAGGCAGAACAAAGGACTTCCTCAGAGAGAGGGTGTTACACCCTCTCCCTTTGGAAAAAGGTGTCAGGGCTGGGGAGGAGTAGCCTCCCCCAGCCTCTTGAAATGCTTTGATGGGCACAGATGGTGCCCATCTCTGCATAAGCCAGTCTGCACCGGTTCAGGGATCCCTCAGCCCTGCTCTGGTGCGAAACTGGACAAAGGAAAGGGGAGTGACCACTCCCCTGACCTGCACCTCCCCTGGGAGGTGCCCAGAGCTCCTCCAGTGTGCTCCAGACCTCTGCCATCTTGGAAACAGAGGTGCTGCTGGCACACTGGACTGCTCTGAGTGTCCAGTGCCAGCAGGTGACGTCAGAGACTCCTTCTGTAGGAGGCTGGACTGGCTTGTAGTGAGTACCAAGGGGTACTTGCACCTTGCACCAGGCCCAGTTATCCCTTATTAGTGTATAGGGTGTCTAGCAGCTTAGGCTGATAGATAATGGTAGCTTAGCAGAGCAGCTTAGGCTGAACTAGGAGACGTGTGAAGCTACTACAGTACCACCTAGTGTCATATGCACAATATCATAAGAAATCACAATACACAGTTATACTAAAAATAAAGGTACTTTATTTTTATGACAGTATGCCAAAGTATCTTAGAGTGTACCCTCAGTGAGAGGATAGGAAATATACACAAGATATATATACACAATAGCAAGAATATGCAGTATAGTCTTAGAAAACAGTGCAAACAATGTATAGTTACAATAGGATGCAATGGGGAAACATAGGGATAGGGGCAACACAAACTGTAGGAGGCTGGACTGGCTTGTAGTGAGTACCAAGGGGTACTTGCACCTTGCACCAGGCCCAGTTATCCCTTATTAGTGTATAGGGTGTCTAGCAGCTTAGGCTGATAGATAATGGTAGCTTAGCAAAGCAGCTCAGGCTGAACTAGGAGACGTGTGAAGCTACTACAGTACCACTTAGTGTCATATGCACAATATCATAAGAAAACACAATACACAATTATACTAAAAATAAAGGTACTTTATTTTTATGACAATATGCCAAAGTATCTTAGAGTGTACCCTCAGTGAGAGGATAGGAAATATACACAAGATATATATACACAATAGCAAAAATATGCAGTATAGTCTTAGAAAACAGTGCAAACAATGTATAGTTACAATAGGATGCAATGGGGAAACATAGGGATAGGGGCAACACAAACCATATACTCCAGAAGTGGAATGCGAATCACGAATGGACCCCAAACCTATGTGACCTTGTAGAGGGTCGCTGGGACTATTAGAAAATAGTGAGAGTTAGAAAAATAACCCTCCCCAAGACCCTGAAAAGTGAGTGCAAAGTGCACTAAAGTTCCCCTAAGGACAAAATAGTCGTGTTAGAGGGAGAATGCAAGGAAAACACAAATCAGCAATGCAACAACGATGGATTCCTGTCTGAAGGTACCTGTGGAGCAAGGGGACCAAGTCCAAAAGTCACAAGCAGCTCGGAGATGGGCAGATGCCCAAGAAATGCCAGCGGTTGGTGCAAAGAAGTTCTTACTAGGCTGAAGAACTGTGAATACTGCAGGAACGACAAGGGCTAGAGACTTCCCCTTTGGAGGATGGATCCCCCACGCCTTGGAGAGTCGTGCAGAAGTGTTTTCCCGCCGGATGGACGCCAACAAGCCTTGCTACACGCAAATCGTGCGTTTGGCGTTTTTGGACGCTGCTGGGGCCCAGGAGGGACCAGGAGGTCGCAAATTGGACCTGCAGAGAGAGGGGACGTCGAGCAAGACAAGGAGCCCTCACTGAAGCAGGTAGCACCCGGAGAAGTGCCAGAAACAGGCACTACGAGGATGCGTGAAACGGTGCTCGCCGAAGTTGCACAAAGGAGTCCCACGTCGCCGGAGACCAACTTAGAAAGTCGTGCAATGCAGGTTAGAGTGCCGTGGACCCCGGCTTGGCTGTGCACAAAGGATTTCCGCCGGAAGTGCACAGGGGCCGGAGAAGCTTGCAAAGTCGCGGTTCCCAGCAATGCAGCCCAGCGAGGTGAGGCAAGGACTTACCTCCACCAAACTTGGGCTGAAGAGTCACTGGACTGTGGGGGTCACTTGGACGGTGTCGCTGGATTCGAGGGACCTCGCTCGTCGTGCTGAGAGGAGACCCAAGGGACCGGAGATGCAGCTTTTTGGTGCCTGCGGTTGCAGGGGGAAGATTCCGTCGACCCACGGGAGATTTCTTCGGATCTTCTGGTGCAGAGAGGAGGCAGACTACCCCCACAGCATGCACAAGCAGGAAAACAGTCGAGAAGGCGGCAGGATCAGCGTTACAGAGTTGCAGTAGTCGTCTTTGCTACTATGTTGCAGGTTTGCAGGCTTCCAGCGCGGTCAGCGGTCGATTCCTTATCAGAAGGTGAAGAGGGAGATGCAGAGGAACTCGGCTGAGCTCATGCATTCGTTATCTAAAGTTTCCCCAGAGACAGAGACCCTAAATAGCCAGAAAAGAGGGTTTGGCTACCTAGGAGAGAGGAAAGGCTACTAACACCTGAAGGAGCCTATCACAAGGAGTCTCTGACGTCACCTGGTGGCACTGGCCACTCAGAGCAGTCCAGTGTGCCAGCAGCACCTCTGTTTCCAAGATGGCAGAGATCTGGAGCACACTGGAGGAGCTCTGGACACCTCCCAGGGGAGGTGCAGGTCAGGGGAGTGGTCACTCCCCTTTCCTTTGTCCAGTTTCGCGCCAGAGCAGGGGCTAAGGGGTCCCTGAACCGGTGTAGACTGGCTTATGCAGAATTGGGCACCTCTGTGCCCAACAAAGCATTTCCAGAGGCTGGGGGAGGCTACTCCTCCCCTGCCTTCACACCATTTTCCAAAGGGAGAGGGTGTCACACCCTCTCTCAGAGGAAGTTCTTTGTTCTGCCATCCTGGGCCAGGCCTGGCTGGACCCCAGGAGGGCAGCTGCCTGTCTGAGGGGTTGGCAGCAGCAGCAGCTGCAGAGAAACCCCAGGAAGGGCAGTCTGGCAGTACCAGGGTCTGTGCTACAGACCACTGGGATCATGGAATTGTCCCAACAATGCCAGGATGGCATGGAGGGGGCAATTCCATGATCATAGACATGTTACATGGCCATATTCGGAGTTACCATGGTGAAGCTACATATAGGTAGTGACCTATATGTAGTGCACGCGTGTAATGGTGTCCCCGCACTCACAAAGTTCAGTGAATTGGCTCTGAACAATGTGGGGGCACCTTGGCTAGTGCCAGGGTGCCCTCACACTAAGTAACTTTGCACCTAACCTTTACCAGGTAAAGGTTAGACATATAGGTGACTTATAAGTTACTTAAGTGCAGTGTAAAATGGCTGTGAAATAACGTGGACGTTATTTCACTCAGGCTGCAGTGGCAGGCCTGTGTAAGAATTGTCAGAGCTCCCTATGGGTGGCAAAAGAAATGCTGCAGCCCATAGGGATCTCCTGGAACCCCAATACCCTGGGTACCTCAGTACCATATACTAGGGGATTATAAGGGTGTTCCAGTAAGCCAATGTAAATTGGTAAAAATGGTCACTAGCCTGTCAGTGACAATTTGGAAAGAAATGAGAGAGCATAACCACTGAGGTTCTGATTAGCAGAGCCTCAGTGAGACAGTTAGTCACTACACAGGTAACACATACAGGCACACTTATGAGCACTGGGGCCCTGGGTTACCAGGGTCCCAGTGACACATACAACTAAAACAACATATATACAGTGAAAAATGGGGGTAACATGCCAGGCAAGATGGTACTTTCCTACACAACCCCCCCCCAAACGAAGGACAATAAGACTAGCCATTACCTGATGAGTCTTCATTGTCTAAGTGGAAATATCTGGAGAGTCCATCTGCATTGGAGTGGCTACTCCCAGGTCTATGTTCCACTGTATAGTCCATTCCCTGTAGGGATATGGACCACCTCAACAATTTAGGATTTTCACCTTTCATTTGTTTTAGCCAAAGTAGAGGTTTGTGGTCTGTCTGAACAATGAAGTGAGTGCCAAACAGGTATGGCCTCAACTTCTTCAGAGCCCAGACCACAGCAAAGGCCTCCCTCTCAATGGCAGACCAACGCTTTTCTCTAGGGGTCAACCTTCTACTAATAAAAGCAACAGGTTGATCCTGGCCCTCAGAATTAAGTTGTGATAGGACTGCCCCTACTCCTAATTCAGATGCATCAGTTTGGACATAGAATTTTTTAGAGTAACAAGGGCTTTTCAGGACAGGTGCAGAGCACATGGCCTGCTTCAGCTCCTCAAAAGCTTTCTGACAGTTTGCTGTCCATAATACCTTTTTAGGCATTTTCTTGGATGTGAGGTCATTAAGAGGGGCTGCAATGGAGCCATAGTTCTTAATGAACCTCCTGTAATACCCAGTGAGGCCTAGGAAGGCTCTCACCTGAGTCTGAGTGGTAGGGGGAATCCAATCAATAATAGTTTGGATTTTCCCCTGAAGTGGTGCAATCTGTTCCCCACCAACAAGGTGTCCCAGATAAACCACTTTACCCTGCCCTATCTGGCACTTTGAAGCCTTGATAGTGAGGCCTGCCTTTTGCAGGGCCTCCAAAACTTTCCAAAGGTGGACCAGGTGATCATCCCAGCTGGAGCTAAAGACAGCTATATCATCCAAATATGCTGCACTGAAAGCTTCCAGCCCTTGCAGGACTGTGTTCACCAACCTCTGAAAAGTGGCAGGTGCATTTTTCAAACCAAAAGGCATTACAGTAAACTGGTAATGTCCTCCAATGGTAGAAAATGCAGTCTTAGGTTTAGCATCTTCTGACATTTTGATCTGCCAATACCCTGCAGTCAAATCAAAAGTGCTTAGATACTTGGCAGATGCCAGTGTATCTATTAGCTCATCTGCCCTGGGTATAGGGTGAGCATCTGTTTTGGTTACCAAGTTGAGACCTCTATAGTCTACACAAAACCTCATTTCCTTCTTTCCATCTTTAGAATTGGGTTTTGGTACCAGTACCACAGGAGAAGCCCATGGACTGTCAGAGTGCTCAACCACTCCTAGTTCCAACATCTTCTGAACTTCTTGTTTTATGCAGTCCCTGACATGGTCAGGCTGCCTATAGATCTTACTTTTGACAGGTAAACTGTCTCCAGTATCTATAGTGTGCTCACACCAAGAAGTGGTGCCTGGCACAATGGAGAAGAGTTCTGAAAATTGTCCTAGGAGATTTATGCAATTATCTTTCTGCTCAGCAGTAAGACAATCAGCCAAAACTACCCCTTCCACAAGAGCATCTTGTTCTGTGGAAGAGAAGAGATCAGGTAGAGGATCACTGTCTTCTTCCTGTCCCTCATCTGTTGCCATGAGCAGGGTGAGATCAGCCCTGTCATAGTAGGGTTTCAGGCGGTTGACATGGAGCACCCTAAGGGGACTCCTGGCAGTGCCTAAGTCAACCAAGTAGGTGACTTCACCCTTCTTTTCAACAATTGTGTGTGGACCACTCCATTTATCTTGGAGTGCTCTTGGGGCCACAGGCTCCAAGACCCACACTTTCTGCCCTGGTTGGTACTGAACCAAAACAGCCTTCTGATCATGCCATTGCTTCTGGAGCTCTTGGCTGGCCTGAAGGTTTTTACTGGCCTTTTTCATGTACTCAGCCATCCTTGATCTGAGGCCAAGTACATAGTCCACAATATCCTGCTTAGGAGCTTTTAAAGGTTGTTCCCAACCCTCCTTTACAAGTGTGAGTGGACCCCTAACAGGGTGTCCAAAAAGAAGTTCAAAGGGGCTGAAGCCCACTCCTTTCTGGGGTACCTCCCTGTAGGCAAAAAGGAGGCATGGTAGAAGGATATCCCATCTCCTGCGGAGTTTTTCAGGGAGTCCCATAATCATGCCTTTGAGAGTTTTATTAAATCTCTCCACCAGTCCATTTGTTTGTGGATGATAGGGTGTTGTGAACTTGTAAGTTACACCACACTCCTTCCACATGGCCTTTAAGTATGCAGACATGAAATTGCTTCCTCTGTCTGATACTACTTCCTTTGGGAAGCCCACCCTGGAAAATATTCCCAGGAGGGCCTTTGCCACTGCAGGAGCTGTAGTGGTCCTTAAAGGAATTGCTTCAGGATACCTTGTGGCATGGTCCACTACCACTAAGATAAACCTATTGCCTGAAGCAGTAGGAGGGTCAAGGGGGCCAACTATGTCAACCCCTACCCTTTCAAAGGGAACCCCAACCACAGGCAGTGGGATAAGGGGTGCCTTTGGAGTGCCACCTGTCTTGCCACTGGCTTGACAGGTTTCACAGGACTTACAAAATTCTTTTGTGTCCTCAGACATCCTAGGCCAATGAAACAGTGGTACCAATCTGTCCCAAGTTTTCATTTGACCCAGGTGCCCAGCTAAGGGAATGTCATGTGCCAGTGTTAGGAGGAACTTTCTGTACTCCTGAGGAATCACTAATCTCCTGGCAGCTCCAGGTTTAGGATCCCTTTGCTCAGTGTACAAGAGGTTGTCCTCCCAGTAAACTCTGTGTGAGTCACTGAGATCCCCATTAGCCTGTTTGACAGCTTGCTGTCTGAGACCCTCTAATGTGGGACAGGTTTGCTGTGCCACACTCAGCTCCTCTCTGGCAGGCCCCCCTTCACCCAAAAGCTCAGCAGTGTCTGCTTCCAGCTCCTCTGGTGTAGGTTCTGCACAGGGAGGGAATTCTTCTTCCTCAGAATTAGAATCCACTGTAGAGGGAGGGATAGTAGGAAGTGGTTTGCTTCTACTACCCCTAGCTTTAGGGAGCACTTGGTCCATTGTTCCAGGATCCAAGCTTCCCTGTCCTTTTTGCTTTTTGGCCTGAGCCCTTGTCAAAGCAAAAATATGCCCTGGGATGCCCAGCATTGCTGCATGGGCCTCCAACTCCACATCTGACCAAGCTGATGTCTCCAAATCGTTCCCTAATAGACAGTCTACAGGTAAATCTGAAGCTACCACAACTTTCTTTGGACCAGATACCCCCCCCCAGTTGAGATTTACAACAGCCATGGGGTGGCTTTGTGTTATGTTGTGAGCATCGGTTACTTGGTACTGGTGTCCAAGTATGTGTTGTTCAGGGTGCACCAGTTTCTCAATCACCATTGTGACACTGGCACCTGTGTCCCTGTAGGCCTGGACCTCAACACCATTTATTAGGGTTAGTTGCTTGTACTTCTCCAAGTTATGGGGGCAAGCAACCAAAGTGGCTAAGTCAATAGCCCCTTCAGAGACTAAAGTAGCCTCTGTGGTCTCCCTAATCAGACCAACCCCAACTAAATTACCAAAAGTGAGCCCAGCTACTCCCTTGGATTGGCTATTAGTAGGTTTGCTCCCACCACCACTGCTATTAGTAGGGACACTAGGTGTAGCAGTAGGGGTTGTAGTGGTAGGAGCTGTGGTGCCTTTCTTTGGACAACTGGGATCTGTTGTCCAATGGCCTTTTATCTTACATAAATAGCACCATGGTTTCCTTTCCTTGTTCTGATTAGAGGAAGGTTTGGGCCCACCACCCCCACCAGAGTGTTTTTGTGGGCCTGATGAAGACTCATTTTTAGATTTGTCCCCACCCTTGTCAGAAGACTTACCATCCTTCTTTTTGTTGCCATCTTTGTCACCCCCTGTATGAACTTTTCTGTTCACTCTTGTTCTGACCCATTTGTCTGCCTTCTTTCCCAATTCTTGGGGAGAGGTCAGATCAGAGTCCACCAAGTACTGGTGCAACAAATCAGACACACAATTATTAAGAATATGCTCTCTCAGGATTAAGTTATACAGGCTGTCATAATCAGTAACTTTACTGCCATGTAACCACCCCTCCAAGGCCTTCACTGCCTGGTCAATGAAATCAACCCAGTCTTGTGAAGACTCCTTTTTGGTATCTCTGAACTTGATCCTGTACTGTTCAGTGGTTAAGCCATAACCATCCAGGAGTGCATTCTTAAGAACTTGGAAATTGTTAGCATCATTTTCTTTTACAGTAAGGAGCCTATCCCTACCTTTTCCAGTAAATGATAGCCATAGGATAGCAGCCCACTGCCTTTGAGGGACATCCTGTACAGCACAGGCCCTCTCAAGTGCAGCAAACCACTTGTTAATGTCATCCCCCTCCTTGTAAGGGGGAACTATCTTATGCAGATTCCTGGAATCATGCTCTTTTGCAGGATGACTATGGGGAATACTGCTGCTGCCACCATGGGTATCTAAACCCATTTTCTGTCTTTCCCTCTCTATTTCTAAAGACTGTCTATCCAAATCCAGCTGTTGCTTCTTGAGCTTCAGTCTGGTTTGCTCCACTCTCAATCTATTGAGCTCCCTTTCCAACAATCTGTCATCAGGGTGGGTGGGAGGGACATTTCTAGATACAGAGGTATGATGGGAATGAACAGAAGGAGACCTGTCCCTTACAGAGGGCACCCTAACAGCTTGGCTACCAGTATAATGTGAGAGCACATCATCAGTATGATGTGATTCAACCTCTGTACCAACTATGCTAGACTGTCTAGTAATGGGCAGGCTGAGAAGTTTCTTTCCTGAACCTTTTCCTGGGGGAGTCCCTGGATCAGATTGAGAACCATTAGCTACTTTTTCTACAGATTGGGCACTTATGGCCTTATCCTGTACTCTAAGCATATTAATTAACAGTTCTAAGGAAGGATTCTTCCCTACACTCAAACCTCTCTCTATGCAGAGACTCCTTGCTCCTTTCCAGCTAAGGTGATCATATGCAAGTTTGGACAGTTCAACTTTTTGGCCTGTGCCAGACATTTTTTAGAGAGAGTAAAAGTGATAGACAAAGAGAAAAAAGTTTTCAGAACTTTTTGCAAAGACAGAAAAAAAAAAAAAAACTTTTTAAACTTTTAAGAACTTTTTGAAAGTTTAGAAGTACTTTTCAGCACTTAGAAAAGAGTGAAAAGAGGAAATGCAAAACTTTTTGGCTATGTGTATATACACTGACCTTGTTTTGTATATTTTTCTCTTATGAAAAGTACAATGACAAGAGTGGTAAGTAGTCTCAAAGCACTTATCCCACCACTGCACAACCAATGTAGGAGGCTGGACTGGCTTGTAGTGAGTACCAAGGGGTACTTGCACCTTGCACCAGGCCCAGTTATCCCTTATTAGTGTATAGGGTGTCTAGCAGCTTAGGCTGATAGATAATGGTAGCTTAGCAAAGCAGCTCAGGCTGAACTAGGAGACGTGTGAAGCTACTACAGTACCACTTAGTGTCATATGCACAATATCATAAGAAAACACAATACACAATTATACTAAAAATAAAGGTACTTTATTTTTATGACAATATGCCAAAGTATCTTAGAGTGTACCCTCAGTGAGAGGATAGGAAATATACACAAGATATATATACACAATAGCAAAAATATGCAGTATAGTCTTAGAAAACAGTGCAAACAATGTATAGTTACAATAGGATGCAATGGGGAAACATAGGGATAGGGGCAACACAAACCATATACTCCAGAAGTGGAATGCGAATCACGAATGGACCCCAAACCTATGTGACCTTGTAGAGGGTCGCTGGGACTATTAGAAAATAGTGAGAGTTAGAAAAATAACCCTCCCCAAGACCCTGAAAAGTGAGTGCAAAGTGCACTAAAGTTCCCCTAAGGACAAAATAGTCGTGTTAGAGGGAGAATGCAAGGAAAACACAAATCAGCAATGCAACAACGATGGATTCCTGTCTGAAGGTACCTGTGGAGCAAGGGGACCAAGTCCAAAAGTCACAAGCAGCTCGGAGATGGGCAGATGCCCAAGAAATGCCAGCGGTTGGTGCAAAGAAGTTCTTACTAGGCTGAAGAACTGTGAATACTGCAGGAACGACAAGGGCTAGAGACTTCCCCTTTGGAGGATGGATCCCCCACGCCTTGGAGAGTCGTGCAGAAGTGTTTTCCCGCCGGATGGACGCCAACAAGCCTTGCTACACGCAAATCGTGCGTTTGGCGTTTTTGGACGCTGCTGGGGCCCAGGAGGGACCAGGAGGTCGCAAATTGGACCTGCAGAGAGAGGGGACGTCGAGCAAGACAAGGAGCCCTCACTGAAGCAGGTAGCACCCGGAGAAGTGCCAGAAACAGGCACTACGAGGATGCGTGAAACGGTGCTCGCCGAAGTTGCACAAAGGAGTCCCACGTCGCCGGAGACCAACTTAGAAAGTCGTGCAATGCAGGTTAGAGTGCCGTGGACCCCGGCTTGGCTGTGCACAAAGGATTTCCGCCGGAAGTGCACAGGGGCCGGAGAAGCTTGCAAAGTCGCGGTTCCCAGCAATGCAGCCCAGCGAGGTGAGGCAAGGACTTACCTCCACCAAACTTGGGCTGAAGAGTCACTGGACTGTGGGGGTCACTTGGACGGTGTCGCTGGATTCGAGGGACCTCGCTCGTCGTGCTGAGAGGAGACCCAAGGGACCGGAGATGCAGCTTTTTGGTGCCTGCGGTTGCAGGGGGAAGATTCCGTCGACCCACGGGAGATTTCTTCGGATCTTCTGGTGCAGAGAGGAGGCAGACTACCCCCACAGCATGCACAAGCAGGAAAACAGTCGAGAAGGCGGCAGGATCAGCGTTACAGAGTTGCAGTAGTCGTCTTTGCTACTATGTTGCAGGTTTGCAGGCTTCCAGCGCGGTCAGCGGTCGATTCCTTATCAGAAGGTGAAGAGGGAGATGCAGAGGAACTCGGCTGAGCTCATGCATTCGTTATCTAAAGTTTCCCCAGAGACAGAGACCCTAAATAGCCAGAAAAGAGGGTTTGGCTACCTAGGAGAGAGGAAAGGCTACTAACACCTGAAGGAGCCTATCACAAGGAGTCTCTGACGTCACCTGGTGGCACTGGCCACTCAGAGCAGTCCAGTGTGCCAGCAGCACCTCTGTTTCCAAGATGGCAGAGATCTGGAGCACACTGGAGGAGCTCTGGACACCTCCCAGGGGAGGTGCAGGTCAGGGGAGTGGTCACTCCCCTTTCCTTTGTCCAGTTTCGCGCCAGAGCAGGGGCTAAGGGGTCCCTGAACCGGTGTAGACTGGCTTATGCAGAATTGGGCACCTCTGTGCCCAACAAAGCATTTCCAGAGGCTGGGGGAGGCTACTCCTCCCCTGCCTTCACACCATTTTCCAAAGGGAGAGGGTGTCACACCCTCTCTCAGAGGAAGTTCTTTGTTCTGCCATCCTGGGCCAGGCCTGGCTGGACCCCAGGAGGGCAGCTGCCTGTCTGAGGGGTTGGCAGCAGCAGCAGCTGCAGAGAAACCCCAGGAAGGGCAGTCTGGCAGTACCAGGGTCTGTGCTACAGACCACTGGGATCATGGAATTGTCCCAACAATGCCAGGATGGCATGGAGGGGGCAATTCCATGATCATAGACATGTTACATGGCCATATTCGGAGTTACCATGGTGAAGCTACATATAGGTAGTGACCTATATGTAGTGCACGCGTGTAATGGTGTCCCCGCACTCACAAAGTTCAGTGAATTGGCTCTGAACAATGTGGGGGCACCTTGGCTAGTGCCAGGGTGCCCTCACACTAAGTAACTTTGCACCTAACCTTTACCAGGTAAAGGTTAGACATATAGGTGACTTATAAGTTACTTAAGTGCAGTGTAAAATGGCTGTGAAATAACGTGGACGTTATTTCACTCAGGCTGCAGTGGCAGGCCTGTGTAAGAATTGTCAGAGCTCCCTATGGGTGGCAAAAGAAATGCTGCAGCCCATAGGGATCTCCTGGAACCCCAATACCCTGGGTACCTCAGTACCATATACTAGGGGATTATAAGGGTGTTCCAGTAAGCCAATGTAAATTGGTAAAAATGGTCACTAGCCTGTCAGTGACAATTTGGAAAGAAATGAGAGAGCATAACCACTGAGGTTCTGATTAGCAGAGCCTCAGTGAGACAGTTAGTCACTACACAGGTAACACATACAGGCACACTTATGAGCACTGGGGCCCTGGGTTACCAGGGTCCCAGTGACACATACAACTAAAACAACATATATACAGTGAAAAATGGGGGTAACATGCCAGGCAAGATGGTACTTTCCTACACAAACCATATACTCCAAAAGTGGAATGCGAACCACGAATGGACCCCAAACCTATGTGACCTTGTAGAGGGTCGCTGGGACTATTAGAAAATAGTGAGAGTTAGAAAAATAACCCTCCCCAAGACCCTGAAAAGTGAGTGCAAAGTGCACTAAAGTTCCCCTAAGGACAAAGAAGTCGTGTTAGAGGAATAATGCAGGAAAGACACAAACCAGCAGTGCAACAACTGTGGATTTCCAATCTAGGGTACCTGTGGAACAAGGGGACCAAGTCCAAAAGTCACAAGCAAGTCGGAGATGGGCAGATGCCCAGGAAATGCCAGCTGCAGGTGCAAAGAAGCTTCTACTGGACAGAAGAAGCTGAGGTTTCTGCAGAAACGAAAAGGGCTAGAGACTTCCCCTTTGGTGGACGGATCCCTCTCGCCTTGGAGAGTCGTGCAGAAGTGTTTTCCCGCCGGAAAGACGCCAACAAGCCTTGCTAGTCGCAAATCGTGCGTTTGGCGTTTTTGGACGCTGCTGGGGCCCAGGAGGGACCAGGAGGTCGCAAATTTGACCTGAAGAGAGAAGGGACGTCAAGCAAGACAAAGAGCCCTCACTGAAGCAGGTAGCACCCGGAGAAGTGTCAGAAACAGGCACTACGAGGATGCGTGAAACGGTGCTCGCCGAAGTTGCACAAAGGAGTCCCACGTCGCCGGAGACCAACTTAGAAAGTCGTGCAATGCAGGTTAGAGTGCCGTGGACCCAGGCTTGGCTGTGCACAAAGGATTTCCGCTGGAAGTGCACAGGGGCCGGAGTAGCTGCAAAGTCGCGGTTCCCAGCAATGCAGCCCAGCGAGGTGAGGCAAGGACTTACCTCCACCAAACTTGGACTGAAGAGTCACTGGACTGTGGGGGTCACTTGGACAGAGTCGCTGGATTCGAGGGACCTCGCTCGTCGTGCTGAGAGAAGACCCAAGGGACCGGTAATGCAGCTTTTTGGTGCCTGCGGTTGCAGGGGGAAGATTCCGTCGACCCACAGGAGATTTCTTCGGAGCTTCTGGTGCAGAGAGGAGGCAGACTACCCCCACAGCATGCACAAGCAGGAAAACAGTTGAGAAGGCGGCAGGATCAGCGTTACAGAGTTGCAGTAGTCGTCTTTGCTACTATGTTGCAGGTTTGCAGGCTTCCAGCGCGGTCAGCAGTCGATTCCTTATCAGAAGGTGAAGAGAAAGATGCAGAGGAACTCGGATGAGCTCTTGCATTCGTTATCTGAAGTTTCCCCAGAGACAGAGACCCTAAATAGCCAGAAAAGAGGGTTTGGCTACCTAGGAGAGAGGATAGGCTACTAACACCTGAAGGAGCCTATCAGCAGGAGTCTCTGACGTCACCTGGTGGCACTGGCCACTCAGAGCAGTCCAGTGTGCCAGCAGCACCTCTGTTTCCAAGATGGCAGAGGTCTGGAGCACACTGGAGGAGCTCTGGACACCTCCCAGGGGAGGTGCAGGTCAGGGGAGTGGTCACTCCCCTTTCCTTTGTCCAGTTTCACGCCAGAGCAGGGGCTAAGGGGTCCCTGAACCGGTGTAGACTGGCTTATGCAGAATTGGGCACCTCTGTGCCCAACAAAGCATTTCCAGAGGCTGGGGGAGGCTACTCCTCCCCTGCCTTCACACCATTTTCCAAAGGGAGAGGGTGTCACACCCTCTCTCAGAGGAAGTTCTTTGTTCTGCCATCCTGGGCCAGGCGTGGCTGGACCCCAGGAGGGCAGATGCCTGTCTGAGGGGTTGGCAGCAGCAGCAGCTGCAGTGAAACCCCAGGAAGGGCAGTTTGGCAGTACCAGGGTCTGTGCTACAGACCACTGGGATCATGGGATTGTGCCAACTATGCCAGGATGGCATAGAGGGGGCAATTCCATGATCATAGACATGTTACATGGCCATTTTCGGAGTTACCATTGTGAAGCTACATATAGGTAGTGACCTATATGTAGTGCACGCGTGTAATGGTGTCCCCGCACTCACAAAGTTCAGTGAATTGGCTCTGAACAATGTGGGGGCACCTTGGCTAGTGCCAGGGTGCCCACACACTAAGTAACTTTGCACCTAACCTTTACCAGGTAAAGGTTAGACATATAGGTGACTTATAAGTTACTTAAGTGCAGTGTAAAATGGCTGTGAAATAACGTGGAAGTTATTTCACTCAGGCTGCAGTGGCAGGCCTGTGTAAGAATTGTCAGAGCTCCCTATGGGTGGCAAAAGAAATGCTGCAGCCCATAGGGATCTCCTGGAACCCCAATACCCTGGGTACCTCAGTACCATATACTAGGGAATTATAAGGGTGTTCCAGTAAGCCAATGTAAATTGGTAAAAATGGTCACTAGCCTGTTAGTGACAATTTGGAAAGAAATGAGAGAGCATAACCACTGAGGTTCTGATTAGCAGAGCCTCAGTGAGACAGTTAGTCACTACACAGGTAACACATTCAGGCACACTTATGAGCACTGGGGTCCTGGGTTACCAGGGTCCCAGTGACACATACAACTAAAACAACATATATACAGTGAAAAATGGGGGTAACATGCCAGGCAAGATGGTACTTTCCTACACCTTCTGATAGGCTCCTTCAGGTGTTGCTAGCCTATCCTCTCTCCTAGGTAGCCAAACCTCCTTTTCTGGCTATTTAGGGTCTCTGCTTTGGGGAATTCCTTAGATAACGAATGCAAGAGCTCATCAGAGTTCCTCTGCATCTCTCTCTTCACCTTCTGCCAAGGAATCGACTGCTGACCGCGCTGGAAGCCTGCAAAACTGCAACAAAGTAGCAAAGACGACTACTGCGACATTGTAACGCTGATCCTGCCGCCTTCTCGACTGTTTTCCTGGTGGTGCATGCTGTGGGGGTATTCTGCCTCCTCTCTGCACTAGAAGCTCCGAAGAAATCTCCTGTGGGTCGACGGAATCTTCCCCCTGCAACCGCAGGCACCAAAGAACTGCATCACCGGTCCTCTGGGTCTCCTCTCAGCACAACGAGCGAGGACCCTTGAACTCAGCAACTCTGTCCAAGTGACTCCCACAGTCCAGTGACTCTTCAGTCCAAGTTTGGTGGAGCTTAGTCCTTGCCTCCCCACGCTAGACTGCATTGCTGGGAACCGCGTGTTTTGCAGCTACTCCGGCTCCTGTGCCCTCACCAAGGATTTCCTTCGTGCACAGCCAAGCCTGGGTCCCCGGCACTCTAACCTGCAGTGCACGACCTCCTGAGTTGTCCTCCGGCGATGTGGGACTCTCTTGTGCAACTCTGGGTGAGCACCGTTTCACTCCACTTTGTAGTGCCTGTTCCGGCACTTCTGCGGGTGCTGCCTGCTTCTGAGAGGGCTCCTTGTCTTGCTGGACGCCCCCTCTGTCCCCTCACGCAATTGGCGACATCCTGGTCCCTCCTGGGCCACAGCAGCATCCAAAAACCCTAACCGCAATCTTTGCAGCTAGCAAGGCTTGTTTGCGGTCTTTCTGCGGGAAAACACTTCTGCGCGACTCTTCACGACGTGGGACATCCATCCTCCAAAGGGGAAGTTTCTAGCCCTTGTCGTTCTTGCAGAATCCTCAGCTTCTACCATCTGGTGGCAGCTTCTTTGCACCCACAGCTGGCATTTCCTGGTCATCTGCCCACTCCCGACTTGATCGTGACTTTTGGACTTGGTCCCCTTGTTCCACAGGTACTCTCGTCTGGAAATCCATCATTGTTGCATTGCTGGTGTTGGTCTTTCCTGCAGAATTCCCCTATCACGTCTTCTGTGCTCTTTGGGGAACTTCAGTGCACTTTGCACTCACTTTTCAGGGTCTTGGGGTGGGCTATTTTTCTAACCCTCACTGTTTTCTTACAATCCCAGCGACCCTCTACAAGGTCACATCGGTTTGGGGTCCATTCGTGGTTCGCATTCCACTTCTAGAGTATATGGTTTGTGTTGCCCCTATCCCTATGTTCCCCCATTGCATTCTAGTGTGACTATACATTGTTTGCACTGTTTTATATTGCTATTACTGCATATTTTGGTATTGTGTACGTATATCTTGTGTGTATTTGCTAGCCTCATACTGAGGATACTCACTGAGATACTTTGGCATATTGTCATAAAAATAAAGTACCTTTATTTTTAGTATATCTGTGTATTGTGTTTTCTTATGATATTGTGCATATGACACTAGTGGTACTGTAGGAGCTTCACTCGTCTCCTAGTTCAGCCTAAGCTGCTCTGCTAAGCTACCTTTTCTATCAGACTAAGCTGCTAGACACCCCTCTACACCAATAAGGGATACCTGGGCCTGGTGCAAGGTGTAAGTACCCCTTGGTACTCACTACAAGACAGTCCAGCCTCCTACATTGGTTGTGCAGCGGTGGGATAAGTACTTTGCAACTACTTACCACTTTTGTCATTGTACTTTTCATAAGAGAAAAATATACAAAACAAGTTCAGTGTATGTACACCTAACCAAAAAGTTTTGCTTTTCTTCTCTCACTTCTTTTTCTAAGTGCTGAAAAGTACCCCTAAACTTTAAAAAAGTTCTTAAAAAGTTAAAAAAGTTTTTTTCTGTCCTTTAAAAAGTTCTGAAAAACTTTTTTCTCACTTTTTCTGTCCCTTAAACAGTTTCTGTAATGTCTGGCACAGGCCAAACTGTTGATCTGTCCAAGACTGCTTATGATCACCTTAGCTGGAAGGCAGCAAGGAGTCTCTGTGTAGAAAGAGGTTTAGGGGTAGGGAAGAATCCCTCTAGAGAACTATTAGTTAACATGCTAGTTGAACAAGACAAGACTTTTGTTGGCACTTCTGGTGAGAAATTAGCTGATGGTTCCCATTCTGATTCTGGGGCACCCCTAGCAAAAGATTTGGGAGGGAATCTTTCCAACCTGCCCCTTAGCAGGCAACCTAGCATAGCTGGTACTGATGTGAATTGCCATCACAGTAAGAGTGTTGCTTCACATCACAGTAATAGTGTTGTTTCTCATCACAGTAGAAGTGTCACTTCTGTAGGCCAGAATATTAGTGTGCCATCTGTTAGGGTCAGGTCTCCTTCTGTTCATTCTCACCATTCCTCTGTTTCTAGACATGCCCTACCCACCCACCCTGATGACAGAGTGTTAGAAAGGGAGCTCAATAGATTGAGAGTGGAACAATGCAGGCTGAAGCTCAAGAAGCAACAGCTGGATTTAGATAGGCAGTCCTTGGAAATAGAAAGAGAAAGACATAAATTGGGTTTAGAAACCCATGGTGGCAGCAGCAGTATTCCAAATAGTCATCCTGCAAAAGAGCATGATTCTAGGAATCTGCACAAGATAGTTCCCCCTTACAAGGAGGGGGATGACATTAACAAGTGGTTTGCTGCACTTGAGAGGGCCTGTGTTGTACAGGATGTCCCTCAAAGGCAGTGGGCTGCTATCCTATGGCTATCTTTCAGTGGAAAGGGTAGGGATAGGCTCCTTACTGTAAAAGAAAGTGAGGCCAATGATTTCAAAGTTCTTAAGAATGCACTCCTAGATGGTTATGGCTTAACCACTGAACAGTACAGGATGAAGTTCAGAGAAACCAAAAAGGAGTCTTCACAAGACTGGGTAGACTTTGTTGACCATTCAGTGAAGGCCTTGGAGGGGTGGTTACATGGCAGTAAAGTTACTGATTATGAAAGCCTGTATAACTTAATCCTGAGAGAGCATATTCTTAATAATTGTGTGTCTGATTTGTTACACCAGTACCTGGTGGACTCTGATCTGACCTATCCCCAAGAATTGGGAAAGAAGGCAGACACATGGGTCAGAACAAGGGTGAACAGAAAAGTTCATACAGGGGGTGACAAAGATGACAAGAAGAAGGATGGTAAGTCTTCTGACAAGGGTGGGGACAAATCTAAAAATGAGTCTTCATCAGGCCCACAAAAACACTCTGGTGGGGGTGGTGGGCCCAAATCCTCTTCAAATCAAAACAAAGAAAAGAAACCATGGTGCTATTTATGTAAAATAAAAGGCCATTGGACAACAGATCCCAGTTGTCCAAAGAAAAGCACCAAGCCTCCTACCACTACAATCCTTGCTGCTACACCTAGTGTCCCTACTAATAGCGGTGGTGGTGGGAGCAAACCTACTAATAGCCAATCCAAGGGAGTAGCTGGGCTCACCTTTGGTAACTTAGTTGGGGTTGGTCTGATTAGGGAGACCACAGAGGCTGTGTTAGTCTCTGAGGGGGCTATTGATTTATCCACCTTGGTTGCTTGTCCCCTTAACATGGATAAGTACAAGCAACTACCCCTAATAAATGGTGTTGAGGTTCAGGCCTACAGGGACACAGGTGCCAGTGTTACCATGGTAATAGAGAAACTGGTCCACCCTGAACAACACCTACTTGGTCACCAGTACCAAGTAACCAATGCTCATAACAACACTCTTAGCCACCCCATGGCTGTTGTGAATCTCAACTGGGGGGGGGGTGGTTACTGGTCCAAAGAAAGTTGTGGTTGCCTCAGATTTACCTGTAGACTGTCTATTAGGGAATGATTTAGAGACATCAGCTTGGGCAGAAGTGGAGTTGGAGGCTCATGCAGCAATGCTGGGCATTCCAGGGCATATTTTTGCTTTGACAAGGGCTCAGGCCAAAAAGCAAAAAGGACAGGGTGACTTGGATCCTGGAAGAATGGACCAAGTGCTCCCTAAAGCTAGGGTTAGTAAAACACTACCTACTATCCCTCCCTCTACAGTGGATTCAACTTCTGAGGAAGAAGAATTTCCACCCTGTGCAGAACCTACACCAGAGGAGCTGGAAGCAGACACTGCTGAGCTTTTGGGTGAAGGGGGGCCTGCCAGGGAGGAGCTGAGTGTGGCACAGCATACCTGTCCCACACTAGAGGGTCTAAGGCAGCAAGCTGTCAAACAAGCAAATGGGGATGTCAGTGACTCTCACAGAGTTTACTGGGAAGACAGCCTCTTGTACACTGAAGCAAGGGATCCAAAACCTGGAGCTGCCAGGAGATTGGTGATTCCTCAGGAGTACAGAAAGTTCCTCCTAACTCTAGCCCACGACATTCCCTTAGCTGGACATTTGGGGCAAATGAAAACTTGGGACAGGCTTGTCCCCTTGTTTCATTGGCCTAGAATGTCAGAGGACACAAAGGAATTTTGTAAGTCCTGTGAAACCTGTCAAGCCAGTGGCAAGACAGGTGGCACTGCAAAGGCACCCCTTATTCCACTGCCTGTGGTTGGGGTTCCCTTTGAAAGGGTAGGGGTTGACATAGATGGCCCCCTTGACCCTCCTGCTACTTCAGGCAATAGGTTTATCTTGGTGGTAGTGGACCATGCCACCAGATATCCTGAAACAATTCCTCTAAGGACCACTACAGCTCCTGCAGTGGCAAAGGCCCTCCTGGGAATCTTTTCCAGGGTAGGCTTCCCAAAAGAGGTGGTATCAGACAGGGGAAGCAATTTCATGTCTGCTTACTTAAAGGCCATGTGGAAGGAATGTGGTGTGACATACAAGTTCACCACACCCTATCATCCACAAACAAATGGACTGGTGGAGAGATTTAACAAAACTCTCAAAGGCATGATTATGGGACTCCCTGAAAAACTCCGCATGAGATGGGATATCCTGTTGCCTTGCCTCATTTTTGCTTACAGGGAGGTACCCCAAAAAGGAGTGGGCTTCAGCCCCTTTGAACTCCTATTTGGACACCCTGTAAGAGGTCCTCTAACACTTGTGAAGGAGGGTTGGGAACAATCTTTAAAAGCTCCAAAGCAAGATATAGTGGATTATGTACTTGGCCTCAGATCTAGAATGGCTGAGTACATGAAAAAGGCCAGTAAAAACCTTCAGGCCAGCCAAGAGCTCCAAAAGCAATGGCATGACCAGAAGGCTGTTTTGGTTCATTACCAACCAGGGCAGAAGGTGTGGGTCTTGGAGCCTGTGGCCCCAAGAGCACTCCAAGACAAATGGAGTGGACCCCACATCATTGTTGAAAAGAAGGGTGAAGTCACCTACTTGGTTGACTTGGGCACTGCCAGGAGTCCCCTTAGGATGCTCCATGTCAATCGCCTAAAACCCTACTATGACAGGGCTGATCTCACCCTGCTCATGGCAACAGATGAAGGACAGGAAGAAGAGAGTGACCCTCTCCCTGATCTCTTCTCTTCCACAAAACAAGATGCTCTAGTGGAAGGTGTAGTTTCGGCAGACTGTCTTACTGCTGAGCAAAAAGACAACTGCATAAATCTCCTAGGTCAATTTTCAGAACTCTTTTCTACTGTGCCAGGCACCACTTCTTGGTGTGAGCACACTATAGATACTGGAGACAGCATGCCTGTCAACAGTAAGATCTATAGGGAGCCTGACCATGTCAGAGACTGCATAAAACAAGAGGTTCAGAAAATGCTTGAACTAGGAGTGGTTGAACATTCTGAAAGCCCATGGGCCTCTCCTGTGGTGCTTGTACCAAAGCCTCACTCAAAAGATGGGAAAAGAGAGATGAGGTTTTGTGTAGATTACAGAGGTCTCAACCAGGTAACAAAAACTGATGCTCACCCTATACCCAGGGCAGATGAGCTAATAGATACACTGGCATCTGCCAAGTATCTAAGCACCTTTGATTTGACTGCAGGGTATTGGCAGATCAAGTTATCAGAGGATGCTAAAGCAAAAACTGCATTTTCGACTATTGGAGGGCACTACCAATTCACAGTAATGCCCTTTGGTTTGAAAAATGCACCTGCCACTTTTCAGAGGTTGGTGAATACAGTCCTGCAGGGGTTGGATGCTTTTAGTGCAGCATATCTGGACGATATAGCTGTCTTTAGCTCCACCTGGGATGATCACCTGGTCCACCTGTGGAAAGTTTTGGAGGCCCTGCAAAAGGCAGGCCTCACTATCAAGGCTTTAAAGTGCCAGATAGGGCAGGGGAAAGTGGTTTATCTGGGACACCTTGTAGGTGGAGAACAGATTGCACCACTTCAGGGGAAAATCCAAACTATCATGGATTGGGTTCCCCCTACAACTCAGACCCAGGTGAGAGCCTTCTTAGGCCTCACTGGGTATTACAGGAGGTTCATAAAGAACGATGGCTCCATTGCAGCCCCTCTTAATGACCTCACTTCCAAGAAAATGCCTAAGAAGGTATTATGGACAGCTAGCTGTCTGTAAGCATTTGAGGAGCTGAAACAGGCCATGTGCACTGCACCTGTCCTAAAAAGCCCATGTCACTCCAAGAACTTCATGGTTCAAACTGATGCATCTGAATTAGGGGTAGGGGCAGTCTTATCACAACTCAATTCTGAGGGCCAGGATCAACCTGTTGCTTTTATCAGCAGGAGGTTGACCCCTAGAGAAAAGCATTGGTCTGCCATAGAGAGGGAGGCCTTTGCTGTGGTCTGGGCACTGAAGAAGTTGAGGCCATACCTGTTTGGCACTCACTTCATTGTTCAGACAGACCACAAACCTCTACTTTGGCTAAAACAAATGAAAGGTGAAAACCCTAAATTGTTGAGGTGGTCCATATCTCTACAGGGAATGGACTATACAGTGGAACATAGACCTGGGAGTACCCACTCCATTGCAGATGGACTCTCCAGATATTTCCACTTAGACAATGAAGACTCATCAGGTCATGGCTAGTCTTATTGTCCTTCGTTTGGGGGGAGTGGGGTTGTGTAGGAGAATACCATCTTGCCTGGCATGTTACCCCCATATTTCACTGTACATATGTTGTTTTAGTATATGTGTCACTGGGACCCTGCCAGCCAGGGCTCCAGTGCTCATAAGTGTGCCCTGTATGTGTTCCCTGTGTGATGATTAACTGTCTCACTGAGGCTCTGCTAATCAGAACCTCAGTGGTTATGCTTGTAGGATGCTGGACTGGCTTGTAGTGAGTACCAAGGGGTACTTGCACCTTGCACCAGGCCCAGTTATCCCTTATTAGTGTATAGGGTGTCTAGCAGCATAGGCTGATAGATAATGGTAGCTTAGCAGAGCAGCTTAGGCTGAACTAGGAGACGAGTGAAGCTCCTACAGTACCACTAATGTCACTTGCACAATATCATAAGAAAACACAATACACAGTTATACAAAAAATAAAGGTACTTTATTTTTATGACAATATACCAAAGTATCTCAGAGTGTACCCTCAGTGAGAGGATAGGAAATATACACAAGATATATATACACAATACCAAAAATATGCAGTATAGTCTTAGAAAACAGTGCAAACAATGTATAGTTACAATAGGATGCAATGGGGACACATAGGGATAGGGGCAACACAAACCATATACTCCAAAAGTGGAATGCGAACCACGAATGGACCCCAAACCTATGTGACCTTGTAGAGGGTCGCTGGGACTATTAGAAAATAGTGAGGGTTAGAAAAATAGCCCACCCCAAGACCCTGAAAAGTGAGTGCAAAGTGCACTGAAGTTCCACAAAGGACAAAGAAGTCGTGATAGGGGAATACTGCAGGAAAGACACAAACCAGCAATGCAACAACGATGGATTTCCAGTCGAGGGTACCTGTGGAACAAGGGGACCAAGTCCAAAAGTCACAAGCAAGTCGGAGATGGGCAGATGCCCAGGAAATGCCAGCTGTGGGTGCAAAGAAGCTTCTACTGGACAGGAGAAGCTTAAGTTTCTGCAGGAACGACAAAGGCTAAAGACTTCCCCTTTGGAGGACGGATCCCTCACGCCGTGGAGAGTCGTGCAGAAGTGTTTTCCCGCCGAAAGACCGCCAACAAGCTTTGCTAGCTGCAAATCGTGCAGTTAGTGTTTTTGGACACTGCTGTGGCCCAGGAGGATGTCGCAAATTGCGCCAGGAGACAGAGGGGACGTCGAGCAAGACAAGGAGCCCCATCACCAGCAGGTAGCACCTGGAGAAGTGCCAGAAACAGGCACTACGAGGATGCGTGAAATGGTGCTCACCCGAAGTTGCACAAAGGAGTCCCACGTCGCCGGAGACCAACTTAGAAAGTCGTGCAATGCAGGTTAGAGTGCCGTGGACCCAGGCTTGGCTGTGCACAAAGGATTTCCGCCGGAAGTGCACAGAGGCCGGAGTAGCTGCAAAAGTCGCGGTTCCCAGCAATGCAGTCTGGCGTGGGGAGGCAAGGACTTACCTCCACCAAACTTGGACTGAAGAGTCCCTGGACTGTGGGGGTCACTTGGACACAGTTGCTGGATTCGAGGGACCTCGCTCGTCGTGCTGAGAGGAGACCCAAGGGACCGGTAATGCAGCTTTTTGGTGCCTGCGGTTGCAGGGGGAAGATTCCGTTGACCCACGGGAGATTTCTTCGGAGCTTCTAGTGCAGAGAGGACCCAGACTACCCCCACAGCATGCACCACCAGGAAAACAGTCGAGAAGGCGGCAGGATCAGCGTTACAGAGTTGCAGTAGTCGTCTTTGCTACTATGTTGCAGTTTTGCAGGCTTCCAGCGCGGTCAGCAGTCGATTCCTTGGCAGAAGGTGAAGAGAGAGATGCAGAGGAACTCGGATGAGCTCTTGCATTCGTTATCTAAAGAATCCCCAGAGACAGAGACCCTAAATAACCAGAAAAGAGGGTTTGGCTACCTAGGAGAGAGGATAGGCTAGCAACACCTGAAGGAGCCTATCAGAAGGAGTCTCTGACATCACCTGGTGGCACTGGCCACTCAGAGCAGTCCAGTGTGCCAGCAGCACTTCTGTTTCCAAGATGGCAGAGGTCTGGAGCACACTGGAGGAGCTCTGGACACCTCCCAGGGCAGGTGCAGGTCAGGGGAGTGATCACTCCCCTTTCCTTTGTCCAGTTTCGCGCCAGAGCAGGGCTAAGGGGTCCCTGAACCGGTGTAGACTGGCTTATGCAGAAATGGGCACCAAATGTGCCCATGAAAGCATTTCCAGAGGCTGGGGGAGGCTACTCCTCCCCTGCCTTCACACCATTTTCCAAAGGGAGAGGGTGTAACACCCTCTCTCAGAGGAAGTCCTTTGTTCTGCCATCCTGGGACAAGCCTGGCTTGACCCCAGGAGGGCAGAAACCTGTCTGAGGGGTTGGCAGCAGCAGCAGCTGCAGTGAAACCCCTAAAAGGCAGTTTGGCAGTACCAGGGTCTGTGCTACAGACCACTGGGATCATGGGATTGTGCCGACTATGCCAGGATGGCATAGAGGGGGCAATTCCATGATCATAGACATGTTACATGGCCATATTCGGAGTTACCATTGTGAAGCTACATATAGGTAGTGACCTATATGTAGTGCACGCATGTAATGGTGTCCCCGCACTCACAAAGTCCGGGGAATTGGCCCTGAACAATGTGGGGGCACCTTGGCTAGTGCCAGGGTGCCCTCACACTAAGTAACTTTGCACCTAACCTTTACCAGGTAAAGGTTAGACATATCGGTGACTTATAAGTTACTTAAGTGCAGTGTAAAATGGCTGTGAAATAACGTGGACGTTATTTCACTCAGGCTGCAGTGGCAGGCCTGTGTAAGAATTGTCAGAGCTCCCTATGGGTGGCAAAAGAAATGCTGCAGCCCATAGGGATCTCCTGGGACCCCAATACCCTAGGTACCTCAGTACCATATACTAGGGAATTATAAGGGTGTTCCAGTAAGCCAATGTAAATTGGTAAAATTGGTCACTAGCCTGTTAGTGACAATTTGAAAGAAATGAGAGAGCATAACCACTGAGGTTCTGATTAGCAGAGCCTCAGTGAGACAGTTGGTCACTACACAGGTAACACATTCAGGCACACTTATGAGCACTGGGGCCCTGGCTGACAGGGTCCCAGTGACACATACAACTAAAACAACATATCTACAGTGAAAAATGGGGGTAACATGCCAGGCAAGATGGTACTTTCCTACAGGCGCCCACTCTGTCTCCTCATCCAAGTGGCGACATCCTGGTCCCTCCTGGGCCACAGCAGCATCCAAAAACCCTAACTGCAACCCTTGCAGCTAGCAAGGCTTATTTGCGGTCTTTCTGCGTGGGAACACCTTTGCAAGCTTCTTCACGACGTGGGACATCCATCTTCCAAAGGGAAAGTTTCTAGCTCTCTTCGTTCTTGCAGAATCCACAGCTTCTACCATCCGGTGGCAGCTTCTTTGCACCCTCAGCTGGCATTTCCTGGGCATCTGCCCACTCTCGACTTTGTCGCGACTCTTGGACTTGGTCCCCTTGTTTCACAGGTACTCTCGTCCGGAAAGCCACTTTGGTTGCATGGCTGGTGTTGGTCTTCCTTGCAGAATTCCCCTATCACGACTTCTGTGCTCTCTGGGGAATATAGGTACACTTTACACCTACTTTTCAGGGTCTTGGGGTGGGCTATTTTTCTAACCCTCACTGTTTTCTTACACTCCCAGTGACCCTCTACAAGCTCACATAGGTTTGGGGTCCATTCGTGGTTCACAAGCCACTTTTTGAGTATATGGTTTGTGTTGCCCCTATACCTATGTGCTCCTATTGCAGTCTATTGTAACTTTACACTGCTTGCATTACTTCCTTTTGCTATTACTGCATATTTTTGGTATTGTGTACATATATCTTGTGTATATTTGGCATCCTCATACTGAGGGTACTCACTGTGATACTTTTGGCATATTGTCATAAAAATAAAGTACCTTTATTTTTAGTATAACTGTGTATTGTGTTTTCTTATGATATTGTGCATATGACACCAGTGGTATAGTAGGAGCTTTGCATGTCTCCTAGTTCAACCTAAGCTGCTCTGCTATAGCTACCTTCTATCAGCCTAAGCTGCTAGAAACATCTCTTCTACACTAATAAGGGATAACTGGACCTGGCACAAGATGTAAGTACCTCTGGTACCCACTACAAGCCAGGCCAGCCTCCTACAATTTCTTCACCAGAAGTCAGCAGAAGGAACTGACCCCTGCTGATTGCAAGGCACGTTTTGAAATGTGTTGTTTCTGCTGCTGGGAAGTGATAGGGAAGAATCTAGTGCAGTTTCACCTTCACCCTTGTTCTCGAGAAAGCCCAAGTCATTTCGTGCCCCGAGGTCGTCTGCCAGCTTCAGACACTGTCACCGGCACATCCTCTAAATAAGGCTCATTGCCAAGACCGAAACTGACAGGTTTAGTTGCAGTGAGCGTGCACTGAAAGCACGTGGCACAGCTCCTAAATAAGGCCGGCTAAGCAGCCCTGAGATGATGCCTGCTGTTCAGATCTAGGCACTGGCATAGCCCCTAGAAAAGGCCATTCTTATGGGTGCAGTGAGTGTGCACTGAGCTGTAAGGTGCATAGGAGCTGAGTGTGAATTAAGAGCTCCTGTTATGAGTGTGCACTGAAAACTGAAGGGTGCATAGGAGCTGAGAGTGAACTGAGAGGTCTAGTCGCAGTGAGTGTGCACTGAGAGGTCTAGTTGCAGTGAGCGTGCACTGAAAGCACATGGCACAGCTCCTAAATAAGGCCGGCTAAGCAGCCCTGAGATTATGCCAGCTGTTCAGATCTAGGCAGTGGCATAGCGCCTAGAGAAGGCCATTCTTATGGGTGCAGTGAGTGTGCACTGAGCTGTAAGGTGCATAGGAGCTGAGTGTGAATTAAGAGCTCTTGTTATGAGGGCGCACTGAAAACTGAAGGATGCATAGGAGCTGAGAGTGAACTGAGAGGTCTAGTCGCAGTGAGTGTGCATTGAGAGGTCTAGTTGCAGTGAGCGTGCACTGAGAGGTCTAGTTGCAGTGAGCGTGCACTGAAAGCACATGGCACAGCTCCTAAATAAGGCCGGCTAAGCAGCCCTGAGATGATGCCAGCTGTTCAGATCTAGGCACTGGCATTGCGCCTAGAGAAGGCTATTCTTATGGGTGCAGTGAGTGTGCATTGAGCTGTAAGGTGCATAGGAGCTGAGTGTGAATTAAGAGCTCTTGTTTTGAGTGTGCGCTGAAAACTGAAGGTTGCATAGGAGCTGAGAGTGAACTTAGAGGTCTAGTCGCAGTGAGTGTGCACTGAACGCTGTAAGGTGCCAAGGAGGTGAGTGTGAACCTAGAGCTCTTGCTATGAGTGTGCACTGTAAGCTGTAAGGTGCATCTGAGGTGAGTGTGAACAGACAGGTCTCATGCAGTGAGTGTGCACTGAGAGCTTTAAGGTGCCAAGGAGGTGAGTGTGAACCTAGAGCTCTTGCTATGAGTGTGCACTGTAAGCTGTAAGGTGCATCGGAGGTGAGTGTGAACAGACAGGTCTCATGCAGTGAGTGTGCACTGAGAGCTTTAAGGTGCATAGGAGGTGAGTGTGAACTAAGAGCTCTTGCTAGGAGTGTGCACTGAAAGGTGTAAGGTGCATAGGAAGTGAGTGATTAGGGGTACGGGCACGCGCACTGCAGTTAGACCAAGTCTAACTGCAGTGAGCGTGCCCCTACCCCTAATTCAGATGCATCAGTTTGAGCAATTAATTTCTTGGAGTAATGGGCTTTTTAGGACAGGTGCAGAGCACATGGCCTGTTTGAGCTCCTCAAAAGCTTTCTGACAGCTAGCTGTCCATAATACCTTTTTAGGCATCTTCTTACTTGTGAGATCATTAAGAGGGGCTGCTATGGAGCCATAGTTTTTAATGAATCTCCTGTGAGGCCTAAGAAGGCTCTCACCTGGGTCTGAGTTGTAGGGGAACCCAATCCATGATTGTCTGGATTTTCCCCTGAAGTGGTGCAATCTGTTCTCCACCTACAAGGTGTCCCAGATAAACCACTTTCCCCTGCCCTACCTGGCACTTTGAGACCTTGATAGTGAGGCCTGCTGTAGGAGGCTGGCCTGGCTTGTAGTAGGTACCAGAGGTACTTACACCTTGTGCCAGGTCCAGTTATCCCTTATTAGTGTAGAAGAGGTGTTTCTAGCAGTTTAGGCTGATAGAAGGTAGCTATGGCAAAGCAGCTTAGGCTGAACTAGGAGACATGCAAAGCTCCTAATATACCACTGATGTCATATGCACAATATCATAAGATAACACAATACACAGATATACTAAAAATAAAGGTACTTTATTTTTATGACAATATGCCAGAAGTATCTCAGTGAGTACCCTCAGTATGAGGATAAGTTATATACACAAGATATGTGTACACAAACCAAAATTAGGTAAGTAACAGCAAGAAAAGTAATGCAAGCAATATAAAGTTACAGTAGATTGCAATAGGAGCACATAGGTATAGGGGCAACACAAACCATATACTCCAAAAGTGGAATGCGAACCACAAATGGACCCCAAACCTATGTGAGCTTGTAGAGGGTCGCTGGGACTGTAAGAAAACAGTGAGGGTTAGAAAAATAGCGCACCCCAAGACCCTGTAAGGTAGGTGTAAAGTGCACCTACTACCCCCAAAGAGCACAGAAGTCGTGATAGGGGGATTCTGCAGGAAGGACAAACACCAGCAATGCAAGAACAGTGGATTTCCGGACCTGAGTACCTGTAAGACAAGGGGACCAAGTCCAGTAGTCGCAACAGTGTCGAGAGTGGGCAGGAGCCCAGGAAATGCCAGCTGAGGGTGCAAGGAAGCTGCCACCAGTTGGAAGAAGCTTGGAGTTCTGCAAGAAAGAAGAGAGCTAGGAATTTCTCCTTTGGAGGATAGATGTCCCACGTCGCGATGAAGCTTGCAGAGGTGTTCCCACGCACAAAGACCGCAAACAAGCCTTGCTAGCTGCAAGGGTTGCGGTGGAGGTTTTTAGGTGCTGCTGTGGCCCAGGAGGGACCAGGATGTCGCCACTTGGAGGAGGAGACAGAGGGGGCGCCCAGCAAGTCTAGGGAGCCCTCACAGAAGCAAGCAGCACACGCAAAAGTACCTGAACAGGCACTTGGAAGGAAAGTGAACCGGAGTCCATTCGAAGTCACAAAAGGGGGTCCCACGACGCCGGAGGACAACTCAGAAGGTAGTGCACTGCAGGTTAGAGTGTCGGGGACCCAGGCTTGGCTGTGCACAAATGAAATCCTGGAAGATTGCACAGGAGCCGGAGCAGCTGCAAATCACGCGGTACCCAGCAATGCAGTCTAGCGTGGGGAGGCAAAGACTTACCTCCACCAAATATGGACTAAAGAGTCACTGGACTGTGGAGTCACTTGGACAGTGTTGCTGAGTTCTAGGGACCACGCTTGTCAGGATGACGAGGATCAGTGTTGCAGTCTTTTGGTGCCTGCCAGGGGGAAGATTCCATCGACCCACGGGAGATTTCTTCGGAGCTTCTGGTGCAGGGTGAAGACAGGCTACCCCCAGAGCATGCACCACCTGGAAACAGTCGAGAAAGCCGGCAGGATGAGGCGCTACAATGTTGCTAGTAGTTGTCTTCCTACTTTGTTGCGGTTTTGCAGGCATCCTGAGCAGTCAGCGGTCGATCCTTTGGTAGAAGGTGAAGAGGGAGATGCAGAGGAACTCTGGTGAGCTCTTGCATTTGTTATCTAAAAAATTCCCCAAAGCAGAGACCCTAAATAGCCAGAAAAGGAGGTTTGGCTACCAAGGAAGGAGGATTGGCTACCAAGAGATGTAAGAGCCTATCAGAAGGAGCCTCTGACGTCACCTGCTGGCACTGGTCACTCAGAGCAGTCCAGTGTGCCCCCAACACCTCTTTTTCTAAGATGGCAGAGGTCTGGGACACACTGGAGGAGCTCTGGGCACCTCTCCTGGGAGATGCAGGTCAGGGGAGTGGTCACTCCCCTTTCCTTTGTCCAGTTTCGCACCAGAGCAGGGCTGGGGGATCCCTGAACCGGTGTAGACTGGCTTATGCAGAGATGGGCACCATCTGTGCCCATCAAAGCATTTCCAGAGGCTGGGGGAGGCTACTCCTCCCCAGCCCTCACACCTATTTCCAAAGGGAGAGGGTGTTACACCCTCTCTCAGAGGAAGTCCTTTGTTCTGCCTTCCTGGGCCAGGGCTGCCTGGACCCCAGGAGGGCAGAAATCTGTCTGTGGGGTTGGCAGCAGCAGCAGCTGCAGTGGAGACCCCGGAAAGGCAGCTTGGCAGTACCCAGGTGCTGTGCTAGAGACCACGGGGATCATGGCATTGTCCCCGCAATACCAGAATGGTATTGGGGTGACAATTCCATGATCTTAGACATGTTACATGGCCATGTTCGGAGTTACCATTGTGACGCTATACATAGGTAGTGACCTCTGTATAGTGCACGCGTGTAATGGTGTCCCCGCACTCACAAAGTCAGGGGAATTTGCCCCGAACGATGTGGGAACACCTTGGCTAGTGCCAGGGTGCCCACACACCAAGTAACTTTGCACCCAACCTTCACCAGGTGAAGGTTAGACATATAGGTGACTTATAAGTTACTTAAGTGCAGTGGTAAATGGCTGTGAAATAACGTGGACGTTATTTCACTCAGGCTGCACTAGCAGGCCTGTGTAAGAATTGTCAGAGCTCCCTATGGGTGGCAAAAGAAATGCTGCAGCCCATAGGGATCTCCTGGAACCCCAATACCCTGGGTACCTCAGTACCATATACTAGGGAATTATATGGGTGTACCAGTATGCCAATATGAATAGGTAAATTTAGTCACTAGCCTGTTAGTGACAAATCTGGAAAGCAGAGAGAGCATAACCCCTGAGGTTCTGGTTAGCAGAGCCTCAGTGAGACAGTTAGCCATCAAACAGGGAACACATATAGGCCACAAACTTATGAGTACTGGGGTCCTGGCTAGCAGGATCCCAGTGACACATAACAAACACACTGACAACATAGGGTTTTCACTATGAGCACTATGAGCACTGGGCCCTGGCTCGCAGGATCCCAGTGAGAAAGTGAAAACACCCTGACATATACTCACAAACAGGCCAAAAGTGGGGGTAACAACGATAGAAAGAGGCTACTTTCCTACACCCGCCTTTTGCAGGGCCTCCAAAACTTTCCAAAGGTGGACCAGGTGATCATCCCAGGTTGAGCTAAAGACAGCAATATCATCTAGATATGCTGCACTGAAAGCATCCAACCCTTGCAGGACTGTGTTCACCAACCTCTGAAAAGTGGCAGGTGCATTTTTCAAACCAAAGGGCATTACTGTAAATTGGTAGTGCTCTCCTATGGTAGAAAATGCAGTCTTTGGTTTAGCATCTTCTGCCAATCTAATCTGCCAATACCCTGCAGTTAGATCAAAAGTGCTAAGATACTTGGCAGAAGCCAGTGTATCAATGAGCTCATCTGCCCTCGGTATAGGGTGAGCATCAGTTTTGGTTACCTGATTGAGCCCTCTGAAATCTACACAAAACCTCATCTCCCTCTTTCCATCTTTGGTGTGAGATTTAGGCACAAGCACCACAGGGCTAGCCCATGGGCTTTCAGAAGGTTCAATCACCCCTAAATCCAACATTTTCTGCACCTCTTGTTTAATGCAGTCTCCGACATGGTCAGACTGCCTATAAATTGTACTTTTGATAGGCAGGCTGTCACCAGTGTCAATTGTGTGTTCACACCAGGATGTTGTACCTGGTACAAGTGAAAAGAGGTCTAAAAATGGGCTTAGGAGATTGATGCAGTTGTCTTTCTGTTCTGCAGCCAGACAATCTGCTAAAACTACTCCCTCCACTAAGGCATCTGCTTCAGTGGTGGACAAGAGATCAGGGAGAGGGTCACTCTCTTCTTCCTGTCCCTCATCTGTTGCCATGAGCAGGGTGGGATCAGCCCTGTCATAGTAGGGTTCAAGGCGGTTGACATGAATCACCCTAAGGGGACTCCGGGCAGTGCCCAGGTCTACCAAATAGGTAACCTCACCCTTCTTCTCAACAATTAGATGGGGTCCACTCCATATGTCTTGGAGTGCTCTTGGGGCCACAGGCTCCAATACCCACACCTTCTGTCCTGGTTGGTACTGGATCAGAACAGCCTTCTGGTCATGCCATTGCTTTTGCAGCTCCTGGCTGGCCTGAAGGTTTTTACTGGCCTTTTTCATGTACTCAGCCATTCTGGATCTTAGGCCAAGTACATAGTCCACTATGTCCTGTTTAGGAGCTTTTAAAGGTTGTTCAAAACCCTCCTTTACAAGACTAAGTGGACCTCTTACAGGGTGCCCAAAGAGGAGTTCAAAGGGGCTGAAGCCCACTCCTTTCTGGGGTACCTCCCTGTAAGCAAAAAGGAGGCAAGGTAACAGGACATCCCATCTCCTCCTGAGTTTTTCAGAATGTCCCATTATCATTCCTTTGAAAGTTTTATTAAACCTCTCAACCAGACCATTTGTTTGTGGATGGTAAGAGGGGGGGGGGGGGTGAACTTGTAGGTAACACCACACTCTTTCCACATTGCTTTTCGGTATGCAGACATGAAGTTGCTACCTCTGTCTAACACCACCTCTTTAGGAAAACCCACCCTGGAAAAGATTCCCAGGAGGGCTTTTGCCACTGCAGGGGCTGTAGTGGTCCTTAAAGGTATGGCTTCAGTATATCTTGTGGCATGCTCCACTACCACCAAGATAAATCTATTGCCAGAAACAGTAGGAGGGTCAAGGGGGCCAACTATGTCAACCCCTACCCTTTCAAAGGGCACCCCAACCACTGGAAGTGGAATTAGAGGGGCCTTTGGAGTGCCACCAGTCTTGCCACTGGCTTGGCATGTCACACAAGACTTGCAAAAATCTTTGGTGTCCTCTGACATATGAGGCCAGTGAAACAAGGGGACTAGTCTTTTCCAAGTTTTCGTCTGGCCCAAATGCCCAGCCAAAGAAATGTCGTGTGCTAGAGTGAGAAGAAATTCTCTGTACTGCAGGGGAATGACCAATCTCCTGGCTGCTCCATGTTTTGGGTCCCTTGACTCTGTGTACAAGAGGTTGTCTTCCCAGTATACTCTATGACTGTCACTGGCATCCCCATTTTGCTGCTTGACAGCTTGCTGTCTTAGACCCTCTAATGTGGGACAGGTTTGCTGTGCCACACTCAGCTCTTCCCTGGCAGGCCCCCCTCCACCCAAAGCTCAGCAGTGTCTGCTGCCAGCTCCTCTGGTGTAGGTTCTGCACAAGGAGGAAATTCCTCTTCCTCAGAAGGGGAATCATCTATAGAGGGAGGGATAGTGGGTAGGGATTTACCCTTGCTACCTCTAGCTTTAGGGAGAACGTGGTCCATTGTTCCAGGATCCAAGTTACCCAGTCCTTTTTGCTTTTTGGCCTGAGCCCTTGTTAAAGCAAAAATATGGCCAGGAATGCCCAGCATTGCTGCATGGGCCTCCAACTCCACTTCTGCTCAAGCTGATGTCTCCAAATCATTCCCTAGTAGACAGTCTAAAGGTAAATCTGTGGCTACCACAACTTTCTTTGGACCAGTAAACCCCCCCCCCCAGTTGAGATTCACAACAGCCATGGGGTGGCTAAGATGTATCTAGCAGCTTAGGCTGATAGAAGGTAGCTATGGCAAAGCAGCTTAGGCTGAACTAGGAGACATGCAAAGCTCCTACTATACCACTTATATCATATAGCACAATATCGTAAGAAAACACAATACTCAGAGTTACTAAAAATAAAGGTACTTTATTTTTATAACAATATGCCAAAAGTATCTCAGTGAGTACCCTCAGTAAGAAGGTAAGTAATATAGACAAGTTATATGTACACAAACCCAAAACAGGTAAGTAATAGTAAGAAAAGTAATGCAAACAGTGTAGAATTACAATAGGATGCAATATGTGAACATAGGTCTAGGGGCAACACAAACCATATACTCCAAAAGTGGAATACGAATCACGAATGGGCCCCGGACCTATGGGAGCTTGTAGAGGGTCGCTGGGACTGTAATAAAACAGTCAGGGTGTCCAAGATACTCCACCCCAAGACCCTGAAAAGTAGGAGTAAAGTACCCGAACTTTCCCAAAAGGACACAATAGTCGTGATAGGGGGATTCTGCAAGAACCACAAACACCAGCAAAGCACTGAAGACGGATTCCTGGACCTGAGGACCTGCAAGGCAAGGGGACTAAGTCCAAGAGTCGCGATAGTGTCCAGGGTGGGGGGGGGCAGGAGCCCAGAAAACCCCGGATGAAGGTGCAAGGAAGCTGCCTCCGGATGGAAGAAGCTTAGGATTCTGCAACAACGAAGAGGACTAGGAACTTCTCCTTTGAATGGAAGATGTCCCACGTCGTACTGAAGGTTGCAGAGGTGTTCCCATGCAGAAATACTGCAAACAAGCCTTGCTAACTGCAAGGGTCGCGGTAGAGGTTTTTGGGTGCTGCTGGGGACCAGGAAGGACCAGGATGTCGCCCCTTAGAGGAGGAGACAGAGGGGGCACTCAGCAACTCAGAGAGCCACCACAGAAGCAGGCAGCACCCGCAGAAGTACCAGAACAGGCACTTAGAAGATTTGTGAACCGGAGCTGGCTCAGATTCACAAAGGAGGGTCCCACGACGTCAGAGGCCAACTCAGCGGGTTGAGCACTGTAGGACGTAGTTCTGGGAACCCAAGCTAGGCTGTGCACGAAGGAATCCTTGGAGGAGTGCAAAGGAGCCAGAGCAGCTGCAAACCACGCAGTACACAGGTTTACAGTCTGGCGTGGGGAGGCAAGGACTTACCTCCACCAAACTTGGACTGAAGGATCACTTAGATAGAGCTCCTGTGTTCCAGGGACTACGCTCGTCAGGATGAGAAGGGACCCAGAGGACCAGTGATGCAGTCTTTTGGTGCCTGCGTTAGCAGGGGGAAGATTCCGTCGACCCACAGGAGATTTCTTCTTGGCTTCCAGTGCAGGGTGAAGGCAGATGACCCCCAGAGCATGCACCACCAGGAAACAGTCGAGAAAGCCGGCAGGATGAGGCGCTACAATGTTGCTGGTAGTCATCTTGCTACTTTGTTGCAGTTTTGCAGGCGTCCTGGAGCAGTCAGCAGTCGATCCTTGGCAGAAGTCGAAGAGGGAAGTGCAGAGGAACTCTGGTGAGCTCTTGCATTCGTTATCTGAAGAATTCCCCAAAGCAGAGACCCTAAATAGCCAGAAAAGGAGGTTTGGCTACCAGGTTAGGAGGATTGGCTACCAAGAGAGGTAAGAGCCTATCAGAAGGAGCCTCTGACGTCACCTGCTTGCACTGGCCACTCAGAGCAGTCCAGTGTGCCCCCAACACCTCTGAATCCAAGATGGCAGAGGTCTGGGACACACTGGAGGAGCTCTGGGCACCTCCCCTGGGAGGTACTGGTCAAGCGAGTGGTCACTCCCCTTTCCTTTGTACAGTTTCGCGCCAGAGCAGGGCTGGGGGATCCCTGAACCAGTGTACGCTGGCTTATGCAGAGATGGGCACTATCTATGCCCATCAAAGCATTTCCAGAGGCTGGGGGAGGCTACTCCTCCCCAGCCCTTCACGCCTATTTCCAAAGGGAGAGGGTGTAACACCCTCTCTCAGAGGAAATGCTTTGTTCTGCCTTCCTGGGCTGGGGCTGCCCAGACCCCAGGAGGGCAGAATCCTGTCTGAGGGGTTGGCAGCAGCAGCAGCTGCAGTGGAAACCCCGGAAAGGCAGTTTGGCAGCACCCGGGTTATGTGCTAGAGACCCAGGGGATCATGGAATTGTCCCCCCAATACCAGAAAGGTATTGGGGTGACAATTCCATGATCTTAGACATGTTACATGGCCATGTTCGGAGTTACCTTGTGACGCTATACATAGGTAGTGACTTATGTATAGTGCACGCGTGTAATGGTGTCCCCGCACTCACAAAGTTCGGGGAATTTGCCCTGAACGATGTGGAAGCACCTTGGCTAGTGCCAGGGTGCCCACACACTAAGTAACTTGGCACCCAACCTTCACTAAGGGCCAGATGTAGCAAAGTTTTGCGAGTCGCAAATGGCCCGAATCGCAATTTGCGACACCGCAAAATCGGAAATGGGATGCAAAAATCCCATTTCCGTAGTGCAAATTGCGACCTGATTTTGTGACCCGCAAATAGGAAGTCGCAATTTGCGAGTCGTAAACCATATGAAAAAGCCACTCGGAAATTGCGACTAGTCGCAAAAATCCCATTTTTCACACCCAAATTACCACTAAGTCAGAGCAGGTGGTAAGCAGAACCAAAGTATAAAAGGAGACCCAGAAGGCATCTGGGTTACTCAAAATGGGTGAAATATATGTGATAGGAAGGAGGAGGAGAGCCCACGCCACCCAGCAGAGGAGGAGCCAGAGACAGGGGAGGATATACAGAACCAGGCAGACACTTTTCCAACAAACTGATGAGGAGATTTATGACGAATACAGTCTCAGCAGTGCAGCAATATTAGAATTAATTGATCTACGCAATCCGCAGCTTCAACGCCAGACTGTGCGCGGCAACGCCATCCCCACACATGTGCAAGTGCTTTGCTCACTGCACCTCTTGGCCTCGGGTAGCTATCAGGGGGTGATTGCTGTGGCAGGTGGGGTATCCCAAAGTGCACTCTCACGGTTCTTCAGATGTTTCCTAGATGCCATACTCACACACATGTCCAGATACATATACCTACCCAGGAATGAGGCAGAAATTAACAGCACCAAGTTGGAATTCTACAGAATTGCCAACTTCCCTCATGTAATAGGGTGTGTGGACGGGACACATATACAATTTGCCCTCCTGCAAATCTGGAATATCTGTTCTGCAATAGGAAATGTACCCACTCACTGAACATCCAGGTGGTATGACATTGTAGCCAAATTTCCAGGGAGTACACATGACTCTTACATTTTCAGGAACAGTGGGATACACCAACGCCAAGAACGTGGGGAGTTTGGAGACGGCTATCTATTAGGTATTGCTGAATACACCCTGAAGCCATACACACAAACCACTGTAGAAACCATCCATACCCTGCTAACATTGCTTATTTTTGCCAAACAGGTGACAGTGCATATGAGCTACGACCATGGATACTAACCCCGTACCTAACACCTAGCAATGAGAATGAGAGGCGATATAACAGTGCACATCGGCGGACCAGAAATGTCATAGAGAGGACCTTTGGTCTATTAAAGGCAAGATTCCGATGCCTCCACAGAAGTGGAGGTGCACTCCAGTATGCCCCAATAACAGCATTCAAGATAGTTGGCGCATGCGCAATACTACACAACATTGCCACCAGACGTGGGCTACATCTCACCCCTGCAGACCCAGATTCGGAGGATGAGGAGCAAGAGCTACCATATCGGCAGCCTGGAGATAGAAGCATTGCTAATCATGGCAGACAGAGACGGGACCACATTGCAACCCAATACTTTGGAAGGTACGTGCCAACTGACACCACAGTCACTAATGTCACACACAAAGAGCCCAGTTGTGTAGTGGAACAAACAAAACTTTTTAATTTGTGAACCTAATGTCGAAAGAACATAACTGTCCGTAAGGGGCTGCACATGTCCACCCTTTATGAGGACACATTAACTGCATGTGCCTCATGAGCCCTGCTGTGTTCTTGCCTACATCCTCCTCCTGGTTCCCCCAGCATGGCTCGTCCCAGGTGTGTCAGCTGACCCCAAAAGGCACTTCCACTCATCAGTACACGTGTGTCAGTGGCAGATACACTGCTGATAGTGGACCCCTCCTCACTGTCCTGAGGGGTCTCACCCGTGACCCTTGCCACCTGCCTGGCCTCCAACATGTCCACTGCGTGGCTAATGCGGCCCAGTCCCCGTGCCACATCCCCGGCAAAGTGGCCAAATTCGACCTGCAGTCTCACGGTCCATCTTGACAGGCCTGTAGTGTTCATGGCAAGACGGCCAATGGACACTGCCTTGCTGTCAAATCTAGTAACTAGGTGGCGCTCCCGGCGCCTTGCGCTGTGTCTCTCAGCCACCAGTTCCGTCACCCGTTGGCAGATTGACTATGTAAGTTCACTAACATTGTCATTTAGTCTTGTGAACTTTGTGGTCACATCAGCCAGGCCTCGACTGCAGACATTGATGCCTCCCCTATCTCCTCCTGGGGCACCGCCTGGACTTGGCCTCTGCGTCTGCGACGCGGTTGTGCTCCTGGCTCTGGATGTCTCACTGTGTGGCTGGGGCCAGGTGTCGTGTTTCCTGCCTCCATGTCCTGTACTTCTTCTGGAGGGAACTGTGGTGGTGTCGTGCTGGTCCCTGGAATGGCTGCTGCAGCCTCCTGCACTGCCTGTGGCCTGCTGTCTTCTCCCTGGATGGTGTGGCTGGTGGGGGTGTCGTGTGGGAGACCTGTGGGACATAGGGAACACACTGTTAGTCTCTAACATCTGTTGTATGCCTCATAATAAACATTTGCCTATATGCTGACTACTGTACTACATTGCCCATAATGCATCATTCTGGTGGTTGCTAGTGTGGAATGGAGCTAGTCTGGTTGTGCCTGCTGCTGTATACTGGGAGAGTGTGGATATAACACTTGTAGGTGTACATGCACATTTCATGGTACTCACTTTTGGATGTCTCTTGCGCAGAGGTGTCCAATGCTCCCACTCCTGACACAGCCTCAGGCTCCAGTGTCTGCTCCACCAATTCCTCCATGGCTGTCGGTGGTGGGATGGTGGATGGGCCTCCTCCTGTGACCCTCATTTCCCTGAGGCACACTGCCACCCTCTCCTTTGTTCTGGAGCGCAGGTCGTACCACCTTTTTTAAAATTTCATCCAGGGTTCGGTGGCTCACCCCAATGGCATTGATCCTCTCCTGTATTTGCAGCCAGATTTTCCTCTTCTCAGTTTCTGGGACACTCAGGGCTGCCTTGCCAAAAAGTTGGTCATGGTGCTGGCAGCATTCTTCTGTTAGTACCTCAAGTTCTTTTTCTGAGAACTTGAGTTTCCTTTTCCTTCCTGCACTACCTGTGTCTTCCATGGTAGCAGCAGCTCTTCTTTCCAGGTAGTTGCACAGCAGTTTGAAAAGGGTGTGGTCCTCCCTCCTCCCAGGTGTATTTGATGACTTCCTGGTTCTGATGTCATCAGCAAGAGCCAGGAAGTGTTTTTCCAACTGTTTTGCTGCACCTGCATTCAATTTGTGGGCCAGTCGCAAATTGCGACACCCAACTCGCAAATTGCGAGTTCGCTTTTAGCGAGGTCGCAAAAAACGACCTCGCTAACAGCGTACTCGCAATCTGCGGTACGACATCATTTGCAAGTCGCAATTTCATGGCGCTTTTTTTCTTGGTTCCCATTTTGCGAGTCGGAAATAGCGATTCGCATTGACTCGCAATTTCCGACTCGCAAAACTTTTCCTACCTACATCTGGCCCTAGGTGAGGGTTTGACATATAGGTCACTTATAAGTTACTTATGTGCAGTGAAAAATGGCTGTGAAATAATGTGGGTGTTATTTCACTCAGGCTGCAGTGGCAGGCCTGTGTAAGAATTGTCTGAGCTCCCTATGGGTGGCAAAAGAAATGCTGCATCCCATAGAGATATCCTGGAACCCCAATACCATGGGTACCTCAGTACCATATACAAGGGAATTATATGGGTGTACCAGTGTGCCAATGAGAATTGGTAAATTTAGTCACTAGCCTGCAGTGACAAATTTAGGAAGGAGAGAGAGCATAAACATTGAGGTTCTGGTTAGCAGAGCCTCAGTGATACAGTTAGGCACCACACAGGGAACACATACAGGGCACAGCACTGGGGTCCTGCCTAGCAGGATCCCAGTGACACAAGGGCTAAAACAACATACATACAGTGAAAAGTGGGGGTAACATGCCAGGCAAGATGGTACTTTCCTACACTGGTAGACTCAGATCTGACCTCTCCCCAAGAATTGGGAAAGAAGGCCGACAAATAGATCAGAACAAGGGTGAACAGAAAAGTTCATACAGGGGGTGACAAGGATGACAAGAAGAAGGATGGTAAGTCTTCTGACAAGGGTGGGAACAAAAGTAAACATTCTGAGTCTTCATCAGGCCCACAAATATCCTCTGGGGGTGGTGGGTCCAAATCCTCTTCTAACAATCAGAAAAAGCCTTGGTGTTATTTATGTAAAGTAAAAGGCCATTGGGCAAGTGATTCCACTTGTCCAAAGAAAAATACCAAACCTCCCACCACCACAACCCCAACTGCAACTTCTAGTGCCCCTAGTAATAGCAGTGGTGGTGGGAAGTCTACTACTAATAGCCAATCCAAGGATGTAGCTGGGCTCTCTATTGGCAATGTAGTTGTGGTTGGTCTTGTTAGGGAGACCACAGAGGCTGTTTTAGTCTCTGATGGTGGCATTGACTTTGCCACCTTGGTTGTTTGTCCCCTTAATATGGATAAGTACAAGCAACTACCCCTAATCAATGGTGTTGAGGTTGAGGCCTGCAGGGACACAGGAACCAGTGTAACTACGGTGATAGAAAAACTGGTCCACCCTGATCAACACCTACTTGGTCAGCAGTACCAAGTGACTGATGCTCATAACAACACTCTTAGCCACCCCATGGATGTTGTGAATCTCAACTGGGGGGGGGGGGGGGGTTTACTGGTCCAAAGAAAGTTGTGGTAGCCACTGAATTACCTGTAGATTGCTTACTGGGCAATGATTTGGAAACATCAGCTTGGGCAGAAGTGGAGTTGAAGGCCCATGCAGCAATGCTGGGCATTCCTGGGCATATTTGTGCTTTGACAAGGGCTCAGGCCAAGAAGCAAAAAGGACAGGGAAACTTGGATCCTGGAACAATGGACCATGTGCTCACAAACACTAGGGGTAGAAAGGGTCAATCCCTGCCCACTATCTCTCCCTTCACAGATGATTCCCCTTTTGAGTAAGAGGAATCCTCTCCCTCTGCAGAACCTACACCAGATGAGCTGGCATCAGACACTGCTGAGCTTTTGGGTGAAGGGGGGCCTGCCAGGGAAGAGCTGAGTGTGACACAGCAACCCTGTCCCACATTAGAGGGTTTGAGACAGCAAGCTGTCAAACAGCAGAATGGAGATGTCAGTGATAGCCATAGAATGTATTGGGAAGATACCCTCTTGTACACAGAGTCAAGGGACCCTAAACCTGGAGCTGGCAGGAGATTGGTCATTCCCCTGCAGTACAGAGAGTTTCTTCTTACCCTGGCACATGACATTCCTTTGGCTGGGCATTTGGGCCAGACAAAAACATGGGAAAGACTTGTCCCCTTGTTTCACTGGCCTCATATGTCAGAGGACACAAAATAGTTTTGTCGCTCTTGTGTGACCTACCAAGCCAGTGGCAAGACTGGTGGCACTCCAAAGACCCCTTTAATTCCACTTCCAGTGGTTGGGGTGCCCTTTGAAAGGGTAGGGGTTGACATAGTTGGCCCCCTTGACCCTCCAACAGCTTCAGGCAATAGATTTATCTTAGTGGTAGTGGACCATGCCACAGGATACCCTGAAGCCATCCCCTTAAGGACCACTACAGCTCCTGCAGTAGCAAAGGCCCCCCTGGGAATCTTTTCCAGGGTGGGATTTCCTAAGGAAGTGGTGTCAGACAGAGGTAGCAACTTCATGTCTGCATATCTAAAAGCAATGTGTAAGGAGTGTGGTGTAACCTATAAGTTCACCACCCTTTACCTTCCACAGTACATGAAAAAGGCCAGTAAAAACCTTCAGGCCAGCCAGGAGCTGCAAAAGCAATGGCATGACCAGAAGGCTTTCCTGACTCAGTACCACCCAGGACAGAAGGTGTGGGTATTGGAGCCTGTGGCCCCAAGAGCACTCCAGGACAAATGGAGTGGACCCCATCTAATTGTTGAAAAGAAGGGTGAGGTTACCTACTTGGTAGACCTGGGCACTGCCAGGAGTCCACTTAGGGTGATTCATATCAACCGCCTGAAACCCTACTATGACAGGGCTGATCTCACCCTGCTCATGGCAACAGATGAGGGACAGGAAGAAGAGAGTGACCCTCTCCCTGATCTCTTCTCCACCACTGAAGCTGATGGCTTAGTGGAGGGAGTAGTTTTAGCAGATTGTCTTACTGCAGAACAGAAAGACAACTGCATCAATCTCCTAAGCCCGTTTTCAGACCTCTTTTCACTTGTACCAGGTACAACTTCCTGGTATGAACATACAATTGATACTGGAGACAGCCTGCCTGTCAAAAGTAAAATTTATGGGCAGCCTGACCATGTCAGGGACTGCATTAAACAAGAGGTGCAGAAAATGTTGGACTTAGGGGTGATTGAGCCTTCAGAAAGCCCCTGGGCTAGCCCAGTTGTGCTTGTACCAAAACCGTACACCAAAAATGGAAAGAGAGATGAGGTTTTGTGTAGATTATAGAGGGCTCAATCAAGTAACCAAGACAGATGCTCACCCTATCCCCAGGGCAGAAGAGCTTATAGATACACTGGCTTCTGCCACTTATATAAGCACTTTTGATCTAACTGCAGGGTATTGGCAGATTAGGTTATTAGAAGATGCTAAACCCAAGACTGCATTTTCTACCATTGGAGGGCACTACCAATTCACACTAATGCCGCTTGGTTTGAAAAATGCACCTGCCACTTTTCAGAGGTTGGTGAACACAGTCCTGCAAGGGTTGGAAGCTTTCAGTGCAGAATATCTAGATGATATTGCTGTCTTTAGCTCAACCTGGGATGATCACCTGGTCCACCTATGGAGAGTTTTGGAGGCCCTGCAAAAGGCAGGCCTCACTATCAAGGCCTCAAAGTGCCAGATAGGGCAGGGGAAAGTGGTTTATCTGGACCACCTGGTAGGTGGAGAACAGATTGCACCATTACAGTAGAAAATCCAAACTATCATGGATTGGGTTCCCCCTACAACTCAAATCCAGGTGAGAGCCTTTTTAGGCCTCACAGGGTACTATAGGAGATTCATAAAGAATGATGGCTCCATTGCAGCCCCTCTTAATGATCTCACTAGCAAGAAGATGCCTAAGAAGGTATTGTGGGCAGCTAGCTCTGTGCTCTGCACCTGTCCTAAAAAGCCCTTGTTACTCCAAGCAATTCATTGTACAAACTGATGCATCTGAATTAGGGGTTGGGGCAGTACTATCACAACTGAATTCTGAGGGCCAGGATCAACCAGTTGCTTTTATCAGCAGAAGGTTGACCCCTATAGAAAAGTGTTGGTATGCCATAGAGAGGGAGGCCTTTGCTGTGGTCTGGGTAATGAAAAAGTTGAGACCATACCTGTTTGGTACTCACTTTATTGTTCAGACAGACCACAAACCTCTACTTTGGCTAAAACAAATGAAAGGTGAAAACCCTAAATTGTTGAGGTGGTCCATATCGCTACAGGGAATGGACTGTACAATGCAGATGGACTCTCCAGATATTTCCACTTAGACAATGAAGACTCATCTGGACAAGATTAGCCTTATTGTCGTTCGTTTGGGGGGGGGGGGGGGTTGTGTAGGAAAGTACCATCTTGCCTGGCATGTTACCTCCATTTTCACTGAATGTATGTTTGTTTTTGCCCATGTGTCACTGGGATCCTGCCAGGCAGGACCCCAGTGCTCATAATGTATGCCCTGTATGTGTTCCCTGTGTGGTGCCTAACTGTATCACTGAGGCTCTGCTAACCAGAACCTCAGTGTTTATGCTCTCTCTGCTTTTCACAATTGTCACTACAGGCTAGTGACTATCCTCACCAATTCTCATTGGCACACTGGAACACCCTTATAATTCCCTTGTATATGGTACCTAGGTACCCACGGTATTGGGGTTCCAGGAGATCCCTATGAGCTGCAGCATTTCTTTTGCCACCCATAGGGAGCTCAGACAATTCTTACACAGGACTGCCACTGCAGCCTGAGTGAAATAACGTCCATGTTATTTCACAGCCATTTTACACTGCACTTAAGTAACTTATAAGTCACCTATATGTCTAACCCTCACTTGATGAAGGTTAGGTGCCAAGTTACATAGTGTGTGGGCACCCTGGCACTAGCCAAGGTGCCCCCACATTGTTCAGGGCAAATTCCCCAAACTTTGTGAGTGCGGGACACCATTAGACGCATGCACTACATATAGGTCACTACCTATAAGTAGGGTCACAATGGTAACTCCGAACATGGCCCTGTAACATGTCTAGGATCATGGAATTGTCCCCCCAATACCATTCTGGTATTGGGGGGACAATTCCATGCATCCACGAGTCTCCAGCATAGAGCCCGGGTACTGCCAAACTAACTTTCTGGGGTCTCCACTGCAGCTACTGCTGCTGCCAACTCCTCAGACAGGTTTCTGCCCCCCTGGGGCCTCGGCAGCCTGGTCCAAGGAAGACAGAACAAAGGATTTCCTCTGAGAGAGGGTGTTACACCTTCTCCCTTTGGAAATAGGTGTGAAGGGCCTGGGAGCAGTAGCCTCTCCTGGCCTCTGGAAATGCTTTGAAGGGCACAGATGGTACCCTCCTTGCATAAGCCAGTCTACACCGGTTCAGTGTTCCCCCAAGCCCTGCTCTGGCGTGAAACTGGACAAAGGAAAGGGGAGGTGCCCAGAGCTCCTCCATTGTGTACCAGACCTCTGCCATCTTGGATGCAGAGGTTTGAGGGTACAATGGACAGCTCTGAGTGGCCAGTGCCAGTAGGTGACGTCAGAGACCCCTCCTGATAGGTGCTTACCTTTCTCAGTAGCCAATCCTCCTCTGTGGGCTATTTAGGGTCTCTCCAGTGGGTATCTCACCAGATAACGAATGCAAGAGTTCACAGAGTTCCTCTGCACTTCCCTCTTCGACTTCTGCCAAGGATCGACCGCTGACTGCTCCAGGACACCTGCATAACCGCAACAAAGTAGCAAGAAGACTACCAGCAACATTGTAGCGCCTCATCCTGCCGGCTTTCTTGACTGTTTCCTGGTGGTGCATGCTCTGAGGGCTGTCTGCCTTCACCATGCACTGGAAGCCAAGAAGAAATCTCCCGTGGGTCGATGGAATCTTCCCCCTGCCAACGCAGGCACCAGACTTCTGCATCACCGGTCCTCTAGGTCCCCTCTCATCCTGACGAGCGTGGTCCCTGGAACACAGGAGCTGGGTCCAAGTCTCTTCGACAGTCCAGTGGCCCTTCTGTCCAAATTTGGTGGAGGTAAGTCTTTGCCTCCCCACGCCACACAGTAATCCTGTGTACTGCGTGAACTGCAGCTGCTCAGGGTTCTGTGCACTTTTCCAAGACTTCCTTCTTGCACAGCCTAGCCAAGGTCCCCAGCACTCCGTCCTGCATTGCCCAACTCGCTGAGTTGGACTCCGATGTCGTGGGACCCTCTTTTGTGACTCTGAGTCGGCCATTGTCCTCAGATCTTCTAAGTGCCTGTTCAGGTGCTTCTGCGGGTACTGCCTGCTTCTGTGTGGGCTCTTTGTGTTGCTGAGCACCCCCTCTGTCTCCTCCTCCAAGAGGCTACCTCCTGGTCCTTCCTAGGCTCTGGCAGCACCCAAAATCCTCAACTGCGACTCTTGCAGCTAGCAAGGCTTGTTTGCAGTCTTTCTGTGTGGGAACAACTCTGTGTCCTCCAGCACGCCGTGGGACATCTTCTGACTAAAGGAGAAGTTCCTGGCCCCTTCCGTTGTTGCAGAATCTTTGGCTGCTTCCACCCGGAGGCAGCCCTTTTGCACCTTCATCCAGGGTTTAGTGGGCTCTTGCCCCCCCCCCCCCCGGGACACTTGCATGACTCTTGGCCTTGGTCCCCTTCCTTTACAGGTCCTCAGGTCCAGGAATCCATCTTCAGTGTTTTGTAGTCAGTTGTTGTCCTTGCAGAATCCCCTATCTCGACTTTACTGTCTTTCTGGGGTAGTAGGGTAACTTTACTCCTACTTTTCAGGGTCTTGAGGGTATCTTGGACACCCTTAGTGTTTTCTTACACTCCCAGCGACCCTCTACACACTACACTAGGCCTGGGGCCCATTCGTGGTTCGCATTCCCCCTTTGGAGTACATGGTTTGTGTTGCCCCTAGGCCTATTGTTTCCTATTGCATTCTATTGTGTTCTACAGTGTTTGCACTACTTTTCTAACTGTTTACTTACCTGATTTTGGTTTGTGTCTATATATTTTGTGCATATTACTTACCTCCTAAGAGAGTAGATCCTCTGAGATACTTTTGGCATATTGTCACTAAAATAAAGTACCTTTATTTTTAGTAACTCTGAGGATTGTGTTTTCTTATGATATAGTGCTATATGATATAAATGGTATAGTAGGAGCTTTGCATGTCTCAGCTGCTCTGCTATAGCTACCTCTACCAGCCTAAGCTGCTAGAACACCTCTATTCTACTAATAAGGGATAACTGGACCTGGCACAAGGTGTAAGTACCACAAGGTACCCAAGAAAAGTGAACTGGAATCCATGCGAAGTCATAAAAGGGAGTCCCATGACGCCAGAGGACAACTCAGAAGGTTGTGCACTGCAGGAAGGAGTGCCGGGGACCCAGGCTTGGCAGTGCACGAAGGAAATCCTGGAAGAGTGCACAGGAGCTGGAGCAGCTGCAAATCAAACGGTACACAGCTTTGCAGTCTAGCGTGGGGAGGCAATGACTTACCTCCACCAAACTTGGACTGAAGAGTCATTGGACTGTGAGAGTCACTTGGACAGAGTTGCTGAGTTCCAGGGACCACGCTCGTCGTGCTGAGAGGGGACCCAGAGGACCAGTGTTGCAGGCTTTTGGTGCCTGCGTTAGCAGGGGGAAGATTCCGTCGACCAACTGGAGATTTCTTCTGAGCTTCTGGTGCAGGCTGAAGGCAGGCTACCCCCAGAGCATGCACCACCAGGAAACAGTCGATAAAGCTGGCAGGATTAGGCGCTACAATGTTGCTGGTAGTCGTCTTGCTACTTTGTTGCGGTTTTGCAGGCGTCCTGAGCAGTCAGCTGTCGATCCTTTGGTAGAAGGTGAAGAGGGAGATGCAGAGGAACTCTGGTGAGCTCTTGCATTCGTTATCTGAAGAATTCCCCAAAGCAGAGACCCTAAATAGCCAGAAAAGGAGGTTTGGCTACCAGGTTAGGAGGATTGGCTACCAAGAGAGGTAAAAGCCTATCAGAAGGAGCCCCTGACGTCACCTGCTGGCAATGGCCACTCAGAGCAGTCCAGTGTGCCACAGACACCTGTGTTTCCAAGATGGCAGAGGTCTGGGACACACTGGAGGAGCTCTGGGCACCTCCCCTGGGAGGTGCAGGTCAGAGGAGTGGTCACTCCCCTTTCCTTTGTCCAGTTTCGCGCCAGAGCAGGGCTGGGGGATCCCTGAACCCGTGTAGACTGGCTTATGCAGAGATGGGCACCATCTGTGCCCATCAAAGCATTTCCAGATGCTGGGGGAGGCTACTCCTCCCCAGCCCTTCACACCTATTTCCAAAGGGAGAGGGGTGTAACACCCTCTCTCAGAGGAAATCCTTTGTTCTGCCTTCCTGGGCCAGGGCTGCTCGGACCCCAGGAGGGCAGAAACCTGTCTGAGGGGTTGGCAGCAGCAGCAGCTGCAGTGGAGACCCCGGAAAGGCAGTTTGGCAGTACCCGGGTACTGTGCTAGAGACCCGGGGGATCATGGAATTGTCCCCCCAATACCAGAATGGTATTGGGGTGACAGTTCCATGATCTTAGACATGTTACATGGCCATGTTCGGAGTCATCATTGTTACGCTACACATAGGTAGTGACCCATGTGTAGTGCACGCGTGTAATGGTGTCCCCGCATTCACAAAGTCCGGGGAATTTGCCCTGAGCGATGTGGGGCACCTTTGCTAGTGCCAGGGTGCCCACACACGAAGTAACTTTGCACCCAACCTTCACCAGGTGTAGGTTAGAGATATAGGTGACTTATAAGTTATTTAAGTGCAGTGGTAAATGGCTGTGAAATAATGTGGACGTTATTTCACTCAGGCTGCAGTGGCAGGCCTGTGTAAGAATTGTCAGAGCTCCCTATGGGTGGCAAAAGAAATGCTGCAGCCCATAGGGATCTCCTGGAACCCCAATACCCTGGGTACCTCAGTACCATATACAAGGAAATTATATGGGTGTACCAGTATGCCAATGTGAATTGGTAAATTTAGTCACTAGCCTGTTAGTGACAAATTTGGAAAGCAGAGAGAACATAACCATTGAGGTTATGATTAGCAGATCCTCAGTGAGACAGTTAGGCATCACACAGGGAACACATACAGGGCACATACTTATGAGCACTGGGGCACTGCCTGACACATAGACTAAAACAACATATATACAGTGAAATATGGGGGTAACATGCCAGGCAAGATGGTACTTTCCTACAGAACCCCCCCCAAATGAAGGACAATAAGACTAGCCATGACCTGATGAGTCTTCATTGTCATTTCATTTGTTTTAGTCAAAGTAGAGGTTTGTGGTCTGTCTGAACAATAAATTGAGTGCCAAACAGGTATGGCCTCAACTTTTTCAGTGCCCAGACCACAGCAAAGGCCTCCCTCTCTATGTTAGACCAACGCTTTTCTCTAGGGGTCAACCTTCTGCTGATAAAAGCAACTGGTTGATCCTAGCACTCAGAATTCAGTTGTGATAAGACTGCCCCTACCCCTAATTCAGATGCATCAGTTTGAACATTGAATTTCTTGGAGTAACATGGGCTTTTTAGGACAGGTGCAGAGCACATGGCCTGTTTGAGCTCCTCAAAAGCTTTCTGACAGCTAGTTGTCCATAATACCTTTTTTAGGCATATTATTACGTGTGAGATCATTAAAAGGGACTGCTATGGAGCCATAGTTTTTATTGAATCTACTGTAATACCCAGTGAGGCCTAAGAAGGCTCTCACCTGGGTCTGAGTTGTAGGGGGAACCCAATCCATGATTGTCTGGATTTTCCCCTGAAGTGGTGCAATCTGTTCTCCACCTACCAGGTGTCCCAGATAAACCACCTTACCCTGCCCTATCTGGCACTTTGAGGCCTTGATAGTGAGGCCTGCCTTTTGCAGGGCCTCCAAAACTGTCCAAAGGTGGACCAGGTGCTCATCCCAGGTTGAGCTAAAGACAGCAATATCATCTAGATATGCTGCACTAAAAGCCTCCAACCGTTGCAGGGCTGTGTTCACCAACCTCTGAAAAGGGGCAGGTGCATTTTTCAAACCAAAGGGCATCACTGTAAATTGGTAGTGCCCTCCTATAGTTGAAAATGCAGTCCTAGGTTTAGCATCCTCAGCCAATTTGATCTGCCAATACCCTGCAGTCAAATCAAAGGTGCTATGATACTTGGCATATGCCAGTGTATCAATGAGCTCATCTGCCCTGGGTATAGGGTGAGCATCAGTTTTTGTTACCTCATTGAGACCTCTGTAGTCTACACAAAACCTCCTCTTCCTTTTTCCATCTTTTGAGTGAGGCTTTGGTACAAGCACCACAGGACTCGCCCAGGGGCTTTCAGAAGGTTCAATCACTCCCAGATCAAGCATCTTCTGTACCTTTTGTTTAATGCAGTCCCTGGCATGGTCAGGCTGCCTATAAATCTTACTCTTGACAGGCAGGCTATCACCAGTATCAATTGTGTGTTCACACCAGGATGTTGTACCAGGCGCAATTGAAAAGAGGTCAGAAAATTGTCCAAGGAGATTTATGCATTTGTCTTTCTGTTCTGCAGTCAGACAGTCTGCCAAAACTACTCCCTCTACTAAAGCATCAGTTGCAGTGGTGGAAAAGAGATCAGGGATAGGGTCACTCTCTTCTTCCTGTCCCTCATCTGTTGCTATGAGCAGGGTGAGATCAGCCCTGTCATAGTAGGGTTTTAGGCGGTTGACATGAATCACCCTAAGGGGACTCCTGGCAGTGCATAGGTCTACCAAATAGGTGACCTCACCCTTTTTCTCAACAATTAGATGGGGTCCACTCCATTTGTCTTGGAGTGCTCTTGGGGCCACAGGCTCCAATAGCCACACCTTCTGTCCTGGTTGATACTGGATCAGAACAGCCTTCTGGTCATGCCATTGCTTCTGGAGCTCCTGGCTGGCCTGAAGGTTTTTGCTGGCCTTTTTCATGTACTCGGCCATTCTGGATCTTAGGCCAAGTACATAGTCAACTATGTCCTGTTTGGGAGCTTTTAAAGGTTGTTCCCAACCCTCCTTCACAAGAGTGAGTGGACCTCTTACAGGGTGTCCAAAGAGGAGTTCAAAGGGGATGAAGCCCACTCCTTTCTGGGGTACCTCGCTGTAAGCAAAAAGGAGGCAAGGTAACAGGACATCCCATCTCCTCCTGAGTTTTTCATGGAGTCCCATTATCATACCTTTGAGAATTTTATTAAACCTCTCTATCAGTCCATTAGTCTGTGGGTGATAAGGAGTGGTGTACTTGTAGGTAACACCACACTCCTTCCACATTGCTTTCAAGTATGCAGACATGAAGTTGCTACCCCTGTCTGATACAACCTCTTTAGGAAAACCCACCCTGGAAAAGATTCCCAGGAGGGCCTTTGCCACTGCAGGAGCTGTAGTGGTCCTTAGAGGAATTGCTTCAGGATATCTTGTGGCATTGTCCACAACCACCAAGAGAAACCTATTGCCGGAAGCAGTAGGAGGGTCACGGGGGCCAACTATGTCAACCCCTACCCTTTCAAAGGACACCCCAACCACAGGTAGTGGAATAAGGGGAGCCTTTGGAGTGCCACCAGTCTTGCCACTGGCTTGGCAGGTCACACAAGACTTGCAAAAATCTTTAGTGTCCTCTGACATCCTAGGCCAGTGAAACAGGGGGACAAGCCTTTCCCATGTTTTGATCTGGCCCAAATGCCCAGCCAAAGGAATGTCATGTGCAAGAGTTAGGAGGAACTCTCTGTACTGCATGGGAATGACCAATCTCCTGGCTGCTCCAGGTTTTGGGTCCCTTGCCTCGGTGTACAAGAGGTTGTCCTCCCAGTAAACTCTACCCCTAGCTTTAGGGAGCACTTGGTCCATTGTTCCAGGATCCACGTTACCCTGTCCTTTTTGCTTTTTGGCCTGAGCCCTTGTCAAAGCAAAAATATGCCCAGGAATGCCCAGCATTGCTGCATGAGCCTCCAACTCCACTTCTGCCCAAGCTGATGTCTCTAAATCATTTCCTAGTAGACAGTCTACAGGTAAATCTGAGGCAACCATAACTTTCTTTAGACCAGTAACCCCCACCCCCCTCAGTTGAGATTCACAACAGCCATGGGGTGGCTAAGAGTGTTGTTATGAGCGTCTGTCACTTGGTACTGCTGCCCAAGTAGGTGTTGTTACAGGTGGACCAGTTTCTCTATGACCATAGTAACACTGGCACCTGTGTCCCTGTAAGCCTGAAACTCAATGCCATTTATTAGGGGAAGTTGCTTGTACTTATCCATATTAAGAGGACAAGCAACCAAGGTGGCCAAATCAATGGCACCTTCAGAGACTAAGACAGCCTCTGTGGTCTCCCTAACAAGACCAACCCCAACTACATTGCCAATAGTGAGCCCAGCTGCACCCTTGGTTTGGCTATTTGTAGGTTTGCTCCCACCACCACTGCTATTACTTGGGGCACTAAAATTTGTAGCAGGGTTTGTGGTAGTGGGGGGTTTGGTGTTTTTCTTTGGACAACTGGAGTCAGATGCCCAACGGCCTTTGACTTTACACAAATAACACCAAGGCTTTTTAGGTTGATTATTGGAAGAGGATTTCAACCCACCACCCCCACCAGAGGATTTTTGTGGGCCTGATGAAGACTCAGTTTTACTTTTGTCCCCACCCTTCTCAGAAGACTTACCATCCTTATTGTAGCCTTCCTTGTCACCCCCTGTATGAACTTTTCTGTTCACCCTTGTTCTGACCCATTTGTCTGCCTTCTTTCCCAATTCTTGGGGAGAGGTCAGATCTGAGTCCACTAGATATTGGTGTACCAAGTCAGACACACAGTTATTCAGAATATGCTCTCTCAGAAGAAGATTATACAGGCTTTCATAGTCAGATACTCTACTGCCATGTAACTACCCCTCCAAGGCCTTCACTGAATAGTCCATAAAGTCTGTCCAGTCTTGAGAGGACTCTTTTCTGGTGTCTCTGAACGTAATCCTGTATTTTTCAGTGGTTAAGCCAAATCCATCCAAGAGTGCATCCTTCAAAACTGTAAAATTCTTAGCTTCACTTTCCCTAACAGTAAGGAGCCTATCCCTCCCCTTTCCAGTGAAAGATAGCCACAAAATAGCAGCCCACTGCCATTGAGGGACCCCTGTACCATACAGGCCCTCTCAAGTGCAGCAAACCACTTGTTGATGTCATCCCCCTCTTTGTAAGGGGGACTTTCTTGTGCAGATTCCTGGAATCATGCTCTCTAACAGGATTACTATCAGCAATACTGCTGCTGCCACCATGGGGTCCTAACCCCAATCTCTGTCTCTCCTTCTCCAGGTCTAGGGATTCCCTATCTAAGGCCAGCTGTTGCTGTTTAAGCTTCAATCTGGCCTCTTCAACCCTCAACTTTTTGAGTTCCCTTTCTAACATGTTGTCTTCAGGGTGGGTGGGTTGGGAATGCATGGACACATAAGATAAATTCGAAACAACAGAGGGAGATCTCTCCCTAACTGACTGAACCCTAACAACTTGGCCTCCAAGAATAAAGACTCCCCTAATATGATGGGAACCTCCATTACTACCAACATTACTAGGTGTCCTGCTAGGGGGCAGATCTGGCACAGAACCCTCCCTACCTCCCTCAAGGAGATCCCCTGACTCATCATTCACAATAAGCATGTTATATAGAAACTTTTTTGTAGGGTTCTTTCCTATCACTAAACCTCTATCTAAGCAGAGACTCCTTAGGCTCTTGTAATTCAAATTGTTATAAGTAGTATTGACCATTTTAAGAGTAGAGTCTTCTACAGACATGATAGCAAAAGGTTTAGAGATAGTAAGGTGGACTATCTTGTGCAGATTCCTGAAATCATGCTCTCTAACAGGATTACTATCAGGAATACTGCTGCTGCCACCATGGGGTCCAAACCCCAATCTCTGTCTTTCCTTCTCCAGGTCTAGGGATTCCCTATCTAAGGCCAGCTGTTGCTGTTTAAGCTTCAGTCTGGTCTCTTCAACCCTCAACCTTTTGAGTTCCCTTTCCAACAAGTTATCCTCAGGATGGGTGGGTTGGGAATGCTTGGACACAGATGACAAATTGGAAGCAACAGAGGGGGACTTGTCCCTAACTGACTGGACCCTAGCAACTTGGCCTCTAGGAATAAAGGATACCCTACTGTGATGGGCACCTCCATTACTACCAACATTACTGGGTGTCCTGCTAGGGGGCAGATCCTGTTCAGATCCCTCCCCACCTTCCTTAAGGTGCTCCCCTGAGTCAGAATGGGAACCTTCTATTAACCTCTCATCTGATGTGCTTGCTAGGGACTCATCATTTACAATAAGCATGTTAAACAGAAACTCTTTTGTAGGGTTCTTTCCTATCACTAAACCTCTATCTAAGCAGAGACTCCTTAGGCTCTTGTAATTCAAATTGTCATAAGTTGTATTGACAGTTTTAAGAGCTGAATCTTCCACAGACATGATAGCAAAAGGTTTAGAGATAGTGAGAAGGAAGAAAAAGTTTCAGAACTTTTTAAAGAACAGAGAAAAAAAACTTTTCTAACTTTCAGAAAACATTTAGAAGTTTTAGGAAACTTTTCAGAACTTTGTGAAAAGTTTGAGAGAAGAAAAACAAAACTTTTTGGTTAAGTGTACATACACTGAACTGTTTTGTATATGATTCTCTTATGAAAAGTACACAATTACAAAGTGGTAAGTAGTTACAAGTACTTATCCCACCGCTGCACAATCAATGTAGGAGGCTGGCCTGGCTTGTAGTGGGTACCAGAGGGACTTACACCTTGTGCCAGGTCCAGTTATCCCTTATTAGTGTAGAAGAGGTGTTTCTAACAGCTTAGGCTGATGGAAGGTAGCTATGGCAAAGCAGCTTAGGCTGAACTAGGATAAATGTAAAGCTCCTACTATACCACTTATATCATATGCACAATATCATAAGAAAACACAATACACAGAGTTACTAAAAATAAAGGTACTTTATTTTTATGACAATATGCCAAAAGTATCTCAGTGAGTACCCTCAGTAAGAGAGTAAGATATATACACAAGTTATATGTACACAAACCAAAATTATGCAAGTAATAGCAAGAAACGTAATGCAAGCAATGTAAAATTACAGTAGATTGCAATAGGAGCACATAGGTATAGGGGCAACACAAACCATATACTCCAAAAGTGGAATGCGAACCACGAATGGACCCCAAACCTATGTGAGCTTGTAGAAGGTCGCTGGGACTGTAAGAAAACAGTGAGGGTTAGAAAAATAGCCCACCCCAAGACCCTGAAAGGTCGGTGTAAAGTGCACCTACTACCCCCAGAGGGCACAGAAGTCGTGATAGGGGGATTCTGCAGGAAGAACAAACACCAGCAATGCAACAACAGTGGATTTACGGACCTGAGTACCTGTAAGACAAGGGGACCAAGTCCAATAGTCGCGGCAGTGTCGAGAGTGGGCAGGAGCCCAGGAAATGCCAGCTGAGGGTGCAAGGAAGCTGCCACCTGTTGGAAGAAGCTTGGAGTTCTGCAAGAAAGAAGAGGACTAGGAACATCCCCTTTGGAGGATGGATGTCGCACGTTACGATGAAGCTAGCAGAGGTATTCCCACGAAGAAAGACCACAAACAAGCCTTGCTAGCTGCAAGGGTTGCAGTAGAGGTTTTTGGGTGCTGCTGTGGCCAAGGAGGGACCAGGATGTCGCCACTTGGAAGAAGATACAGAGGGGCACCCAGCAAGTCAGGGAGCCCTCACAAAAGCAGGCAGCACCCGCAGAAGTACCTGAACAGGCACTTGGAAGAGGAGTGAACCGGAGTCCATGCAAATTCAGAAAAGGGAGTCCCACGATGCCGGAGGACAACTCAGAAGGTTATGCACTGCAGGTTAGAGTGTCAGGGACCCAGGCTTGGCTGTGCGCAAAGGAAATCCTGGAAGAGTGCACAGGAGCCGGAGCAGCTGCAAATCACGCGGTACCCAGCAATGCAGTCTAGCGTGGGGAGGCAATGACTTACCTCCACCAAACTTGGACTGAAGAGTCATTGGACTGTGGGAGTCACTTGGACAGAGTTGCTGAGTTCCAGGGACCACGCTCGTTGTGCTGAGAGGGGACCCAGAGGACCAGTGATGCAGTCTTTTGGTGCCTGCGGTTGCAGGGGGAAGATTCAGTCGACCCACGGGAGATTTCTTCAGAGCTCCTGGTGCAGAGAGGAGGCAGGCTACCCCCAGAGGATGCACCACCTGGAAACAGTCGAGAAAGCCGGCAGGATGAAGCGATACAAGGTTGCTAGTAGTCGTCTTGCTACTTTGTTGCATTTTTACAGGCGTCCTGAGCAATCAGCAGTCGATCCTTTGGTAGAAGGTGAAGAGGGGGATGCAGAGGAACTCTGATGAGCTCTTGCATTCGTTATCTAAAGAATTCCCCAAAGAAGAGACCCTAAATAGCCAGAAAAGGAGGTTTGGCTACCAGGTTAGGAGGATTGGCTACCAAGAGAGGTAAGAGCCTATCAGAAGGAGCCTCTGATGTCACCTGCTGGCACTGGCCACTCGGAGCAGTCCAGTGTGCCCCCAACACCTCTGTTTCCAAGATGGCAAAGGTATGGGACACACTGGAGGAGCTCTGGACACCACCCCTAGGGTGGTAATGGACAGGGGAGTGGTCACTCCCCTTTCCTTTGTCCAGAATCGCACCAGAGCAGGGGCTGGGGTATCCCTGAACCAGAGTAGACTGGCTTGTGCAAGGAGGGCACCATTTGTGCCCTTCAAAGCATTTCCAGAGGCTGGGGGAGGCTACTCCTCCCCAGCCCTTCACACCTATTTCCAAAGAGAGAGGGTATAACACCCTCTCTCAGAGGAAATCCTTTGTTCTGCCTTCCTGGGCCAGGGCTGCCTGGACCCCAGGAGGGCAGAAACCTGTCTGAGGGGTTGGCAGCAGCAGCAGCTGCAGTGGAGACCCCGGAAAGGCAGTTTGTCAGTACCCGGGTACTGTGCTAGAGACCCGGGGGATCATGGAATTGTCCCCCCAATATCAGAATGGTATTGGGGTGACAATTCCATGATCCTAGACATGTTACATGGCCATGTTCGGAGTTACCATTGTGACGCTACACATAGGTAGTGACCCATGTGTAGTGCACGCGTGTAATGGTGTCCCCGCACTCACAAAGTCCGGGGAATTTGCCCTGAACAATGTGGGGGCACCTTGGCTAGTGCCAGGGTGCCCACACACTAAGTAACTTTGCACCCAACCTTCACCAGGTGAAGTTTAGACATATAGGTGACTTATAAGTTATTTAAGTGCAGTGGTAAATGGCTGTGAAATAACATGGACGTTATTTCACGCAGGCTGCAGTGGCAGGCCTTATGGGTGGCAAAAGAAATGCTGCAGCCCATAGGGATCTCCTGGAACCCCAATACCCTGGGTACCTCAGTACCATATACTAGGGAATTATATGGGTGTACCAGTATGCCAATGTGAATTGGTAAATTTAGTCACTAGCCTGTTAGTGACGAATTTGGAAAGCAGAGAGAGCATAACCACTGAGGTTCTGAATAGCAGAGCCTCAGTGAGACAGTTAGGCATCACACAGGGAACACATACAGGGCACACTTATGAGCACTGGGGCCCTGCCTGGCAGGGTCCCAGTGACACATAAACTAAAACAACATATATACAGTGAAATATGGGGGTAACATGCCAGGCAAGATGGTACTTTCCTACAGTGACGTAACCGACTGCAATAAAAGGGACTTGGGAGGTTTTCCCGCCAGTCCGAATGTATTACCAGTGTACGAGTGTGTCTTTCATTTTCCGAATACCGCCACCATCCATACATGCCAGGGCACACAACAAATTGGCGACGAGGCGGCCAATCCGAAGGACGCGGACCCCCTCGTGCACGTGCTTACTTGCTCCCTTTGAGAGCGATCACCCCCGAGTGACGCGGGCAGCCCCCTGCAGGTGGTGGGGTCCCCGACGAGCGTCACCCGTTTCTTCTAGCGGCGGCCCCCTGCGTTTCCTGGCCGGCGGGCGTGTCGGTGCGGCGGCACAATGGAGCAGTGATCGGACGCGCTGTGGTGTGCGCACGCCTCTTTTCTCCTTAGCACCGCATTTGGTGGCTGAACGAGGCGTCGCGCTCCCACTGGAGTGCACATCAATCAGAAAAGGCATTCAAGAGCATTTTCTTAGAGACTTTCGAGCTTGTGCTCATTTTCTCCCCTTACCTGCTCTTTTGGCTGCCTGAATGTTGTTCTTCCTCTGCTGGAGGTGTTCCTAGCTGTCTGATCCATCCACCACTCGCTGTGTCCCCTGGAATGCCACAGGACAGGTGACTCTTGCGCAGAGTGGTAGGATACTACTCACACACTGCATTCTCACACGTCAGGAGTGCGTGCACGTGATCCAAAGAGGGCAGCGACGTGTGTGTGAGTCTCTGGTGAATCTTCTTCAGTCGGAGTGCACAGGACGAGCAGTGGGGTGATCCAACCTCGTATGTGTGATGTGCAACCATGGCATCCGTACAGGCCTTAGAACCTTTCGTTGTAGAAGGTCCTCCCTCAGCCCAAGCAGCTCGTTGGAAAGAGTGGGTGGACAAGCTAGAGACCTACTTTGCCACAACAGCTTTAGACAATGACAGACGCTGTCCCATGTTACTACATTTGGGAGGTGCAGCTATTCATAATCTGGGACAATCAGTGGCCGAAGAGGGCCCACCGTTCACCTCCAATCGCTAAAACGGGTGCTCACAGCTCAATTTGAACCCCTAGCGAATCTCGATTACAAACTTTTTCTTCTCAGACAAGCTAGGCAACTTCCGCACGCATCAGTTGATACCTTCTATGCAAGATTGAAGGACCTAGCTCGCACCTGCACCTTAGTGGATGTCGAAGATGAAGTCCGTGCGCAGTTTAGACAGGGCTGCGCGTCTGTGAAACTGAGAGAACACATATTACAGGTACCGGGCATGTCGATGGTGAACATCTCAACGCTGGGAAGGTCCAAGGAGCTGTCCAAGGTACGTGCAGCCCATATGGAAGTGGCACTGCAAACCCAGCTCAAAGTGGAGCCAGTGAACGCCGTTACTGCAGTGGCTGGTGACAAAAAAACATCCAGGCAAAAGGTCACCACGTCATTGCGATCCTGTTACTCATGTGGAGGTCCATTCACTCATCAAGGGGTATGTCCTGCGCAAGGCATGAAATGCATAAGTTGTTATAAATTAAATCATTTCGCCAAGGTATGCAGGTCAACGCCCCGTTCAAGGTCACAGAAGTCCAAAGCTGTCAACGCTATCCAACCTCCACTGTTGACAGAAGAATATGATGATCTGGAAGATGATGAGGAAGGTGAAGGAACAGTCCATGTAATACATGCATTACAGCCCAGTGGTTATCCCCCGAAATGAGTACCAAGATGCCCAGTTCCCCTGGCAGGCCATAAAGTTGATGCACTGATTGACACTGGCGCTTCCATCAATGTGATGGCACAGTCGATCTTAAAAAGCCTTCCTATTCCGCCCAAGCTACGACCTACAATGACTCAGGTATACGTGTTTGGATCATCACGGCCATTGCCTTTGGCAGGTGTGTTTACCAAGACACTATCTCATGAGGGACAGGCAATACAAACTAAGGTATTTGTCACCCTCACTGGATCAGATATGCTGCTAAGCTGCCGGATGGCAGAACAGCTAAATCTCATCTCATTCGCATTCAGCGTTCACCTGGAGACTGTGGAGAGCCTGGTAGCTGAATTCAAACTGCTATTTGAAGGTATAGGCTGTCTGAAGGATCGCATGTTACGACTACATGTTGACAAATCCCTACAACCAGTGGCTTTGAAACATCGCAGGGTTGCTTTCCATCTGAGGCCCAAAGTGGAGGAGGAGGTCAGGAAGTTGGAGCAAGCGGATGTCATAGAAAAGGTTGATGGTCCCACTCTGTGAGTGTCGCCCATCGTGATTGCAAGGAAACCCAAGCAACCTGGAGAGGTGAGAATATGTGTGGATATTCGTTTGCCTAATGTGGCCATCAAGTGTGAGCGACATCTAATGCCTACTGTAGATGACATCGTTGCAGAGGTGGCAGGGTCAAGATGGTTCTCAAAAATGGATTTGCGGTCAGGATACCATCAGCTTTTATTACATCCCGATTCACTAGAAATAACCACCTTCTCCACTCATGTGGGTCTCAGGCGCTATAAAAGACTGAGTTTTGGGATCTCCAGCGCTGCAGAGATCTTCCAGGACACCATCCGAGGGGTACTTGCTGGACTGCCAGGAGTCATCAATGTCAGCGATGACATACTTGTGCATGCTCCCAGCGTGGAGTCACATCTTGTTTGTCTCCGAGCCACATTCCAGAGGCTTCATGAAAATGGTTTAACACTTCATAGAGACAAATGTTCCTTCCTACAAACAGAGGTGGCTTTCTTTGCATATCGGTTCTCTGGAGAAGGAGTGTTGCCAGACGCGGCCAAGGTAAGGGACATTCAATCTGCCATGGCTCCCATCAATGTGTCTGGTGTTCACAGTTATCTAGGCATGCTGAATTACTGCGGACGGTTCATCAAGAACCTGACAGCACTGACAGCTCCCCTCAGAGACCTCGTGAAGGCCAATGCGGTGTGGGAATAGGGACATGAACATGAAGCAGCTTTCCAGGCCACTAAATCAGCACTATCTGAACACACCACTCTAGTCTACTTTGATCTCAGGAAGGAGTCTGAACTGTCGGTGGATGTTAGTCCCACAGGGCTAGGTGCAGTGTTGGCACAGAGGCAGATGGACGGGGAATGGGCCCCCGTGGCATATGCCAGTCGAGCCCTAACAGAGACTGAGCAACGCTATTCCCAAATCAAAAAAGAAGCCATTGCGGTGTATTGGGGCTGCAGACACTTTCATTTGTACCTGTATGGTCAGCCGTTTATAGTTCACACTGATCACAAGCCTCTGATTCCTTTATTTAATGGGTCCTCGTCCAAGCCCCCACCACGAATTGAAAAGTGGATTTTGCAATTACAAGACTATCGATTTCCGTTGGTGTATCGACCTGGAAGTTTGAACCCTGCCGACTACCTCTCACGGCATGCCAGGCATGCTACTTCTCGCAAAGTCGCGGATGTGGAGGAGGTAGAAGAGTACGTAAGATTAATAGTAGAAAGGTCTCGACCACTGCCCCTGTCCCTGGAAGAAATCCGGTCGGCCACAAATAACGATGAGTGTATGCAGTTGGTAGTTGGTGATGTCTGCTGTGGTATCAGGAAAATGGCATTCCATCCTTCGAAATGTTACCCTCCGGACGGCGGAAGCCCGCACCATGTGGTCCTCGCTGCACAAGGTCAGACAAGAGCTGCTCGTCTCTCCTGAAGGATGCATGCTGAGAGGTCATCGGCTTGTCATTCCCATGGCTTTACAGCACTCAGTAGTAGAGCTTGCCCATGCATCTCATCAAGGGATGATAAAGACAAATTCCAGATTGAGGAGCAAGGTGTGGTTTCCGGGACTCGATGACCATATTGAAAGTGTCGTACGCCAGTGCATGATGTGTCAAGCGGTACGTCCGGCTGAACATCCCTCACCGATCATTACGGAAACCATTTCGAGTGAGCGCTGATTTTGGCAGTCTGCCAGATGGCTGTCACACTTTTGTTGTGATAGATGATTTCTCAAAATATCCGGAGGTTGAAATCGTAGACTCTATCACTGCGGCTCAGATCAGACCGCGTCTGGAGAAAATCATGGCCACCCATGGTTTGCTACAGGAGATTCGCACTGACAATGTGCCTCCCTTCTCAAGCCAAGAGTTTGCTGAATACCTGCTGTCGAGGGGAATTGTGCACAAGAAGATCACACCTTGTTGGCCTCAGGCAAATGGTGAAGTGGAACGTTTTTTGAGAACTCTGAACAAGGTACTGTGAATTGGCGGTGCCGGGGGTCACAATGTGGACTGTGCTGTGTATGCGTTCCTACGGGAATATCGTCTCACCCCCCATGCCACCACTGGAGAGACGCCTAGTTCAGTATGCATCAACCGGAAGATACAGGATACCATTCCCCATGTTCAGGAACTGTCGGAGTTACATAACCAGGTCCGGAAGGCACTGTCATAAAGAAAGGACAGAAATGACAAGATGTTGCGGAAAAGGAGAGCCAAGGAATGAACCTTTCATATCGGGGATTTGGTGCTGGTAAAATGCAGAAGAGGTGGAAGCAAATTTGTATTACCCTTCGCGAAGGATCCCTGGGTGGTAAGCGAGGTTAAAGGCACCATGATCACTGCCAAGCGAGGTCAGGAGAAGGTCTCAAGAAGCATTTCATTTTTCAAAAGAGTACACTCCTCAAGCGTCTCAGAGACAGGAGCTCCTGAGAATTTTTCATTTGTTTTTTACCCTACGAGTACTGCCAGTCAAGGAGATGCTATTGCTGCATCTCAGAGTCCATGTACGGTGAGTGATGGTGTAGCGTCCCGAGAGACAATGAGCTCAGAGATGTAGAACTCTGAGGGGCGTTTAGTTTTGGAACATGATACTCATGGATCCGCGCCAGATGGCTCGGCTGTGTCAAGCCGTGGGAGCGGTCATTATAACCTACGACCTCGCCTACAATGCTCTACCAGGCTACAAGGATTTGTTTTGGACTGATTATATCTCCCATGCCATAAGCATGCTCAATCTCTAAAGTTTTGTGCGTTCAATGTGGAACATGAAGTAATGTTTGGTGTGTCCATATTTTGTCATGGGTAAAGGAGGAATGTTATGTTTAGTCATGGAAGTTACCATGACGTCCACACTGGAAGGGAGATGACATTTAATCTCCCTACAGTGTCAGGCAACTTTGGTTTAGTCGGTGACGTAACCAACTGCAATAAAAGGGACTCAGGAGGTTTTCCCGCCAGTCCAAATGTATCACCAGTTTACGAGTGTGTCTTTCATTTCCCGAATACTGCTACCATCAATACATGCCAGGGCACACAACACCAGCCTTTGGACAATTCTGTTTTGCTCTGTCATGGTTTTTGCAAAACTTCATTGTTTGGGGAGCTGCTGGGCCCTCATTAAATGTAAAATAAAAATAAATGACTAAAGGCAAAGTGTTTTCTAGACTCAAAAGGTGCAGATTATCATGGTCCACCCAGCACTGAAGGGAACTACCTTGTGTGTGGAGGTGTTCCTCGTGAAGGGCAGCGTGTCGTCACTCACAGGGAAGACTCTCAGTGGCTGGAGCGGGCTGACGCGGCAGCGTGACACATGCCGGAGTGGGCGGAATAAAGTATGAATGACACAATCACAGACCTGTGGATGAAGTCCGGCTGAAGACGCCGATAAGTGACTACCACACTTAGTAAAATCAGAAGCTCTTGGCTAACAAGGACCTAAAAAAGCAATTAGTCTGGCAATGGCTGCTAGCCTCGCCTCTCAGAAGGAAGGCAAGAAAGTAGGGAAGGAAGAAAAAGGAAGGAAGAAGGGCAAAAAAGGAAGTAGGAAGGTAAGACGGAAGGAAGGGAGAGAGCTAAAGGGAAGACAGGAGGACAGAAGAAAAGAAGGAAGGAAGGCAAAACGAAGGAAGAAGGAAAATAGAAAGGAAGTAAGGCAAGAAACAAAGAAGAAAAGAAAGAAATATAGAAAGAAGGCAAAAAAGAGGAAGGAGGCAGGAAATAAAGAAGGAAAGGAGGGAGGGAAGAGGGAAAGAAAGGAAGAAAGAAAGAAAGAAAGAAGGAAAGAAAGAAGGAAAGAAAGAAAGAAAGAAAGAAAGAAAGAAAGAAAGAAAGAAAGAAAGAAAGAAAGAAAGAAAGAAAAAAGACAGAAATATGGAAAATAAAGATGGAAAAAATGAAAGAAAGAAGGCAAGGCAGAAAGAAAGAACAAAAAATTCAAGAGAAAAGGAACAAAGACAAAAAAGAAAGAAGGTGAAAAGGAGGAAAAAAAGCAAAGGCAAAAAAGAAAGAAAGAAGGAAGAAAGAAAAATAAAAGGCAATAAGGAAGTAAGAAGGCAAAAAAGAAAGAAAGACAGAAGGAAAGAAAAGGGAGAATCTTAAAGAAGATGAGAAATAAAGGTGCAAAAAACGAAAGGAAATAAGGAAATGAATTAAGACAAAAAGAAAGGAAGGAAAGAAAGAAGGAAATAAAGAAAATAGGTAAAAAAACAAAGAAAAAAGGAAAGAAAAAATGAAAGCAAACACCAGAATGGAAAAAAGGCAGACTGGAAAGAAAAAAGTAAGAAATAATGAAAAAAGGAGGAAAGGCAGATGAAAAGAGGAATGAAGGAAGGGAATATGAAGAGAAGAAGGAAATAAAAAGAAAGGAAGGTAAAAAGAAGGAAAAAAAATAAAGAAAAAGCATGTAAGAAGGAAAGAAGGTAAACAAAAAAGAAAAGAATAAAGGAAGGAAAAAGGGAAGAAGGCAAAAACAAAAAAAGGGAAGATAGAACAAAAGAGAAAAGGAGAAGCAAAAAGAAAGAAGGAAAGAAGAAGAAAAGAAGGAAAGAAGGCACAAAAGAAAAATGGAAAAAAGAAGGCAAAAAAAAAGGAAAGAGGGAACAAAAATAGGAAATAAAGAAGGAAAGAATGAAGAGAAGAAGGTTCACGTTACAAAATATTGGATACTAAACCCAAATTACACCCCACCTATGTTTATATAACACTGCTACAAGTCTGCTGCAAATTAAACACCATGAGGCTTTTTTTGTTTCTTGGGCAAAGTTCATGAAAGAAGCTTTGGTGAAACAGAGTTTAGGAACACAAGTGGTGTATTGAGAGATAGCAGCAGTCCGCTTCACAATTAATTCACAAGGGCTGGCAGGAACTAAAAAAACTGGGATGTGCCCTGTGCTCCCTTCAGCTGAGTCCTTCCATCACACCAGGCAACACTGAGGCTGAATGGAACTCTTTGTGTGCAGATGTGCACCTTGTGAAAGAGCAAAATGCAGACACTCAAAGAAAAGTTAACCAACGGCTGAAGGATGTGGACCCACTGCCCCATGCGTTATGCTGTAGTGGGTGGAAGCAAAATGGGAAAGACACAAAAACAGACCAATGGGTGAAGAGAGGTGGCGGAAAGCCCTTTTCAGTAAGTATATTATAAAGAGTATTTTAGTAAAATCAAAAGGTGTTGACTAACGTCAGACCTAAAAATGGGAGTATTGCCTTTTCCCTCACATAGGGAGTGGAGGAGGCTGGACTGGCTTGTAGTGAGTACCAAGGGGTACTTAAACCTTGCACCAGGCCCAGGTATCCCTTATTAGTGTATAGGGTGTCTAGCAGCTTATGCTGATAGAGAATGGTAGCTTAGCAGAGCAGCTTAGGCTGAACTAGGAGACGAGTGAAGCTCCTACAGTACCACTAGTGTCACTTGCACAATATCATAAGAAAACACAATACACAGATATACTAAAAATAAAGGTACTTTATTTTTATGACAATATGCCAAAGTATCTCAGAGTGTACCCTCAGTATGAGGATAGCAAATATACACAAGATATATGTACACAATACCAAAAATATGCAGTATAGTCTTAGAAAACAGTGCAAACAATGTATAGTTACAATAGGATGCAATGGGGACACATAGGGATAGGGGCAACACAAACCATATACTCCAAAAGTGGAATGCGAACCACGAATGGACCCCAAACCTATGTGACCTTGTAGAGGGTCGCTGGGACTATTAGAAAATAGTAAGGGTTAGAAAAACAGCCCACCCCAAGACCCTGAAAAGTGAGTGCAAAGTGCACTAAAGTTCCACAAAGGACATAGAAGTCGTGATAGGGTAATTCTGCAGGAAATACACAAACCAGCAATGCAACAACAATGGATTTCCAGTTGAGGGTACCTGTGGAACAAGGGCACCAAGTCCAAAAGTCACAAGCAAATCGGAGATGGGCAGATGCCCAGGAAATGACAGCTGTGGGTGCAAAGAAGCTGCTACTGGACAGTAGAAGCTGAGGATTCTGCAGGAACGACAAAGGCTAGAGACTTCCCCTTTGGAGGATGGATCCCCCACGCCGTGGAGAGTTGTGCAGAAGTGTTTTCCTGAAGAAAGACTGCCAAAAAGCCTTGCTAGCTGCAAGTCGTGCGGTTAGCGTTTTTGGATGCTTCTGTGGCCCAGGAAGAACCAGGATGTCGCCAATTGCGTCAGGGGACAGAGGGGGCGTCGAGCAAGACAAGGAGCCCTCTCAGAAGCAGGCAGCACCTGCAGAAGTGCCAGAACAGGCACTACGAAGAGGAGTGAAACGGTGCTCACCCGAAGTTGCACAAAGGAGTCCCACGTCGCCAGAGGGCCACTTAGAAAGCCGTGCAATGCAGGTTAGAGTGCAGTGGACCCAGGCTTGGCTGTGCACAAAGGATTTCTGCCGGAAGTGCACAGAGGCCAGAGTAGCTGCAAAAGTCGCGGTTCCCAGCAATGCAGTCTGGCGTGGGGAGGCAAGGACTTACCTCCACCAAACTTGGACTGAAGAGTCACTGGACTGTGGGAGTCACTTGGACAGAGTTGCTGGATTCAAGGGACCTCGCTCGTCATGCTGAGAGGAGACCCAGGGGACCGGTGATGCAGTTCTTTGGTGCCTGCGGTTGCAGGGGGACGATTCCGTCGACCCACGGGAGATTTCTTCGGAGCTTCTAGTGCAGAGAGGAGGCAGACTACCCCCACAGCATGCACCACCAGGAAAACGGTCGAGAAGGTGGCAGGATCAGCATTACAGAGTTGCAGTAGTCATCTTCGCTACTTTGTTGCAGTTTTGCAGGCTTCCAGCGCGGTCAGCAGTCGATTCCTTGGCAGAAGGTGAAGAGAGAGATGCAGAGGAACTCTGATGAGCTCTTGCATTCGTTATCTAAGTAATTCCCCAAAGCAGAGACCCTAAATAGCCAGAAAAGAGGGTTTGGCTACTTAGGAGAGAGGATAGGCTAGCAACACCTGAAGGAGCCTATCAGAAGGAGTCTCTGACGTCACCTGCTGGCCCTGGCCACTCAGAGCAGTCCAGTGTGCCAGCAGCACCTCTGTTTCCAAGATGGCAGAGGTCTGGAGCACACTGGAGGAGCTCTGGGCACCTCCCAGGGGAGGTGCAGGTCAGGGGAGTGGTCACTCCCCTTTCCTTTGTCCAGTTTCACGCCAGAGCAGGGCTAAGGGGTCCCCTGAACCGGTGTAGACTGGCTTATGCAGAATTGGGCACATCTGTGCCCAAGAAAGCATTTCCAGAGGCTGGGGGAGGCTACTACTCCCCTGCCTTCACACCATTTTCCAAAGGAAGTCCTTTGTTCTGCCATCCTGGGACAAGCCTGGCTTGACCCCAGGAGGACAGAAACCTGTCTGAGGGGTTGGCAGCAGCAGCAGCCGCAGTGAAACCCCAGGAAAGGCAGTTTGGCAGTACCAGGGTCTGTGCTACAGACCACTGGGATCATGGGATTGTGCCAACTATGCCAGGATGGCATAGAGGGGGCAATTCCATGATCATAGACATGTTACATGGCCATATTCGGAGTTACCATTGTGAGGCTACATATAGGTAGTGACCTATATGTAGTGCACGCGTGTAATGGTGTCCCCGCACTCACAAAGTCCGGGGAATTTGCCCTGAACAATGTGGGGGGCACCTTGGCTAGTGCCAGGGTGCCCACACACTAAGGGGCATATTTATACTCTGTTTGCGCCGGATTTGCGTCGTTTTTTTTTACGCAAATCCGACGCAAAACGAACTCCATATTTATACTCTGGCGTTAGACGCGTCTAGCGTCAAAGTTCATGGAGTTTGCGTCATTTTTTTGCGTGGACACCTTCCTTGCGTTAATGATATGCAAGGTAGGCGTTCCCTACTAAAAAATTACTCCGAGGCATGTGCGTCGTATTTATACTCCCGGGCAAAAATGACGCCCGGGAGAGGGCGGGTCAAAAAAAATGACGTCCAGCCGCGTTTGCGTCATTTTTTAACGTCTGCTCAGGGCAGGCGTTAAGGGACCTGTGGGCTCGGAAGGAGCCCACAGGTGCCCTCCCATGCCCCCAGGGACACCCCCTGCCACCCTTGCCCACCCCAGGAGGACGCCCACGGATGGAGGGACCCATCCCAGGGAACTAAAGTTAAGTTCAGGTAAGTTTATTATTTTTCTTTTTTTTTTTGGCATAGGGGGGCCTGATTTGTGCCCCCCTACATGCCACTATGCCCAATGACCATGCCCAGGGGACATAAGTCCCCTGGGCATGGCCATTGGGCAAGGAGGCATGACTCCTGTCTTTGCTAAGACAGGAGTCATTTCAATGGGGGTTGGGAGTAAAAAAAAACAGCGCAAATCGGGTTGAGGCAAAAATTTTGCCTCAGCCTGACTTGCCCCATTTTTTGACGCCCAAGCTCTATATTCCCCTACGCCGGCGCTGCCTGGTGTAAGTCATTTTTTTTGACGCACACCACTCCGCAGCGCCGGCTAACGCCGGCTAACGTCATTGAATAAATACGGCACCCGCATGGCGCTTCAGAATGGCGTTACATTTTTTGACGCACAACTGCGTTGGCGCAGTTGTGCGTCGAAAAGTATAAATATGGCCCTAAGTAACTTTGCACCTAACCTTTACCAGGTAAAGGTTAGACATATAGGTGACTTATAAGTTACTTAAGTGCAGTGGTAAATGGCTGTGAAATAACGTGGACGTTATTTCACTCAGGCTGCAATGGCAGGCCTGTGTAAGAATTGTCAGAGCTCCCTATGGGTGGCAAAAGAAATGCTGCAGCCCATAGGGATCTCCTGGAACCCCAATACCCTGGGTACCTCAGTACCATATACTAGGGAATTATAAGGGTGTTCCAGTATGCCAATGTGAATTGGTGAAATTGGTCACTAGCCTGTTAGTGACAATTTGGAAAGAAATGAGAGAGCATAACCACTGAGGTTCTGGATAGCAGAGCCTCAGTGAGACAGTTAGTCATAACACAGGTAACACTTTCAGGCACACTTATGAGCACTGGGGCCCTGGCTGGCAGGGTCCCAGTGACACATACAACTAAAACAACATATATACAGTGAAAAATGGCGGTAACATGCCAGGCAAGATGGTACTTTCCTACACAACCCCCCCCCCAAACGAAGGACAATAAGACTAGTCATTACCTGATGGGTCTTCATTGTCTAAGTGGAAATATATGGAGAGTCCATCTGCATTGGAGTGGGTACTCCCAGGTCTATGTTCCACTGTATAGTCCATTCCCTGTAGGGATATGGACCACCTCAACAATTTAGGATTTTCACCTTTTATTTGTTTTAGCCAAAGTAGAGGTTTGTGGTCTGTCTGAACAATGAAGTGAGTGCCAAACAGGTATGGCCTCAACTTCTTCAGTGCCCAGACCACAGCAAAGGCCTCCCTCTCAATGGCAGACCAACGCTTTTCTCTAGGGGTCAACCTTCTACTAATAAAAGCAACAGGTTGATCCTGGCCCTCAGAATTAAGTTGTGATAGGACTGCCCCTACTCCTAATTCAGATGCATCAGTTTGGACATAGAATTTTTTAGAGTAACAAGGGCTTTTCAGGACAGGTGCAGAGCACATGGCCTGCTTCAGCTCCTCAAAAGCTTTCTGACAGTTTGCTGTCCATAATACCTTCTTAGGCATTTTCTTTGAAGTGAGGTCATTAAGAGGGGCTGCAATGGAGCCATAGTTCTTTATGAACCTCCTATAGTACCCGGTGAGGCCTAAAAAGGCTCTCACCTGAGTCTGAGTAGTAGGGGGAACCCAATCTATAATAGTTTGGATTTTCCCCTGAAGTGGTGCAATCGGTTCTCCACCAACCAGGTGTCCCAGATAAACCACCTTCCCCTGCCCTATCTGGCACTTTGAAGCCTTGATAGTGAGGCCTGCCTTTTGCAGGGCCTCCAAAACTTTCCATAGGTGGACCAGGTGATCATCCCAGCTGGAGCTAAAGACAGCTATATCGTCCAAATATGCTGCACTAAAAGCTTCCAGCCCTTGCAAGACTGTGTTCATCAACCTTTGAAAAGTGGCAGGTGCATTTTTCAATCCAAAAGGCATTACTGTGAATTGGTAATGGCCTCCAATGGTTGAAAATGCAGTTTTTGCTTTAGCATCTTTTGATAATTTGATCTGCCAATACCCTGCAGTCAAATCAAAAGTGCTTAGATACTTGGCAGATGCCAGTGTATCTATGAGCTCATCTGCCCTGGGTATAGGGTAAGCATCAGTTTTGGTTACTTGGTTGAGACCTCTGTAGTCTACACAAAAGCGCATTTCTTTCTTTCCATCTTTGGAATGAGGTTTTGGTACAAGTACCACAGGAGAAGCCCATGGAGTGGTGCTCAACCACTCCTAGTTCTAACATTTTCTGCACCTCTTGCTTTATGCAGTCTCTGACATGGTCAGGCTGCCTATAGATCTTACTTTTGACAGGCAAGCTGTCTCCAGTATCTATAGTGTGCTCACACTAAGAAGTGGTACCTGGCACAGTAGAGAAGAGTTCAGAAAACTGACCCAGGAGATTTATGCAGTGGTCTTTCTGCTCAGCAGTAAGACAATCTCCCAGTACAACACCTTCCACTAGAGCATCTTGTTCTGTGGAAGAGAAGAGATCAGGTAGAGGATCACTGTCTTCTTCCTGTCCCTCATCAGTTGCCATGAGCAGGGTGAGATCAGCCATGTCATAGTAGGGTTTCAGGCGATTGACATGGAGCACCCTAAGGGGACTTCTGGCAGTGCCTAAGTCAGCTAAGTAGGTGACTTCACCCTTTTTCTCAACAATTGTGTGGGGTCCACTCCATTTATCTTGGAGTGCTCTTGGGGTCACAGGCTCCAAGACCCACACTTTCTGCCCTGGTTGGTACTGAACCAAAACAGCCTTCTGGTCATGCCATTGCTTTTGGAGCTCTGGGCTGGCCTGAAGGTTTTTACTGGCCTTTTTCATGTACTCAGCCATTCTTGATCTTAGGCCAAGTACATAGTCCACTATGTCTTGCGTAGGAGCTTTTAAAGGTTGTTCCCAACCCTCCTTAACAAGTGTTAGGGGACCTCTCACAGGGTGTCCAAAAAGAAGTTCAAAGGGGCTGAAGCCCACTCCTTTCTTGGGTACCTCCCTGTAAGCAAAAAGGAGGCATGGTAGAAGGATATCCCATCTCCTGCGGAGTTTTCCAGGGAGTCCCATAATCATGCCTTTGAGAGTTTTGTTAAATCTCTCCACCAGTCCATTTGTTTGTGGATGATAGGGTGTGGTGAACTTGTATGTCACCCCACACTCCTTCCACATGGACTTTAAGTAAGCAGACATGAAATTGCTTCCCCTGTCTGATACCACCTCTTTTGGGAATCCCACCCTGGAAAAGATTCCCAGGAGGGCCTTTGCCACTGCAGGAGCTGTAGTGGTCCTTAGAGGAATTGCTTCAGGATATTTTGTGGCATGGTCCACTACCACCAAGATAAACCTATTGCCTGAAGCAGTAGGAGGGTCAAGGGTGCCAACTATGTCAACCCCTACCCTTTCAAAGGGAACCCCAACCACTGGTAGTGGGATAATGGGTGCCTTTGGAGTGCCACCTGTTTTGCCACTGGCTTGACAGGTTTCACAGGACTTACAAAAATCTTTTGTGTCCTCAGACATTCTTGGCCAATGAAACAAGGGAACAAGCCTGTCCCAAGTTTTCATTTGCCCCAAATGTCCAGCAAGGGGAATGTTGTGAGCAAGAGTTAGGAGGAACTTTCTGTACTCCTGAGGAATCACCAATCTCCTGGCAGCTCCAGGTTTTGGATCCCTTGCTTCAGTGTACAAGAGGTTGTCCTCCCAGTAAACTCTGTGAGAGTCACTGACATCCCCATTTGCTTGTTTGACAGCTTGCTGTCTTAGACCCTCTAGTGTGGGACAGGTCTGCTGTGCCACACTCAGCTCCTCCCTGGCAGGCCCCCCTTCACCCAAAAGCTCAGCAGTGTCTGCTTCCAGCTCCTCTGGTGTAGGTTCTGCACAGGGTGGAAATTCTTCTTCCTCAGAAATAGAATCCACTGTAGAGGGAGGGATAGTAGGTAGTGCTTTACTTCTACTAGCCCTAGCTTTAGGGAGCACTTGGTCCATTGTTCCAGGATCCAAGTCACCCTGTCCTTTTTGCTTTTTGGCCTGAGCCCTGGTCAAAGCAAAAATATGCCCTGGAATGCCCAGCATTGCTGCATGAGCCTCCAACTCCAGTTCTGCCCAAGCTGATGTCTCTAAATCATTCCCTAATAGACAGTCTACAGGTAAATCTGAGGCAACCACAACTTTCTTTGGGCCAGTAACCGCCCCCCCAGTTGAGATTTACAACAGCCATGGGGTGGCTAAGGGTGTTGTTGTGAGCATCGGTTACTTGGTACTGGTGACCAAGTAGGTGTTGTTCAGGGTGGACCAGTTTCTCTATTACCATTGTAACACTGGCTCCAGTGTCCCTGTAGGCCTGAACCTCAACACCATTTATTAGGGGTAGTTGCTTGTACTTATCCATGTTAAGGGGACAAGCAACCAAGGTGGCTAAATCAATAGCCCCCTCAGAGACTAACACAGCCTCTGTGGTCTCCCTAATCAGACCAACCCCAACTAAGTTACCAAAGGTGAGCCCAGCTACTCCTTTAGATTGGCTATTAGTAGGTTTGCTCCCACCACCACTGCTATTAGTAGGGACACTAGGTGTAACAGTAGGGGTTGTAGTGGTAGGAGGCTTGGTGCTTTTCTTTGGACAACTGGGATCTGTTGTCCAATGGCTTTTTATTTTACATAAATAGCACCATGGTTTCTTTTCTTTGTTTTGATTGGAAGAGGATTTGGGCCCACCACCCCCACCAGAGTGTTTTGTGGGCCTGATGAAGACTCATTTTTAGATTTGTCCCCACCCTTGTCAGAAGACTTACCATCCTTCTTCTTATTGCCATCTTTGTCACCCCCTGTATGAATTTTTCTGTTCACCCTTGTTCTGACCCATTTGTCTGTCTTCTTTCCCAATTCTTGGGGACAGGTCAGATCAGAGTCCACCAAGTACTCGTGCAACAAATCAGACACACAAGTATTAAGAATATGCTCTCTCAGGATCAAGTTATACAGGTTTCATAATCAGTAACTTTACTGCCATGTAACCACCCCTCCAAGGCCTTCACTGAATGGTCAACAAAAGCAACCCAGTCTTGTGAAGACTCCTTTTTGGTTTCTCTGAACTTCATCCTGTACTGTTCAGTGGTTAAGCCATTCTTAAGAACTGTAAAATTATTGGCATCACTTTCTTTCACAGTAAGGAGCCTATCCCCACCCTTTCCACTAAATGATAGCCATAGGATAGCAGCCCACTGCGTTTGAGGGACATCCTGTACAACACAGGCCCTCTCAAGTGCAGCAAACCACTTGTTAATGTCATCCCCCTCCTTTTAAGGAGGAATTATCTTGTGCAGATTCCTGGAATCATGCTCTTTTGCAGGATGACTATTGGGAATACTGCTGGTTCCACCATGGGTTTCTAAACCCAATTTCTGTCTTTCCCTTTCCACTTCTAAGGTCTATCTATCCAAATCCAGCTGTTGCTTCTTGAGCTTCAGTCTGGTTTGTTCTACTCTCAATCTATTGAGCTCCCTTTCTAACAATCTGTCATCAGGGTGGGTGGGAGAGACATGCCTTGAAACAGAAGTGTGTTGAGAATGTACAGAAGGAGACCCATCCCTTACAGAAGGCATCCTAACAGCTTGGTTAACAGAAACATCACTTCTACTGTGGTGAGAAGAAATACTCTTGCTATGATGTGAAACAACACTATCAGTATGGTGTGAATCTACATCAGTACCAACTATGCTAGGCTGTCTAGTAATGGGCAGGCTAGGAAGTTTCTTTCCTGAATCTTTTTCTAGGGGATTCCCTGGATCAGATTGTGAACCATTAGCTACTTTGTCAACAGAGTGGGCCCCTTTGGCCTTATCCTGTTCTATAAGCATGTTAACCAACAATTCTCTGGGGGGATTCTTCCCTACACTCAAACCTCTCTCTATGCAGAGACTCCTTGCTCCTTTCCAGCTAAGGTGATCATATGCAAGTTTGGACAGATCAACAGTTTGGCCTGTGCCAGACATTTTAGACAGTGTTCAAGTGATAGAAAAAGAGAGAAAAAGTTTTTCAGAACTTTTAGAAAGGCAGAAAAAAACTTTTACAACTTTTTAAGAACTTTTAGAAAGTTTAGAGGTACTTTTCAGCACTTAGAATAGAGTGAAAAGAGGAAATGCAAAACTTTTTGGTTAGGTGTACATACACTGAACTTGTTTTGTATATTTGTCTCTTATGAAAAGTACAATGACAAGAGTGGTAAGTAGTTACAAAGCACTTATCCCACTGCTGCACAACCAATGTAGGAGGCTGGACTGGCTTGTAGTGAGTACCAAGGGGTACTTACACCTTGCACCAGGCCCAGGTATCCCTTATTAGTGTATAGGGTGTCTAGCAGCTTATGCTGATAGAGAATGGTAGCTTAGCAGAGCAGCTTAGGCTGAACTAGGAGACGAGTGAAGCTCCTACAGTACCACTAGTGTCACTTGCACAATATCATAAGAAAACACAATACACAGATATACTAAAAATAAAGGTACTTTATTTTTATGACAATATGCCAAAGTACCTCAGAGTGTACCCTCAGTATGAGGATAGCAAATATACACAAGATATATGTACACAATACCAAAAATATGCAGTATAGTCTTAGAAAACAGTGCAAACAATGTATAGTTACAATAGGATGCAATGGGGACACATAGGGATAGGGGCAACACAAACCATATACTCCAAAAGTGGAATGCGAACCACGAATGGACCCCAAACCTATGTGACCTTGTAGAGGGTCGCTGGGACTATTAGAAAATAGTAAGGGTTAGAAAAATAGCCCACCACAAGACCCTGAAAAGTGAGTGCAAAGTGCACTAAAGTTCCCCAAAGGACAAAGAAGTCGTGATAGGTGAATTCAGCAGGAAAGACACAAACCAGCAATGCAACAACAATGGATTTCCAGTCGAGGGTACCTGTGGAACAAGGGGACCAAGTCCGAAAGTCACAAGCAAGTCGGAGATGGGCAGATGCCCAGGAAATGCCAGCTGTGGGTGCAAAGAAGCTGCTACTGGACAGTAGAAGCTGAGGATTCTGCAGGAACGACAAGGGCTAGAGACTTCCCCTTTGGAGGATGGATCCCCCACGCTGTGGAGAGTTGTGCAGAAGTATTTTCCTGAAGAAAGACCGCCAACAAGCCTTGCTAGCTGCAAGTCGTGTGGTTAGCGTTTTTGGATGCTGCTGTGGCCCAGGAAGGACCAGGATGTCGCCAATTGCGTCAAGGGACAGAGGGGGCGTCAAGAAAGACAAGGAGCCCTCTAAGAAGCAGGCAGCACCCGCAGAAGTGCTGGAACAGGCACTACAAAGAGGAGTGAAATGGTGCTCACCCGAAGTTGCACAAAGGAGTCCCACGTCGCCGGAGGGCCACTTAGAAAGTCGTGCAATGCAGGTTAGAGTGCCGTGGACCCAGGCTTGGCTGTGCACAAATGATTTCCGCCGGAAGTGCACAGAGGCCGGAGTAGCTGCAAAAGTCACGGTTCCGAGCAATGCAATCTGGCGTGGGGAGGCAAGGACTTACCTCCACCAAACTTGGACTGAAGAATCACAGGACTGTGGGAGTCACTTGGACAGAGTTGTTGGATTCAAGGGACCTCGCTCGTTGTGCTGAGAGGAGACCAAGGGGACTGGTGATGCAGTTCTTTGGTGCCTGCGGTTGCAGGGGGACGATTCCGTCGACCCACGGGAGATTTCTTCGGAGCTTCTACTGTAGTGCAGAGAGGAGGCAGACTACCCCCACAGCATGCACCACTAGGAAAACAGTCGAGAAGGCGGCAGGATCAGCGTTACAGAGTTGCAGTAGTCATCTTCGCTACTTTGTTGCAGTTTTGCAGGCTTCCAGCGCGGTCAGCATTCGATTCCTTGGCAGAAGGTGAAGAGAGAGATGCAGAGGAACTCTGATGAGCTCTTGCATTCGTTATCTAAGGAATTCCCCAAAGCAGAGACCCTAAATAGCCAGAAAAGAGGGTTTGGCTACTTAGGAGAGAGGATAGGCTAGCAATACCTGAAGGAGCCTATCAGAAGGAGTCTCTGACGTCACCTGCTGGCCGTGGCCACTCAGAGCAGTCCAGTGTGCCAGCAGCACCTCTGTTTCCAAGATGGCAGAGGTCTGGAGCACACTGGAGGAGCTCTGGGCACCTCCCAGGGGAGGTGCAGGTCAGGGGAGTGGTCACTCCCCTTCCCTTTGTCCAGTTTCGCGCCAGAGCAGGGCTGAGGGGTCCCTGAACCGGTGTAGACTGGCTTATGCAGAAATGGGCACATCTGTGCCCATGAAAGCATTTCCAGAGGCTGGGGGAGGCTACTCCTCCCCTGCCTTAACACCTTTTTCCAAAGGGAGAGGGTGTAACACCCTCTCTCTGAGGAAGTCCTTTGTTCTGCCATCCTGGGACAAGCCTGGCTGGACCCCAGGGGGGCGGAAACCTGTCTGAGGGGTTGGCAGCAGCAGCAGCTGCAGTGAAACCCCTGAAAAGGCAGTTTGGCAGTACCCGGGTCTGAGCTACAGACCCGTGGGATCATGGGATTGTGCCAACAATGCCAGGATGGCATAGAGGGGGCAATTCCATGATCTTAGACATGTTACATGGCCATATTCGGAGTTACCATTGTGAAGCTACACATAGGTAGTGACCTATGTGTAGTGCACGCGTGTAATGGTGTCCCCGCACTCACAAAATCCGGGGAATTTGCGCTGAACAATGTGGGGGGCACCTTGGCTAGTGCCAGGGTGCCCACACACTAAGTAACTTTGCACCTAACCTTTACCAGGTAAAGGTTAGACATATAGGTGACTTATAAGTTACTTAAGTGCAGTGGTAAATGGCTGTGAAATAACGTGGACGTTATTTCACTCAGGCTGCAATAGCAGGCCTGTGTAAGAATTGTCAGAGCTCCCTATGGGTGTCAAAAGAAATGCTGCAGCCCATAGGGATCTCCTGAACCCCAATACCCTGGGTACCTTAGTACCATATACTAGGGAATTATAAGGGTGTTCCAGTATGCCAATGTGAATTGGTGAAATTGGTCACTAGCCTGTTAGTGACAATTTGGAAAGAAATGAGAGAGCATAACCACTGAGGTTCTGGATAGCAGAGCCTCAGTGAGACAGTTAGTCATAACACAGGTAACACTTTCAGGCACACTTATGAGCACTGGGGCCCTGGCTGGCAGGGTCCCAGTGACACATACAACTAAAACAACATATATACAGTGAAAAATGGGGGTAACATGCCAGGCAAGATGGTACTTTACTACAGGGAGTCTCACAATGATTTCCATTATCCCCTGTCCTGTTGAGGTAAGAAAGTCCCCTCCATGGCTACATGGGACGTCTGCTGCTGCCATAAGTTCCCCATTGCAGGTTTCTTGACCTGTTGATTGATTTTCCAATTAGTGCACATGATATTCTTACTTGCACACTGAGGCCTTGTGGCATCTGTTCAGACCCACAGCTGGGCTGTGTGGTCTGGAGGGGCACATCAAGCTTACTATTCCTTTGTTGAGACTACAGTCCTCTCGCTGAGTTCAGAAATACTGACGGTGATAGAATTGAATATAGAAATAGGAACAGACATTTTTAGGTCTTGCCTAAGACAGCACACATTTGCTGTCGCTTGTGAGAGACTTTGTTTAGTACAAGGGGCTTGGAGCTCCCCCATTGCTTGCCATTTGTTGGCTTCATTGTCACTCTTATTTGCTGCCTCCTCGTTGGCCAATGCGTGCCAGATTCACTTCCTCTTCTTTCGTGTGAAGTAAGGACCAAGGACTGATGGCTTCATTTTGATTAGTGTTCTTCTGCTACTCGTGCTGTAATTGAGGTACTTATATTTTTCTTTCTACTTCCTCGCTGCCCATGTTGCTTCTTCCATTTTTCTTTTTTAGTCCCATCCCCTGTTATCCTTGTTGCTTCTTTCCCCCTTGTCTGTGTGACTTTTTTCCATCCACCCTCTCGTATGTGTGCTGCTTTTTTCCTCCCACCCCTTTCTCCGTGTTGCTTTTTTCATCCCACCCTTCCAATGCTGTGTTGCTTCTTTCCTCCCACCTATCACCCTCTTTTTGTCTGTGTTGCTTGTTTCCTCCCTCCTCCGACCCTCCTGTTGTACGTGTTGCTTATTTCCTCCACCTCTCACCCTCTTTTTGTCTGTGTTGCTTTTTTCCTTCTTACCTCCCACCCTCCTGTTGTCTGTGTTGCTTTTCTCCTCCGACCTTCCACCCTCTTGCTGTCCGTGCTGCTTCTTTTCCTCCCACCTCTCACCCTTTTGTTGTCCGTGTGGCTTCTTCCTTCTTACCTCCCACCCTCCTGTTATCCATGTTGCTTCTTTCCTCCCACCTCCCTCTCTCCTGTTGTCCGCGTTGCTTCTTTCCTCCCACCTCTCACCCTCTTGTTGTCCGTGTTGCTTCTTCCTTCTTACCTCCCACCCTCCTGTTGTCCGTGTTGCTTCTTCCTTCTTACCTCCCACCCTCCTGTTGTCCGTATTGCTTCTTTCCTCCCACTTCCCATCCTCTTGTTGTCTGTGCTGCCTCTTCCTTCTTACCTCACACCCTCCTGTTGTCCGTGTTGCTTCTTCCTTCTTACCTCCCATCCTCCTTTTGTCCGTGTTGCTTCTTCCTTCTTACCTCCCACCCTCCTGTTGTCCGTGTTGCTTCTTTCCTCCCACCTCTCACCCTCCTGTTGTCCGTGTTGCTTTTTCCTCCCTCCTCTCACCCTCTTGTTGTCTGTGTTGCTTCTTCCTTCTTACCTCCCACCCTCCTGTTGTTCGTGTTGCTTCTTTCCTCCCACCTATCACCCTCTTGTTGTCCGTGCTGCCTCTTCCTTCTTACCTCCCACCCTCCTGTTGTAGGTGTTGCTTCTTTCTTCTTACCTCCCACCCTCCTGTTGTCCGTATTGCTTCTTTCCTCCCACATCCCATCCACTTGTTGTCTGTGCTGCTTCTTTCTTCTTACCTCCCACCCTCCTGTTGTCCATATTGCTTCTTTCCACCCACTTCCCATCCTCTTGTTTTTGATTGGCACAGATCAATGTGGTTGTTCCATGGGTAGAATTAGGTTACATCAAATACTTTCTTGTTTTTTTTTAAAGCTAGTGGATAGCACTGGCTGAATATAGAGTTATTCTCTCCCTTTTGGTGGTGCTGAGTGGTCTCTAACCCCACGGAACCTTGTTGGGTAACCCTAGCATGTCTCTCATTCGCAACCCTGAGGATCGCGTCCTAAGAGGCTTGGGTTCATTGGTGGCAGACGCCCTGAGACATCAGCGGTAAGTGGTAGCTAGAACCCCCTGTGTGCCCCGGCATCCCCAAACTAGTTCCCAAGCGGACCTGATAAGCCCCCACCCCCTCCCGTTCACTCCCACATGGAAGAAAAGCTGGTTTAACATAGAGTCTGAGGTCACATCAACCAAGGTAAGTCTGACAGAGGAGGTGGCATGATTTTAGTGAGGTGCAGCTGAGCCTGGAGACTCCTCGCCGATGGCAGGGCTGTTTGAGAGCCAGAGGGCGATGATCACACAGGCCTGGCCAGAGCATCCTGCAGGCTGTAGGCATGGGGCCGAGGGCGGTGCTGGACTGCTGAGAGCGACGCAGACGGGGCAGTCTGAGTGTCCTGCAGCCCTGCGGCCAGCGACCCCTGCCCTGCCTTATGAATGACCCAGGTTTCTCACATATCCTTCCGGTCTAACGAGAGGGCAAGAGCCCCCAAACTTTTTAACTCTGTAACTGATGCAGCCGAGTGCTGGATGCCTGGTGACCTCCTGACCCGGGCTATGCCGCAGGGGGGATGTTTCTCCTGCATTTATTTCCTCACTGCCAATGCATGTCAGGTACTATGGGAGAGGGCAGGGGAGCTCTAATTGGTGTCACAATGAATGCCAAGAGGTAAAAATGCATTCATGTAAGCCTTAATGCGTGGCACTTGCATCACCGCCAGGACAGTTAATGAAAAAAAGTTGGGGAATTCACCATCAAACAGAGGGAGTTTTAGGCGGGAGAAAGATACAACAGACCCACTTTCAGCCTCTTTCTGAACTGGGTCTGTTGGCATGTAGGCACTCGGCTGGGCTAGTGACTGTTGCCTTCCAGCAGAGGTGAAGTGTTTCTTCCAAAGGAGGCTCTTAGGAGGCTGTCGCCTCAGCTTGTTCCTCACATCATTGGTCTCTTTGTGGAGTCACTATTTTGTCGACAGCGTTTGTGGCAGTCTTTGTTGACTTGGCGACCCTGAAGGGATAATTAACGGACTACCTTTGCAGGGTAGTACATAGTGAGGTTGATGCCCACCGGACCCTTCAACATCGAGGCCGTGTTTCCCTGTTCCTTGAGTGCACCCCAAGTCCAGCCGCTATTTGTTTCTTAGAACTCTAGGATTTGTTTTCTTAGTTAACCTAGTACAAAACCAGGACCTGAGGTGTAACAGAGGCTCCCGTGGAGCAGGGCTCCCCAAGGCTTACCCATACTACAGGGGGGCCCAATTGGCCCCTACCAATGTGAGTGTGGGTGGCCACTTCAGCATAGCTCATGTTTTGTTACCCCACTGAGCAGGACTAAAAGTTTCAGATTTCTAAGAAAACCAGGATGGGCCTGTAGGAGGCTGGTGGTACTTACACCTTGTGCCAGGTCCATTTATCCCTTATTAATAGATTAGTAGTGTTCTAGCAGCTTAGGCTGATAGAGGTAGCTATAGCAGAGCAGCGCAGGCTGAACAAGGAGACATGCAAAGCTCCTACTATACCACGTATATCATATAGCAGTATATCATAAGAAACACAATACTGAGAGTTACTAAAAATAAAGGTACTTTATTTTAGTGACAATATGCCAAAAGTATCTCAGAGGATATACTACCTTAGGAGGTAAGTAAAATACACAAAATATACACACAAACCAAAATCAGGTAAGTAAACAGTTAGAAAAGTAGTGCAAACACTGTAGAATACAATAGGATGCAATAGGCCTAGGGGCAACACAAACCATATACTCCAAAAGTGGAATGCGAACCACAAATGGATCCCAGGCCTAGTGTAGTGTGTAGAGGGTCGCTGGGTGTGTAAGGAAACACTAAGGGTGTCCAAGATACCCCACCCAAGACCCTGAAAAGTAGGAGTAAAGTTACCCTGCTACCACAGAAAGACAGTAAAGTCAAGATAGGGGATTCTGCAAAGCAACATCTGGCTGCAAAGCACTGAAGATGGATTCCTGGACCTGAGGACCTGTAAAGGAAGGGGAACAAGTCCAAGAGTCACACAGGTGTCCAGAGGGGAGAGGAGGCCACTAAACCCCGGATGAAGGTGCAAAAGGGCTGCCTCTGGGTGGAAGAAGCCAAAGATTCTGCAACAACGGAAGGTGCAAAGAACTTCTCCTTCAGTCAGAAGATGTCCCACGGCGTGCTGGAGGATGCAGAGTTGTTTCCACGGAGAAAGACTGCAAACAAGCCTTGCTAGCTGCAAGAGTCGTGGTTGAAGATAATGGGTGCTTCCTGGGCCCAGGAAGGACCAGGAGGTCGCCTCTTGGAGGAGGAGACAGAGGGAGCACTCAGCAACAGTGAGTCCATGCAGAAGCAGGCAGCACCCGCAGAAGCACTTGAACAGGTGTTCAAGAAATCTGAGCACGGCGGTCGACTCAACACAACAAAAGAGGGTCCCACAAAGCCGGTGATCAACTCAGCGAGTTGAGCAATTCAGGACGGAGTGCTGGGAACCTGAGCTGTGCTGTGCACAAAAGAATCCTTGCAAAAGTGCACAGAAGTCCTAGCAGCTGCAGATCACACAGTACATAGGATTACTGTCCGGCGTGGGGAGGCAAGGACTTACCTCCACCAAATTTGGACAGAAGGATCCCTGGACGGTTGAAGTCACTTGGATCCAGCTCCTGTGTTCCAGGGACCACACTCGTCAAGATGAGAGGGGACCCAGGATTCCGGTGATGCAGACGTTTGGTACCTGCGTTAGCAGGGGGAAGATTCCGTCGACCCACTGGAGATTTCTTCTTGGCTTCCAGTGCAGGGTGAAGGCAGAAAGCCCTCAGAGCATGCACCAACATAAAACAGTTGAGAAAGCCGTCAGGATTAGGCGCTACAATGTTGCTGGTAGTCTTCTTGCTACTTTGTTGTGGTTTTGCAGGCGTCTTGGAGCAGTCAGCGGTCGATCCTTGGCAGAAGTCGAAGAGGGAGATGCAGAGGAACTCTGGTGAGCTCTTGCATTCGTTATCTGATGAGAAACCCACAGGAGAGACCCTAAATAGCCCTCAGAGGAAGATAGGCTACCTAACCAGGTAAGAGCCTATCAGGGGGGTCTCTGACGTCACCTGCTGGCAGTGGCCACTCAGAGATCTCCACTGTGCCCTCACACCTGTGTATTCAAGATGGCAGAGATCTGGGACACACTGGAGTAACTCTGGACACCACCCCTAGGGTGGTGATGGACAGGGGAGTGGTCACTCCCCTTTCCTTTGTCCAGATTCGCACCAGAGCAGGGGCTGGGGGATCCCTGAACCGGTGTAGACTGGCTTATGCATGGAGGGCACCATCTGTGCCCTTCAAAGCATTTCCAGAGGCTGGGGGAGGCTACTCCTCCCCAGCCCTTAACACCTATGTGTAACACCCTCTCTCAAAGGAAATTCTTAGTTCTGCCTTCCTGGGACTGGGCTGCCCAGACCCCAGGAGGGTAGAAACCTGTCTGAGGGTTGGCAGCAGCGGTAGCTGCAGAGAAAACCCCAAGAGAGCTAGCTTGGCAGTACCGGGGGTCCATGCAGGGATGCATGGGATTGGCACCCCAATACCAGATTTGTCTTCGGGGGACAATTCCATGATTTTAGACATGTTACATTGCCATGTTCGGAGTTACCATTCTGAAGCTACATATAGGTATTGACCTATATGTAGTTCACGCGTGTAATGGTGTCCCCGTACTCACAAAGTCCGGGGAAATTGCCCTGAACAATGTGGGGGCACCTTAGCTAGTGCCAGGGTGCCCTCACACTTAGTAACTTTGCAACTAACCTTCACTAAGTGAGGGTTAGACATATAGGTGACTTATAAGTTACTTAAGTGCAGTGTAAAATGGCTGTGAAATAACGTGGATGTTATTTCACTCAGGCTGCAGTGGCAGTCCTGTGTAAGAATTGTCTGAGCTCTCTATGGGTGGCAAAAGAAATGCTGCAGCCCATAGCGATCTTCTGGAACCCCAATACCCTGTGTACCTAGGCACCATATACAAGGGAATTATAAGGGTGTTCCATTGTTCCAATCCTGCAGTGACAATTTTAAAAGCAGAGAGAGATTAAACACTGAGGTTCTTGTTAGCAGAGCCTCAGTGATACAGTTAGGCACCACACAGGGAACACATACAGGGCACATACTATGAGCACTGGGGTCCTGGCTAGCAGGTTCCCAGTGACTCAGGCAAAAACAAACTGACACATCAGTAAAACATGCCAGGGGGTAACATGCCAGGCAAGATGGTACTTCCCTATACAACCCCCCCAAACGAGGGACAATAAGGCTAACCTTGCCCAGATGTGTTTTCATTGTCTGAGTGGAAATATCTGGAGACTCCATCTGCATTGGAGTGGGTACTCACAGGTCTATGTTCCACTCTATAGTCCATTCCCTGTAGGGAAATGGACCACCTCAACAATTTAGGGTTTTCACCTTTTATTTGTTTTAGCCAAAGTAGAGGTTTCTGGTCTGTCTGAACAATAAAATGAGTACCAAACAGGTACGGTCTCAACTTTTTCAGTGCCCAGACCACAGCAAAGGCCTCCCTCTCTATGGCAGACCAACGCTTTTCTCTAGGAGTCAACCTTCTGCTGATAAAAGCAACAGGTTGATCCTGGCCCGCAGTATTAAGCTGTGATAGCACTGCCCCAACCCCCAATTCAGAAGCATCAGTCTGGACTATGAACTTTTTGGAGTAACAAGGGCTTTTTGGCACAGGTGCAGAGCACAAGGCCTATTTGAGCTCATCAAAAGCTGTTTGACAGCTAGCTGCCTGTAGAAAGGTAGCCTCTTTCTAGCCTTGTTACCCCCACTTTTGGCCTGGTTGTGAGTATATGTCAGGGTGTTTTTGCTGTCTCACTGGGATCCTGCTAGCCAAGGCCCAGTGGTCATAGTGAAAACCCTATGTTGTCAGTGGGTTTGATATGTGTCACTGGGATCCTGCTAGCCAGGGCCCCAGTGCTCATAGGTTTGTGGCCTATATGTGTTCCATGGGTGGTGCCTAACTATATCATTGAGACTCTGCTAACCAGAACCTCAGTGTTTATGCTCTCTCTGCTTTCTAAAATTGTCACTGCAGGCTAGTGACTACATTTACCAGTTCACATTGGCATACTGGTACACCCATATAATTCCCTTGTATATGGTACTTAGGTACCCAGGGTATTAGGGTTGCAGGAGATCCCTATGGGCTGCAGCATTTCTTTTGCCACCCATAGGGAGCTCAGGCAATTCTTACACAGGACTGCCACTGCAGCCTGCGTGAAATAACGTGGCGTTAGCCGGCGGTAAACTTTTTGACGCAAATCTGCCCTGGCGCTGATTTGCAGCAAAAAGTATAAATATGGGCCTTAGTCACCAGAGGACCTACGCTACTATGTCTGGCCTGGCCTAGGGGCACCTGTAGGAAAGTACCATCTTGCCTGGCATGTTACCCCCATTTTTTCACTGTATATATGTTGTTTTAGTTGTATGTGTCACTGGGACCCTGTTCCCCAGGGCCCCAGTGCTCATAAGTGTGCCTGAATGTGTTACCTGTGTAGTGACTAACTGTCTCACTGAGGCTCTGCTAATCAGAACCTCAGTGGTTATGCTCTCTCATTTCTTTCTAAATTGTCACTAACAGGCTAGTGACCAATTTTACCAATTTACATTGGCTTACTGGAACACCCTTATAATTCCCTAGTGTAGGAAAGTACCATCTTGCCTGGCATGTTACCCCCATTTTTCACTGTATATATGTTGTTTTAGTTGTATGTGTCACTGGGACCCTGGTAACCCAGGGCCCCAGTGCTCATAAGTGTGCCTGTATGTGTTACCTGTGTAGTGACTAACTGTCTCACTGAGGCTCTGCTAATCAGAACCTCAGTGGTTATGCTCTCTCATTTCTTTCCAAATTGTCACTGACAGGCTAGTGACCATTTTTACCAATTTACATTGGCTTACTGGAACACCCTTATAATCCCCTAGTATATGGTACTGAGGTACCCAGGGTATTGGGGTTCCAGGAGATCCCTATGGGCTGCAGCATTTCTTTTGCCACCCATAGGGAGCTCTGACAATTCTTACACAGGCCTGCCACTGCAGCCTGAGTGAAATAACGTCCACGTTATTTCACAGCCATTTTACACTGCACTTAAGTAACTTATAAGTCACCTATATGTCTAACCTTTACCTGGTAAAGGTTAGGTGCAAAGTTACTTAGTGTGAGGGCACCCTGGCACTAGCCAAGGTGCCCCCACATTGTTCAGAGCCAATTCACTGAACTTTGTGAGTGCGGGGACACCATTACACGCGTGCACTACATATAGGTCACTACCTATATGTAGCTTCACCATGGTAACTCCGAATATGGCCATGTAACATGTCTATGATCATGGAATTGCCCCCTCTATGCCATCCTGGCATTGTTGGGACAATTCCATGATCCCAGTGGTCTGTAGCACAGACCCTGGTACTGCCAGACTGCCCTTCCTGGGGTTTCTCTGCAGCTGCTGCTGCTGCCAACCCCTCAGACAGGCAGCTGCCCTCCTGGGGTCCAGCCAGGCCTGGCCCAGGATGGCAGAACAAAGAACTTCCTCTGAGAGAGGGTGTGACACCCTCTCCCTTTGGAAAATGGTGTGAAGGCAGGGGAGGAGTAGCCTCCCCAGCCTCTGGAAATGCTTTGTTGGGCACAGAGGTGCCCAATTCTGCATAAGCCAGTCTACACCGGTTCAGGGACCCCTTAGCCCCTGCTCTGGCGCGAAACTGGACAAAGGAAAGGGGAGTGACCACTCCCCTGACCTGCACCTCCCCTGGGAGGTGTCCAGAGCTCCTCCAGTGTGCTCCAGACCTCTGCCATCTTGGAAACAGAGGTGCTGCTGGCACACTGGACTGCTCTGAGTGGCCAGTGCCACCAGGTGACGTCAGAGACTCCTGCTGATAGGCTCCTTCAGGTGTTAGTAGCCTTTCCTCTCTCCTAGGTAGCCAAACCCTCTTTTCTGGCTATTTAGGGTCTCTGTCTCTGGGGAAACTTTAGATAACGAATGCATGAGCTCAGCCGAGTTCCTCTGCATCTCCCTCTTCACCTTCTGATAAGGAATCGACCGCTGACCGCGCTGGAAGCCTGCAAACCTGCAACATAGTAGCAAAGACGACTACTGCAACTCTGTAACGCTGATCCTGCCGCCTTCTCGACTGTTTTCCTGCTTGTGCATGCTGTGGGGGTAGTCTGCCTCCTCTCTGCACCAGAAGCTCCGAAGAAATCTCCCGTGGGTCGACGGAATCTTCCCCCTGCAACCGCAGGCACCAAAAAGCTGCATCTCCGGTCCCTTGGGTCTCCTCTCAGCACGACGAGCGAGGTCCCTCGAATCCAGCGACACCGTCCAAGTGACCCCCACAGTCCAGTGGCTCTTCAGCCCAAGTTTGGTGGAGGTAAGTCCTTGCCTCACCTCGCTGGGCTGCATTGCCCATGGGCCCCTGTGCACTTCCGGCGGAAATCCTGTGTGCACAGCCAAGCCTGGGTCCACGGCACTCTAACCTGCATTGCACGACTTTCTAAGTTGGTCTCCGGCGACGTGGGACTCCTTTGTGCAACTTCGGCGAGCACCGTTTCACGCATCCTCGTAGTGCCTGTTTCTGGCACTTCTCCGGGTGCTACCTGCTTCAGTGAGGGCTTTTTGTCTTGCTCGACGTCACCTCTCTCTGCAGGTCCAATTTGTGACCTCCTGGTCCCTCCTGGGCCCCAGCAGCGTCCAAAAACGCCAAACGCACGATTTGCGTGTAGCAAGGCTTGTTGGCGTCCATCCGGCGGGAAAACACTTCTGCACGACTCTCCAAGGCGTGGGGGATCCATCCTCCAAAGGGGAAGCCTCTAGCCCTTGTCGTTCCTGCAGTATTCACAGTTCTTCAGCCTAGTAAGAGCTTCTTTGCACCAACCGCTGGCATTTCTTGGGCATCTGCCCATCTCCGAGCTGCTTGTGACTTTTGGACTTGGTCCCCTTGTTCCACAGGTACCCTCAGTCAGGAATCCATCGTTGTTGCATTGCTGATTTGTGTTTTCTTTGCATTTTCCCTCTAACACGACTATTTTGTCCTTAGGGGAACTTTAGTGCACTTTGCACTTACTTTTCAGGGTCTTGGGGAGGGTTATTTTTCTAACTCTCACTATTTTCTAATAGTCCCAGCGACCCTCTACAAGGTCACATAGGTTTGGGGTCCATTCGTGGTTCGCATTCCACTTCTGGAGTATATGGTTTGTGTTGCCCCTATCCCTATGTTTCCCCATTGCATCCTATTGTAACTATACATTGTTTGCACTGTTTTCTAAGACTATACTGCATATTTTTGCTATTGTGTATATATATCTTGTGTATATTTCCTATCCTCTCACTGAGGGTACACTCTAAGATACTTTGGCATATTGTCATAAAAATAAAGTACCTTTATTTTTAGTATAACTGTGTATTGTGTTTTCTTATGATATTGTGCATATGACACTAAGTGGTACTGTAGTAGCTTCACACGTCTCCTAGTTCAGCCTGAGCTGCTCTGCTAAGCTACCATTATCTATCAGCCTAAGCTGCTAGACACCCTATACACTAATAAGGGATAACTGGGCCTGGTGCAAGGTGCAAGTACCCCTTGGTACTCACTACAAGCCAGTCCAGCCTCCTACATTGGTTGTGCAGTGGTGGGATAAGTGCTTTGAGACTACTTACCACTCTTGTCATTGTACTTTTCATAAGAGAAAAATATACAAAACAAGGTCAGTGTATATACACATAGCCAAAAAGTTTTGCATTTCCTCTTTTCACTCTTTTCTAAGTGCTGAAAAGTACTTCTAAACTTACAAAAAGTTCTTAAAAGTTTAAAAAGTTTTTTCTGTCTTTCCAAAAAGTTCTGAAAACTTTTTTCTCTTTGTCTATCACTTTAACTCTCTCTAAAAATGTCTGGCACAGGCCAAAAAGTTGAACTGTCCAAACTTGCATATGATCACCTTAGCTGGAAAGGAGCAAGGAGTCTCTGCATAGAGAGAGGTTTGAGTGTAGGGAAGAATCCTTCTTTAGAACTGTTAATTAATATGCTTAGAGTACAGGATAAGGCCATAAGTGCCCAATCTGTAGAAAAAGTAGCTAATGGTTCTCAATCTGATCTAGGGACTCCCCCAGGAAAAGGTTCAGGAAAGAAACTTCTCAGCCTGCCCATTACTAGACAGTCTAGCATAGTTGGTACAGAGGTTGAATCACATCATACTGATGATGTGCTCTCACATTATACTGGTAGCCAAGCTGTTAGGGTGCCCTCTGTAAGGGACAGGTCTCCTTCTGTTCATTCCCATCATACCTCTGTATCTAGAAATGTCCCTCCCACCCACCCTGATGACAGATTGTTGGAAAGGGAGCTCAATAGATTGAGAGTGGAGCAAACCAGACTGAAGCTCAAGAAGCAACAGCTGGATTTGGATAGACAGTCTTTAGAAATAGAGAGGGAAAGACAGAAAATGGGTTTAGATACCCATGGTGGCAGCAGCAGTATTCCCCATAGTCATCCTGCAAAAGAGCATGATTCCAGGAATCTGCATAAGATAGTTCCCCCTTACAAAGAGGGGGATGACATTAACAAGTGGTTTGCTGCACTTGAGAGGGCCTGTGCTGTACAGGATGTCCCTCAAAAGCAGTGGGCTGCTATCCTATGGCTATCATTTACTGGAAAAGGTAGGGATAGGCTCCTTACTGTAAAAGAAAATGATGATAACAATTTCCAAGTTCTTAAGAATGCACTCCTGGATGGTTATGGCTTAACCACTGAACAGTACAGGATAAAGTTCAGAGATACCAAAAAGGAGTCTTCACAAGACTGGGTTGATTTCATTGACCAGGCAGTGAAGGCCTTGGAGGGGTGGTTACATGGCAGTAAAGTTACTGATTATGACAGCCTGTATAACTTGATCCTGAGAGAGCATATTCTTAATAATTGTGTGTCTGATTTGTTGCACCAGTACTTGGTGGACTCTGATCTGACCTCTCCCCAAGAATTGGGAAAGAAGGCAGACAAATGGGTCAGAACAAGAGTGAACAGAAAAGTTCATACAGGGGGTGACAAAGATGGCAACAAAAAGAAGGATGGTAAGTCTTCTGACAAGGGTGGGGACAAATCTAAAAATGAGTCTTCATCAGGCCCACAAAAACACTCTGGTGGGGGTGGTGGGCCCAAATCCTCCTTTAATCAGAACAAGGAAAAGAAACCATGGTGCTATTTATGTAAGATAAAAGGCCATTGGACAACAGATCCCAGTTGTCCAAAGAAAGGCACCACAGCTCCTACCACTACAACCCCTACTGCTACACCTAGTGTCCCTACTAATAGCAGTGGTGGTGGGAGCAAACCTACTAATAGCCAATCCAAGGGAGTAGCTGGGCTCACTTTTGGTAATTTAGTTGGGGTTGGTCTGATTAGGGAGACCACAGAGGCTACTTTAGTCTCTGAAGGGGCTATTGACTTAGCCACTTTGGTTGCTTGCCCCCATAACTTGGAGAAGTACAAGCAACTAACCCTAATAAATGGTGTTGAGGTCCAGGCCTACAGGGACACAGGTGCCAGTGTCACAATGGTGATTGAGAAACTGGTGCACCCTGAACAACACATACTTGGACACCAGTACCAAGTAACCGATGCTCACAACATAACACAAAGCCACCCCATGGCTGTTGTAAATCTCAACTGGGGGGGGGTATCTGGTCCAAAGAAAGTTGTGGTAGCTTCAGATTTACCTGTAGACTGTCTATTAGGGAACGATTTGGAGACATCAGCTTGGTCAGATGTGGAGTTGGAGGCCCATGCAGCAATGCTGGGCATCCCAGGGCATATTTTTGCTTTGACAAGGGCTCAGGCCAAAAAGCAAAAAGGACAGGGAAGCTTGGATCCTGGAACAATGGACCAAGTGCTCCCTAAAGCTAGGGCTAGTAGAAGCAAACCACTTCCTACTATCCCTCCCTCTACAGTGGATTCTACTTCTGAGGAAGAAGAATTCCCTCCCTGTGCAGAACCTACACCAGAGGAGCTGGAAGCAGACACTGCTGAGCTTTTGGGTGAAGGGGGGCCTGCCAGAGAGGAGCTGAGTGTGGCACAGCAAACCTGTCCCACATTAGAGGGTCTCAGACAGCAAGCTGTCAAACAGGCTAATGGGGATGTCAGTGACTCACACAGAGTTTACTGGGAGGACAACCTCTTGTACACTGAGAATAGGGATCCTAAACCTGGAGCTGCCAGGAGATTAGTGATTCCTCAGGAGTACAGAAAGTTCCTCCTAACACTGGCACATGACATTCCCTTAGCTGGGCACCTGGGTCAAATGAAAACTTGGGACAGATTGGGACCACTGTTTCATTGGCCTAGGATGTCTGAGGACACAAAAGAATTTTGTAAGTCCTGTGAAACCTGTCAAGCCAGTGGCAAGACAGGTGGCACTCCAAAGGCACCCCTTATCCCACTGCCTGTGGTTGGGGTTCCCTTTGAAAGGGTAGGGGTTGACATAGTTGGCCCCCTTGACCCTCCTACTGCTTCAGGCAATAGATTTATCTTGGCGGTAGTGGACCATGCCACAAGATATCCTGAAGCTATTCCTTTAAGGACCACTACAGCTCCTGCAGTGGCAAAGGCCCTCCTGGGAATATTTTCCAGGGTGGGCTTCCCAAAGGAAGTAGTATCAGACAGAGGAAGCAATTTCATGTCTGCATACTTAAAGGCCATGTGGAAGGAGTGTGGTGTAACTTACAAGTTCACAACACCCTATCATCCACAAACAAATGGACTGGTGGAGAGATTTAATAAAACTCTCAAAGGCATGATTATGGGACTCCCTGAAAAACTCCGCAGGAGATGGGATATCCTTCTACCATGCCTCCTTTTTGCCTACAGGGAGGTACCCCAGAAAGGAGTGGGCTTCAGCCCCTTTGAACTTCTTTTTGGACACCCTGTTAGGGGTCCACTCACACTTGTAAAGGAGGGTTGGGAACAACCTTTAAAAACTCCTAAGCAGGATATTGTGGACTATGTACTTGGCCTCAGATCAAGGATGGCTGAGTACATGAAAAAGGCCAGTAAAAACCTTCAGGCCAGCCAAGAGCTCCAGAAGCAATGGCATGATCAGAAGGCTGTTTTGGTTCAGTACCAACCAGGGCAGAAAGTGTGGGTCTTGGAGCCTGTGGCCCCAAGAGCACTCCAAGATAAATGGAGTGGACCCCACACAATTGTTGAAAAGAAGGGTGAAGTCACCTACTTGGTTGACTTAGGCACTGCCAGGAGTCCCCTTAGGGTGCTCCATGTCAACCGCCTGAAACCCTACTATGACAGGGCTGATCTCACCCTGCTCATGGCAACAGATGAGGGACAGGAAGAAGACAGTGATCCTCTACCTGATCCCTTCTCTTCCACAGAACAAGATGCTCTTGTGGAAGGTGTAGTTTTGGCCGATTGTCTTACTGCTGAGCAGAAAGATAATTGCATAAATCTCCTAGGACAATTTTCAGAACTCTTCTCCATTGTGCCAGGCACCACTTCTTGGTGTGAACACACTATAGATACTGGAGACAGTTTACCTGTCAAAAGTAAGATCTATAGGCAGCCTGACCATGTCAGGGACTGCATAAAGCAAGAAGTTCAGAAGATGTTGGAACTAGGAGTGGTTGAGCACTCTGACAGTCCATGGGCTTCTCCTGTGGTACTGGTACCAAAACCCAATTCTAAAGATGGAAAGAAGGAAATGAGGTTTTGTGTAGACTATAGAGGTCTCAACTTGGTAACCAAAACAGATGCTCACCCTATACCCAGGGCAGATGAGCTAATAGATACACTGGCATCTGCCAAGTATCTAAGCACTTTTGATTTGACTGCAGGGTATTGGCAGATCAAAATGTCAGAAGATGCTAAACCTAAGACTGCATTTTCTACCATTGGAGGACATTACCAGTTTACTGTAATGCCTTTTGGTTTGAAAAATGCACCTGCCACTTTTCAGAGGTTGGTGAACACAGTCCTGCAAGGGCTGGAAGCTTTCAGTGCAGCATATTTGGATGATATAGCTGTCTTTAGCTCCAGCTGGGATGATCACCTGGTCCACCTTTGGAAAGTTTTGGAGGCCCTGCAAAAGGCAGGCCTCACTATCAAGGCTTCAAAGTGCCAGATAGGGCAGGGTAAGGTGGTTTATCTGGGACACCTTGTTGGTGGGGAACAGATTGCACCACTTCAGGGGAAAATCCAAACTATTATTGATTGGATTCCCCCTACCACTCAGACTCAGGTGAGAGCCTTCCTAGGCCTCACTGGGTATTACAGGAGGTTCATTAAGAACTATGGCTCCATTGCAGCCCCTCTTAATGACCTCACATCCAAGAAAATGCCTAAAAAGGTATTATGGACAGCAAACTGTCAGAAAGCTTTTGAGGAGCTGAAGCAGGCCATGTGCTCTGCACCTGTCCTGAAAAGCCCTTGTTACTCTAAAAAATTCTATGTCCAAACTGATGCATCTGAATTAGGAGTAGGGGCAGTCCTATCACAACTTAATTCTGAGGGCCAGGATCAACCTGTTGCTTTTATTAGTAGAAGGTTGACCCCTAGAGAAAAGCGTTGGTCTGCCATTGAGAGGGAGGCCTTTGCTGTGGTCTGGGCTCTGAAGAAGTTGAGGCCATACCTGTTTGGCACTCACTTCATTGTTCAGACAGACCACAAACCTCTATTTTGGCTAAAACAAATGAAAGGTGAAAATCCTAAATTGTTGAGGTGGTCCATATCCCTACAGGGAATGGACTATACAGTGGAACATAGACCTGGGAGTAGCCACTCCAATGCAGATGGACTCTCCAGATATTTCCACTTAGACAATGAAGACTCATCAGGTAATGGCTAGTCTTATTGTCCTTCGTTTGGGGGGGGGTTGTGTAGGAAAGTACCATCTTGCCTGGCATGTTACCCCCATTTTTCACTGTATATATGTTGTTTTAGTTGTATGTGTCACTGGGACCCTGGTAACCCAGGGCCCCAGTGCTCATAAGTGTGCCTGTATGTGTTACCTGTGTAGTGACTAACTGTCTCACTGAGGCTCTGCTAATCAGAACCTCAGTGGTTATGCTCTCTCATTTCTTTCCAAATTGTCACTGACAGGCTAGTGACCATTTTTACCAATTTACATTGGCTTACTGGAACACCCTTATAATCCCCTAGTATATGGTACTGAGGTACCCAGGGTATTGGGGTTCCAGGAGATCCCTATGGGCTGCAGCATTTCTTTTGCCACCCATAGGGAGCTCTGACAATTCTTACACAGGCCTGCCACTGCAGCCTGAGTGAAATAACGTCCACGTTATTTCACATCCATTTTACACTGCACTTAAGTAACTTATAAGTCACCTATATGTCTAACCTTTACCTGGTAAAGGTTAGGTGCAAAGTTACTTAGTGTGAGGGCACCCTGGCACTAGCCAAGGTGCCCCCACATTGTTCAGAGCCAATTCACTGAACTTTGTGAGTGCGGGGACACCATTACACGCGTGCACTACATATAGGTCACTACCTATATGTAGCTTCACCATGGTAACTCCGAATATGGCCATGTAACATGTCTATGATCATGGAATTGCCCCCTCTATGCCATCCTGGCATAGTTGGGACAATTCCATGATCCCAGTGGTCTGTAGCACAGACCCTGGTACTGCCAGACTGCCCTTCCTGGGGTTTCTCTGCAGCTGCTGCTGCTGCCAACCCCTCAGACAGGCAGCTGCCCTCCTGGGGTCCAGCCAGGCCTGGCCCAGGATGGCAGAACAAAGAACTTCCTCTGAGAGAGGGTGTGACACCCTCTCCCTTTGGAAAATGGTGTGAAGGCAGGGGAGGAGTAGCCTCCCCCAGCCTCTGGAAATGCTTTGTTGGGCACAGAGGTGCCCAATTCTGCATAAGCCAGTCTACACCGGTTCAGGGACCCCTTAGCCCCTGCTCTGGCGCGAAACTGGACAAAGGAAAGGGGAGTGACCACTCCCCTGACCTGCACCTCCCCTGGGAGGTGTCCAGAGCTCCTCCAGTGTGCTCCAGACCTCTGCCATCTTGGAAACAGAGGTGCTGCTGGCACACTGGACTGCTCTGAGTGGCCAGTGCCACCAGGTGACGTCAGAGACTCCTGCTGATAGGCTCCTTCAGGTGTTAGTAGCCTTTCCTCTCTCCTAGGTAGCCAAACCCTCTTTTCTGGCTATTTAGGGTCTCTGTCTCTGGGGAAACTTTAGATAACGAATGCATGAGCTCAGCCGAGTTCCTCTGCATCTCCCTCTTCACCTTCTGATAAGGAATCGACCGCTGACCGCGCTGGAAGCCTGCAAACCTGCAACATAGTAGCAAAGACGACTACTGCAACTCTGTAACGCTGATCCTGCCGCCTTCTCGACTGTTTTCCTGCTTGTGCATGCTGTGGGGGTAGTCTGCCTCCTCTCTGCACCAGAAGCTCCGAAGAAATCTCCCGTGGGTCGACGGAATCTTCCCCCTGCAACCGCAGGCACCAAAAAGCTGCATCTCCGGTCCCTTGGGTCTCCTCTCAGCACGACGAGCGAGGTCCCTCGAATCCAGCGACACCGTCCAAGTGACCCCCACAGTCCAGTGGCTCTTCAGCCCAAGTTTGGTGGAGGTAAGTCCTTGCCTCACCTCGCTGGGCTGCATTGCTGGGAACCGCGACTTTGCAAGCTTCTCCGGCCCCTGTGCACTTCCGGCGGAAATCCTGTGTGCACAGCCAAGCCTGGGTCCACGGCACTCTAACCTGCATTGCACGACTTTCTAAGTTGGTCTCCGGCGACGTGGGACTCCTTTGTGCAACTTCGGCGAGCACCGTTTCACGCATCCTCGTAGTGCCTGTTTCTGGCACTTCTCCGGGTGCTACCTGCTTCAGTGAGGGCTCTTTGTCTTGCTCGACGTCCCCTCTCTCTGCAGGTCCAATTTGTGACCTCCTGGTCCCTCCTGGGCTCCAGCAGCGTCCAAAAACGCCAAACGCACGATTTGCGTGTAGCAAGGCTTGTTGGCGTCCATCCGGCGGGAAAACACTTCTGCACGACTCTCCAAGGCGTGGGGGATCCATCCTCCAAAGGGGAAGCCTCTAGCCCTTGTCGTTCCTGCAGTATTCACAGTTCTTCAGCCTAGTAAGAGCTTCTTTGCACCAACCGCTGGCATTTCTTGGGCATCTGCCCATCTCCGAGCTGCTTGTGACTTTTGGACTTGGTCCCCTTGTTCCACAGGTACCCTCAGTCAGGAATCCATCGTTGTTGCATTGCTGATTTGTGTTTTCTTTGCATTTTCCCTCTAACACGACTATTTTGTCCTTAGGGGAACTTTAGTGCACTTTGCACTTACTTTTCAGGGTCTTGGGGAGGGTTATTTTTCTAACTCTCACTATTTTCTAATAGTCCCAGCGACCCTCTACAAGGTCACATAGGTTTGGGGTCCATTCGTGGTTCGCATTCCACTTCTGGAGTATATGGTTTGTGTTGCCCCTATCCCTATGTTTCCCCATTGCATCCTATTGTAACTATACATTGTTTGCACTGTTTTCTAAGACTATACTGCATATTTTTGCTATTGTGTATATATATCTTGTGTATATTTCCTATCCTCTCACTGAGGGTACACTCTAAGATACTTTGGCATATTGTCATAAAAATAAAGTACCTTTATTTTTAGTATAACTGTGTATTGTGTTTTCTTATGATATTGTGCATATGACACTAAGTGGTACTGTAGTAGCTTCACACGTCTCCTAGTTCAGCCTGAGCTGCTCTGCTAAGCTACCATTATCTATCAGCCTAAGCTGCTAGACACCCTATACACTAATAAGGGATAACTGGGCCTGGTGCAAGGTGCAAGTACCCCTTGGTACTCACTACAAGCCAGTCCAGCCTCCTACATTGGTTGTGCAGTGGTGGGATAAGTGCTTTGAGACTACTTACCACTCTTGTCATTGTACTTTTCATAAGAGAAAAATATACAAAACAAGGTCAGTGTATATACACATAGCCAAAAAGTTTTGCATTTCCTCTTTTCACTCTTTTCTAAGTGCTGAAAAGTACTTCTAAACTTACAAAAAGTTCTTAAAAGTTTAAAAAGTTTTTTCTGTCTTTCCAAAAAGTTCTGAAAACTTTTTTCTCTTTGTCTATCACTTTAACTCTCTCTAAAAATGTCTGGCACAGGCCAAAAAGTTGAACTGTCCAAACTTGCATATGATCACCTTAGCTGGAAAGGAGCAAGGAGTCTCTGCATAGAGAGAGGTTTGAGTGTAGGGAAGAATCCTTCTTTAGAACTGTTAATTAATATGCTTAGAGTACAGGATAAGGCCATAAGTGCCCAATCTGTAGAAAAAGTAGCTAATGGTTCTCAATCTGATCCAGGGACTCCCCCAGGAAAAGGTTCAGGAAAGAAACTTCTCAGCCTGCCCATTACTAGACAGTCTAGCATAGTTGGTACAGAGGTTGAATCACATCATACTGATGATGTGCTCTCACATTATACTGGTAGCCAAGCTGTTAGGGTGCCCTCTGTAAGGGACAGGTCTCCTTCTGTTCATTCCCATCATACCTCTGTATCTAGAAATGTCCCTCCCACCCACCCTGATGACAGATTGTTGGAAAGGGAGCTCAATAGATTGAGAGTGGAGCAAACCAGACTGAAGCTCAAGAAGCAACAGCTGGATTTGGATAGACAGTCTTTAGAAATAGAGAGGGAAAGACAGAAAATGGGTTTAGATACCCATGGTGGCAGCAGCAGTATTCCCCATAGTCATCCTGCAAAAGAGCATGATTCCAGGAATCTGCATAAGATAGTTCCCCCTTACAAAGAGGGGGATGACATTAACAAGTGGTTTGCTGCACTTGAGAGGGCCTGTGCTGTACAGGATGTCCCTCAAAAGCAGTGGGCTGCTATCCTATGGCTATCATTTACTGGAAAAGGTAGGGATAGGCTCCTTACTGTAAAAGAAAATGATGATAACAATTTCCAAGTTCTTAAGAATGCACTCCTGGATGGTTATGGCTTAACCACTGAACAGTACAGGATAAAGTTCAGAGATACCAAAAAGGAGTCTTCACAAGACTGGGTTGATTTCATTGACCAGGCAGTGAAGGCCTTGGAGGGGTGGTTACATGGCAGTAAAGTTACTGATTATGACAGCCTGTATAACTTGATCCTGAGAGAGCATATTCTTAATAATTGTGTGTCTGATTTGTTGCACCAGTACTTGGTGGACTCTGATCTGACCTCTCCCCAAGAATTGGGAAAGAAGGCAGACAAATGGGTCAGAACAAGAGTGAACAGAAAAGTTCATACAGGGGGTGACAAAGATGGCAACAAAAAGAAGGATGGTAAGTCTTCTGACAAGGGTGGGGACAAATCTAAAAATGAGTCTTCATCAGGCCCACAAAAACACTCTGGTGGGGGTGGTGGGCCCAAATCCTCCTTTAATCAGAACAAGGAAAATAAACCATGGTGCTATTTATGTAAGATAAAAGGCCATTGGACAACAGATCCCAGTTGTCCAAAGAAAGGCACCACAGCTCCTACCACTACAACCCCTACTGCTACACCTAGTGTCCCTACTAATAGCAGTGGTGGTGGGAGCAAACCTACTAATAGCCAATCCAAGGGAGTAGCTGGGCTCACTTTTGGTAATTTAGTTGGGGTTGGTCTGATTAGGGAGACCACAGAGGCTACTTTAGTCTCTGAAGGGGCTATTGACTTAGCCACTTTGGTTGCTTGCCCCCATAACTTGGAGAAGTACAAGCAACTAACCCTAATAAATGGTGTTGAGGTCCAGGCCTACAGGGACACAGGTGCCAGTGTCACAATGGTGATTGAGAAACTGGTGCACCCTGAACAACACATACTTGGACACCAGTACCAAGTAACCGATGCTCACAACATAACACAAAGCCACCCCATGGCTGTTGTAAATCTCAACTGGGGGGGGGTATCTGGTCCAAAGAAAGTTGTGGTAGCTTCAGATTTACCTGTAGACTGTCTATTAGGGAACGATTTGGAGACATCAGCTTGGTCAGATGTGGAGTTGGAGGCCCATGCAGCAATGCTGGGCATCCCAGGGCATATTTTTGCTTTGACAAGGGCTCAGGCCAAAAAGCAAAAAGGACAGGGAAGCTTGGATCCTGGAACAATGGACCAAGTGCTCCCTAAAGCTAGGGCTAGTAGAAGCAAACCACTTCCTACTATCCCTCCCTCTACAGTGGATTCTACTTCTGAGGAAGAAGAATTCCCTCCCTGTGCAGAACCTACACCAGAGGAGCTGGAAGCAGACACTGCTGAGCTTTTGGGTGAAGGGGGGCCTGCCAGAGAGGAGCTGAGTGTGGCACAGCAAACCTGTCCCACATTAGAGGGTCTCAGACAGCAAGCTGTCAAACAGGCTAATGGGGATGTCAGTGACTCACACAGAGTTTACTGGGAGGACAACCTCTTGTACACTGAGAATAGGGATCCTAAACCTGGAGCTGCCAGGAGATTAGTGATTCCTCAGGAGTACAGAAAGTTCCTCCTAACACTGGCACATGACATTCCCTTAGCTGGGCACCTGGGTCAAATGAAAACTTGGGACAGATTGGGACCACTGTTTCATTGGCCTAGGATGTCTGAGGACACAAAAGAATTTTGTAAGTCCTGTGAAACCTGTCAAGCCAGTGGCAAGACAGGTGGCACTCCAAAGGCACCCCTTATCCCACTGCCTGTGGTTGGGGTTCCCTTTGAAAGGGTAGGGGTTGACATAGTTGGCCCCCTTGACCCTCCTACTGCTTCAGGCAATAGATTTATCTTGGCGGTAGTGGACCATGCCACAAGATATCCTGAAGCTATTCCTTTAAGGACCACTACAGCTCCTGCAGTGGCAAAGGCCCTCCTGGGAATATTTTCCAGGGTGGGCTTCCCAAAGGAAGTAGTATCAGACAGAGGAAGCAATTTCATGTCTGCATACTTAAAGGCCATGTGGAAGGAGTGTGGTGTAACTTACAAGTTCACAACACCCTATCATCCACAAACAAATGGACTGGTGGAGAGATTTAATAAAACTCTCAAAGGCATGATTATGGGACTCCCTGAAAAACTCCGCAGGAGATGGGATATCCTTCTACCATGCCTCCTTTTTGCCTACAGGGAGGTACCCCAGAAAGGAGTGGGCTTCAGCCCCTTTGAACTTCTTTTTGGACACCCTGTTAGGGGTCCACTCACACTTGTAAAGGAGGGTTGGGAACAACCTTTAAAAACTCCTAAGCAGGATATTGTGGACTATGTACTTGGCCTCAGATCAAGGATGGCTGAGTACATGAAAAAGGCCAGTAAAAACCTTCAGGCCAGCCAAGAGCTCCAGAAGCAATGGCATGATCAGAAGGCTGTTTTGGTTCAGTACCAACCAGGGCAGAAAGTGTGGGTCTTGGAGCCTGTGGCCCCAAGAGCACTCCAAGATAAATGGAGTGGACCCCACACAATTGTTGAAAAGAAGGGTGAAGTCACCTACTTGGTTGACTTAGGCACTGCCAGGAGTCCCCTTAGGGTGCTCCATGTCAACCGCCTGAAACCCTACTATGACAGGGCTGATCTCACCCTGCTCATGGCAACAGATGAGGGACAGGAAGAAGACAGTGATCCTCTACCTGATCCCTTCTCTTCCACAGAACAAGATGCTCTTGTGGAAGGTGTAGTTTTGGCCGATTGTCTTACTGCTGAGCAGAAAGATAATTGCATAAATCTCCTAGGACAATTTTCAGAACTCTTCTCCATTGTGCCAGGCACCACTTCTTGGTGTGAACACACTATAGATACTGGAGACAGTTTACCTGTCAAAAGTAAGATCTATAGGCAGCCTGACCATGTCAGGGACTGCATAAAGCAAGAAGTTCAGAAGATGTTGGAACTAGGAGTGGTTGAGCACTCTGACAGTCCATGGGCTTCTCCTGTGGTACTGGTACCAAAACCCAATTCTAAAGATGGAAAGAAGGAAATGAGGTTTTGTGTAGACTATAGAGGTCTCAACTTGGTAACCAAAACAGATGCTCACCCTATACCCAGGGCAGATGAGCTAATAGATACACTGGCATCTGCCAAGTATCTAAGCACTTTTGATTTGACTGCAGGGTATTGGCAGATCAAAATGTCAGAAGATGCTAAACCTAAGACTGCATTTTCTACCATTGGAGGACATTACCAGTTTACTGTAATGCCTTTTGGTTTGAAAAATGCACCTGCCACTTTTCAGAGGTTGGTGAACACAGTCCTGCAAGGGCTGGAAGCTTTCAGTGCAGCATATTTGGATGATATAGCTGTCTTTAGCTCCAGCTGGGATGATCACCTGGTCCACCTTTGGAAAGTTTTGGAGGCCCTGCAAAAGGCAGGCCTCACTATCAAGGCTTCAAAGTGCCAGATAGGGCAGGGTAAGGTGGTTTATCTGGGACACCTTGTTGGCGGGGAACAGATTGCACCACTTCAGGGGAAAATCCAAACTATTATTGATTGGATTCCCCCTACCACTCAGACTCAGGTGAGAGCCTTCCTAGGCCTCACTGGGTATTACAGGAGGTTCATTAAGAACTATGGCTCCATTGCAGCCCCTCTTAATGACCTCACATCCAAGAAAATGCCTAAAAAGGTATTATGGACAGCAAACTGTCAGAAAGCTTTTGAGGAGCTGAAGCAGGCCATGTGCTCTGCACCTGTCCTGAAAAGCCCTTGTTACTCTAAAAAATTCTATGTCCAAACTGATGCATCTGAATTAGGAGTAGGGGCAGTCCTATCACAACTTAATTCTGAGGGCCAGGATCAACCTGTTGCTTTTATTAGTAGAAGGTTGACCCCTAGAGAAAAGCGTTGGTCTGCCATTGAGAGGCAGGCCTTTGCTGTGGTCTGGGCTCTGAAGAAGTTGAGGCCATACCTGTTTGGCACTCACTTCATTGTTCAGACAGACCACAAACCTCTACTTTGGCTAAAACAAATGAAAGGTGAAAATCCTAAATTGTTGAGGTGGTCCATATCCCTACAGGGAATGGACTATACAGTGGAACATAGACCTGGGAGTAGCCACTCCAATGCAGATGGACTCTCCAGATATTTCCACTTAGACAATGAAGACTCATCAGGTAATGGCTAGTCTTATTGTCCTTCGTTTGGGGGGGGGTTGTGTAGGAAAGTACCATCTTGCCTGGCATGTTACCCCCATTTTTCACTGTATATATGTTGTTTTAGTTGTATGTGTCACTGGGACCCTGGTAACCCAGGGCCCCAGTGCTCATAAGTGTGCCTGTATGTGTTACCTGTGTAGTGACTAACTGTCTCACTGAGGCTCTGCTAATCAGAACCTCAGTGGTTATGCTCTCTCATTTCTTTCCAAATTGTCACTGACAGGCTAGTGACCATTTTTACCAATTTACATTGGCTTACTGGAACACCCTTATAATCCCCTAGTATATGGTACTGAGGTACCCAGGGTATTGGGGTTCCAGGAGATCCCTATGGGCTGCAGCATTTCTTTTGCCACCCATAGGGAGCTCTGACAATTCTTACACAGGCCTGCCACTGCAGCCTGAGTGAAATAACGTCCACGTTATTTCACATCCATTTTACACTGCACTTAAGTAACTTATAAGTCACCTATATGTCTAACCTTTACCTGGTAAAGGTTAGGTGCAAAGTTACTTAGTGTGAGGGCACCCTGGCACTAGCCAAGGTGCCCCCACATTGTTCAGAGCCAATTCACTGAACTTTGTGAGTGCGGGGACACCATTACACGCGTGCACTACATATAGGTCACTACCTATATGTAGCTTCACCATGGTAACTCCGAATATGGCCATGTAACATGTCTATGATCATGGAATTGCCCCCTCTATGCCATCCTGGCATAGTTGGGACAATTCCATGATCCCAGTGGTCTGTAGCACAGACCCTGGTACTGCCAGACTGCCCTTCCTGGGGTTTCTCTGCAGCTGCTGCTGCTGCCAACCCCTCAGACAGGCAGCTGCCCTCCTGGGGTCCAGCCAGGCCTGGCCCAGGATGGCAGAACAAAGAACTTCCTCTGAGAGAGGGTGTGACACCCTCTCCCTTTGGAAAATGGTGTGAAGGCAGGGGAGGAGTAGCCTCCCCCAGCCTCTGGAAATGCTTTGTTGGGCACAGAGGTGCCCAATTCTGCATAAGCCAGTCTACACCGGTTCAGGGACCCCTTAGCCCCTGCTCTGGCGCGAAACTGGACAAAGGAAAGGGGAGTGACCACTCCCCTGACCTGCACCTCCCCTGGGAGGTGTCCAGAGCTCCTCCAGTGTGCTCCAGACCTCTGCCATCTTGGAAACAGAGGTGCTGCTGGCACACTGGACTGCTCTGAGTGGCCAGTGCCACCAGGTGACGTCAGAGACTCCTGCTGATAGGCTCCTTCAGGTGTTAGTAGCCTTTCCTCTCTCCTAGGTAGCCAAACCCTCTTTTCTGGCTATTTAGGGTCTCTGTCTCTGGGGAAACTTTAGATAACGAATGCATGAGCTCAGCCGAGTTCCTCTGCATCTCCCTCTTCACCTTCTGATAAGGAATCGACCGCTGACCGCGCTGGAAGCCTGCAAACCTGCAACATAGTAGCAAAGACGACTACTGCAACTCTGTAACGCTGATCCTGCCGCCTTCTCGACTGTTTTCCTGCTTGTGCATGCTGTGGGGGTAGTCTGCCTCCTCTCTGCACCAGAAGCTCCGAAGAAATCTCCCGTGGGTCGACGGAATCTTCCCCCTGCAACCGCAGGCACCAAAAAGCTGCATCTCCGGTCCCTTGGGTCTCCTCTCAGCACGACGAGCGAGGTCCCTCGAATCCAGCGACACCGTCCAAGTGACCCCCACAGTCCAGTGGCTCTTCAGCCCAAGTTTGGTGGAGGTAAGTCCTTGCCTCACCTCGCTGGGCTGCATTGCTGGGAACCGCGACTTTGCAAGCTTCTCCGGCCCCTGTGCACTTCCGGCGGAAATCCTGTGTGCACAGCCAAGCCTGGGTCCACGGCACTCTAACCTGCATTGCACGACTTTCTAAGTTGGTCTCCGGCGACGTGGGACTCCTTTGTGCAACTTCGGCGAGCACCGTTTCACGCATCCTCGTAGTGCCTGTTTCTGGCACTTCTCCGGGTGCTACCTGCTTCAGTGAGGGCTCTTTGTCTTGCTCGACGTCCCCTCTCTCTGCAGGTCCAATTTGTGACCTCCTGGTCCCTCCTGGGCTCCAGCAGCGTCCAAAAACGCCAAACGCACGATTTGCGTGTAGCAAGGCTTGTTGGCGTCCATCCGGCGGGAAAACACTTCTGCACGACTCTCCAAGGCGTGGGGGATCCATCCTCCAAAGGGGAAGCCTCTAGCCCTTGTCGTTCCTGCAGTATTCACAGTTCTTCAGCCTAGTAAGAGCTTCTTTGCACCAACCGCTGGCATTTCTTGGGCATCTGCCCATCTCCGAGCTGCTTGTGACTTTTGGACTTGGTCCCCTTGTTCCACAGGTACCCTCAGTCAGGAATCCATCGTTGTTGCATTGCTGATTTGTGTTTTCTTTGCATTTTCCCTCTAACACGACTATTTTGTCCTTAGGGGAACTTTAGTGCACTTTGCACTTACTTTTCAGGGTCTTGGGGAGGGTTATTTTTCTAACTCTCACTATTTTCTAATAGTCCCAGCGACCCTCTACAAGGTCACATAGGTTTGGGGTCCATTCGTGGTCCGCATTCCACTTCTGGAGTATATGGTTTGTGTTGCCCCTATCCCTATGTTTCCCCATTGCATCCTATTGTAACTATACATTGTTTGCACTGTTTTCTAAGACTATACTGCATATTTTTGCTATTGTGTATATATATCTTGTGTATATTTCCTATCCTCTCACTGAGGGTACACTCTAAGATACTTTGGCATATTGTCATAAAAATAAAGTACCTTTATTTTTAGTATAACTGTGTATTGTGTTTTCTTATGATATTGTGCATATGACACTAAGTGGTACTGTAGTAGCTTCACACGTCTCCTAGTTCAGCCTGAGCTGCTCTGCTAAGCTACCATTATCTATCAGCCTAAGCTGCTAGACACCCTATACACTAATAAGGGATAACTGGGCCTGGTGCAAGGTGCAAGTACCCCTTGGTACTCACTACAAGCCAGTCCAGCCTCCTACACCTAGTATATGGTACTGAGGTACCCAGGGTATTGGGGTTCCAGGAGATCCCTATGGGCTGCAGCATTTCTTTTGCCACCCATAGGGAGCTCTGACAATTCTTACACAGGCCTGCCACTGCAGCCTGAGTGAAATAACGTCCACGTTATTTCACAGCCATTTTACACTGCACTTAAGTAACTTATAAGTCACCTATATGTCTAACCTTTACCTGGTAAAGGTTAGGTGCAAAGTTACTTAGTGTGAGGGCACCCTGGCACTAGCCAAGGTGCCCCCACATTGTTCAGGGCCAATTCCCCGGACTTTGTGAGTGCGGGGACACCATTACACGCGTGCACTACATATAGGTCACTACCCATATGTAGCTTCACAATGGTAACTCCGAATATGGCCATGTAACATGTCTATGATCATGGAATTGCCCCCTCTATGCCATCCTGGCATAGTTGGCACAATCCCATGATCCCAGTGGTCTGTAGCACAGACCCTGGTACTGCCAAACTGCCTTTCCTGGGGTTTCACTGCAGCTGCTGCCAACCCCTCAGACAGGTTTCTGCCCTCCTGGGGTCAAGCCAGGCTTGTCCCAGGATGGCAGAACAAAGGACTTCCTCTGAGAGAGGGTGTTACACCCTCTCCCTTTGGAAAATGGTGTGAAGGCAGGGGAGGAGTAGCCTCCCCCAGCCTCTGGAAATGCTTTCTTGGGCACAGATGTGCCCAATTCTGCATAAGCCAGTCTACACCGGTTCAGGGGACCCCTTAGCCCTGCTCTGGCGCGAAACTGGACAAAGGAAAGGGGAGTGACCACTCCCCTGACCTGCACCTCCCCTGGGAGGTGTCCAGAGCTCCTCCAGTGTGCTCCAGACCTCTGCCATCTTGGAAACAGAGGTGCTGCTGGCACACTGGACTGCTCAGAGTGGCCAGTGCCACCAGGTGACGTCAGAGACTCCTTCTGATAGGCTCCTTCAGGTGTTGCTAGCCTATCCTCTCTCCTAAGTAGCCAAACCATCTTTTCTGGGTATTTAGGGTCTCTGTCTCTGGGGAAACTTTAGATAACGAATGCAAGAGCTCATCAGAGTTCCTCTGCATCTCTCTCTTCACCTTCTGCCAAGGAATCGACTGCTGACCGCGCTGGAAGCCTGCAAAACTGCAACAAAGTAGCTAAGACGACTACTGCAACTCTGTAACGCTGATCCTGCCGCTTTCTCAACTGTTTTCCTGGTGGTGCATGCTGTGGGGGTAGTCTGCCTCCTCTCTGCACTAGAAGCTCCGAAGAAATCTCCCGTGGGTCGACGGAATCTTCCCCCTGCAACCGCAGGCACCAAAAAGCTGCATTACCGGTCCCTTGGGTCTCCTCTCAGCACGACGAGCGAGGTCCCTCGAATCCAGCAACTCTGTCCAAGTGACTCCCACAGTCCAGTGACTCTTCAGTCCAAGTTTGGTGGAGGTAAGTCCTTGCCTCACCTCGCTAGACTGCATTGCTGGGAACCGCGACTTTTGCAACTACTCTGGCCCCTGTGCACTTCCGGCAGAAATCCTTTGTGCACAGCCAAGCCTGGATCCACGGCACTCTAACCTGCATTGCACGACTTTCTAAGTTGGTCTCCGGCAATGTGGGACTCCTTTGTGTAACTTCGGGTGAGCACCATTTCATGCATCCTCGTAGTGTCTGTTTCTGGCACTTCTCTGGGTGCTACCTGCTGCTGAGAGGGCTCCTTGTCTTGCTCGACGTCCCCTCTACCATCTGGCGCAATTTGCGACATCCTGGTCCTTCCTGGGCCACAGCAGCATCCAAAAACGCTAACCGCACAATTTGCAGCTAGCAAGGCTTGTTGGCGTTCTTTCGGCGGGAAACCACTTCTTTACGACTCTCCACGGCGAGAGGGATCCGTCCTCCAAAGGGGAAGTCTCTAGCCCTTTTCGTTTTTGCAGAAACCTCAGCTTCTTCTGTTCAGTAGAAGCTTCTTTGCATCCACAGCTGGCATTTCCTGGGCATATGCCCATCTCCGACTTGCTTGTGACTTTTGGACTTGGTCCCCTTGTTCCACAGGTACCCTAGATTGGAAATCCATTGTTGTTGCATTGTTGGTTTGTGTCTTTCCTGCATTATTCCTCTATCACGACTTCTTTGTCCTTGGGGGAACTTTAGTGCACTTTGCACTCACTTTTCAGGGTCTTGGGGAGGGTTATTTTTCTAACTCTCACTATTTTCTAATAGTCCCAGCGACCCTCTACAAGGTCACATAGGTTTGGGGTCCATTCGTGGTTCGCATTCCACTTTTGGAGTATATGGTTTGTGTTGCCCCCATCCCTATGTGGCCCCATTGCATCCTATTGTAACTATACATAGTTTGCACTGTTTTCTAAGACTATACTGCATATTTTTGCTATTGTGTACATATATCTTGTGTATATTTCCTATCCTCTCACTGAGGGTACACTCTAAGATACTTTGGCATATTGTCATAAAAATAAAGTACCTTTATTTTTAGTATAACTGTGTATTGTGTTTTCTTATGATATTGTGCAAGTGACACTTGTGGTACTGTAGTAGCTTCACACGTCTCCTAGTTCAGCCTAAGCTGCTCTGCTAAGCTACCATTATCTATCAGCCTAAGCTGCTAGACACCCTATACACTAATAAGGGATAACTGGGCCTGGTGCAAGGTGCAAGTACCCCTTGGTACTCATTACAAGCCAGTCCAGCCTCCTACATTGGTGGCAGCGGTGGGATAAGTGCTTTGAGACTACTTACCACTCTTGTCATTGTACTTTTCATTAGAGAAAAATATACAAAACAAGTTCAGTGTGTGTACACATAGCTAAAAAGTTTTGCATTTCCTCTTTTCACTCTTTTCTAAAGTGCTGAAAAGTACTTCTAAACTTTCAAAAAGTTCTTAAAAGTTTTAAAAGTTTTTTCTGTCTTTCCAAAAAAGTTCTGAAAACTTTTTTCTCTTTTTCTATCACTTTAACTCTCTCTAAAAATGTCTGGCACAGGCCAAAATGTTGATCTGTCCAAAATTGCATATGATCACCTTAGCTGGAAAGGAGCAAGGAGTCTCTGCATAGAGAGAGGTTTGAGTGTAGGGAAGAATCCTTCCTTGGAACTGTTACTTAACATGCTTAGAGAACAAGATAAGGCTAAAAGTGCCCCATCTGTTGAAAACGTAGCTAATGGTTCCCAATCTGATCCAGGGACTCCCCCAGGAAAAGGTTCAGGAAAGAAACTTCTTAGCCTGCCCATTACAAGACAGTCTAGCATAGTTGTTACTGAGGTGGAGTCACATCATACAGATGATGTGCTCTCACATTACACTGTCAGCCAAGCTGTTAGGGTGCCCTCTGTAAGTGACAGGTCTCCTTCTGTTCATTCCCATCATACCTCTGTATCTAGGAATGTCCCTCCCACCAACCCTGATGAGAGATTCTTAGAAAGGGAACTCAATAAGTTGAGGGTGGAACAAACCAGACTGAAGCTTGAAAAGCAACAGCTGGATTTGGATAGACAGTCTTTAGAATTAGAGAAGGAAAGACAGAAGTTGGGTTTAGAAACCCATGGTGGCAGCAGCAGTATTCCCCATAGTCATCCTGCAAAAGAGCATGATTCCAGGAATCTGCATAAGATAGTTCCCCCTTATAAGGAGGGGGATGACATTAACAAGTGGTTTGCTGCACTTGAGAGGGCCTGTGTTGTACAGGATGTCCCTCAAAGGCAGTGGGCTGCTATCCTATGGCTATCATTTAGTGGAAAAGGTAGGGATAGGCTCCTTACTGTGAAAGAAAGTGATGCCAATAATTTTACAGTACTTAAGAATGCACTCCTGGATGGTTATGGCTTAACCACTGAACAATACAGGATAAAGTTCAGAGAGACCAAAAAGGAGTCTTCACAAGACTGGGTTGATTTCATTGACCATTCAGTGAAGGCCTTGGAGGGGTGGTTACATGGCAGTAAAGTTACTGATTATGACAGCCTGTATAACTTGATCCTGAGAGAGCATATTCTTAATAATTGTGTGTCTGATTTGTTGCACCAGTACTTGGTGAACTCTGATCTGACCTCTCCCCAAGAATTGGGAAAGAAGGCAGACAAATGGGTCAGAACAAGGGTGACCAGAAAAGTTCATACAGGGGGGGACAAAGATGGCAACAAAAAGAAGGATGGTAAGTCTTCTGACAAGGGTGGGGACAAATCTAAAAATGAGTCTTCATCAGGCCCACAAAAACACTCTGGTGGGGGTGGTGGGTCCAAATCCTTCCTTAATCAAAACAAAGAAAAGAAACCATGGTGCTATTTATGTAAAGTAAAAGGCCATTGGACAACAGATCCCAGTTGTCCAAAGAAAAGCACCAAGCCTCCTACCACTACAACCCCTACTGCTACACCTAGTGTTCCTACTAATAGCACTGGTGGTGGGAGCAAACCTACTAATAGCCAATCCAAGGGAGTAGCTGGGCTCACTATTGGTAACTTAGTTGGGGTTGGTCTGGTTAGGGAGACCACAGAGGCTATACTAGTCTCTGAGGGGGCTATTGATTTAGCCACCTTAGTTGCTTGTCCCCTTAATATGGATAAGTACAAGCAGCTACCCCTAATAAATGGTGTTGAGGTTCAGGCCTACAGGGACACTAGTGCCAGTGTGACTATGGTCATAGAGAAACTGGTCCACCCTGAACAACACCTACTTGGTCACCAGTACCAAGTAACCGATGCTCACAACAACACACTTAGCCACCCCAAGGCTGTTGTAAATCTCAACTGGGGGGGGGGGGTTACTGGTCCAAAGAAAGTTGTGGTAGCCACAGATTTACCTGTAGACTGTCTACTAGGAAATGATTTGGAGACATCAGCTTGGTCAGATGTGGAGTTGGAGGCCCATGCAGCAACGCTAGGCATCCCAGGGCATATTTTTGCTTTAACCAGGGCTCAGGCCAAAAAGAAAAAAGGACAGGGAAGCTTGGATCCTGGAACAATGGACCAAGTGCTCCCTAAAGCTAGGGCTAGTAGAAGCAAACCACTTCCTACTATCCCTCCCTCTACAGTGGATTCAACTTCAGAGGAAGAAGAATTCCCTCCCTGTGCAGAACCTACACCAGAGGAGCTTGAAGCAGACACTGCTGAGCTTTTGGGTGAAGGGGGGCCTGCCAGGGAGGAGCTGAGTGTGGCACAGCAAACCTGTCCCACATTAGAGGGTCTAAGACAGCAAGCTGTCAAACAGGCTAATGGGGATGTCAGTGACTCTCACAGAGTTTACTGGGAGGACAACCTCTTGTACACTGAGGCAAGGGATCCTAAACCTGGAGCTGCCAGGAGATTAGTGATTCCTCAGGAGTACAGAAAGTTCCTCCTAACTCTTGCACACGACATTCCCCTGGCTGGGCATCTGGGACAAATGAAAACTTGGGACAGACTTGTTCCCTTATTTCATTGGCCTAGAATGTCTGAGGACACAAAATATTTTTGTAAGTCCTGTGATACCTGTCAAGCCAGTGGCAAAACAGGTGGAACTCCAAAGGCACCCCTTATTCCACTGCCTGTGGTTGGGGTTCCCTTTGAAAGGGTAGGGGTTGACATAGTTGGCCCCCTTGACCCTCCTACTGCTTCAGGCAATAGGTTTATCTTGGTGGTAGTGGACCATGCCACAAGATATCCTGAAGCTATTCCTTTAAGGACCACTACAGCTCCTGCAGTGGCAAAGGCCCTCCTGGGAATATTTTTCAGGGTGGGCTTCCCAAAGGAAGTAGTATCAGACAGGGGAAGCAATTTCATGTCTGCATACTTAAAGGCCATGTGGAAGGAGTGTGGTGTGACTTATAAGTTCACTACACCCTATCATCCACAAACTAATGGACTGGTGGAGAGATTTAACAAAACTCTCAAAGGCATGATTATGTGTCTCCCTGAAAAACTCCGCAGGAGATGGGATATCCTGTTACCATGCCTCCTTTTTGCCTACAGGGAGGTACCCCAGAAAGGAGTGGGCTTCAGCCCCTTTGAACTTCTTTTTGGACACCCTGTTAGGGGTCCACTCACACTTGTCAAGGAGGGTTGGGAACAACCTTTAAAAGCTCCAAAACAAGATATTGTGGACTATGTACTTGGCCTCAGATCAAGGATGGCTGAGTATATGAAAAAGGCCAATAAAAACCTTCAGGCCAGCAAAGAGCTCCAGAAGTAATGGCATGATCAGAAGGCTGTTTTGGTTCAGTACCAACCGGGGCAGAAAGTGTGGGTCTTGGAGCCTGTGGCCCCAAGAGCACTCCAAGATAAATGGAGTGGTCCCCACACAATTGTTGAGAAAAAGGGTGAAGTCACCTATTTAGTTGACTTAGGCACTGCAAGGAGTCCCCTTAGGGTACTCCATGTAAACCGCCTGAAACCCTACTATGACAGGGCTGATCTCACCCTGCTCATGGCAACTGATGAGGGACAGGAAGAAGACAGTGATCCTCTACCTGATCTCTTCTCTTCCACAGAACAAGATGCTCTTGTGGAAGGGGTAGTTTTGGCTGATTGTCTTACTGCTGAGCAGAAAGACCATTGCATAAATCTCCTAGATCAATTCTCTGAACTCTTCTCTACTGTGCCAGGTACCACTTCTTGGTGTGAGCACACTATAGATACTGGAGACAGTTTACCTGTCAAAAGTAAGATCTATAGGCAGCCTGACCATGTCAGGGACTGCATAAAGCAAGAGGTGCAGAAAATGTTAGAACTAGGAGTGGTTGAGCACTCTGAAAGTCCATGGGCTTCTCCTGTGGTACTTGTACCAAAACTCCATTCCAAAGATGGAAAGAAGGAAATGCGGTTTTGTGTAGACTATAGAGGTCTCAACCTGGTAACCAAAACTGATGCTCACCCTATACCCAGGGCAGATGAGCTCATAGATACACTGGCATCTGCCAAGTATCTAAGCACTTTTGATTTGACTGCAGGGTATTGGCAGATCAAATTGTCAGAAGATGCTAAACCTAAAACTGCATTTTCACCCATTGGAGGCCATTACCAGTTTACTGTAATGCCTTTTGGTTTGAAAAATGCACCTGCCACTTTTCAGAGGTTGGTGAACACAGTCCTGCAAGGGCTGGAAGCTTTCAGTGCAGCATATTTGGACGATATAACTGTATTTAGCTCCAGTTGGGATGATCACCTGGTCCACCTATGGAAAGTTTTGGAGGCCCTGCAAAAGGCAGGCCTCACTATCAAGGCTTCAAAGTGCCAGATAGGGCAGGGTAAGGTGGTTTATCTGGGACACCTTGTTGGTGGGGAACAGATTGCACCACTTCAGGGGAAAATCCAAACAATTATTGATTGGGCTCCCCCTACCACTCAGACTCAGGTGAGAGCCTTCCTAGGCCTCACTGGGTATTACAGGAGGTTCATTAAGAATTATGGCTCCATTGCAGCCCCTCTTAATGACCTCACATCCAAGAAAATGCCTAAAAAGGTATTATGGACAGCAAACTGTCAGAAAGCTTTTGAGGAGCTGAAGCAGGCCATGTGCTCTGCACCTGTCCTGAAAAGCCCTTGTTACTCTAAAAAATTATATGTCCAAACTGATGCATCTGAATTAGGAGTAGGGGCAGTCCTATCATAACTTAATTCTGAGGGCCAGGATCAACCTGTTGCTTTTATTGGTAGGAGGTTGACCCCTAGAGAAAAGCGTTGGTCTGCCATAGAGAGGGAGGCCTTTGCTGTGGTCTGGGCTCTGAAGAAGTTGAGGCCATACCTGTTTGGCACTCACTTCATTGTTCAGACAGACCACAAACCTCTACTTTGGCTAAAACAAATGAAAGGTGAAAATCCTAAATTGTTGAGGTGGTCCATATCCCTACAGGGAATGGACTATACAGTGGAACATAGACCTGGAAGTAGCCACTCCAATGCAGATGGACTCTCCAGATATTTCCACTTAGACAATGAAGACTCATCAGGTCATGGCTAGTCTTATTGTCCTTCGTTTGGGGGGGGGTGTTGTGTAGGAAAGTACCATCTTGCCTGGCATGTTACCCCCATTTTTTCACTGTATATATGTTGTTTTAGTTGTATGTGTCACTGGGACCCTGTTCCCCAGGGCCCCAGTGCTCATAAGTGTGCCTGAATGTGTTACCTGTGTAGTGACTAACTGTCTCACTGAGGCTCTGCTAATCAGAACCTCAGTGGTTATGCTCTCTCATTTCTTTCTAAATTGTCACTAACAGGCTAGTGACCAATTTTACCAATTTACATTGGCTTACTGGAACACCCTTATAATTCCCTAGTATATGGTACTGAGGTACCCAGGGTATTGAGGTTCCAGGAGATCCCTATGGGCTGCAGCATTTCTTTTGCCACCCATAGGGAGCTCTGACAATTCTTACACAGGCCTGCCACTGCAGCCTGAGTGAAATAACGTCCACGTTATTTCACAGCCATTTTACACTGCACTTAAGTAACTTATAAGTCACCTATATGTCTAACCTTTACCTGGTAAAGGTTAGGTGCAAAGTTACTTAGTGTGAGGGCACCCTGGCACTAGCCAAGGTGCCCCCACATTCTTCAGGGCCAATTCCCCGGACTTTGTGAGTGCGGGGACACCATTACACGCGTGCACTACATATAGGTCACTACCTATATGTAGCTTCACAATGGTAACTCCGAATATGGCCATGTAACATGTCTATGATCATGGAATTGCCCCCTCTATGCCATCCTGGCATAGTTGGCACAATCCCATGATCCCAGTGGTCTGTAGCACAGACCCTGGTACTGCCAAACTGCCTTTCCTGGGTTTTCACTGCAGCTGCTGCTGCTGCCAACCCCTCAGACAGGTTTCTGCCCTCCTGGGGTCAAGCCAGGCTTGTCCCAGGATGGCAGAACAAAGGACTTCCTCTGAGAGAGGGTGTTACACCCTCTCCCATTGGAAAATGGTGTGAAGGCAGGGGAGGAGTAGCCTCCCCCAGCCTCTGGAAATGCTTTCTTGGGCACAGATGTGCCCAATTCTGCATAAGCCAGTCTACACCGGTTCAGGGGACCCCTTAGCCCTGATCTGGCGCGAAACTGGACAAAGAAAAGGGGAGTGACCACTCTCCTGACCTGCACCTCCCCTGGGAGGTGTCCAGAGCTCCTCCAGTGTGCTCCAGACCTCTGCCATCTTGGAAACAGAGGTGCTGCTGGCACAGTGGACTGCTCTGAGTGGCCAGTGCCACCAGGTGACGTCAGAGACTCCTTCTGATAGGCTCCTTCAGGTGTTGCTAGCCTATCCTCTCTCCTAAGTAGCCAAACCCTCTTTTCTGGCTATTTAGGGTCTCTGTCTCTGGGGAAACTTTAGATAACGAATGCAAGAGCTCATCAGAGTTCCTCTGCATCTCTCTCTTCACCTTCTGCCAAGGAATCGACTGCTGACCGCGCTGGAAGCCTGCAAAACTGCAACAAAGTAGCTAAGATGACTACTGCAACTCTGTAACGCTGATCCTGCCGCCTTCTCGACTGTTTTCCTGGTGGTGCATGCTGTGGGGGTAGTCTGCCTCCTCTCTGCACTAGAAGCTCCGAAGAAATCTCCCGTGGGTCGACGGAATCTTCCCCCTGCAACCGCAGGCACCAAAAAGCTGAATTGCCGGTCCCTTGGGTCTCCTCTCAGCACAACGAGCGAGGTCCCTCGAATCCAGCAACTCTGTCCAAGTGACTCCCACAGTCCAGTGACTCTTCAGTCCAAGTTTGGTGGAGGTAAGTCCTTGCATCACCTCGCTAGACTGCATTGCTGGGAACCGTGACTTTTGCAACTACTCCGGCCCCTGTGCACTTCCGGCAGAAATCCATTGTGCACAGCCAAGCCTGGGTCCACGGCACTCTAACCTGCATTGCACGACTTTCTAAGTTGGTCTCCGGCGACGTGGGACTCCTTTGTGTAACTTTGGGTGAGCACTGTTTCATGCATCCTCGTAGTGCCTGTTTCTGGCACTTCTCTGGGTGCTACCTGCTGCTGAGAGGGCTTCTTGTCTTGCTCGATGTCTCCTCTACCTCCTGGCGCAATTTGCGACATCCTGGTCCTTCCTGGGCCACAGCAGCATCCAAGAACGCTAACCGCATGATTTGCAGCTAGCAAGGCTTGTTGGCGTTCTTTTGGCGGGAAAACACTTCTGCACGACTCTCCACGGCGAGAGGGATCCGTCCTTTAAAGGGGAAGTCTCTAGCCCTTTTCGTTCCTGCAGAAACCTCAGCTTCTTCTGTCCAGTAGAAGCTTCTTTGCATCCACAGCTGGCATTTCCTGGGCATATGCCCATCTCCGACTTGCTTGTGACCTTTGGACTTGGTCCCCTTGTTCCACAGGTACCCTAGATTGGAAATCCATCGTTGTTGCATTGTTGGTTTGTGTCTTTCCTGCATTATTCCTCTATCACGACTTCTTTGTCCTTGGGGGAACTTTAGTGCACTTTGCACTCACTTTTCAGGGTCTTGGGGAGGGTTATTTTTCTAACTCTCACTATTTTCTAATAGTCCCAGCGACCCTCTACAAGGTCACATAGGTTTGGGGTCCATTCGTGGTTCGCATTCCACTTTTGGAGTATATGGTTTGTGTTGCCCCTATCCCTATGTGGCCCCATTGCATCCTATTGTAACTATACATTGTTTGCACTGTTTTCTAAGACTATACTGCATATTTTTGCTATTGTGTACATATATCTTGTGTATATTTCCTATCCTCTCACTGAGGGTACACTCTAAGATACTTTGGCATATTGTCATAAAAATAAAGTACCTTTATTTTTAGTATAACTGTGTATTGTGTTTTCTTATGATATTGTGCAAGTGACACTTGTGGTTCTGTAGTAGCTTCACACGTCTCCTAGTTCAGCCTAAGCTGCTCTGCTAAGCTACCATTATCTATCAGCCTAAGCTGCTAGACACCCTATACACTAATAAAGGATAACTGGGCCTGGTGCAAGGTGCAAGTACCCCTTGGTACTCACTACAAGCCAGTCCAGCCTCCTACAGCACCCACTGACACACAACCACCACGTGGATACCACCCCACCAGGCGTAAGTTGTAATGATAGCCACTGTACTCACCCAGTATATGTTGGTGTATGGGTAAGATGTGGGCCATATAGGATAGTGTGTGGCTAAATGGTCTCCCTCAATATTTGCAGGTGACTCTTGTTACCCAAACCTATCATGGCTGCTGACCCATGTGAAGAATGCCAGGAGAAGGGCAGAAGAACATTATAATGAGGCACATAGGTGAACCAGAAGGATAATTGAGAGAACCTTTGGCCTCCTGAAGGCCAGATTCCGGTGCCTCCATCTAACAGGTGGATCCCTGTGCTACTCACCCGAGAAGGTCTGCCAGATAGTAGTGGCATGCTGCATGTTGCACAACCTGGCCCTCAGACAACATGTCCCTTTTCTGCAGGAGGAGGAAACTGGAGATGCCCCTGTGGCAGCAGTGGACCCTGTGGACAGTGAGGATGAGGAGGCAGAGGATGAGGATAACAGAACATCTTTAATCTGTCACTACTTTCAATGACATACAGGTGAGACAGTGTAACTTTACATTTCAATGACTTTGGTTGTATTCTGTGTGGCATTGGCCTGCTGATATTCCCCACTTCTATGCCCACTTACTGTTCCCTCTGGCTATTCATTTTGCAGAAGGTGATATGACAAATACTCCTGGTGTGATCACAACAGCCAGCTACAGGTCATTCATTCTATGCTCATTCTATGTACAGTTCATTTGCACTGGTTGTACCTGTTTCAATCAATAGATATTTGAAACATATGACAGACTCGAAATCGATTTTTTGCAAAGGGTGTTTATTGAAGTGCAAACATAGAAGGGGTAAGTGCAATAGGATGAGGTAATGATGGAGGAAAGTCCAGGGTATTGTTCCAGTCTGTTCGTAGCACAGGTGCATTGTCCCAGGGGACATGGGAAGGGGAGCAATGGCAGTTCAAGGTGGACAGGGTGACTGTGTGGGACACAAGGGTGACAATCAGGAGAGTCTCATTTCCTGGCGGTGGTCTTGGCAAGTGTCTCTGGCTTCTGTCTGGTTCGCAGGGAATGTTTGCGGGGTGGCTCACCTTCTGCAGGGGGAGGGGTGCTGGTGGCGTGTGAGTCCTGTTGCGGGCCTCCTGGCCACTAGCAGCAGCAGAAGTGGAAGGCTGTTCAGATGACTGTAGGAGGCTGGCCTGGCTTGTAGTGGGTACCAAGAGGTACTTACGCTCTGTACCAGGTCCAGTTATCCCTTATTAGTGTAGAAGAGGTATTTCTAGCAGCTTAGGCGGATAGAAGGTAGCTATAGCAGAGCAGCTTAGGCTGAACTAGGAGACATGCAAAGCTCCTACTATACCACTGGTGTCATGTGCACAATATCATAAGAAAACACAATACACAGATATACTAAAAATAAAGGTACTTTATTTTTATGACAATATGCCAAAAGTATCTCAGTGAGTACCCTCAGTATGAGGATGCCAAATATACACAAGATATATGTACACAATACCAAAAATATGCAGTAATAGCAAAAGGAAGTAATGCAAGCAATGTAGAATTACAGTAGGTTGCAATAGGAGCACATAGGTATACGGGCAACACAAACCATATACTCCAAAAGTGGAATGCGAACCACAATTGGACCCCAAACCTATGTGAGCTTGTAGAGGGTCGCTGGGACTGTAACAAAACAGTGAGGGTTAGAAAAATAGCCCACCCCGAGACCCTGAAAAGTAGGTGTAAAGTGCACCTATATTCCCCAGAGAGCACAGAAGTCATGATACGGGAATTCTGCAAGGAAGACCAACACCAGCAATGCAACCAAAGTGGATTTCCGGACGAGAGTGCCTGTGGAACAAGGGGACCAAGTCCAAGAGTCACGACAAAGTCGAGATTGGGCAGATGCCCAGGAAATGCCAGCTGAGGATGCAAAGAAGCTGCCACCGGATGGTAGAAGCTGTGGATTCTGCAAGAACGAAGAGGACTAGGAACTTCCCCTTTGGAGGATGGATGTCCCACGTCGTGAAGAAGCTTGCAGAGGTGTTCCCACGCAGACAGACCGCAAACAAGCCTTGCTAGCTGCAAGGGTCGCAGTTAGGGTTTTTTGGATGCTGCTGTGGCCCAGGAGGGACCAGGATGTCGCCACTTGGATGAGGAGACAGAGGGAGCACCCAGCAAATCAGGAAGCCCTCACAGAAGCAGGCAGCACCTGCAGAAGTACCGGAACACGCACTTGGAAGAGGAGTGAACCGGAGCTCACCCGGAGACACAAAAGGGAGTCCCACGATGCCGGAGGACAACTCAGGAGGTTGTGCACTGCAGGTTAGAGTATCGGGGACCCAGGCTTGGCTGTGCACGAAGGAAATCCTGGAAGAGTGCACAGGAGCCAGAGCAGCTGCAAATCATGCGGTACCCAGAAATGCAGTCTAGCGTGGGGAGGTAAGGACTTACCTCCACCAAACTTGGACTGAAGAGTCACTGGACTGTGGGAGTCACTTGGACAGAGTTGCTGAGTTCCAGGGACCACGCTCGTCGTGCTGAGAGGGGACCCAGAGGACCAGTGATGCAGTCTTTTGTCGCCTGTGGTTGCAGGGGGAAGATTCCGTCGACCCACGGGAGATTTCTTCGGAGCTCCTGGTGCACGAAGGAGGTAGGCTACCCCCAGAGCATGCACCACCAGGAAACAGGCGAGAAAGTGGCAGGATCAGCGATACAGGGTTGCAGTAGTCGTCTTTGCTACTTTGTTGCGGTTTTGCAGGCATCCTGAGCAGTCAGCAGTCGATCCTTTGGCAGAAGGTGAAGAGAGAGATGCAGAGGAACTCTGATGAGCTCTTGCATTCGTTATCTAAAGAATTCCCCAAAGCAGAGACCCTAAATAGCCAGAAAAGGTGGTTTGGCTACCTAGGAAGGAGGATATCCTAGCAACACAGGTAAGAGCCTATCAGAAGGAGTCTCTGACGTCACCTGCTGGCACTGGCCACTCAGAGCAATCCAGTGTGCCAGCAGCACCTCTGTTTCCAAGATGGCAGAGGTCTGGAGCACACTGGAGGAGCTCTGGGCACCTCCCCTGGGAGGTGCAGGTCAGGGGAGTGGTCACTCCCCTTTCCTTTGTCCAGTATCGCACCAGAGCAGGGCTGGGGGATCCCTGAACCGGTGTAGACTGGCTTATGCAGAGATGGGCACCATCTGTGCCCATCAAAGCATTTCCAGAGGCTGAGGGAGGCTACTCCTCCCCAGCCGACACCTTTTTCCAAAGGGAGAGGGTGTAACACCCTCTCTCTGAGGAAGTCCTTTGTTCTGCCTTCCTGGGCCAAGCCTGGCTGGACCCCAGGAGGGCAGAAACCTGTCTGAGGGGTTGGCAGCAGCAGCAGCTGCAGTGAAACCCCGGGAAAGGTAGTTTGGCAGTACCCGGGTCTGTGCTAGAGACTCGGGGGATCATGGAATTGTCTCCCCAATGCCAGGATGGCAATGGGGTGACAATTCCATGATCTTAGACATGTTACATGGCCATGTTCGGAGTTACCATTGTGACGCTATACATAGGTAGTGACCTATGTATAGTGCACGCGTGAAATGGTGTCCCCGCACTCACAAAGTCAGGGGAATTTGCCCTGAACGATGTGGGGGCACCTTGGCTAGTGCCAGGGTGCCCACACACTAAGTAACTTCGCACCCAACGTTTACCAGGTAAAGGATAGAAATATAGGTGACTTATAAGTTACTTAAGTGCAGTGGTAAATGGCTGTGAAATAACGTGGACGTTATTTCACTCAGGCTGCAGTGGCAGACCTGTGTAAGAATTGTCAGAGCTCCCTATGGGTGGCAAAAGAAATGCTGCAGCCCATAGGGATCTCCTGGAAACCCAATACCCTGGGTACCTCAGTACCATGTACTAGGGAATTATAAGGGTGTTCCAGTATGCCAATGTGAATTGGTGAAATTGGTCACTAGCCTGTTAGTGACAATTTGGAAAGTAAAGAGAGAGCATAACCACTGAGGTTCTGGTTAGCAGAGCCTCAGTGAGACAGTTAGCCATCACACAGGGAACACATACAGGGCACACTTATGAGCACTGGGGCCCTGGCTGGCAGGGTCCCAGTGACACATACACTAAAACAACATATATACAGTGAAATATGGGGGTAACATGCCAGGCAAGATGGTACTTTCCTACACAACCCCCCCCCCCTCAAACGAAGGACAATAAGACTAGCCATGACCTGATGATTCTTCATTGTCTAAGTGGAAATATCTGGAGAGTCCATCTGCATTGGAGTGGGTACTCCCAGGTCTATGTTCCACTGTATAGTCCATTCCGTGTAGAGATATTAGAGATATGGACCACCTCAACAATTTAGGGTTTTCACCTTTCATTTGTTCCAGCCAAAGTAGAGGTTTGTGGTCTGTCTGAACAATGAAGTGAGTGCCAAACAGGTATGGCCTCAACTTCTTCAGTGCCCAGACCACAACAAAGGCCTCCCTCTCTATGGCAGACCAACCCTTTTCTCTAGGGGTCAACCTCCTGCTGATAAAAGCAACAGGTTGATCCTGGCCCTTAGAATTGAGTTGTGATAAGACTGCCCCTACCCCTACCCCTAATTCAGATGCATCAGTTTGAACAATGAATTGCGTGGAGTAACATGGGCTTTTTAGGACAGGTGCAGTGCACATGGCCTGTTTCAGCTCCTCAAAAGCTTTCTGAAAGCTAGCTGTCCACAATACCTTTTTAGGCATTTTCTTAGAAGTGAGGTCATTAAGAGGGGCTGCAATGGAGCCATAGTTCTTTATGAACCTCCTATAATACCCAGTGAGGCCTAAGAAGACTCTCACCTGGGTCTGAGTTGTAGGGGGAACCCAATCCATGATAGTTTGGATTTTCTCCTGAAGTGGTGCAATCTGTTCTCCGCCTACCAGGTGTCCCAGATAAACCACTTTCCTCTGCCCTATCTGGCACTTTGAAGCCTTGGTAGTGAGGCCTGCCTTTTGCAGGGCCTCCAAAACTTTCCACAGGTGGACCAGGTGATCATCTCAGGTGGAGCTAGAGACAGCTATATCATCTAGATATGCTGCACTAAAAGCCTCCAACCCTTGCAGGACTGTATTCACCAACCTCTGAAAAGTGGCAGGTGCATTTTTCAAACCAAAGGGCATTACTGTGAATTGGTAGTGCCCTCCAATAGTCGAAAATGCAGTTTTTGCTTTAGCATCCTCTGATAACTTGATCTGCCAATACCCTGCAGTCAATCCAAAGGTGCTTAGATACTTGGCAGATGCCAGTGTATCTATTAGCTCATCTGCCCTGGGTATAGGGTGAGCATCAGTTTTAGTTACCTGGTTGAGACCTCTGTAATCTACACAAAACCTCATCTCTCTTTTCCCATCTTTAGAGTGAGGCTTTGGTACAAGCACCACAGGAGAGGCCCATGGACTTTCAGAGTGCTCAACCACTCCCAGTTCAAGCATTTTCTGAACCTCTTGTTTTATGCAGTCTCTGACATGGTCAGGCTGCCTATAGATCTTACTTTTGACAGGCATGCTGTCTCCAGTATCTATAGTGTGCTCACACCAAGAAGTGGTGCCCGGCACAGTAGAAAAGAGTTCAGAAAACTGACCCAGGAGATTTATGCAGTAGTCTTTCTGCTCACCAGTAAGACAGTCTGCCAAAACTGCACCTTCCACTAGAGCATCTTGTTCTGTGGAAGAGAAGAGATCAGGGAGATGGTCACTCTCTTCTTCCTGTCCTTCATCTGTTGCCATGAGCAGGGTGAGATCAGCCCTGTCATAGTAGGGTTTTAGGCGATTGACATGGAGCACCCTAAGGGGACTCCTGGCAGTGCCTAAGTCAACCAAGTAGGTGACTTCTCCCTTCTTTTCAACAATAATGTGGGGTCCACTCGATTTGTCTTGGAGAGCTCTTGGGGCCACAGGCTCCAAGACCCACACCTTCTTTCCTGGTTGGTACTGAATCAGAACAGCCTTCTGGTAATGCCATTGCTTTTGGAGCTCTTGGCTGGCCTGAAGGTTTTTACTGGCCTTTTTCATATACTCAGCCATTCTGGATCTTAGGCCGAGTACATAGTCCACTATATCTTGCTTAGGAGCTTTTAAAGGGTGTTCCCAACCCTCCTTTACAAGTTTTAGAGGACCTCTCACAGGGTGCCCAAATAGGTGTTCAAAGGGGCTGAAGCCCACTCCTTTCTGGGGTACCTCCCTGTAAGCAAAAAGGAGGCTAGGTAACAGGACATCCCATCTCCTCCTGAGTTTTTCAGGGAGTCCCATTATCATTCCTTTGAGAGTTTTATTAAACCTCTCAACCAGTCCATTTGTTTGTGGATGATAAGGTGTGGTGAATTTCTATGTTACACCACATTTCTTCCACATGGCCTTCAAGTATGCAGACATAAAGTTGCTACCCCTGTCTGATACCACCTCTTTTGGGAAACCCACCCTGGAAAAGATTCCCAGGAGGGCTTTTGCCACTGCAGGTGCTGTAGTGGTCCTTAGAGGAATTGCTTCAGGATATCTTGTGGCATGGTTGTAGGAGGCTGGACTGGCTTGTAGTGAGTACCTAGGGGTACTTGCACCTTGCACCAGGCCCAGTTATCCCTTATTAGTGTATAGGGTGTCTAGCAACTTAGGCTGATAGATAATGGTAGCTTAGCAGAGCAGCTTAGGCTGAACTAGGAGACGTGTGAAGCTACTACAGTACCACAAGTGTCACTTGCACAATATCATAAGAAAACACAATACACAGTTATACTAAAAATAAAGGTACTTTATTTTTATGACAATATGCCAAAGTATCTTAGAGTGTACCCTCAGTGAGAGGATATGAAATATACACAAGATATATGTACACAATACCAAAAATATGCAGTATAGTCTTAGAAAACAGTGCAAACAATGTATAGTTACAATAGGATGCAATGGGGACACATAGGGATAGGGGCAACACAAACCATATACTCCAAAAGTGGAATGCGAACCACGAATGGACCCCAAACCTATGTGACCTTGTAGAGGGTCGCTGGGACTATTAGAAAATAGTGAGAGTTAGGAAAATAACCCTCCCCAAGACCCTGAAAAGTGAGTGCAAAGTGCACTAAAGTTCCCCCAAAGACAAAGAAGTCGTGATAGAGGAATAATGCAGGAAAGACACAAACCAACAATGCAACAACGGTGGATTTCCAATCTAGGGTACCTGTGGAACAAGGGGACCAAGTCCAAAGGTCACAAGCAAGTCGGAGATGGGCAGATGCCCAGGAAATGACAGCTGTGGGTGCAAAGAAGCTTCTACTGGACAGAAGAAGCTGAGGTTTCTGCAGGAACGAAAAGGGCTAAAGACTTCCCCTTTAGTGGACGGATCCCTCTCGCCGTGGAGAGTCGTGCAGAAGTGTTTTCCCGCTGAAAGAATGCCAACAAGCCTTGCTAGCTGCAAATTGTGTGGTTAGCGTTTTTGGACGCTGCTGTGGCCCAGGAGGGACCAGGAGGTCGCAAATTGGACCAGGAGGTAGAGGGGACATCGAGCAAGACAGGGAGCCCTCTCAGCAGCAGGTAGCACCCAGAGAAGTGACAGAAACAGGCACTACAAGGATGCATGAAATGGTGCTCACCCGAAGTTACACAAAGGAGTCCCACGTCGCCGGAGACCAACTTAGAAAGTTGTGCAATACAGTTTAGAGTGCCGTGGACCCAGGCTTGGCTGTGCACGAAGTATTTCCGCCGGAAGTGCACAGGGGCCGGAGTAGCTGCAAAAGTCGCGGTTCCCAGCAATGCAGCCTAGCGAGGTGAGGCAAGGACTTACCTCCACCAAACTTGGACTGAAGAGTCACTGGACTGTGGGAGTCACTTGGACAGAGTTGCTGGATTCAAGGGACCTCGCTCGTCGTGCTGAGAGGAGACCCAAGGGACCGGTAATGCAGCTTTTTGGTGCCTGCGGTTGCAGGGGGAAGATTCCGTCGACCCACGGGAGATTTCTTCGGAGCTTCTAGTGCAGAGAGAAGGCAGACTACCCCCACAGCATGCACCACCAGGAAAACAGTCGAGAAGGCGGCAGGATCAGCGTTACAGAGTTGCAGTAGTCGTCTTAGCTACTTTGTTGCAGGTTTGCAGGCTTCCAGCGCGGTCAGCAGTCGATTCCTTGGCAGAAGGTGAAGAGAGAGATGCAGAGGAACTCTGATGAGCTCTTGCATTCGTTATCTAAAGTTTCCCCAGAGACAGAGACCCTAAATAGCCAGAAAAGAGGGTTTGGCTACCTAGGAGAGAGGATAGGCTAGCAACACCTGAAGGAGCCTATCAGAAGGAGTCTCTGACGTCACCTGGTGGCACTGGCCACTCAGAGCAGTCCAGTGTGCCAGCAGCACCTCTGTTTCCAAGATGGCAGAGGTCTGGAGCACACTGGAGGAGCTCTGGACACCTCCCAGGGGAGGTGCAGGTCAGGGGAGTGGTCACTCCCCTTTCCTTTGTCCAGTTTCGCGCCAGAGCAGGGCTAAGGGGTCCCCTGAACCGGTGTAGAGTGGCTTATGCAGAATTGGGCACATCTGTGCCCAAGAAAGCATTTCCAGAGGCTGGGGGAGGCTACTCCTCCTCTGCCTTCACACCATTTTCCAAAGGGAGAGGGTGTAACACCCTCTCTCAGAGGAAGTCCTTTGTTCTGCCATCCTGGGACAAGCCGGGCTTGACCCCAGGAGGGCAGAAACCTGTCTGAGGGGTTGGCAGCAGCAGCAGCTGCAATGAAACCCCAGGAAAGGCAGTTTGGCAGTACCAGGGTCTGTGCTACAGACCACTGGGATCATGGGATTGTGCCAACTATGCCAGGATGGCATAGAGGGGGCAATTCCATGATCTTAGACATGTTACATGGCCATATTCGGAGTTACCATTGTGAATCTACATATAGGTAGTGACCTATATGTAGTGCACGCGTGTAATGGTGTCCCCGCACTCACAAAGTTCAGGGAATTGGCCCTGAACAATGTGGGGGCACCTTGGCTAGTGCCAGGGTGCCATCACACTAAGTAACTTTGCACCTAACCTTTACGAGGTAAAGGTTAGACATATAGGTGACTTATAAGTTACTTAAGTGCAGTGGTAAATGGCTGTGAAATAACGTGGATGTTATTTCACTCAGGCTGCAGTGGCAGGCCTGTGTAAGAATTGTCAGAGCTCCCTATGGGTGGCAAAAGAAATGCTGCAGCCCATAGGGATCTCCTGGAACCCCAATACCCTGGGTACCTCAGTACCATATACTAGGGAATTATAAGGGTGTTCCAGTAAGCCAATGTAAATTGGTAAAATTGGTCACTAGCCTGTTAGTGACAATTTGGAAAGAAATGAGAGAGCATAACCACTGAGGTTCTGATTAGCAGAGCCTCAGTGAGACAGTTAGTCACTACACAGGTAACACATTCAGGCACACTTATGAGCACTGGGGCCCTGGTGAACAGGGTCCCAGTGACACATACAACTAAAACAACATATATACAGTGAAAAATGGGGGTAACATGCCAGGCAAGATGGTACTTTCCTACAATGGTCCACTACCACCAAGATAAACCTATTGCCTGAAGAAGTAGGAGGGTCAAGGGGGCCAACTATGTCAACCCCTACCCTTTCAAAGGGAACCCCAACCACAGGCAGTGGAATAAGGGGGGCCTTTGGGGTGCCACCGGTTTTGCCACTGGCTTGACAGGTGACACAGGACTTACAAAAATCTTTTGTGTCCTCTGACATTCTAGGCCAATGAAACAGGGGGACAAGCCTTTCCCATGTTTTAATTTGCCCTAAATGTCCAGCCAAGGGAATGTCGTGGGCTAGCGTTAGGAGGAACTCTCTGTATTGAAGGGGAATGACCTATCTCCTGGCTGCTCCAGGTTTTGGGTCCCTTGCCTCTGTATACAAGAGGTTGTCCTCCCAGTAAACTCTATGTGAGTCACTGACATCCCCATTTTGCTGTTTGACAGCTTGCTGTCTTAGACCCTCTAATGTGGGACAGGTTTGCTGTGCCACACTCAGCTCCTCCCTGGCAGGCCCCCTCCACCCAAAAGCTCAGCAGTGTCTGCTTCCAGCTCCTCTGGTGAAGGGTCTGCACAGGGGGGAAATTCTTCTTCCTCAGAAGTAGAATCATCTGTAGAGGGAGGGATAGTAGGTAGGGATTTACCTTTACTAACCCTAGCTTTAGGGAGCACTTGGTCCATTGTTCCAGGATCCAAGTCACCCTGTCCTTTTTGCTTTTTGGCCTGAGCCCTGGTTAAAGCAAAAATATTCCCAGGAATGCCCAGCATTGCTGCATGAGCCTCCAACTCCACTTCTGCCCAAGCTGATGTCTCTAAATCGTTCTCTAGTAGACAGTCTACAGGTAAATCTGAGTCAACCACAACTTTCTTTGGACCAGTAACCCCCCCCCTAGTTGAGATTCACAACAGCCATGGGGTGGCTAAGAGTGTTGTTATGAGCGTCTGTCACTTGGTACTGGTGACCAAGTAGGTGTTGTTCAGGGTGTACCAGTTTCTCTATTACCATGGTAACACTGGCACCTGTGTCCCTCTAGGCCTGAACCTCAACACCATTGATTAGGGGAAGTTGCTTGTACTTATCCATATTAAGGGGACAAGCAACCAAGGTGGCCAAATCAATGGCACCTTCAGAGACTAGCACAGCCTCTGTGGTCTCCCTAACAAGACCAACCCCAACTAAATCACGAAAAGTGAGCCCAGCTATTCCCTTGGATTGGCTATTAGTAGGTTTGCTCCCACCACCTCTGCTATTACTAGGGGCACTAGGAGTAGCAGTAGGGGTTGTGGTAGTGGGAGGCTTGGTGCTTTTCTTTGGACAGCTGGCATCAGTTGTCCAATGGCCTTTTACTTTACATAAATAGCACCATGGTTTCTTTACTTGATTAGAAGAGGATTTGGACCCACCACCCCCACCAGAGTGTTTTTGTGGGCCTGTTGAAGACTCATTTTTAGATTTGTCCCCACCCTTGTCTGAAGACTTACCATCCTTCTTCTTGCCATCCTTGTCACCCCCTGTATGAACTTTTCTGTTCACTCTTGTTCTGACCTATTTGTCTGCCTTCTTTCCCAATTCTTGGGGAGAGGTCAGATCTGAGTCCACTAGACATTGGTGTAACAAATCAGACACACAGTTATTCAGAATATGCTCTCTCAAGATCAGATTATACAGGCTTTCATAGTCAGAAACTTTACTGCCATGTAACCACCCCTCCAAGGCCTTCACTGAATAGTCAACAAAGTCTACCCAGTCTTGTGAGCACTCTTTTCTGGTTTCTCTGAACTTAATCCTGTATTGTTCAGTTGTTAAGCCAAATCCATCCAAGAGTGCATTCTTCAAAACTGTAAAATTATTGGCCTCACTTTCTGTTACAGTAAGGAGCCTATCCTTACCCTTTCCACTTAAAGATAGCCATAGGATAGCAGCCCACTGCCTTTGAGGGACCCCCTGTACAACACAGGCCCTCTCAAGTGCAGCAAACCACCTGTTAATGTCATCCCCCTCCTTCTAAGGGGGAACTATCTTATGCAGATTCCTAGAATCATGCTCTTTCACAGGATTACTATCTGGAATACTGCTGCTGCCACCATGGGGTCCAACCCCCAACCTCTGTCTTTCTTTCTCTAAATCTAAAGATTCCCTGTCTAGAGCCAGCTGTTGCTGTTTAAGCTTCAGTCTGGACTCTTCCACTCTCAATCTATTGAGATCCCTTTCTAACAATCTGTCATCAGGGTGGGTGGGTTGGGCATGCTTAGACACAGAAGAATGATGTGAATGAACAGAGGGAGACCTGTCCCTAACAGTTGGCAGCCTAACAACCTGGCCTGCAGGAATAACATCCCTACTGTGATGAGAGCTCACATTAGTACGAGCTGTGCTAGGTGGTCTGCTAAGGGGCAGGTTGGGAAGATCACCTTCTAACACTCTTACCAGGGGTGCCTCTGAGTCAGAGTGTGAACCATATCCTAACTTCTCAATGGATGTGCCATCTAAGGCCTTATTATTCTCAATAAGCATGTTAGATAACAATTCTCTAGACGGATTCTTTCCCACCCCTAAACCTCTATCAATGCAGAGACTCCTTAAACCCTTCCAGTAAGGGTGGTCATATGCTGAGCTGACCAGATCAAGAGAAGGACCTACATCAGACATGATAGAAAAAGGTTTAGGGATAGATAAAAGAGAGAAAAAGTTTCAGGACTTTTTAAGGAAACAGAAAAAGAAACTTTTTCAACTTTTTAGAAACGTTTTGAAAGTTTAGAGGTACTTTTCAGCACTTAGCAGTTAGTGTAAGAGAAGAAAAGCAAAACTTTTTGATTAGATGTACATACACTGAACTTGTTTTGTATATTAATCTTATATGAAAAGTACACAATGACCAAGTGGTAAGTAGTTACAAGTACTTATCCCACCGCTGCACAACCAATGTAGGAGGCTGACCTGGCTTGTAGTGGGTACCAAGGGGCACTTACACTCTGTACCAGGTCCAGTTATCCCTTATTAGTGTAGAAGAGGTGTTTCTAGCAGCTTAGGCTGATAGAAGGTAGCTATAGCAGAGCAGCTTAGGCTGAACTAGGAGACATGCAAAGCTCCTACTATACCACTGGTGTCATATGCACAATATCATAAGAAAACACAATACACAGATATACTAAAAATAAAGGTACTTTATTTTTATGACTATATGCCAAAAGTATCTCAGTGAGAACCCTCAGTATGAGGATGCCAAATATACACAAGATATATGTACACAATACGAAAAATATGCAGTAATAGCAAAAGGAAGTAATGCAAGCAATGTAGAATTACAGTAGATTGCAATAGGAGCACATAGGTATAGGAGCAACACAAACCATATACTCCAAAAGTGGAATGCGAACCACGAATGGACCCCAAACCTATGTGAGCTTGTAGAGGGTCGCTGGGACTGTAAGAAAACAGTGAGGGTTAGAAAAATAGCCCACCCTTGACCCTGAAAAGTAGGTGTAAAGTGCACCTATATTCCCCAGAGAGCACAGAGGTCGTGATAGGGGAATTCTGCAAGGAAGACCAACACCAGCAATGCAACCAAAGTGGATTTCTGGATGAGAGTACCTGTGGAACAAGGGGACCAAGTCCAAGAGTCGCGACAAAGTCGAGATTGGGCAGATGCCCAGGAAATGCCAGCTGAGGGTGCGAAGAAGCTGCCACCGGATGGTAGAAGCTGTGGATTCTGCAAGAACGAAGAGGGCTAGAAACTTCCCCTTTGGAGGATGGATGTCCCACGTCGTGAAGAAGCTTGCAGAGGTGTTCCCACGCAGAAAGACCACAAACAAGCCTTGCTAGATGCAAGGGTCATGGTTAGGGTTTTTTGATGCTGCTGTGGCCCAGGAGGGACCAGGATGTCGCCACTTGGATGAGGAGACAGAGGGGGCGCCCAGCAAGTCAGGGAGCCCTCACAGAAGCAGGAAGCACCCGCAGAAGTACCGGAACAGGCACTTGGAAGGGGAGTGAACCGGAGCTCACCCGAAGACACAAAAGGGAGTCCCACGATGCCGGAGGACAACTCAGAAGGTTGTGCACTGCAGGTTAGAGTGTCGGGGACCTAGGCTTGGCTGTGTGCGAAGGAAATCCTGGAAGAGTGCACAGGAGCCGGAGCAGCTGCAAATCACGCGGTACCCAGCAATGCAGTCTAGCGTGGGCAGGTAAGAACTTACCTTCACCAAACTTGGACTGAAGAGTCACTGCACTGTGAGAGTCACTTGGACAGAGTTGCTGAGTTCCAGGGACCACGCTCGTCGTGCTGAGAGGGGACCCAGAGGACCGGTGATGCAGTCTTTTGTTGCCTGCGGTTGCAGGGGAAAGATTCCGTCGACCCACGGGAGATATCTTCAAAGCTCCTGGTGCAAGAAGGAGGTAGGCTACCCCCAGAGCATGCACCACCAGGAAACAGGCGAGAAAGCGGCAGGATCAGCGATACAAGGTTGCTAGTAGTCGTCTTTGCTACTTTGTTGCGGTTTTGCGGGCGTCCTGAGCAGTCAGCGGTCGATCCTTTTGCAGAAGGTGAAGAGAGAGATGCAGAGGAACTCTGATGAGCTCTTGCATTCGTTATCTAAAGAATTCCCCAAAGCAGAGACCCTAAATAGCCAGAAAGGGAGGTTTGGCTACCTAGGAAGGAGGATAGGCTAGCAACACAGGTAAGAGCCTATCAGAAGGAGTCTCTGATGTCACCTGCTGGCACTGGCCACTCAGAGCAGTCCAGTGTGCCACCAGCACCTCTGTTTCCAAGATGGCAGAGGTCTGGAGCACACTGGAGGAGCTCTGGGCAACTCCCCTGGGAGGTGCAGGTCAGGGGAGTGGTCACTCCCCTTTCCTTTGTCCAGTTTCGCGCCAGAGCAGGGCTGGGGGATCCCTGAACCAGTGTAGACTGGCTTATGCAGAGATGGGCACCATCTGTGCCCATCAAAGCATTTCCAGAGGCTGGGGGAGGCTACTCCTCCCCAGTCCTGACACCTTTTTCCGAAGGGAGAGGTTGTAACACCCTCTCTCTGAGGAAGTCCTTTGTTCTGCCTTCCTGGGCCAAGCCTGGCTGGACCCCAGGAGGGCAGAAACCTGTCTGAGGGGTTGGCAGCAGCAGCAGCTGCAGTGAAACCCCGGGAAAGGTAGTTTGGCAGTACCCGGGTCTGTGCTAGAGACTCGGGGGATCATGGAATTGTCTCCCCAATGCCAGGATGGCATTGGGGTGACAATTCCATGATCTTAGACATGTTACATGGCCATATTCGGAGTTACCATTGTGACGCTATACATAGGTAGTGACCTATGTATAGTGCACGCGTGAAATGGTGTCCCCGCACTCACAAAGTCCGAGGAATTTGCCCTGAACGATGTGGGGGCACCTTGGCTAGTGCCAGGGTGCCCACACACTAAGTAACTTAGCACCCAACCTTTACCAGCTAAAGGTTAGACATATAGGTGACTTATAAGTTACTTAAGTGCAGTGGTAAATGGCTGTGAAATAACGTGGACGTTATTTCACTCAGGCAGCAGTGGCAGGCCTGTGTAAGAATTGTCAGAGCTCCCTATGGGAGACAAAAGAAATGATGCAGCCCATAGGGATCTCCTGGAATCCCAATACCCTGGGTACCTCAGTACCATATACTTGGGGAATCATAAGGGTGTTCCAGTATGTCAATGTGAATTGGTGAAATTGGTCACTAGCCTGTTAGTGACAATTTGGAAAGTATAGAGAGAGCATAACCACTGAGGTTCTGGTTAGCAGAGCCTCAGTGAGACAGTTAGTCATCACACAGGAAACACATACAGGGCTGGCAGGGTCCCAGTGACACATACACTAAAACTACATATTGTAGGAGGCTGGACTGGCTTGTAGTGAGTACCAAGGGGTACTTGCACCTTGCACCAGGCCCAGTTATCCCTTATTAGTGTATAGGGTGTCTAGCAGCTTAGGCTGATAGATAATGGTAGCTTAGCAGAGCAGCTTAGGCTGAACTAGGAGACGTGTGAAGCTACTACAGTACCACTTAGTGTCATATGCACAATATCATAAGAAAACACAATACACAGTTATACTAAAAATAAAGGTACTTTAATTTTATGACAATATGCCAAAGTATCTTAGAGTGTACCCTCAGTGAGAGGATAGGAAATATACACAAGATATATATACACAATAGCAAAAATATGCAGTATAGTCTTAGAAAACAGTGCAAACAATGTATAGTTACAATAGGATGCAATGGGGAAACATAGGGATAGGGGCAACACAAACCATATACTCCAAAAGTGGAATGCGAACCACGAATGGACCCCAAACCTATGTGACCTTGTAGAGGGTCGCTGGGACTATTAGAAAATAGTGAGAGTTAGAAAAATAACCCTCCCCAAGACCCTGAAAAGTGAGTGCAAAGTGCACCAAAGTTCACCTAAGGACAAAGAAGTCGTGTTAGAGGAATAATGCAGGAAAGACACAACCCAGCAATGCAACAACTGTGGATTTCCAATCTAGGGTACCTGTGGAACAAGGGGACCAAGTCCAAAAGTCACAAGCAAGTCGGAGATGGGCAAATGCCCAGGATATGCCAGCTGCGGGTGCAAAGAAGCTTCTACTGGACAGAAGAAGCTGAGGTTTCTGCAGGAACAGAAAGGGCTAGATACTTCCCCTTTGGTGGACGGATCCCTCTTGCCGTGGAGAGTCGTACAGAAGTGTTTTCCCGCCGAAAGAACGCCAACAAGCCTTGCTAGCTGCAAATCGTGCGGTTAGCGTTTTTGGACGCTGCTGAGGCCCAGGAGGGACCAGGAGGTCGCAAATTGGACCAGCAGAGAGAGGGGACGTCGAGCAAGACAAGGAGCCCTCTCTGAAGCCGGTACCACCCGGAGAAGTGCCAGAAACAGGCACTACGAGGATGCATGAAATGGTGCTCGCCGAAGTTGCACAAAGGAGTCCCACATCGCCGGAGACCAACTTAGAAAGTCGTGCAATGCAGGTTAGAGTGCGGTGGACCCAGGCTTGGCTATGCACAAAGGATTTCTGCCGGAAGTGCACAGGGGCCGGAGAAGTTGCAAAAGTCGCGGTTACCAACAATGCAGTCTGGAGTGGGGAGGCAAGGACTTACCTCCACCAAACTTGGACTGAAGAGTCACTGGACTGTGGCAGTCTATTGGACAGAGTTGCTGGATTCAAGGGACCTCGCTCGTCGTGCTGAGAGGAGACCCAAGGGACCGGTAATGCAGCTTTTTGGTGCCTGCGGTTGCAGGGGGAAGATTCCATCGACCCACGGGAGATTTCTTCGGAGCTTCTGGTGCAGAGAGGAGGCAGACTACCCCCACAGCATGCACAAGCAGGAAAACAGTCGAGAAGGCGGCAGGATCAGCGTTACAGAGTTGCAGTAGTCGTCTTTGCTACTATGTTGCAGGTTTGCAGGCTTCCAGTGCGGTCAGCAGTCGATTCCTTGGCAGAAGGTGAAGAGAGAGATGCAGAGGAACTCGGATGAGCTCTTGCATTCGTTATCTAAAGTTTCCCCAGAGACAGAGACCCTAAATAGCCAGAAAAGAAGGTGAAGAGAGAGATGCAGAGGAACTCGGATGAGCTCTTGCATTCGTTATCTAAAGTTTCCCCAGAGACAGAGACCCTAAATAGCCAGAAAAGAGGGTTTGGCTACTTAGGAGAGAGGATAGGCTACTAACACCTGAAGGAGCCTATCAGAAGGAGTCTCTGACGTCACCTGGTGGCACTGGCCACTCAGAGCAGTCCAGTGTGCCAGCAGCACCTCTGTTTCCAAGATGGCAGAGGTCTGGAGCACACTGGAGGAGCTCTGGACACCTCCCAGGGGAGGTGCAGGTCAGGGGAGTGGTCACTCCCCTTACCTTTGTCCAGTTTCGCGCCAGAGCAGGGCTAAGGGGTCCCCTGAACCGGTGTAGACTGGCTTATGCAGAATTGGGCACATCTGTGCCCAAGAAAGCATTTCCAGAGACTGGGGGAGGCTACTCCTCCCCTGCCTTCACACCATTTTCCAAAGGGAGAGGGTGTCACACCCTCTCTCAGAGGAAGTTCTTTGTTCTGCCATCCTGGGCCAGGCCTGGCTGGACCCCAGGAGGGCAGATGCCTGTCTGAGGGGTTGGCAGCAGCAGCAGCTGCAGTGAAACCCCAGGAAGGGCAGTTTGGCAGTACCAGGGTCTGTGCTACAGACCACTGGGATCATGGGATTGTGCCAACTATGCCAGGATGGTATAGAGGGGGCAATTCCATGATCATAGACATATTACATGGCCATATTCGGAGTTACCATTGTGAAGCTCCATATAGGTAGTGACCTATATGTAGTGCACGCGTGTAATGGTGTCCCCGCACTCACAAAGTTCAGGGAATTGGCTCTGAACAATGTGGGGGCACCTTGGCTAGTGCCAGGGTGTCCTCACACTAAGTAACTTTGCACCTAACCTTTACCAGGTAAAGGTTAGACATATAGGTGACTTATAAGTTACTTAAGTGCAGTGTAAAATGGCTGTGAAATAACGTGGACGTTATTTCACTCAGGCTGCAGTGGCAGGCCTGTGTAAGAATTGTCAGAGCTCCCTATGGGTGGCAAAAGAAATGCTGCAGCCCATAGGGATCTCCTGGAACCCCAATACCCTGGGTACCTCAGTACCATATACTAGGGAATTATAAGGGTGTTCCAGTAAGCCAATGTAAATTGGTAAAAATGGTCACTAGCCTGTTAGTGACAATTTGGAAAGAAATGAGAGAGCATAACCACTGAGGTTCTGGTTAGCAGAGCCTCAGTGAGACAGTTAGGCACCACACAGGGAACACATACATATAGTCCACAAACTTATGAGCACTGGGGTCCTGACTAGCAGGGTCCCAGTGACACATAACAAACATACTGAAAACATAGGGTTTTCACTATGAGCACTGGGCCCTGGCTAGCAGGATCCCAGTGAGACAGTGAAAACACCCTGACATACACTCACAAACAGGCCAAAAGTGGGGGTAACAAGGCTAGAAAGAGGCTACTTTCTCACACAACCCCCCCCCCAAACGAAGGACAATAAGGCTAACCTTGGCCAGTTGAGACTTTATTGTCTAAGTGGTGATAAGTAGAGAGTAGCTCTGCAATAGACTGGTTACTCCCTTTATCATCCACTATATGGTTACTTCCCTGTGGGGATGTAAACCACCCTGTTTGAAGTTTTTTAGCTAAGCAACAATGTGAAGATGTATTTTCAGAGTTTCTATCAGTAAGTTTTAGTTTAGAGCAGTGGGAATTGTCCACTGAACCTATTTGTAGTGATGGAAATGCCAGACAGGGATGCTGTCTCAGAAAAGCCATGGCTGGGCAAAAACTTTGTCCATATGGCTGGAAGAGAGAACAGGGATGCTGTTTCTCTTGTATTGGAGCAGGGCAGGGATGCTGTCCTATGAGCTCCACACTAGGGCAGGGATACTGTCCTAAGTGTTGTGAGGCAGTGCAGGGTTTCTGCACTAAAGTTTCTCTGGGAGGGTTGGAGGGATTCTCCATGTTAACTAAAATGGTGCTCTTTTTGTCACCAATGTTAGTTATCCCACAGAGAGGTACTTCCACCTCAGGGAGTACAGTTTTGCCAACTGATGATTCCCTTGGAACAGGTGCCACCCCAGGAGAGGTTTCTCCCACCACAGGAATGGTATCCTGAATGGTAGGGTGGTTAGGGGATACTGTGATACCCTTTTTACCTGTTGATGGAGAGGGATCCTGAGTTTTCAGGCCTTCTCTCCTTTGCTTTTTCATTTCAGTAGAAATGAGAGGGAACAATTCCTCAGGGATGCCCAGCATGGCTGCATGGGCATAAAACTCTACATCAGCCCAACCTGAGGCCTCTAGGTCATTACCTAAGAGACAGTCTACAGGTAAACTAGGTGATACCACCACCTGCTTAGGGCCAGTTACTCCACCCCAACTAAACTAAATTATAGCTAAGGGAAGAAACTTAGTGGAGTTATGGACATCAATAATTTTATACTGTTGTCCAATGATGTGTTGTTCAGGAGCCACTAGGTTTTCAGTCACCAAAGTGATACTGGCACCTGTGTCCCTGTAGGCCAAGGCCTCAACACCATTTATTGAAACTGTCTGCCTGTACTTATCCATTGTAAGGGGACAAGCAGCCAGTGTGGCAAGGCCAATGCCACTAGGTGTGACAGAAACTGTCTTGGGACTGACTACCCCAGTTTCTATGATGGACCCATAAGTGAACCCAACTACACCCTTTGCTTGACTGTTGCCAGCAGTCCCACCACTAGTACCACTACTGCTAGGGGCACTAGAGCTTGATGTATTAGTGGTGGTAGGCTCAGGGGGTTTACCTGGACAGGACTTATCCCCTGGCCTATGGCCTCTGTTTTTACACACAAAGCACCAAGGCTTTTTAATGTGTGTGGGTTGAGAAGAAGAGGAAGAATTTGTTTTATCCCCACCCTCTGAAGAGTGTTTAAGATTTGAAGTGGGATCTTTGGTTTTACCCTTATCCCCATGCTTATCTTGAGATTTTTCACCATCTTTCTTCTTATTGCCATCTTTGTCACCCCCTGTATGAACTTTTCTGTTCACCCTTGTTCTGACCCATTTGTCTGCCTTCTTTCCCAATTCTTGGGGAGAGGTCAGATCAGAGTCTACCAGGTACTGGTGCAACAAATCAGACACACAATTATTAAGTATATGCTCTCTCAGGATTGTGTTATACAGGCTTTCATAATCAGTAACTTTACTGCCATGTAACCACCCCTCCAAGGCCTTCACTGAATGGTCAATGAAATCAACCCAGTCTTGTGAAGACTCCTTTTTGGTTTCTCTGAACTTTATCCTGTATTGTTCAGTGGTTAAGCCATAACCATCCAGGAGTGCATTCTTAAGAACTGTAAAATTATTGGCATCACTTTCTTTCACAGTAAGGAGTCTATCCCTACCCTTTCCACTAAATGATAGCCATAGGATAGCAGCCCACTGACTTTGAGGGACATCCTGTACAACACAGGCCCTCTCAAGTGCAGCAAACCACTTGTTAATGTCATCCCCCTCCTTATAAGGGGGAACTATCTTATGCAGATTCCTGGAATCATGCTCTTTTGCAGGATGACTATGGGGAATACTGCTGCTGCCACCATGGGTTTCTAAACCCAGTTTCTGTCTCTCCTTCTCTACTTCTAAAGTCTGTCTATCCAAATCCAGCTGTTGCTTCTTGAGCTTCAGTCTGGTTTGTTCCACTCTCAATCTATTGAGCTCCCTTTCTAACAATCTGTCATCAGGGTGGGTGGGAGGGACATGCCTTGAAACAGAAGTATGGTGAGAATGGACAGAAGGAGACCTGTCCCTTACAGAAGCCACCCTAACAGCTTGGCTAACAGAAACATCACTACCAGTATGGTGAGAATAAATGCTTTTGCTATGATGTGAGACAACACTATTTATATGGTGTGGCTCATCATCATTACCAACTATGCTAGACTGTCTAGTAATGGGCAGGCTAGGAAGTTTATTTCCTGAATCTTTTCCTGGGGGAGTCCCTGGATCAGATTGAGAACCATTAGCTACTTTTTCACCAGATTGGGCACTTATGGCCTTATCCTGTACTCTAAGCATGTTAATTAACAGTTCTAAGGAAGGATTCTTCCCTACACTCAAACCTCTCTCTATGCAGAGATTCCTTGCTCCTTTCCAGCTAAGGTGATCATATGCAAGTTTGGACAGATCAACATTTTGGCATGTGCCAGACATTTTTAGAGAGAGTTAAAGTGATAGTTAAAAGATAAAAAGTTTGTCAGAGCTTTTAGAAAGACAGAGAAAAAAAACTTTTAAAACTTTTTAGAACTTTTTAGAAAGTTAGAAGCACTTTTCAGCACTTAGAAAAGAGTGAAAAGAGGAAATGCAAAACTTTTTGGCTATGTGTATATACACTGACCTTGTTTTGTATATTTTTCTCTTATGAAAAGTACAATGACAAGAGTGGTAAGTAGTCTCAAAGCACTTATCCCACCGCTGCACAACCAATGTAGGAGGCTGGACTGGCTTGTAGTGAGTACCAAGGGGTACTTGCACCTTGCACCAGGCCCAGTTATTCCTTATTAGTGTATAGGGTGTCTAGCAGCTTAGGCTGATAGATAATGGTAGCTTAGCAGAGCAGCTTAGGCTGAACTAGGAGACGTGTGAAGCTACTACAGTACCACTTAGTGTCATATGCACAATATCATAAGAAAACACAATACACAGTTATACTAAAAATAAAGGTACTTTATTTTTATGACAATATGCCAAAGTATCTTAGAGTGTACCCTCAGTGAGAGGATAGGAAATATACACAAGATATATATAAACAATAGCAAAAATATGCAGTATAGTCTTAGAAAACAGTGCAAACAATGTATAGTTACAATAGGATGCAATGGGGAAACATAGGGATAGGGGCAACAGAAACCATATACTCCAAAAGTGGAATGCGAACCACGAATGGACCCCAAACCTATGTGACCTTGTAGAGGGTCGCTGGGACTATTAGAAAATAGTGAGAGTTAGAAAAATAACCCTCCCCAAGACCCTGAAAAGTGAGTGCAAAGTGCACCAAAGTTCCCCTAAGGACAAAGAAGTCGTGTTAGAGGAATAATGCAGGAAAGACACAACCCAGCAATGCAACAACTGTGGATTTCCAATCTAGGGTACCTGTGGAACAAGGGGACCAAGTCCAAAAGTCACAAGCAAGTCGGAGATGGGCAAATGCCCAGGAAATGCCAGCTGCGGGTGCAAAGAAGCTTCTACTGGACAGAAGAAGCTGAGGTTTCTGCAGGAACGGAAAGGGCTAGAGACTTCCCCTTTGGTGGACGGATCCACCTTGCCGTGGAGAGTTGTGCAAAAGTGTTTTCCCGCCGAAAGAACACCAACAAGCCTTGCTAGCTGCAAATCGTGCATTTAGCGTTTTTGGACGCTGCTGAGGCCCAGGAGGGACCAGGAGGTCGCAAATTGGACCAGCAGAGAGAGGGGACATCGAGCAAGACAAAGAGCCCTCTCTGAAGCCGGTAGCACCCGGAGAAGTGCCAGAAACAGGCACTACGAGGATGCATGAAACGGTGCTCGCCGAAGTTGCACAAAGGAGTCCCACGTCGCCGGAGACCAACTTAGAAAGTTGTGCAATGCAGGTTAGAGTGCCGTGGACGCAGGCTTGGCTGTGCAGAAAGGATTTCCGCCGGAAGTGCACAGGGGCCGGAGAAGTTGCAAAAGTCGCGGTTACCAACAATGCAGTCTGGAGTGGGGAGGCAAGGACTTACCTCCACCAAACTTGGACTGAAGAGTCACTGGACTGTGGCAGTCTCTTGGACAGAGTTGCTGGATTCAAGGGACCTCGCTCGTTGTGCTGAGAGGAGACCCAAGGGACCGGTAATGCAGCTTTTTGGTGCCTGCGGTTGCAGGGGGAAGAGTCCGTCGACCCACGGGAGATTTCTTCGGAGCTTCTGGTGCAGAGAGAAGGGAGACTACCCCCACAGCATGCACAAGCAGGAAAACAGTCGAGAAGGCCGCAGGATCAGCGTTACAGAGTTGCAGTAGTCGTCTTTGCTACTATGTTGCAGGTTTGCAGGCTTCCAGCGCGGTCAGCAGTCGATTCCTTGGCAGAAGGTGAAGAGAGAGATGCAGAGGAACTCGGATGAGCTCTTGCATTCGTTATCTAAAGTTTCCCCAGAGACAGAGACCCTAAATAGCCAGAAAAGAGGGTTTGGCTACTTAGGAGAGAGGATAGGCTACTAACACCTGAAGGAGCCTATCAGAAGGAGTCTCTGACGTCACCTGGTGGCACTGGCCACTCAGAGCAGTCCAGTGTGCCAGCAGCACCTCTGTTTCCAAGATGGCAGAGGTCTGGAGCACACTGGAGGAGCTCTGGACACCTCCCAGGGGAGGTGCAGGTCAGGGGAGTGGTCACTCCCCTTTCCTTTGTCCAGTTTCACGCCAGAGCAGGGCTAAGGGGTCCCCTGAACCGGTGTAGACTGGCTTATGCAGAATTGGGCACATCAGTGCCCAAGAAAGCATTTCCAGAGGCTGGGGGTGGGCTACTCCTCCCCTGCCTTCACACCATTTTCCAAAGGGAGAGGGTGTCACACCCTCTCTCAGAGGAAGTTCTTTGTTCTGCCATCCTGGGCCAGGCCTGGCTGGACCCCAGGAGGGCAGATGCCTGTCTGAGGGGTTGGCAGCAGCTGCAGTGAAACCCCAGGAAGGGCAGTTTGGCAGTACTGGGGTCTGTGCTACAGACCACTGGGATCATGGGATTGTGCCAACTATGCCAGGATGGTATAGAGGGGGCAATTCCATGATCATAGACATGTTACATGGCCATATTCGGAGTTACCATTGTGAAGCTACATATAGGTAGTGACCTATATGTAGTGCACGCGTGTAATGGTGTCCCCGCACTCACAAAGTTCAGGGAATTGGCTCTGAACAATGTGGGGGCACCTTGGCTAGTGCCAGGGTGCCCTCACACTAAGTAACTTTGCACCTAACCTTTACCAGGTAAAGGTTAGACATATAGGTGACTTATAAGTTACTTAAGTGCAGTGTAAAATGGCTGTGAAATAACGTGGACGTTATTTCACTCAGGCTGCAGTGGCAGGCCTGTGTAAGAATTGTCAGAGCTCCCTATGGGTGGCAAAAGAAATGCTGCAGCCCATAGGGATCTCCTGGAACCCCAATACCCTGGGTACCTCAGTACCATATACTAGGGAATTATAAGGGTGTTCCAGTAAGCCAATGTAAATTGGTAAAAATGGTCACTAGCCTGTTAGTGACAATTTGGAAAGAAATGAGAGAGCATAACCACTGAGGTTCTGTGAGAAGGTAGCCTCTTTCTAGCCTTGTTACCCCCACTTTTGGCCTGTTTGTGAGTGTATGTCAGGGTGTTTGTCACTGTTTTCACTGTCTCACTGGGATCCTGATAACCAGGCCTCAGTGCTCATAGTGAAAACACTATATTTTCAGTATGGTTGTTATGTGTCACTGGGATCCTGCTGGTCAGGACCCCAGTGCTCATAGGTTTGTGGCCTATATGTATGTGTCACTGGGACCCTGTCACACAGGGCCCCAGTGCTCATAGGTGTGCATGTATATGTTCCCTGTGTGGTGCCTAACTGTCTCACTGAGGCTCTGCTAACCAGAACCTCAGTGGTTATGCTCTCTCATTACTTTCAAATTGTCACTAACAGGCTAGTGACCAATTTTACCAATTTACATTGGCTTACTGGAACACCCTTATAATTCCCTAGTATATGGTACTGAGGTACCCAGGGTATTGGGGTTCCAGGAGATCCCTATGGGCTGCAGCATTTCTTTTGCCACCCATAGGGAGCTCTGACAATTCTTACACAGGCCTGCCACTGCAGCCTGAGTAAAATAACGTCCACGTTATTTCACAGCCATTTTACACTGCACTTAAGTAACTTATAAGTCACCTATATGTCTAACCTTTACCTGGTAAAGGTTAGGTGCAAAGTTACTTAGTGTGAGGGCACCCTGGCACTAGCCAAGGTGCCCCCACATTGTTCAGAGCCAATTCCCTGAACTTTGTGAGTGCAGGGACACCATTACACGCGTGCACTACATATAGGTCACTACCTATATGTAGCTTCACAATGGTAACTCCGAATATGGCCATGTAACATGTCTATGATCATGGAATTGCCCCCTCTATGCCATCCTGGCATTGTTGGTACAATTCCATGATCCCAGTGGTCTGTAGCACAGACCCTGGTACTGCCAAACTGCCCTTCCTGGGGTTTCACTGCAGCTGCTGCTGCTGCCAACCCCTCAGACAGGCATCTGCCCTCCTGGGGTCCAGCCAGGCCTGGCCCAGGATGGCAGAACAAAGAACTTCCTCTGAGAGAGGGTGTGACACCCTCTCCCTTTGGAAAATGGTGTGAAGGCAGGGGAGGAGTAGCCTCCCCCAGCCTCTGGAAATGCTTTGTTGGGCACAGAGGTGCCCAATTCTGCATAAGCCAGTCTACACCGGTTCAGGGACCCCTTAGCCCCTGCTCTGGCGCGAAACTGGACAAAGGAAAGGGGAGTGACCACTCCCCTGACCTGCACCTCCCCTGGGAGGTGTCCAGAGCTCCTCCAGTGTGCTCCAGACCTCTGCCATCTTGGAAACAGAGGTGCTGCTGGCACACTGGACTGCTCTGAGTGGCCAGTGCCACCAGGTGACGTCAGAGACTCCTGCTGATAGGCTCCTTCAGGTGTTAGTAGCCTTTCCTCTCTCCTAGGTAGCCAAACCCTCTTTTCTGGCTATTTAGGGTCTCTGTCTCTGGGGAAACTTTAGATAACGAATGCATGAGCTCAGCCGAGTTCCTCTGCATCTCTCTCTTCACCTTCTGATAAGGAATCGACTGCTGACCGCGCTGGAAGCCTGCAAACCTGCAACATAGTAGCAAAGACGACTACTGCAACTCTGTAACGCTGATCCTGCCGCCTTCTCAACTGTTTTCCTGCTTGTGCATGCTGTGGGGGTAGCCTGCCTCCTCTCTGCACCAGAAGCTCCTAAGAAATCTCCCGTGGGTCGACGGAATCTTCCCCCTGGAACCGCAGGCACCAAAAAGCTGCATTACCGGTCCCTTGGGTCTCCTCTCAGCACGACGAGCGAGGTCCCTCGAATCCAGCGACACTGTCCCAGTGACCCCCACAGTCCAGTGACTCTTCAGCCCAAGTTTGGTGGAGGTAAGTCCTTGCCTCACCTCGCTGGGCTGCATTGCTGGGAACCGCGACTTTGCAAGCTACTCCGGCCCCTGTGCACTTCCGGCGGAAATCCTTTGTGCACAGCCAAGCCTGGGTCCTCGGCACTCTAACCTGCATTGCACGTCTTTCTAAGTTGGTATCCGGCGACGTGGGACTCCTTTGTGCAACTTCGGCGAGCACCGTTTCATGCATCCTTGTAGTGCCTGTTTCTGGCACTTCTCCGGGGGCTACCTGCTTCAGTGAGGGCTCTTTGTCTTGCTCGATGTCCCCTCTCTTTGCAGGTCTAATTTGCGACCTCCTGGTCCCTCCTGAGCCCCAGCAGCGTCCAAAAACGCCAAACGCACGATTTGCGTGTAGCAAGGCTTGTTGGCGTTCTTCCGGCGGGAAAGCACTTCTGCACGACTCTCCAAGGCGAGAGGGATCCGTCCACCAAAGGGGAAGTCTCTAGCCCTTTTCGTTCCTGCAGAAACCTCAGCTTCTTCTGTCCAGTCGAAGCTTCTTTGCACCCGCAGCTGGCATTTCCTGGGCATCTGCCCATCTCCGACTTGCTTGTGACTTTTGGACTTGGTCCCCTTGTTCCACAGGTACCCTAGATTGGAAATCCACAGTTGTTGCATTGCTGGTTTGTGTCTTTCCTGCATTATTCCTCTAACACGACTCTTTTGTCCTTAGGGGAACTTTAGTGCACTTTGCACTCACTTTTCAGGGTCTTGGGGAGGGTTATTTTTCTAACTCTCACTATTTTCTAATAGTCCCAGCGACCCTCTACAAGGTCACATAGGTTTGGGGTCCATTCGTGGTTCACATTCCACTTTTGGAGTATATGGTTTGTGTTGCCCCTATCCCTATGTTTCCCCATTGCATCCTATTGTAACTATACATTGTTTGCACTGTTTTCTAAGACTATACTGCATATTTTTGCTATAGTGTGTATATATCTTGTGTATATTTCCTATCCTCTCACTGAGGGTACACTCTAAGATACTTTGGCATATTGTCATAAAAATAAAGTACCTTTATTTTTAGTATAACTGTGTATTGTGTTTTCTTATGATATTGTGCATATGACACTAAGTGGTACTGTAGTAGCTTCACACGTCTCCTAGTTCAGCCTAAGCTGCTCTGCTAAGCTACCATTATCTATCAGCCTAAGCTGCTAGACACCCTATACACTAATAAGGGATAACTGGGCCTGGTGCAAGGTGCAAGTACCCCTTGGTACTCACTACAAGCCAGTCCAGCCTCCTACATTGGTTGTGCAGTGGTGGGATAAGTTCTTGAGACTACTTACCACACTTGTCATTGTACTTTTCATAAGAGAAAAATATACAAAACAAGGTCAGTGTATATACACATAGCCAAAAAGTTTTGCATTTCCTCTTTTCACTCTTTTCTAAGTGCTGAAAAGTACTTCTAAACTTTCAAAAAGTTCTTAAAAGTTTAAAAAGTTTTTTTTCTGTCTTTCCAAAAAGTTCTGAAAACTTTTTTATCTTTTCCTATCACTTTAACTCTCTCTAAAAATGTCTGGCACAGGCCAAAATGTTGAACTGTCCAAACTTGCATATGATCACCTTAGCTGGAAAGGAGCAAGGAGTCTCTGCATAGAGAGAGGTTTGAGTGTAGGGAAGAATCCTTCCTTAGAACTGTTAATTAACATGCTTAGAGTACAGGATAAGGCCATAAGTGCCCAATCTGGTGAAAAAGCAGCTAATGGTTCTCAATCTGATCCAGGGACTCCCCCAGGAAAAGGTTCAGGAAAGAAACTTCTCAGCCTGCCCATTACTAGACAGTCTAGCATAGTTGGTACAGAGGTTGAATCACACCATACTAATGGTGTGCTCTCACATTATACTGGTAGCCAAGCTGTTAGGGTGCCCTCTGTAAGGGACAGGTCTCCTTCTGTTCATTCCCATCATACCTCTGTATCTAGAAATGTCCCTCCCACCCACCCTGATGACAGATTGTTAGAAAGGGAGCTCAATAGATTGAGAGTGGAACAAACCAGACTGAAGCTCAAGAAGCAACAGCTGGATTTGGATAGACAGTCTTTAGAAGTAGAGAGGGAAAGACAGAAGTTGGGTTTAGAAACCCATGGTGGCAGCAGCAGTATTCCCCATAATCATCCTGCAAAAGAGCATGATTCCAGGAATCTGCACAAGATAGTTCCCCCTTACAAGGAGGGGGATGACATTAACAAGTGGTTTGCTGCACTTGAGAGGGCCTGTGCTGTACAGGATGTCCCTCAAAAGCAGTGGGCTGCTATCCTATGGCTATCATTTACTGGAAAAGGTAGGGATAGGCTCCTTACTGTAAAAGAAAATGATGCTAATAATTTCCAAGTTCTTAAGAATGCACTCCTGGATGGTTATGGCTTAACCACTGAACAGTACAGGATAAAGTTCAGAGAGACCAAAAAGGAGTCTTCACAAGACTGGGTTGATTTCATTGACCATTCAGTGAAGGCCTTGGAGGGGTGGTTACATGGCAGTAAAGTTACTGATTATGAAAGCCTGTATAACACAATCCTGAGAGAGCATATACTTAATAATTGTGTGTCTGATTTGTTGCACCAGTACCTGGTAGACTCTGATCTGACCTCTCCCCAAGAATTGGGAAAGAAGGCAGACAAATGGGTCAGAACAAGGGTGAACAGAAAAGTTCATACAGGGGGTGACAAAGATGGCAATAAGAAGAAAGATGGTGAAAAATCTCAAGATAAGCATGGGGATAAGGGTAAAACCAAAGATCCCACTTCAAATCTTAAACACTCTTCAGAGGGTGGGGATAAAACAAATTCTTCCTCTTCTTCCCAACCTGCACACATTAAAAAGCCTTGGTGCTTTGTGTGTAAAAACAAAGGCCATAGGCCAGGGGATAAGTCCTGTCCAGGTAAACCCCCTGAGCCTACCACCACTAATACATCAAGCTCTAGTGCCCCTAGCAGTAGTGGTACTAGTGGTGGGACTGCTGGCAACAGTCAAGCAAAGGGTGTAGTTGGGTTCACTTATGGGTCCATAGTGGAAACTGATGTAATCAGTCCCAAGACAGTTTCTGTCACACCCAGTGGCATTGGCCTTGCCACACTGGCTGCTTGTCCCCTTACAATGGATAAGTACAGGCAGACAGTTTCAATAAATGGTGTTGAGGCCTTGGCCTACAGGGACACAGGTGCCAGTTTCACTTTGGTGACTGAAAACCTAGTGCACCCTGATCAACACACCATTGGACAACAGTATAAGATTATTGATGTCCATAACTCCACTAAGTTTCTTCCCTTAGCTATAATTCAGTTTAGTTGGGGTGGAGTTACTGGCCCTAAGCAGGTGGTGGTATCACCTAGCTTACCTGTAGACTGTCTCTTAGGTAATGACCTAGAGGCCTCAGGTTGGGCTGATGTAGAGTTTTATGCCCATGCAGCCATGCTGGGCATCCCTGAGGAATTGTTCCCTCTCATTTCAAGTGAAATGAAAAAGCAAAGGAGAGAAGGCCTGAAAACTCAGGATCCCTCTCCATCAACAGGTAAAAAGGGTATCACAGTATCCCCTAACCACCCTACCATTCAGGATACCATTCCTGTGGTGGGAGAAACCTCTCCTGGGGTGGCACCTGTTCCAAGGGAATCATCAGCTGGCAAAGCTGGACTCCCTGAGGTGGAAGTACCTCTCTGTGGGATAACTAACATTGGTGAGAAAAACAGCACCATTTTAGTTAACATGGAGCATCCCTCCAACCCTCCCAGAGAAACTTTAGTGCAGAAACCCTGCACTACCTCACAACACTTAGGACAGCATCCCTGCCCTAGTGTGGAGCTCATAGGACAGCATCCCTGCCCTGCTCCAACTCAAGAGAAACAGCATCCCTGTTCTCTCTTCCAGCCAGATGGACAAAGTTTTTGCCCAGCTATGGCTTTTCTGAGACAGCATCCCTGTCTGGCATTTCCATCACTACAAATAGGTTCAGTGGACAATTCCCACTGCTCTAAACTACAACTTACTGATAGAAACTCTGAAAATACATCTTCACATTGTTGCTTAGCTAAAAAACTTCAAACAGGGTGGTTTACATCCCCACAGGGAAGTAACCATATAGTGGATGATAAAGGGAGTAACCAGTCTATTGCAGAGCTACTCTCTACTTATCACCACTTAGACAATAAAGTCTCAACTGGCCAAGGTTAGCCTTATTGTCCTTCGTTTGGGGGGGGGGGTTGTGTGAGAAGGTAGCCTCTTTCTAGCCTTGTTACCCCCACTTTTGGCCTGTTTGTGAGTGTATGTCAGGGTGTTTGTCACTGTTTTCACTGTCTCACTGGGATCCTGATAACCAGGCCTCAGTGCTCATAGTGAAAACACTATGTTTTCAGTATGGTTGTTATGTGTCACTGGGATCCTGCTGGTCAGGACCCCAGTGCTCATAGGTTTGTGGCCTATATGTATGTGTCACTGGGACCCTGTCACACAGGGCCCCAGTGCTCATAGGTGTGCATGTATATGTTCCCTGTGTGGTGCCTAACTGTCTCACTGAGGCTCTGCTAACCAGAACCTCAGTGGTTATGCTCTCTCATTACTTTCAAATTGTCACTAACAGGCTAGTGACCAATTTTACCAATTTACATTGGCTTACTGGAACACCCTTATAATTCCCTAGTATATGGTACTGAGGTACCCAGGGTATTGGGGTTCCAGGAGATCCCTATGGGCTGCAGCATTTCTTTTGCCACCCATAGGGAGCTCTGACAATTCTTACACAGGCCTGCCACTGCAGCCTGAGTAAAATAACGTCCACGTTATTTCACAGCCATTTTACACTGCACTTAAGTAACTTATAAGTCACCTATATGTCTAACCTTTACCTGGTAAAGGTTAGGTGCAAAGTTACTTAGTGTGAGGGCACCCTGGCACTAGCCAAGGTGCCCCCACATTGTTCAGAGCCAATTCCCTGAACTTTGTGAGTGCGGGGACACCATTACACGCGTGCACTACATATAGGTCACTACCTATATGTAGCTTCACAATGGTAACTCAGAATATGGCCATGTAACATGTCTATGATCATGGAATTGCCCCCTCTATGCCATCCTGGCATTGTTGGTACAATTCCATGATCCCAGTGGTCTGTAGCACAGACCCTGGTACTGCCAAACTGCCCTTCCTGGGGTTTCACTGCAGCTGCTGCTGCTGCCAACCCCTCAGACAGGCATCTGCCCTCCTGGGGTCCAGCCAGGCCTGGCCCAGGATGGCAGAACAATGAACTTCCTCTGAGAGAGGGTGTGACACCCTCTCCCTTTGGAAAATGGTGTGAAGGCAGGGGAGGAGTAGCCTCCCCCAGCCTCTGGAAATGCTTTGTTGGGCACAGAGGTGCACAATTCTGCATAAGCCAGTCTACATCGGTTCAGGGACCCCTTAGCCCCTGCTCTGGCGCGAAACTGGACAAAGGAAAGGGGAGTGACCACTCCCCTGACCTGCACCTCCCCTGGGAGGTGTCCAGAGCTCCTCCAGTGTGCTCCAGACCTCTGCCATCTTGGAAACAGAGGTGCTGCTGGCACACTGGACTGCTCTGAGTGGCCAGTGCCACCAGGTGACGTCAGAGACTCCTGCTGATAGGCTCCTTCAGGTGTTAGTAGCCTTTCCTCTCTCCTAGGTAGCCAAACCCTCTTTTCTGGCTATTTAGGGTCTCTGTCTCTGGGGAAACTTTAGATAACGAATGCATGAGCTCAGCCGAGTTCCTCTGCATCTCTCTCTTCACCTTCTGATAAGGAATCGACTGCTGACTGCGCTGGAAGCCTGCAAACCTGCAACATAGTAGCAAAGACGACTACTGCAACTCTGTAACGCTGATCCTGCCGCCTTCTCGACTGTTTTCCTGCTTGTGCATGCTGTGGGGGTAGCCTGCCTCCTCTCTGCACCAGAAGCTCTGAAGAAATCTCCCGTGGGTCGACGGAATCTTCCCCCTGCAACCGCAGGCACCAAAAAGCTGCATTACCGGTCCCTTGGGTCTCCTCTCAGCACGACGAGCGAGGTCCCTCGAATCCAGCGACGCTGTCCAAGTGACCCCCACAGTCCAGTGACTCTTCAGCCCAAGTTTGGTGGAGGTAAGTCCTTGCCTCACCTCGCTGGGCTGCATTGCTGGGAACCGCGACTTTGCAAGCTACTCCGGCCCCTGTGCACTTCCGGCGGAAATCCTTCGTGCACAGCCAAGCCTGGGTCCACGGCACTCTAACCTGCATTGCACGACTTTCTAAGTTGGTCTCCGGCGACGTGGGACTCCTTTGTGCAACTTCGGCGAGCACCATTTCACGCATCCTCATAGTGCCTGTTTCTGGCACTTCTCCGGGTGCTACCTGCTTCAGTGAGAGCTCTTTGTCTTGCTCGACGTCCCCTCTCTCTGCAGGTCCAATTTGCGACCTCCTGGTCCCTCCTGGGCCCCAGCAGCGTCCAAAAACGCCAAACGCACGATTTGCGTGTAGCAAGGCTTGTTGGCGTCCTTCCGGCGGGAATACACTTCTGCACGACTCTCCAAGGCGAGCGGGATCCGTCCACCAAAGGGGAAGTCTCTAGCCCTTTTCGTTCCTGCAGAAACCTCAGCTTCTTCTGTCCAGTCGAAGCTTCTTTGCACCCGCAGCTGGCATTTCCTGGGCATCTGCCCATCTCCGACTTGCTTGTGACTTTTGGACTTGGTCCCCTTGTTCCACAGGTACCCTAGATTGGAAATCCACAGTTGTTGCATTGCTGGTTTGTGTCTTTCCTGCATTATTCCTCTAACACGACTCTTTTGTCCTTAGGGGAACTTTAGTGCACTTTGCACTCACTTTTCAGGGTCTTGGGGAGGGTTATTTTTCTAACTCTCACTATTTTCTAATAGTCCCAGCGACCCTCTACAAGGTCACATAGGTTTGGGGTCCATTCGTGGTTCACATTCCACTTTTGGAGTATATGGTTTGTGTTGCCCCTATCCCTATGTTTCCCCATTGCATCCTATTGTAACTATACATTGTTTGCACTGTTTTCTAAGACTATACTGCATATTTTTGCTATAGTGTGTATATATCTTGTGTATATTTCCTATCCTCTCACTGAGGGTACACTCTAAGATACTTTGGCATATTGTCATAAAAATAAAGTACCTTTATTTTTAGTATAACTGTGTATTGTGTTTTCTTATGATATTGTGCATATGACACTAAGTGGTACTGTAGTAGCTTCACACGTCTCCTAGTTCAGCCTAAGCTGCTCTGCTAAGCTACCATTATCTATCAGCCTAAGCTGCTAGACACCCTATACACTAATAAGGGATAACTGGGCCTGGTGCAAGGTGCAAGTACCCCTTGGTACTCACTACAAGCCAGTCCAGCCTCCTACAGGTTCTGGTTAGCAGAGCCTCAGTGAGACAGTTAGGCACCACACAGGGAGCACATACATATAGTCCACAAACTTATGAGCACTGGGGTCCTGACTAGCAGGGTCCCAGTGACACATAACAAACATACTGAAAACATAGGGTTTTCACTATGAGCACTGGGCCCTGGCTAGCAGGATCCCAGTGAGACAGTGAAAACACCCTGACATACACTCACAAACAGGCCAAAAGTGGGGGTAACAAGGCTAGAAAGAGGCTACTTTCTCACACATATATACAGTGAAAAATGGGGGTAACATGCCAGACAAGATGGTACTTTCCTACAATGACTGGCAAGTGGCAGGGGCCCGCTGGTGTGAGACTGCATCCCTCATAATGGCAGCCATGTCTGCCAGCACCCCTGCTATGGAGATCAAGGTGTTGTTGGTGGCCTGCAAGTCCTCCCTAATCCCCTGGTACTGTCCCTCCTGCTGCCGCCTGTTCTCCTGCACATTGTCCAGGATCTGGCACATTGTGTCCTGAGAATGTTGGTAGGCTCCCAGGATCTCGGAGAGTGCCTCCTGAAGAGTCAGTTCCCTGGGCTGTCCTCCCCCTGGTGAACGGCAGTCCTCCCAGTGTCTCTGTTGGCCTGTGCCTCTGTCCCCTGAACTGTGTGCCCACTGCCACTGACCCAGGTCCCTGATTGTCTTGGGTATGAGGTGTGGCCTGGGATCCTTGTATAGGTGGGCACACTGCTGATTGACATGTCCTGGGGACAGAGGTGTGGGTACGCTGGATGGGTGCTGTGGTGTTGGATCTTGATGGGGAGGCTCTGTGGTGGTCTGTGACTGGGCTTGGATAACCAGCTTTCCAGTGGTCCCTGATGGGCCAGGTTGATCGTCCAGATCCTGAAGTCCAGAGTTACTGTCATCACAGTGGGCCTATTCAGTTGGGGGTCTGGATAGTGCTGGCACCTCCTCTCCGGTGACATTGGCTGGGGTACCTGTGGGGATGTAAATGATGTGTTATGGTTAATGTGTATGACATATTGTACATCCCTGGCTTCCCCTCTATGGTTGTTGTTGCTCTGCCAGCTTTTACTTGTGTATGTTGGTGTATGGTGGGATTGTTAGTTTCCCTATGCTGTGCATGCTTTAGTGAAGAGTGTCCATTCAGGGCTGTGAGGGGTGTCCACTCATTGGCACAGCATGCAGGGCTTGGCATTGGGATTGAAGAGATGTGATGGTGGAGTGTGTGGGATGGAATGGTGGGAGTGAGGGTAAGGGTATGTGATGGCATGCAGGTAGGGGGGTGATAATTGTTGAAAGTTGACTTACCAGAGTCCTCCTCCGACTCCAGCCAGGCCCTCAAGATACAGTATTGCCAAGACTTGCTCCTCCCATGCTGTGAGTTGTGGGGGAGGAGGTGGGGGTTCACCGCCAGTCCTCTGGATAGCCAGCTGGTGCCTTGCTGCAATGGAACGTACCTTACCCGTAGGTCGGTCCACCTCTTCCTGATGTCGTCCCTTGTTCTTGGGTGCTATCCCACGGCGTTGACCCTGTCCACGATTCTCCGCCATAGCTCCATCTCCTTGCAATCGATATCTGCTGCACCTGTGCTCCAAATAGCTGTGGCTGCACCCTGACAATTTCCTCCACCAGGACCCTTAGCTCCTCCTCTGTGAAACGGGGATATCTTTGTGGTACCATGGGTGTTTTGTGAGGTGTGTTGGTGAGGGTGTGTTGTGTAATGTTTTGGGGTGTGTGATGTGTAGTGCGTGAGTGGTGTATCAGTGTGAGTGGTGTGTGGCTCTAGTTGGCTAAGTGGTCTTGGTGTCAGTCTTGTGCCAATGTATTGTAATCGTAAGGGGTTGTGGGTAATTTGGGTGTGTGTTTTATAGTGGTGTGTGTGTGGTGTGTGTGTGGGTGTCAGGTGTGTGTTGGTTGAATTGTCCAATGTGGTGTTGTTTTGTATGTGGGTGTCCATTGTGAGCTCGGCGGTATGTACCGCCAATGGTTTACCGCCACTGAATATCTGCCATGGTGATTCGTCAGTCATAATGTGGTGGGCGTTGTTCAGTTGGCGTAATGGTGTGGGGTTTGATAACACCAGTTTATCACTCACCTTTTGTGAGGAAGTAGCCTCTTTCTAGCCTTGTTACCCCCACTTTTGGCCTGTTTGTGAGTGTATGTCAGGGTGTTTTCACTGTCTCACTGGGATCCTGCTAGCCAGGGCCCAGTGCTCATAGTGAAAACCCTATGTTTTCAGTATGTTTGTTATGTGTCACTGGGACCCTGCTAGTCAGGACCCCAGTGCTCATAAGTTTGTGACCTATAAGCCTGTGTTCCCTGTGTGATGCCTAACTGTCTCACTGAGGCTCTGCTATTCAGAACCTCAGTGGTTATGCTCTCTCATTTCTTTCCAAATTGTCACTAACAGGCTAGTGACCAATTTCACCAATTTACATTGGCATACTGGAACACCCTTATAATTCCCTAGTATATGGTAGTGAGCTACCCAGGGTATTGGGGTTCCAGGAGATCCCTATGGGCTGCAGCATTTCTTGTGCCACCCATAGGGAGATCTGACAATTCTTACACAGGCCTGCCAGTGCAGCCTGAGTGAAATAACGTACACGTTATTTCACAGGCATTTACCACTGCACTTAAGTAACTTATAAGTCACCTATATGTCTAACCTTTACCTGGTAAAGGTTGGGTGCTAAGTTACTTAGTGTGTGGGTACCCTGGCACTAGCCAAGGTGCTCCCACATTGTTCAGGGCAAATTCCCCAGACTTTGTGAGTGCGGGGACACCATTACACGCGTGCTCTATACATATGTCACAACATATGTATAGCGTCACAATGGTAACTCCGAACATGGCCATGTAACATGTCTAGGATCATGGAATTGTCACCCCAAGGCATTGGGGAGACAATTCCATGATCCCCTGAGTCTCTAGCTCAGACCCGGGTACTGCCAAACTACCTTTCCCGGCGTTTCACTGCAGCTGCTGCTGCTGCCAACCCCTCAGACAGGTTTCTGCCCTCCTGGGGTCCAGCCGGGCATGGCCCAGGAAGGCAGAACAAAGGACTTCCTCAGAGAGAGGGTGTTACACCCTCTCCCTTTGGAAAAAGGTGTCAGGGCTGGGGAGGAGTAGCCTCCCCCAGCCTCTGGAAATGCTTTGATGGGCACAGATGGTGCCCATCTCTGCATAAGCCAGTCTGCACTGGTTCAGGGATCCCTCACCCCTGCTCTGGCGCGAAACTGGACAAAGGAAAGGGGAGTGACCACTCCCCGGACCTGCACCTCCCCTGGGAGGTGCCCAGAGCTCCTCCAGTGTGCTCCAGACCTTTGCCATCTTGGAAACAGAGGTGCTGCTGGCACACTGGACTGCTCTGAGTGGCCAGTGCCAGCAGGTGACGTCAGAGACTCCTTCTGATAGGCTCTTACCTGTGTTGCTAGCCTATCCTCCTTCCTTGGTAGCCAAACCTCCTTTTCTGGATATTTAGGGTCTCTGCTTTGGGGAATTCTTTAGATAACGAATGCAAGAGCTCATCAGAGTTCCTCTGCATCTCTCTCTTCACCTTCTGCCCAAGGATCGACCGCTGACTGCTCAGGACGCCTGCAAAACCGCAACAAAGTAGCAAAGAGGACTACTGCAACCTTGTATCGCTGATCCTGCTGCTTTCTCGCCTGTTTCCTGGTGGTGCATGCTCTGGGGGTAGCCTGCCTCCTTCTTGCACCAGGAGCTCAGAAGAAGTCTCCCGTGGGACGACGGAATCTTCCCCCTGCAACCGGAGGCAACAAAAGACTGCATCACCGGTCCTCTGAGTCCCCTCTCAGCACGACGAGCGTGGTCCCTGGAACTCAGCAACTCTGTCCAAGTGACTCCCACAGTCCAGTGACTCTTCAGTCCAAGTTTGGTGGAGGTAAGTCCTTGCCTCCCCACGCTAGACTGCATTGCTGGGTACCGCGTGATATGCAGCTGCTCCGGCTCCTGTGCACTCTTCCAGGATTTCCTTCGTGCACAGCCAAGCCTGGGTCCCCGCCACTCTAACCTGCAGTGGCCAACCTCCTGAGTTGTCCTCCGGCGTCGTGGGACTCCCTATTGTGTCTTCGGGTGAGCTCCGGTTCACTCCTCTTCCAAGTGCCTGTTCCGGTACTTCTGCGGGTGCTGCCTGCTTCTGTGAGGGCTCCCTGACTTGCTGGGCACCCCCTCTGTCTCCTCATCCAAGTGGCGACATTCTGGTCCCTCCTGGGCTACAGCAGCATCCAAAAACCCTAACCGCGACCCTTGCACCTAGCAAGGCTTGTTTTTGGTCTTTCTGCATGGGAACACCTCTGCAAGCTTCTTCACGACGTGAGACATCCATCCTCCAAAGGGGAAGTTTCTAGCCCTCTTCGTTCTTGCAGAATCCACAGCTTCTACCATCCGGTGGCAGCTTCTTTGCACCCTCAACTGGCATTTCCTGGGCATCTGCCCAATCTCGACTTTGTCGCGACTTTTGGACTTGGTCCCCTTGTTCCACAGGTACTCTCATCCAGAAATCCACTTTGGTTGCATTGCTGGTGTTGGTCTTCCTTGCAGAATTCCCCTATCACGACCTCTGTGCTCTCTGGGGAATATAGGTGCACTTTACACCTACTTTTCAGGGTCTGGGGTGGGCTATTTTTCTAACCCTCACTGTTTTCTTACAGTCCCAGCGACCCTTTACAAGCTCACATAGGTTTGGGGTTCATTTGTGGTTCGCATTCCACTTTTGGAGTATATGGTTTGTGTTGCCCCTATACCTATGTGCTCCTATTGCAATCTACTGTAACTTTACATTGCTTGCATTACTTCCTTTTGCTATTACTGCATATTTTTGGTATTGTGTACATATAACTTGTGTATATTTGGCATCCTCATACTGAGGGTACTCACTGAGATACTTTTGGCATATTGTCATAAAAATAAAGTACCTTTATTTTTAGTATATCTGTGTATTGTGTTTTCTTATGATATTGTGCATATGACACCAGTGGTATAGTGGAAGCTTTGCATGTCTCCTAGTTCAGCCTAAGCTGCTCTGCTATAGCTACCTTCTATCAGCCTAAGCTGCTAGAAACACCTCTTCTACACTAATAAGGGATAACTGGACCTGGTACAGAGTGTAAGTACCCCTTGGTACCCACTACAAGCCAGGCCAGCCTCCTACAAGGGGGATCTGTGACAGGTATGAGTAGAGCACCTGTTCAGAGCCATTGAGAGCAGCTGATGGAGAGATGGTGCATTAGTGCAAGGGTGGGGGGTGTCTGCAGGAGGTGTGAGCAGAGCATGTGTGCAGAGCCAGTGAGAGCAGCAGATGAAAAGATGGTGCATTAGTAGAAGGGGCGAGTGTCTGCAGGAAGTGTGAGCAGAACAACTGTTCAGGGCCAGGGAGAGCAGCGTATGAAGAGATGGGTCATTAGTGGAAGGAGAGGGAATATCCGCAAGTGGTGTGAGCTGAGCACCTTTTCAGAGCCAGTGAGAGCAGCTGATGAAGAAATGGTGCATTAGTGCAAGGGTGAGGGGTGTCTGCAGGAGGTGTGAGCACAGCATGTGTGCAGAGCCAGGGGGAACAGCGGATGGCGAGATGGTGCATTAGTGGAAGGGGGAAGTGTCTGCAGGAGGTGTGAGGAGAGCATCTGTGCAGAGACAGTGAGAGCAGCGGATGGAGAGATGGGTTATTAGTGGAAGGGGATGGAGTGTCTGCAGGAGGTGTGGGCAGAGCACCTGTTCAAGGCCAGGGAGAGCAGCTCATGAAGAGATGGTGCATTAGTGGAAGGGAGACGTGTCTGCAGGAGGTGTTAGCAGAGCACCTGTGAAGAGCCAGTGAGACAAGCTGTTGGAAAGATGGTGCAATAGTGGAAGGGGTGAGCGGTTGTCTGCAGGAGGTTTAAGGAGAGCACCTGTTCAGAGCTAGTGAAAGCAGCTAATGAAGAGATGGTGCATTAGTGGAAGGGGGGACTGTCTGCAAGATGTGAGCAGAGCACCTGTTCAGAGCCAGTAAAAGCAGCAGATGAAGAGATGGTGTATTAGTGGAAGGGTGGGGGTGTCTGCGAAAGGAGTGAGCAGATCACCTGATTAGGTCCAGGGAGAGAAGCGGATGAAGAGATGGTGCATTATTGAAAGGGGGGAGTGTGTGTGTGAGAACTGTGAGCAGAGCACCTGTTCAGAGCCAGTGAGAGCAGCTGATGAAGAGATGATGTATTAGTGGAAGGGTGGGGGTGTCTGCCAGAGCAGTGAGCAAAGCACCTGTCCAGAGCCAGTTAGAGCAGCTGATGAAGAGATGGTGCATTAGTGGAGTGGGGAGAGTGTCTGCGATAGGTGTGAGCAGAGCACCTGTTTAGAACCAGTGAGAGCAGCGGATGAAGAGACAGTGCATTAGTGGAAGGGGGGAGTGTATGTGAGAGGTGTGAGCAGAGCACCTGTTCAGAACCAGTGAGAGCAGCGGATGAAGAGACAGTGCATTAGTGGAAGGGGGAGTGTATGTGAGAGGTGTGAGCAGAGCACCTGTTCAGAACCAGTGAGAGCAGCGGATGAAGAGACAGTGCATTAGTGGAAGGGGGAGTGTCTGCTAGAGGTATGAGCAGAGCACCTGTTCAGAGCCAGTGAGGGCAGAAGATGAAGAGATGGTGCATTAGTGGGAAGGGGGGTCTGCAGGACGTGTGATCAGGGCACCTGTTCAGAGCCAGTGAGAGCAGCGGATGAAAAGACAGTGCATTAGTGGAAGGGGGAAGGGTCTGCTAGAGGTATGAGCATAGCACCTGTTCAGAGCCAGTGAGGGCAGAGGATGAAGAGATGGTGCATTAGTGGAAGGGTGGAGTGTCTGTGAGAGGTGTGAGCAGAGCACCTGTTCAGAACCAGTGAGAGCAGCGGATGAAGAGACAGTGCATTAGTGGAAGGGGGAAGGGTCTGCTAGAGGTATGAGCAGAGCACCTGTTCAGAGCCAGTGAGGGCAGAGGATGAAGAGATGGTGCATTAGTGGAAGGGGGAGTGTCTGCTAGAGGTATGAGCAGAGCACCTGTCCCGAGCCAGTGAGTGCAGCGTATGGAGAGATGGTGCATTAGTGGAAAGGGTGGGAGTGTCTGCGAGAGGTGTGAGCAGAGCACCTGTTCAGAGCCAGTGAAAGCAGCGGAGAGAGAAATGGTGCATTAGTGGAAGGGGAGGAAGTGTCTGCTAGAGGTGTGAGAAGAGCACCTGTTCAGAGGCACTGAGAGTAGCGGATGGAGAGATGGTGCATTAGTGGAAAGGGTGGGAGTGCCTGCGAGAGGTGTGAGCAGAGCACCTGTTCAGAGCCAGTGAAAGCAGCCGATAAAGAGATGTTGAATTAGTGGAAGGGGGAGTGTCTGCTAGAGGTGTGAGCAGAGCACCTGTTCAGAGCCAGTGAAAGCAGCGGATCAATAAATGGTCCATTAGAGGAAGGGGGGAGTGTCTGCTAGAGGTGTGAGCAGAGCACCTGTTCAGTGCCAGTGAGAGTAGCGGATGGAGAGATGGTGCATTAGCGGAAGGGGAGGGAGTGTCTGCTGGAGGTGTGAGCAGGGCACCTGTTCAGAGCCAATGAGAGCAGCGGATGAAAAGACGGCGCATTAATAGAAGGGGGGCGTGTCTGTTAGAGGTGGGAGGAGGGCACCTGTTCAGAGCCAGTGAGAGCAGGGGATGAAAAGATGGTGCATTAGTGAAAGGGAAGGGGGTGTCTGCTAGAGGTGTGAGCAGAGCACCTGTTCAGGGCCAGTGAGAGCAGCGGATGAAGAGATGGTGCATTAGTGAAAGGGAAGGGGGTGTCTGCTAGAGGTGTGAGCAGAGCAACTGTCCAGAGCCAGTGAGAGCAATGGATGGAGAGATCGTGCATTAGTGGAAGGGAAGGGAGTGTTTGCCAGAGGTGTGAGCAGAGCACCTGTTCAGAGCCAATGAGAGCAGTGGATGGAGAGATGGTGCATTAGTGGAAGGGGTGGGAGTGTCTGCGAGAGGTGTGAGCAGAGCAATGAGAGTAGCGGATGGAGAGATGGTGCATTAGTGGAAGGGGAGGAAGTGTCTGCTAGAGGTGTGAGCAGAGCACCTGTTCAGAGGCAGTGAGAGTAGCGGATGGAGAGATGGTGCATTAGCGGAAGGGGAGGGAGTGTCTGCTGGAGGTGTGAGCAGAGCACCTGTTCAGAGCCAATGAGAGCAGAGAATGGAGAGATGGTGCATTAGTGGAAGGGGTGGGAGTGTCTGTGAGAGGTGTGAGCAGAGCACCTGTTTAGAGCCAGTGAGAGTAGCGGATGGAGAGTTGGTGCATTAGTTAAAGGGGAGGGAGTGTCTGCTAGAGGTGTGAGCAGAGCACCTGTTCAGAGCCAGTGAAAGCAGCGGATAGAGAGATGGTGCATTAGTGGAAGGGATGGGAGTGTCTGCAAGAGGTGTGAGCAGAGCACCTGTTCAGAGCCAGTGAGAGTAGCGGATGGAGAGATGGTGCATTAGTGGAGTGCGGAGAGTGTCTGCTAGAGGTGTGAGCAGAGCACCTGTTCAGAGCCAGTGAGAGTAGCGGATGGAGAGATGGTGCATTAGTGGAGTGCGGAGAGTGTCTGCTGGAGGTGTGAGCAGAGCACCTGTTCAGAGCCAGTGAGAGTAGCGGATGGAGAGATGGTGCATTAGTGGAGTGCGGAGAGTGTCTGCGAGAGGTGTGAGCAGAGCACCTGTCCTGAACCAGTGAGTGCAGCGGATGGAGAGATGGTGCATTAGTGGAAGGGCAGGGAGTGTCTGCTGGAGGTGTGAGCAGAGCACCTGTTCAGAGCCAGTGAAAGCAGCGGATAGAGAGATGGTGCATTAGTGGAAGGGCAGGGAGTGTCTGCTAGAGGTGTGAGCAGAGCACCTGTTCAGAGCCAGTGAAAGCAGCGGATAGAGAGATGGTGCATTAGTGGAAGGGCAGGGAGTGTCTGCTAGAGGTGTGAGCAGAGCACCTGTTCAGAGCCAATGAGAGCAGAGGATGGAGAGATGGTGCATTAGTGAAAGGGGAGGGAGTGTCTGTTAGAGGTGAGAGCAGAGCACCTGTACAGAGCCAGTGAGAGCAGCGGATGGAGAGATGGTGCATTAGTGGAGTGCGGAGAGTGTCTGCTAGAGGTGTGAGCAGAGCACCTGTTCAGAGCCAGTGAAAGCAGCGGATAGAGAGATGGTGCATTAGTGGAAGGGATGGGAGTGTCTGCGAGAGGTGTGAGCAGAGCACCTGTTCAGAGCCAGTGAGAGTAGCGGATGGAGAGATGGTGCATTAGTGGAGTGCGGAGAGTGTCTGCGAGAGGTGTGAGCAGAGCACCTGTTCAGAGACAGTGAAAGCAGCGGATAGAGAGATGGTGCATTAGTGGAAGGGGTGGGAGTGTCTGCGAGAGGTGTGAGCAGAGCACCTGTTCAGAGCCAGTGAAAGCAGCGGATCAATAGATGGTGCATTTGAGGAAGGGGGGAGTGTCTGCTAGAGGTGTGAGCAGAGCACCTGTTCAGTGCCATTGAGAGTAGCGGATGGAGAGATGGTGCATTAGCAGAAGGGGAGGAAGTGTCTGCTGGAGGTGTGAGCAGGGCACCTGTTCAGAGCCAATGAGAGCAGCGTATGAAAAGACGGCGCATTAATGGAAGGGGGGGCGTGTCTGTTAGAGGTGGGAGGAGGGCACCTGTTCAGAGCCAGTGAGAGCAGGGGATGAATAGACGGTGCATTAGTAGAAGGGGGGTCTGTAGGAGGTGTGAGCAGAGCACCTGTTCAGGGCCAGTGAGAGCAGCGGATGAAGAGATGGTGCATTAGTGAAAGGGAAGGGAGTGTCTTCTAGAGGTGTGAGCAGAGCACCTGTCCAGAGCCAGTGAGAGCAGTGGATGGAGAGATCGTGCATTAGTGGAAGGGGAGGGAGTGTTTGCCAGAGGTGTGAGCAGAGCACCTGTTCAGAGCCAATGAGAGCAGTGGATGGAGAGGTGGTGCATTAGTGGAAGGGGTGGGTGTGTCTGTGAGAGGTGTGAGCAGAGCAGTGAGAGTAGCGGATGGAGAGATGGTGCATTAGTGGAAGGGGAGGAAGTGTCTGCTAGAGGTGTGAGCAGAGCACCTGTTCAGAGGCAGTGAGAGTAGCGGATGGAGAGATGGTGCCTTAGCGGAAGGGGAGGGCGTGTCTGCTGGAGGTGTGAGCAGAGCACCTGTTCAGAGCCAATGAGAGCAGAGGATGGAGAGATGGTGCATTAGTGGAAGGGGTGGGAGTGTCTGTAAGAGGTGTGAGCAGAGCACCTGTTTAGAGCCAGTGAGAGTAGCGGATGGAGAGATGGTGCATTAGTGAAAGGGGAGGGAGTGTCTGCTAGAGGTGTGAGCAGAGCACCTGTTCAGAACCAGTGAAATCAGCGGATAGAGAGATGGCGCATTAGTGGAAGGGATGGGAGTGTCTGCGAGAGGTGTGAGCAGAGCACCTGTTCAGAGCCAGTGAGAGTAGCGGATGGAGAGATGGTGCATTAGTGGAGTGCGGAGAGTGTCTGCGAGAGGTGTGAGCAGAGCACCTGTTCAGAGCCAGTGAAAGCAGCGGATAGAGAGATGGTGCATTAGTGGAAGGGGTGGGAGTGTCTGCGAGAGGTGTGAGCAGAGCACCTGTTCAGAGCCAGTGAGAGTAGCGGATGGAGAGATGGTGCATTAGTGGAGTGCGGAGAGTGTCTGTTAGAGGTGTGAGCAGAGCACCTGTTCAGAGCCAGTGAGAGTAGCGGATGGAGAGATGGTGCATTAGTGGAGTGCGGGGAGTGTCTGCTGGAGGTGTGAGCAGAGCACCTGTTCAGAGCCAGTGAGAGTAGCGGATGGAGAGATGGTGCATTAGTGGAGTGCGGAGAGTGTCTGCGAGAGGTGTGAGCAGAGCACCTTTCCTGAACCAGTGAGTGCAGCGGATGGAGAGATGGTGCATTAGTGGAAGGGCAGGGAGTGTCTGCTAGAGGTGTGAGCAGAGCACCTGTTCAGAGCCAGTGAAAGCAGCGGATAGAGAGATGGTGCATTAGTGGAAGGGCAGGGAGTGTCTGCTAGAGGTGTGAGCAGAGCACCTGTTCATAGCCAGTGAAAGCAGCGGATAGAGAGATGGTGCATTAGTGGAAGGGCAGGGAGTGTCTGCTAGAGGTGTGAGCAGAGCACCTGTTCAGAGCCAATGAGAGCAGAGGATGGAGAGATGGTGCATTAGTGAAAGGGGAGGGAGTGTCTGCTAGAGGTGTGAGCAGAGCACCTGTACAGAGCCAGTGGGAGCAGCGGATGAAAAGACGGCGCATTAGTGGAGTGGGGGTTGTCTGCTGTCAGTCAGACCCACCAGTCCTGCTTCGTAGCAGCTGCTGGGTGCAGACGGTCAGAGGCTGAGATCACAAAACAAGTGCTGCTTCCAGGATTGGGTAATAACAGGAACATGAGTGTTACTGAAAGAGTTTGGGAAACACCATCTTCCTCTTTTCGAGAATTTCTCGGAACAGATCTAGAAGATTACTGCCCGAGGGATGCCCTAGGGGTTATAAATACAGGGTGTCGATGGGTGACAGATGCGGACCCCTGAGGGCACAGACTCTGGCACACAGCTCTTTGCGCACAGTGGCACCATGAAGAAGACGTGCTGCGCCGGTGGGGTTCAGACCCTGGCCCTGCTCCTGGCCCTCTGTGCAGCGGCTCGTGCACAGGTAAGACGCATCTTCTGCCAGGTGTGTGCCCACTGCAGGGGCACCTGGTGTCTGTGGGCACCAGGGGGCAGGGGGCACTGAATCATGAGTGCTGCACCGGTGGGGTTCAGACCCTGGCCCTGCTCCTGGCCCTCTGTGCAGCGGCTCGTGCACAGGTAAGACGCATGTTCTGCCAGCATGCAACCCACTGCAGGGGCACCTGGTGTCTGTGGGCACGGGCACCAGGGGGAGAGGGGGCAGTAGATCATGTGTGCTGCACCGGTGGGGCTCAGACTCTGGCCCTGCTCCTGGCCCTCTGTGCAGCGGCTCGTGCACAGGTAAGACGCATGTTCTGCCAGGATGGAGCCCACTTCAGGGGCACCTGGTGGCAGTGGGTACGGGCACCAGGGGGGCAGGGGGCACTAGATCATGTGTGTTGCACCAGTGGGGTTCAGATCCTGGCCCTGCTCCTGGCCCTCTGTGCAGCGGCTCGTGCACAGGTAAGACGCATGTTCTGCCAGCATGGAACCCACTGCAGGGGCACCTGGTGGCTGTGGACACGGGCACCGGGGCGTTAGGGGGCACTGGATCATGAGTGCTGCACCGGTGGGGCTCAGACCCTGGCCCTGCTCCTGGCCCTCTGTGCAGCGGCTCGTGCACAGGTGAGAAGCATGTTCTGCCAGCATAGATCCCACTGCAGGGGCACCTGGTGTCCGTGGGCACCAGAGGGGCAGGGGGCACTGGATCATGTGTGCACTGGTGGGCTCAGACTCTGCTCCTTGCCCTCTGTGCAGCAGCTCGTGCACGGGTAAAAAGCATCTTCTGCCAGCATGGAGCCCACTGCAGGGGCACCTAGTGTCTGTGTGCACGGGTACCAGGGGGCACTGAATCATGTGTGCACTGCTGGGGGTCAGACCCTGGCTCTGCTCATTGCCCTCCCTGCAGCAGCTCGTGCACAAGTAAGAAGCATCTTCTGCCAGGTGTGTGCCCACTGCAGGGGCACCTGGTGTCTGTGGGCACCAGTAGGAAAGGGAGGGCACTGGTCTGCGCGATTCCTGCAGGGAAGGCGGGGGTGAACCAGCAGATATTTTGCAAACATTGTTCAACAGGTTACCCTTTTGTCTTGCATGGAAGGAGAGAGGCTTGTTTTATTTCATTTCCTTCCATACACCCCGGGCACAACAGTTTGTGTGGCCCCGCGCAGAGCACAAGGCCGCGTGTGCCCTCCTTGGGATTAAAAGTGTGCCTCCTTTATTTCGGCCATCTCGGCTCAGTTTGAAAAGTGTGTCCGTCAGCCCACGTCAGATAGAGCGTGTGCACACTCCTGGGACACACCCAGTCACACCCCTATACTGCACGCAGCGCCGGAGCAGAGCTGCACAACACACACTCGTTGTGCAAATATCTCACCAAGAAGCAATCTAATATTCAAGGCATCCCACCTGAAAGAGACGCAGCATGTCTGCGACGTTTAAAGTGCGAGTCCTCACTTCAGGGAAGTGCTGCTTTAAACCCGCTGTGACGTGGACACGATGTGGCGTAAACTAGGAAACAAGCATTAGCAAAGCCAAGAGGTCTGCCCTGGGCAAACTGAAGTAAAAAAACAATTATTGAAAGCAGTACAGTGTCTGTGATACAAAGGGAGAAAGAAAGCATGCCACCATCTAAATGTCTTATGCGTACGATAAAAATATAACATTTAGAGAACATTCACTGACATGACCGTTTTACTAATTTTTTTAAAACAAGCCTTTCAGTTGTGAAATGGAGGTTATAATTGTTATTAGATAAGAATAAATCACCACCTAACCAAGTAGTCCAATTACATCAAGTCAAGGGGGGAGGGAGCCCACTGCCTCTCATCCCCACAGTCTACCCCATTGCATCCTGGTAAATGCAGTCTGCTTACTCCAGGGTTGTAGTTTTTCACCAAAGTTGGTGCAGGTAGTGATGTTATCTCTAGAGACGTTTCTGGGTTTAGTCCTTCATCAGTAGAGAGCAGAAATAGCAGGGAACAGAGAAACGTCATCTAGGTTGCTAGTATGCTGCACAAGTCTTCCCAGGTCACAGTACCTCTCCACAGGCACACAGGTGCATCCCAGGTCCTCACAGGTCACAGTACCACTCCGCAGGCACACAGGTGGATCCCAGGTCTTCACAGGTCACAGTACCGCTCCACAGGCACACAGGTGCATCCCAGGTCCTCACAGGTCACAGTACCACTCCGCAGGTACACAGGTGCATCCCAGGTCCTCAAAGGTCAGAGTACCGCTCCACAGGCACACAGGTGCATCCCATGTCCTCACAGGTCACAGTACCCCCCACACAGGCGTACAGGTACATCCCAGGTCCTCACAGGTCACAGTACCACTCCGCAGGCACACAGGTGCATCCCAGGTCTTCACAGGTCACAGCACCAATCCGCGGGCACACAGGTGCATCCCAGGTCCTCACAGGTCACAGTACCCCCCACACAGGCGTACAGGTACATCCCAGGTCCTCACAGGTCACAGTACCACTCCGCAGGCACACAGGTGCATCCCAGGTCTTCACAGGTCACAGCACCAATCCGCGGGCACACAGGTGCATCCCAGGTCCTGACAGGTCACAGTACCCCCCACACAGGCGTACAGGTACATCCCAGGTCCTCACAGGTCACAGTACCACTCCGCGGGCACACAGGTGCATCCCAGGTCCTCACAGGTCACAGTACCACTCCACAGGCACACAGGTGCATCCCAGGTCTTCACAGGTCACAGTACCTCTCCACAGACACACAGGTGCATCCCAGGTCCTCACAGGTCACAGTACCACTCCGCAGGCACACAGGTGCATCCCAGGTCCTCACAGGTCACAGTACCACTCCGCAGGCACACAGGTGCATCCCAGGTCCTCACAGGTCACAGTACCTCTCCGCAGACACACAGGTGCATCCCAGGTCTTCACAGGTCACAGTACCACTCCGCAGGTACACAGGTGCATCCCAGGTCCTCACAGGTCACAGTACCACTCCGCAGGCACACAGGTGCATCCCAGGTCCTCACAGGTCACAGTACCACTCCGCAGGCACACAGGTGCATCCCAGGTCCTCACAGGTCACAGTACCGCTCCACAGCACACAGGTGCATCCCAGGTCCTCACAGGTCACAGTACCACTCCACAGGCACACAGGTGCATCCCAGGTCCTCACAGGTCACAGTACCACTCCACAGGCACACAGGTGCATCCCAGTTGAGCTCATTGGCTCAAGGGAGCCTTTTAAACACAAGGGGGGAGGGAGCACACTTCCAAAATAGCTTTATTTTATCAGTATCCCATCTAAAACTGCCTCTGCAGCAATAAAAGCCAATGGGTAAAATACATTCTCCCAATTTTTATTTCAAAATCTTCCTTTCCAGTTGCAAAATGTTGGCACGTATGGGAATAGTCTGCTTCAGTGTCAAGCCCAGTGTCTCCTTTTTTTGAATAAATACATTATTTGTAACTTTCATAAGCACTGAAATAACTTTTTCCCAATTTTCCGAGGGCCCAAGCGCCCCCATCCTGCTCCTGGATCGCTCACTGCAGCTTGCAATGTGCTGTCACTGCTTTAGTGGTGGTCTTTTATTAGAGTTTCATTCCCATTCTTTCCCATTACAAGATGGCCGACACCCTCCTTACAATCTGTAGAACATCTCTGATGGCTAAAGAATGGTGGTTCAGTCCTTCCCGCCAAGCTACTGGAAGTGCAGTATTTGGCACAAAATATACAAGTATTTCTGTATTATCTGCTGAATGAAATCTTTAAAGCAGAGTAACTCTGCCATACATGCCAACATTTTAGAAGAGAAGAGCAGGAGATATCCAGAAAAAAATAGGGAGAATGTATTTTCTCTATTGACTTCTATTGGAGCCTGAACCAGGTTGCTGTTATGTTTGGGGTTTGCAAGTCTGCCGCTGCAGGATCAGATATTAGATACACAAATATACATTTTTTTCCTTACCTGTCAGGAGCACGGAGAAAGCGCTAGGCATGCAGAGAGAGCGTGATGCAAGTGCTGGGCACCGGGCTGCGGGAGCAGGTCACTGGCAGTGCATGCAGAGAGAGCGATGCAAGCGCTGTGCACTGGCCTGCAGGAGCAGGATAATGGTGGTGCATGCAGAGAGAGTGATGCAAGCGCTGTGCACTGTCCTGAAGGAGCAGGTTACTGGCAGTGCATGCAGAAAGAGCGTGATGCAAGAGTTGTGCACCGGCCTGCAGGAGCAGGTTACTGGCAGTGCATACAGAGAGAGTGATGCAAGGGCTGTGCACTGTCCTGAAGGAGCAGGTTACTGGCAGTGCATGCAGAGAGAGCGTGATGCAAGAGTTGTGCACCGGCCTGCAGGAGCAGGTTACTGGCAGTGCATACAGAGAGAGCGATGCAAGCGCTGTGCACTGGCCTGCAGGAGCAGGATAATGGTGGTGCATGCAGAGAGAGTGATGCAAGCGCTGTGCACTGTCCTGAAGGAGCAGGTTACTGGCAGTGCATGCAGAGAGAGCGTGATGCAAGAGTTGTGCACCGGCCTGCAGGAGCAGGTTACTGGCAGTGCATACAGAGAGAGTGATGCAAGCGCTGTGCACCGGCCTGAAGGAGCAGGTTACTGGCAGTGCATGCAGAGAGAGCGTGATGCAAGAGTTGTACACCGGCCTGCAGGAGCAGGTTACTGGCAGTGCATACTCCAAGTCACACAAGACTAGGCCCTGTCAGCTGAAGCCAGCGGAGGGATCGTGTTTTTGTATGCAGGAATCGGGAGGCGGGAGACTAGCCTTGAAATCGGTCGTCTCCCATCTGAATCAGGAGGGTTGGGATGTATGCTCTCCCCCAAATTCCATATTAGGTGTGTCTGTAGAGCCGGGTTGAAAATACATTGGAGCAGATTTAAGAGCCCCTAGCACCATAATATCGCCACATTAGTGTCATTTTCTTTACCCTAATGTGGCAATATTATAGCAAAAACGCCATGCCACATTTACAAAGTGGTGCAGTGCATGCATTGTGCCACTTTGTAACCCCGTGCGCCACGTTTTGCATGCACCAGGCATAATGTATGCAAGGGGAGTGTTCACCCGTTAGAGGTGGGGGTGAAAAAATGACTCAGAGAAATCTAAAATATTTCTTTTCGTTAAAAGGGGGCACACCATTGGTTACAATGGGCCCCTACGTACTGTTCAGGGTTACCGGCAACATTTTGGCGCTAACGCAAAATAGTACATCTATTGCGTAAAAAATTGTGACGCTGTTTCCCCCTACCCTGCGCCATGATGCAGCGTATTTTAAATACGGCGCACACATGGTGGCGTGGGGAGGGTGCTAAAGGGCGCCACGAAGGTGGCGTTGCACTGGGTGCAGTGCAACTTTTCTTAAATCTGCCCAATGAATGCAGTAAGGTGTATGTAATGGGGTCTGTGGTTGACGGTTGCTTGAGTAAGGTGTCTGTAACGTGGTCTGTTGTTGACTGCTGCTTGCAGTAAGGTGTCTGTAACATGGTCTATTGCTGATAGTTGCTTGCAGTAAGGTGTCTGTAACATGATGTCTTGGTGTTGCTTGTATGTTGTAAGGTGTCAGTGACCTGGTCTCTTGTTGACGGGTGCATGTAGTAAGATGTCTGATACTTGGCTGCATGCATTGTGGTATGAGTGACCTGGTCTCTTCTTGACAGGCGCATACAGTAAGGTGTCTGATACGTAGCTGCATGCAATGTGGTGTCAGTGACCTGGACTCTTGTTGACTGGTGCATGCAGTAAGGTGTCCGTGACCTGGTCTCCTGTTGATGGGTGCATACAGTAAGGTGTCAGTGACCTGGTCTTTTGTTGACTGGTGCATGTAGTAAGGTGTCCATGACCTGGTCTCTTGTTGACAGGTGCATAAAATAAGGTGTCAGTGACCTGGTCTCTTGATGACGGGTGCATACAGTAAGGTCTAAGTGACCTGGTCTCTTGTTGATAGATTGATACAATAAGGTGTATGTGACCTGATCTCTTGTTGACTGGTGCATACAGTAAGGTGTCAGTGACCTGGTCTCTTGTTGCCGGATGCATGTAGTAAGGTGTCCGTGACCAGGTCTCTTGTTGCCGTATGCATGCAGTAAGGTGTCCGTGACCTGGTCTCTTGTTGACGGGTGCATACAGTAAGGTGTCAGTGATCTGGTCTCTGGTTGACGGGTGCATACAGTAAGGTGTCAGTGACCTGGTCTCTTGTTGACAGGTGCATACAGTAAGGTGTCAGTGACCAGGTCTCTTGTTGACTGGTGCATACAGTAAGGAGTCAGTGACCTGGTCTCTTGTTGTCAGATGCATGTAGTAAGGTGTCCGTGACCTGATCTCTTGTTGACGGATGCATGTAGTAAGGTGTCCGTGACCTGGTCTCTTGTTGACGGTTGCATGTAGTAAGGTGTACGTGACCTGGTTTCTTGTTGAAAGGTGCATACAGTAAGGTCTCAGTGATCTGGTCTCTGGTTGACAGGTGCATACAGTAAGATGTCAGTGACCTGGTGTCTTGTTGACAGTTGCATATAGTAAGGTCTCAGTGATCTGGTCTCTTCTTGATGCTGCATGTGGCACGGTGTCAGTGACCTGGTTTCTTGTTGAAGGGTGCATACAGTAAGGTGTCCGTGACCTGGTCTCTTGTTGACGGGTGCACAGTAAGGTCTCAGTGGCCTGGTCTCTTGTTGACGGGTGCGTACAATAAGGTGTACATGACCTGATCTCTTGTTGATGGGTGCACAGTAAGGTCTCAGTGACTTGGTCTCTTGTTGACGGATGCATGTAGTAAGGTGTACATGACCTGGTCTTTTGTTGACGGTTGCATGTAGTAAGGTGTCCGTGACCTGGTTTCTTGTTGAAAGGTGCGTACGGTAAGGTCTCAGTGATCTGGTCTCTGATTGACAGGTGCATACAATAAGATGTCAGTGACCTGGTATCTTGTTGACAGTTGCATATAGTAAGGTCCCAGTGATCTAGTCGCTTCTTGATGCTGCATGTAGCACGGTGTCAGTGACCTGGTTTCTTTTTGACGGGTGCATACAGTAAGGTCTCAGTGACCTGTTCTCTTGTTGACGGGTGCATACATTAAGGTGTCAGTGACCTGTTCTCTTGTTGACTAATGCATGTAGTAAGTTGTCCGTGACCTGGTCTCTTGTTGTCGGATGCATGTAGTAAGGTGTCCGTGACCTGATCTCTTGTTGACGGGTGCATACAGTAAGGTCTCAGTGACCTGTTCTCTTGTTGACGGGTGCATACATTAAGGTGTCAGTGACCTGTTCTCTTGTTGACTAATGCATGTAGTAAGTTGTCCGTGACCTGGTCTCTTGTTGTCGGATGCATGTAGTAAGGTGTCCGTGACCTGATCTCTTGTTGACGGGTGCATACATTAAGGTGTCAGTGACCTGTTCTCTTGTTGACAAATGCATGTAGTAAGGTGTCCGTGAGCTGGTCTCTTGTTGACGGGTGCATACAGTAAGGAGTCAGTGACCTGGTGTCTTGTTGACAGGTGCATACATTAAGGTCACAGTGATCTGATCTCTTCTTGATGCTGCTTGTAGCACGGTGTCAGTGACCTAGTTTCTTGTTGACGGGTGCATACATTAAGGTGTCAGTGACCTGATCTCTCGTTGACGGATGCATGTAGTAAGGTGTCAGTGACCTGATCTCTTGTTGACAGATGCATGTAGTAAGGTGTCCGTGACCTGGTCTCTTGTTGACGGGTGCATACAGTAAGGTGTCAGTGACCTGGTCTCTTGTTGACAGGTGCATAGAGTAAGGTGTCAGTAACATTGTCCCTTGTGTCTGATACTCAGCGGCGTACAGTGTGGTGTCTGTTGTTTATAGTACTCTGCTGGTTGGTTCATGTAGAGATGTGTTGTTGACATGTTCTCTTGCTGTTTCTTGCCTTGAGTAATATTATGCGTTCAGCTCACACTGTTTCTTGTTCCAGTGTGATCTGGAAGGGACCTGGATCAATGAGCTTAACTCCAACATGACTCTTTCAAAGGCTGACGGCAATGGGCTCTTCTCTGGTGTCTACAACACGAGGGTGTCTCTGATGAACACCACCATCATCACCTCTCCCCTGGTGGGCTACCAGCAGTCGTTGAAGGAGCCAACCATTGGATTCACCGTCAACTGGAAGTTTTCAGGTATGAGCTTCCATCTGTGGGAATCTACAGCAGTGCACTAACCCTCTGCCTCCACTTCTTCACTTCCTGAAGTCCAAGACACCAGTAACTTCTCATGCCTCCTTCTTGCCATCTTTCCACTGAGCCATCTTGTTGCCCTTTGCCTTTCCTCCTAGCCACATACTGTTCTAGTCAAGCTTCATTTACAGACCACCCTCTGTGGCCAAACATACCCTTCTACTTGCATCTTCTTAGCTTTGGGAGACCCCAAGGATCCTTTCTTGTACAACTCCTGTTCTGCACTTCAGCTCTCAAACGCAGGGGTGTTACTTCAGGGGGGGGGGTGAATTTGGGGTGTTACACCCCTTAATAAATGTATTTTCAGATAAATAGTTGGGTACAGGTGCTTTCAGTTGGGTATGGTGAGGTGTCTGTTGGATTTCACCAAGACGTTTTACGTACTCACATCCAAAAACGCACACACTTTCTCCCTCTCTGTTTTGAAAGTCTTTGAGAATGTTCCTTATTTTACAAAATTATGGCCCTCATTACAACCCTGGCGGTCAAAGACCGTCAGGGCTGTTTTGGAGTTTGTACCGCCAACAGGCTGGCGGTACAAACTCGGGCATAGCAGACAGTGAAAAGCACGATGGGTGCAACTGTACCCGTCGCACCGCCGCAACACCACCGGCTACATTTGGAGCTGGCTTCCGTGTTGCGGCCCGGATCCCAGCTGGCCCGGCAGAAACCAGGTTTCCATCCACCGGCCCAGTGGGGATCTCCAAATAGACCCCGTGGAAGTGCGGCCGCATTGGCGGCCCACCAATGTTGAAATGAGGGCCATTGTGTTTTTTCTCTTAGTAGTCCTACAAATCTACATTCCGCTCCCTTTCCACTGCCCCTTAGGCCCCTCTCATGCGCTTTGCTTGTTGTATAATGTATTATAGAATTATATGCCAGATTGATTGTTGGAAACTTTGAAGCTCACACTACTCCAGTCTTACTGACCAAGTTACGGCCCTGCTCAAAAGCACCATCTCCTACCTCGAATCCCACCTCACTCCCAGGGTCTTCCCCACCTCTGTTTATTTATTTGTATGTAAAGCACACAGAACATCTCCAAGAGGACATCCTGGAGTTAGAACCAAACAGCGAAGCTCTGCAGATAAATGCCCCTAAAGAGAGAACAGGCATGTGCTCCAATGCTTGCGGAACACAAGAATGTCCTCCAGAAGACACATTTCCAGAGAAGGGAGTTCAAGTAAAGTGCCGCCAAATGTTTTCCTTGTTCGGATACAATGGATCAGGGCTTGATGGGAGGAAGGCAACAGTCTACCAGGCTTCTAGAAGGCCACTTTGTCACACAAAATAGCAGGTCCTGACTCGTAAAGTGCTGTGCACATAACAAAGTTGTTTGAAGCTGTCTCTTTTCCACACTGGGAGCCAGGGAGTGCAACTGATGAGGATGGCCCTTTTGCGCTCCCTCCAGACTCTGATGATTGAGTCAGTATCTTCCACTGGACGACCGTTTACTGTCTTACGCTCACTCTCTAAAGACCAGAATCATTAACTTCATGTCAACTGCTCCCAATCATGGTTCCCTCTTCATTCCTTCACGTACATCTGCCCCACTGCCTACACCTGCAGTCGCGACTGCCACTTCGACCGTGAGCCACATCTCTTTGTCTTTGATTCCACTTGAGTCGCATTTATAAACTCTGATGCACCTCAACATCTTTATCTCCAGGTCCCCCTTCTAAAAGTCCACTGTCATGAGTCCCCTCTCTAGTCTCTCTGACCACCCTTCAGACCCACCCACAAAGAGTCCAGGTATGCCATTGTGCCTGAGGTAGCCCCTTCTGCTAAACAAGCGTTTTTTTCTTATACCAGGCTCCTCCTGTGGCCAGCACCCAAGGGTATCCCACACCACTCAGACCCTAGCTCGCCCCTCTCGGCTAGCTTAGACTGTCTCCTGGGCACTCCCAGCTTCCAGCATTGAAAAGCCTCCTCAGCGCCTCTGCATCAAGCCTCAGTACCAGGCCTTTGGCCTCCAGGAACCCCTTGGTTTGTAGACCTCTCCTTAGGAGAGGAAGATCTAGCTTTTAAGAGGGGTTTACAAGGGCACCTTTGAAGGCATCTTCCCTGATACACATGACCATTGCTGTCACTTTGACCTCTCTGAAGTGTTCTTCTGACTTTCTGCCTGCAAGACTTAAACAAAATCAGACTAACCTCTCACTCCCACCACCTCTCACTGCTACCACTGCATGCTCACCCTCCCTGCCACGCACCTCCCCCACAGTCCAGATCTACACTCCCATCACTCCCCTAGGATTAGCAGTTGTACCACCCTCCATAGAGAGCAGATCTAGAGTCATGAAGACCAACTTTCAGCACCTCTATCAGTTAGGCCCTTGACACAGCCAAATCTGCACCTGTCCAGCACCTTCCATCTTTCTTCAGCCATCTCTCTGAAGGACTTCTACACACTTACTCCCCGTCCCCTCTCAGGCATACAGCGTATCCATGCCTCTTAGGCACAAAGATGGCCCACAACTTCTCTCAAATCTCCACCACCACCCCTTTGATGCTCTTGACTCCCTCCTGCCCAACTCCTCACTTACCTCACTCTCCTACCTCCACCATTAGCTGCTTCTCCCCCACTTCTCCTCCAGAGCTCATTCCTATAATTCACCCCTGAACTCTTCCTGCCCATGTCTGACACGGTCAGCCCCCAGAGTGTGAAAGCCCTTCCACTACCCTCTTTTCAAGGACACGCTTTAAGGTGGTGAGCACTGATCAAGGTATTTCAGATCCGGGATGTAGGAAAGTACCATCTTCCTTGGCATGTTACTCCCATTTTTACCTGTATGTCAGTTTGCTTGTGCCTGTCTCACTGGGATCCTGCTGGCCAGGACCCCAGTGCTCATAGTTTGTGGCCTAATGTATGTGTTGTCAGTAGTGCTTGACTGTGTCACTGAGGCTTTACTAACCAGAACCTCAGTGCTTATGCTCTATCTGCTTTTAAATTTCTCACAATAGGCTAGTGACATCATTTACCAATTTAAATTGGCACACTGGACCTCTCTTATAAGTCCCTAGTACATGGTGCCGAGGTACCCAGGGCATTGGGGTTCCAGAAGATCCATATGGGCTGCAGCATTTCTTTTGCCACCCATAAGGAGCTCAGACAAACCCTTACACAGGAGTGCCAATGCAGCCTCTGTGAAATAGTGCACACTATATGTCACAGCCATTTTCACTGCACTTAAGGAACTTATAAGTCACCTATATGTCTAACCTTCACTTGCTGAAGGTTGAGTGCAAAGTTACTAAGTGTGAGGGCACCCTGGCACTAGCCAAGGTGCCCCCACATTGTTCAGGGCCATTTTCTGGGACTTTGTGAGTGCAGGGACGCCATTACACTTGTGCACTACATATGGGTCAATACCTATATGTAACTTCACAATGGTAACTCCAAATATGGCCATGTAATATGTTTATGATCATGAAATTGTTCCCCCATTCCAAATATGGCATTGAGGTGGCAATTCCATGCACCCTGGGGGCTCCACCATGGACCCCCAGTACTGCCAAACCAGCTCTCTGAGGCTTGCACTGTAGCTTCAGCTGCTGTCACCTCACAGACAGGGTTCTGCCCTCCTGGGGTCCAGCCAGGCCTGGCCCAGGAAGACAGAACAAAGCATTTCCTCTGAGAGAGGGTGTGACACCCTCTCCCTTTGGAAAATGATGTGAAGGCAGGGGAGGAGTAGCCTCCCCCAGCCTCTGGAAATGCTTTGAAGGGCACAGATGGTGCCCTCCTTGGATAAACCAGTCTACACCGGTTCAGGGACCCCTTCTCCCAAGCTCTGGCGGGAGACTGGACAAAGGAAAGGGGAGTGACCACTCACCTGTCCATCACCACCCTAGCGGTGGTGCCCAGAGCTCCTCCAGTGTGTCCCAGCCTTCAGTCATCTTGCTTTGCAAGGTGAGGGGACACTCTGGAGGGCTCTGAGTGGCCAGTGCCAGCAGGTGACGACAGAGACCATCCTGATAGGTCCATACCTGATAAGGTAGCTAACCCTCCTCTCAGGACTATTTAGGGTCTCTCCTGTGGGTTCTCTTCAGATTCTGCTTGTAAGTTTCCTTCAGGAATCCTCTGCAACAACCTCAGACTCTTCTGACCTCGGATCAACTGCAGCCTGCTCCAAGAAATGCTGTAACTGCAACAAAGTGTCTAGAAGAAACACTTTTCTTCAGCAAGCTCGGCTCCAAGTCAGCAACTGCAACAGTTTCCACAGTGTGCATGCTCTGGGAATGCCCTGCCTTCATACTGCACCAGAAGGGCCGAAGAAATCTCCTGTGGAGTGACGGAGGCACTCCTCTACTCCAAGCAGGCACCTTCCACTGTGATGACCGGTACCCTGGGACTCCTCTCCCGGTGACGAGCATGCTCCTAAGGACACGAAAGATGGACTTCCTCCACATTGACTGTCCTGAGGTCGTGCTGACACAATTTGGAGGAGGTAAGACCTTGCCTCCCCGAGAACAATGGTATCCCTGTGTTTTGTGTCTTCTTCGCCTCCTGAGGCCTCTGTGCACTCTTTGCAAAATTCCTTCATGCACAGCCTGGCCCAGGTCCCCAGCACTCCACCCTGCGATGCTCAACTCGCTGAGTTGTTCTCCGGCTGTGTGGGACCTTCTTTTGTTGTGCTGCATCAACCACATTTTGCACCTCCTTTGAACCTGGATCCTGCGGCTTCTGGGGATGCTAAAACTGTAAACTCTGCACTTGTATAGCCCACTACTCACCTGGTAGGGTCTCAAGGCACTGTACTCATACCACTATGGAACCCCTCCTGGCTTTTCCCTGTGAGGTGCCCACTCCTGGGCACCCCCAGGGTAAAGCCATGCATCCAAGCACTGTTGGGGCTGTTGTGGAGATTAAGCAAGCTATTGCCCAGAGGTGCAGAGTGGGACCCATTAATTAGATTAGGCACCAGGGCTAATTATCTGGTCCAAGGGAATTGAACCCAAGACCTGCCGAAGCGGGACTTGAACCATGGTCTTGAGCCAGATCTCTGCTTCAGGGTCTGCCGCTCTAACCATTGTGCCACACTTCTCCAGGCCTCTCAGGATGCTGGCTGGCATCCTGAGAGCTCTCTAAAGTGGTTAGAGCCCTTCTTCCTTCTCACACAACGTTGAGGCCCCCAGGTCCCTCCTGGGTCTATCCAGCGCCATTTTGATGAAAAACGTACTTTTGTTGTAGCCGAGGCTTGTTAGTGACTTCCAACACGAAATCTCATCTGCAACGATCTTCAGACCGTACAACATCTTTTGCATCAGGCAGGAACCTGCTGGCATCTTCCTAGGATGCATTTCTGAAGACTTCAACTAACCAGGGACTCTTCTTTTGCACCCTCTTATGGGTTGCCAGGGGCTCCTGTCCTTCCTGGAACTTCTTTCGACTTCTGGACTTGGTCCCCTTCCTTTGCAGGTCTTCAGGTCCAATAATCCAGCAGTTGTTCTTTGTAGACTTGGTTGGCTGCTGCAAAATCCCCAAAATGAGGTGTAGTGTGTCCTAAGGAAACTTTCAGTACTTTACTCCTGCTTTTCTGGGCGGGGGTAATTTACTTACCTTTACTGTATTCTTACTCTCCCAGCGATTCTGCACACACTTCATTTGTCTGGCGGGTATTCGTGATTCACATTCCACTTTTTTAGTATATGGTTTGTGTTGCCCCTAGACCTATTTTCTCCCATTGCATTCTGTAGGATTTTCTACTGTTTGCATTGTTCTTTGACTATTTACTTGTCTAATTTTGGTGTCTAGTATATATATTGTGTATAATAGTTACCCCCAGAAGGAGTATTGTCTCTAAGATATTTTTGGTACTGTGTCACCCAAATAAATACCTTTATTTTTTGGTAACACTGAGTATTGTCTTTACTTGTGTATAAGTACTGTGTAACTATAAATGGTATTGCATGAGCTTTGCATGTCTCCTAGTTCAGCCTTAGCTTCTCTGCTATAGCTACCTCTATCAGCCTAAGCTGCTATAACACTACTACATTCACTAACAAGGGATAACTGGACCTGGTGTAATGTGTAAGTACCCAAGGTACCCACTACAAACCAGGCTAGCCTCCTACGCGGGGTTTTGCTGCTGACCCTCCACCCCCCTGAAACTGTGTCCTCTTGTCCCATTACTTTACCCGGATCTTGAACACCTTGGCCTTGTTGGGCTGTGGCCCATCCATGCCCATGGTGCAAGTGTGATGATGAGCTGGTCTCAATAAGGGTCAGACTCAGCCAGTGCGTGGCCGTCACAGGAAGTGGGAGGTTTATTATTACTCATGCCACATCCGGCCCTGACCACTGTGGCTCTGTACAACGGGGAGTATCTCCCAACACACCCTCAACGGGTGGACCACACCTTCAGATCCCTGACACCTGGTGGACCTCACATTTTACCTTCTCTAAATACTGATTGTGCCAGGTTTGCTATTTACCAGGTTTGTACATCCCCAGGACACTTTGGTATAACAGAATGGGTCGCAGATGCTTGGCCACCCCCTCATGCAAAGGAGGAAACACCCTCTCATGATTGCACTGGAGCTACTTGGGCATAAGTGCTATCAGTATTACAGAAGGAGCCGCTCAAAGATCTGCGGCCCCTTCTGTAATACCAAAGTGCCCGGGAGCGCACAAAGTGGGCACACTCGTCCATTGCGCCCCCAGGGCACTTTCCCTAATACGGCCCCTGGTGAGCACTTGTTGATTCTTTCCGCTTTCCCAACATCACAATGGGCTATAAACAACACATGTTCTGTCCCATTCAGGGCTCCACAAACTGAGCATGTGCACTAACTGACGGCATGGTTTGCTTCAGGTTTGACCTGATGAAAATCGAAATGATGAAGCATCAGATTGCGCCCAGTTTTGGTCTTTCCACAGAGATCATAATTCGAAACCAAGCGCCTGACTTAGATATTGGCAGACGAGTTACTCCGTGACAGTTGTGACGGATATCCCGTTCGTCGCAGTATATATGCCATTATATCCAATGGGATTTAGATCTTGGTGGATGGGATATCTGTCACCATTGTGAGGAGTAACCGCTCCACCACTATCTAAATAGGGCCCCAAGTCATTGTCTATATTTTCACCTCTCAGGCCACCAGCTCCTCGTTCCCTCCACTCTTGTATCCAAGCACACCATTCCACGGAGGCCCCTGCTTGGCGGCATCATACCTTGTCACCGCTGCACGTCATCTTGTCTTGTCCTCTGCACTCACTCTCTTGAGTTATCAGCAGCTTTTGACAAAGTTGATCATCCCCCTCCCTGACCACTCATGATACCCCTGGGGGCACTGGACCAGTCCTGTAATGACTGCTTCACCCCCTCAGATCACTCTCCCTCCTCAGACCATCTCCTGGTGCTTCATAGTTCCCTAACATATCTCGTTAACACTAGGGTCTCTCAAGGGTCACTCTTGGGACCTTCTCTTAATGTATCTCGTCCATGTTTCTGCACCCGCCCCTGAGGCAGCTTTCATCACTTCTTCTGGGAACTCCTTGACAATAACCCCACTGTTTGTTTTTCCCTCACAGGGTCCATCACCAGCTGGGTAGGGCAATGCTTCCACACTCCACAAGGAGACCCGTTCCTGGTCACCACGTGGTTGCTGAGAAGCCAGGTGGGCAAAGTGGAGGACACGTGGACATCCACCAGGTGAGTGAATGTACCAAGATGGATTCCTGGGGCCCTATTACACATAGGGTGCACTTTTTCTGTTTGCGTGATGGCGCACTTTAAAAGAGGTGTGCCGTGGAGCAAGCAGAGAAAGTGCACCCTATTACGATGAATGCGCTATCCACAGGGCAGTGCATAAAAGTAAAAAATTGAGCCGCTCTGAAACAGCCATGTGCTGCCTGCAATCTTAAGGGGGGTGGGTTCGCGATCCCCTTGCAGGTGGGGTAGAGAGTGACTGCATCTGCCGGCAAGAAGATGTCTGGGGGATCCATAGGACCCCCTTTCCCTCCTAAAAGAGGGCTGCCATCCGGGAAGGGGGCGCACAGATAGTGTGCCAGCTTTTAGGTGGTGTACTGTCACTGCGCCTCCTGACAGTTTCTTTGCCTCTCTGTCTGCGTCTAAAATATAGTACAGAAGCAGAGGCAAAGGGATTCCCTCATTTGCATGGGGCCACGCCCCCAGGCACATGAGCGAACGCCCTCTGGCGATAGCACTGGTGCTATATGTGCGCCAGCACTATCTGTGTAACAGAAGGGGCCGCACAAGTGTCGGTGGCCCCTTCTGCAATACCAAAGTGCTCCGACAGCGCGCAAAGCTGGCACACATGCCTGTTGTGCCCCCAGGGCACTTCCATAATACACCTTGTGGTTTTGGATGTACAATGCCTCAGAAGGTCTCTTGAGGTCCGTGGAATGTATGCCTCATTCAGGTCTGTCAGATGCTGGCTTCTCAATCATAAGTTAGTCATGGCCCTAGGATGAGCCGTACAGGAGAAGCTCTCTAGAGGTCTGTGGGACACATGTCTGTCCAGCACATGCGGACCCAGCCCTAGATTGTGCAGTGCAGTGCAGGAGAGGCCCTGTAGAGATCTGTCTGACACACGTCTGTCCAGCACATGTAGACTCCAGCCCTAGGCTGTGCCGTACAGAAGAGACCCTATTGATATCTGCCTGACACATGTCTGTCCAGCAAATGCAGACCCCAGGACCTTGTCCTCTCTTCCATTTCTTACACTCAGGGATAGCACAAGAACATGCATTTATTTTTTCTCCTTTCTCCAATAGGGTTGGACAAGATGTCTTTTTCCGCATTATGTGACGTGTGCAGAAGACCTCCAGAAGGCTGGGAACGAACAGGCCACAGACCTGTCCGCTGCGCCCGCCAGGCTTTACTGGTGGCTACCGATTGAAGCAGAGACCTAGCTACATCCCTGTCTGTGTCCTGTGCTGAGCATTTGCTACTGTGAACGACTGCATCTAAAAACAATAAAATAACAAGGATTCATCATCAAGTGCCACCAAAGCTTTTTGGTTAATCTGTGAACACCAATGTCATGTTATACTACGTCGTGTCATGTAATGTCATGTTACCTTATACCATATCATGTCACTTCATGTCATACTGGGTCTGGCAGCCTAGAGAGTGAATGCATCCCCTGCAGGGATCTGTGTTTGACCCATTGTCACAGGTTTGAATTACTGTTTGTCCATTCAGCCATTCATCATTCTGAGGGTGAAAAAATGCAACCATTCAGTTTAGTGGCAATAAACCCATTATCCAGCAGTAAGAAACCCTTCTGGGTGAATGTGCACTTTACAAATACATGTTATGACACTTTCTATACCTATTGGTTGCCACATGGTGAAATCTGATAGTGACTCCAAGTATAACAGCAACAACTGCAAATGCTGTCTCACACTACAAATACCTGATGTAACAGCACTGTAGGAGGCTGGCCTGGTTTGTAGTGGGTGCCTCGGGTACTTCCACCTTATACCAGGTCCAGTTATCCCTTATTAGTGAAGTAGTAGTGTTCTAGCAGCTTAGGCCGATAGAGGTAGCTATAGCAGAGCAGCTTAGGCTGAACCAGGAGACATGCAAAGCTAATCCAATACCACTTATAGTTACACAATACTTATACACAAGTAAAGACAATACTCAGTGTTACCAAAAATAAAGGTATTTATTTGGGTGACACAGTACCAAAAATCTCTTAGAGGCAATACTTCTTCTGAAGGTAAGTATTATACACAGTATATACACCAGACACCAAAATTAGACAAGTAAATAGTCATAGAACAATTCAAACAATAGGAAATGCTATAGAATGCAATGGGAGAAAATGGGTCTGGGGCAACACAAACCATATACTAAAAAAGTGGAATGTGAATCACGAATTTCCCCACTAGACAAGTGTAGTGTGTGCAGAATGGCGGGGACAGGAAGAATACAGTAAAGGGAAGTAAATTACCCCACCCCAGAGCCCAAAAAAGCAGGAGTAAAGTACTGCAAGTTTCCTTAGGACACACTACACCTCGTTTTGTGGATTTTGCAGCAGCCAACCAAGTCTGCAAAGAACAACTGCTGGATTATTGGACCTGAAGACCTGCAAAGAAAGGGGACCAAGTCCAGAAGTCGAACGAAGTTCCAGGAAGGACAGGAGCTCCTACCAATCCAGAAGATGGTGCAAAAGAAGAGTCCCCGGTTAGTCGAAGACTGCAGAAATGCACCCTAGGAAGATGCCAGCAGGTTCCTGTGTAATGCAAAAGATGTCCCACGGCGTGAAGATTGTAGCAGATGAGATTTCGTGTTGGAAGGCACCAACAAGCCTTAGCTATGGCAAAAGTGTGTTTTTCATCAAAATGGCACTGGATGGACCCAGGAGGAACCTGGGGGCCTAAACTCTGTATGAGGAGGAAGAAGGGGCTCTCCGCACCATAGAGAGCCCTCAGGATGCCAGCCAGAATGCCCAGAAGCCGCAGGATCTGGGTTCAAAGGAGGTACAAAATGTGGTTGATGCAGCACAACAAAAGAAGGTCCCACGCCGCCGGAGAACAACTCAGCGAGTTGAGCATCACAGGGTGGAGTGTAGGGGACCTGGGCCAGGCTGTGCATGAAGGAATTTTGCAAAGAGTGCACAGAGGCCTCAGGAGGCGAAGAAGACACAATACACAGGGTTACCATCTTTCTCACGGAAGGCAAGGTCTTACCTCCTCCAAATTGTGTCAGCAGGACCTCAGGACAGTCTATGTCGATGATGTCCACCCTCTGTGTCCTTAGGAGCATGCTCGTTGCCATGAGAGGAGTCCCAGGGTACCGGTCATCGCCTTGGAAGGTGCCTGCTTGGAGCAGGGGAGTGATTCCCTCACGGGAGATTTCTTTGGTTCTTCTGGTGCAGGATGAAGACAGGGAGTCCCCAGAAAGTGCACACCGTGGAAACTGTTGCAGTTGCTGACTTTGAGCTGAGGTTGCTGAAAAAAAGTTCTACTGCAGACATGGTTGCTAGAAAGGGTTTAGGACAGAGAGAAAAAGTTTTTAGACATTTTTAAAGAAAAGAGAAAAACGTTTCAAACTTTTCAAAACTTTTCAGAAATGTTTTAGAAAGTTTATAGGAAGAAAGTTAAACTGTTTAGGTTAACTGTGTATATTTTTAAGTATTTGGAATATGTTTTTCTTATGAAAAGCACCAATGACAAAGTGGTAAAGCAGTTACAAGTAATTATCCCACCGCTGCACCACCAATGTAGGAGGCTGGCCTGGCTTATAGTGGGTACCTGATGGTACTTACACCTTATGTCAGGTCCAGTTATCCCTTATTAGTAGATTAGTAGTGTTCTAGCAGCTTAGGCTGATAGAGGTAGCTACAGCAGAGCAGCTTAGGCTGAACTAGGAGACATGCAAAGCTCCTACTGTACCACTTATATCATATAGCACTATATCATAAGAATCACAATACTCAGAGTTACTAAAAATAAAGGTCCTTTATTTTAGTGACAATGTGCCAAAAATATCTCAGGAGATATACTCCCTTAGGAGGTAAGTAAAATACACAAAATATACACAGAAACCAAAATCAGGTAAGTAAACAGTTAGAAAAGTAGTGCAAACACTGTAGAATTCAATAGGATGCAATAGGCCTAGGAGCAACACAAATCCAATGCTAAGAAAGTGGAATGCGAACCACGAATGGAGCCCTAGGCTAGTGCAGTGTGTAGAGGGTCACTTGGAGTGTAAGAAAACACTATGGGTGTTCAGGATACCCCACCCCAAGACACTGGAAAGTAGGAGTGAAGTACTACTGTTTCCCCAGAAACACACTAAAACCTGTGATAGATGATTTTGCAAAGACCACACCAGACTGCAAAGCACTGAAGACGGATTCCTGGACCTGAGAACCTGCAAAGGAAGGGGACCAAGTCCAAGAGTCGTGAAAGTGTCCAAGGAAGATGGTACTTTTCTACAGACCCCTCAGAGGATTTTTTGCCATTAGTGGAGGATGTTACCACTGTGATTGTGCCCCCTGCCAAACCAGGGAGCAGTGTCTCTGATCATGGCCTGACCGTAGAGGAAAGGGGAGAGGATAGAGAATTCCAATTACAAATGGCAAGGTTTAAAATTGAAGCTCAACAGGAGGAGAGGAGGGCAGAGAGAGAAGCCAAACAGGCTGAAGCTGAGAGAGCAGCCAAGCAATTTGAGGCTGAGAGAGCTGAGGCTGCATCTGAGAGAGCCTTGGCTGAAAAGAAACTTTTGTTGGCTCATGAAATGAGTCTCAAGGAGCTGGATATCAAGGCAAGACAGTCTGAGTCCAGCAGTGATGGTGGCAGCACACATGCAGGACCTGTTGGGGGAAAAAAGGTTTGGATACCTGTGATGCTATTAATTGTGTTTGACCAATGACTTTGTGTTTCACCACTGCGCATATTAGTTGCTCAATGTTCACCAGTAGCACATTATGGGGGTCATTACGACCTTGGCGGTCTTGGAAAAAGACCGCCGAGGCCGCGGGAGACAGAATACCGCCATTGCTGGCGGTATTCCTGGCTCCCTATTATGACATTTCCGCTGGGCCAGCGGACGGTAATAGTGTTACCGTCCGCTGGCCCAGCGTAAATGTCACATCAACATTGCAGCCGGCTCGTAATAGAGCCGGCGGCAATGCTGATGTGCAACGGGTGCAGTAGCACCTGTCGCGCATTTCACTGCCCTATTTTGAAATGCGCAACGTGCTATGATTGGGGGACCCTGCACTGCCCATGCCAAGTTCATGGGCAGTGCAGGGGCCCCCAGGGGCACCCCAAGTCCCCTTACTGCCAGCCTTTCAATGGCGGTGTTTACCGCCACGGACAGGCTGGCGGTCGGGGACTCATAATCCCCAGGGCACGCAGGCAGAATCCTGGCGGTATATTGGAGAGGCCGGCGGTATGGCCGTGGCATTTGCGCCACGGTCATAATTGCTGGCGGAACCTTACCGCCTGCCGCCAGGGTCGTAATGACCCCCTATATGTTTTGTTCAGTTTAGTTGCCTATTGGCTTTGACATGGCATTAGACATTACATTCTGTATTCAGTTTAGCTGCCCATTGACTTTGACATGGCATTAGCCATTACATTCTGTATTCAGGTCAGTTGCCTATTGGCTTTAACATGGCATTAGCCATTACATTTTGTATTCAGTTTAGCTGCCTATTGGCTTTGACATGGCATTAGCCATTACGGGCCAGATGTAGGAAGCACTTTGCGAGTCGCAAACGGCAAAATTTGCCGTTTGCGACTCGCAAATGCGTGTTTCCTATGCAGAAATGCATTTTGCGAGTCGTTACCGACTCGCAAAATGCATTTCCGAATCGCAAATAGGAAGGGGTGTTCCCTTCCTATTTGCGATTCGCAATGGTATGCAATTCCATTTGTGACCGCTTATGCGGTCGCAAATGGAGTCGCAGTTACCATCCACTTGAAGTGGATGGTAACCCATTCGCAAACGGGAAGGGGTCCCCATGGGACCCCTTCCCCTTTGTGAATGGACTGTGAGAAGGTAGCCTCTTTCTAGCCTTGTTACCCCCACTTTTGGCCTGTTTGTGAGTGTATGTCAGGGTGTTTGTCACTGTTTTCACTGTCTCACTGGGATCCTGATAGCCAGGCCTCAGTGCTCATAGTGAAAACACTATGTTTTCAGTATGTTTGTTATGTGTCACTGGGATCCTGCTGGTCAGGACCCCAGTGCTCATAGGTTTGTGGCCTATATGTATGTGTCACTGGGACCCTGTCACACAGGGCCCCAGTGCTCATAGGTGTGCATGTATATGTTCCCTGTGTGGTGCCTAACTGTCTCACTGAGGCTCTGCTAACCAGAACCTCAGTGGTTATGCTCTCTCGTTACTTTCAAATTGTCACTAACAGGCTAGTGACCAATTTTACCAATTTACATTGGCTTACTGGAACACCCTTATAATTCCCTAGTATATGGTACTGAGGTACCCAGGGTATTGGGGTTCCAGGAGATCCCTATGGGCTGCAGCAATTCTTTTGCCACCCATAGGGAGCTCTGACAATTCTTACACAGGCCTGCCACTGCAGCCTGAGTGAAATAACGTCCACGTTATTTCACAGCCATTTTACACTGCACTTAAGTAACTTATAAGTCACCTATATGTCTAACCTTTACCTGGTAAAGGTTAGGTGCAAAGTTACTTAGTGTGAGGGCACCCTGGCACTAGCCAAGGTGCCCCCACATTGTTCAGAGCCAATTCACTGAACTTTGTGAGTGCGGGGACACCATTACACGTGTGCACTACATATAGGTCACTACCTATATGTAGCTTCACCATGGTAACTCCGAATATGGCCATGTAACATGTCTATGATCATGGAATTGCCCCCTCTATGCCATCCTGGCATTGTTGGTACAATTCCATGATCCCAGTGGTCTGTAGCACAGACCCTGGTACTGCCAGACTGCCCTTCCTGGGGTTTCACTGCAGCTGCTGCTGCTGCCAACCCCTCAGACAGGCAGCTGCCCTCCTGGGGTCCAGCCAGGCCTGGCCCAGGATGGCAGAACAAAGAACTTCCTCTGAGAGAGGGTGTGACACCCTCTCCCTTTAGAAAATGGTGTGAAGGCAGGGGAGGAGTAGCCTCCCCCAGCCTCTGGAAATGCTTTGTTGGGCACAGATGTGCCCAATTCTGCATAAGCCAGTCTACACCGGTTCAGGGACCCCTTAGCCCCTGCTCTGGCGCGAAACTGGACAAAGGAAAGGGGAGTGACCACTCCCCTGACCTGCACCTCCCCTGGGAGGTGTCCAGAGCTCCTCCAGTGTGCTCCAGACCTCTGCCATCTTGGAAACAGAGGTGCTGCTGGCACACTGGACTGCTCTGAGTGGCCAGTGCCACCAGGTGACGTCAGAGACTCCTGCTGATAGGCTCCTTCAGGTGTTAGTAGCCTTTCCTCTCTCCTAGGTAGCCAAACCCTCTTTTCTGGCTATTTAGGGTCTCTGTCTCTGGGGAAACTTTAGATAACGAATGCATGAGCTCAGCCGAGTTCCTCTGCATCTCCCTCTTCACCTTCTGATAAGGAATCAACCGCTGACCGCGCTGGAAGCCTGCAAACCTGCAACATAGTAGCAAAGACGACTACTGCAACTCTGTAACGCTGATCCTGCCGCCTTCTCGACTGTTTTCCTGCTTGTGCATGCTGTGGGGGTAGTCTGCCTCCTCTCTGCACCAGAAGCTCCGAAGAAATCTCCCGTGGGTCGACGGAATCTTCCCCCTGCAACCGCAGGCACCAAAAAGCTGCATTTCCGGTCCCTTGGGTCTCCTCTCAGCACGACGAGCGAGGTCCCTCGAATCCAGCGACACCGTCCAAGTGACCCCCACAGTCCAGTGACTCTTCAGCCCAAGTTTGGTGGAGGTAAGTCCTTGCCTCACCTCGCTGGGCTGCATTGCTGGGAACCGCGACTTTGCAAGCTTCTCCGGCCCCTGTGCACTTCCGGCGGAAATCCTTCGTGCACAGCCAAGCCTGGGTCCACGGCACTCTAACCTGCATTGCACGACTTTCTAAGTTGGTCTCCGGCGACGTGGGACTCCTTTGTGCAACTTCGGCGAGCACCGTTTCACGCATCCTCGTAGTGCCTGTTTCTGGCACTTCTCCGGGTGCTACCTGCTTCAGTGAGGGCTCTTTGTCTTGCTCGACGTCCCCTCTCTTTGCAGGTCCAATTTGCGACCTTCTGGTCCCTCCTGGGCCCCAGCAGCGTCCAAAAACGCCAAACGCACGATTTGCGAGTAGCAAGGCTTGTTGGCGTCCATCCGGCGGGAAAACACTTCTGCACGACTCTCCAAGGCGTGGGGGATCCATCCTCCAAAGGGGAAGTCTCTAGCCCTTGTCGTTCCTGCAGTATTCACAGTTCTTCAGCCTAGTAAGAGCTTCTTTGCACCAACCGCTGGCATTTCTTGGGCATCTGCCCATCTCCGAGCTGCTTGTGACTTTTGGACTTGGTCCCCTTGTTCCACAGGTACCCTCAGACAGGAATCCATCGTTGTTGCATTGCTGATTTGTGTTTTCCTTGCATTTTCCCTCTAACACGACAATTTTGTCCTTAGGGGAACTTTAGTGCACTTTGCACTCACTTTCCAGGGTCTTGGGGAGGGTTATTTTTCTAACTCTCACTATTTTCTAATAGTCCCAGCGACCCTCTGCAAGGTCACATAGGTTTGGGGTCCATTCGTGGTTCGCATTCCACTTCTGGAGTATATGGTTTGTGTTGCCCCTATCCCTATGTTTCCCCATTGCATCCTATTGTAACTATACATTGTTTGCACTGTTTTCTAAGACTATACTGCATATTTTTGCTATGGTGTATATATATCTTGTGTATATTTCCTATCCTCTCACTGAGGGTACACTCTAAGATACTTTGGCATATTGTCATAAAAATAAAGTACCTTTATTTTTAGTATAACTGTGTATTGTGTTTTCTTATGATATTGTGCATATGACACTAAGTGGTACTGTAGTAGCTTCACACGTCTCCTAGTTCAGCCTAAGCTGCTCTGCTAAGCTACCATTATCTATCAGCCTAAGCTGCTAGACACCCTATACACTAATAAGGGATAACTGGGCCTGGTGCAAGGTGCAAGTACCCCTTGGTACTCACTACAAGCCAGTCCAGCCTCCTACATTGGTTGTGCAGCGGTGGGATAAGTGCTTGAGACTACTTACCACTCTTGTCATTGTACTTTTCATAAGAGAAAAATATACAAAACAAGGTCAGTGTGTATACACATAGCCAAAAAGTTTTGCATTTCCTCTTTTCACTCTTTTCTAAGTGCTGAAAAGTACTTCTAAACTTTCAAAAAGTTCTTAAAAGTTTAAAAAGTTTTTTTCTGTCTTTCCAAAAAGTTCTGAAAACTTTTTTCTCTTTGTCTATCACTTTAACTCTCTCTAAAAATGTCTGGCACAGGCCAAAATGTTGAACTGTCCAAACTTGCATATGATCACCTTAGCTGGAAAGGAGCAAGGAGTCTCTGCATAGAGAGAGGTTTGAGTGTAGGGAAGAATCCTTCCTTAGAACTGTTAATTAACATGCTTAGAGTACAGGATAAGGCCATAAGTGCCCAATCTGGTGAAAAAGCAGCTAATGGTTCTCAATCTGATCCAGGGACTCCCCCAGGAAAAGGTTCAGGAAAGAAACTTCTCAGCCTGCCCATTACTAGACAGTCTAGCATAGTTGGTACAGAGGTTGAATCACACCATACTGATGGTGTGCTCTCACATTATACTGTTAGCCAAGCTGTTAGGGTGCCCTCTGTAAGAGACAGGTCTCCTTCTGTTCATTCCCATCATACCTCTGTATCTAGAAATGTCCCTCCCACCCACCCTGATGACAGATTGTTAGAAAGGGAGCTCAATAGATTGAGAGTGGAACAAACCAGACTGAAGCTCAAGAAGCAACAGCTGGATTTGGATAGACAGTCTTTAGAATTAGAGAAGGAAAGACAGAAGTTGGGTTTAGATACCCATGGTGGCAGCAGCAGTATTCCCCATAGTCATCCTGCAAAAGAGCATGATTCCAGGAATCTGCACAAGATAGTTCCCCCTTATAAGGAGGGGGATGACATTAACAAGTGGTTTGCTGCACTTGAGAGGGCCTGTGCTGTACAGGATGTCCCTCAAAAGCAGTGGGCTGCTATCCTATGGCTATCATTTAGTGGAAAAGGTAGGGATAGGCTCCTTACTGTGGAAGAAAATGATGCCAATAATTTTACAGTTCTTAAGAATGCACTCCTGGATGGTTATGGCTTAACCACTGAACAGTACAGGATAAAGTTCAGAGAGACCAAAAAGGAGTCTTCACAAGACTGGGTTGATTTCATTGACCAGGCAGTGAAGGCCTTGGAGGGGTGGTTACATGGCAGTAGAGTTACTGATTATGACAGCCTGTATAACATAATCCTGAGAGAGCATATTCTTAATAATTGTGTGTCTGATTTGTTGCACCAGTACCTGGTAGACTCTGATCTGACCTCTCCCCAAGAATTGGGAAAGAAGGCAGACAAATGGGTCAGAACAAGGGTGAACAGAAAAGTTCATACAGGGGGTGACAAAGATGGCAAGAAGAAGAAAGATGGTGAAAAATCTCAAGATAAGCATGGGGATAAGGGTAAAACCAAAGATCCCACTTCAAATCTTAAACACTCTTCAGAGGGTGGGGATAAAACAAATTCTTCCTCTTCTTCCCAACCTGCACACATTAAAAAGCCTTGGTGCTTTGTGTGTAAAAACAGAGGCCATAGGCCAGGGGATAAGTCCTGTCCAGGTAAACCCCCTGAGCCTACCACCACTAATACATCAAGCTCTAGTGCCCCTAGCAGTAGTGGTACTAGTGGTGGGACTGCTGGCAACAGTCAAGCAAAGGGTGTAGTTGGGTTCACTTATGGGTCCATAGTGGAAACTGATGTCATCAGTCCCAAGACAGTTTCTGTCACACCTAGTGGCATTGGCCTTGCCACACTGGCTGCTTGTCCCCTTACAATGGATAAGTACAGGCAGACAGTTTCAATAAATGGTGTTGAGGCCTTGGCCTACAGGGACACAGGTGCCAGTTTCACTTTGGTGACTGAAAACCTAGTGCCTCCTGAACAACACATCATTGGACAACAGTATAAGATTATTGATGTCCATAACTCCACTAAGTTTCTTCCCTTAGCTACAATTCAGTTTAGTTGGGGTGGAGTTACTGGCCCTAAGCAGGTGGTGGTATCACCTAGCTTACCTGTAGACTGTCTCTTAGGTAATGACCTAGAGGCCTCAGGTTGGGCTGATGTAGAGTTTTATGCCCATGCAGCCATGCTGGGCATCTCTGAGGAATTGTTCCCTCTCATTTCAAGTGAAATGAAAAAGCAAAGGAGAGAAGGCCTGAAAACTCAGGATCCCTCTCCATCAACAGGTAAAAAGGGTATCACAGTATCCCCTAACCACCCTACCATTCAGGATACCATTCCTGTGGTGGGAGAGACCTCTCCTGGGGTGGCACCTGTTCCAAGGGAATCATCAGCTGGCAAAGCTGGACTCCCTGAGGTGGAAGTACCTCTCTGTGGGATAACTAACATTGGTGAGAAAAAGAGCACCATTTTAGTTAACATGGAGCATCCCTCCAACCCTCCCAGAGAAACTTTAGTGCAGAAACTCTGCACTGCCTCACAACACTTAGGACAGCATCCCTGCCCTAGTGTGGAGCTGATAGGACAGCATCCCTGCCCTGCTCCAACCCAAGAGAAACAGCATCCCTGTTCTCTCTTCCAGCCATATGGACAATGTTTTTGCCCAGCTATGGCTTTACTGAGACAGCATCCCTGTCTGGCATTTCCATCATTACAAATAGGTTCAGTGGATAATTCCCACTGCTCTAAACTAAAACTTACTGATAGAAACTCTGAAAATACATCTTCACATTGTTGGTTAGCTAAAAAACTTCAAACAGGGTGGTTTACATCCCCACAGGGAAGTAACCATATAGTGGATGATAAAGGGAGTAACCAGTCTATTGCAGAGCTACTCTCTACTTATCACCACTTAGACAATAAAGTCTCAACTGGCCAAGGTTAGCCTTATTGTCCTTCGTTTGGGGGGGGGTTGTGTGAGAAGGTAGCCTCTTTCTAGCCTTGTTACCCCCACTTTTGGCCTGTTTGTGAGTGTATGTCAGGGTGTTTGTCACTGTTTTCACTGTCTCACTGGGATCCTGATAGCCAGGCCTCAGTGCTCATAGTGAAAACACTATGTTTTCAGTATGTTTGTTATGTGTCACTGGGATCCTGCTGGTCAGGACCCCAGTGCTCATAGGTTTGTGGCCTATATGTATGTGTCACTGGGACCCTGTCACACAGGGCCCCAGTGCTCATAGGTGTGCATGTATATGTTCCCTGTGTGGTGCCTAACTGTCTCACTGAGGCTCTGCTAACCAGAACCTCAGTGGTTATGCTCTCTCGTTACTTTCAAATTGTCACTAACAGGCTAGTGACCAATTTTACCAATTTACATTGGCTTACTGGAACACCCTTATAATTCCCTAGTATATGGTACTGAGGTACCCAGGGTATTGGGGTTCCAGGAGATCCCTATGGGCTGCAGCAATTCTTTTGCCACCCATAGGGAGCTCTGACAATTCTTACACAGGCCTGCCACTGCAGCCTGAGTGAAATAACGTCCACGTTATTTCACAGCCATTTTACACTGCACTTAAGTAACTTATAAGTCACCTATATGTCTAACCTTTACCTGGTAAAGGTTAGGTGCAAAGTTACTTAGTGTGAGGGCACCCTGGCACTAGCCAAGGTGCCCCCACATTGTTCAGAGCCAATTCACTGAACTTTGTGAGTGCGGGGACACCATTACACGTGTGCACTACATATAGGTCACTACCTATATGTAGCTTCACCATGGTAACTCCGAATATGGCCATGTAACATGTCTATGATCATGGAATTGCCCCCTCTATGCCATCCTGGCATTGTTGGTACAATTCCATGATCCCAGTGGTCTGTAGCACAGACCCTGGTACTGCCAGACTGCCCTTCCTGGGGTTTCACTGCAGCTGCTGCTGCTGCCAACCCCTCAGACAGGCAGCTGCCCTCCTGGGGTCCAGCCAGGCCTGGCCCAGGATGGCAGAACAAAGAACTTCCTCTGAGAGAGGGTGTGACACCCTCTCCCTTTAGAAAATGGTGTGAAGGCAGGGGAGGAGTAGCCTCCCCCAGCCTCTGGAAATGCTTTGTTGGGCACAGATGTGCCCAATTCTGCATAAGCCAGTCTACACCGGTTCAGGGACCCCTTAGCCCCTGCTCTGGCGCGAAACTGGACAAAGGAAAGGGGAGTGACCACTCCCCTGACCTGCACCTCCCCTGGGAGGTGTCCAGAGCTCCTCCAGTGTGCTCCAGACCTCTGCCATCTTGGAAACAGAGGTGCTGCTGGCACACTGGACTGCTCTGAGTGGCCAGTGCCACCAGGTGACGTCAGAGACTCCTGCTGATAGGCTCCTTCAGGTGTTAGTAGCCTTTCCTCTCTCCTAGGTAGCCAAACCCTCTTTTCTGGCTATTTAGGGTCTCTGTCTCTGGGGAAACTTTAGATAACGAATGCATGAGCTCAGCCGAGTTCCTCTGCATCTCCCTCTTCACCTTCTGATAAGGAATCAACCGCTGACCGCGCTGGAAGCCTGCAAACCTGCAACATAGTAGCAAAGACGACTACTGCAACTCTGTAACGCTGATCCTGCCGCCTTCTCGACTGTTTTCCTGCTTGTGCATGCTGTGGGGGTAGTCTGCCTCCTCTCTGCACCAGAAGCTCCGAAGAAATCTCCCGTGGGTCGACGGAATCTTCCCCCTGCAACCGCAGGCACCAAAAAGCTGCATTTCCGGTCCCTTGGGTCTCCTCTCAGCACGACGAGCGAGGTCCCTCGAATCCAGCGACACCGTCCAAGTGACCCCCACAGTCCAGTGACTCTTCAGCCCAAGTTTGGTGGAGGTAAGTCCTTGCCTCACCTCGCTGGGCTGCATTGCTGGGAACCGCGACTTTGCAAGCTTCTCCGGCCCCTGTGCACTTCCGGCGGAAATCCTTCGTGCACAGCCAAGCCTGGGTCCACGGCACTCTAACCTGCATTGCACGACTTTCTAAGTTGGTCTCCGGCGACGTGGGACTCCTTTGTGCAACTTCGGCGAGCACCGTTTCACGCATCCTCGTAGTGCCTGTTTCTGGCACTTCTCCGGGTGCTACCTGCTTCAGTGAGGGCTCTTTGTCTTGCTCGACGTCCCCTCTCTTTGCAGGTCCAATTTGCGACCTTCTGGTCCCTCCTGGGCCCCAGCAGCGTCCAAAAACGCCAAACGCACGATTTGCGAGTAGCAAGGCTTGTTGGCGTCCATCCGGCGGGAAAACACTTCTGCACGACTCTCCAAGGCATGGGGGATCCATCCTCCAAAGGGGAAGTCTCTAGCCCTTGTCGTTCCTGCAGTATTCACAGTTCTTCAGCCTAGTAAGAGCTTCTTTGCACCAACCGCTGGCATTTCTTGGGCATCTGCCCATCTCCGAGCTGCTTGTGACTTTTGGACTTGGTCCCCTTGTTCCACAGGTACCCTCAGACAGGAATCCATCGTTGTTGCATTGCTGATTTGTGTTTTCCTTGCATTTTCCCTCTAACACGACTATTTTGTCCTTAGGGGAACTTTAGTGCACTTTGCACTCACTTTCCAGGGTCTTGGGGAGGGTTATTTTTCTAACTCTCACTATTTTCTAATAGTCCCAGCGACCCTCTGCAAGGTCACATAGGTTTGGGGTCCATTCGTGGTTCGCATTCCACTTCTGGAGTATATGGTTTGTGTTGCCCCTATCCCTATGTTTCCCCATTGCATCCTATTGTAACTATACATTGTTTGCACTGTTTTCTAAGACTATACTGCATATTTTTGCTATGGTGTATATATATCTTGTGTATATTTCCTATCCTCTCACTGAGGGTACACTCTAAGATACTTTGGCATATTGTCATAAAAATAAAGTACCTTTATTTTTAGTATAACTGTGTATTGTGTTTTCTTATGATATTGTGCATATGACACTAAGTGGTACTGTAGTAGCTTCACACGTCTCCTAGTTCAGCCTAAGCTGCTCTGCTAAGCTACCATTATCTATCAGCCTAAGCTGCTAGACACCCTATACACTAATAAGGGATAACTGGGCCTGGTGCAAGGTGCAAGTACCCCTTGGTACTCACTACAAGCCAGTCCAGCCTCCTACATGGACCCCAAAATATTTTTTCAGGGCAGGGAGTGGTCCAAGGGACCACTCCCTGCCCTGAAAAAACCTAAACAAAAGGTTTCGGATTTTTTGAAATGCAGCTCGTTTTCCCTTAGGGAAAACGGGCTACATTTAAAAAAAACAAAAAACTGCTTTATTGAAAAGCAGGTCGCTAACATGGAGGCCTGCTGACTACAGCAGGCCTCCATGTTAGCGAGTGCCTATACTCGCTATGGGGCCGCAATTTGCGACCCACCTCATGAATATTCATGAGGTGGGTCATTGCGACCCCATAGCGAGTTGCAGTCGGTGTCTGAGACACCGTACTGCATAGCAATTTGCGAGTTGCAAATTGCGAGTCGGAAGGACTCGCAATTTGCAACTCGCAAATTGCTTCCTTCCTACATCTGGCCCTACATTCTGTATTCAGTTTAGCTGCCTATTGGCTTTGACATGACATTAGACAGTACATTTGGGGGCATATTTATACTCCGTTTGCGCCGGAATTGCGTCGTTTTTTTTGACGCAATTTCGACGCAAAACTAACTCCATATTTATACTTTGGCGTTACACGCGTCTAGCGCCAAAGTCCATGGAGTTAGCGTCATTTTTTAGCGTGGACACCTACTTTGCGTTAATTATATGCAAGGTAGGCGTTCCCGTCTAAAAAATCGACTCCGAGGCATGTGCGTCGGATTTATACTCCCGGGCAAAAATCACGCCCGGGAGTGGGCGGGTCAAAAAAAATGACGTACGGCCGCTTTTGCGCCGTTTTTTAGCGCCTGCAAAAGGCAGGCGTTAAGGGACCTGTGGGCTCTGAAGGAGCCCAGAGGTGCCCTCCCATGCCCCCAGGGACACCCCGTGTCACCCTTGCCCATCCCAGGAGGACACCCAAGGATGGAGGGACCCATCCCAGGGACATTAAGGTAAGTTCAGGTAAGTGTTTTTTTTCATTTTTTTTTGTGGCATAGGGGGGCCTGATTTGTGCCCCCCTACATGCCACTATGCCCAATGACCATGCCCAGGGGACATAAGTCCCCTGAGCATGGCCATTGGGCAAGGGGGCATGACTCCTGTCTTTGCTAAGACAGGAGTCATTTCTATGGGGGTTGGGAGTCGGAAAAAATTGCGCAAATCGGGTTGAGGTGAAAAAATTGCCTCAACCTGACTTTCCCCATTTCTTGACGCCCAAGCTCCATTTTCCCCTACGCCGGCGCTGCCTGGTGTACGTCGTTTTTTTTAACGCACACCAGACGGCGCCGGCGGCTAACGCCGGCTAACGTCATTCAATAAATACGGCGCCCGCATGGCGCTTCAGAATGGCGTTAGCCGGCGCTAATTTTTTTGCCGCAAAACTGCATTAGCGCAGTTTTGCGTCAAAAAGTATAAATATGGGCCTTGATATTTAGGTTAGCTGCCTATGGCTTTAACGTGGGGTTAGACATTGCAGTTGAGACATTGCAGATGAGCTGTGTTTTTCCAAGCTGTGTTTTTCCACAAGATAGACCAAGCTGTTTTCTTCACACCAGACCTTAGCTGATAAGAGCACGTAGATTTTGTGTTTACCTCGCAATCCAGTCTGAGAACGAGGAGCTCGGGAGAATTGGCCACTCTCCAGGTTCTTCGGTTCTCACACTGAGTTTGCTTTTAAGGATGACTCTGGGCTACAGAGAGGTAAATTGAATCTGCTTTGACTTCAGACAGGAGCTAGACGTCAGTTGCCCGTCTCCCGTTTGGGTAGAGAATCTCTTTCTCGCAGTTGACCGGAGTCATCAACTTGCAGACCCCAGAAAGATGAAGCTGAGCTATAGGCTCTACGTTGATGAATTTTGACTTTTATGCTTTGCTTTGAAGTTATGCTATAATATAATCACCTATATTTGCTGTGTACATTGCAACTGAGAAGTACTTTGATATATTTTGCTTTCATTGCTGCGACTACGTGTGCTTGAAATCTACTAATTTTGTCTCTCAAGAACTTGTGGGTGGGGGAGAATTAACAACAATAAAAGTCTTCTTTGAACTCAGAAGTGCATTCCAGAGAGGTTCTGTAAGCTCGTTATGAGATAAGAAGGAAAGCAGAACAATACCCAAAAGTGTAGTGACAATTTCTGTGGTGGGAGATGACATTGATAAGTGGTTGGCTGCTTATGAAGTTGCACTACGGGCTCATGGGACCTCTGAGGAGCAATGGGGGGTGGCCTTGCGGTTTTATGTACCAGTAGTGGGGAGGGACACACTCCTTACACTAGATCTACATGATAAGAATGTCTATGCACCCATGAAAGCCGCTTTACTTGCAAAGTTTGGGCTGACTCCTGAGAAATACCATCAGAGGTTTAGGGACAGCACCAAGCTTTCCACACAGACTTGGGTAGACTGTTTTGATTTCTCCAATAAGGCACTGAATGGATGGGTGCGGGGCAGCAAAGGAAATGATTACACAGGATTATATGATTTGATTCTGAGAGAGCATATGCTCAGTATTTCTTTTACAGAGTTGTGCCAGCACTTAGTAGATAGCAAGCTGACTGATCCCAGTAAGGTTGCTGAGGAGGCGGACCTCTGGGTTAACGCCAGAGTGTCCAAGAAGGCATCTGGGGGGGACACCCACAAAGGTAGACAGGGTTCCCAACAGAAGAAAGTGGGGGGGGGGGACTTAAACATAAGGGGTTCTCCAAAGGTCCCCAAAACTATTCCCAGGGGAGTGGTGGTCCCAACTTGCGTTTGAGAAAAAGCCAGGATACTTTGATAAAAAGCAAGGGAAATGTATCCCCAAATGCTTAGAGTGCTTCTAGCATGGACACTCTAATGGCAACTCCCAGTGTCTCAAGAGGGCACAGCCCTCCACTGAGGGCAGACACCCGGATTGGCTGGTGTAGCGCTTGGGGGGGAGACAGACCCAGCTAGCTTTGGGGAGCAGATAGAGGTGTCACTAGTCTCCCTGGGAGATAAGGAAATGGTGCCAAAAGCCCACATGCCTGCCAATACTTCCAAGAATAGGCAGTGGGTCACCATTGATGGGAAAAGGGTGGAGGCTCTGTGTGACACAGGAGCCAGTATGACTATTGTCAAGGGTCAGCTGGTGTCAGCAGAGCAAATCATCCCTAATACATTCCACCAGGTTATAGTCGCTGACAATCGCAGGAGTCACCTACAGGTGGGTTTGGTTCCCTTTGAGTGTGGGGGGAGGTCTCTGGTACTCTAAAGGTAGCTGTGAGTCCTGCCATTGTCTTTTATGTAGTGGGGAAGGGCAATGATCTTGAGCATGCTGCCTGGAAAGAGGCAGAGCTCAGATCCCACCTGGAGATGTTAGGTTTGCCTGAGTGGGTCTGCATGAACACAAGGTTAATGGCTGCCCGGAAAGGGGGTCAAGGGCATCTGGAGCCTGAAACAGTGGCCCAGACAGCCCAGACAGCTGCACAGAGGAAGGGCAAGGGGTGTGGGAAACCTGCCCCAAATATTCCCACTGTGGTGGACGGGGTCTCAGAGGAGCAGGCCCCTGAGCCAACTGGGGAGGATATTGCCGACCTGGGTAACCTGCCTGAACTTGCTGGCTGGCAAGTAGAGGGTGGGCCAACCAGTGAGGAATACTGCAAAGCACAGGAGTGCCCCACTCTTGAGGGTCTGATGCAACAGGCCTCAGCCCAAGCAGCAGGTGAAGCCCCTGGAGATCAGCATATATACTGGGAGAATGAGCTCCTCTACGGTGAGCCTAAGGCTCCGGCCATTGAGGCAGCACGTGTGCTGGTGGTCCCCCAGTATTACTGGGCCTTCCTACTGGACCTGGCTCACGACATCCCCCTGGCAGGACATTTGGGCCAAGACAAGATCTTTGCCAGGCTTGTTACCCACTTCCATTGGCCTAGAATGCGGGTAGCCTCAGATAATTTCTGTAGGGCCTGCCCCACCTGCCAGACTAGTGGGAAGACAGGGAAAAGGCTTAATCCCCCCGATCCCATTCCCCGCCATTGGCACCCCCTTTGAAACGGTGGGCATCGACATCATTGGTCTCTTGGACCCCAAAACTGCCTTAGGCAACAGGTTTATCCTGGTTTTGGTGGACCTTGCCACCCGTTATATAGAGGCAATCCCTCTAAGGACAGTGACAGCACCAGTGGTGACCAGAGCTCTGATGGGAGTATTTACCTGTGTGGGGTTCCCAAAGGAGGTTGTGTCTGACAGAGGCATAATCATCATGTCAGAGTACATGAAGTCCATGTGGGATGAGTGTGGGGTAAGCTACCGGTTTACCACCCCTTACCATCCTCAATCCAATGGGCTTGTTGAGAGATTCAACAAGACCCTAAAAGGCATGATCACTGGCCTACCTGAGACCATCCGGCATAAGTGGGATGTGGTCCTCTTGCCATGCCTTCTCTTTGCTTATAGGGAGGTGCCCCAGAAAGGGGTGGGGTTCAGCCCCTTTGAACTTCTCTATGGTCACCCTGTCAGGGGACCACTAAGCATAGTGAAAGAGGGATGGGAGAAAGCTCCCAAGAAACCTCCCCAGGATGCCTGCCCTCAGCAACCAGACACAGCGCTTCTGGAAGCAGGCCAAAAGTAACCTCAAGGCCAGTCAAGAAGTGATGAAGGAGAGATATGACCAGAAGGCCACTCTGGTTGAATTCTCACCTGGCGACAAAGTTTGGGTGATGGAGCCAGTAGAGCCTAGAGCTCTCCAGGATCGCTGGACTGGCCCATTTAAGATCAAGGAGCGGAAGGGGATCCACTTACTTAGTGGACCTCAAGACCCCTAGACACCCCATGAGGGTTCTCCACCCCAACCGACTAAAGCCTCATTGTAGTAGGCTGGCCTGGCTTGTAGTGGGTACCAGAGGTACTTACACCTTGTGCCAGGTCCAGTTATCCCTTATTAGTGTAGAAGAGGTGTTTCTAGCAGCTTAGGCTGATAGAAGGTAGCTATGGCAAAGCAGCTTAGGCTGAACTAGGAGACATGTAAAGCTCCTACTACACCACTGGTGTCATATGCACAATATCATAAGAAAACACAATACACAGAAGTACTAAAAATAAAGGTACTTTATTTTTATGACAATATGCCAAAAGTATCTCAGTGAGTACCCTCAGTATGAGGATAAGATATATACACAAGATATATGTACACAAACCAAAATTATGCAGGTAAAAGCAAGAAAAGTAATGCAAGCAGTGTAAAGTTACAATAGATTGCAATGGGAACACATAGGTATAGGGGCAACACAAACCATATACTCCAAAAGTGGAATGCGAACCACGAATGGACCCCAAACCTATGTGAGCTTGTAGAGGGTTGCTGGGACTGTAAGAAAACAGTGAGGGTTAGAAAAATAGCCCACCCCAAGACCCTGAAAGGTAGGTGTAAAGTGCACCTACTACCCCCAGAGAGCACAGAAGTCGTGATAGGGGGATTCTGCAGGAAGAACAAACACCAGCAATGCAACAACAGTGTATTTCCGGACCTGAGTACCTGCAAGACAAGGGGACCAAGTCCAATAGTCACGACAGTGTTGAGAGGGGGCAGGAGCCCAGGAAATGCCAGCTGAGGGTGCAAGGAAGCTGCCACCGGTTGGAAGAAGCTTGGAGTTCTGCAAGAACAAAGAGGACTAGGAACTTCCCCTTTGGAGGATGGATGTCCCACGTCGCGATGAAGCTTGCAAAGGTGTTCCCACTCATAAAGACCACAAACAATCCTTGCTAGCTGCAAGGGTCACGGTTAGGGTTTTTGGGTGCTGCTGTGGCCCAGGAGGGACCAGGATGTCGCCACTTGGATGAGGAGACAGAGGGGGTGCCCACCAACGTAGGGAGCCCTCACAGAAGCAGACAGCACCTGCAGAAGTACCTGAACAGGCACTTAGAAGAAAAGTGAACTGGAGTCCACCAGAAGTCACAAAAGGGAGTCCCACGACGCCGGAGGAAAACTCAGAAGGTCGTGCACTGAAGGCTAGAGTGTGGGGGTCCCAGGCTTGGATGTGCACGAAGGAAATCCTGGAAGAGTGCACAGGAGCCAGAGCAGCTGCAAATCACGCGGTACCTAGCAATGCAGTCAAGCGTGGGGAGGCAAGGGCTTACCTCCACCAAACTTGGACTGAAGAGTCACTGGACTATGGGAGTCACTTGGACAGAGTTGCTAAGCTCCAGGGACCACGCTCGTCGTGCTGAGAGGGGACCCAGAGGACCAGTGATGCAGTCTTTTGTTGCCTGCGGTTTCAGGGGGAAGATTCCGTCGAGCCATGGGAGATTTCTTCAGAGCTCCTGATGCAGAGAGGAGGCAGGCTACCCCCAGAGCATGCACCCCCTGGAAACAGTCGAGAAAGCCTGCAGGATGAAGTGATACAAGGTTGCTAGTAGTCATCTTGCTACTTTGTTGCGGTTTTGCAGGCGTCGGTCGATCCTTTGGCAGAAGGTGAAGAGGGAGATGCAGAGGAACTCTGATGAGCTCTTGCATTCGTTATCTGGTGAGATCCCCAAAGCAGAGACCCTAAATAGCCAGAAAAGGAGGTTTGGCTACCTAGGAAGGAGGATTGGCTACCACGAGAGGTAAGAGCCTATCAGAAGGAGCCTCTGATGTCACTTGCTGGCACTGGCCACTCAGAGCAGTCCAGTGTGCCACAGACACCTCTGTTTCCAAGATGGCAGAGGTCTGGGACACTCTGGAGGAGCTCTGGGCACCTCCCCTGGGAGGTGCAGGTCAGGGGAGTGGTCACTCCCATTTCCTTTGTCCAGTCTCGCGCCAGAGCAGGGCTGGGGGATCCCTGAACCGGTGTAGACTGGCTTATGCAGAGATGGGCACCATCTGTGCCCATCAAAGCATTTCCAGAGGCTGGGGGAGGCTACTCCTCCCCAGCCCTCACACCTAATTCCAAAGGGAGAGGGTGTTATACCCTCTCTCAGAGGAAGTCCTTTGTTCTGCTTTCCTGGGCCAGGGCTGCCTGGACCCCAGGAGGGCAGAAACCTGTCTGAGGGGTTGGCAGCAGCAGCAGCTGCAGCGGAGACCCCAGAAAGGCAGTTTGGCAGTACCCGGGTTCTGTGCTAGAGACCCGGGGGATCATGGAATTGTCCCCCCAATGCCAGAATGGCATTGGGGGGACAATTCCATGATCTTAGACATGTTACATGGCCATGTTCGGAGTTACCATTGTGACCATGTACATAGGTAGTGAGCTATGTACAGTGCACGCGTGTAATGGTGTCCCCGCACTCACAAAGTCCGGGGAATTTGCCCTGAACGATGTGGGGACACCTTGGCTAGTGCCAGGGTGCCCGCACACTAAGTAACTTTGCACCCAACCTTCACTAGGTGAAGGTTAGACATATAGGTGACTTATAAGTTACTTAAGTGCAGTGGTAAATGGCTGTGAAATAACGTGGACGTTATTTCACACAGGCTGCAGTGGCAGGCCTGTGTAAGAATTGTCAGAGCTCCCTATGGGTGGCAAAAGAAATGCTGCAGCCCATAGGGATCTCCTGGAACCCCAATACCCTGGGTACCTCAGTACCATATACTAGGGAATTATAAGGGTGTACCAGTATGCCAATGTGAATTGGTAAATTTAGTCACTAGCCTGTTAGTGACAAATTTTGAAAGCAGAGAGAACATAACCACTGAGGTTCTGGTTAGCAGAGCCTCAGTGAGACAGTTAGGCATCACACAGGGAACACATACAGGGCACATACTCATGAGCACTGGGGCCCTGCCTGGCAGGGTCCCAGTGACACATAGACTAAAACAACATATATACAGTGAAATATGGGGCTAAGATGCCAGGCAAGATGGTACTTCCTACACTCATTTTGAGAGGTCTGAGGTCAGTATGCTCCTTGTGACAGATGAGGGCATGGAAGAGGAGAGGGAGCCTCTCCCCGACCTCCTATCTGCCAAAGAAGGTGAAGGGGCAGTGGAGGGTGTCAATCTCTTTGACTCCCTGACTCTAGATCAGAGAGTTGTTGGAGTAGTTCTCTTCCCTGTTCTCCCTCACTCCTGGACTCACACACTTGTGTGTCCATGAAATTGACACAGGAGACATTCTACCTGTGAAGAATAAAATTTGCAGGGTGTCAGACAAAGTGAGGTCCAGTATCAAGGATGAGGTTTCCAAGATGCTGGCTCTTGGGGTGATAAAGAAGTCCAGCAGTCCTTGGTCCAGCACAGTGGTGTTGGTTCCCAAGGCTGCTGCTCCCGGTGCCAAGCCAGAACTTAGGTTCTGCGTGGACTACCGGGATCTCAACTCTGTCACAAAGACAGATGCACACCCCATCCCCAGAGCTGATGAGCTCGTAGACAGGCTTGGTGCTGCCAAGTTCCTTAGTACCTTTGACCTCACGTCAGGATACTGGCAGATCGCCTTGACTAAAGAGGCTCAAGAGAGATCCACTTTCTCCACTCCTGAGTGACATTACCAGTTCAAAGTAATGCCCTTTGGATTGAAAAATGCCCCGCTACCTTCCAACGGTTGGTTAACGGGGTCCTAGCTGGCAAGGATTCCTTCTGGCATGGATTCCTTCTGCGACAGCGATCTATAGTTCCAGCTGGGAGGAACACCTGCTCCACCTCAAGGAGGTGCTTCAGGCCCTGCAACAGGCAGGCCTGACCATCAAGGCCAGTAAGTGGCAGATTGGGCAGGGTTCCGTGGAGTACTTGGGGCACCTAGTAGCTGGTGGCAAGGTGCAGCCACTCCAGGCCAAGATTGAAGCTATCAAGACCTGCCAACCACCTAGAACACAAACAGAGGTGAGAGCCTTCTTAGGCCTTACAGGATATTACCGTAGCTTTGTCAAGGGCTATGGTACCATTGTGTCACCCTTGACAGAACTTACTTCCAAAAAGCAACCTAGGTTGGTGAATCGGACAGAGGCTTGTCAGAAAGCCTTTGACTCCCCGAAGGAAGCCATGTGCACGGCCCGTGCTCAAGACCCCTGATTACTCCCAGGAATTTATTGTGCAGAGCATGGAATAGGGGCTGTTCTAGCACAGCTAAATGAGGAGGGCCTACACCAACCAGTAGTCTTTATTAGCACAAGACTATTACCACGGGAACAGAGGTGGAGTGCTATTGAGAGAGAAGCTTTTGCTGTGGTCTGGGCACTGAAGAAGCTAAGACCCTACCTGTTTGGAACTCACTTCCGGGTTCAGACAGACCACAGGCCCCTCAGATGGCTCATGCAGATAAGGGGTGAGAATCCTAAACTCTTGAGGTGGTCCATTTCCCAACAGGGGATGGACTTTATGGTGGAGCATCGCCCGAGGATTGACCACGCCAACGCTGATGGTCTCTCCAGATACTTCCACCTTAGCGATGAGAGCTACCAGGAAGTTAGGTAGCTCTCCCCACTTTCAGCTGGGGGGGACACATGTTAGACCTGACAGCCTTTTGGTGGTCACCCCTAACTTTTTGCCTGCCTCCCTCCACTTTTTGGACACTGTTGTTGCTGGTTTTAGGACTCTGTGCACTTTACCACTGCTAACCAGTGCTAAAGTGCATATGCCCTCTCCCTTAAAACATGGTGGCATTGTTTTATACCCAATTGGCGTATTGAATCTACTTGTAAGTTCCCAGTAAAGTGCACTACATGTGCCCAGGGCCTATAGATTAAATGCTACTAGTGGGCCTGCAGCACTGATTATGCCACCCACATACATAGCCTCTTAACTATGATCAGGCCTGCCATTGCAAGGTCTGTGTGTGCAGTTTCACTGCCACTTCGACTTGGCATTTCAAAGTAGTTGCCAAGCCTAAAACTCCTCTTTTTCTACATATAAGTCACCCCTAACGTAGGCCCTAGGTAACCCATAGGGCAGGATGCTATGTAGACAAAAGGCAGGACATGTACCTGTGTAGTTTACATGTCCTGCTAGTGTAAAACTCCTAAATGTGTTTTACACTGCTGTGAAGCCTTCTCCTTTTATAGGCTAACATTAGGGATACCCTCATGTGCTGTTTGAGTGGTAGCTCCTGATCTGAAAGGAGTAACAAGGTCATATTTAGTATGGCCAGGATGGTAATACAAAATCCTGCTGATGGGTAAAGTTGGATTTAATATTACTATTTTAGAAATGCCACTTTTAGAAAGTGAGTATTTCTCTGCACTTAAATCCTTCTGTGCCTTACAATCCACGCCTCACTGGGTTCAGTTGGCAGCTCCCTTGTGCATTCACTCAGACAACCCCAAAAACAGGATGCTCAGCTACACTTGCATACATCTGCATATGTCTACCTGGGCTGGGAGGGTGGAGGGCCTGCCACTTACATGTCAAAGGACAGTAGCCTGCCCTCACACAAAGGACTACCACACTCCCTACTGGGACCCTGGCTGACAGGATAGAACTGAAAGGGGACCTTGTGCACTTCTAAGCCACTCTTTGAAGTCTCCCCCCCTTCAAAAGCACATTTGGGTATTTAAGCAGGGTCTCTGACCCTACCAACTCAGACACTTCCTGGAGAAGAAACCCTGTACCAGAACCTGCAACCTGCCAAGAAGAATTGCCTGGCTGCCCAAAGGACTCACCTGACTGCTTTCTGAGAAGGACTGCTGCCTTGCTGTTGGCCTGCTGCCGTGCTGCTCTATGGCTGTGCTGAGAAGTGCTCTCCAAGGGTTTGGATGGAGCTTGCCTCCTGTTAGTGCTCTCCAAGGGTTTGGATGGAACTTGCCTCCTGTTCCCTGAATTCCTAGGACCAAAAGACTTCATTCCTGCAAGAAGAACTCCTTGTGCAGGGGAAATCGTAGCACAGCCTGCCAGAAACGACGCACAGTCTGCATTGCGGTGAGAAAATCACTGCACGCCGAACCGGAACAACGCAGCCCGACTTCGCAAGGAGAAGATCGATGCAGCACCAGCGTAGCAAACGGAACTTTGACGCACGCCCCACTGGATCGACGCAAAGCTGAGCCGGAACGACGCAACCAGGCATCTGGAGCCTGAAACAGTGGCCCAGACAGCCCAGACAGCTGCACAGAGGAAGGGCAAGGGGTGTGGGAAACCTGCCCCAAATATTCCCACTGTGGTGGACGGGGTCTCAGAGGAGCAGGCCCCTGAGCCAACTGGGGAGGATATTGCCGACCTGGGTAACCTGCCTGAACTTGCTGGCTGGCAAGTAGAGGGTGGGCCAACCAGTGAGGAATATTGCAAAGCACAGGAGTGCCCCACTCTTGAGGGTCTGATGCAACAGGCCTCAGCCCAAGCAGCAGGTGAAGCCCCTGGAGATCAGCATATATACTGGGAGAATGAGCTCCTCTACGGTGAGCCTAAGGCTCCGGCCATTGAGGCAGCACGTGTGCTGGTGGTCCCCCAGTATTACTGGGCCTTCCTACTGGACCTGGCTCACGACATCCCCCTGGCAGGACATTTGGGCCAAGACAAGATCTTTGCCAGGCTTGTTACCCACTTCCATTGGCCTAGAATGCGGGTAGCCTCAGATAATTTCTGTAGGGCCTGCCCCACCTGCCAGACTAGTGGGAAGACAGGGAAAAGGCTTAATCCCCCCGATCCCATTCCCCGCCATTGGCACCCCCTTTGAAACGGTGGGCATCGACATCATTGGTCTCTTGGACCCCAAAACTGCCTTAGGCAACAGGTTTATCCTGGTTTTGGTGGACCTTGCCACCCGTTATATAGAGGCAATCCCTCTAAGGACAGTGACAGCACCAGTGGTGACCAGAGCTCTGATGGGAGTATTTACCTGTGTGGGGTTCCCAAAGGAGGTTGTGTCTGACAGAGGCATAATCATCATGTCAGAGTACATGAAGTCCTTGTGGGATGAGTGTGGGGTAAGCTACCGGTTTACCACCCCTTACCATCCTCAATCCAATGGGCTTGTTGAGAGATTCAACAAGACCCTAAAAGGCATGATCACTGGCCTACCTGAGACCATCCGGCATACGTGGGATGTGGTCCTCTTGCCATGCCTTCTCTTTGCTTATAGGGAGGTGCCCCAGAAAGGGGTGGGGTTCAGCCCCTTTGAACTTCTCTATGGTCACCCTGTCAGGGGACCACTAAGCATAGTGAAAGAGGGATGGGAGAAAGCTCCCAAGAAACCTCCCCAGGATGCCTGCCCTCAGCAACCAGACACAGCGCTTCTGGAAGCAGGCCAAAAGTAACCTCAAGGCCAGTCAAGAAGTGATGAAGGAGAGATATGACCAGAAGGCCACTCTGGTTGAATTCTCACCTGGCGACAAAGTTTGGGTGATGGAGCCAGTAGAGCCTAGAGCTCTCCAGGATCGCTGGACTGGCCCATTTAAGATCAAGGAGCGGAAGGGGATCCACTTACTTAGTGGACCTCAAGACCCCTAGACACCCCATGAGGGTTCTCCACCCCAACCGACTAAAGCCTCATTGTAGTAGGCTGGCCTGGCTTGTAGTGGGTACCAGAGGTACTTACACCTTGTGCCAGGTCCAGTTATCCCTTATTAGTGTAGAAGAGGTGTTTCTAGCAGCTTAGGCTGATAGAAGGTAGCTATGGCAAAGCAGCTTAGGCTGAACTAGGAGACATGTAAAGCTCCTACTACACCACTGGTGTCATATGCACAATATCATAAGAAAACACAATACACAGAAGTACTAAAAATAAAGGTACTTTATTTTTATGACAATATGCCAAAAGTATCTCAGTGAGTACCCTCAGTATGAGGATAAGATATATACACAAGATATATGTACACAAACCAAAATTATGCAGGTAAAAGCAAGAAAAGTAATGCAAGCAGTGTAAAGTTACAATAGATTGCAATGGGAACACATAGGTATAGGGGCAATACAAACCATATACTCCAAAAGTGGAATGCGAACCACGAATGGACCCCAAACCTATGTGAGCTTGTAGAGGGTTGCTGGGACTGTAAGAAAACAGTGAGGGTTAGAAAAATAGCCCACCCCAAGACCCTGAAAGGTAGGTGTAAAGTGCACCTACTACCCCCAGAGAGCACAGAAGTCGTGATAGGGGGATTCTGCAGGAAGAACAAACACCAGCAATGCAACAACAGTGTATTTCCGGACCTGAGTACCTGCAAGACAAGGGGACCAAGTCCAATAGTCACGACAGTGTTGAGAGGGGGCAGGAGCCCAGGAAATGCCAGCTGAGGGTGCAAGGAAGCTGCCACCGGTTGGAAGAAGCTTGGAGTTCTGCAAGAACAAAGAGGACTAGGAACTTCCCCTTTGGAGGATGGATGTCCCACGTCGCGATGAAGCTTGCAAAGGTGTTCCCACTCAGAAAGACCACAAACAATCCTTGCTAGCTGCAAGGGTCACGGTTAGGGTTTTTGGGTGCTGCTGTGGCCCAGGAGGGACCAGGATGTCGCCACTTGGATGAGGAGACAGAGGGGGTGCCCACCAACGTAGGGAGCCCTCACAGAAGCAGACAGCACCTGCAGAAGTACCTGAACAGGCACTTAGAAGAAAAGTGAACTGGAGTCCACCAGAAGTCACAAAAGGGAGTCCCACGACGCCGGAGGAAAACTCAGAAGGTCGTGCACTGAAGGCTAGAGTGTGGGGGTCCCAGGCTTGGATGTGCACGAAGGAAATCCTGGAAGAGTGCACAGGAGCCAGAGCAGCTGCAAATCACGCGGTACCTAGCAATGCAGTCAAGCGTGGGGAGGCAAGGGCTTACCTCCACCAAACTTGGACTGAAGAGTCACTGGACTATGGGAGTCACTTGGACAGAGTTGCTAAGCTCCAGGGACCACGCTCGTTGTGCTGAGAGGGGACCCAGAGGACCAGTGATGCAGTCTTTTGTTGCCTGCGGTTTCAGGGGGAAGATTCCGTCGAGCCATGGGAGATTTCTTCAGAGCTCCTGATGCAGAGAGGAGGCAGGCTACCCCCAGAGCATGCACCCCCTGGAAACAGTCGAGAAAGCCTGCAGGATGAAGTGATACAAGGTTGCTAGTAGTCATCTTGCTACTTTGTTGCGGTTTTGCAGGCGTCGGTCGATCCTTTGGCAGAAGGTGAAGAGGGAGATGCAGAGGAACTCTGATGAGCTCTTGCATTCGTTATCTGGTGAGATCCCCAAAGCAGAGACCCTAAATAGCCAGAAAAGGAGGTTTGGCTACCTAGGAAGGAGGATTGGCTACCACGAGAGGTAAGAGCCTATCAGAAGGAGCCTCTGATGTCACCTGCTGGCACTGGCCACTCAGAGCAGTCCAGTGTGCCACAGACACCTCTGTTTCCAAGATGGCAGAGGTCTGGGACACTCTGGAGGAGCTCTGGGCACCTCCCCTGGGAGGTGCAGGTCAGGGGAGTGGTCACTCCCATTTCCTTTGTCCAGTCTCGCGCCAGAGCAGGGCTGGGGGATCCCTGAACCGGTGTAGACTGGCTTATGCAGAGATGGGCACCATCTGCGCCCATCAAAGCATTTCCAGAGGCTGGGGGAGGCTACTCCTCCCCAGCCCTCACACCTAATTCCAAAGGGAGAGGGTGTTATACCCTCTCTCAGAGGAAGTCCTTTGTTCTGCTTTCCTGGGCCAGGGCTGCCTGGACCCCAGGAGGGCAGAAACCTGTCTGAGGGGTTGGCAGCAGCAGCAGCTGCAGCGGAGACCCCAGAAAGGCAGTTTGGCAGTACCCGGGTTCTGTGCTAGAGACCCGGGGGATCATGGAATTGTCCCCCCAATGCCAGAATGGCATTGGGGGGACAATTCCATGATCTTAGACATGTTACATGGCCATGTTCGGAGTTACCATTGTGACCATGTACATAGGTAGTGAGCTATGTACAGTGCACGCGTGTAATGGTGTCCCCGCACTCACAAAGTCCGGGGAATTTGCCCTGAACGATGTGGGGACACCTTGGCTAGTGCCAGGGTGCCCGCACACTAAGTAACTTTGCACCCAACCTTCACTAGGTGAAGGTTAGACATATAGGTGACTTATAAGTTACTTAAGTGCAGTGGTAAATGGCTGTGAAATAACGTGGACGTTATTTCACACAGGCTGCAGTGGCAGGCCTGTGTAAGAATTGTCAGAGCTCCCTATGGGTGGCAAAAGAAATGCTGCAGCCCATAGGGATCTCCTGGAACCCCAATACCCTGGGTACCTCAGTACCATATACTAGGGAATTATAAGGGTGTACCAGTATGCCAATGTGAATTGGTAAATTTAGTCACTAGCCTGTTAGTGACAAATTTTGAAAGCAGAGAGAACATAACCACTGAGGTTCTGGTTAGCAGAGCCTCAGTGAGACAGTTAGGCATCACACAGGGAACACATACAGGGCACATACTCATGAGCACTGGGGCCCTGCCTGGCAGGGTCCCAGTGACACATAGACTAAAACAACATATATACAGTGAAATATGGGGCTAAGATGCCAGGCAAGATGGTACTTCCTACACTCATTTTGAGAGGTCTGAGGTCAGTATGCTCCTTGTGACAGATGAGGGCATGGAAGAGGAGAGGGAGCCTCTCCCCGACCTCCTATCTGCCAAAGAAGGTGAAGGGGCAGTGGAGGGTGTCAATCTCTTTGACTCCCTGACTCTAGATCAGAGAGTTGTTGGAGTAGTTCTCTTCCCTGTTCTCCCTCACTCCTGGACTCACACACTTGTGTGTCCATGAAATTGACACAGGAGACAGTCTACCTGTGAAGAATAAAATTTGCAGGGTGTCAGACAAAGTGAGGTCCAGTATCAAGGATGAGGTTTCCAAGATGCTGGCTCTTGGGGTGATAAAGAAGTCCAGCAGTCCTTGGTCCAGCACAGTGGTGTTGGTTCCCAAGGCTGCTGCTCCCGGTGCCAAGCCAGAACTTAGGTTCTGCGTGGACTACCGGGATCTCAACTCTGTCACAAAGACAGATGCACACCCCATCCCCAGAGCTGATGAGCTCGTAGACAGGCTCGGTGCTGCCAAGTTCCTTAGTACCTTTGAACTCACGTCAGGATACTGGCAGATCGCCTTGACTAAAGAGGCTCAAGAGAGATCCACTTTCTCCACTCCTGAGTGACATTACCAGTTCAAAGTAATGCCCTTTGGATTGAAAAATGCCCCGCTACCTTCCAACGGTTGGTTAACGGGGTCCTAGCTGGCAAGGATTCCTTCTGGCATGGATTCCTTCTGCGACAGCGATCTATAGTTCCAGCTGGGAGGAACACCTGCTCCACCTCAAGGAGGTGCTTCAGGCCCTGCAACAGGCAGGCCTGACCATCAAGGCCAGTAAGTGGCAGATTGGGCAGGGTTCCGTGGAGTACTTGGGGCACCTAGTAGCTGGTGGCAAGGTGCAGCCACTCCAGGCCAAGATTGAAGCTATCAAGACCTGCCAACCACCTAGAACACAAACAGAGGTGAGAGCCTTCTTAGGCCTTACAGGATATTACCGTAGCTTTGTCAAGGGCTATGGTACCATTGTGTCACCCTTGACAGAACTTACTTCCAAAAAGCAACCTAGGTTGGTGAATCGGACAGAGGCTTGTCAGAAAGCCTTTGACTCCCCGAAGGAAGCCATGTGCACGGCCCCGTGCTCAAGACCCCTGATTACTCCCAGGAATTTATTGTGCAGAGCATGGAATAGGGGCTGTTCTAGCACAGCTAAATGAGGAGGGCCTACACCAACCAGTAGTCTTTATTAGCACAAGACTATTACCACGGGAACAGAGGTGGAGTGCTATTGAGAGAGAAGCTTTTGCTGTGGTCTGGGCACTGAAGAAGCTAAGACCCTACCTGTTTGGAACTCACTTCCGGGTTCAGACAGACCACAGGCCCCTCAGATGGCTCATGCAGATAAGGGGTGAGAATCCTAAACTCTTGAGGTGGTCCATTTCCCAACAGGGGATGGACTTTATGGTGGAGCATCGCCCGAGGATTGACCACGCCAACGCTGATGGTCTCTCCAGATACTTCCACCTTAGCGATGAGAGCTACCAGGAAGTTAGGTAGCTCTCCCCACTTTCAGCTGGGGGGGACACATGTTAGACCTGACAGCCTTTTGGTGGTCACCCCTAACTTTTTGCCTGCCTCCCTCCACTTTTTGGACACTGTTGTTGCTGGTTTTAGGACTCTGTGCACTTTACCACTGCTAACCAGTGCTAAAGTGCATATGCCCTCTCCCTTAAAACATGGTGGCATTGTTTTATACCCAATTGGCGTATTGAATCTACTTGTAAGTTCCCAGTAAAGTGCACTACATGTGCCCAGGGCCTATAGATTAAATGCTACTAGTGGGCCTGCAGCACTGATTATGCCACCCACATACATAGCCTCTTAACTATGCCTCAGGCCTGCCATTGCAAGGTCTGTGTGTGCAGTTTCACTGCCACTTCGACTTGGCATTTCAAAGTAGTTGCCAAGCCTAAAACTCCTCTTTTTCTACATATAAGTCACCCCTAACGTAGGCCCTAGGTAACCCATAGGGCAGGATGCTATGTAGACAAAAGGCAGGACATGTACCTGTGTAGTTTACATGTCCTGCTAGTGTAAAACTCCTAAATGTGTTTTACACTGCTGTGAAGCCTTCTCCTTTTATAGGCTAACATTAGGGATACCCTCATGTGCTGTTTGAGTGGTAGCTCCTGATCTGAAAGGAGTAACAAGGTCATATTTAGTATGGCCAGGATGGTAATACAAAATCCTGCTGATGGGTAAAGTTGGATTTAATATTACTATTTTAGAAATGCCACTTTTAGAAAGTGAGTATTTCTCTGCACTTAAATCCTTCTGTGCCTTACAATCCACGCCTCACTGGGTTCAGTTGGCAGCTCCCTTGTGCATTCACTCAGACAACCCCAAAAACAGGATGCTCAGCTACACTTGCATACATCTGCATATGTCTACCTGGGCTGGGAGGGTGGAGGGCCTGCCACTTACATGTCAAAGGACAGTAGCCTGCCCTCACACAAAGGACTACCACACTCCCTACTGGGACCCTGGCTGACAGGATAGAACTGAAAGGGGACCTTGTGCACTTCTAAGCCACTCTTTGAAGTCTCCCCCCCTTCAAAAGCACATTTGGGTATTTAAGCAGGGTCTCTGACCCTACCAACTCAGACACTTCCTGGAGAAGAAACCCTGTACCAGAACCTGCAACCTGCCAAGAAGAATTGCCTGGCTGCCCAAAGGACTCACCTGACTGCTTTCTGAGAAGGACTGCTGCCTTGCTGTTGGCCTGCTGCCGTGCTGCTCTATGGCTGTGCTGAGAAGTGCTCTCCAAGGGTTTGGATGGAGCTTGCCTCCTGTTAGTGCTCTCCAAGGGTTTGGATGGAGCTTGCCTCCTGTTCCCTGAATTCCTAGGACCAAAAGACTTCATTCCTGCAAGAAGAACTCCTTGTGCAGGGGAAATCGTAGCACAGCCTGCCAGAAACGACGCACAGTCTGCATTGCGGTGAGAAAATCACTGCACGCCGAACCGGAACAACGCAGCCCGACTTCGCAAGGAGAAGATCGATGCAGCACCAGCGTAGCAAACGGAACTTTGACGCACGCCCCACTGGATCGACGCAAAGCTGAGCCGGAACGACGCAACCGGATTTCCTGAGAGGAATCAATGCAGCGTCTGCCGTGCTGTAGAAATTTCCACACCACGCCCACCGGTTCAACGCAGCCCCTGTCCCTTCATCCTGCAAGCGCCGGATTTCAACACATCATCCCCGGGCGCCCGAAAACCCCGCAACCCGAAGAGGATTCCAGTCTTCGGGCCGGAAATCGACGCAAAGCCTGCCCTGCATTAAAACTCGACAACGCATCGCCTGTGTGCGCCGTAAAAATCGATGCACACCTCCCCATTTTCCACGCATCTCCTCCTCTGCAGTCCCTTGCGGAGAATTTGAACGCAAACCAGGTACTTTGTGCTTGCAAGAGACAATTGTTGCTTTTAAGAGACTAAAGACAGTTTATATCATTTTTTTACAGTGCTATTTCAACATATACTTATTGCATCTTAATCATTTTGACCTACATCTTATCAGATAAATATTATATATATTTCTAAACACTGTGTGGTGTATTTTTGTGGTGCTATACTGTATTATTGCATGATTTATTGCACAAATACTTTACACATTGCCTTCTAAGTTAAGCCTGGCTGCTCAGTGCCAAGCTACCAGAAGGTGGGCACAGAAGAGTTTGGATTGTGCGTGACTTACCCTGACTAGAGTGAGGGTCCTTGCTTGGACAGGTCGCAACCTGACTGCCAGCCAAAGACCCCCATTTCTAAAACTTATGCAAGGACTAAGCAAGACTGCAAGCAACCACCGATGGATTCTTGGACTTGAAGACCTGTGGAGAGAGCAGACCAAGTCCAAGAACAGCTGAAGAGTCCAGGAAGAACAGGAGCCCCTACTAACCCGGATGAAGGGGCAAAAGTGGATTCTCCAGTTAGAAGAAAAAGTCAGAAATGCACAAACAGCTGCAGGTTCCTGCTTGGTGCAAGAGATGTCCCATGTTGATTAGATGTGTGCAGACTGATTTTTGTCATTGGATTCTGCCAACAGGCCTTGGCTCACACAAAAGACACGTTTCACAGGAAAAGGTGCTACCTGGGCCCTGGGGGACTCAGCACTTCAGAGAGCCCTCAGAAGACCAGGCAGCACCCACAGGAGCCCCAGGGCATGGGGACAAAGGAGTTGCAAATTACAGTTGTTGCAGCACTACACAAAAGGATCCCAAGGAGCTGAGTATCGCAGGATAGAGTGCTGGGGACCTGGGCTATGCTGTGCATGAAATATTTCTTGGAGAAGTGCACAGAAGCCCTAGGAGCTGCAGAACACGCAGTGCACAGGGGTACTGTCTGGCAAGGGGAGGCAAGCTCTTACCTCCACCAAATTTAGACAGTTGGTCCTTTGGACAGTCAGGGTCACTTTGGTCCACCACCTCTGTTCCAGGATCTAGGCTCGTCATCAGGAGAGGGAACCCAGAGTACTAGTTGTCACTGCAGGGTGGTGCCTGCTGAATCAGGGAAGTGACTCCGTCACTCCACAGGAGATTCTTGCAATTCTTCTGATGCAGGATGAAGACAGGCAGTCCTCAGAGCATGCACGACCTGGAAACTGTTGCAGTTTCTGACAGGAGCTGAAGTTACAGAGTTGCAGTAGCCTTCTTGGATACTTTGCTGCAGTTGTAGAGTTCCTGGAGTCCTTCTGCGGTTGACCGATGGTAGAAGGTGAAACAAAGGTTACAGAGGAGTCCTGATGGAGTCTTGCAAACCGAATCTGAGGAAACACCTAGAGGAGAGACCCTAAATAGCCCTGAGAGGGGGATAGGTCACCTAACCAGGTAAGCACCTATCAGGAGGGGTCTCTGATGTCACCTGCTGGCACTGGACATTCAGATGGTCCCAGAGTTCCCTGACCATCCTGAAAACAAGATGGCAGAACCCAGGGACACTCTGGAGGAGCTCTCGGCACCACCTTTGGGGTGTTGATGGACAGGGGAGTGGTCACTCCCCTTTCCTTTGTCCAGTTTCGTGCCTGAGCAGGAACTCGGGGTCCCTGAACCAGTGTAGACTGGATTATGCAAGGAGGGCACTGTTTGTGCCCTTCAAATCACTTCCAGAGGCCCCGGGAGGATACCCCTCCCATGCCTGTAACACGTATTTCCAAAGGGAGAGGGTGTAACACCCATCTCCTAAAGGAAATGCTTTGTTCTGCCTTCCTGGGATTGAGTTACTCAAGCCCCAGGAGGGCAGAAGCCTGTCTGTGAGGTGGCAGCAGCTGGGGCTGCAGTGGAAACCTCAAAGAACTGGTTTGGCAGTACTGGGGGTCCATGGTGGAGCCCCCAGGGTGCATGGAATTGGCCCCCCCAATACCAGAATCGAATTGGGGGTACAATTTTCAGTTCCTAGGCACCTCACATGGCCATATTCGGGGTTACCATTGTGAAGCTACATATATGTATTGACCTATATGTAGTGCATGCTTATAATGGTGCTCCCGCACTCACAAAGTCCAGGAAAATGGGCCTGAACAACGTGGGGGCTCCTCTGCTAGTGCAGGGGTGCCATCACACACAGTTACTATGCACGTAGCATTCAGGGTCTCAAGGTTAGATACATAGGTGACTTATAAGTGACCTGGTGCAGTGAAAACGGCAGTGAAATAGTGCTTACACTATTTCACTCAGGCTGCAATGGCAGTCCTTAAGGAGTGTTTGTAAGAGCTCCTTATGGGTGGCAAAAGAAATGCTGCAGCTCATAAGGATCTCCTGGAACCCCAATGCCCTGGGTACCACATACTAGGGACTTATAAAGGGTGTCCAGTATGACAATTTGAAGTGGAATATGGGGTCACGCTACTATAGTGACAACTTTGGAAACAGAGAGCATGAGAACTGGAGTTCTGATTAGCAGGACTCCAACGACAATTTAGAAAACAGTAAAACAGGCCACAAACTATAAGCACTGGGGTCCTGGCTAGTAGGATCCCACTGACATAATCAAAAACACACTGACATCAGACAGAAATTGGGGGTAACATGCCAAGAAAGATGGTACTTTCCTACAGTACAGCATTAGCAGGGATACCTGCCTCACACTGAAAACACCCGGTATAACATCACCAGCTGTGACAGTGAGAGTATAATCTATTTATGATTAAACAGTTTGCCAAAGTGTTCGACCACTGTCCATTAGTGGAGGTCGTGGATTCCACAAATGTGGTAATTGTAGTTCTTGTCTCTTTTAAGAAAACACAATAAGTATCTTTTGAGACTCCACAGGCAATAAAATGTATAGAACTGAAGATTTTTTGGAATCGTAATACAACTTTGTGTGTATATATGATCCTACTCCCGCACACTGCAGTCACTGCGGCTCATATCTCATGGCCTTTAAAGAAATGCAAACATTCACGAATGCACCTGCGGCAAGGAACACAGGGTATAAGAATACCTACCCCTCCCACAATCTGGGTGTAAAACCTGCCTAACCCTTACTACAGTTCTATTCCTAAAGGATATTTGATAAACATAAGATCCTTATCAAAACATAAGCTGGGCTTGTTCTACTTTATAGAGATACATCAACCTGTTCTCCTGTTTCTCATAGAGACTTAGGGCCTTTTCTACAAAGAATGTGCGTAGGGCAGCTCCACAAGTCCCTTTGCTGTGCTGTCCTGTGCCAAATAGAAAGGGCAGGGATGCACCCTATCTGCAAGATACGGTGCATTCCTGTCCGTTCAGCCAGCGCGGCACACAAATTGCAGCCAAGCACCAACACAGGCACTTCTGTGTTGTTGCCAGGATTGCTTAAGTGCAGGAAGGGGCACCTTCCTGCACAAAAACAATTATGAGACACATTTTCCTCATTCTATATGTCCTGCAGAATGCAGCACATGCGAAAAGAGGAAAAAACAAGAGAACTGTAAACATTTTTCCTTGTTACGCCTGCTCTGGGGAGGAGTAACTTTTTGCCGCTGCCCCACATTTATGCAATATTGTAAATCTAGGACAGTGTCAAATACCATGGGTATTGAGTGTGGATGTAGAGGGGGAACACCCACAGCAACGCCCATGACATGCTTGCTCAACACAGTGTGAGGCAACGCAGCGACTTGCGTTGCATTGCCTTCCACCACATCTACAAGGCCATGTAAAGGCATGCAGGGCGGCTTTGTGTGGCCTTGCAGATAGGGGTCTGCACTCCGTGCCACAGCAGCGTCAAAAAAGTAACATACCAGTGATGCACATGGCTTGTAAATAAGCGCCCCAGTTTAATGATCCTGTGTGACCGGAGATGGTCACCAGCCTAGCGGCTAACTACAGCATCACATGACGAGACTGCAACAATAAGAAAGTCGGAGGACTTATTATAGCGCATCGCGTTCCATGAGTAAAGCATGGGTGTTCCCATGCATCCATCCACTGATTTCACACAATTCCAGATTTACTAAGGTTTGTAAAGCTGGAATTGTGTGAAATAGGTTCGCCCGGCACAGAAATGCGTTTATTTCCCCTCAGTACTTCCTCATTCTGCATCCCACATCGAAACAGATAAATGCCTCTTTGGGTTGTTTTTGTGCATGAAGGTGTCCCCTCCTGCACACAAGCAATCCTGCCTGTAACACAGGCACCCTTGCAGCATGGCACAAAGGTGCCTGTGCTGGTGCGAGGTAACACACAGGGCACAAGCGCTTGAAGAAAGCTGAAGAACGCCGTATTCATATATAAATACGGTGTTCTTCATCTCTCGCCCATTCACGCAATGCAGCACAGCAACTCGCCTTGCTGCATGAATTCTTAGTAAATTTGGCCCCATATCTAAGTAATATATTTTTGCGAGGATGTGCTCCTAAATGCATTACTGGGTATTTGCCACACTAATGTGTGGGGCTCATTTACTACAGTTTTTCTTTCTGTAACACTTGGATTTTTCACAATCCCCATGACTTCAGTGATGCAACATTGATGGCAACTACCCCAACTCTGAAAAGTGTTCCAGCGCCCAGAATAGAGTGACACCTTTGGCATTATAGGAATAAAATGCAGAGAAATGCAGTTGTTTAAATTTGTGCAGCTGCCTAGGACCCAGGCTTTTTGGAGGTCTGTCCTGCATTTGGGTGGTCTGTCCCATTGCCTACACTCAGCTGGTCCAGGAGCCAAGTGTACCACTTTATGCTTCTCCCTGGTACCTGCCTAGCGGGACACCTGGCACGACCTGGCAGGGTTGCCACCTCTCACTACTCTACTCACCTATGAGCTGGGAATGAGGTACCAGCCTGTGGCCAGCTCTGGAGGGGACTGGCACCATGGAGCCTCAGGGACATGGTGGTCTTTAGAGATGCTAATAGGGAATGGTGAAAACCTTGCTTGGGGCAGCTGCTGGAAAGATGCAAGTGCTGTTTGTTTCTTCCATTCAGTCTGTTGCAAAGTGAACACACATTGACAAATCCGGGGGCAGAGGTGCATAGAGAGTATGGTTTGCCCAAGACCAAACAACAGTTGGGCACTCGATATTGTAATGCAGTACTACTTGCTCTAAATGCTATTATTTTACCAACACATTATATTTTGGTGGATAAACAATGAGTAAGCCCCTCCCCCCCAGTCTAACAAGTCCAGGTTTTTTCCATCACAAACATATTAACAGCCTTTCGACTGATTCTAAATGCTCCGAATCTTTGACATCCAAAGGGGCACATGGGAATAAGTTCAAACGTTGTTGCCTAAGAGCACACAATTTAGCTAAATAGGGATTAGAAACCATGTCTTCTGGTTCCACCATTTCCAACTAGCCCACAAGGCCATAATTGAGGTGGCAGTGATATTGATGGAAAGTCCTTGGGACAACCTCCTTGGGGGACAAGTCTCTGAATTGCAGGTCATATCCATATTTATAACTCAGTATTTATTAGTAGAATCAATCAATCAGGAATTTGTAAAGCGCACTACTCACCTGTGAGAGTCTCAAGGCGCTGAGGAGCGGTGGGGGAAAAAGAGGGGGGGAGGTGCTGCTACTGCTCGTACAGCCAGGTTTTGAGAAGTTTCCTGAAGGTAAGGAGGTCTTTGGTCTTGTGCAGGTGGGTGGGAAGAGTGTTCCACGTTTTGTCGCGGAGGTGCGAGAATGATCTACCACCAGTTGTAGTTCTGCGGACACGTGGGACGGTTGCAAGGGCGAGGTCGATGGAGCGGAGATGCCGGGTTGGGGTGTAGAAGGAGAGTTGTTTGTAGAGGTATTCTGGTCCGGTGTTGTGCAGTGCTTTGTGAGCGTGGGTGAGGAGTTTGAAGGTGATTCTCTTGTTGACTGGGAGCCAGTGCAGGTTTCTCAGGTGTCCAGGAAGGGTCATGCGGAGGCGTTCTGGATGCGTTGCAGCCTCTTCTGGAGTTTGGCCGTGGTTCCTGCGTAGAGGGCATTGCCATAGTCCAGCTTGCTGCTTAGGAGGGCCTGGGTGACTGTTCTTCTGGTTTCGGTGGGTATCCATTTGTAGATCTTTCGGAGCATGTGGAGGGCGTTGAAGCAGGAGGAGGAGATGGCGTTGACTTGCTGGGTCATGGATTAGGAGGAGTCCAAGATGAATCCTAGGTTGCAAGCGTGGTCGGTGGGAATCGGAGTGGCTCCATGTAGACGTTGAAGAGGGTCGGGCTGAGGGACGAATCCTGGGGTATGCCGCAGATGTTTTTGGTGGCCTCCGAATGGAACGGGGGAGGCGGACTCTTTGTGTTCTGCAACGGAGATAGGAGGTGACCCGGTCCAGGGCTCTGCCGCGGATTCCTACATTGCTGAGGCGTGAGCATAGGGTGTGGTGGCAGACGTGTCGAACGTGGCCGAGAGGTCCAGGAGGATGAGGGCCGCGGTTTCACTGTTGTCCAGTATGGTTTTGATGTCGTCAGTGGCGGTGATGAGGGGGGTTTCGGTACTGTAGTTGTTGCAGTATCTGGATTGGGAAGGGTCCAGGGTGCAGTTCTCCTCAAGGAAACAGGTTAGTAGTCTGTTGACAGCCTTTTTCGATGACTTTTGCCGGGAAGGGGAGCAGGGAGATAGGCCAGATGTTCTTGAGGTCCTTTGGGTCCTCCTTGAGTTTTTTGAGGAAGGACTTTGATCTCAGTGTGTTTCCAGCTCTCCGGGAAGGTGGCGGACTTGAAGGAGCTGTTTGTAGGAGGCTGGACTGGCTTGTAGTGAGTACCAAGGGGTACTTGCACCTTGCACCAGGCCCAGTTATCCCTTATTAGTGTATAGGGTGTCTAGCAGCTTAGGCTGATAGATAATGGTAGCTTAGCAGAGCAGCTTAGGCTGAACTAGGAGACGTGTGAAGCTACTACAGTACCACTTAGTGTCATATGCACAATATCATAAGAAAACACAATACACAGTTATACTAAAAATAAAGGTACTTTATTTTTATGACAATATGCCAAAGTATCTTAGAGTGTACCCTCAGTGAGAGGATAGGAAATATACACAAGATATATATACACAATAGCAAAAATATGCAGTATAGTCTTAGAAAACAGTGCAAACAATGTATAGTTACAATAGGATGCAATGGGGAAACATAGGGATAGGGGCAACACAAACCATATACTCCAAAAGTGGAATGCGAACCACGAATGGACCCCAAACCTATGTGACCTTGTAGAGGGTCGCTGGGACTATTAGAAAATAGTGAGAGTTAGAAAAATAACCCTCCCCAAGACCCTGAAAAGTGAGTGCAAAGTGCACTAAAGTTCCCCTAAGGACAAAGAAGTCGTGTTAGAGGAATAATGCACGAAAGACACAAACCAGCAATGCAACAACTGTGGATTTCCAATCTAGGGTAACTGTGGAACAAGGGGACCAAGTCCAAAAGTCACAAGCAAGTCGGAGATGGGCAGATGCCCAGGAAATGCCAGCTGCGGGTGCAAAGAAGCTTTGACTGGACAGAAGAAGCTGAGGTTTCTGCAGGAACGAAAAGGGCTAGAGACTTCCCCTTTGGTGGACGGATCCCACTCGCCGTGGAGAGTCGTGCAGAAGTATTTTCCCGCCGAAAAAAAGCCAACAAGCCTTGCTAGCTGCAAATCGTGCGTTGGGCGTTTTTGGACGCTGCTGGGGCCCAGGAGGGACCAGGAGGTCGCAAATCGGACCTGAAGAGAGAGGAGACGTCGAGCAAGACAAAGAGCCCTAACTGAAGCAGGTAGCATACGGAAAAGTGCCAGAAACAGGCACTACGAGGATGCGTGAAACGGTGCTCGCCGAAGTTGCACAAAGGAGTCCCACGTCGCCGGAGACCAACTTAGAAAGTCGTGCAATGCAGGATAGAGTGCCGTGGACCTAGGCTTGGCTGTGCACAAAGGATTTCCACCGGAAGTGCACAGGGGCCGGAGTAGCTGCAAAGTCGCGGTTCCCAGCAATGCAGCCCAGCGAGGTGAGGCAAGGACTTACCTCCACCAAACTTGGACTGAAGAGTCACTGGACTGTGGGGGTCACTTGGACAGAGTCGCTGGATTCGAGGGACCTCGCTCGTCATGCTGAGAGGAGACCCAAGGGACCGGTAATGCAGCTTTTTGGTGCCTGCGGTTGCAGGGGGAAGATTCCGTCGACCCACGGGAGATTTCTTCGGAGCTTCTGGTGCAGAGAGGAGGCAGGCTACCCCCACAGCATGCACCACCAGGAAAACAGTCGAGAAGGCGGCAGGATCAGCGTTACAGAGTTGCAGTAGTCGTCTTTGCTACTATGTTGCAGGTTTGCAGGCTTCCAGCGCGGTCAGCAGTCGGTTCCTTATCAGAAGGTGAAGAGAGAGATGCAGAGGAACTCGGATGAGCTCTTGCATTCGTTATCTAAAGTTTCCCCAGAGACAGAGACCCTAAATAGCCAGAAAAGAGGGTTTGGCTACCTAGGAGAGAGGATAGGCTAGCAACACCTGAAGGAGCCTATCAGAAGGAGTCTCTGACGTCACCTGGTGGCACTGGCCACTCAGAGCAGTCCAGTGTGCCAGCAGCACCTCTGTTTCCAAGATGGCAGAGGTCTGGAGCACACTGGAGGAGCTCTGGACACCTCCCAGGGGAGGTGCAGGTCAGGGGAGTGGTCACTCCCCTTTCCTTTGTCCAGTTTCGCGCCAGAGCAGGGGCTAAGGGGTCCCTGAACCGGTGTAGACTGGCTTATGCAGAATTGGGCACATCTGTGCCCAAGAAAGCATTTCCAGAGGCTGGGGGAGGCTACTCCTCCCCTGCCTTCACACCATTTTCCAAAGGGAGAGGGTGTCACACCCTCTCTCAGAGGAAGTTCTTTGTTCTGCCATCCTGGGCCAGGCCTGGCTGGACCCCAGGAGGGCAGATGCCTGTCTGAGGGGTTGGCAGCAGCAGCAGCTGCAGTGAAACCCCAGGAAGGGCAGTTTGGCAGTTCCAGGGTCTGTGCTACAGATCACTGGGATCATGGGATTGTGCCAACTATGCCAGGATGGCATAGAGGGGGCAATTCCATGATCATAGACATGTTACATGGCCATATTCGGAGTTACCATTGTGAAGCTACATATAGGTAGTGACCTATATGTAGTGCACGCGTGTAATGGTGTCCCCGCACTCACAAAGTTCAGGGAATTGGCTCTGAGCAATGTGGGGGCACCTTGGCTAGTGCCAGGGTGCCCTCACACTAAGTAGCTTTGCACCTAACCTTTACCAGGTAAAGGTTAGACATATAGGTGACTTATAAGTTACTTAAGTGCAGTGTAAAATGGCTGTGAAATAACGTGGACGTTATTTCACTCAGGCTGCAGTGGCAGGCCTGTGTAAGAATTGTCAGAGCTCCCTATGGGTGGCAAAAGAAATGCTGCAGCCCATAGGAATCTCCTGGAACCCCAATACCCTGGGTACCTCAGTACCATATACTAGGGAATTATAAGGGTGTTCCAGTAAGCCAATGTAAATTGGTAAAAATGGTCACTAGCCTGTTAGTGACAATTTGGAAAGAAATGAGAGAGCATAACCACTGAGGTTCTGATTAGCAGAGCCTCAGTGACACAGTTAGTCACTACACAGGTAACACATTCAGGCACACTTATGAGCACTGGGGCCCTGGGTTACCAGGGTCCCAGTGACACATACAACTAAAACAACATATATACAGTGAAAAATGGGGGTAACATGCCAGGCAAGATGGTACTTTCCTACACAACCCCCCCCAAACGAAGGACAATAAGACTAGCCATGAACTGATGAGTCTTCATTGTCTAAGTGGAAATATCTGGAGAGTCCATCTGCATTGGAGTGGCTACTCCCAGGTCTATGTTCCACTGTATAGTCCATTCCCTGTAGGGATATGGACCACCTCAACAATTTAGGATTTTCACCTTTCATTTGTTTTAGCCAAAGTAGAGGTTTGTGGTCTGTCTGAACAATGAAGTGAGTGCCAAACAGGTATGGCCTCAACTTCTTCAGAGCCCAGACCACAGCAAAGGCCTCCCTCTCAATGGCAGACCAACGCTTTTCTCTAGGGGTCAACCTCCTACTAATAAAAGCAACAGGTTGATCCTGGCCCTCAGAATTAAGTTGTGATAGGACTGCCCCTACTCCTAATTCAGATGCATCAGTTTGGACATAGAATTTTTTAGAGTAACAAGGGCTTTTCAGGACAGGTGCAGAGCACATGGCCTGCTTCAGCTCCTCAAAAACTTTCTGACAGCTTGCTGTCCATAATACCTTTTTAGGCATTTTCTTGGATGTGAGGTCATTAAGAGGGGCTGCAATGGAGCCATAGTTCTTAATGAACCTCCTGTAATACCCAGTGAGGCCTAGGAAGGCTCTCACCTGAGTCTGAGTGGTAGGGGGAACCCAATCAATAATAGTTTGGATTTTCCCCTGAAGTGGTGCAATCTGTTCCCCACCAACAAGGTGTCCCAGATAAACCACCTTACCCTGCCCTATCTGGCACTTTGAAGCCTTGATAGTGAGGCCTGCCTTTTGCAGGGCCTCCAAAACTTTCCATAGGTGGACCAGGTGATCATCCCAGCTGGAGCTAAAGACAGCTATATCGTCCAAATATGCTGCACTGAAAGCTTCCAGCCCTTGCAGGACTGTGTTCACCAACCTCTGAAAAGTGGCAGGTGCATTTTTCAAACCAAAAGGCATTACAGTAAACTGGTAATGTCCTCCAATGGTAGAAAATGCAGTCTTAGATTTAGCATCTTCTGATAATTTGATCTGCCAATACCCTGCAGTCAAATCAAAAGTGCTTAGATACTTGGCAGATGCCAGTGTATCTATAAGCTCATCTGCCCTGGGTATAGGGTGAGCATCAGTTTTGGTTACCAAGTTGAGACCTCTATAGTCTACACAAAACCGCATTTCTTTCTTTCCATCTTTAGAATTGGGATTTGGTACCAGTACCACAGGAGAAGCCCATGGACTGTCAGAGTGCTCAACCACTCCTAGTTCCAACATTTTCTGAACTTCTTGCTTTATGCAGTCCCTGACATGGCCAGGCTGCCTATAGATCTTACTTTTGACAGGTAAACTGTCTCCAGTATCTAAAGTGTGCTCACACCAAGAAGTGGTGCCTGGCACAGTAGAGAAGAGTTCTGAAAATTGTCCTAGGAGATTTATGCAATGGTCTTTCTGCTCAGCAGTAAGACAATCTGCCAAAACTACACCTTCCACAAGAGCATCTTGTTTTGTGGAAGAGAAGAGATCAGGTAGAGGATCACTGTCTTCTTCCTGTCCCTCATCAGTTGCCATGAGCAGGGTGAGATCAGCCCTGTCATAGTAGGGTTTCAGGCGGTTGACATGGAGCACCCTAAGGGGACTCCTGGCAGTGCCTAAGTCAACTAAATAGGTGACTTCTCCCTTCTTTTCAACAATTGTGTGGGGACCACTCCATTTATCTTGGAGTGCTCTTGGGGCCACAGGCTCCAAGACCCACACTTTCTGCCCTGGTTGGTACTGAACCAAAACAGCCTTCTGATCATGCCATTGCTTCTGGAGCTCTTGGCTGGCCTGAAGGTTTTTACTGGCCTTTTTCATGTACTCAGCCATCCTTGATGTGAGGCCAAGTACATAATCCACAATATCCTGCTTAGGAGCTTTTAAAGGTTGTTCCCAACCCTCCTTTACAAGTGTGAGTGGACCCCTAACAGGGTGTCCAAAAAGAAGTTCAAAGGGGCTGAAGCCCACTCCTTTCTGGGGTACCTCCCTGTAGGCAAAAAGGAGGCATGGTAGAAGGATATCCCATCTCCTGCGGAGTTTTTCAGGGAGACCCATAATCATGCCTTTGAGAGTTTTATTAAATCTCTCCACCAGTCCATTTGTTTGTGGATGATAGGGTGTTGTGAACTTGTACGTTACACCACACTCCTTCCACATGGCCTTTAAGTATGCAGACATGAAATTGCTTCCTCTGTCTGATACCACTTCCTTTGGGAAGCCCACCCTGGAAAATATTCCCAGGAGGGCCTTTGCCACTGCAGGTGCTGTAGTGGTCCTTAAAGGAATAGCTTCAGGATATCTTGTGGCATGGTCCACTACCACTAAGATAAACCTATTGCCTGAAGCAGTAGGAGGGCCAAGGGGGCCAACTATGTCAACCCCTACCCTTTCAAAGGGAACCCCAACCACAGGCAGTGGGATAAGGGGTGCCTTTGGAGTGCCACCTGTCTTGCCACTGGCTTGACAGGTTTCACAGGACTTACAAAATTCCTTTGTGTCCTCAGACATCCTAGGCCAATGAAACAGGGGAACAAGCCTGTCCCAAGTTTTCATTTGTCCTAGATGCCCAGCTAAGGGAATGTCATGTGCCAGTGTTAGGAGGAACTTCCTGTACTCCTGAGGAATCACTAATCTCCTGGCAGCTCCAGGTTTAGGATCCCTATGCTCAGTGTACAAGAGGTTGTCCTCCCAGTAAACTCTGTGAGAGTCACTGACATCCCCATTAGCCTGTTTGACAGCTTGCTGTCTGAGACCCTCTAATGTGGGACAGGTTTGCTGTGCCACACTCAGCTCCTCTCTGGCAGGCCCCCCTTCACCCAAAAGCTCAGCAGTGTCTGCTTCCAGCTCCTCTGGTGTAGGTTCTGCACAGGGAGGGAATTCTTCTTCCTCAGAAGTAGAATCCACTGTAGTGGGAGGGATAGTAGGAAGTGGTTTGCTTCTACTAGCCCTAGCTTTAGGGAGCACTTGGTCCATTGTTCCAGGATCCAAGCTTCCCTGTCCTTTTTGCTTTTTGGCCTGAGCCCTTGTTAAAGCAAAAATATGCCCTGGGATGCCCAGCATTGCTGCATGGGCCTCCAACTCCACATCTGACCAAGCTGATGTCTCCAAATCATTCCCTAATAGACAGTCTACAGGTAAATCTGAAGCTACCACAACTTTCTTTGGACCAGTTACCCCCCCCCCCAGTTGAGATTTACAACAGCCATGGGGTGGCTTTGTGTTATGTTGTGAGCATCGGTTACTTGGTACTGGTGTCCAAGTATGTGTTGTTCAGGGTGCACCAGTTTCTCAATCACCATTGTGACACTGGCACCTGTGTCCCTGTAGGCCTGGACCTCAACACCATTTATTAGGGTTAGTTGCTTGTACTTCTCCAAGTTATGGGGGCAAGCAACCAAAGTGGCTAAATCAATAGCCCCTTCAGAGACTAAAGTAGCCTCTGTGGTCTCCCTAATCAGACCAACCCCAACTAAATTACCAAAAGTGAGCCCAGCTACTCCCTTGGATTGGCTATTAGTAGGTTTGCTCCCACCACCACTGCTATTAGTAGGGACACTAGGTGTAGCAGTAGGGGTTGTAGTGGTAGGAGCTGTGGTGCCTTTCTTTGGACAACTGGGATCTGTTGTCCAATGGCCTTTTATTTTACATAAATAGCACCATGGTTTCTTTTCCTTGTTCTGATTAAAGGAGGATTTGGACCCACCACCCCCACCAGAGTGTTTTTGTGGGCCTGATGAAGACTCATTTTTAGATTTGTCCCCACCCTTGTCAGAAGACTTACCATCCTTCTTTTTGTTGCCATCTTTGTCACCCCCTGTATGAACTTTTCTGTTCACTCTTGTTCTGACCCATTTGTCTGCCTTCTTTCCCAATTCTTGGGGAGAGGTCAGATCAGAGTCCACCAAGTACTGGTGCAACAAATCAGACACACAATTATTAAGAATGTGCTCTCTCAGGATCAAGTTATACAGGCTGTCATAATCAGTAACTTTACTGCCATGTAACCACCCCTCCAAGGCCTTCACTGAATGGTCAATAAAATCAACCCAGTCTTGTGAAGACTCCTTTTTGGTCTCTCTGAACTTTATCCTGTACTGTTCAGTGGTTAAGCCATAACCATCCAGGAGTGCATTCTTAAGAACTTGGAAATTATTAGCATCATTTTCTTTCACAGTAAGGAGCCTATCCCTACCTTTTCCACTAAATGATAGCCATAGGATAGCAGCCCACTGCCTTTGAGGGACATCCTGTACAACACAGGCCCTCTCAAGTGCAGCAAACCACTTGTTAATGTCATCCCCCTCCTTATAAGGGGGAACTATCTTGTGCAGATTCCTGGAATCATGCTCTTTTGCAGGATGACTATGGGGAATACTGCTGCTGCCACCATGGGTATCTAACCCCAATTTCTGTCTTTCCTTCTCTAATTCAAAAGACTGTCTATCCAAATCCAGCTGTTGCTTTTTAAGCTTCAGTCTGGTTTGTTCCACCCTCAACTTATTGAGTTCCCTCTCTAACATTCTGTCATCAGGGTTGGTGGGAGGGACATTTCTAGAAACAGAGCTATGATGGGAATGAACAGAAGGAGACCTGTCCCTTACAGAAGCCACCCTAACAGCTTGGTTTACAGAAACATTACTACCAGTATGGTGAGAATAAATGCTTTTGCTATGATGTGAGACAACACTATTTATTTGGTGTGGCTCATCATCATTACCATCTATGCTAGATTGTCTAGTAATGGGCAGGCTAGGAAGTTTCTTTCCTGAATCTTTTCCTGGGGGAGTCCCTGAATCAGATTGGGAACTATTAGGTACTTTTTCAACAGATGGGGCACCTATGGCCTTATCCTGTTCTCTAAGCATGTTAAGTAACAGTTCCAAGGAAGGATTTTTCCCTACACTCAAACCTCTCTCTATACAGAGACTCCTTGCTCTTTTCCAGCTAAGGTTGTCATATGCAAGTTTGGACAGATCAACACTTTGGCCTGTGCCAGACATTTTTAGAGAGAGTTAAAGTGATAGAAAAAGAGAAAAAAGTTTTCAGAACTTTTTTGGAAAGACAGAAAAAACTTTTTAAACTTTTAAGAACTTTTTGAAAGTTTAGAAGTACTTTTCAGCACTTAGAAAAGAGTGAAAAGCGGAAATGCAAAACTTTTTGGCTATGTGTATATACACTGACCTTGTTTTGTATATTTTTCTCTTATGAAAAGTACAATGACAAGAGTGGTAAGTAGTCTCAAGCACTTATCCCACCACTGCACAACCAATGTAGGAGGCTGGACTGTCTTGTAGTGAGTACCAAGGGGTACTTGCACCTTGCACCAGGCCCAGTTATCCCTTATTAGTGTATAGGGTGTCTAGCAGCTTAGGCTGATAGATAATGGTAGCTTAGCAGAGCAGCTTAGGCTGAACTAGGAGACGTGTGAAGCTACTACAGTACCACTTAGTGTCATATGCACAATATCATAAGAAAACACAATACACAGTTATACTAAAAATAAAGGTACTTTATTTTTATGACAATATGCCAAAGTATCTTAGAGTGTACCCTCAGTGAGAGGATAGGAAATATACACAAGATATATATACACAATAGCAAAAATATGCAGTATAGTCTTAGAAAACAGTGCAAACAATGTATAGTTACAATAGGATGCAATGGGGAAACATAGGGATAGGGCCAACACAAACCATATACTCCAAAAGTGGAATGCGAACCACGAATGGACCCCAAACCTATGTGACCTTGTAGAGGGTCGCTGGGACTATTAGAAAATAGTGAGAGTTAGAAAAATAACCCTCCCAAGACCCTGAAAAGTGAGTGCAAAGTGCACTAAAGTTCCCCTAAGGACAAAGAAGTCGTGTTAGAGGAATAATGCAGGAAAGACACAAACCAGCAATGCAACAACTGTGGATTTCCAATCTAGGGTACCTGTGGAACAAGGGGACCAAGTCCAAAAGTCACAAGCAAGTCGGAGATGGGCAGATGCCCAGGAAATGCCAGCTGCGGGTGCAAAGAAGCTTCGACTGGACAGAAGAAGCTGAGGTTTCTGCAGGAACGAAAAGGGCTAGATACTTCCCCTTTGGTGGACGGATTCCTCTCGCCGTGGAGAGTCGTGCAGAAGTGTTTTCCCGCCGACAGAACGCCAACAAGCCTTGCTAGCTGCAAATCGTTCTTTGGGCGTTTTTGGACGCTGCTGGGGCCCAGGAGGGACCAGGAGGTCGCAAATTGGACCTGAAGAGAGAGGGGACATCGAGCAAGACAAAAAGCCCTCACTAAAGCAGATAGCACCCAGAGAACTGCCAGAAACAGGCACTACGAGGATGCGTGAAACGGTGCTCGCCGAAGTTGCACAAAGGAGTCCCACGTCGCCGGAGACCAACTTAGAAAGTCGTGCAATGCAGGTTAGAGTGCCGTGGACCCAGGCTTGGCTGTGCACAAAGGATTTCCGCCGGAAGTGCACAGGGGCCGGAGTAGCTGCAAAGTCGCGGTTCCCAGCAATGCAGCCCAGCGAGGTGAGGCAAGGACTTACCTCCACCAAACTTGGACTGAAGAGTCACTGGACTGTGGGGGTCACTTGGACAGAGTTGCTGGATTCGAGGGACCTCGCTCGTCGTGCTGAGAGGAGACCCAAGGGACCGGTAATGCAGCATTTTGGTGCCTGCGGTTGCAGGGGGAAGATTCCGTCGACCCACGGGAGATTTCTTCAGAGCTTCTGGTGCAGAGAGGAGGCAGGCTACCCCCACAGCATGCACAAGCAGGAAAACAGTCGAGAAGGCGGCAGGATCAGCGTTACAGAGTTGCAGTAGTCGTCTTTGCTACTATGTTGCAGGTTTGCAGGCTTCCAGCGCGGTCAGCAGTCGGTTCCTTATCAGAAGGTGAAGAGAGAGATGCAGAGGAACTCGAATGAGCTCTTGCATTCGTTATCTAAAGTTTCCCCAGAGACAGAGACCCTAAATAGCCAGAAAAGAGGGTTTGGCTACCTAGGAGAGAGGATAGGCTAGCAACACCTGAAGGAGCCTATCACAAGGAGTCTCTGACGTCACCTGGTGGCACTGGCCACTCAGAGCAGTCCAGTGTGCCAGCAGCACCTCTGTTTCCAAGATGGCAGAGGTCTGGAGCACACTGGAGGAGCTCTGGACACCTCCCAGGGGAGGTGCAGGTCAGGGGAGTGGTCACTCCCCTTTCCTTTGTCCAGTTTCGCGCCAGAGCAGGGGCTAAGGGGTCCCTGAACCGGTGTAGACTGGCTTATGCAGAATTGGGCACATCTGTGCCCAAGAAAGCATTTCCAGAGGCTGGGGGAGGCTACTCCTCCCCTGCCTTCACACCATTTTCCAAAGGGAGAGGGTGTCACACCCTCTCTCAGAGGAAGTTCTTTGTTCTGCCATCCTGGGCCAGGCCTGGCTGGACCCCAGGAGGGCAGATGCCTGTCTGAGGGGTTGGCAGCAGCAGCAGCTGCAGTGAAACCCCAGGAAGGGCAGTTTGGCAGTACCAGGGTCTGTACTACAGACCACTGGGATCATGGGATTGTGCCAACTATGCCAGGATGGCATAGAGGGGGCAATTCCATGATCATAGACATGGTACATGGCCATATTCGGAGTTACCATTGTGAAGCTACATATAGGTAGTGACCTATATGTAGTGCACGCGTGTAATGGTGTCCCCACACTCACAAAGTTCAGGGAATTGGCTCTGAACAATGTGGGGGCACCTTGGCTAGTGCCTGGGTGCCCTCACACTAAGTAACTTTGCACCTAACCTTTACCAGGTAAAGGTTAGACATATAGGTGACTTATAAGTTACTTAAGTGCAGTGTAAAATGGCTGTGAAATAACGTGGACGTTATTTCACTCAGGCTGCAGTGGCAGGCCTGTGTAAGAATTGTCAGAGCTCCCTATGGGTGGCAAAAGAAATGCTGCAGCCCATAGGGATCTCCTGGAACCCCAATAACCTGGGTACCTCAGTACCATATACTAGGGAATTATAAGGGTGTTCCAGTAAGCCAATGTAAATTGGTAAAAAATGGTCACTAGCCTGTCAGTGACAATTTGGAAAGAAATGAGAGAGCATAACCACTGAGGTTCTGGTTAGCAGAGCCTCAGTGAGACAGTTAGTCACTACACAGGTAACACATTCAGGCACACTTATGAGCACTGGGGCCCTGGGTTACCAGGGTCCCAGTGACATATACAACTAAAACAACATATATACAGTGAAAAAATGGGATTAACATGCCAGGCAAGATGGTACTTTCCTACACGTGTGTGCTGATGACATTGGTGATGGAGTCACGGAACTGCTATCGGGGGCCGGGAGGCCTGTAGATGAGGGTCCCTCGGAGGGTGGTGTTTGAGTCAGTGTGGATCTGGAAGTGCAGGTGTTCGGCGTTGCCGCCTCCTGCTTTGTTGGAGCGGGTCCTTGCGGGTGATCTCATAGCCGTCTGGGATGGCTACGGCGATGTCAGCCGCTGAGGAGGGGTTCATCCAGGTCTCAGTCAGGAAGGCGACTTCTGGGGAGGCTGAGTCGAGTAGATTCCATAGCTATACTGCATGCTTGTGGACGGAGTGGGTGTTGAGGAGGATACATCTGAGATGGTTAAGTCCTGCCTTTGTTGGTGGGTCGTTGGCGTGGAGGCTGGTGAAGGTGCAGTTCCGCCAGGAGAAGGGTCCGCGGATGGTCTGTGGGAGGCTTGAAGGCAGGCGGGAGAGCAGCCGGTGTTGAGAGCGCAGAAGGTGGCTGCGTCGTAGTGAAGACGTGCGTAGCGGCAGTGGGGGGGACGGTAGCCAGAGGTTCTGACGCTGAGCGCGTAGATGGGCTTGCCTTTAGAGCGGCCGCCATTAAGTAGGGAGGTGGAGAGGAGGAGAGGACAGCTGGGAGGCGGGAGCAGGGGCGAAAAACGGTGTGAAAAAGGGGGCGGGCTGCAAAAAGGGGGCAGGGCCGTGGGGGCAGCAGCGGCAGGGGGGAGAGAGAGAGTGAGAAAGCGAAAGTGAGAGAGAGAGAGCGGAGTGAGAGAAAAACGAGGAAGAAAGTAGGGAAGCAAAAGGAGCACAAAGGGACAGAAGAGAAGCAGAGCAGAAAAAGGAGCTGAGAAAGGAGGAGAAAAGGGGGAGAGAAGCAGAAGGTAGCCTAGTAGGAAAGCAGAGCTCTCCCACTAGACACGAGGGATGAGGCGCAGGCAGAAACCTGCGGGTGGAGGTGGGCCTCGAACTCCTGGCAGGGGTCAGGAGTTCAGAGGAGCCAGGGAAAGGGCTGTACTTGCAAGGTCAGTGGTATTGCTCAGCCTGCCACGCAGCGGCTGCCATTAAGTAGGGAGGTGGGGGGAGGAGAGAACAGCTGGGAGGCAGGAGTGGGGTCAAAAAACAGTGCGAAAAAGGGGGCAGCCCGCGGGGGCAGCAATGGCGAGAGAGAGAGAGAGGGTGAAGAGCGAAAGTGAGAAAGCGAGAGCGGAGTGAGAGAAAAACAAGGAAGAGTGTAGCGCGAAGCAAAAGGAGCACAAAGGGACAGAAGTGAAGCAGAATGGAGAGCAAAGCAGAGAAAAAGAGGAGAGAGGAGAAGGTAGCCTAGTAGGAAAGCAGAGCTCTCCCACTAGACACCAGGGAAGAGGCACAGACAGAAGCCTGTGGGTGGAGGAGGGCCTCGGACAGGGGTCAGGAGTTCAGAGGAGCCGGGGAAAGGGCTCTACTTACAGGGTGGAGCCACGGGAGGCAGAGCAATGCACTGACCAGGTCAGAATATCTACGTGAGTTCTGTAAAGGAGTTTTTTTTTCATTTTTTTTTTAACCAATAAGTCAAACCTTATTTCCAGCAAGTTCTTCCTTGCATCCGAAACCAAAGGTGGACATACCGCCCAAGGAGGACCCTGCATCACCTCCTCAGCCCACCTGGAGTTCCCCCAGTGGCTGGACCAGATGTAAGGAGGGGGAGGATTTAAATCATCGGACAATGTGCCCCTACAGGGGGGGGGGACCATTCCAAAAGCGGAGAGCCCATAGTTTCCTTTTTTTCCTCCTCTGATCAGGACTGCCCACCTTAAGATCTAATTTAGCTGTTTTCACGAACATGTCCAGCCAGCTCCTATACAGTGGAGGGGCAGCCATCATCCACTTTAAACATATCTCCCTTCTAGCTAGCAAAATAGCAAAAAACAAGAAATTCCTATTATTTCTCGACCACCCTACCGAATCGCCGGGTTTGCCAAAAATAATTAGGGGGAGACTTACAGTCAGTTCCTTTCCTACAATCTGTGATAGCGCACCCACCACTTCCGACCAAAAGGAGATAACTCCTGGGCACTCCATGAACATATGAATATCTGCGGTTATTGATGAGTACAGACGAAGACGAGAAGCGGGTAAGGCAGCAAAGATTGGACGTTTTGAAACATCAAGTGGAAGCTCTTTTGCAAGCAAGACTTATGAAGCGATGGGAGGTGAGTAAGTTGGCACATTTTGAATATGGGGAAAACCCAGGGAAACTATTGGCTTGGAAAGCAAAAAGGGATCAAGTAAGAAATTCTATTAAGGAAATTGAGGTAGAGCAAGTTCAGAGGACCAGAGAGAGTGGGGAAATAAATAGGGCCTTTGTACAGTTTTTTTCTCAACTTTATACAGAAGAGGTCGAGGTTACTGAACGGGCTGTTCAAACTTGGCTGTGGGAAGATATTCTCCCCTGCCTATCCTCCGAGCAGCAGCTTTGGTTGAATAGGCCTATTACCCCACATGAAATCATAGCCGCTTTGAGAGGAAGTAAGGGGGGGTAGGGCCCCAGGTCCAGATGGTCTCCCGGGTGAATTGTATAAGGTCTTGGAGCAGGTATTAATGCCCTTTCTGTTAAAATTGTTCTCCAAGGTATTTACGAATGACTCCCCCATTCTGGCATCTTGGAATGAGGCAGTAATTTAGTTGATTTTGAAACCAGGTAAAACCCTGACTAGGTGTAAGTCATAAAGACCCATTTCGTTGTTGAGATTTCAGATTACAAGTTGTTTGCTAAGGTTCTTTCAGGTAGGTTAAATCTGGTGGTAAAGGATCTAATTAACACGGATCAGAAGGGGTTTGTTAAGGGCAGGTATTTACATGAGTTGACGCACACCTTAATTGGTGCAATAGATCTGGCTACTGCTTATAGGATCCCCTTGGGGGTTATAGCCTTGGACGCTACAAAGGCTTTTGATAGGGTCAACTGGAGTTATTTAGCTCACATTTTGAATTTTTATAATTTGGGGAATAATTTTTGTAAAGCTATAGAACGGGTTTACTATAACCCCTCTGCTAGAATCTTAATTAATGGGAAACTAACAAACTCTTTTAGGATATTGAGGGGAACTAGGCAGGGGTGTCCGCTGTCTCCACTCTTGTTGATCCGTATATAAGCAGTGTTCTGAAATAGCTCCTTTTAAATGGGAGCAGTGGGAGAGGAAAGTTGCACTTTATGCAGATGATTTAATGGTATTCACCGCTGACTTATCGACCGCTCTCCCAGCCCTACGAAGATTAGCTGAGGATTTCGGTTCTGTCTCTGGCTACCAGGTTAACTGAGAGAAGTCTGAAATTATGGCATGGAACCAGAATTGGCAAGGGAAGGCTGAAATACATTATTTAGGGTTATTAATTACACATGATATTGAGAAGTTAGTGGTGAAAAATCAAGAAGCACTGTTTGTAGAGTGCATTAATTAAATGAAGGACTGGGCCCACCTGCCGCTGACAGTATTGGGAAGGGTAAACCTGGTTAAAATGTTTCTTCTTCCAAAAATTAACTTCATTCAGAATGCCATTCCGCTATGAATGGATGGTAGATATCTCAATAAACTTCAACAGGCTATCACTTCTTTTATTTGGGCATGTAAGGGTCCCAGGATTGCGTGGAAAAAGCTGCGGAGGAGGAGAGAGAAGGGAGGTTTATCATTTCCGGACCTACAGTTATACCCTTGGGCCTTTCTGCTGAGAAATTCAAGACTTGATTTACCTCCCTGGATGATTCAGCCGTAGGTGTAATGTTTAAAGCAATGACATGTAATATTCAGGGGGCGTCAAAACAGTTTCTTTTTAAGTTTGGAGACCCAAATATTTTAAAGAAAATAAGATTAAAAGTTCTTAGGGAAGCAGCAATGTGTTGGTATCAGGTGAAATCCACTATAAAGATGGATTATTATAATCAGCTAGCCCCTATTTGGGATTCTCCAGGCACTCCAGAATGTTTGAAAGATGCTTTGGCCAAACCATTAAGAGATGCCGGTCTAGAATATTGGGGTGATCTTATACAGGATGCAACGTTACTTTCCTGGGAAGAACTAAGGGGTATGACAGTAGGCACTTTGTCTAGATTTAAATATTTCCAACTGGCTGCCTGGGTACAGTCTACTCGACAAAGCCGTTTGGGCGAGAATCCTCTATCAAAATACCTTTTTAATGGCTCCCCCAATGGCTGTAAGATTGCAAGGTGGTATTGGGAGATTTTGGAGCTGATGGACGGAGATTTTAAGTTGCCGGAGCAGCTGTGGCAGGGCACTAAGACAAAAGAAATGGCGCAGTCGGAGTGGCAAGAATCCATGAGAATGTGTTTTGAGGTAGTTAAGGCTGTCCGTTGAGGAAGAACTATCTATATGTGATACATAGAGCCTATATCACCCCAACGAAACTTACGAAGATAAAGAAAGGGGAAGTGGTGAAGTGTCTCAAATGTGGAGGTCCAAAGGCTGCATATGTAAAGGAGTTTTTGTTTAATAGCACTTGCTACCTTTGTTGTGTCTTTATCTCAGATACCCCCTACCGTCTTCATATAAATGCAAAAGGCAGAAGTAGATTGTGTGATGACCGTCTCTGTGGCTCCTGGGTGTGTGGGAACACCCATGCAACACCCATGGAACACCTCCCTGATGCAGAGTAGGACAATGCAGCGATTTGAGTTGCCTCTGCCTTGCCTTACCCCATATTTTTTAAACCATTTGCATGGCTTCAAAAATATGACTTTGTCGTTTGTGCAACGCATCTCCACATTTCGTGCTGTAAGCATGGCGCAACCCCCTCAGAAACATGCCTTAGTCCTCCCACTTCCCTACAAACATCCTTGGTTGTGTCCGTGTATACAAAGGGGCATATTTACAAGCCCCTATCACCTCCTTGCATAGCATATTTATTTTACGCTAATGTGACATTAAGGAGACATTTTCACTGTGCCACATTTACAAAGTGGCGCAATGCATGCATTGTGCCACTTCCCAACTCCAAGATTTCACAACGCCATTTTTATCATCATTTATAGTGCCTGCTGAGAGTAGGCGTTAAAATGAGGCACTTTAAAATTAATGGGCCTCCCTGCACTTTGCTGCACTAGCGTCAACATTTTTGCCGCCAGTGGAGCAAAGCACCACAATTGCGTCAAAAATGATGACGCTATTGCCCTAGTGACCACCATGATGCGCCGTATTGTAAATAGGGCGCACCCATGGTGTTACGAGGTGGGGCGGGTGACGCAAGAAAACTGGCCCATCAGTGCTGATGCACCAGCTTCTTGTAAATATGTCCGAAAGTGTTCTCAGCATGTGCAAGGTGTCTACAAGCGTGCAAAGTGTCCTGCGCAGTGATAACGGAGAGTGGGACACGCCAGACCCACATCACAGTACTTACCTGTCCTGCAGGTCACCTACCAGCTGAATGAATGGTAGCCTCAGTTGAACTCATCCAGGCAAAAATGTGTACAATCCATTTGTGTCATGTCTCTTTGGAACTTCTCTCATTTTGCCCCTCCTATTTCTTTGACATTTTTAGTTCTTGCACTAGGCAGCTTTAGTTGTTTGAGACCTCATGTTACTGACTCTTCAAAAGGTTACATGCAAGAAGCACAGAAAGGACGGGCTCCGGGCCAGCCAACTTCAGTCATTGGCTTTAGATTTTGGGGGTGCTAACATTCTCCTATTTGTTTTCCTATTGGTGATGGTGCTCAAATAGTCCATTTGTTAGACGTCAGAAACAACATAACATGTAGCTTGCCTTTCAGAGCCTGTGGGTCCTCTTTGATGTATTCTCCTGCAGGATGACACCTTAACTTCTGGCTGACGGCCTATTTGTTGAGGAATAACATCCTGTTTGTTTTATGGCAGGCTAAGGCAATTCACAACCCACTCTTTACTCTGCTGTCTTGCAAACAGATTACTGGATTTACAGCTTTTTTGAACACAGAGTAAAGTCGTGTGGGCACATAGGCCTCCTTACTAACTACAGGGAGAATACAGCCATTCTCAAAAGTATCGACTATGCAAACATTTGCAATAAATGAACACTTCTTACAGTGTAAACTTGATCTTGTGATTCCTTTTTCATACCACTCTTCTTACAGGGTACAGCTTAGCTCCCCTAATCATGTCTCATTGATAAAGGGGCCCTCCTCCCAGGTCTATGCTGTTTTAACCTAAGAGGTTACTTCATTCTGGTATTTGCTTCCTAGGACAATGGGCAGGAACACACCACAACTATTACAAACACGTCCCCTAAAAAACCCCAGACATTTTAGCTTTGCCAATTTTTTTAAAAAAGTGAGACCTATTGGCTTTGTTTAACTTTTAGCAACATTGTTATTATTGCTGGGACAACACACCACTACTAATACTAAGGGGGTCATTACAACCCTGGCGGACGGTGTTAAAGGTGCGGTAATACCGCAAACAGGCCGGCGGACAAAAAAAGGGAATCATGACCGTGGAGGAAACCGGCAACATAGACAGGCACTTTAACACTCCGACCGCCACAGCGGTACAGACAAGCAGCGCGGCGGTCACCGCCAACAGACAGGCGGGAGACAATGTACCGTCCACAGTATCACAACCCGCCAATCCGCCACCATTTCCGGGGCGGATTCACCGTGGATAAAAACACGGCGGAAACAGCTTTTGCAATGGGAAAACGCTCACCTTCTACACATCCCACTAGGAAGGAGGACACCATGGAGCCGGAATTACAAATCCTACCTGCCCTTGTCTTCCTGCTCATTTACGAACACCAGCAACGGCGGCGGCGAAGACAACGGTGAGTACTGCACCTACGACATAGGGGAGGGGGAAGGCAAAAGTCAGGGGGACACACACGCAACACCCCCACCCTCACCCTCACCCTTGCACATTACAACACACACACCAATGCATTTCCAAACATCACAGGAACAACCCACAACCCCCCGCAAGAATGCAAAGACCAAAGGAAATCAGTTCAAAAATTGTAATGTATCAAAATACAGTTACCAAATATATACAGACATATATACACATTCAAAAGTATATACATTACGAGAAGTAGTGCAGGTATGCACATATCAATGTCCGTGGACCACTGGTCCAAAAATGCATGGGCGAGGCCCACACTAGATATCTGTCCACAAACGGAGAGAACACTGCTGGGGCATCAGATAGAAATACAACAGGCACCTCAGGGGGAAGGGAAGGGTGAGGTACCTCAGCCGGATTACAGCACCACGCCAGATCCACGATTGGGCTCCATGCCCATTGATGTATCCTGGGGAGTGCAAAGCCACAGTCTCTCAAGTCTCTACAGTGGGTGGGTTGCCCACTGTTCAATCCTGGGGAGTGCAAAGCCACAGTCTCTCACGTCTCTACAGTGGGTGGGTTGCCCACTGTTCCATCCTGGGGAGTGCAAAGCCACAGTCTCTCAAGTCTCTACAGTGGGTGGGTTGCCCACTGGACCATACTGGGGAGTGCAAAGCCACAGTCTCTCAAGTCTCTACAGTGGGTGGGTTGCCCACTGTGCCATCCTGGGGAGTGCAAAGCCACAGTCTCTCAAGTCTCTACAGTGGGTGGCTTGCCCACTGTGCCATCCTGGGGAGTGCAAAGCTACAGTCTCTCAAGTCTCTACAGTGGGTGGGTTGCCCACTGGACCATACTGGGGAGTGCAAAGCCACAGTCTCTCAAGTCTCTACAGTGGGTGGGTTGCCCACTGTACCATCCTGGGGAGTGCAAAGCTACAGTCTCTCAAGTCTATACAGTGGGTGGGTTGCCCACTGCTTTATCCTGGGGAGTGCAAAGCCACAGTCTCTCAAGTCTCTCCAGTGGGTGGGTTGCCCACTGTACCATCCTGGGGAGTGCAAAGCCACAGTCTCTCAAGTCTTTACAGTGGGTGGGTTGCCCACTGTACCATCCTGGGGAGTGCAAACCACAGTCTCTCAAGTGGATAACAGTCTCCACTGTTTCTGGAGGGGGACTGGTGCCCACACTGCATTAGGCTCCCCGTGACGGTTCCTGTTCCGTCACTATCCCAGCTGTACATGGGATAACGATGCTTGATGTGGCGGTGATTTCCTTATTCAGCGGTGCTTTGCCATGGCGGTCTGTGCCCTGTTCAGCGGTTCTCTGCCCTGTTCAGCGGTGCTTTGCCCTGTTCAGCGGTCTTCACCATGGCGGTGATTTCCTTGTTCAGCGGTGCTTTGCCATGGCGGTCCCTGACCTGTTCAGCGGTTCTCTGCCCTGTTCAGCTGTGCTTTGCCCTGTTCAGCGGTCTTCACCATGGCAGTGATTTCCTTGTTCTGCGGTGCTGTTCAGCGGTTTTCTGCCCTGTTCAGCGGTGCTTTGCCCTGTTCAGCGGTCTTCACCATGGCGGTGATTTCCTTGTTCAGAGGTGCTTTGCCATGGCGGTCTGTGCCCTGTTCAGCGGTTCTCTGCCCTGTTCAGCGGTGCTTTGCCCTGTTCAGCGGTCTTCACCATGGCAGTGATTTCCTTGTTCTGCGGTGCTTTGCCATGGCGGTCTGTGCCCTGTTCAGTGGTTCTCTGCCCTGTTCAGCGGTGCTTTGCCCTGTTCAGCGGTCTTCACCATGGCGGTGATTTCCTTGCTCTGCGGTGCTTTGCCATGGCGGTCTGTGCCCTGTTCAGCGGTTCTCTGCCCTGTTCAGCGGTGCTTTGCCCTGTTCAGCGGTCTTCACCATGGCGGTGATTTCCTTGTTCAGCGGTGCTTTGCCATGGCGGTCTGTGCCCTGTTCAGTGGTTCTCTGCCCTGTTCAGCGGTGCTTTGCCCTGTTCAGCGGTGCTTTGCCCTGTTCAGCGGTCTTCACCATGGCAGTGATTTCCTTGTTCAGCGGTGCTTTGCCATGGCGGTCCCTGACCTGTTCAGCGGTTCTCTGCCCTGTTCAGCGGTGCTTTGCCCTGTTCAGCGGTCTTCACCATGGCGGTGATTTCCTTGTTCAGCGGTGCTTTGCCATGGCGGTCTGTGCCCTGTTCAGCGGTGCTTTGCCCTGTTCAGCGTTCTTCACCATGGCGGTGATTTCCTTGTTCTGCGGTGCTTTGCCATGGCGGTCTGTGCCCTGTTCAGCGGTTCTCTGCCCTGTTTAGCGGTGCTTTGCCCTGTTCAGCGGTCTTCACCATGGCGGTGATTTCCTTGTTCAGCGGTGCTTTGCCATGGCGGTCTGTGCCCTGTTCAGCGGTTCTCTGCCCTGTTCAGCTGTGCTTTGCCCTGTTCAGCGGTCTTCACCATGGCGGTGATTTCCTTGTTCAGCGGTGCTTTGCCATGGCGGTCTGTGCCCTGTTCAGCGGTTCTCTGCCCTGTTCAGCGGTGCTTTGCCCTGTTCAGCGGTCTTCACGATGGCGGTGATTTCCTTGTTCTGCAGTGCTTTGCCATGGCGGTCTCTGACCTGTGCATTGGTGTGTGGCATGACGGTCCCTCATTGCCCAGCGGGGCTGTGGCAGCCGGGGCCCTCCCTGTGCACTGACTCCGGCGGTGGTCTCCTGTCCAGTGACGATACTCCTGCCCTCCTGGGCACTGACTCCGGCGGTGGTCTCCTGACCAGTGACGATACTCCTGCCCTCCTGGGCAATTACTCCGGATGTGGTCTCCTGACCAGTGACGATACTCCTGCCCTCCTGGGCAATGACTCCGGCGGTGGTCTCCTGACCAGTGACGATACTCCTGCCCTCCTGGGCAATGACTCCGGCGGTGGTCTCCTGACCAGTGACGACGGTGCTGGCGGTGGCGTCCCGGCCGCCGAGGAGGATGGCACCCTTCTCCGCCGTGCTGCTCTCACCAGACTGTGCAGACTTCTTCTGGCACTTCACCACCTTTGGAGGAGTCACAGCTGATTCTGCAATCCCCCTGGGACCCTTGTGAGCAGTTTTGCCGCCAGGAGTCTTCACCCTGTCCCGTCGGCCACTTTCCAACTTGAGATGCTTTACAGGGGGTGGACTGGCAGTGCTTTGGCTCCGTGTCACACTGGCTGCCCTGGTGGCCGGTGCACTCCACACACCTGTAACACGCACCACTGGTACTGGGGTCTTTTTGGCTTAGGCGCTACTACGGGACTTATGAATTGGAGGGGTGGGGGCAAAGAGGTCAACGTTGCTGAGGGAGAGTTTCTGACGAACACTGGGATGGGTAGCTGGAGGGGGTCTGGGAGTGGAGAAAGAGGAGGTGGTTGTAGGAGGTGTCACTTTAGGTGTTTTGGGTGCAGGTGCAGGTACTGGAGGCTGTCGTGAGGTGGATGGATGTTGGGTGTGTGGGTGCCCGCGTTTGTGTACTTTGGTAGGGGGTGTCACAGACACACTGGGAGAGGACACAGGGGATGTGTAAATGGTAGTGGGGGTGGTGAGTGCAGGTGAGCGGGGTGTGGTGCTGGGTGTTCTGGTGCGAGTCCTAGTGGCTGTAGATGTAGTGCATGCAGGTGAGAGTGTAGACGACACTGGGAGGGAGGAGGGAGACGAGGAGGAGGGGGACACAATAGAGGCAGTGTATGTTGCTGTGTCTGTATGTGTGTGATGCTTGTGTGAGTGCCTGTGGGATGTGTGGTGCCTATGTTTGCCTGAGCTACTTTTGTGTGTTGAGGTGAATGCATGCTTGTCTGATGGTGTGCTTGGGATAGGCTGGGGTACAGGGGATTGGGTTTGGGTGGAGGAAGTTGGAGGGGGGAGGCTAGACACAGGGACAATGGCTGCCATCAGTGCTGAGGCCAGAGATTGCAGGGTTCGATGATGGGCAGCCTGACCAGAATGAATGCCCTCCAGGAATGCATTAGTGTGTTGCAACTCCCTTTCTACACCCTGGATGGCATTCACAATGGTAGACTGCCCAACAGTGAGTGACCTGAGGAGGTCAATGGCCTCCTCACTGAGGGCAGCAGGGTTGACAGGGGCAGGGCCTGAGGTGCCTGGGGCGAAGGTGATGCCCACCCTCCTGTGTGAGCGGGCACGGGGCGAACGCTGAGGGGCTGTTGGGAGGGTGGTGCTGGTAGGGGAGGTGGCGGCTGTACCTGTAGAAGTGGGGGGCACAGATGGTGCCACCACCACAAGGGAGCTCCCATCGGCGGACGAGTCCGCGTCGCTGGTTGGTGATCTGGTGACCGACGTGTAGCTCCCCTCGCCCTCCGTCCCACTGGTGCATTCTGAGTCCGTGGTGTGGCCCTCCATGGCGATGTGGGATGCAGCTCCCTCGTGCTCCGGTGCCACTGTACCTCTGCCTGATGATGCTGATGCACAAAGAACAGGGAGAGCAGAAAAAGGGGGTGGGACGACAGAAGAAAGACAGGTTGAGTGCATGGCTTACCGCTTCCGTTGGCGGACAATACAGACACAGCAGCCCCCTGCACTACGCCATGCTCTTGGCCTCTACATATGCAATTCCTGGGATATGGCCTACATCGCTACAGGGGCATGTATACCTGTACTTGGCACTCTACTGAGGTGGGGTGGAGTGGCACATGGCCTGCATTACGGAGGGGCCTTGTCTATGGAAGTTGCCCTGGCCTAGGAAAACCCACAGCCCTCCTCCCACACCCAGACCCCTCAACTGCACGCAAAGTCCCCAGAATGAGGGTGTACTCACCCCCTTGTGTCTGCTGTGATGCCCTCAAGCGCCCATCCAACTCCGGGTAGGCCACCGCCAGGATCCGGAACATCAGGGGGGTCATGGGGCGACGGGCACCCCTCCCACATTGGGAGGCCATCCCCAGCTGAGCCTCCGCCGTCTTCTTGCTCCAGCGGCGAATGTCCTCCCATCTTTTCCGGCAGTGGGTGCCCCGTCTCTGGTGGACCCCCAGGGTCCGTACGTCATTGGCGATGGCACGCCAAATGTCCTTCTTCTGGTGGGCGCTGACCTACATGACATGCACAGGGGAAGAAGAGAAGTCATTACCAACTGCACCGTCGAAGTGAGTGGCCCCCTCCCTACTCAAGCCATGTGGCCCATTCATTCACATGCATTAATGTTCCCTGAACTCTCCCCCCTTCCCTCTTACCACCAGCCCTCTCCACCCAGACATAGCCCATACAACGTGCTCCCTGTGTACTTACCTGTTGGTCTGGAGGACCGTAGAGTAGCGTGTACTGGGGGAGGACCCCGTCTACTAGCTTCTCCAACTCCTGAGCAGTGAAGGCAGGGGCCCTTTCCCCAGACGCAGCAGCCATTGTCTCTTCCAGACCGAGGTCACATCAGCACTTGCAGTGTAGGTCCTCTCCTGTCGAAGATCAGGTATCGAGTGATTGAACAGATAGAAAATGGCGGTGACGTCCGCGGCGGTGCGTATCATCACCGCCGGCGCACTTCATCATTGGCTCCTGGGACCCATAGGGTCCAATGTTAACCAATGCAGCATTGCGCCGTGGTCTTCGACCGCCTACCGCGACGGTGTACAACGCCAGCGCAGTTACCTCACATCCCATTGTCCCAGTTTAGAGGTCAGGCAGCCGCCATTTGAGGGGCCCACATGGCTTCATTTACTACTGCGTCACACATACCTAGGCCTACACTCGACACACACACAGGAAGACTTTTGTCTTTGGTGTCGTGTTCTGTGTATCTGTGGGTACATACCTTGGATTTTGTTGACTCTGTGGTCGATGTTGTCCTTCCTAGGCACCTTCAGCTGTGACATTTGAGAAGATGGCGGAATCCTCCGGTGTACCGACCGCTGGTGGACCTGTTGACAATGTAGGAGCGACATTTAATCATCACCTACAGGTTTGACCGTGCCACTATCCAGGAACTATGTACCCAGTTGGAGCCAGACCTGGTGTCAGCAATCCGCCATCCCACAGGAATCCCCCCTGACGTGCAGGTGCTGTCAGTGCTCCATTTCCTTGCAAGTGGGTCTTTTCAGACAACAGTGGCCATGGCATCAGGGATGTCCCAGCCTATGTTTTAAAACATGTTGTCCAGAGTGTTGGCTGCCCTGCTGAAACACGTAAGGAGCTACATCGTTTTCCCTCAGGTGGAGGATTTGGCTACAGTGAAAGGTGACTTCTATGCCCTTGGACATATCCCCAACATCATAGGTGCTATTGATGGGACCCATGTAGCTCTGGTCCCCCCCCACAGGAGTGAACAGGTGTACAGGAACAGGAAGAGTTATCATTCGATGAATGTACAGATGGTATGTTTGGCAGACCAGTAGATCTCGCAGGTAAATGCTATGTTCCCTGGCTCAGTGCATGACGCCTACATCCTGCGCAATAGCAGCACCCTTATATGATGGGTCAACTCCAGAGGCACCGGGTGTGGCTATTAGGGGACTCTGGTTACCCCAACCTGTCATGGCTATTGACCCCAGTGAGGAATCCCAGGACCAGGGCAGAGGAACGCTACAATGAGGCCCATGGGCAGACTAGGAGGGTGATCGAACGCACCTTCGGCCTCCTGAAGGCCAGGTTCAGGTGCCTCCATCTGACAGGTGGTTCCCTATTCTACTCACCAAGGAAGGTGTGCCAGATCATCATTGCCTGCTCGATGCCTCACAATCTTGCTTTGCGACGCCAGGTGCCTTTTCTGCAGGAGGATGGTCCAGATGGTGGTGTTGTGGCAGCTGTGGAGCCTTTGGAGCCTGTGGACAGTGATGAGGAGGACGCTGAGGAAGAAGACATAGACAACAGGGAGTCAGTCATACAGCAACATTTCCAGTGACACACAGGTGAGAACAGTTTTCTTTTTACCATTACATTCACTTTCACACTTCTACCTCTACCCTGCCTGTCATTTCATAGCAGTATTTGGTCACTGAGTTGTACCTTTCCATTACGGTTTCACAGGTGTGGTTAGCAACGTGTGTCATCTGCTTGCATCCTTCAAGAACTTGTGATGTGTGACATAGGTATGTTGGCTTTACAATTGGAAACGCATTTTGACACTGTCATTGATAATACATATTTACCAAATCGCAGACTGACTCCAGATTGTTTTGTGCTTCAAGGGTGTTTATTTAAGTGCTCAAAAATGGAGGGGGGTAGTAATATGGTGATGGGGGACGGTGGAGGAATGTCCATGGCAGAGTCCAGTCCATTGGTCACACAGGTGCACTGCCCATATGGGCATAGGAAGTGGAGCTGGGGCAGTTTCAGTATGGACAGGGTAACAAAGTGGGACAGTGGGAGGACAATCAGGGTGGTCTCATTTCCTTGCGGGGTTCTTGCCATCTTGCTCTGTCCTGTTCCTGGATCTCAGGGACCGCTTGCGTGGTGGTTGTCCGTCTGCAGGGAGTGGGGTGCTGGTGTGGTGGTCCTGTGGCGGGGCGTCCTGTCGACTAGCACCGGCGGAGGTGGTGGGCAGTTCATCGCCCAGGCTAGTGTCAGGGGCCCCTTGGAGTGCCACGGTGTCCCTCATGGTCTTTTGTATGTCCATCAGCACCCCTACGATGGTGCCCAGGGTGGAGCTGATGGTTCTGAGCTCTTCCCTGAACCCCAAATACTGCTCCACCTGCAGGCGCTGGGTCTCCTGAAACTTGGCCAGGACCGTCGTGATCGTCTCCTGGGAGTGGTGGTAGGCTCCCATGATGGAGGATAGGGCCTCGTGGAGAGTGGGTTCCCTTGGCCTGTCCTCCCCCTGTCGCACAGCAGCCCTCCCAGTTCCCCTGTGTTCCTGGGCCTCCGTCCCCTGGACCGTGTGCCCACTACCACTGCCCCCAGGTCCCTGTTGTTGTTGGGGTGGTGGGTTATCCTGGGTTCCCTGTAGTGGTGGACACACCGTTGATTGACGTGTAGAGACCTATGTACAGTGCACGCGTGTAATGGTGTCCCCGCACTCACAAAGTCCGGGGAATTTGCCCTGAACGATGTGGGGGCACCTTGGCTAGTGCCAGGGTGCCCTCACACTAAGTAACTTTGCACCCAACCTTCACCAGGTGAAGGTTAGACATATAGGTGACTTATAAGTTACTTAAGTGCAGTGGTAAATGCCTGTGAAATAACGTGGACGTTATTTCACTCAGGCTGCACTGGCAGGCCTGTGTAAGAATTGTCAGATCTCCCCATGGGTGGCAAAAGAAATGCTGCAGCCCATAGGGATCTCCTGGAACCCCAATACCCTGGGTACCCCAGTGCCATATGCTAGGGAATTATAAGGGTGTTCCAGTATGCCAATGTGAATTGGTAAAATTGGTCACTAGCCTGTTAGTGACAATTTGTAAAGCAGAGATAGCATAACCACTGAGGTTCTGGTTAGCAGAGCCTCAGTGAGACGGTTAGGCATCGCACAGGGAACACATACATATAGGCCACAAACTTATGAGCACTGGGGTCCTGGCTAGCAGGGTCCCAGTGACACATAACAAACATACTGACAACATAGGGTTTTCACTATGAGCACTGGGCCCTGGCTAGCAGGATCCCAGTGAGATTGTGAAAACACCTTGACATATACTCACAAACAGGCCAAAAGTGGGGGTAACAAGGCTAGAAAGAGGCTACTTTCTCACAATAGGCATGTTTAGTATGGCCAGAAGGGTAATAGAAAATCCTGCTTATTGGTGAGGTTGGATTTTTAATTACTATTTTAGAAATGCCACTTTGAGAAAGTAAGCATTTCTCTGCACTTGAAATCCATCTGTGCCTTACAGCCTGTCTCCAATCCACGTCTGGGTTGGGCTTGCTGACAGCTCCCTTGTGCATTTCACCCAGACAACCACAAATACAGGACACTCAGTCACATCTACATTCATCTGTATATTAAATGGGTCTTCCTGGGCTGGAAGGGTGGAGGGGCCTGACACTTACATTTCAAAGGCTAGTGGCCTGCCCTCACACAATGGACTGCCAAACCCCCTACTGGGACCCTGGCAGACAGACCTGTACTGAAAGGGGACTTTGTGCACTTCAAAATCACTGTTTAAAGTCTCCCCCACTTCAAAGGCAATTTTGGGTAAATAAACTGGGTCCCTGACCCCACCAGCTCAGACACTTCCTGGGACAGACAGGATCCTGCAACCTTTCAAGAGGAGCTGCCTGGCTGCCCAAATGACTAACTTGGACTGCTTTGCTGTGAAGGACTGCTGCCTTGCTGTTACCCTGCTAGTTTGCTGACCTCTGACTTTCCTGAGAAGTGCTCGCCAATGGCTTGGACTGAGCTTGCGTCCTGTTCCTGAAGTCTCAGGGCCAAAAAGACTTCCTCTCTCAGTGAAAACTGACGCACAGCCTGCCAGGAACCACGCATAGCCTGCCCAGCAACGAGAAGATTGCTGTATCGCTGAGCTGGAACGACGCAGCCGGCTCCCCGAATGGAGATCAACGCAGCACCTGCATTGCGACTGCAACTTCGACACACAGCCACACCGGATCAACGCACAGCTGAGCTGGAACAATGCAGCTTGACTTCTTGAGTGAAGAATCGACGCAGCGCCTGCTGTGCGACAGAAACTCCGATGCCTCGCCCACCGGATTGGGACATCCCGCATGCCCAGGATTTCCACTATTGTCCCTGGGTGTCAAAAGTCCCTGCCTCACAGTGATGATCCAAGACTGCACACCAGAAATCAATGCAAAGCCCTTGCAGCGTGGGAAGAAACAACGCATGATCTCTGCCGCGTTAGGAAATCCGACGCACACCTTCCTTTTTCCATGCATCTCATACTCTGCGGTCTTTGTCCAAGTAATTTTGACGCAAACCAGGTACTTTGTGCACACAAGAGACAATTTCTGGATTTTTAAAGACTTAAGACTCTTCTTAATATTGCAGAAGTGACATTTCAACTTGTGCTTATCAAATCTTGATCGTTTTTGTAGGAAAGTACCATCTTTCTTGGCATGTTACCCCCAATTTTACATGTATGTCAGCATGTTTTTGCCTGTTTCACTGGGATCCTGCTAGCCAGGACCCCAGTGCTCATAGTTTGTGGCCTAAATGTGTATGCCTGTGTAGGGCCTAGCTGTGTCACTGAGGCTCTGCAAATAGAACCTCAGTGCTCATGCTCTCTCTGCATTTAAATTTGTCACTATAGGCTAGAGACTACATTTACCAATTTCAATTGGCATACTGGAACACCCTTATAATTCCCTAGTATATGGTAACTAGGTGCCCAGGGTATTGGGGTTCCAGGAGAACCATATGGGCTGCAGCATTTCTTTTGCCACCCATAGGGAGCTCAGACAAACCTTTGCACAGGACTGCCATTTTCACTGCACCTAAGTAACTTATAAGTCACCTATATGTCTAACCTTCACTTGCTGAAGGTTAAGTGCAAAGTTACTAAGTGTGAGGGCACCCTTGCACTAGCAAAGGCGCCCCACATAGTTCAGGGCCATTTCCCCGGACTTTGTGAGTGCAGTGACACCATTGCTCGCGTGCACTACATATAGGTCAATACCTGTAAGGAAATGCCTCCTTGCCATGGTTACCCCCTGACTTTTTGCCTTTGCTGATGCCAAGTTATGATTGGAAAGTGTGCTGAGGCCTGCTAACCAGGCCCCAACACCAGTGTTCTTTCCCTAAACTGTTCCTTTGTCTCCACAATTGGCACAACCCTGGCACCCAGGTAAGTTCCTTGTAACTGGTACCCCTGGTACCAAGGGCCCTGATGCCAGGGAAGGTCTCTAAGGGCTGCAGCACGTCTTATGCCACCCTAGGGACCCCTCACTCAGCACAGACACACTGCTTGCCAGCTTGTGTGTGCTGGTGGGGAGAAAATGACTAAGTCGACATGGCACTCCCCTCAGGGTGCCATGCCAACCTCACACTGCCTGTGGCATAGGTAAGTCACCCCTCTAGCAGGCCTTACAGCCCTAAGGCAGGGTGCACTATACCACAGGTGAGGGCATAGGTGCAGGAGCACTATGCCCCTACACTGTCTAAGCAAAACCTTAGACATTGTAAGTGCAGGGTAGCCATAAGAGTATATGGTCTGGGAGTCTGTCAAACATGAACTCCACAGCACCATAATGGCTACACTGAAAACTGAAGTTTGGTATCAAACTTCTCAGCACAATAAATGCACACTGATGCCAGTATGCACATTATTGTAAAAATACACCCAGAGGGCATCTTAGAGATGCCCCCTGAAAACATACCCGACTTCCAGTGTGGGCTGACTAGTTTTGCCAGCCTGCCACACACCAGACATGTTGCTGGCCACATGGGGAGAGTGCCTTTGTCACTCTGTGGCCAGTAACAAAGCCTGTACTGGGTGGAGGTGCTTCTCACCTCCCCCTGCAGGAACCGTAACACCTGGCAGTGAGCCTCAAAGGCTCACCCCTTTTGTTACAGTGCCACAGGGCATCCCAGCTAGTGGAGATGCCCACCCTCCGGCCACTGCCCCCACTTTTGGCGGCAAGGCTGGAGGAGATAATGAGGAGTCACTGGCCAGTCAGGACAGCCCCTAAGGTGTCCTGAGCTGAGGTGACTCTGACTTTTAGAAATCCTCTATCTTGCAGTTGGAGGATTCCCCCAATAGGATTAGGGATGTGCCCCCCTCCCCACAGGGAGGAGGCACAAAGAGGGTGTAGCCACCCTCAGGGCTAGTAGCCATTGGCTACTATCCTCCCAGACCTAAACACACCCCTAAATTGAGTATTTAGGGGTCCCCAGAACCGAGGAAGATAGATTCCTGCAACCTGAAGACAAAGAAGGACTGCTGACCTGAAGCCCTACAGAGAAGACGGAGACACCAACTGCTTTGGCCCCATCCCTACCGGCCTGTCTCCCTACTTCAAGAAAAACTGCAACAGCGACGCATCCCCCAGGGTCCAGCGACCTCTGAAGCCTCAGAGGACTACCCTGCATCTAAAAGGACCAAGAAACTCCCGAGGACAGCTGCTCTGTTCAACTAAACTGCAACTTTGCAACAAAGAAGCAACTTTTAAAGACCACACGTTTCCCGCCGGAAGCGTGAGACTTTCCACTCTGCACCCAACGCCCCCGGCTCGACCTGCGGAAAACTAACACTAGAGGGAGGACTCCCCGGCGACTGCGAGCCCGTGAGTAGCCAGAGTTGACGCCCCTGAGCCACCACAGTGACGCCTGCAGAGGAAATCCAAAGGCTTCCCCTGACCGCGACTGCCTGCTTCAAGGAACCCGACTCCAGTGCAGGAGCAACCCCCAGGTGACCCTCTGCCTAGCCCAGGTGGTGGCTACCCCGAGGAGCTCCCCCTGTGCCTGCCTGCATTGCTGAAGAGACCCCCGGTCTCCCCATTGATTCCTATTGAAAACCCGACTCCTGTTTGCACTCTGCACCCGGCCGCTCCCGTGCCGCTTAGGGTGTACTTTCTGTGCCTGCTTGTGTCCCCCCCGGTGCCCTACAAAACCCCCCTGGTCTGCCCTCCGAAGTCACGGGTACTTACCTGCTGCTAGACTGGAACTGGGGCACCCCTATTTCCATTTAAGCCTATGTGTTTTGGGCACCACTTTGACCTCTGCACCTGACCGGCACTGAGCTGCTGGTGTGGTGACTTTGGGGTTGCCTTGAACCCCCAAAGGTGGGCTACCTTGGACCCAACTTTGAACCCTGTAAGTGTTTTACTTATCTGTGAACTTAACAAATACTTACCTCCCCCAGGAACTGTTGATTTTTGCACTGTGTCCACTTTTAAAATAGCTTATTGCCATTTTTGCCAAAACTGTACATGCTATTGTGATAATTCAAAGTTCCTAAGATGCCTGAGTGAAATACCTTTCATTTAAAGTATTCTTTGTAAATCTTGAACCTGTGGTTCTTAAAATAAACTAAGAAAATATATCTTTCTATATAAAAACCTACTGGCCTGAAATTGTCTTTGAGTGTGTGTTCCTCATTCATTGCCTGTGTGTGTACAACAAATGCTTAACACTAATACCCTCTGATAAGCCTACTGCTCGACCACACTACCACATAATAGAGCATTAGAATTATCTCTTTTTGCCACTATCAACCTCTAAGGGGAACCCTTGGACTCTGTGCGTGCTATTTCTTATTTTGAAATAGTACATACAGAGCCAACTTCCTACAATACCTATATGTAGCTTCACAATGGTAACTCCGAATATGGCCATGTAACGTGTATAAGATCATGAAATTGTCCCCCCATTCCAAATCTGGTATTGGGGAGCCAATTCCATGCGTCCCCAAGGCTCCAGCATGGACCCCGGGTACTGCCAAACCAGCTCTCTGGGGTTTTCTCTGCAGCTACCGCTGCTGCCAACCCACAGACAGGGTTCTGCCCTCCTGGGGCCTGGGCAGCCTCGTCCCAGGAAGGCAGAACAGTGTATTTCCTCTGAGAGAGGGTGTTACACCCTCTCTCTTTGGAAATAGGTGTTAAAGGGTGGGGAGGGGTAGCCTCTCCCAGCCTCTGGAAATGCTTTGAAGGGCACAGATGGTACCCTCCTTGCATAAGCCAGTCTACACCGGTGTAGGGAACCCCCACTCCCTGCTCTGGTGCGAAACTCGACAAAGGAAAGGGGAGTGACCACTCCCCTGTCCATTACCACCCCAGGGGGGGTGCCCAGAGCTCCTCCAGTGTGTCTCAGACCTCTGCCATCTTGTATTTAGAGGTGTGGGGGCACTCTGGAGGCCTCTGAGTGGCCAGTGCCAGCAGGTGATGTCAGAGACCTCTCCTGATAGGTGCATACCTGACTAGGTAGCTAATCCCCCTCTGAGGGCTATTTAGAGTCTCTCCAGTGGGCTTTTCCTCAGATTACGGCTTGCAAGAATTCATCAGGGTTCCTCTGCATTTCTATCTTCGACTTCTGCCAAGGATCGACCGCTGACTGCTCCAGGACGCCTGCAAAACTGCAAAAAAGTAGCCAGAAGAGTACCAGTGACATTGTAGCGCCTAATCCTGCCGGCTTTCTCGACTGTTTCCTGGTGGTGCATCCTCTTGGGGCTGCCTGCCTTCACCCTGCACTGGAAGCCACAAAGAAATCTCCTGTGGGTTGACGGAGTCTTCCCCTGCTCCAGCAGGCACAAAACTTCAGCTTCACTGGTACTCTGGGTCCCCTCTCATCCTGACGAGCATTGCACCTGGAACACAGGTGGTGAACCCAAGTGACCCAGACTTTCCAGTGGTCCAACTGTCCAAATTTGGAGGAGGTAAGTTCTTGCCTCCCCTCCCCAGTCAGTAAAGCTGTGCACTGTGTGATCTGCAGCTACAAGGGCTTCTGTGCATATTTCCAAGAAATCCTGCATGCACAGCTGAGCCTAGGTCCCCAGTACTCCGTCCTGTGATGCTCAACACCCTGAGTTGATCTCCGGTGTCATGGGACCTCTCTTTGCAGTGTTGAGACAACCACCGTGTTCAGTCTTCTTGAACCTGTGTTCAAGGACGTCTGTGGGTGCATCCTTCCTGTCAGTGGGCTCTCTACGTTGCTGAGGGCGCCCTCTGTCAACTCTCCCAAGTGGCAACATCCTAGTCCTTCCTGGGCCCAGGCAGCACCCTTTTTCTCCAACTGCAACTCTTGCAGGTAGCAAGGCTTGTTTGCAGTATTTTGCCAAGGAAACAACTCTGCATCCTCCAGCACACTGTGGGACATCTTCTGCATGAAGAAGAACTTCCTACCTCCTTTTGTTGTTGCAAAACCTGCAGCTTCTTCCAACCAGAGGCAGCCATTTTGCACCTTCATCCGGGGTTTAGTGGGCACCTGCCCCCCCTGGACACTTTAGCGACTCTTGGACTTGGTCCCCTTCCTTTGCAGGTCTTCAGGTCCAGGAATCTGTCTTCAGTTCTTTACAGTCTGTTGTGGTCCTTGCAAAATCCTTTATCACGACTTTAGTGTGTTTTTGGGGAAATAGTAGTACTTTACTCCTACTTTCCAGGGTCTTGGGGTGGGGTCTCCTTTACCCCCTTAGTGTTTTCTCACACTCCCACTGACCCTCTACACACTACACTAGCCTAGGGGTGCATTTGTGGTTCGCATTCCACTTTCTTAGTATATGGTTTGTGTTGCCCCTAGGCCTATTGTGTTTTACAGTGTTTGCACTACTTTCTGACTGTTTTACTTACCTGATTTGATTAGTTGTGTGTATTTTGTGTATGTTACTTACCTCCTAAGGGAGCATATCCTCTGAGATATTTCTGGCACATTGTCACAAAAATAAAGTACCTTTATTTTTAGTAACTATGAGTATTGTCTTTCTTATGATATAGAACCTATATGATATAAGTGGTTTTGCATGAGCTTTGCATGTCTCCTAGTTCAGCCTTGGCTACTCTGCTATAGCTACCTCTATCAGCCTAAGCTGCTAGAACACTACTACACTCTTCTAATAAGGGATAACTGGACCTGGCATGTGGTGTAAGTACCATTGGTACCCACACCAAGCCAGGCCAGCCTCCTACAGTTTTGACATAATGTAATCAGATAAATATCTTATATTTTTTAAATCTGTGTGGTGTATTTTTGTGGTGTCTTGTCTTCACTGTGTTATTGCATGATTTATTGCACAAATAGTTTACACATTGCCTTCTAAGTTAAGCCTGGCTGCTCAGTGCCAAGCTACCAGAGGGTGGGCATAGGATAATTTGGATTGTGTGGCACTTACCGTGACTAGGATTGTGGTCCCTATTTGGACAAGGGTGTATACCTCTGCCAGCTAGAGACCCCATTTCTAACAGGAACCATAGTAAGTCCTTTGTCCCTGTAACGAAAAGTATGGTTTGATTGTGCATTGCTGGGCTACTCGGATTCCGATGCCCTTTTCCACTCTCTTGAGACTAGAGACTTCTTTACCCCTGCTCAAAGAGGTAAACTCTTGAGCAAATCCATTCGCACTTACTTGACTGAATCTTGATTTGACTCTGGCTTTCAGAGGCTTTACCTGCTGACACATCCTGCTGGACTTTTGTAACAAAGCTCCTAATTTTCTCTTAGTTTAGCCCATTAGGGAATTTTCCCTTTATGGAAAAGTGAATTTGATACATTGATATCAACTCAACATTTTATTGTATTTGCTCATTTTGTATTGATTTGAATTATTTAAGGGAGACTTCAATGAAACTGATCTTTTATCTTCAATAACCTTAACCCCCTGCACGCCATGGACGTAATGGTTACGTCCATGGCTGCACCTGTGAGGCGCCATGGATGTAACCATTACGTCCATTTAACAGCCCTCCCTTCCCCTTCCACCCCGCCCCCCCATGACATCAGCGCGCTGACATCATGAAAGGGAGCAAAGACGCGTTGGAAGCCATTTGCTTCCAGCGTGTCTTCGAGGAAAGGAGATAAGTTTTACCTCCGGGCGGGGAGGGGGGGGATTCCTGTGAAAGAGGCATTGAGGGAAAGGAAAGGGTTTTTCTTTCCCTCAATGTCTCTTTGACACTGATGTGCAAATGGTGCAGCAGCCATCGGCTGAAAGGCTTCCTATTGGAAGACCTGACACGTGGGTTGCACCAAACATGGAGCAGCCACAGTTACCTGCCTTTACTGGTTTCCCAGGGTGTCGAGTTAATATGGAAAACTTTTTGCCCGTCAACTTTTTTGAGTTGTTTCTGGACCATATATTTTTGGAAGAGATGGTTGAGCAGACTAATTTGTATGCAGAGCAGTATTTGAGGAACAACGCTGACAGACTTAGGCCACACTCTAGAGCTAGCCGGTGGATTCCCACAAATCTGGAAGAGTTGAAAATGTTCTTGGGTTTAACTTTTTGATGGGTGTAGGAAAGTACCATCTTGCCTGGCATGTTACCCCCATATTTCACTGTATATATGTTGTTTTAGTTGTATGTGTCACTGGGACCCTGCCAGCCAGGGCCCCAGTGCTCATAAGTGTGCCCTGTATGTGTTCCCTGTGTGATGACTAACTGTCTCACTGAGGCTCTGCTAATCAGAACCTCAGTGGGTTTGCTCTCTCTCCTTTCTAAATTGTCACTAACAGGCTAGTGACCAATTTCACCAATTCACATTGGCATACTGGAACACCCTTATAATTCCCTAGTATATGGTACTGAAGTACCCAGGGTATTGGGGTTCCAGGAGATCCCTATGGGCTGCAGCATTTATTTTGCCACCCATAGGGAGCTCTGACAATTCTTACACAGGCCTGCCAGTGCAGCCTGAGTGAAATAACGTCCACGTTATTTCAGAGCCATTTACCACTGCACTTAAGTAACTTATAAGTCACCTATATATCTAACCTTTACCTGGTAAAGGTTGGGTGCTAAGTTACTTAGTGTGTGGGCACCCTGGCACTAGCCAAGGTGCTCCCACATCGTTCAGGGCAAATTCCCCGGACTTTGTGAGTGCGGGGCCACCATTACACATGTGCACTGTACATAGGTCTCCACCTATGTACAGCGTCACAATGGTAACTCCGAACATGGCCATGTAACATGTCTAGGATCATGGAATTGTCACCCCAATGCCATTCTGGCATTTGGGAGACAATTCCATGATCCCCCGAGTCTCTAGCACAGACCCGGGTACTGCCAAACTACCTTTCCCGGGGTTTCACTGCAGCTGCTGCTGCTGCCAACCCCTCAGACAGGTTTCTGCCCTCCTGGGGTCCAGCCAGGCCTGGCCCAGGAAGGCAGAACAAAGGACTTCCTCAGAGTCTTTGGAAAAAGGTGTCAGGGCTGGGGAGGAGTAGCCTCCCCCAGCCTCTGGAAATGCTTTGATGGGCACAGATGGTGCCCATCTCTGCATAAGCCAGTCTACACCGGTTCAGGGATCCCCCAGCCCTGCTCTGGCACGAAACTGGACAAAGGAAAGGGGAGTGACCACTCCCCTGACCTGCACCTCCCAGGCGAGGTGCCCAGAGCTCCTCCAGTGTGCTCCAGACCTCTGCCATCTTGGAAACAGAGGTGCTGCTGGCACACTGGACTGCTCTGAGTGGCCAGTGCCAGCAGGTGACGTCAGAGACTCCTCCTGATAGGCTCTTACCTGTGTTACTAGCCTATCCTCCTTCCTAAGTAGCCAAACCTCCTTTTCTGGCTATTTAGGGTCTCTGCTTTGGGGAATTCTTTAGATAACGAATGCAAGAGCTCATCAGAGTTCCTCTGCATCTCTCTCTTCACCTTCTGCCAAAGGATCGACCGCTGACTGCTCAGGACGCCTGCAAAACCGCAACAAAGTAGCAAAGACGACTACTGCAACCTTGTATCGCTGATCCTGCCGCCTTCTCGACTGTTTTCCTGGTGGTGCATGCTCTGGGGGTAGCCTGCCTCCTCTCTGCACTAGGAGCTCTGAAGAAATCTCCCGTGGGTCGACGGAATCTTCCCCCTGCAACCGCAGGAAACAAAAGACTGCATCACCGGTCCTCTGGGTCCCCTCTTAGCATGACGAGCGTGGTCCCTGGAACTCAGAAACTCTGTCCAAGTGACTCCCACAGTCCAGTGACTCTTCAGTACAAGTTTGGTGGAGGTAAGTCCTTGCCTCCCCATGCTAGACTGCATTGCTGGGTACGGCGTGATTTGCAGCTGCTCCGGCTCCTGTGCACTCTTCCAGGATTTCCTTTGTGCACAGCCAAGCCTGGGTCCCCGACACTCTAACCTGCAGTGCACAACCTCCTGAGTTGTCCTCCGGCGTTGTGGGTCTCCCTTTTGTGTCTTGGGGTGAGCTCCAGTTCACTCCTCTTTGTAGTGCCTGTTCCGGCACTTCTGCGGGTGCTGCCTGCTCCTGTGAGGGCTCCCTGACTTGCTGGGTGCCCCCTCTGTCTCCTCATCCAAGTGGCAACATCCTGGTCCCTCCTGGGCCACAGCAGCATCCAAAAACCCGAACCGCGAACTTTGCAGCTAGCAAGGCTTGTTTGCGGTCTTTCTGCGTGGGAACACCTCTGCAAGCTTCTTCACGACGTGGGACATCCATCCTCCAAAGGGGAAGTTCCTAGTCCTCTTCGTTTTTGCAGAATCCACAGCTTCTACCATCCGGTGGCAGCTTCTTTGCACCCTCAGCTGGCATTTCCTGGGCATCTGCCCAATCTCGACTTTGTCGCGACTCTTGGACTTGGTCCCCTTGTTCCACAGGTACTCTCGTCCGGAAATCCACTTTGGTTGCATTGCTGGTGTTGGTCTTCCTTGCAGAATTCCCCTATCACGACTTCTGTGCTCTCTGAGGAATATAGGTGCCCTTTACACCAACTTTTCAGGGTCTTGGGGTGGGCTATTTTTCTAACCCTCACTGTTTTCTTACAGCCCCAGTGACCCTCTACAAGCTCACATAGGTTTGGGGTCCATTCGTTTTTCGCATTCCACTTTTGGAGTATATGGTTTGTGTTGCCCCTATACCTATGTGCTCCTATTGCAATCTACTGTAATTCTACATTGCTTGCATTACTTCCTTTTGCTATTACTGCATAGTTTTGGTATTGTGTACATATATCTTGTGTATATTTGGCATCCTCATACTGAGGGTACTCACTGAGATACTTTTGGCATATTGTCATAAAAATAAAGTACCTTTATTTTTAGTATATCTGTGTATTGTGTTTTCTTATGATATTGTGCACATGACACCAGTGGTATAGTAGGAGCTTTGCATGTCTCCTAGTTCAGCCTAAGCTGCTCTGCTATAGCTACCTTCTATCAGCCTAAGCTGCTAGAAACACCTCTTCTACACTAATAAGGGATAACTGGACCTGGTACAGAGTGTAAGTACCCCTTGGTACCCACTACAAGCCAGGCCAGCTTCCTACAATGGGGCTGATAAAGAAGCCATCACTGTCTTCATATTGGTCTACTAGTCCCTTGAAGGCAACTGCTAAATTTCCTACCATCATGAGTCGTAACCGGTATGAGCTTCTTCTTCGGATGTTGCATTTTATAGATAATGCTTTAGCCTTGCCACGAGAGCACCCTGATTTTGACCGTCTTTTTAAGATTAGACCTGTCCTTGATCATTTGGTAGATCGGTTTTTAGAGATCTATGTTACAGGCAAAGAAATATCTGTAGATGAGTCTTTGGTCCTGTTCAAGGGTTGTTTGGTTTTTAGGCAGTACATTCCTAGCAAGAGGGTATGGTATGGAATTAAGATGTATATGCTGTCTGAAAGTAGTACAGGATATGTTTATAATTTCCGGGTCTATATTGACCCCCCTGGTTGTCCACTCACTTTTGGAGTTAGTGAGAAAATTGTGTGGGAACTTGGTAGGCGACTGTTTAACAAAGGTCACCATTTATATGCAGATAACTTCTACACTGGAGTTCAGTTGTTCAAGGAGTTGTTAAGAGTGGACACTGTTGCTTGTGGCACAATCCGCTCTAATCGGAAAGGCTATCCAAGAGAGCTTGACTGTCAAAAACTTGAGAAGGGACAGTGCAGTGCCTTGCGGAATGATGAGCTGCTAGCTCTGAAATTTGTAGACAGGAGGGATGTGTACATGCTAACTACCATCCGTGATGGGAGTACTTTACCTGTGGCTGTTTGGGGTCAAGTTGCTGAAGTGCGCAAACCTGTGTGCATTTTATTCTATAGTAAGCACATGGGTGGTGTTGATAGAGTAGATCAGAGGTTGGAACCTTACACTGCTGCTCGTAAGTCTTATGTTTGGTATAAGAAATTAGCGGTTCACCTGTTCCACTTGGCAACTTTTAATGCTTTTGTTGTGTTCAAGGATAGTTCACCAGAGTCAAGGATGACATTTGTGAAATTTCAGGAGTCTATCATAGCGAGCCTTGTTGTGCTGGAACAGGCAAGAGTTCCTAGAGAAGCAGTGGAGGAGGATGTGGCTAAATTGAAACTTTGCTGAGCACATTCCTCCCACGGCCAAAAAAAACTTTCCTGCTAAGAGATGTAGAGTCTGTGCTCGAAGAGGTATCAGGAAGGAGACTCGTATGTACTGCCCCGATTGTCCTTCAAAGCCTGGGGTGTGTGTGGGTGGCTATTTCAGGAGCTACCACACACAGAAGAATTATTGGGAAAGTCCGTCAGCGTAAACTGCTGTTTTATATTTTTATATGTTCAGTTTCACAGTTGGCATTACTGTCATGTTTTCAGTTAGAGCTTTTGTGTTTGTAGTTTTGTACTTATTTATAGTTAGTGGTTTCTTTGTTGTTTAAAAACAAAAGTGATGTCGGTGTGCGTGGGGTTGTGCTTGGCTGGCGGTGTGAGTGGGGTGGTGCTTGGCTGGCGGTGTGCGTGGGGTGGCGCTTGGCTGGCGGTGTGAGTGGGGTGGCGTTTGGCTGGCGGTGTGAGTGGGGTGGCACTTGGCTGGCAGTGTGCGTGGGGTGGCGCTTGGCTGGCGGTGTGAGTGGGGTGGCGCTTGGCTGGCGGTGTGCGTGGGGTGGCGCTTGGCTGGTGGTGCCAGCCAAATGCCAGTCCACACACTCATCAGCTGGTGTGATTGCTGTATCAGGCATGTGGGCGTATGAAAGTGATGAGCCTTTGAAGGGCGCTGTTGATGCAAGTGTTGTAATGTGCTGGGCCCGTGGCTGGCGGCGTGAATGGACTTGTGCATGTCATGTATGGAAGGTGTGTGAATGGACTGTAAAGCGGTTGGTGCCTTGTCGTGGCTTTACAGCTCACGAGCTGTGAGTCATTGGTTCAGTTTTTTGGCCTTTCAGTTATTAACAGTGCATTTCATTTTTGTGAAATCTCTTGTTAATAAAATTTGATCCAATGAACCATCACTCACCCTCATGCCAAATCCAACCAGTATGTGTGGTAAAAATGACAAAACCTGCTCTGCTGTAATCAGGCATCGCAGCACACCTGTGACACGCTAGGGGGGTCATTCTGAGTCTGGCGGGCAGCGGAGGCCGCCCGCCAGACTTCCCCCCTCCAAAATACCGCTCCGCGGTCGAAAGACCGCTGAGGGTATTTTGGGTTTTGCACTGGGCTGGCGGGCGACCGCCAAAAGGCCGCCCGCCAGCCCAGTGCAAAAAACCCTTCTCACGAGGACGCCGGCTCAGAATTGAGCCGGCGGAGTGGGAAGGTGAGACGGGTGCAGTTGCACCCGTCGCGAATTTCAGTGTCTGCAAAGCAGACACTGAAATTCTTTTTGGGGCCCTCTTATGGGGGCCCCTGCAGTGCCCATGCCATTGGCATGGGCACTGCAGGGGCCACCAGGGGCCCCGCAACACCCCATACCGCCATCCTGTTCCTGCCGGGAGACCCGCCATCCTGTTCCTGGCGGGAGAACCGCCAGGAACAGGATGGCGGTATGGGGTGTCAGAATCCCCATGGCGGCGCAGCAAGCTGCGCCGCCATGGAGGATTCAATAGGGCAGCGGAAAACCGGCGGGAGACCGCCGGTTTTCCCTTTCTGACCGCGGCCAAACCGCCGCGGTCAGAATGCCCTGCGGGGCACCGCCAGCCTGTTGGCGGTGCTCCCGCCGACCCTGGCCCCGGCGGTCCGTGACCGCCGGGGTCAGAATCACCCCCTAGGTGTCTTGGGTGGGACCCCGATGATGAAGCATGCCACCAACTTGGTTGGTGGGTGAAGGGTCCTTTTAACATAACCAAAGTGCGTTTCTTTTCACAATTTTAGTGTTTGGAACAACACATAAGTATGTGGACACATCAAATTGATCTATTGCAAAACTACCTGTGTTTGGGGGGGCACCTATGTTTTTGGTCCTGGATGCGGCCTTCATCTAGGGAAACCTACCAAACCCAGACATGTTATAAAAATAGACACCCCAAGGAGTCCAAGGAGGTGTGGCTTGCCTGGATCCCCCAACACTTTTTTACCCTGACTCATCTGCAAACCTCAACATTTGCTTAAAAAAGCATATTTTCCTCACTTTTCTTTGTAGGATCACCGCTGCGGCACAAATTTCCTACCACCCAGTTTTCTCTCAGTCTCCCAAGTAAAATGATAGCTCACTTGTATGGGTCCCCAAAGCAGAGTCAGCCTAAAAGATGTATAAAAGAAAAATATGTGCTTATTTACTTGCTGTGCTTGTTACGACTCTGTCGTCCCATTTCCAGGGGGCGCTGTAATGGGACTGTCAGAAGCCTGGGAATCACCTTGAACACCTATCTAGAGTCCCTTGCTGACTCCTGTTTGTTTCACTTTTCACCATGGTACACTTGTATAGTACTACATTTGCTTCTTGGGACTGCAAATCCCATAATGCACAGCTTGGTAGTCAGGAAAACCCGGATTCTGTTTCCCATTGTTTTCAATGGGAGAAGTCCAGTTGCTCCTTTTCACTGGATCCTCTCCTCCAGGACTTGCAAGTGTCTGAAATTACACACACCTGTGACCACTCCTGTGCAGCCCAGCTTGGAACTGCTTATAAGCAGCCATTTCCTCAAGCTCCCCGTCGTGCATTGGACGTCAATTCCTTTGTGTTACAGACCCCTTGTCGGATGGTGTTCCTGTTCTGTTCCAGCCTGATCCTGTTTCCTGGTTCTCTGCTCTGTTCCTGATTGTTCCAGCCAGAGTCTGCTCCCTACTTCTTAGCCTTGTACCTGTTTGTTTCTTCCAGAGCCTGCTCCCTGTTTCTCTGCCCTGCTCCTGCCTTGTTTCAGCCTGAACCTGCTCTCTGTTTCCCAGTCCTGTTTACTACTCATTCCAGTCCTGTCCTTGCCTGTTCCAGCCAGAGCCTGCTCTCAGTTTCCCAGTCATGTCTCTGTTTGTCCCAGCCAGAAGTTTGCGCCCTGTTTTCAAGTCCTAGACCCGCCTTTGCTTCAGCCCGAGCCTGTTCCTAGTTCTTGCCTCTGCCTCTTAGTTTGTTCCCTTCTGTTTCTGTTTCTTCTTGGTTCTTTGTGTCTGGTAAGTGTTCTATCAGTCTTCACCAGTGTATACGTGTCCTCCTTTGTACTGGGGTTGGCTCCTGGTTTCCAGGAGGCAATTCCAGCCCCCATCCTTGTCCAGTGTTATACGTTGTCTTTCGTGCCTAACAGTGACAGTGTGCTATTGCTGTTTTCTCAGGAATCGCCACTGTGTTTCGAGCTGGACCCACAAGAGCGTGTCCTGTGTATGTAAGTACTATCCTTGTTTGTGCTCTAGGGTCCAGAGACAGAATCACTTCTGCTGCCTCCTTTCTATGGGGCTGGCAGGGTGACTGTCTGTAAGAGCAAACTGCACAGAGGCATTGGGATTCCCTGTCACTGTGGGGGGTTCTGCGCCTTACTCTGTGTACAACCCCAGCGTGTTTGTCCACTAGTAATCAGTTTCCATTTGTTCACACAAGGGTTGCTCTGCTTTTACTTTCCTGTTTCCTGTGCCTGTTCATAGCTGTCCTTTCTGTGTATGCCTTTAGCTGCTCTTCTGCCCCAGTACACCACCTCTTTAGGATATTCGGTGACCTCAAGGGGTGTCCCAAGCAAAGTCCTGATCAGACCCGCCCGAAACCGTGACAGTGCTATCCCCTGAATCTCTAAAGGTTATTGTCATTTTTCTGTTGCAGGAACCTGGGCCACCCACACGAGTGAGGTACCATTTTTTTTGGGAGACTTGGGGGAACGCTGGGTGAAAGGAAATTTGTGGCTCCTTTCAGATTCCAGAACTTTCTGTTACCAAATTGAGAGGAACAGGTGTTTTTTGGCCCAATTTTGAGGTTTGCAAAGGATTCTGGGTAACAGAACCTGGTGAGAGCCCCACAAGTCACCCCATCTTGGATTCCCCTAGGTGTCTAGTTTTCAAAAATGTGCAGGTTTGTTAGGTTTCCCCGGGTGCTGGCTGCGCTAGAGGCAAAATCCACAGCTACGGACTTTCAAAAAAACATGTCAGATTTCAATGTAAAAATGTGATGCGCCCATTTTGTGTTTCCTGTCGTGAGCATTAGGCCTAACCACGCAAGTGAGGTACCATTTTTATTGGAAGACTTGGGGGAACACAGAATAGCAAAACAAGTGTTATTGCCCCTTGTCTTTCTCTACATTATTTCCTTCCAGATGTAAGGCAGTGTGTAAAAAAGACGTCTATTTGAGAAATGCCCTGTAATTCACATGCTAGCATGGGCACCCCGGAATTCAGAGATGTGCAAATAACCACTGCTTCTCAACACCTTATCTTGTGCCCATTTTGGAAATACAAAGGTTTTCTTGATACCTATTTTTCACTTTTTATATTTCAGCAAATTAATTGCTGTATACCTGGTATAGAATGAAAACCCATTGCAAGGTGCAGCTCATTTATTGGCTGTGAGTACCTAGGGTTCTTGATGAACCTACAAGCCCTATTTATCCCTGCAACCAAAAGAGTCCAGCAGACGTAACAGTAGATTGCTTTCAAAATTCTGACATCGCAGGAAAAAGTTATAGAGTAAAACGTGGAGAAAAATGGCTGTTTTTTTCACCTCAATTTCAATATTCTTTTATTTCAGCTGCTATTTCTGTAGGAAACACTTGTAGGATCTACACGAATGACCCCTTGCTGAATTCAGAATGTTGTCTACTTTTCAGAAATGTTTAGCTTTCTGGGACCCAGCATTGGTTTCTCACCCATTTCTGTCACTAACTGGAAGGAGGCTGAAAGCACAAAAAATAGTAAAAATGGGGTATGACCCAGTAAAATGACAAAATTGTGTTGAAAAATGGGTTTTTCTAATTAAACTCTGCCTGTTCCTGAAAGCTGGGAAGATGGTGATTCTATCACTGCAAACCCTTTGTTGATGCCACTTTCAGGGGAAAAAACACAAGCCTTCTTCTGCAGCCCTTTTCCCCCATTTAAAAAAAAAAAAAAAGAAATTCGCTGTATTTTGGCTAATTTCTTGGTCTCCTTCAGGGCAACCCACAAAGTCTGAGTACCTCAAGAATCCCTAGAATGTTGGAAAAAAAGGACGCAAATTTGGCATGGGTAGCTTATGTGGAGAAAAAGGTATGAGGGCCTAAGCGCGAACTGCCCCAAATAGTCAAAAAAAGGCCTGGCACAGGAGGGGGAAAAGGCCTGGCAGCGAAGGGGTTAAATGATTCCAATTTGTAACTTTGCTAATCTGTTTAGCAACTTTTATGGTTTGCAAATCTACAGATGTCTGTCATTCCTGTGGGGCTTAATGTGCTTGACCCATCATTAAGGGATTGTTGATTTGTTGATGTCTGGCCTCAGCCCAGGGTTAAGGGTCCATCGGCCCTAGCGCAGCTTGTACTTGACTTTACACCAACGACCTGCACTGCGCAACTCCCATCCAGCTGCAACATCAGCGAAATATGAGCAAACAGCCACAGGATTGGCAGGAGGCCTGGTCTCTGTAGAGGTAAGTAGAGGTTGTGTGTACTGCTGTACAGAAGCACACACTGAGGTGCACCGCTACATTGGTATTCACAGGCTTCCTTCCAGACATCCACAGGCTTCCTTCCAGACATCCACAGGCTTCCTTCCAGACATCCACAGGCTTCTTTCCAGACATCCACAGGCTTCTTTCCAGACATTCACAGGCTTCCTTCCAGACATTCAAAGGCTTCTTTCCAGACACAGGATTCCTTCCAGACATTCACAGGCTTCTTTCCAGACATTCACAGGCTTCTTTCCAGATATACACAGGTTTCTTTTCAGACATTCACAGGCTTCCTTCCAGACATTCACAGGCTTCCTTCCAGACATTCACAGGCTTCTTACCAGACATTCACAGGCTTCTTTTCAGACATTCAAAAGCTTCTTTCCAGACATACACAGGCTTCTTTACAGACATTCACGGGCTTCTTTCCAGACATTCACGGGCTTCTTTACAGACATTCACGGGCTTCTTTCCAGACATTCATAGGCTTCTTTCCAGACATTCACAGGCTTCCTTCCAAACATTCACAGGCTTCCTTCCAGACATTCACAGGCTTCCTTCCAGACATTCACAGGCTTCTTTGCAGACACAGTCTTCTTTCCAGACACAGGCTTCCTTCCAGACATTCACAGGCTTCTTTCCAGACATACACAAACTAGGTTCCAGACATTCACAGGCTTCTTTCCAAATACAGGCTTCTTTCCAGACACATGCTTCCTTCCACACATTTACAGGCTGCTTTCCAGACATTCACAAGCTAGGTTCCAGACATTCACAGGCTTCTTTCCAGACACAGGCTTCTTTCCAGACACAGGCTTCTTTCCAGACACAGGCTTCTTCCCAGACATTCACAGGCTTCCTTCCAGACATTCACAGGCTTCTTTCCAAACACAGGCTTCTTCCCAGACATCCACAGGCTTCCTTCCAGACATTCACAGGCTGCTTTCCAGACATTCACAAACTAGGTTCCAGACATTCACAGGCTTCTTTCCAAACACAGGCTTCTTTCCAAACACAGGCTTCTTTCCAGACATCCACAGGCTTCCTTCCAGACATCCACAGGCTTCCTTCCAGACATCCACAGGCTTCCTTCCAGACATTCACAGGCTTCTTTCCAAACACAGGCTTCTTCCCAGACATCCACAGGCTTCCTTCCAGACATTCACAGGCTGCTTTCCAGACATTCACAAACTAGGTTCCAGACATTCACAGGCTTCTTTCCAAACACAGGCTTCTTTCCAAACACAGGCTTCTTCCCAGACATCCACAGGCTTCCTTCCAGACATTCACAGGCTTCCTTCCAGACATTCACAGGCTTCCTTCCAGACATTCACAGGCTTCTTTCCAAACACAGGCTTCTTCCCAGACATCCACAGGCTTCCTTCCAGACATTCACAGGCTGCTTTCCAAACACAGGCTTCTTTCCAGACATTCACAGGCTTCTTTCCAGACATTCACAGGCTTCTTTCCAGACATTCACAGGCTTCCTTCCAGACATCCACAGGCTTCCTTCCAGACATCCACAGGCTTCCTTCCAGACATCCACAGGCTTCCTTCCAGACATCCACAGGCTTCCTTCCAGACATCCACAGGCTGCTTTCCAGACATTCACAGGCTGCTTTCCAGACATTCACAAGCTAGGTTCCAGACATTCACAGGCTTCTTTCCAAACACAGGCTTCTTTCCAGACACAGGCTTTCTCCCATACATTCACAGGCTTCTTTCCAGACATTCACAAGCTTCCTTCCAGACATTCACAGGCTTCCTTCCAGACATTCACAGGCTTCTTTACAGACATTCATAGGCTTCTTTTCAGACACAGGCTTCTTTTCAGACAGTAACAGGCTTCCTTACAGACATTCACAGAGTTTTTTTCAGACACAGGCTTCTTTCCAGACATTCACAGGCTTCTTTCCAGACTTTCACCCGCTTTCCTCCAGACATTCACAGGTTTCCCTCCAGACATTCACAGGCTTCCTTCCGGACATCCACAGGCTTCTTTTCAGACATGAACAGGCCTCCTTCCAGGTCATGAGCACCCTGTCAGTGCCCACAGGGAAGAACCCCCACACCTCCCCCTCGAAGAAGGACTGTGTCCTGCAATTCCAACAGTGGGCAGTGTTAGTAGGAGAAGGATCACTGACAATGATTGAGCAGGGGGGTGCAAGTGGTGGAAGTTGGTGGCAGCTTCTGAAGAGAAATCTTGGGCACCAGAACATATTTTTTTATAAATTAAGCACAGCGATGGTTGGTAAAATTGCAATCTCTGGTGACAGTGTTATGTGCAACAGTGTTAGGCGTCGCGTTGCGTTATGCTGAGTGCTATGTTAAGCACAACACAGTGTTATGTGCAGCACAGTATTATGCATGGTCCTGTGCAACACAGTGTTATACACAGTGATTTTTTCTGAGCAATATTTTTATATGCGGTGTTGTAGTACGCACAATACAGTGTTATGAGCTGCGTTGTTTTGTGTGTGGCACAGTGTTATGTGTATATGCATCATGCTATGGTATGTGCAGTGCTGTTATGCAGTCTTATGTACAGCACAGTGTTATGATGACACAGTGTTATAAACAGTAGAGTGGTATATGCAGTGCAGTGTTGTGCTTAGTCCTGTGATATGTGCAATGTTCTGTGCTATGCGTAGCTCAGTGTTATGTGTGACAGTGTTAAGTGTGACACAAGTAGTGTGCAGCACAGTGTTATATAAGGTTCTGTTATGCACAGCACTGTGTTATGCACTGTTCTGTATCATGCACAGCACAGTGTTATGAGCTGCGTTGTTTTATGTGTGGTGCAGTGTTATGTGCATATGCATCATGCAATGGTATTTGCACTGCTATTCTGCAGTCTTATGTACATCACATTCTTATGAAGACACAGGGGGTCATTCCTACCCTGGCGGTCTGAGACCGCCAGGGTAGGGGACGGAGGAAGCACCGCCAACAGGCTGGCGGTGCTTCTGGGCTATTCTGACCGCGGCGGTAAAGCCGCGGTCAGAAAAGGGAAGCCGGCGGTTTCCCGCCGGCTTCCCGCTGCCCCTGTAAATCCTCCACGGCGGCGCTGCAAGCAGCGCCACCATGGGGATTCCGACCCCCTTCCCGCCAGCCTGGTTCTGGCGGTTTTCACCGCCAGCCAACCGCCAGAACCTGGTTGGCGGGAACGGGTGTCGTGGGGCCCCTGGGGGCCATTGCAGTGCCCATGCCACTGGCATGGGCACTGCAGGGGCCCCCTAACAGGGCCCCACATTGATTTTCAGTGTCTGCTTGGCAGACACTGAAAATCGCGACGGGTGCAACTGCACCCGTCGCACACCAGCAACTCCGCCGGCTCCATTCGGAGCCGGCTTCCTCGTTGCTGGTGCTTTCCCGCTGGGCAGGCGGGCGGCCTTTTGGCGGTCGCCCGCCAGCCCAGCGGGAAAGACAGAATGACCGCCGCGCTCTTTTGACCGCGGTACGGTCTTCTGGCGGTTCCCGCCAGGCGGGCGGCGACTGCCGCCCGCCAAGGTAGGAATGACCGCCACAGTCTTATAAGCAGCACAGTGTCATATGCATTTCAAAGTTATGTATGGTCCTGTGTTATGTGCAGTGTGCTGTGGTATGTGTAGCTGAGTGTTATGTGTGACAGTGTTATGTGTGACTCACAGCTATGGGTAGCACACTGTTATATGTGGTGTTGTTATGCATTGCACTGTGCTATACCATGTATGACACAGTGCTAAGTGCGGCCAGCGTTATACATGGCGCTGTTTTATGAGCGGTAATTTGCTATGTGTGGTGCTGTAATATGCACAGCACAGTGTTATGCACTGCACTGTGTTATGTGTGGTGCAGTGTTATACGTATCACAGTGTTATACGGAGTGTTTTGTTATGCACAGCACTGTGTTTCTGTGTGGTGCATTAATAAGTGTAGTGCTGTAACATGCATGGCACAGTGTTCTGCATGCACTGTCTTATGTGTGGTGCAGTGTTATGTGTAGCACAGTGTTCTATGTAGTAGTTTGTTATGCACAGCAGTGTGTATGTTGTACAGTATTACGTGTGGTGCTGTAATATGCACAGCACAGTGTTATGCACAGCACACTGTTATGCCCCGCAGTGTGTTATGTGTGGTGCAGTCTTCTGTGTAGAAGTGTTATACGTAGTGCTTTGTTATGCACAGCACTGTTTTTGTGTGTGATGCTTTGTTGTGTGTGGTGCTGTAATATGCATGGCACACTGTTATGCACCACACAGTGTTATGCGCTGCACTGTGTTATGTGTGGTGCAGTGGTATGTGTAGCACAGTGTTATACTAAGTGCTTTGTTATGCAGCACTTTATGCACAGCACTGTGTTTGTGTGCAGTGCTGTGTTATGTGTGGTGGTGTAATATGCATGTCAGAGTGTTATGTACTGCACTGTGTTATGTGTGTGCAGTGTTATCTGTAGCACAGTGTTATACATAATGCTTTGTTATGCACAGCACTGTGTTTGTCTGCGGTGCAGTGGTATGTGTGGTGCTGTATTTTCCCTGGCACAGTGCTATGCACTGCACTGTGGTATGTGTGTGCAGTGTTATCTGTAGCACAGTGTTATATGTAGTGTGTGGTTATACACAGCACTGTCTTTGTGTGTGATGCAGTGTTATGTGTGGTGCTGTAATATGCAAGGCACATTGGTATGCATGGAACAGTGTTATGCGGTGCACTGTGTTATGTGTTGTGCAGTGTTATGTGTAACACAGAATTATACTTAGTGCTTTGTTATGCAGCACTTTATGCACAGCACTGTGATTGTGTGTGGTGCAATGTTATGTGTGGTGTTGTAATATGCACAGCACAGTGTTATGCATGTAACAATGTTATGCGCTGCACTGTGTTATGTGTGGTACAGTGTTATGTGTAGCACAGTGTCATAGGTAGTGCTTTGTTATGCACAGCACTGTGTATGAGGTGCAGTGTCATGTTTAGTGCTGTAATATGCATGGCAGAGTGTTATGCATGGCACAGTGTTATGCGCTGCACTGTGTTACGAGTGGTGCAGTGTTCTGTGTAGCATAGTGTTATACGTAGCGCATTGTTATGCACAGCCCTGTGTTTGTGTGTGGTGCAGTGTTACATGTGGTGCTGTAATATGCACAGCACACGGAACAATGTTATGTGCTGCCCTGTGTTATGTGTAGAGCAGTGTTATACGTAATGCTTTGTCCTGCACTGTGTTTGTGTGTCGTGAAGTGTTACGTGTGGTGCTGTAATATACACAACACATAGCACAGTGGTATGCGCTGCACTGCGTTATTTGTGGTGCAGTGTTACGTGTAGGTTAGTGTTATACGTAGTGCTTTGTTATGCACAGCACTGTGTTTGTGTGTGGTGCCATGTTATGTGTGGTGCTGTAATATGCACAACACACAGCACAGTGGTATGTGCTGCACTGCCTTATGTGTGGTGCTGTGTTATGTGTAGCATAGTGATATGTGTAGTGCTTTGTTATGCACAGAACTGTGTTTTTGTGGGGTGCCGTGTTACATGTGGTGCTGTAATATGCATGGCACATGGCACATTATTATGTGCTGCACTGTGTTATGTGTGGAGCAGTTTTATGCGTAGCACAGTGTTATATGTAGTGCTTTGTTATTCACAGCACTGTGTTTGTGTGTGGTACTGTGTTACGTGTGGTGCTGACATATGCATGGCACACGGCACAGTGTTATGCACTGCACTGTGTTATGAGTGGTGCAGTGTTATTTTTAGCACAGTTTTATACGTAATGCTTTGTTATGCACAGCACTGTGTATTTGTGTGGTGCAGTGTTGCATGTGGCACTGTACTATGCACGGCACACGGCACAGTATTATGCGCTGCACTGTTATGAGTGGTGCAGTGTTATGTGTAACACATTGTTATGCAGGACTTTATGCACAGCACTTTGTTTCTGTGCGGTGCAGTGTTATGTGGGGTGCTGTAATATGCATGGCACAGTGTTATGCGCTGCACTGTGTTACGTGTGTGCGGTGTTATCTATAGCACAGTGTTATATGTAGTGCTTTGTTATGCACAGCACTGTTCGTCTGCGGTGCAGTGTTATGTGTGGTGCTGTAACATGCACAGCACAGTGTTATGCGCTGCACTATGTTATGTGTGTGCGGTGTTATCTGTAGCACAATGTTATATGTAGTGCTTTGTTTTGCACAACACTTTGTGTGTGGTGCCATGTTACATGTGGTGCTGTAATATGCATGGCACACGGCACAGTGTTCTGCGCTGCACTGTGATATGAGTGGTGCAGTGTTATGTGTAACACAGTATTATATTTAATGCATTGTTTTGCAGCATTTTATGCATAGCACTGTGTTTGTGTGCAGTGCAGTGTTATGTGTGGTGTTGTAATGTGCACGGCACAGTGTTATGCGCTGCACTGTGTTATGTGGGTGCAGTGTTAGCTGTAGCACAGTGTTATACATAGTGCTCTGTTATGGACACCACTGTGTTTGTGTGTGGTGTAGTGTTATGTGTGGTGCTGTAATATGCACGGCACACAGCACAGTGGTATGCACAGGACTGTGTTATGAGTGGTGCAGTGTTATGTTTAGCACAGTGTTATACATAATGCTTTGTTATGCATAGCACTGTGTTTGTGTGTGTTGCAGTGTTACGTGTGGTGCTGTAATATGCACTGCACACAGCGATATGCGCTGCACTGCGTTATGTGTGGTGCAGTGTTATGTGTAGCACAGTGTTATACAAAATGCTTTGTTATGCACAGCACTGTGTTTGGGTGTGGTGCAGTGTTACGTGTGGTGCTGTAATATGCATGGCACACAGCACAGTGGTATGTGCTGCAATGTGTTATGAGTGGTGCAGTGTTATTTGTATCACAGTGTTATATGTAATGCTTTGTTATGCACAGCACTGTGTTTGGGTGTGGTGCAGTGTTACGTGTGGTGCTGTAATATGCATGGCACACGGCACAGCATTATGCGCTGCACTGTGTTATAAGTGTTGCAGTGTTATTTGTAGCACAGTGTTATACGTAATGCTTTGTTAAGCACAGCTCTGTGTTTGGGTGTGGTGCAGTGTTACATGTGGTGCTGCAATATGCACGGCACAGTATTATGTGCTGCACTGTGTTATGAGTGGTGCAGGGTTATGTGTAGCACAGTGTTACATTTAGTGCATTGTTATGCAGCACTTTATGCACAGCATTTTGTTTCTGTGCGGTGCAGTGTTATGTGTGGTGCTGTAATATGCACGGTACAGTGCTTTGCACTGCACTGTGTTATGTGTGTGCAGTGTTATCTTTAGCACAGTGTTATATGTAGTGCTTTGTTATTGACAGCACTGTGTTTGAGTGTGGTGCCGTGTTACATGTGGTGCTGTAATATGCATGACTCACAGCACAGTAGTATGCGCTGCACTGTGGTGCAGTGGTATGCATAGCACAGTGCTATATTTAGTGCATTGTTATGAAGCACTTTATGCACAGCACTGTGTTTGTGTGCAGTCCAGTGTTATGTGTGGTTTTGTAATATGCACAGCATGGTGTTAACACTGCACACACATAACACAGTGCAGCGCATATCTGTAGCACAGTGTTTTGCATAGTGCTGTGTTATGCACAGCACTGTTTGTCTGCGGTGCAGTGTTATGTGTGGTGCTGTCACATGCACAGCACAGTGTTATGTGTGTGCAGTGTTATCGGTAGCACAGTGTTATATGTAGTGCTTTGTTATGCACAGCACTGTGTTTGTGTGTGGTGCTGTGTTACATGTGATGTTGTAATATGCACGACTCACAGCACAGTGGTATGCGCTGCCCTGCATTATGTGTGGTGCAATGTCATATGTAGCATAGTGTTATACGTAGTGCTTTGTTTTGCACAGCACTGTGTTTGTGTGTGGTGCTGTGTTACATGTGGTGCTGTAATATGCATGACACAACGCACAGTGTTCTGCTCTGTGTTATGTGTGGAGCAGTGTTATGTGTAACTAAGTGTTATACGTAGTGCTTTGTTATGCACAGCACTGTGTTTATGTGTGGTGCTGTGCTACGTGTGGTGCTGTATTATGCACACACACTGCACAGTGTTATGCGCTGCACTGTATTATGAGTGGTGCAGTGGTATGCATAGTACAGTGCTATATTTAGTGCATTGTTATGCAGCACTTTATGCACAGCACTGCGTTTGTGTGCGGTGCAGTGTTGTGTGTGGTTTTGTAACATGCACGGCACAGTGTTTGACACTGCACTGTGTTATGTGTGTGCAGTGTTATCTGTAGCACAGTGTTATACATAGCGCTCTGTTATGCACAGCACTGTGTTTGTGTGTGGTGCAGTGTTACGTGTGGTGCTGTAAAATGCACATCACAAAGCACAGTGTTATGCGCTGCACTGCGTTATGTGTGGTGCAGTGTTGTTCGTAGCACAGTGTTATACGTAATGCTTTGTTGTGAACAGCATTGTGTTTGTGTGTTGTGCATGTTACGTGTGGTGCTGTAATATGCACGACACACGGCACAGTGTTATGCGCTGCACTGCATTATGTGTGGTGCAGTGTTATGTGTAGCATAGTGTTATACGTAGTGCTTTGTTATGCACAACACTGTGTTTGTGCGTGGTGCCGTGTTACGTGTGGTGTTGTAATATGCACAGCACACAGCACAGTGGTATGCGCTGCACTGCGTTATGTGTGCTGCAGTGTTATATGTAGCATACTGTTATACGTAGTGCTTTGTTATCCACAGCCCTGTGTTTGTGTGTGGTGCATGTTGCGTGTGGTGCTGTAATATGCACAGCACAATGTTATACACAGCACAGTGTTATGCACGGCACAGTGTTATGCACTGTACTGTGTTTGTGTGTGGTGCCCTGTTACGTATGGTGCTGTAATATGCACAGCACACGGCACAGTGTTATGCGCTGCATTGTGTTATGTATGGTGCAGTGTTATGTGCGGTGCTCTAATATGCACAGCACAGTGTTATGCACTGCACAATGTTATGAAGTGCACTGTGTTATGTGTGCTGCAGTGTTATGTGTGGTGCTGTAATCTGTACAGCACAGTGTTATGCACCGCACAGTGTTAAGCGGTGCACTGCGTTATGTGTGGTGCAGTGTTGTGTAGCATAGCGTTCTCCGTAGTGCTTTGTTATGCACAGCTCTGTGTTTGTGTGTGGTGCCCTGTTACGTGTGGTGCTGTAATATGCACGGCACATAGAACAGTGTTGTGCGCTGCATTGTGTTATGTGTGGTGCAGTGTTATGTGTGGTGCTGTAATATGCACGGTACAGTGCTTTGCACTGCACTGTGTTATGTGTGTGCAGTGTTATCTTTAGCACAGTGTTATATGTAGTGCTTTGTTATTCACAGCACTGTGTTTGAGTGTGGTGCCGTGTTACATGTGGTGCTGTAATATGCATGACTCACAGCACAGTAGTATGCGCTGCACTGTGTTATGAGTGGTGCAGTGGTATTCATAGCACAGTGCTATATTTAGTGCATTGTTATGAAGCACTTTATGCACAGCGCTGTGTTTGTGTGCAGTGCAGTGTTATGTGTGGTTTTGTAATATGCATGGCACGGTATTACGTGCTGCACTGTGTTATGTGTGTGCAGTGTTATCTGTAGCACAGTGTTTTGCATAGTGCTGTGTTATGCACAGCACTGTTTTTCTGCAGTGCAGTGTTATGTGTGGTGCTGTCACATGCACAGCACAGTGTTAGGTGTGTGCAGTGTTATCGGTAGCACAGTATGATATGTAGTGCTTTGTTATGCACAGCACTGTGTTTGTGTGTGGTGCCGTGTTACATGTGGTGTTGTAATATGCACGACTCACAGCACAGTGGTATGCGCTGCCCTGCGTTATGTGTGGTGCAATGTTATATGTAGCATAGTGTTATACGTAGTGCTTTGTTTTGCACAGCACTGTGTTTGTGTGTGGTGCTGTGTTGCATGTGGTGCTGTAATATTCATGGCACAACGCACAGTGTTCTGCTCTGTGTTATGTGTGGAGCAGTGTTATGTGTAACTAAGTGTTATACGTAGTGCTTTGTTATGCACAGCACTGTGTTTATGTGTGGTGCTGTGCTACGTGTGGTGCTGTATTATGCACACACACACTGCACAGTGTTATGCGCTGCACTGTATTATGAGTGGTGCAGTGGTATGCATAGTACAGTGCTATATTTAGTGCATTGTTATGCAGCACTTTATGCACAGCACTGTGTTTGTGTGCGATGCAGTGTTGTGTGTGGTTTTGTAACATGCACAGCACAGTGTTTGACACTGCACTGTGTTATGTGTGTGCAGTGTTATCTGTAGCACAGTGTTATACATAGTGCTCTGTTATGCACAGCACTGTGTTTGTGGGTGGTGCAGTGTTACGTGTGGTGCTGTAATATGCACGGCACACAGCACAGTTGTATGCGCTGCACTGCGTTATGTGAGGTGCAGTGTTATGCGTAGCACAGTGTTATACGTAATGTTTTGTTATGCACCTCACTGTGTTTGTGTGTGGTGCAGTGTTACGTGTGGTGCTGTAAAATGCACATCACAAAGCACAGTGGTGTGCGCTGCACTGCGTTATGTGTGGTGCTGTGTTGTGCGTAGCACAGTGTTATACGTAATGCTTTGTTGTGAACAGCATTGTGTTTGTGTGTGGTGCACGTTATGTGTGGTGCTGTAATATGCACGACACACGGCACAGTGTTATGCGCTGCACTGCATTATGTGTGGTGCAGTGTTATGTGTAGCATAGTGTTATACGTAGTGCTTTGTTATGCACAACACTGTGTTTGTGTGTGGTGCATGTTGCGTGTGGTGTTGTAATATGCACAGCACAATGTTATACACAGCACAGTGTTATGCACTGTACTGCGTTTGTGTGTGGTGCCCTGTTACGTGTGGTGCTGTAATATGCACAGCACATGGCACAGTGTTATGCGCTGCATTGTGTTATGTATGGTGCATTGTTATGTGCGGTGCTGTAATATGCACAGCACTGTGTTATGCACTGCACAATGTTATGAAGTGCACTGTGTTATGTGTGCTGCAGTGTTATGTGTGGTGCTGTAATCTGTACAGCACAGTGTTATGCACCGCACAGTGTTAAGCGGTGCACTGCGTTATGTGTGGTGCAGTGTTATGTGTAGCATAGCGTTCTCCGTAGTGATTTGTTATGCACAGCACTGTGTTTGTGTGTGGTGCCCTGTTACGTGTGGTGCTGTAATATGCACGGCACATAGAACAGTGTTGTGCGCTGCATTGTGTTATGTATGGTGCAGTGTTATGTGCGGTGCTGTAATATGCACAGCACAGTGTTATGCACCACACAGTGTTATGTGGTGTGCTGTGTTATGTGTAGTGGAGTGTTATGTGTGGTGCTGTAATATGCACAGCACAGTGTTATGCATGGCACAGTGTTATGTACTGCACTGTGTTTGTCTGTGGTGCCGTGTTACATGTGGTGCTGTAATATACGCGGCACACGACACAGTGTTATGCGCTGCACTGCGTTATGTGTGGTGCAGTGTTATGTGTGGTGCTGTAATATGCACAGCACAATGTTATGCACCACACAGTGTTATGTGGTGCACTGCGTTATGTGTGGTGCAGTGTTATCTGTGGTGCTGTAATATGCACAGCACAGTGCTATGCGCTGTACTGCTTTATGTGTGGTGCAGTGTTATGTGTGGTGCTGTAATATGCACGGCACACAGCACAGTGTTATGCGATGCACTGCGTTATGTGTGGTGCAGTGTTATGTGTGGTGCTGTAATATGCACCGCACAGTGTTATGCAACGCACAGTGTTGTGTGGTGCACTGTGTTATGTGTGGTGCAGTGTTATCTGTGGTGCTGTAATATGAACAGCACAGTGCTATGCGCTGTATTGCGTAATGTGTGGTGCAGTGTTATGTGTGGTGCTGTAATATACACAGCACAGTGTTATGCACCGCACAGTGTTGTGTGGTGCACTGCGTTATGTGTGGTGCAGAGTTATCGGTGGTGCTGTAATATGCACAGCACAGTATTTTGCGCTCCACTGCGTTATGTGTGGTGCAGTGTTATGTGTGGTGCAGTGTTATGTGTGGTGCAGTGTTATGTGTGGTGCAGTGTTATGTGTGGTGCAGTGTTATGTGTGGTGCAGTGTTACGTGTGGTGCTGTAATATGCATGGCACACGGCACAGTGTTATGCGCTGCACTGCGTTATGTGTGGTGCAGGGTTATGTGTAGCTCACCTCACTCGCAGATCTTGCTCTGGCTGCTTGTATGCAAAGTGTCAATGTGCATAGAAGGCCTTAATTACATATTAAGTTGCTATGAGCCCGTCAGGCATGAAGTCCAACACCCGCTCTCCTCATCAGTCCACATATTATAACTCTCAAGGGCAATAAGGGCAGAAGCTTTATGCAGAAGTGTTTATTGTGTTATAAACAAGTTACTGGTGAGAAGATCAAACAGTTTCAATTAAGGAAGTGCTCAACCAGTTCAAGATGGAAGAAGATGAAGACCGGTTTTCACTTTTGATTAGTGGTGGAAATCAATGATGGTGCTTTCACTTATCTGTGCTGACAAACGGGTGCAAAGCAGTCAGGCGAATGCACATGCCGCTTGCACTGGTCGGGCGGTGTAAGTGCCCGTGCAGTCTTCCATGCTTGCACTGGTCGGGCGGTGTAAGTGCCAGTGCATGCCGCTTGCACTGGTCGGGCGGTGTGAGTGCCAGTTCAGTCTTCCTTGCTTGCACTGGTCGGGCGGTGTAAGTGCCAGTGCATGCCGCTTGCACTGGTCGGGCGGTGTGAGTGCCAGTGCAGTCTTCCTTGCTTGCACTGGTCGGGCGGTGTAAGTGCCAGTGCATGCCGCTTGCACTGGTCGGGCGGTGTGAGTGCCAGTGCAGTCTTCCTTGCTTGCACTGGTCGGGCGGTGTAAGTGCCAGTGCATGCCGCTTGCACTGGTCGGGCGGTGTAAGTGCCAGTGCATGCCGGTTGCACTGGTCGGGCGGTGTAAGTGCCAGTTCAGTCTTCCTTGCTTGCACTGGTCGGGCGGTGTAAGTGCCAGTTCAGTCTTCCATGCTTGCACTGGTCGGGCGGTGTGAGTGCCAGTGCATGCCGCTTGCACTGGTCGGGCGGTGTAAGTGCCAGTTCAGTCTTCCATGCTTGCACTAGGCAAAGCTCAGGCCCCTACTGGAGGCATCAGCGCTTCAAGTATATCTTTTTGTCACAGATAGACGTGGTGCAGATTTACCAAGGCTTCATGCTGGTGCAAACTCGTGAAAAGTGGCACAAAGTCATGGTGCAAATAGCGCTTTGTGCAGCTTGGCACTATCTTGAACCAAAGGGATATTAAGGGGCTTTTTAAAAAGCCCCTGGCACCTCCTCGTGCTCCTCGTGTCCTCCTTGACGCTAATGTGGCCCAACAAGGCCAAAATCCTCAAGCCACATTTACAAAGTGGTGCAATGCAAGAACCCTCTTTCCAGACACAGGCTTCATTCCAGACATCCACAGGCTTCTTGCCAGACATCCACAGGCTTCTTGCCAGACATTCACAGGCTTCATTCCAGACATTCACAGGCTTCATTCCAGACATTCACAGGCTTCTTACCAGACATTCACAGGCTTCTTACCAGACATTCACAAGCTTCATTCCAGACATTCACAGGCTTCTTACCAGACATTCACTGGCTTCCTTCCAGACATTCACTGGCTTCCTTCCAGACATTCACAGGCTTCCTTCCAGACATTCACAGGCTTCTTCCCAGACATCCACAGGCTTCCCTCCAGACATTCACAGGCTTCTTCCCAGACACAGGCTTCCTTCCAGACATTCACAGGCTTCTTTCCAGACACAGGCTTCCTTCCAGACATTCACAGGCTTCTTTCCAGACATCCACAGGCTTCTTTCCAGACACAGGCTTCCTTCCGGACATTCACAGGCTTCTTTTCAGACACAGGCTTTCTTCCAGACATTCACAGGCTTCTTTTCAGACACAGGCTTTCTTCCAGACATTCACAGACATGTGGATGCCTCTACACAATGGTGTGTGTGGTGCTAGGCAGCCTATCTGTCTGCCAGCACAGCGGAAGAGAGCAAGAGCGGGTCATTATTAGATCTGATGTTAGCCAAGATCTTTTTATTGTACTAAAACTATTCACATAATACATTTCATTATGTTGGCATTCAGCGAACACTCTTCATCCATCAGTCCATCAGTACTTCTTCCCGCTATAGCCTACAGCATGGAGTAATGTGTCAGCCCACCTAAGCCATTGGCTAGCCACGCTGCGAGTGACAGCATTTTGCCCTTGCACAGGACCATATGCACATACAAATCACTTCCCTTTAGAGCCGGGACTACTATGGCAGTGTGTGCTTTGAGACCAAAAATTATTTTTATTTTTAGACATTTTTTTACATTGATGAGAACCCGACAGGTCCTCCAACAATAATGTTTTGCAAAAACCATGACAAAACAAAACAACCATTGACAAAGACAAAAAGCTGGCTGCCAGACCCAGACTTATTGGTTTTACCAATGTTTGTTAATAAATGTTGCTGTGCGCTGCTTTCTCCTCTTTGCAGAGTGCAGCGCCTTTGGTTGCTGTGCTGTGTTGCACTGAAAAATAAAAAGTTTACCCTTGATACATAAACCGCTGTGATCCATTTACATATCGCAGACAGGAGTCAAGGCCTCTCCGTTGAACCGTTCACTGGAGTGACTGGCAACCGGGTAATATTCCACTCTCAAAAGTAATCACAGTTTGTATATAAGGGCAACACAGATTTCTGGAGTAAAACAAAGAGAAATGTAGTTCTTCACAACGTAAAGTTCTTCCTGTGATCAACTCAAACAGTACAAGAAAATCCCTCAACAAGAGACCTGTAAGTAAATCCATATGGATTAAAAGTAACCCTTACCCAGAGAACTGAAACCAAATCCATATGGATTAAAAGTAACTCTTACCCAGAGAACTGTAACCAAATCCATATGGATTAAAAGTAACCCTTACCCAGAGAACTGAAACCAAATCCATATGGATTAAAAGTAACCCTTACCCAGAAAACTGAAACTAAATCCATATGGATTAAAAGTAACCCTTACCCAGAAAATTGTAAGCAAACCCATATGGATTGAAAGTAACCATCACCCAGAAAAGTTTAGGCAAATCCATATGGATCAAAAGTAACTCAAGAAAGGCAAGCAGAAGACTAGACTGAAATATTCCCATAGAGCATGGCCGGATCCTGCTGACCCTCGTCAGAGGGCCCACCTGGTCATGCATCTTATGAATCAGGTTTCCCTGGCATCGCCACTGTAGTGGCTGGAATGGTCTGTGCCACACCTGTGGACGTGTATGGGAAGGCTGCACCCAACTGGCAATTTATCCAATGAACTCTCGCCTGTACGTTGGACTCAAACATCTTTTTTTTAGCAGTTATTATCTTTTTGATTGCGTCCTGATCCTTCCTGATCCCTGTTTGTAACTTCTGGTGCTCCTCCTGGAAGGCAGGGTTTGAGGGGCTCATGCCGGTGAACCTTCCCAAAGCGCTCACATGGTCCATCAGGTAGCGCTGGGACACCTCGCAGTAGGTAGCCGTGATCATGTGAACCAGATTGGCAATGTCACTGACTTTGGCGGCTTGGTGGTACAACAAGTGCTTCACAGAGACGTTGGAAGTGTAGTTGTGACCGTGCTGCACAGTTTTAACCGTCTCCACTAAGTCATTGATGGACTGTCGGAGAAGATTGAGAGCGGTGGAGTTCCTCATGGAAGGTACTTGACCCATTGATTGCTTGAAGACAGTCACTAGTTTTTTTAAGGAGTGCTTTGGGTACACTGAAGACTTGTTTGAAGCCTCTGCTCTCACAGTTACATTCACCAAGGTATTGTTCAGGTTGCTTCTCGTCATCTTGCTCGCCTTCCTTGAGTTCCTGTAAGCTTCGATTACTTCCTGCGTTAGATGATTGGCTGATCTAAAACCTGCTCCCACTGACCGAGCCAATGATGTGCATTTTTGGGATACACCGAGCAGTCTTTTTAGTTGTCTTGGGAGTAAGGTGTTAACCATTGAAGATTTCAGGAACAAAACATGCACTATATTTACAGTGGCTTTTGGTATGGAAGCCGACCAAAGCCGTATTTGGTCCATGTTTTTGTTTGCCGTGTTGAACGCAGACCAGGTAGCGTTGCTGACCTGCATCAAGGAAGCAGAGAAGGACTCTGGGTATTTCATGTATTTGAAGCCACCTTTTGGTGGCTGCAGGTGGATTGCAGAGTCTTCGTGGGTGGATGAGAGCTGGGCCAGGTCTGCTAGGACGGCGATAGAGCGTGGGGCAGCCACTAGGAACTCCTCTAACTTGGCAACGGGTTTCATCATCACCACAGCATCCCGCCTCGCATCCTTGGCTGTGCGGACACCTTTGACAGTCACATTGAGGTTAGCCACTGCTGCTTTGCAATCCACACCCTTGCTTTCTAGAGAAAGAAGAGTTTAAAGAACACATTTGTTAATATTATCAAAAGAGATAAACATTATAAGAAAATGTGGTGAGGAGCAGCTAAAGAGTAGGTCAAAAATGTTCATGCAATGCACAAAGTTGAGGAATGGTACGAGCTGATACAAGATGGATGGAGACCCTGCCCTGAGAGGCATGTGACCAACACAAGGCAGTAGCGTAGGTGGCTCTCTTGAGTTACACTGACTGACAGAGGTCAAAGGGACGCAGCGCCTGCCCTACACGGCCTTCACACTATCACCTTCAGCTGTTACATGCCATAAGGTCCTTGGTCTACTGAAGGGAGCTGCGCTTTAGTGCCCACTAACCTACAAGGCTCCACTGAAGGCTGGCCTGCATGAGCCCACCCAAGTTACCACAAGGACCTCAACCACATCCTCCCCCCTTGAAGAGGAAGTGTCCCTCTCTCCCATAGCACATAGAAAGACTCACTGTGTCAGGCCATCTTAAGGCCGATCTATGGTTGCCAAGGATTAACACACACAACTCTTCACTGCCTGGCTGAGGATCGAGAGAGTGACCTATGAAAGACCTCCAACAAGAAGAATTCTGCCCCTGTGCTCTACAAAGACCCTTGTCTAAGTGTCAATGCACATGACTTGTCACTGCCTGAGGATGGAGAGAGTGACCTAGGAAAGACCCCAACGAGAAGAATGCTCTATCTGTGCCCCTGTGCTCTAGAAGTACCCCTGTATAAGGGTTAACACACACAACTCGTCACCGCCTGAGGATCAAGAGGGTGGCCCAGGAAAGACAACGTACAAGAAGCATTCTCCTCCTGTGCCCCCATGCTCTAGGAATACCCTTCACTAAGGGTAAACGCACATGACTCGTCACCGCCTGAGGATCGAGAGAGTGACCTAGGAAAGACCCCCCAAGAAGCATTCTTCATCTGTGATCTCATCCTCTAGAAAGACCCTTGTCTAAGTGTCAATGCGCATGACTCGTCACTGCCTGAGGATGGAGAGAGTGACCTAGGAAAGACCCCAACGAGAAGAATGCTCTATCTGTGCCCCTGTGCTCTAGAAGTACCCCTGTATAAGGGTTAACACACATAACTCGTCACTGCCTGCCGACCAAGAGGGTGACCCAGGAAAGACAATGTACAAGAAGCATTCTCCTCCTGTGCCCCCATGCTCTAGAAATACCCTCCACTAAGGGTAAACGCACATGACCCGTCACTGCCTGAGGATCAAGAGGGTGACCTAAGAAAGACCCCCAAGAAGCATTCTTCATTTGTGATCCCATCTTCTAGAAAGACCCTTGTCTAAGTGTCATTGCGCATGACTCGCCACTGCCTGAGGATCAAGAGGGTGACCCAGGAAAAACACCAACACGAAGAGTTCTCCATCTGTGCCCCGTCCTCCAGAAATATCCTACCCCATTTCTCGAACCCTTCTAGTACTTTTATTTCAGAAAATACACCAAGATTAACATATTCCTGTATAGCCCATCAACTCCAGGCTCCATAAACATTTTCAACAAGATACCCACTCCTACTGGCCACAGGAAATCAAACCAAAACCACTAGTGACACCACTTTCTGTACACCACTTCCTGTACAGCCCAACAACTTCAGGCTCCATAAACCCCAGGAAATCAGACTAAAACCACTACTGAGACAACTTCCTGTACACCACTTCCTGTACAGCCCATCAACTCCAGGCTCCATAAACCCCAGGAAATCAAACCAAAACCACTACTGGCACCAAGGTTTTATAAAAGACAGCTGAGAAGCCGCCTGGGCCTGGTGGTTTAAGCAACTTCAGCTTCGAGATGACATAGATCACCTCGTCAATTCTGATCAGGAGGTCTAACTTGGACGCTTGTGATGTTGTAAGTTTAGAGGTACGGGCTCCCTCTGAAAAGCTACCCAGAGCATCCTCTGGTAGGTGATGCCTAGCATAGAGGTCTGTATAGAAGTCTTGAAATGCTGAGGCAATCTGGCCATCTGTAGTGCATTCTCGACAATTCCTGGCTACAATTGTCTGGATATTTGCGGCCTGATGCTGGACCTGGAGCCTATTTGCTAATAGCCACACCTATTTCCAGCATTATAAAAGGAATGGTGGAGTCTAAGGGCAGCATATTCAGCTCTATCGAGGTCTATGCTTGCCAACTGTTTTCTCGTCGCCTCTAACTGGCGCCACACCCGGGGGGTCCGCTGCATTTATGGATGCGCTCAAATTGTGCGACCTAGAAGGACAGTTGGTCTCTCTTCTCCCTATGAATTCTATTGTCGGCCACAGATATCGTAATGAATTCACCTCTAACCACCACTTTCGAGGTCTCGCAGGGGGTTAAGATCGAAACCTCAGAAGTATCAATAATGGCCAAGAAATCTACAATTGTTTTATTAAATTGTGTGACAACTTCTGGGCGATAGAGGAGGGTTTCCCTTAACCGCCATGGCGGTGGGGAGAGTTGAAGCGGAGGAAGAGATAGAGGGAGGGATATAGCAGCGTGATCTGACAGGCAGCGAGGCTCAATCGTGTAGGATGTGACCCTCGATTGTATGTCTGAGGTGCCCAAGATGTGGTCAACTCAGGCATATGTTTTATGGGCATGGGAGAAAAATGTGTAGTCCCTAGCCTGAAGGCGTAAGGTGTGTTAAAAGAATATGTGACAGAACAACTAGGTCCTAAACAACTATAGCCTAAACCACTACTGCTAAACAACTAAAAAGTCTCTACAACTAAGTACTGAACAACTACTGTCTGAACAACTACTGTGTCTGAATAACAATTGCCTGAACAACTAATATATATATATATTCTAAACAACTAATAAACCATAAAAACCAAAAGGAAAACCTTACCTTAAAATTAGTTGTTCAGGCAATTGTTATTCAGACACAGTAGTTGTTCAGACAGTAGTTGTTCAGTACTTAGTTGTAGAGACTTTTTAGTTGTTTAGCAGTAGTGGTTCAGGCAAGTAGTGGTTTAGACCTAGTTGTTCAGGATGTTTCCCGTGTTAAAAGTCTCTCAATCCCATTTCCTCGAGCCAAGATTTCCCCTCTTGTGGTAGAGCCCCAGAGGATCCCTTCCATTGTGCAGATCTGTCCATCCCATTATCAGACTATGTTTAGGTCCCCTCCCCCCAAAATTACTGAATGATTCTGGGTTGCTGCAATCTCCCCCACTGCCCGCAAGAGATAAAGTTCCTGTCATTCATTGGGGGTATATATGATACTCAGTGTAAAGGTGTGGTCACCAATGGAGACCGAGTGACCGAGTAGCCTGCCTCTGATCTGGTTTAGGGCCAATCTTACCCCTGAATGAGCCAGATATCAAAAGGGCCACCCCTGCTCTCTTAGAGGAACTGGAAGAGAAGAATTGGTGCAAAAAGTCTCGGGAACGCATTGTAGTGTGGTCAGTTTTACGTATATTTTGCGCATTAGCTTCAGGCCTTCAGGCCTTAGGCCTCTGTGCACTTTGCCCTAAATATATTTTATTCATTTGCTAACAGCTTAGAGCCTCTGTGCACTTTGCTCTAAATGCTTTCTATTAGGCTTCGTACTGTTATTTTACAGAATAGCCAGTTCTACAGTGTTGTTTTTTATTCATATCACACTGTTTTGCCTACTTCAGCACTGGAGTTCTTCATAACATATTCACTCTGTGCTTTAGTCAAGGATACAGTCTGGTACATTGCCGATAGACGTGGTAGGAGTAGACTTGCCATTCCTGCGTAGGAACATTTTGTGATCACGATGACATGTTAGTTATAAAATCACTTCCTTGTCCCAATACATGCAAGAGGGAGATTCCGACCAGGGAACCACAACTAGACGCTGACTGCCTCGTTGCAGATGCTGAACCAGATCACAGGCCTTTGCTCAGGTATGAGTGTGTCCGTCTCCCTAGTGATACAGAAAGGCAAGCTGAAAGCTTAACATGCTGTGCTCTAAATAGAACAAGCAGAGGGAGAGTAGAAACGGTTAGGAATTATGATAGCTTTATTTCTATGTTTTACTCTCCTGGTTACTATATCAATCCTACTATGTTGTATTGTTCTGGTTATTGTGGCTCACGCCTTAATATCTAAAATACAGTCGTTTTATTAAAACATTATATAAAACTTATACTGTCTTTGTCATTTGTATATGAGACCATATAGTGAATGAGAGAGTTGGTTTGGATCTGAGTGACTACGACTTCCCTGAGAAGTTCCAAAGATGTCATGCGCTCGGCTGCCCAATCATTTCTTCCCCGTGGGAGAAATGAGGCACTGCTAGTTAGCCGGAGCAACAACCGGATTTAGGGTGACAGAGTTTCTTACACGTGGGTCAGACTCAGTCCCCCACACCGTTATCGATCCTGCTGCCTAGAAATCCAGTAGTCTCATTTAGGATAATGAGAGCCCACGCGACATGGCGCCGCCAACGTTTGGTCTGGCTCTAATGTTTGGGTCCGACTGACTCTCTCGGTCTCGTATATATTTTGACTCCTCGGTTCCGTATGCGGAGACGTCCGTGGGGCTGAGGGTTTCCGCCACCACAGGTTGGGTACATCCTATTACTTAGTGGTTGGTTGTTCAAGCTTGAACTTTGAAAGGAAATACCCCGATATTGGTGTGCCTTCTCTGTCCTAGAGCTATTATTGTTATACTAATGGCGAATCCAGTTGTAGTAGATATACCGCTTAATATGCGATTTCCGCTCACGGGTCATCTGATAGCACATGGACTGACGGTCCAGGGGGGTCCGGTCACTTTTGTGGTGGACGCCCATGCAGCCTATAGATCAGAACTTTTTTATTCTTGGGTCGTATTTCCAGCAGCTGATGGGGGTACAAATACTTTTCACGAATATACTGTTGCGAATGTCCCTGGACAATACAGGGCTTATGCATACTTAGAAATACCTTTATCTTATCAAGAACACCATAATTGGCTTGATGGCGCCCTCCCACATTCAGTAACACCAGTACGGTTAGGTCCGTTGAGTAATGATGGTCCGACCTGGCCTTTATTGGCTACATATACACCATATCCTGGAGTGGCAAATGTGGCAGTGGCTGAGGTGCGTTGTTTATATGTGGAATTAACTGCAACGTACAGACGATTAGTTCAGTTTGTGATG